>NC_136063.1:1745588525-1746927275 GCF_964261635.1 Lissotriton helveticus | reverse complement strand
ACAAAATCCATTGTAGGGTACCAAAGATATGAATTTTTAAAGATTAGTAAATTTCTAGTGCTTAGAATCGAACAGTGCTACTTTTGGTCATTCCGTTGCCTCTTACAGGGACACATTCACATTTAGCAATTGCTCTGAAGGATTTATCACCTCTCTTGGGCAGTCCCCTCCAGCAGGCTGGATCCTATTAGAGCTCCTACCTGAAGTTATTCTTGCGGGTCCAAAGTGTCACACATGCAGTCCAAGGTTCAATCAATCTCCAAGAGGGTCCTTGAAAGTTTGGGACTTCATTTCCCACAATCCACCTGGACAAAACCCTTACAAATCCACTGGTAGTACTCGAGGCTGAGGGTTCTTTGTGATGATGGTCCAGATGAGCTCTGTTAATCTGTAGCCTGCTGGGATTTCACTCTTTAGTCCTTTTGAAACAGGTTTTATCCAGAGAGCTGTAGTTTTAGATGGCTCAAAAGACGCAATCTTCAGAGTGCAGGCATGGTGAATGCACATCCAAGTCTTCAGCATGGGCCCTTCCGATTCCCTTAGGTTTCAAAAGCAGATTCTCATTTCACAGTGCTCCAAGCACAACAGTTAATTTTGGGAAGCACTTTACAACAATGTGGGGAGTGAAATGTGCAATATCACTAACGCCAGGCCACATAAAGACCTTTTTATAAGGATTCCCCATATAAGTACTTGATCTCCCACCCCTGGAAAACCTGGGAGAAACTCAGGGGGGACCTACCATGCCCACACATTGTAGTTTATTAATTTGTAAGTGCCCCAAACACAAAAGTCGATTTTGGGCACACTATGCATTTTAAAAGCTGTCCTGCAACAGAGGGCTGATTTTAAACTGAACTCAGGCTCTCGCAGTGCACACATGCAAGTGCAGAAAGGCTGCTGGCCCCTAAACTGCTGTGCCCTATTATATACTAAGGGACTTAAAGGTAGTTTACCCCTCTGCCCTATATGTACCAAGGCCTTATAGGGGTGGTCATGCCAGTCACAGGGGTACCATAACTCATAGTGTACCCTAGCATATGTAGGTGTTTTCACTGTATTCTACATGTGTATTCAGCATAGCACAGGCACTTGGTCTGGTTAGGCAGAGCCTAGGGTCAGTCAGAGTCAGTTACCACCAGCACCAGTCAGCCAAATGTTTAGGGGTACCCAGGGCACACAATGACTTTGCAACATCAGTTTACGGCGAACTTGAAGAATAGAGAAGGAGGCTCTGATGTGGAGGCTGTTCCAAACTTTAGGAGTGATGTAAGAGACTGTCCCTCCTCCTGATCTCAATCTGTGAATGTGAATCTTGTTCGGTGGTGTGTGTTTAAGTAGGAGTCCTAAAGAATAGAGGTGTCAGAGTAGTGGGTGAAAGGAGTTGCAACTGTTCAGGTAGGTGGGGACTAAGTTGTGTTGCCTCGAGTGTGTGTGTGTGTGTGTGGATTTTAAAATGAGCCTGCTTGTGTATCAGGAGCCTAGGAAGCTCCCTGAGTGTGGTGTGATGTGTGGGAGTTTGAGGATAAGTCTAGCTGCCAAGTTCTTGATGGTTTGTAGTCCACTAGTGAGTTACTTGGTGATCCCAGAGTAGAGGGCGTTCCTGCAGTCCAACTTGATGTCGAAAAGGGTGTGAGTGACAGTTTCTCTAGTGCTGCTTTGGAGCCTATTTGACATGCCATATTGGTGTGTATTTCCCCTAATATTTTGCTTTCAGACCTCTTATTTTCGTTTGTTGTTTCATTTTTACTGGCCTTAGGACTCGGCACACTTTATCATTGTTACCAAGTGCTAAAGTGTTTGTGCTATTTTCCTACAACAAGGTAACATAGCCTTATACCCAATTGGCATATTTAATTTACTTGTAAGTCCCCCATTAAAGTTGCACTACATGTGCCCAGGGCATGTAAATTAAATGTTACCAGTGGGCAACGCAACGCTGCTTGTGCCATCCACTTAAGTAGGATTTTAAACTCAGGCCTGGCATTGCCGAGCCTGTGAGTACAGTTTTAAACTACCATTTTGACCTGGCAGTGCAAACCTTTTGACAGGCCCAAACCTTTCTTTCTAATACATATAAGTCACCCCTAAGGTAGGACCACGGCAGCCCAGAGGACAGTGTGCAATGTATTTAAAAGGTAGGAGATGTACCGTCAAGTTGTATATGTCCTGTCAGTGAAAAACTCTTAAATTAGTTTTTCACTACTGAAAAGCCTATCTCTCCCATAGGCTAACATTGAAGTTTCCTTATTACATTT
This sequence comes from Lissotriton helveticus, assembly GCF_964261635.1. NCBI lineage: Eukaryota > Metazoa > Chordata > Amphibia > Caudata > Salamandridae > Lissotriton > Lissotriton helveticus. The sequence continues at coordinate 1,746,925,017 of NC_136063.1, read as the reverse complement.
ATAAGTGACATTTCCAAAATGGAATAAATAATAAGCTCCTGTTTGGTGTCTCTGCAACTGGACTTTTAGAAATCTTCCATTTTCCATTTGTTGCCTCCAGCCTCTCTGTGGGTCACATGACTGAGTGTAACTGACAGTTGGTCTTTCAGTATTCCTCCTAGACAGCCACACACAATGAGGATCCTAGATGTGACTGGATGGGCCATCACTGGCAGGATAGGTGCTAGGAGGTAGGCCCAGCCCAAATTACACTTGAATCGGCTGCCTCCTACCTCCTCACAAACAGCTTCATACCCCCTGCAGTTAGTCTGGAGCCAGTGCCAGGAAGGCAGGGTATGAGAAATTGGGTTATAGGTTGACTAGGGTGTGAGCCCTGGTCAAGCAATAGATGCACCCTTGCAGGGTGACCCACAAAATGTCACTAAACTAACCCGTGCTTCACCCTGTGTAGGATGGCACGAAAGGCAGTCAGGCTTAACTTAGAGTCAATGTGTAAAGTATTTATGCAGCACACAAACAGTAACAAAGTGAAAACATAATACAAGAAAAAATACCAATCTCATTTTTAAAAGGACTACATTTTAATACATTATTTGACACCAAAACAACAAAAAAGCAATCAGTAGAACAGGAGTATTGATTTCTGAAAGTTTTAAGTGCAAACTAGGGCCTAACATATGAGATTGTCAATCACAGACATCTAGTTACGCGCAACCATGTAAAACCTTACATTTAAGGCTGACTGCGATGGAGCACAGTTCGGATACATGAAGTGGATTGGAACTGGTCAATGCTTACCTTCAAACTTGGAAAAAATCTTGAAGAAAAATGTATGAGAAGGTAAAGCTCAGCCGGGCATGGCTGCAGGAGGTGTCAGAGGCGGCAGCATTGTCATCAGTTGGCCCTGGGTCTAAACCATGGTGAAGATCTCTACATTTGGTCTTAGTCGTCGAAATGGAAGTCGAAAAACTCCAGATTGACTAATCAGAGGGATGTAGCTAAAGATATTTGCACAGGACTAGACACCCCTTTGGTGTGGACAGCTGGAATGGATTTGCTGCTGTGGAAAATAATATACCAGGAGAAGCCACACTGTCAGTCTGACCAGCGATATATCTCAAGCGGATAGGCAAGTAGGCTGGTATTGGTCTCCTCCTGGTTCTCAGAGAGCTTTTGTCCAAATTGTGTCCTCAGTTTTGGAAATAGGCCATCTGGTCACTTTTAGCAACACAACCAAGGGTCCAGGACTGGTGTGACACCTCTTGGGGTACAGGACTCCCTAAAGCTGGGTCCAGGTGGGGGTTCAAGTGGGTGGGAGCCTTTTATGTCCCTGTGGCTCTGAACAAGAGGCCAGCAAACCATCCCTTGGAGTCACTTCTGGTAGTCCTGGGTGCAGGTGAGAATGCGGGGCTCAGGAGCAGGGCTGGCCTCTGAGGGTTAGTTAGTCACTTTGTTTATGGTTGGCAGAGTTCTGCACCCTGTGCAAGCAAGAACCACAATCCTAGTCAGGGTAAGTCACAACACACCTAAATTATCCTACGCTCACACTATGGTAGCTTGGCATGAGCACTTACTTAGGAGGCAATATGTAAAGTATTTGTGCAACACTACAAACATTAACACCGTGAAAACACGACAAAAAAACTCAATACCAGTTTACAAAAATAGACTATGATCTTATAACTAAAACAAGACCACAACAAAAATCCAAAAGTAGAAGTTAATATTTGAATTTTTAAAGATCAAATGTACAAAAACGCACTTAGAAGCAATAAACATCTTTGGGGTTATCTGGTAGCTCTGGACCAGGGCAAAGTCAAGAGTTCAGGACGATTGCAATGGAGTGCGGGCTGGATACAATAGCCATGCAAGGCCCACTGAACAAAGGTACTTTGATAAAGGTCGCAACGCTGAGATGGTGGGTGCAGCCAAGCAATGCATTGTGTCAATCCCGCAGTAGAAGTGATTGATTTTCTCCATGCAACTATGGCAATGTGCCAGTTCTGAAGATGAATTGCTGGGTCTGAGATGTGTTTGTTCTGAAGCTGATGCACTGGGTTTCTCCACGCAGGTAAGGGGATGCGTTGCTCATCTCTAAGCAGTTGCAGTGAAGCTGTAGTTCTTTTCTTTTTTATTGGGGCACCAAACAGAGAGAAATAAACTGTACCAGAAAAAACAAATTAAAAAACAATGGTTTGTAACTCCAATATTTTTTGTTTTACACATTTACCCCCCCCCCCCTCAGGCGGATCCATCCTGTCCCTCACGAAACAGAAGAAAGGAAAGGGTTCAAAGGGAGAAACAGAGAAAAAAGGAGAAAAAAACCAAAGAGGAGCTCTGATAACACAATATACTAAAGCACTAACTAAAGCACATAGAAATAAACCCAAGGATATGGGTAAATCTGTCTTTACCTAGCGATTGAGCCAGTTGAGCATTGGGAGCCAAAGCTTCTCTCCCACCTCTCTGGCCCGCCTGCCTCTTCTCCTCACCACCGCCATCACCCAATTATATACATACATAAATTTACTAAGCCAGACATATTCTATCGGCCGTGTAATGTCCAACCAAACTGTAGCTATACATAAGCGATAGACGGCCATAGCTACAAACACAAATTTCTTGCAGTTTTCATCCATCCCTTGCTCCGAGATCCCCAGCATAACAGTCAATGGGGTAAGTCTCAGCGCAAGCCCCAGCATAACTTTTAGCCTGCATTCAATTTGGGATAGTAATAAGGAAAGTATAGGACACGTAGCAAACATATGTGTACTGTCTGCAGCTACTTCTCCACTGCGCAGACAACAAATACCCGTAAGGCCGCCCCACCTGTGTATTCGAGCTGGGGTAACATATAAATTACACCAGGTTTTAAAGCATTGTATTTGAAGGTTAGCAGATATACACGTTGTTTGACTATAAAACAAGGAATCTTCACAGTCCCCCTGCTCGGCCTGAACCTGCGATTGCCATCGTTCAAAATGTTTATATATATCATCCACCATCCCTGCCATAATGAGTTTATAGACACTTGCTGTTTGTGGGGCCCTATTATTACTAAGCATTTCTAGCAAGGGGAAATGGACCCGATTGTGACATTTTTTTACTATAACGTCCAGAACTTGCAGATATTTAAAAAAGTCCCAAACCAATCTTTAAGAGTATCAAAAGAAATTATACTGTCCACGGCTATAAAATCCCCATTACAATAAATCCCTTTCTCCTTCCACCTACAAAAATAGCTATCCGTAAATATATCCAAGCAAAGGAGAGTTTTACTAGCCAGAGGGGAATACCGATGCAGCCGAGGAATTCCCATCATTTTCCTAATTGAGGTCCAAACCTTATATTCACTTAATAAAACCTTAAACTTAACCCTCTTGAAATATGCGTAGTCTATGTGTCGTAGCAATAGGTCTCGGGCTTCTGCCCCACACAAAAGTTGAAAGATTGAGCATCCAGAATCATCTAAGCTACAACCATTGATCAATTCCGCGAAATATTTCAAAATGGTGGCCCAATAATATGCCTGAAAGTTAGGGACGGACCATCCCCCCCCTATCTCGGGGCAGGGTCATATAGCGTAAAGCCCTTCTCGGCGCTGCTCCGCCCAAATGAACCAAGAAATAGGTTGATCAAACTTCCGAAACCAGTCTTTGCTAAATTCCAGAGGAATCGCCCTAAAATAATACAACATTTTCGGAAGAAACATAATTTTTATAACGTTAGCCCGCACCAGGAGTGTTAGGTGTAGATTGTTCATTCTCTTAGAATAAGTTTTCATTTTCCCTAAAAGGGGCCCAAGATTAATATCAACAATTGTAGCCAGATCGGAACTGATCTCAACCCCGAGATACCTTGCATGGGGAACTATCCGTGAGCCAACCATATCCACCTTCCGATTTATGACTATTTGACTACTTCTAGCCGTAATAGCTCCTAGAGCCGCCAAAGAAACCTGCGGAGTTGGGGTAACCACTGCTAAATCAACCGCATACCCTAGGATTTTGACCTCCCCTCCTAAAGCTAAAACAGATGAAATTGCCTGACTTGCTTGTATCAATCTATTGAGGGGATCAATATAAATTGTGAATAACAAGGGAGAGCAGGGGCAACCTTGTCTGGTACCCCGCTCAATCCTAATCTCTCCAGAATAGCAGCCCTTCAGAGCTATTTTGGCTACAGGCTCTATGGACATACCTTTGATAGCCCTAATGTACCCGTCTCCGATTCCGTAATGTTTCATAGCTGCCCATAAAAAGGGCCAGGAGACCCTATAAAAAGCTTTTTCGCCATCCAATAAAATTAGTGCCATAGGGTCTCCTGTCACCTGAGTATAATCAAAGAGAGTTATGACTCTGCGGATATGATCGATAGTTTCCCAACCAGGAAGAAAGCCATGCTGATTAGGTTAAACAATTTTTTTGATAACAGAGGCTAGTCTATTCGCAAAGATCTTGGAGTAGATTTTAACATCATTGTTAATCAAAGTAATAGGACGATATGCCCCTAAATCTGTTGGTGACTTCTGTAGTTCTAATGCATTGGTTCCCATGATGATACATAGGTTCCAAGTGTGATGCACCTGTTCTGTTTACGCAACAGCAGTAATTGCATCAATTCTGGTTCATGCAGAAGGGGATGCATCGATTCCACTGGGTTAAAGCACTGAATCCACTTCTAATGGACCAGGCACAGGAGCAGCCGCTAAGACTTTAAAATACCTAAGTTTGAAATAGGAGGTAAGCCAGCATACCCTTGGAGATCACACTGGGTTCAAGTCTAAGCTCTGACTCCAGACTCACTACAGGAGGATATGCAGCCCTTAGTGTGGAGACAGGACACAGCCTATTCAGGTGTAAGTGTCAGCTTCTCCCTCCCATCCTGCCCAGGATGGTCTATCGGGATGTGGATGGCCACTTAGTCACACTTTAGCTGTCTTTGTGTGCGTCTGTCTAAAGGGAATGCACAAAGTTCCGCTTTCACGGCCAGTGCTTAATTTGTGCCGGTGCTTTCCGGTGCTTAGCACCGGCACTTATTTATTAGGACTGGGTCTACAACACACGTCTGCATGTCTGTGTCAAAGTAAATATAATAACCTGATTTACTAAAGGCGCACCTGGCGCAGACACTATAATTCACCTCCCGAGTGACAAGTCCTCAGTAAAGTGTTGAGAGGCAATATAAATCAAGCCATTCTCCATGTGGATTTGCTTTAGGTGGCAGCCCTTGGCTCAGTCTAGCTGGTGGGTGGGGGTTGGTTCTGCATGGGTAGGAGCTGCGGCAGCATGCATGCGCAGTTTTTATTCAAAACGCCACGCCCCGGCACACGCACCTCACAAGTTACCTTCTGTGACCAGCAGTTTAGCACTACATTGAGATGGCAGCAAGCTTATGAATAAAGGCCAGTGCCGCCCACCAGTTACTGAGTAAGTATCTAACCCAATGCTGCTTTTTTCTTGTGTGTGGTATGAATGAAGTGTGAACGGAGGCTCGAGCAATCATGGCTCCGGCGCCAGGCACCGTGTGCAAGTGGAAGTGGCTGGAAGAGCAGGGCCTTCCAGCCACTTAACGCCTATTGTTCTAATAAACGTTGATCATTCACACGAAATGAAAATGTGCTGTTTTTCCGTGCATTTCACTTTCATCATCTCTTTTGGAATCCGGATATATTTAGGTATTTATAATACTTGTTCAACTTCTTCCTGGTGTGCAGTATGTCGTAATGCGCCAGTTTTAAGTTTATTTCTATTCCACGTCATCATCCCTAGTGGTTATGCATGCAGGTGGTTCAGTGCTGAGGCATTCCCTTAGCTCAAGCCCAAAATGGTGTCGCCTTGCTCAAGTTTATCTAATATGATCCTTCAGCTCTATGATGCAGGTCACCCAAACATTGCTGCTCCAACTTCTGCCTCCTCTGTTTTGCAAGGTATGGTTTAAAGTGAACACCCAACGGAGGCCGCATGATGTCATTTTATTGTCTAAGTAGAAGTTGAGGCCCATGTCCTATACATTTATTTTAAGGGCCAATTCTGCTACGTTGCCAGCTGTTGTGATATATGTAACTATTAAAGGACTATGTAGAATTATTTCATAGTGCATAAAAAATGTAAGGGTTAGTTGTGTTTCAACAGATGAAAGCTGAGCTATCTTAACTGATGTTTATGAACATAATCTGCAAAAACAATCCCGGATACATTTAATTAAAGTATACACTTGTACCAGCATAACTTTTGCTGCTCTTCCTTGGGCTTCCTGTAGACACACTGTATTCTGCTCATAGATCAGAGAGAATGTATTGGAAGCATACTTTCTGGACAGGCAGCGCAGCCATTGCTTTAACCCCTGCCAGGGTCTTCCTGTTTGAACACGTTATTCCGAAATGTGAACGCTCTGAACGTCCATGAGATCAAGGAAGGTCATCCAGGTGGCGGAATTTAGCTAACCTTTCCTGCAGCTGGCCACGTTTGTCTGTGTTTGTTTGCTGGATGTCCCGAGACCCCAGAGGCGCGCACTGTGCAGACTCTCATATCACACATCATCAAAGCGTTGTGCCTTGCACCTGAATGTCAAATGTGGTGGCGATGATGCCTTTGTGGCAAACCACTATTGTCTGAGAGGAAAAACAGTAATCATTTAGTGCTAGCCCCAGAAGAGAGAGTGCAGATTCTCTTCGCGGAGCAGGCTGGGCAACCATACTCGGCATTAGTCAGCATTATGCTTTAAAATGTCATACTGTTAGTTCTGGGATGTGGTGGAAAATAGTGAAGTCTAAATAAAAATATCGCCATAGCCATACTGCCCACATAATGCACATACCGACTCTGATAGCAAGATGGTGCAGAAAGAAGCAGGACAACCATTAGAGAGTAAAGAGATGATTTATTAGGAGAGACAAGCAGCTAGCTTTCAGAAATACAATAAAAATGATCTCTTCCTCACTAATACTCTCAACAAACGATGCCCCCACCCTTAAGCGCCCCTAAATTATGAACATCCCCAAGCAAACAATCACAGTATTCACTGCCATTCTGCTGTATCTTCTTCTTCCACCCATCCTCCTTTCATATCTCACCACTAGAGTAAGGGGGTGGTGCCAGTGGAGGACGCGGCTGGAGCTCAGGGAAGCAGGTGTGGCCTCCTATAAAAATGTAGCACCTGGACTTAATTTTTTACAAATTAAGCACTGCTGTCAACCACTGCAGACCTGTATTGGAGACAGGCAGGCACACAGGGCTAAGTGCAGAGAAATGCCATCTACCTTTTGATTACATACCACCCTGGTCTATGGGCTACCTTAGCTGCGACTTATATGTAATAAAAGGGGAGTGTAATGCTAAGCAATGGAGTTGAAGCGCCAAGTCGACATGGCAGTGTAACACTGCATTTAGACTGCTATGGCAGGCCTGGAAAATGTTTTAGAGGGCTTTTTAAGTGGGTGGATCAATAAGTGCTGCATGCTCACTGGTAGCTTTTAATTTACAGGCCCTCAGTCTATGGTATTCCACTCTACAAGGGACTTAAGAGTAAATTAAATATGCCATATTTTGGTGAGTGAGTACAAACACTTTAGCACTGGCTAGCAGTGTCAAGTGTACAAAGTCCTAAGCCCAAAAAAATGAAATTCAGCAAAAATTCGGAGGCAAGCGGGCAAAATGTTTGGGGGAAGAGCACCCTAAGACTGGCAGATCTAGCTCAAAAGTAGGGAGAACTGCCCAACCTCCTTGGAGTTCTCATCTGCTAGGCGGAAGAACCTAGAGAGACGATCAGCATCAGAGTGGTCTGATCCACATCTATGTTCCCCTTTTGTCATGTGGCCCGACTTGAAACAAAGCCATCTTTATGTTCACGTTTCTTAAGATGCCTTCTTTCTTTAACACAGTGGCTTTTAATATACATTTGTGGACATGTCAGTGCAGGATAAGATTCCCCGAAACTGCATTTGCTTACATTTCAAGGTTATAGGAACACTACCATGACACCTTGGTATGATGTATAAAGCTCACTGCACAAATATCACGGCTTATTGTTGCCCAGTAGGCGAAGACACTATCTAAATGTAAAAATAAATATGTAAATCCGTATTTGTAAAGGGCGAACTACTCACCCTAATGGGTCTTAAGTCGCTGGGGGCTGTTGTGAAAATTAAGTGAGCTATTGCCCAGAGTCACATCGTGCTGAGCTGCCGATCGAACCGCGAGCCCTGTGCTCCGAAGTCAGCATCCCTTGCCGCTGCACCACACCTCTCCACTAATCTAGATAACATAAACAATTGCAGCCTGACAAAGACCTCAACATGCCAACATGGACACTGTTTAATATACATACAACTTCACTTTCTCGTTAAACTCAGAGGAGCACTCAGCTGACACTTTGAGGTCACATTCTGGCGGAATTCCAGGTCTGCCGATTTCTGTCCATTCCACCAGGGATGGCACATTCTACACCAAGACGGACAATCTGATTACACTTGCCTGCAAGGAATGAGGAGTTATATCACCCAGCAGGGTTTCTTGACAGATCACCCACCCTAAACCAAACTAGGGGTCCGATTAAGATGGCGGTGAATCTGCATCCTCCGGGCCGGCGGAAGCCACCGCCGGCCTGGAGGATGCGGATTCCCCGCCGCGGCCACAGAAAACACCCACCGCCAGATTAGGATGGCGGTGGGATTGCAGTGGGAACAGCGGCGGATGGCAGGTCCGTCCGCCGCTGATCCGCGGGGTGTGGAGGGCTATTTGGTGGCGGTGTCTGCAAGACACCGTCAGCCAAATTACAATGTGCGTTGAAACATGCTTTTCCACAGCGCTTTTCTGCCGTGGAAAAGCATGTGGTCTTTTGTGTTTGGGGGCCCGTTGCAGGCCCCCATGGTGTCGGGGGGTGAGGGGTGCACATGGGGGGTACCTAGGGTACCCCCCAGCATTTACATGCACAAAGCGGCAGGCACCGCGCGGTGCCTGCCGCTTTGTGCATGTAAATGTAAGGCATGCATTTTTTAACCTTGCGGCGGGTGCTGCTTCAAGCAGCACCCGCCGCAAGGTTAAAGCTAAGGGATGTGTCCGCCAGAGTGGCGGTCACATCCTAATTGCACCGGAGGGACCGCCGCTGCCCCTGCGGACGGTCCCTCCCTCCTAATAGGTCCCTAGGTTAGGGAACGCTATGTAGGAGCACACTACTTTATACTTTAAACACTACATATATGCTAGTTACATTCATTGTTTTAGAACAATGTTGGAAGTATTAATTGACTCCACTGTTCTTGTATTGCTAATTATAGTAATATGCTTTGTTCTGATATTAATTGTAGCATATGCATTTTACTCAAGAATATCACTGCTTCAAAAAATATTGAAACTGCACATTGATTCTTCCTTGCGAATTTCCTATGAGTATGCATGAGAGTCCAAACAAAAAGGTTCTAGATCTGTCACCACGATTCCTTAGGTTGTCAGGGTTGTCAAATTATAAGGTTGAACACACATTTGTTACCAAGTAGGGTTAGAAGTTTGAATGGTGTAATGTGATCTAGCAGGACAGTAGGCCAACATCTCCAGAGGATGTGTGGGGAATCAAACTTGCACCCTCCCAACATTTTTGTTGTCCAGCAAACGCCCAGTTTTTACTGAAGAAAGTATAAAACCATACAACATGGCACCGCCAACGATAGAGTTTGGGATCTTATGTAGTGAGATCACCCGAGTGTTTTTTTATACCTAAAGAGCCCTACTCACCTACCAAACGGAGAGTTCCAAGGTGCTAGGGAAAAATCTTCCTCGGCTATGTAAGGATTGCCTATGTCTTGGCTGTGGGTTGTTCAAGAATGAAGTTTTCAAAGGATTGTCCTTTAGTGGTACCGTCTCTGATTTACACGTAGTCTGATGGCTGCACCAGAACCAATAAGCATAGCTGAAAACTGAAGACATGAAGTAAGTCAGATGCTGCAACAACATGACCTTGCACTCACGGGTGGGGTTGTTACCTTCATGGTGGAGGCCCATTTAGCATATAGGACAGAGGTGTTCTATTCATGCATCATATTCTACGCCTGGATGGAGCTCGTGGAGTTTTATTTTGCGGAATTCCGTGGTGTTACAGAAAAACTCAGCACAATTCAATGGTTTTCTGCGAGCTGGTAAGCCACCATAATATTATTCTAAATTCAAGTTTCACACAAAAAAATAGTCCTTGCACCAGATAGTTCCAGACATTACATAATGCCATGCCCCGACCCAACACATGAGTTTTAGACCTTGCATGACCCTTCTTGAGGGTCTCATTGGATACATTACTAATGCTAAAAGAGCAAAGAGCATTCATAGATACATTGAATAGTCCATTTATTTCTGTGACTGTCGCACCTGCTGGTGATCTGGCCGACACTTGTGGTTGTCTTCTATTTGTGATTTGTGACCCTTTGCAAAATGTTGCACAAGAATGATACATATCGAAAGACAGCCAGTCAACTGGCTTACAGCTCTATTCCCTTCACCTCCTCTCAGTCCCCGACCTGAAGATCACATGTCTGAAATCTGGTGGCACTAACTCAGCCTTCTATCCTATAACGATGGATAAATGCGAGTGCCATTGAGCTAGATGACTGTAACACCTACAAAGAGCAGTTTATGGTCTGAGCTTTAGAGCGTAGGGTAGAGAGCACTGACCAGTCTGAGGGTACATTGTGCATTGAAAAATATTCACCTCAGTGAAGCAATTTAATTCTATTTAACATATCTTGGTGATAGAAGTAGCCTTGGGACAGGGACCCCGAGACCCCTTGTTTTATGAAAAGATTTATGTAGCGTTAACCAGAGAGTAGGCTCCAGCGCAAGAAAACAGTCCCTGCAAGGATGCTGTAGTAACCAAGTCCACGCTAGTAGTAGTATTTTAGGAGGATTTATTCAGGTTGGTTACAGCATAGTAGTACAATAGATATTAGTCCCACCAGGAGTACCCAGCTAGGCACTCAGCCCTTCTCCAACTGTGAGTTCCCACTCCCAACATTCCATCTTACATCACTCAAGCAGGGTTCCACTGGCATAGCATAAATAATAGCAACCCAGGATACTACATATCCTCCTTTGTTCCAAATGAAAACAAAAAGGAGCGCCCATGTTAGGAACAACACAATGTTCAAAAGAGAAGGAATGGACGCAGACTAGAGGAACAAGGAAAAATGAAAAACCAGAGGAAAAGTAGAATACAAGTGAAAATGTGACTAAAACAAGAACGCAAGAGGAGAGGAAAGAAAATAAAGTAGGACACCAGTGAAGGTGTGATCAGGACAAGAACGCAATAGAAGCGGAAAGAAATATACAACATATATCCTCCTTTGTTAAATGTTAAAAGAAGAAAAAGTGGAATAATAGAACAACAAAGAGAAGAATAAAATAGTCGAACATATGCAAAGAATAGAAAGAGAAACCATCAAAGGCAGCCCAATGCAAACCCACTGGCCAGGTAAGTAAGCAAAGAGACAACTCACATCAGGAGAAATGAAGACGACAGAGAAGAATAGGAGTGAAAAAAACTCAAACTTCCCCATCTGAATTTAAGAATACATAACAGATTGAAAAAACAACTGGGCTACAGTGTAAGAAAACAGAACAAACATCATAAATAAGAACGCCCAGAGTAAAACTGCCCATGTACTATGGTAATTAAAACCATACACCCATTAGGGTAAAAACTATATATACATGGGTAAACGTTGTGCACAGTACGAAAGGGATGACACCCTGTAAACAGACCCCAAGTGGTTTTGAGGAACTAGTGCACTGTATGAGCAGCTAAGTACCTGGATAAAAATATGAAAACAAAAATCTATCACTCAAGAGAGATCAAGATAGTGTACTTAGAAGAAGCGGAACAACTTCCACACAACACACACCTCGAGTGGAGGTCAACTGAAATGCACATGAAATTGGGGAAAACCACAAATACACCTCATGGAGAGGGAAAACACACCTCACGAAGAGGTCAAGAGACAAATAAATTATGTGCATAAATAGATGCGTTCTCATAACATATTCCAAACAAAGAATGAAATATAGGGGTATAAACTCTTGTTAATATTAAAGGACTATAACCTTAGCATAGTTTGACAGCGTTTGGGTAGGAACTCATAAACGTAATTCACAGGGACTAATACCCTTGCATAGTTCCAAGGAGGAAGAGGAAATGCGCACACCCTACATAGGGTAAAAACAAATATAAAGAGGTCTATGTGTGGACAACTGACGTGGTGCTACCACAAAGTGCGCAATTGAAAGCAGATGGGACAGGGGACCCACTGCAACTTTAAGTGAACAAACGCTGGACACGATAAACCTTGACGTTTCATAGGAGAAACCACTTGCAGAAAGGAAGAACAACAGATTGCATTTTATACATACAACCATCATACATAAATTGCGGTCAGAGACTATATGCTGAAGTCTGCTTAGTTCTAAGTGTGAGAGTTCACCTGTAAAAGGAATAGTTTAGACTAGACATACTTGAAACTGTGAAAGAGAACAGCTATTGTGAAAAAACAGCAGTGTGCTCTATTTGTGCACCTGAAAAACAAAATGCTGAAAATTAACAAAGACCAACAAGTGCTCAAACTGGACATCAGAATATCTTGCTGCAAAGGGGACCGATGGACAATAAATGTCATGGTAGTATTACCATTGAATTGAACATATTGCCTTTAGTCAACAATGGAAAAAAAAACTTCTGTAAAACAAGAAAACCATTGTCACTGAAACAAACCTGGAGATCGCTGGAGAATTAAGTGTTTAAGAGGCAGCTCGTAAAAACCCGAGATGTGAATAAAATATCTAGATGAGTTGAAAAATCATTAACATTGAACTGCACACCGTGACGTTGTTGCTAAATTTACTGATGTAGAACAACAAGTTTTACATGATGGGCACAAGTCATGAAGAGAAACAGCAAAGTTATTATCCAAGCCAACCATGGCGGCACGTACGGAGACGCAAGCCGGGTGGCTAAAGGTGCGCTCCTGCTCCCAAACGTCCTTCGACAGCCTAATACATCGTGATGCGAAGACGACGTCATGGAAGGCTGAAATAACTCCGTGTGGCACGATCAGCAAGGTGAGGTGCGCGTGACTAACATTTGAATTCTTCAAAATGCAGCATAACAGTAAACTCTTGCCAGCCATACATGATGAAAGAAAAAAAAATGAAATAATGTATTCTCCTACCAGATGGCTTTTAGTTGGTATACGAACTATACGAAGGCAAGATGTAGACACAGTTTCCTTTCGCCATATATTAGTCCTTTCTCTCAATGTTTCAAAATGAGTTGACAGTTAAAATAAACAGACAATGTCATTTTCAAGCGTTTCTTTCTTTTTAACTCATAACTCGCTTCTTAAACATGCTAAATAAAATGACCTTGTACAAAACAAGTAGCATTTAACCCCGCACTGGAGGGCATAATAAGCACAGCATACGTTTCTTTTCGACTTTGTAGGAATTTTGAAAAGGCAGAACAATTACCTTGATTGGAGACACTGTAGGAACAGCTTGAACAGACGTTTTGTGACATTGCATGTAAAAACAGAAGCTGTAGGTATTGCAGGCAGACTTGAGTTGCATAGGTTGGAACCTCACAGAAAACGCAGACACTTGCAGACATAGTAAAATTGTAGGTAGGCTCACCCTGTTTTGTAGATTCAGCACGCTATTGAGGAAAGGTTATTAACCCTTTAAAACCACTGCTGAAGACAGGGTTTGTGGACAGTCTTGCTTACCCTCACTGAGGGCACAGCACGGGAACCAACTTGAAGACTGATGAGGGCGACCGGTGCAGAGGTCACTGGTGGGGCTAACTTGACAGTTGGTAGACAGCAGTGAAGATAGTTTGAGGTTCCCAGACACATCTACTTGAACTTGAGAGGTAGAAATCGCAGATTCTTTCTTAAAATCGTCGCCAAGAAAATGTAGTAACCAAGTCCACGCTAGTAGTAGTATTTTAGGAGGATTTATTCAGGTTGGTTACAGCATAGTAGTACAATAGATATTAGTCCCACCAGGAGTACCCAGCTAGGCACTCAGCCCTTCTCCAACTGTGAGTTCCCACTCCCAACATTCCATCTTACATCACTCAAGCAGGGTTCCACTGGCATAGCATAAATAATAGCAACCCAGGATACTACAGATGCGATTAAAGATTCCTTCTACTATGGCATTAAACTTCCTGTCTATGAAAATGAGAGAATAAATAAACATGTCAAGTTCACGGTGGCTTTAAAAACACTCCTTTCTACCAGTTACCTCAGCGGGGACACCTACGGATGCCACAGATTGGCAACAATTGTGCTCTAGCAACTCCTATTTAACATAAAAGAACAATTACAGCCAAGACCGAAAATTGGGTGGGTGTGGGGGTTAGAGGGAGGGAATAAAATAGGAACAGTAGACTTTGGGCCTGATTCACAAATGAAATCTGAGACAAAACCCTAACTTTACGACTTTCCGTATTCACAAAGGGCATTTAGGAGTAGTAAAGTTAGGAATCCTAACTTTACTACTGCTAAATGGCTTTTGTAAATACTGAAAGTCATAAAGTTAGGATTTTGTCTCAGATTTCTTTTGTGAATTGAGCCCTTTGTTTTAACAATAGGATAACAATCACAGATGTTAAGTGCCATTTTTCGCACTTAATCAAGATGTTCGGTAATCCACCGATCATCGACTTAGATTTTACCTTGCTTGAGAGGTGCAGAATTGAAACAATAAAATGGTGTACTTTATAAAACATGAGCACTATCCAGGGTATAGCATGAGAAAGCAACTTGTTGTTTACATAACATCTCACTTTAAGCATTCCACTATGGTGGTAATATAATAATGCATCACCGGAGAAGTGAGTCACAGGGCCTGTCGCGGCTCAGAAGTTACCGAGTTTGCCGCACGCCAGTCAGGCGTGGACACTTCATATCCAACGTTGTCGCATTGCATCAAGAAGCCCTTTTCTCGCATTGCACCGGATCGTTACATCGCATTGAGGCGCCATCTTGTCGTATCGTACAGGATGACAGTAAGAATCCGACGCATCATTTCCTCTCCGGTTAGGAACTGATGCATCACTTCCCCTGCGCTGCAGTAAGGAACAGACGCATCACCTCCCCCGAAGCAAGGAACCGATGCATGTGGAGGGGGAGAACTGAGCCATTGTATTTGCCAACCAAGAATTCCTTATGTTCGTCCATTGGCCAATCTTATTTCTTTTCAAAAACTCAGAATAATCAATATCTCAAACCACTAAGTCCAGTCCTTTACATGTTGTCTTCTTGAGAGGCTTTTCAAAAATTGCCACCACCAAAATACCTAACCGGATATTTTTGATAGAACATACTGTCTGTATCTGAATCATAGTGATGTGTGTGGTGTATGTATTTTCAATTTTGCAAGAAAAAATTAATTGGGGAGGCATATATGACATCTAAATAATGTGTAATGTTTTTTCTAGCCGCACTGACCACCAGTGCTGGGAACAGTGGGGACTGCGGCGCCATCCAGGAAGCTGATGCAGCAGTGTGCCATCAGCAGTGGCAGGTGATGGTAAGTCACATTACTTACTTATTGACAATTTATAAAATCGCTGCAATGGTGCACACTGTACTATTGAGACATGTGAGAAGTTGAAGACACCCCTCTTTATTTAACATATACAGCAGAAGTTGAGTAACTAATGGCCTCTTTTATCTTCAACTTAGCAGGTAAAGTTTAATGAAAAGTCAAACCTTGATAGGTTGATGGAAAAGGGAAAGAAGGATGGAAGGAGAAAGGACGGTGGTAATGTAATATGACTGGAAGAGAAGGATGCGTGGGTGAAAGGATGCATATATTATAGGTTGCTGATAGGAAACATGGGTCAGTGAAGGATGGATGAAAGGTGGAAGGATGCCTGTGTGGGTGGGTGAAAGTGTGTGTATGAAAGTAAAGGAATCCTCCGGTGGGTTTGATAGGTCTAAGCAAAAACTCATAGGTGGTTAAATGACAAATGTATGTTGGTGAATGGTTTGTTGAGAATGACAGCCATGTTTGGATGGCTGGATGGATGGTATTCATGGGTGAAGACTGGATGGAGAGAATGTAAAGCTTAGATGGTGACCTAGTAACAACACAATGGGTGAAGAATAAAAAATACTAGAAGAACAATGCGAAGATGAATCGAAAAATCCCGGGGAAGAAGAGTAAACAAGGATTGTTTTTTTTATCAAGGATTTTGATTCAAAGTGTTGAGGTAGTGTTTCAGACTACTCCATTGACTCACAGTAGTATGCAAGAGCAACATATATTATGTACCCACCTATCATCATCAATGCCCTCCCTCCGAGTCCCTACCCATGGCACTTTGCCTGTGACAGCAATGGGCGACCTATCGGCTGCATGATTGGCACTGCATTTTTGGCTGTGCAATGTGCATCTTTCTCAGTTAATTTGTAGACCCCCTTTAAAAATGTCATGGCAATGAGAAAAATAAATAGTTGTGTTTCTCTTCAATCCCAGTGCCTACTCATTCACTTTCTAGTATATAAGTAACTTCAGTCCCTTCCTATTGTCCTTGATCCTGATTCACAAAAGTAATCCGAGACAAAATCCTTACTTTACGACTTTCGGTATTCACAAAGAGCGTTTAGGAGTAGTAAAGTTAGGATTATTAACTTTACTACTCCTAAATGCCTTTTGTGAATACATAAAGTAGTAAAGTTAGGATTTTGTCTCAGATTAGTTTTGTGAATTGGTCCCCTTGTTTGTCTTATCCTTCCATAAGATTTGATTTGAAAAAATACATTCTTTGCATGCATTTCTTTCCACTGGCAAAGTGATATATTTAATTACTGCTTCTATAACGTATAACAAAGTGACTCACTACTAGCAAAAGCTTAGGCACTTGATGATGATGATAATGTTCAGTTAAACGTCTACCTATCCGGTCTTTTCCTTCTAACTTACCTGCAGTCGACTAAGTTAACCAATATTTTTCTTACTGCCAAGCAAATGAATTTTGTTGGGAACAAGTTACGTCAAATGGGGTGATGGAGGGTCAGGCAAGGGAGTAAAATGGGAATAAATAGTAG
This sequence comes from Lissotriton helveticus, assembly GCF_964261635.1. NCBI lineage: Eukaryota > Metazoa > Chordata > Amphibia > Caudata > Salamandridae > Lissotriton > Lissotriton helveticus. Next base: position 1,746,907,922 of record NC_136063.1, on the reverse strand, counting down.
GTGACTTTGCTTTTTGTGGATAGGATAGTCTGTAATGTTCGTGCCAAATACAATATTATGTTCCTTAATCCTTCTCCTGTACTGTAGTGCATTGTTTTCCCATGGGCAGACAGGAGGATGTCTGTCTGCATAATTGTCTTATTTGTAATACTTATTAGTATACCTCACATTATGTCCAGCATCCATATATCAGCAACTATTCATCTGCCTTATTTTAATCAGGGTGAAATTGAGGCATTTAACAGAGCATGGACATGATAGCAAAATAAATAATTGTCTAGGTAGAGCTACCCCACCTGCAGACAAAAGCAAAGTAATGCGTCACAAGTATGTCTGTCTAGGGCGCAAGCTGAACTAGCCATGCCAACATTAATTTAGCTCAAAAAGAGGGAGAAGAAGAATACTTCTATACTCCATGGTGCGTAATGCCTGAAATTCTAACCACTTCAAAATTAAATAGGCCGAGGATTCGAGGATACCAGTAAACGTTATGTACTGCTAGTGCTACAGTGCCACTATATAATTTTATGTGTTACTCTTTTGCTAAGTGTATTGGTTACAATTTGTCTTTTTTTCTTTCTTGATATAGCTACTCCTGCCAATCCATCATCATCTTCAATACAACCCAACAGGCAAGAGGTCATAGCCAGGACCCGGCAACAGAAGCTGGAAGCCATTAGGGCTGAACACCAGCGGCTGGTGGTCCTGGAGGAAGGGGAGGAGGGGAAGGAGGAGGCGGCAGCAGCTGCAACCTCAAAAACCCTTGCCCCTAACCAAGACCCAGTGCATCTGGTAGTCCGGTGCCATGGTCAGTCAGCCACGATTCCACCACTGCTGCCCCCCTATAGACTCTATAGAGCCTTTCAGCACTGCATGCTCCTGAGGATGGTGCACCCGGGAGTCAGGATTGAGGAGCATTTTGACAGATTGGAGGGGAAGTTCTTAGCCCGCCGCTAGGCCTGTCTTGCTCCTTTTTTAATCTTTTGTTTGGTGGGTGCACTTGTTTGGGAGAGGATGGGAGTTGGGACACTTTGGGGGGTTTTCTCTTATTTATTTATTTATTATGGACAGATATGTTTTGGGACTTTGTTTTCTTTGGACTAAGCCTGGAATATGCTTCCTTTGGAAAAAATGTTGGGGGTTAGGGAGAGGTGTGGGCAAGGTGTTGTGGTATTCTAGTTTACAGTTGTTGAGGAAATACATTTTATATAGCTGAACATATGATTGAAATCTTTTTTGCGTGGTTACTATTTAACTTTGCACTGCTTCCTTTTCCTGCAGGCCCACAGCCAGTTTAAATCTGCGAATAGCAAAGAGTTATGCGGTACTCTCACTTGTCCCACTACTTTCCCCTCCTAGTCTCTGTAGTCTGCAAATATTCTAAAGCCTAAGGACTTGGAGGGGTTTTACGTGTGTTAATTTCCATTGTATATAGATTATTGCAGCTTATTAATGAATCCCCCACAGTTCTTCTCCTAACTATGGGGCCGATTATGATGGCGGACGGACCTGAGTCCGTCCGCCACCATAGAGAAGGAGGGACCGTCCGCAGGGGCAGCGGCGGTCCCTCCGTGCAAATTAGGATGTGACCGCCACCCTGGCGGTCACATCCTGTATTTTTATCATTGCGGCGTGCAGCTTGAAGCAGCACCCGCTGCAATGATAAAAAAGTAAGTTGTGCATTTGCATGCACAAAGCGGCAGGCACCTCACGGTGCCTGCCGCTTTGTGCAGGCAAATGCAGGGGGGTACCATAGGTACCCCCCATGTGCACCTCCCACCCCCCCTTCACCCCTGGGGGCCCGCAACGGGCCCCCAAACACAAATCCGTATGCCTTTACACGGCAGAAATGCCGCCGTGTAAAGGCATCTTTCCGCAGTCATCCTAATATGGCTGGCGGTGTCTGATAGACACCGCCAGCCATGTTAATGCTTTTCCGCCGCGGCGGACAGATAGTAAGACCCACCAGCCATCCTAATATGGCGGTGGGTCTTGCAAGGCTTCCCGGCGGATTTCCCGCATCCTCCGGGCCGGCGGTGGCTTCCGCCGGCCCGGTGGATGCGGGAAATCCGCTATCGTAATCGGCCCCTATGTTTGGATGAAGCAATGGCTGCATGGTTTCATGAGGTGCCATGGTGATGATAGCAGTAGACAGTAGCAGCATGCAAGCACACTAGTCAAATAGTGAAACCACCGGATTCAGAAGCGATGTCCCACTCCCTCCTAGCCGAACTCAAATTGTAGGATGAGGAATATTCATTGCAGGGAACTAACTAAATTGAAATTAAAACTGAGGTAATGCCATTTTATATGCATGCTTTACAAACAAATGAGACAGTCGCCAGAGGGAGACTAGACTAATACACAAGAAGAAGAGTGGCAAAAGAGAAAATATGATAAGCAATGCTAAATTAAAACAATCAAAATGGTGAGCTAGTAAAAGTTAGAAAATGAAGTCGACTTGAGCTATGAATAGACAAGCGTAACCTTTCACGCACACAATACAGTGCCGGAAGGATGATGATGATGCTGGCAATTATTAAAGATGTTCCTCTGAAATATTCTTAAAATATTGAATACTGTGCATGCATGGGTAATATAAATATGTATAATATTGCCAGTGTGGGCCATACCTAGAGCTGAAGAAGGTCCACGCCCTGCCTTGAGTTGCTGTTGCTTTTACCACATCCTCCAAAACCGATTGTGTAATCAATTAATCATGTAAAGTTAATTTAGTCACACCTCAATAAATCACACAGCCATGGGTAAGAGGATTATGGGTTCAATGAATGAATGGGAAGGGGGATTTGAGGGAAACATTTGACATAGACAAACACTACACAAGGACAACATTCATCTTGGCAGCCCGCCATCATGAATCTGTTATGGGAGGAAAAGGAAAAGGAGGAATGATGATTCGTACAGATAAACCAAATCAAATATTCTGTCTGCTCCCAGAGAGACTCAATTTACATTATGTTCTGCTGTACCAAGCTTTGAAAGATAGCAAATGAAATTGAAATATCCCTAGGAGTTAAGTAAACAAACATAAACAACGCACACAGTTCTAATGATTATGGAGAACAAATGATACTGTTTTGCTAAATTGGGAGCTGCATCTGCATCCTCTTGGATTGTCTGTCAATCTTTGGTGCCTGGTAGATGTGGTTTGGTAAGGTAAGTATGAGTATGTGATATAGTTTTTCCAGCATGGTGCAGGGTAAAGGGCATGGAGATTGAAAAACAAAAATGATATTGAATAAACAAGGAGAAAAGTTAAACTGCATAAGGAGTGCAACAATAAAACTCAGAGGCAGCATTGCTAAATGTTTGTTTCCAGTTTTCTTAAACAACAGGCCCCCAACCATCACTTAGCTTCGAATTTGAACTAGACTGCACTGAGTACATACACACCCAGCAACATAGCATTTTCCCAATTAAGTAAAAATCAACGCACCACTGTAAGTCACCACTCACCACTACTACACAGAGTTGTGTGGGTCTGTTGTTTACCTTAAGGCCACTTCAAAGTCAGCACCAAATTGGTTCATTTCAGTACGTTTGAAAACTACCACCTTCTTCTGTGGCAGTTCTCGAAGTAGTCAATCCCCACGCCCTGAGTCATCTCATCATCCTGGATCTCTGAGTAAGGTGTACAACTCTGTACTAACTGTGTCCCAAATCTGACTCAAATACAATAGATCGGATTGTAGTAAAAAATGTTTGCTGCACAAGAAGGGAAAAATTGAGTCATTTTTTTGTGTGAACTAGATTTATGTTTGCATGATCTAACGTACTTGTCGGGTCTGACACTTTGAGGAGTATAAAGCAGAAAACAATCAAATAAAGCCGTGTAGACTGTGGAGTGGGCCTGGTGAAGGGATCTTGCTAGCTCTCAAAGGAGAAGGAAAATAAATAAACTACAGAGGAAAATTATTGATCAGTCATCTGTAGTAACCCTGGGCGTAGTGGGGCTACGCGAAGCTTCGTGAAGTGGGCATTAATCTACACCCACCCACGCGCTTCACGTAGCCCCACTACGCGTGGCCCGCCTCCCTCCCGCCCTCTTTTACACCCCTAATTTAGATTTTTAATAGGTTAAAAAGTAAAGAAAAACACCTACCCTGTATGCGGCGTCCCGGGGCTCCATCTTCTTCTTTGCGCCGACTTCTTCCAAACCAAATGCGCATGCGTGGCAGCCGCGCATGCGCATTACTCGCAAGAAATGCACATGCGCGGCCGCCCGCTCATGCGCATTTGGTTGGATGAAGTTGGCGCAAAGAAGAAGATGAAGCCCGGGACACCGCATAAAAGGTAAGTGCTTTTCTTTACCTTTTAACCTATTAAAAATCCAAATTAGGGGTGTAGAAGAGGGTGGGAGGGAGGCGGGCGGCGGGCAACTTCGCTCCGTCCACGGGTGTGCGTAGTGTTGCCTACTACGCCTACTTTGCGAATCGCATAGTAGGCAACACTATGTGCACTCCGTGGGCGGTGCGAAGTGCTCAGCCCAGGGTTAATCTGTAGGCCCCCAACATTGTGAATTATCACTAACACATTAAGCGTAATAGTTACAGATAAACAAACACCTAGTGTCACACTGCCTGCCACCACATGAATCATCTATTCTCAACACACATGATGATGACACATCTTAACAAGTTCACAACAAACAACAACACTCAGCGTGAAATGCATGTCAGCATATACCTGTTCTTTCGGTGTGCTAACCATGATCGAATATTGGTACATTGCAGACTGCAGATCCATTTGTTCATGAAGCAAAGAATTGTCAGTGTAAATCAAATTATAATGTCAAATGTGAGGCAATTCCTCTAGGGTAGGAAAGGATAGATAGTTGCAGACCAGGGTTGGAGGCAGGCACACATTTTTTTGTATTCTCCGTCCAATACCCGGCTTGAGGGAAATGGGTGTGGGGGAGTTGGAGTCTAAGAGTAAGACGTTGGTGATGAATTGGTCATCCAGACACACACACTTAATAAAGTAAAGTCAGTAATGGTTTGTACCGTGGAACAATAATTGTGGTATGTATGTAATGTTTTTAGGGCACAATGTCTCTTTGCACCCTTGTATTAGCAGACAAGCAAATGATTAAGTTCTCCACTAAGTCATCTGTGTACATTGCAGACAACTCATTTAGCTGTTCCTGTAACATGTTCAACAAGGGAATAGCTTGGCCCATGGTACTGTCCTCTTTGCTGACTTTCCATGTGAACACCTCAAAAGGATGCAGCATCTCTGTCAGGCATTTGACTAGACCCATTGGTCCATCTCAATGATTATGCCAGTCACAGTTGCATCCCTTCTTTGCATGACATATCATTGATAGGTCTATGCTGCTCAACTAGACATTCAAGCATGTAATAATTCAAGCGTCAGAGTGTTGGCAGACCTTGTTGTTAAAAGATATGGAACTCTGTTCCACCGGATGTATGCAGATTCTCTTCAATAACTGCTTTCAAATTGGAAGCCAAAAGATTCCTATTGAACAAATTCTTACCTTAATTGGGTCTAGGTTTCTCCTGCTCGAATTCATTGATCCTACAACCATTGCTCCATCATATGTTGCTGCTCTCCTTTACCGCATTGTCTGCCCCCACTACTAGCCTGCTATATTCCTGTTTATTGTATTACTCTCCTTGATTTGATTGTCTGGGTATGTGATTATGTGATTATTCCTGTTGTGTATTCTTACTTGATGTCGATATTGGATTTATGGTTTACCTTCCATTCTTTTGTAAAGCGCTCTAATATCCTTCGGGATCATGTTCGCGCTATAGAAAACTTTATAAATAAATAAATAAATAAAGTATTCCTAATGTTTGAAGCTGAATGAGATTTCTCCATGGCAAACATGGCTACTGTTGCATACTTCCAAGCAGCGTTAAAAATCACAGCTGTTTAAACACCTGCAGATATTTTTTCTCTAGCCTTCACATAGGTGATCCAGTGTGCAACTTCCACCTGGAGAACAACAAGGACCGCAACACCACCGCCCTGCTGGAAAACTTCGCCAACCTCGGACTCAAGCAACTGGTCAACACCCCCACCCACTACGCCGGCCACACGCTTGATCCCGTCTTCTCTTCCAGCAAGTACATCACCTTCAGCCACGCCACCGGACTCCACTGGACCGACCACAGCTGCGTCCACTTCAGCTTCAAAAGATCCACGACCCACCACCACCCGCAACAGGTACCTCACAGGAATTGGAGCAAGATCACCGCAGACCAGCTCACCACCTCCCTCAGCCAGAGCCCACCCACCAACACAACGGACCCCAACGAAGCAGCCCGCAACTTCACACAGTAGCTGACCGCCTGCGCCGACGACCTCGCGCCACTAAAGAACCCTCCCAGCAGACCCAGAAGCAAGAAGGCATCCTGGTTCACCGACGACCTCAAGGACTCCAAGAAGACCTGCCGCACCCTCGAGAAAGCCTGGCTCCTCGACCGGACCACCGACAACATGACCGCCCTCAAACACGCTACCCGCAAGCACCACCAGCTCATCCGCACCACCAAGAAGAAATCCCTGAAGGAACGACTGGACAACAACGCCCACGACAGCAAAGAGCTCTTCACTATCGTCAAGGAGTTCTCCAACCCCAGCACCGGCACCAACGACATCACTCCGTCACAAGACCTCTGCGACTCCCTCGCCTCGTTCTTCCACTGCAAGATCGCCGACATCCACAACAGCTTCGGCGCCCCACCCACGCACCCAACCGTCGAACCAATGCCCCCCACCGCCACCCTTCGCACCTGGACCACACAGCCCGCACGATGAACACCATCCACTCCGGATCACCGACCGACCCCTGCCCACACCACGTCTTCAACAAGGCCGACTCCACCATCGCACCCCAACTCCGGAACATCATCAACGCCTCCTTCAACACCGCCACCTTCCCGGAGAGCTGGAAGCACGCCGAGATCAGCGCCCTCCTGAAGAAACCTACAGCGGACCCCACCGATCTCAAAACCGCCCCATCTCGCTCCTCCCTTTTCCTGCTAAAGTCATCAAGAAGATCGTCAACAGACAGCTGACCGCCTTCCTCGAGACGAACGGATCCCTCGACCCCTCGCAGTCCGGCTTCAGAGCCAACCACAGCACCGAGACCGCCCTCATCGCAGCCACCGACGACATCCGGACCCTGCTCGACAAGGGGGAAACAGTGGCCCTCATCCTCCTGGACCTCTCCGCTGCTTTCGACACGGTCTGCCACCGCACCCTAGTCCAGCGCCTCAGCACATCGGTATCCAAGAGAAGGCACTGGAGTGGATCATCTCGTTCCTCGCCAGAAGAACACTAAGAGTCCACCTCCCCCCGTTTCGCTCCGAGGCCACCGAAGTCATCTGCGGCGTCCCGCAAGGATCTTCACTCAGCCCCACCCTCTTCAACATCTACATGAAACCTCTCGCAGCCATCGCACGCCAGCACAACCTCAATATCATCTCTTATGCCTACGACACCCAGCTGATCCTCTCCCTCACCAGAGACCCCGACACCGCCAGAACCTGCCTACACGAAGGGATGAAAGACGTCGCCGAGTGGATGAAGGACAGCCGCCTGAAACTGAACTCGGACAAGACGGAAGTCCTCATCCTGGGATCTTCGCCCTCCGCCTGGGACGACTCCTGGTGGCCCCCAGCCCTGCCAACCGACCACGCACGCAACCTGGGCTTCATCCTGGACCCCTCCCTCTCGATGACCAGACAAGTCAACTCCGTCTGCTCATCGTGCTTCAACACCCTGCATATGCTTCGCAAGATCTTCCGCTGGATCCCGACAGAGACAAGGAAGACTGTCACCCAGGCACTCGTCACCAGCCGACTGGACTACGGAAACGCCCTCTACGCCGGAACCACAGCCAAGCTACAGAAAAGACTCCAGCGCATCCAGAACGCCTCCGCCCGACTCATCCTGGATGTCCCCCGACGCAGCCACATCTCCAGCCACCTGAGGAACCTGCAGTGGCTCCCCGTTGACAAGAGGATCACGTTCTGGCTCCTCACCCACGCACACAAGTCTCTCCACGACCTGGGCCCCAAGTACCTCAACGACCGCCTGACCTTCTACACGCCCACCCGCCAGCTACGGTCCACCAGCCTCGCACTCGCAGCCGTACCACGCATCCGAAGAGCCACCACCGGAGGAAGATCCTTCTCTTACCTGGCTGCCAAGACTTGGAACTCCCTCCCCAACCACCTTCGGCTGACCCAGGACCATCTCGCCTTCAGGAAACAACTCAAGACCTGGCTGTTCGAGCAGTAGCATACCCCTCCCCCCAAGTGCCTTGAGACCCTCCCGGGTGAGTAGTGCGCTATACAAATGGCATGATTGATTGATTGATTGATTGCAGTGATTCACATGTAATCAGTCGCTTGGCAACTGGTCCACATGTCTGTTGTCAGGTGGATACTGTGAACAGCAACCTGCTGCAAAGCTTGCCCAATCAATTCCAGTACATCGTGATGTAGCACTGGAACAGCAACTCTGGCAAAATAGGACCAGCTTGAAACCTTTCATTTTGGGCAGATGGCTGCCACAAATGCACGAAAATCCACTCCTTCCACAAAAGAAAAAGGGAGAAGGCCCAGCACTAACATTTTAGCCAGTTTGCGTTATAAAATGTGCAGTCGGGTGATTATGTTCATACTGCACCTCTGGCCTAAACATGGCAGGAATAGTAGCCTGAATTTTTTTGTTTCCTGATGCCACTGATGCAGGTGAATTCTTGAGAGCAGGCGGTGGCAGGCTCATTTTGCCTTACAGTGGGACAGTCACTGTCCTCTGTTGCCTTGGTGTCTCGATCTGAGTCTTGTGTCATTGCGATGTTGCTGATTGGGCAATACTACTGCACAGCTGAGGAGATGGTTGCTTTGCTTAATGAAGAGGTCTTCCTTTTCTTCACCTTCCACCACTGGGGAGCAGTAGCCCCCCAGTGTTTTGCTATATTCCTTTTCGCAATCACTGCCACCAATCTTAACCATTTTTCCACGCAACTAGGCCACGACTGTTCGTTTGAGATAAGTAGCAGGAACCATCTGGAGTCTAATAGGCCCTCCGATCCCACCACTTCTGTCATGATATCTCCTGCTTTCTTCCAGTTTATTTGTAACACTGGGCACTCCTACAACATGTGAAAAAAGAAACTCACCTACCCGTACTGTCTCTGACATTGATCATGCTCTGCATGTCCCATTCAATGTATTGCTGTATGGGAGTAATATACCCTATGTAGGATTTTTAATTGGATAAGTCGGAAGCGGGCACGGATGGCTACTTCCCGTGGTCCCTGTATCACTTCCGTCCATTCCTGATCATTTATCTGTCCTAAATCATCCTCGCATTTGGCTGTCAGTGTCCCCAGGGGGTCTGGTGAGCTGTTAATGCATTTCCTATATATGCACGATATGGCTTTAGTGGTCAGCGGATCCATCAGCAACCTTCTCGATGGCTGAAATGCCAGAGACCGGTCCTAGGAAGCTTGTTTCCCCTCCAGGGAAGGCATGGCTTGGCAGTTCGGGCTGGACTGTTCCCATGAGGCACAGGGTCAGACTGATTTGCATATGGCCATGTCTGAACTGGGGTGGCAGAGTGGGCTAAAGAACGGTGATGGATTCAACCCAGATCTGTTGACTGGTTGTGAGTGTTTAATTGGTTCAGATGCTCCGTTCATCACCACCTCCTTTTGTACAGCCTGATGTTTGGCCCCGCTAATCCCCCATCATAAATTACCTTCTGTAGTTTCCGCAGTGCAATACGCGGCAGGCCAACCTTCCAAATTAAAGTTCTCAGCTCCGCCTCTTCTCTAGTGTAGAATACATTTGTAATCTCGAATGGAGTGACACTTGCAGTTTTTTGGCAACTAAGTTACGTCTCCCACCAGATCATATGTTGCTTTCTTAAATGGGTTTTTGGCCCTTGGTACCATCATTTGTACAAAGCTTATCCTGACTAACACTTGCTCAGCAAAAGGAGCCTATCGCAATGTTCGCCTCCTTCTAGCTAACTGAAAAGAAGTCCCAAACTGGGGTGCTCAACTTTCTGATGCTGGTGCCACTGCCAATGTCAGTTGAACTGGCAGTAAGTAGGCGTTTTGATGTATGACTCTCTGCAATACCTATTTCTACTGAGGTAGTTTTGGATGTAGGTCACTGCCGGGACTATGCAAATATGCAGCTGGCAGTCATTGGATATGTGGTGCCACTGCAACATCTCCCATGGGAAGTTGGGATGGGGTAATGTTGGTCTCCACTGGGGCTGGGCTAACATCCATGATGACTGGCTCATTATCCTCCTCCTCTTCTATATATGCCTCCATAACTCTAAGGCTTTCTGGAACCTCCCATTTCCCTATTCACGTCTCATGGGTGTGTCTCACTCTCAGACTGCGGCGGGTTCCAAGTGGTGTCTAGATCACCAGAAGATGGGCTTGAAGAAGAAGATGATGCATCACTATTACTTCTTTTTCTAGCTGGAGATCTGGACAACAATGGATCTTCTGAAGCAGATTGCTCTACTTACTCAGCAAGAAGCTCAATCTTGTGAACTGCTCCCACTTCAGGAGAAAATACTATTGACAGTTGTGGCTGCTGTTGTTGTCCACTTCTCTGTGTTTACTGCAACGATTGGGTACTACTTTGCGATAGAGATAAGTCAATTTCAACGTCACTGCTCATTGGCTTTGACATGATTAGACTGGCTGCCTCTTTGAAAGACATGGGCTTGGGCCTAGATAGGGGTGGGTCCACTGATTTGTGGGTACTGCTCCAAGTTTGCTCCCCAGAGGACTGTGCGGCAGACACAGTTTTTTATTTTACTAAAGAGATCTGAGGAGACATACCAGTGGTGGTGGTGGTTGCAAGCTCCTTCTTCTCACTGGCCACTTTCTTGGTAGCAGTTTTAGCACTTTTCTTTGGGGCCATCTTGGAGCTCTCAGTTAGCAGTGGCACTTAGCTTCAGAAGTTGAAGAGATATCCGTGATGTGTGGGTCACTCGTGTATCACGCCATGCACAGGCCTTCTTTCTGGCAGGTATTTGGCAGATGTTGTTTTTTGTGCATGTAAAAGAAAATAAGCCAGAAGGACATCAGTAAATCATTGCATTGTTGCTGTTTAAGTACTGGTACAAACAAAGACAGCATCTTTTAGTGTGGCCACTGGTTATCCCTATTATAAATAATGAACAATATAGTGTATCTGTATGAAAAACCACACAAACATAAACTTTCATTGTGACTTAGGAAGGATAAGAGAACAAAAACAGCAACAGCATACGGATGAAACTGTTTGCTTTATCTGCATCACGTGACGCCACTCACGTGTGATGTGGGACTCGGGGAGGTGCAGCTGGCAAATTCCACTGGAAAGAATAATCCCCAGACAACTAATGCTGTTGTGCACCTCTAGCAGACATTGGGTTGGCTTGATTTATTCCATATGTAGTGGAAAAGTGGCAACTTTCAACCAAAAAATAAAATGCAATAAATTATACCAAAAACTAAAAAAAAAATACCATAAAAACATAATTTGCCAATTAATAAATAAATGAAAATTAAATTAATTAAAAATAAGTGAAGTTATTCTCAAAGATATAGTAATAAGTTATTAAACTGCTATCTCATTGCTCAACCATCCATGCAGCATATGGCTCAGGCTGAAATTGGTTGGACGCCCAAAATGACTGCCAGCCAGTGCCACATTGTCATCAATAACAACATTGATAATGAAGGCATTGGTAACAAAGAGAAGACATGCAGTCCTATACGAAAAGCAGAGAGGTTGCCTAAACAAAATGGCCGCCAGCCACATGGTCAGTGGTCACAGGCTCACTACAAGAAGCAGGAGCCCTAGAAAACAAAGAACGCATGGAGGCTTATTACAAAATCACACTGGCTGCCTATACAAAATGGCCACAAGCCACATGGTTACAACAAGAAGCACAAGGCCTAGGCTAGAATAAAGAATGCATGTAGGCCGATGGCAAAAGCACATTGGCTACCCACGCAAAATGACCGCCAGCCACATGGTCACAGACTCACAACAAGATGCAGGAGGCCTAGAAAACAAAGCAGGCATGCAGGCCCATGGCAAAACACACTGGCTGCCTACACAAAATGGCCACCAGCCACACGGTCACAACAAACAGCAAGAAGGCATGCCACAACAAAGAAGACATGCAGGCCTATGGCAAAAGCACACTGGCTGGACCCTCAAAATGGCCGCCAGCCACATGGTCACTCACAACAAAAGGCAGGAGGCCTGTAAAATAAAGAGCACATTAAGGCCAATGGACAGTCCACTGACTATACAAAATGGTCTTTGGCCAGTGGCCAATGGCCATATGGCATCTGGAACAAAGGCACATGGTGGCCTATGGAAAACACACACACACATATTGGCCAGACAAAGGAGGTATGGTAATACAGAGAAAACAATATTAATTCAGCAATGCCAAATATGAAAATTAACAGGGCAAAACTTTTTTTTTACAACAACACACATCCTCCAAAGGCATTATCCCATCTAGTCTTATACACTGTTTGCAGGAAAACAAATACGTAAAATACCACAAAAAACACAAATTTTTTATTCAGTCCAAATCCATCCATGGTTAAATTATATTTAAAATTCAACAGAAACCACAGAAACAGTTGTTTCATGTACCGATGACTAGCAATGGGGCCCAGTGGCTGGAAGGCCAATTGTCAGACTAGGACACATAGTGAATTAAATAAATATTGCACATGTATTCAAAATTGAGAAATTTAGTGAACTGTGACATATTGTTCCTTTACAAAAGAATAAAAATGAAATGCAAAGAAATCACTAGGCCCCTATTGTAACAACCGGCCACCCACCACAATCATTTAAAAAAATCAGTAAAATAACAAATAAATCTAGGTGCATGGCTCTAATCAAATAAACAACACCAGTTTTTCAACTTACTTGTGAAATCTGAAATATAAAACGTCCTTAAATCCAATGGGATATGCAGCATACACAAACAGTAATCCTTCCAGGTCAAAATCCAAATTAAAAGTGACCAGGATATGGACAAAGCACTGGGAAGAGCTTGCTGGACAGGAAGAGGAAGATGGAGACTCTAAGGCGCTTCTGTCCAGTTTGAAAAAAAGTTTAAAAAAAACAAAAAGACTCCTCAGACACAAATCAATGCCAATTGTCAATTTGAAGACATTTTTAACTCCAAATCATCAGTTCCGAAAGATTTTGCTTCCCAAGGGGAGAATCTTCCCCAGATTGCAGCTGCAGTAGATCATGGGCATTCGGCATTACAAACGGCAGAAAATATCTGCCAGAAGTCACTGGCACACCGAAAGGACTTGTTGGCGACCGCAAAATCTCGTGGGAGAATGCGGCTGGCTTGCAAATCTCATGGATGGCACGAACAGCCCAGAAAGTCTTGTGGGCTATCATAGCAAGTTTTCTTTTAGTCTGCGTGTGTTGCAGAATTCCGCAAACTCCACAAACAGAGCGGTGTTTGACGCCCAGGTTTATTAAATATTCTACTACAGTAGCCATGTTTGACATGGCAGACTATATTGGATCATTTCAGTTTCACAGTACTTATGGTTAGGATATTTGCAGTCCTCTGTAGTATGCAGATCCACCTAACAAAATATCTGTCTCCTGTAAACAATAAAGATCTCAAGATCAGCAGTTGTCTCACCAGGCTACATTCCGCAGCTGCCACAACATATGAGAAATCAGTTGGGTTATAGACAACTGCACTACCGAGGTCAGTCACGTGGTAAATAGATATTGCCCACCTCAAATGGTCAGCTGCCACATGACCACAAATAGAAACATACACAAAAGCTATATGAGAGACAATAGACACGAGTAGCAAGTAACACACTGCTAGGTGTACAAATTGATAAACAATCAATAGTCATTTGTTGATGTCTTTGTATGTCTTTATTTCAAATACTCTTGGTGTGCATCTTTAGAAACAGCAGTATCTACTGCCCCTCATCTATCTTCTGTGTGCATTCCACAGCTGGCCAGTGTAGGCTCAAGCAATGTCAATCAAATGTAATTTGTACCTGACTTGTGATGACTGCACAAGCATTATTCGATGATCAAAGCACCTTGCCATATTGGAATCTTCTCCTTCATCCTCCTGTCTTCTCAACCTGTTTTTGATGGCTTGTAGGGCTCTGTGCACTTTACCACGGCAAACCAGTGCTAAAGTGTGTTTGATCTCTCCTTTATATATGAACAACAAGAGAGAAAGGGCTCAAAGGACACTCCTCTACCCCAGTCTGAATATATCTAACAACAAAGGAGTGACTAATTATTAATCAATACTAAAAGTGAAAACAGAAGAAAAAGGGAAAAGGGAAGTGCGACGTGAAAGTACACAAAGTTTTTTGTAAAACCCTCACTCACCCGTCTATTGGGTGACATGCTTCATCATTGGGTTTTTTTCACCGGGCAGGCCAAATGCTGAATGAAGAGTGATGAAAAAATTGCTACTACTACTCACCAAGCCCGGGGACCTCCACTCCCAGCAGGTCGAGCAGGTCTGATTATAGGTGCGCTGGACCCCCGTGATGTTAAAAAGGGCCCGGCACACCTGCCCCCACCGCTTCCGACGCTCCTGGCTGTTGGTGTAACCGGCAGCGATCCTGCCGCCTGCCGCGATGGTCCTGGGGAGACGGCGCTGCACATAATAAACCAGTGAGCCCACCTCCTCAGGGCTGAAGATCTCCCCGGGCACCACCATTTCCGCCCTCAAGCGGCCACACGGGAGACGGGCACGGGCTGCGGTGCCCGTCTTGGGCAGCTTGACAGCTGTCTTACTCTTAGTCTTCTCCATGTTCTGGGCAGGTAAGGAGATAAAATGAAAAAGAATAAGAGTAGAGAAGAAGGAAATAAAAGTTTAAAAAAGTAGTTGAAAAGTAAACAAAAGTAGACTAAAACACAAAAATATAGACCTAGAAAACAAGAGGGATAGAAAAAAAGTTTAATAGATCAAAAAAAAAAAAAACAAGCAAAGGATGGCAGAGATATACAGAGGATAGAAACACCATGCCCAGACACATAGGAATGAATGAAAAACAAGATGGCCGCCCGAACAGGTGCGTGTAAGTAAGTTCGCACGCGATTTCTCTCGCGAACTCGTGCGAACTTGTATTCGCAAGGCGCTCATCGCGCGAGATTACACATAGCGGGCGGAAACGGAAATACGTCACGCAAACAAAATGGCGGCGCCCGTACTCAACCTTGGGGTAACTCGCACGAGTTCGCGGCTTACACGATCGATTTCGCACGACGTCGCGCCTCGCGAATAGGGCGAAATTACCGAAAAACGAGTTTTGCAAAAGCAAAACCAACGAGCAGGTGCAAAAGTTCGAGCTCATCATTTGTAACCATTTCCCTGTAGTGCTTCCTGAAGGGGCCCTCCAGAATCCGGTTGCCTACTTGCAACTATTGTGTGACCCTGCTCTGACAGTCACAGAATAGTTACAAGTATGCCATTGCATCCTGTTAAAAAAAATTTACAATGCAACAAAAAGGAAAGGGAGCAGACAAGCAGGTGCCAGCCTTCATTAATGTCAGTTGAGGCAGGGCAGGTGTTGCGGTTTGCATAACTTAAAGCACTTAGCAGGTGTGCTTTGCTTTGCCTCAATAATGTACACTCACTGGTCAATCAGAGGGTGTTGTGATGACACCGAGGGTGGCATGGGTGTGCCAGCCAGAGGGTGGCATGGGTGAACCAGAGTGCCAGTGTTGACAGAGGATGGCAGTGCTTTGCTTTGCCCCAATAATGTACACTGGTGAACCAGAGGGTGCTGTGATGACACAGAGGGTGACATGGGTGAGCCAGAGGGTGGCATGGGTGACCAAAGAGAGTGCCAGTGGTGACAGAGGGTGGCAGTGATGAAGAAAGCCTTGCAAACAGGCTGGGCACGTAGAAACAACAAGTTCGCAAAACTGGCGACCCGACAAGTAAGTTCGCAATTTGCGAAATTGTACAAAACCCTCGCGAACTTGCAGAAACCCGTGCGAACACACCCCCCCAAAAAAATACGCAAATCCGCGAGAATTCGCGGAATTTGCGGATTTTCGCAATCCGCAAATCCGCAAATTCGCGGATTGCGAATCCGCCCATGTGTGGTGTTGGGTTCAAATCAGGCCTACATACTCTGCTAAGCTCTCGAACACCTTAGTATAGAAGTTGGCACGGACACTGGAAAAGGTAAAAGACAAGTTTATTAAGACCCCATGGGGTGGTGATACATTCCTACAGCACCCTTCGGCAGTGTAAGAAGTAGCACACCGAACATTGGTGCGCGACCTCTTTTATACAGTTTAATAGCAATAAAAAGATAGGCGGTCACAAGTTACACATTTTAGGTACATATAAGGTCATTTTTGGAACACAGCCAGCATGTGGGAGGAGTTAAATAGCACTGGTCAGTTAGTACCAACATTCCTAAAGAGTGACCAGTAAATGCATGATGCGCATGTGCGCTTGACCAGTACTAAAAATAGCCTGTTGCTGAGCAGAATAAGGGACCATGGATATCGAGAAAGGACGAAAGGGCACACTGACCACGAGGCAGCGTGTTCATAAGAAACGGAAGTCAGAGGGATTCAAAATGGCCCCCGTTCGTTTTGGTCAAGTTAACAGAAAAGACCGTGTAGCTGTGCTAAACGCTAACTCAGGAGCTGCCAAAACACGACAGACGGCCCTTTTAGCGTTTAGCAAAAGCTACCTCATACTGAACATAATCAGAATGTTCATCATCAATGTTAATAGCCATTAGTTTCAATACTTAGTCGTTGATCAGTTTCTCTTGTTTAACAATAGCTCGTTTGGACGGAATACAGGCTGTGATACATACAGAACATAACGTAGGGCCGCATTGAATACATAGACAAAGGGTAAATAGTACTCCAAGAAAGACACAGAGAATCGTTAATAATTTCCAACCCCAAGTAGTAAGCAGAGTCCAGAACCACCCAGAAAAAGTCCATGCTCCATTTTCTGGATGGATCTCAGCAGCTATCTTATGTAATTTCGTAATTGAATCATACACAGAAGGTGAGTTATCTGGCACGTACACACAACAACTACTCCCGATGACGCGGCATGCTCCACCCCTATCAGCCAGTATCACATCTAAAACCATTCTATTCTGGAGCGCTACAATTCTGGTAATTTGCAATTCCTCAGTAATATTCCCTAAAGCAGAGGCAGTTTCATTGGCGACAGCTTCCACCACACGTGTAAGCCGCCTTATCTTCCTGCTATTCAGTGCAGCTCCTACAAATGAAAATAACCCCAAGTTGAAATCTACATATTGTTGTAAAGTGGTATCAGTCTGATCAATTTCATCAAGATCTAACGTTCGTTTAACTCTGTTCAGCACGAAATCATGGTAC
This sequence comes from Lissotriton helveticus, assembly GCF_964261635.1. Taxonomy (NCBI): domain Eukaryota; kingdom Metazoa; phylum Chordata; class Amphibia; order Caudata; family Salamandridae; genus Lissotriton; species Lissotriton helveticus. Next base: position 1,746,890,481 of record NC_136063.1, on the reverse strand, counting down.
AGAACGTAATCATTGTGATACATGGGAGGAGCAATAAACACAGGTGGTAATACAAAAGCTATATAACATGTTCCTTACCATCCCAATGGTAGACGATGGTATCCCTTATTTCCACAAATGAAATATGTGTTACGTGAAGCTACAAATGCAATTCCAATCGGTGTATCGAAGGTAAGTGTAATATTACATTCACTGCGACCTACAGGGATTGTACCTTTATTTCTAATACACAAATCTGCTTTTGTATCAATGACTGTTATCATATGCAAATTCGTCACATTTATAAATCTTTGATTCGTATATACACGAGGTGTAGAAACATTGTCCGGACGATACTCTTCCCATTCAAATTTAGTTCCTTCAGCGTGTGGATAGCCATCTTTATCGTTATAGCATATTTTATTCAGCCGAAAAAGTAGTCCACCTTTCGTTGGCCATCTCAAGGTGAAGAGAAGAGTGTACCAAGGATGACAAGAACCATTATGAGAAAACGGGAGAGGAATAAGTGGTGTTCCTCCCTTCTTCTGATGTCCGGGCAACATTCCACATACCCAACAATTGGACATGTTGGTCATGTTATGAGTATGATGCAAAATCTGAATAAAGCTGTTATTCAAATAAGTCTGCCTATGTCTTTCTTCGTGAAAAGGCAAAGTAAAATGAAAATGTTCAGATGGACTCGGAGTGGTGGGCAGCAAATGTTCTCGTACAGGAAACAATAGTTCTATAGTCCAAGCTAATACTGCGATCACCACTACGGTCAAGACAAAAAAAACAGCACCAAGAATTCTCCCTTTTCGTGTCGAAGGAGATGCCATAGTTCACAAAACAATATTCTTCAAAAGCAACACTAAGCGGAAAAATAAAAACGATGGTTCTGGACCGAGGCTGCCGTTGATTTGTTCTCCGGGATTCAAGACGGGTGTCGCTACACTGGGTAGAACTGATCCCCCCCCTTGATATTCCCGGCTTCCGTTTCACAAACCTCAGAGCGGTTACCAACCAGTTTCAAAAACACAAAAGGGAATCTTATTTCCTGGGACGTAGATTGTACTTCACTTTATCAGAAACAACGTGGTCCGGGAAGGCTCCCTCCAATTCATCAGGCGTGACAGCTGGGCTCTTTTCTGTATCCAAAATCTTTCTGTAGTCGGATATCACCACAGGGCTCACCAGATCCGGAGAGACACGTCGGCAGTGCGTTGAATGTATCCACCGCTTCTTGTTGGTGACTCTCACAGCAGTTCGCGTAGCCAGCAGCACTTGTTCAGGGCCATGCCATCTCGGTTCCAAACTGCTGGATCGCTCAAATACTTTGACCATCACGTGGTCCCCAGGGTGGAGATCGTGAGCCTCACCAGTGGAGTTATCAGGGAGCGCCTCTCGAACCTGTTGATGAATAGAAAGCAAATCATTTGTTAATCGTGCCAAATAATCGTTCATCATTATACAAGGCACATCATGTATTAAACGAGGTTTTGGAATTCCCCAAATATTCATCGGCCTTCCAAACACCACTTCATAGGGTGTGAGGCCAGATCGGGAATGTGGGACTGATCGAATGGACAGCAATGCCAAAGGCAAAGCATCCGGCCATTTCAGAGATGTGGATGCCACTATCTTTGCTAGCTTCAGTTTCAGAGTTGCATTGTATCTCTCGACCAAACCTGCTGATTGTGGGTGAAAGACTGTGTGGAATCGTTGTTTGATTCCCAATCCTTTCAGGATGTACTCAATTACTTTCCCAATGAAATGAGGACCATTATCACTCCACATAAGTTTACAAACACCATAGCGCGGGAAGTACTCTTTGAGTAACACCTTAGCTGTTGTCAATGCTGTATTGTCTTTCGTAGGGTAAGCCTCAATCCATTTGCTGAAGGCACACACCACCACTAGGACATACCTGAGATTATTACAGCGCTCCAGCTGGATGCAGTACTTCGAATGGTGCAGTAGGTGGAACAAACCCTCCTTTGGGAGTATGAGTCCCTTGTCCAGGATTGTACTGTAAACATATCAGACAAGTCTGTACTACTCTCTTAGCCGTGCTTGCAATATCAGCATTTTCCCAAACTCGTGTAAGCAATTTAGTAATTGCGAGAGCTCCAATGTGTGCCAGCCCGTGTGTCATTTGCACCATTGTTTGTAAATAGGCCATGGGTAGTTTCCATCTCTCCATATCTTTACTACGCCAGCAACCCTCATCATCCAATACTCCTTCAGTGGCCCATTTCGTAAGTTCTGCCTCAGATGCAGACTTCTGTATATCTAATATTTCTTCTCTAGCATCATGCCACCGCTCAGCTTGTGACTTCACCACATACATGGGGAAATTATTTTGCAGCATAGCGGTCTCTCTCGCAATGCGATCTGCGAAAGCATTGCCTTGCCCTATTTTGTCCGTCACCTTTTTGTGTGCACTGCACTTGACTATTGCAACTTTCTTTGGGCACAACAGTGCATTCAGGAGATCGCGTACCAATTCTCCATGCATGATGTGTACTCCGTGTGAAGTCAAAAATCCTCGTTCCTTCCAGAGTAAGCCAAAATCATGCACTACTCCAAAAGCATAACGACTATCCGTGTAAATGTTCACACATAGTCCAGTACTTAACTCACATGCTTTCGTTAAGGCTATCAGTTCAGCTGCTTGAGCCGATTTCTGGGGTATTCGTGCTGCCTCTACAACTGTCTTAAGTGTCGTGATCGCGTAGGCTGCAGAAGTCGTACCATCTCGTAACCTCACGCACGATCCATCAACCCACAGTTCCCCATCTACATCTGGAAACGGTGTATCCTGTAAATCGATACGACCCTTTGTCTGTTCCTCAGTCAGAAAAACGCAATCATGTTGTTCTTCCTTCTGAGTCTCAGCAACAGGATCCGGCAGTAAAGTAGCAGGATTCAGTGTCGTACATCGTTTTAGTGTGATGTGCGGCGCCAACAATGTTAGCTCATATCCTGTCAAACGGGCGCTGGTTAGATGCTGTGTTTTCGTTTGATTCAGTAACGCATCTACCGCATGGGGAACTAACACCAACAATTTGTGTGACAAAACTATTCCCTCACTTTGTCGTATCGCAACTGCTGTTGCTGCAACTGCTCGAAAACATCCAGGCAATCCTCGAGCCACAGGGTCGAGTACCGCCGAGAAGTATGCACAAGGCCTCTGTTTGTCTCCGTGTGTCTGCACTAGCACTGACAATGCGCACCCATCCTTCTCGTGTACATACAATGTGAAAATCTTCGTGTAATCAGGTGTACCTAACACTGGTGCAGAACAAAGAACTTGTCTTAATTGTTCAAAAGCATTCTGACATCCATCCGTCCATTCAATGGGGATCGGTGTATCTTTAGACAACAATGCCAACAATGGTTTAACGATGTGTGAAAAACCTAATATCCATTGCCTACAAAAAGACGTCAAACCTATAAAGGCACGAACATCCTTCTGGGTGCGAGGAACTGGAGTGTCTAGGATTGCCTGAATTCGATCTGGTGTCAATGCACGGCCCTCCTTAGACAAAAGATGACCGAGGTAGGTCACCTTTGGTCTACAATATTGCAGCTTTTTCTTCGAAACTTTATGATTATGTTTGGCCAGGAAGGAAAGCAAGGAAAAGGTACTCTTCTCACATTGTTCTGGCGTGTCTGCAGCAAGTAAGATATCATCTACATATTGAATAAGAGCCACTCCATCTTGTAATTCGAAGGAATCAAGCTGTCTTTTTAATGCCTGACTATAAATGCTAGGACTTTCAGTATAGCCTTGAGGAACTCGACAAAATCTGTACGATTTGTTATTTAATGTAAAGCCGAATAGATATCGACTGTCAGGATGTACAGGGATCGAAAAGAAGGCATTCTTCAAATCGATGACTGTAAAAGTAGTTGCCGTCGAAGGAACCAACGTAAGCAACGTGGTGATGTCGGACACCACCGGGTATTGAGGTACTACTATCTTGTTTATTTCCCTCAAATCAATAATGAAACGGTAAACCTTAGCATCTGTATCTCTTTTAAGGATCGGTAAAATGGGGCTATTGCAAACATTGTAGGGGACTTCCTCAACTACTTCTGCCGAAATCAAATCATTTACAATGTGTATCAAAGCAAGTTCACCCTCTCGGGAAATCTTATATTGTGGGACACGTGGTAGAGATACTCCCTCCTTTACAGCAATACGTACTGGAGGAATTATCATCCGCCCCACATCCGTATCAGAAGTGGCCCACAACGTTTTCGGTAAAGAGGCCAGTACTTCAGATTCATGGAGAAAACACACTCGTTCTAATTCTGGGTAATTCTCATTCAACACAACTCGCACTCCTTCTGGGGCACAGCGAATAGTGGCGCGAAAGTGTTTTAACATATCGAGTCCCATAATATTATCTGGTGTATTTGGAGACAACAAAAAAGGACAAGGGGCAGCAAATTTATCAACATGAAATGCAACTGGTTGAGACAGTGGGCTAGAAGTAGGTGTTCCATCGAACCCTATAGCTGTAATTACCTCGCCAGACAGGGGAGCCCTTGGAACCAAGTATTTGGACAAGGCGCTACGAGTAGCTCCTGTATCGACCAGAAATTGATCAGTAGAACCCAGAACATGTGCTTCTATATATGGACCCCTTTGATCAACCGGTACCTCAACCGATTCCACACCCCATCCTACGCAATCCTATGCATAGTGCTCATCCCGTGGTTCAGCAGAACCACCCTCATTTATCTGATATTGATTACGATTATCAAACGTATTATAGTCTGTCTGACCACGACCCCTTGCTCCATATCCTCCGCGATCATTCGTGCCATAACTTCCTCGATCAGTCGTTCCATAGCCTCCTCTTGACCCCCCATAATTACTTCTAGACCTCCCACTTCCTCGTCCCCTCAAATTACGCTGCTCTCGAAACACCGGACAGTCTGCAATCCAATGCCCAAACTGTTTGCAGTATGCACATTGATTCACAGAAATGTCAGAACGAGGGGGAGGAGCATTACTGTACGATCCTCGCCCTCCTCTATTGTTTCCTCTCGTAGCCTGAACCTGAGCTAACATTACCTTCGTCTTCAAATCCTTCGCCTTCTTTTCACTACTTTCTTTTGCCTCCAATTCCTGTCGTTCATAATATTGAGCCATAGTCAATAAAGAAGCAGGGGTTGCTGTGGTCCATGAACTTTCACTCGCTTTTAATCGTTTCGCAATCTCCGGTAGGAGATTAGCCACATACTTATCAACGAATAAATGCCTGCCTGTATCTTCTGTCAATGATTGACCACTGTAATCATGGAACGCTTCCTCGAAGCGAGAGAAAAAATCAGAAACCGATTCATCCATTTTTTGTGTACAAGAAGCTAACATAGTCCAATCAATCTTTTTAGCGGGAGCAAGAGTCTTTAATTTTGTTAGTATGGCCTGTGGAAGGTCTAATATTAATTGACACGGCTTACATGCTGGTTCTCTATCTAAATCAGCCTGAACAAGATCTTTCCAAGTGGCCCCGAGAGTCGTGAGGTCATCAAACTTATGAATCGCTCTCCACATATCAGGAGGCAATATCAACCCGAAAAACAGGTCAATATCAACTAACGTCATAATACACGAAGAAATCGCGCTTTCAACATTTTCATAAAAAGCCGCAGGATTTTTACGGGGATCAGGTAAAGCATTCTTAAGCGCCATAACATCTGCTCTATTCCAAGGCGTATAAACCCAGTTATATACAAAATACCCTTTCGCATCTTTGGATCTTTTATCATCATCTGTGCCATCCCCTTTATGAGGGACATATAAAGGCGCAGCTTCTCGCATAAGTCTAACATTAATCGCAGCAATCTTATCTGTTTCAAAGATAGGGCATTCTTTGGATATCCCCGTCGCTCCAGACGCAGACGAATTCTTCGACTTTGCCAACTCCCGTAGTCGTGTCGCCTCATTTCGCAGTTGAATCAAACGCTTGAAGAAGTCGTCCGCATCTGAAAGAACAAAAAGACCTTTACGAAAATTCTCACGACCCTCGGATATCTCCTTTGGCTCTAACTCGAGAGAATATTTTCTGTACCGCTCAACAACTTCATCTCCAAAATGATCTAAAAAATACAGTCGCTCCTGATCAGACCACTGTTCCATTTTCGCAGTAATGTCAGAAACAGTAACAGTATTAATATTTAGCTTTCGTGCAAACGAACGTAATTCCGCAGTTTGTTCCGCATGTAACCTGGTACGCTGTGTTCGATCACTATCCTCGTCTGATTCCTCGTTCGGAGCCGTAGGTGCGACGTACGGAGGCGGACAACGATCTAGTAATGAAAAATCATCTGTTTCATTAGTAAGGACTGGATAAAGAGGACGCCTGATAGGGAATTGACCATTAACCTGTAAATTGCGTTCTCGTCTCTCCCTCTCTTTCTTTTCCTGTAATTCCTTCTCCTGTAGCTGTAAAGCTTTGTCATGTGCAGCCTTCCGCTGCACTTTCTCCGCCAAGGCTTCCTCACGCTTCGCTCGCTCACGCACCTCTTTCTCCCACATACGCACACAATCAAACATATCTTGTCTAGACCTTCGCTGAAACAAACACTGCTCTACATATTGTACCTTTCGAATGTCAAACGATCCATATAGTGGCCACTGTAATTCGCGATCAGTCTTAGTATACTTATGCCATAATGTACTATACATTATTGGTGGAATACCGAATTTGACATACATTTCACGATTTGGAGTCCCTTCTGGGGGAGCCGGCTGTTTTTTACTTAATCGATAATTGGTACCATTTTCCGGACAGCACATCCTGCGGAGTGTGCTAAAAACAGGCATGTTTCAAAAAGTACCACGAGAACGCGATACTACAAAAATGACACCTAACGCGGTGTACCGTTCAAATCAAATAATATCAGAGAAATATCCCTACATGCCTGCCTATGTGAGGTGCACTTCACATATTCAAATTCAAATTCAAAAATTCAAACGTTAGCTAACTTCAAACAAATTCAAATTCAAATTCAAAATTCAAAAAGCCACAGTAAGTGTCAGTAGACTACCTCACCAATCAAAAGCTTACCAAATATTTTCAAACGTCCAAAGTCCAACTGCCAAGTTCTGTGGTCAAATCAGCCAAAACGGCACATCACGGCAATCCAAGATCAGAATCTCAGTCGGAGACCGGCGCCACCTGGAAGGTCAGATCGGAAGGAAGGAAAAACACACCGTGGGTGCCAAGACTCGGGTCACTCAGTGGCAGCGTACGCGTCCATGGCGAGTTTCCTAACCTTCGTCACGACCTCTCCTTCGGGCATCCGAGTCGCCGATGAGTCCCTTCGTGGTCGCCAATTGTGGTGTTGGGTTCAAATCAGGCCTACATACTCTGCTAAGCTCTCGAACACCTTAGTATAGAAGTTGGCACGGACACTGGAAAAGGTAAAAGACAAGTTTATTAAGACCCCATGGGGTGGTGATACATTCCTACAGCACCCTTCGGCAGTGTAAGAAGTAGCACACCGAACATTGGTGCGCGACCTCTTTTATACAGTTTAATAGCAATAAAAAGATAGGCGGTCACAAGTTACACATTTTAGGTACATATAAGGTCATTTTTGGAACACAGCCAGCATGTGGGAGGAGTTAAATAGCACTGGTCAGTTAGTACCAACATTCCTAAAGAGTGACCAGTAAATGCATGATGCGCATGTGCGCTTGACCAGTACTAAAAATAGCCTGTTGCTGAGCAGAATAAGGGACCATGGATATCGAGAAAGGACGAAAGGGCACACTGACCACGAGGCAGCGTGTTCATAAGAAACGGAAGTCAGAGGGATTCAAAATGGCCCCCGTTCGTTTTGGTCAAGTTAACAGAAAAGACCGTGTAGCTGTGCTAAACGCTAACTCAGGAGCTGCCAAAACACGACACATGCTTACATAAAACATATCTGCTACGAGGGTTGCTCATCAAAAGTACTGTGAAGCCAATAAAACTGCCATACCCAAATGAAGATGCATGGAATGACTGAAGAGCCCTGTCCACACTGCTAGTCAATTGAAGGACTTTAATCTGGTCCATGACTGCCGATATAAATATCTATTCACAAGGGTCGCTACTTTACTTTTCACAATAACTTTGAGATATGAAAATGTAGTAACAATGCACATCCAAGAAGATTTCTCCATTTCTCACTCCCTACAGGAATGCCACCTCTGCCTGAGGCCTGTGCTCAAAATTCCTGTTTCGACAACCCAGTGCAGTAACCAGTAAAGCAGACTATATAATTAGAAACACCATAAATGCATCTGTATAGTTGTTCAAAGCTGCCGGCATATTGATAAATCATAAACTGCGCATATGCGTTTACCACAACTCATCATCCATCACACTACTACCGGGATGCATCTTGTGACAAGATAACCGCACATCATTGGTCATAACGCACGACATGGAAGCACTTCTCCCATAGAATCACAAACCAAAGACCACACCCTTCCAACCACATGCCACTCTATATGGCATAGCTTGCAGCCCATGTAGGTAAGTGCTTCAGGGCAAAACATAGTAAGTGCTATATACATGTACAATACAATACAACATTCATCATTTATGCCTCACCAAGATTTGTTTTAATCGGATTGAAATCTTTTTTCCATCAGAAATATATTACAGAATGTGCTTTATTTGTGGTTTTATAAATGCTGGTATAAGTTGAAATATTTGTATGATGTGTATGTGTATGATGACTAGGGAACAGAGTCCATGCCATTCAGGGAAGAGCTGAGTGTATGCAAACTGACCGCACTGCTAGTAGATATCCAGCAGCTTGGAGGTGCCCAATTGCATATGCAGAATGTACAATCATTCATGCTCAGTGGAAGTGCTCCTTTACCTCTGAAACACAAGGAATGCAACATACGTTTCCTTATAATTAGGGGATGGCCTTTCATTCTAACAAGTGTATCCACCTATCTCGGTATCCCAGATTTCCTGACATGGGGTGGGTATGATTTTACCGGGTGTGACTCATTTCCCTGTGTATCATCAAGCTGGATGGCCCTATGGAGGAACTTCATGTCGGAAGTAGACTAGTTGTTAAAGAAGAATACCCTTGATATGTTTAGATCCACCCTTTGACCACAAACGGAGGCAGGAGTTGATGTGTTTGGGCATTGAGTTGGGGGGTTCCCTACCTCCAAGAATGACTTCTCTGAGAAGTCTCTGTGCCAAAAAGTATGCTCCCCAATAATGCCCTTTCTACCCATCCTGTCTAGCTCAGTTTCACTTCTACTCTGTGGGGTTCTACCTTGTTAAGCTACATTTTGGCCCTGATTCTGCATAAGTAAAAGTAGAGGAGGGATTCTACTTTTTCAGGGGCTTCCTCGTGGGACAAGTGAAGTTGGTCTGCACCTACTGCATGCGCTATCAATGCACAGATGTAACATGACTGGCTGATGTTTGAGTGCCCACGGTTGTCATGTGCTGATACCACGTGTTGTGCAAGAGGGCACTATGTAGTACATTTGGGATGTTGTCATGACACAGTGGTACTGCTTTGACCTATCATGTATCACACTGCATATGCCTGGCACCCTGTATTGTAACAGAGTAATGGAAATCTGCGTATCATGTTATTGCAAAGCGCATTATGATCATGCCACAAGCACAAGGATATAAGAACTCACTGAACCACTAGTCTGTCCTTAGATGTTCGCCCAGTGTGTGGCTTAACAGAAACTGAATGGTAGTTACTGAGATCTTGTGAGTTCTTGTGAGTTTATAGCAACTCTCTTCAGCCATCTTGAGTGTGGTTTCCTCATGTAAACCACACCCCATGGCTTAGAGGTTGCTTTGCTTCTGCAACTTCGGAGGGAGCAATGAGAGATTGCTCCAATTTTCGATTCCTGGTTTCTGTTCCCTATTGACTAACCTGAGAAGATTCTTCGACTCCAGATGAAGAATCCACAGGTACCATTTGTGCACAGCACAAATTAGGCACTTCGCTCAGCCTTCTACTTGGCTATCCTGAGATTCTGGAACAAAAACAGAAAAGGCATATTACAGTACCCATCGCAAGCAAGTAAGGACATGCACTATGCATACCCCACGCTTCTATGTGTGCACTCATTTTGTAGACATTTTTGCAAAATAAAATTTTAACAATGTTCTCTTAGTGTGGTTGCGAAAAGAAGCAATCTTTTTTTACAGACAAAACAACACTGAAAACGACACAGAACTATAGAGACATCAGTGAAAGAAACCAGGTGTCTTCCCTTTACTTACACAATCATGTTTAGGAGAATGGTACTCACCACCATACAATACTAAGAATGAAAACTCCAGTTGCTTTCACAGGACGTAATGTCCCATGTTGATCTATACATCCTGGAACATGTTTTACATGTGATAGATGTAGACATATCTGCTTCTTCAAAGAAGTCATTGCAGTTATATTGAGACAAGATTCTGAGGGACCCACACGAGTACACCACAACCAGATTTAATTACCAATGAACACAGATGGAAGCCCGACAAACATAGTTGTTCGCAGGTGAGATAGGAGACATAAACTGGCATCACAATCCACTAGGGACATCAGGGAAAGGTCAACTGTGGGATCATTAGTATACATCCTGAAGCAGCTTTTCTCCACAGGTCGACAATTACCATTGGTCTCCCCAACGACTTCCCATCACGGTCTTTCTCCTAAACTCTACCTCACTTTCCTTGTGCAAGAAAGAGTCACCAGCAGTAAGGTACAGTGTACAGAGCTGGGTCTTGAAAAACCCTGTGAAGCTGGCAATGCAGGCTGTTGGGTAAGTGCCAGATTGCTCTGTCTGATAGATGCTCGTGTTGGGGTTGGTGTAATTGTAAGTGACATGGGAAACAACCCTATTCAAGCGCTGTGACTGTTTTTGAACTGACTTCATTTGGTCAAGTGGTTTGGGAATAGGTACAGCAGCACCCAACATAGAGGGTACACAGAAGTGCAATGGTACATAAATTGTTTTTGAATATTTTAGGTTTTGGTATAGATTCCGAGGAGTTGCCTGTGGTCATTTGGTGATTGGGGTCTCTCATTTCACAGTTTAAAAACGTTTAAATTGCAGTTCGTAATTTTGATTTGCACACTTTAGACTCGCTTTGGGGTGTTGATGTGACAGCTGAAAGTTGGTGCACTTGGAGGTTTGATTCCAGACCTGTTGGATAAGAACTTGGTTCATTTGTTAATTCAGAGAAACATTGCATGTGCGCCATCATTTAATGTTCTTTACTTTGGGTTCCTGCATTTCCCTCAGTGGTGTGTACTCCACACTCCATTTATGCACCTTTCAGTGGAGCACTGTAAAGTGGCCCACCTCATGGTATTTTTTTGATAGTAAAAACGTAAAGGCGCCGTATTGTTGATCTGACAGAGCATTCTCTTTTATGAGTCGTTGAGTCCCCCCTTTTTCTTTGAACCTAACTGGATGATTGGTTAGGTGCGATTTTTCTTTAAGGAGTGGTCATATGATCATAAAAATTAAATACACCAGTATTTTTTTATCTAGGGTTTTATGGGTGCCATCAGTTTTTTCAAGAACATTTCTCCCTTGGTGTGTGCATGGGGGTGCCATCAGAGAGGGCTTGTCACTATTAATTGTTGTTGTTGATTACAACGTACCGCAAAGTCACGTATGTGTATCTCCCAGTTTCTGGCATGTGATGTGCAACGTGTTTTGGGAATAATATAGCTTTTTAAAAAATCATTTTTAAGGTTTGGTCAGGGGCAGATTTGCCGATTGATGGCAGATAAATGAACTCTTGTGCAAGAGCATCCCCAATTTTATAGATGTAAATATCTGTCTTATTTTTTAACTGTAGTATTTTAAAAACTGAATTGTAAGACTATATTTTTGGAATTATTAATTATCGTACATGTAAAAATGTATTATCTTGTATGTTTTTATTGCAAGGGTTTTAGGTAACCACGTAATTCTCTAAATAAACTCCCAAAACTCTCCCTCCCACAGTGCCTTGAGACCCTCACAGGTGAGTAATGCGCTTTACAAATCCCTGATTGATTGATTAATTGATTGATTGATTCTCCTAGGCTCCGGGTCCTCCTGACTACCCTCTATGATGGTCATGGAAGGTGTAGTCAGACACACCCACTCAAGCAACCCTAACATCTCCAAGAGGGACTTGACCTCGACCTCGTTCCAGATGGTGCACTCCAGGTTATTACCAAGGAGAAAATCCAAAGCCATGGATAGACTCACAGTTACCCTCAAGGAACTTGAGACCCTTCCCACTGAAAGGGACTCAGAGCCACTAGAAAGTGACTCTTGTGGTTGACAGCTGCAACAGCTTGGTGAATGCAATAGGGACTACCTGGTCTGAGGTTACCAGATGACATTTGACAGTTGTCATGCTGTCTCCAGTGTCTCTCAGAGTCTCTACCCTCTGCCAATTGATGGTGACCCACTGCCTGTCTTTCCTAGTATTACTAGGCATGCAGTCATTCACCATCTCTCCATAAACCAGGGACTCTAGTCTAACTTTTAAGAGGTTCCCAACACTATCTAGGAAATTCGTCTCCCCAACCTATACACTATCCAACCCCAGTCTCTGCAGATCATTGGGGGGTTTGCCTGCTTGGGGCACTTGGCATCCACCTTGTTTTGCAGTGCCCAACCAGTTGGGAGCGATAGCACTCAAAGTGCGCCCTCTTTGAAGACTTACTATTGTGTACCATCTCATTCTCTGTGTGTGTGGGGATTCAGAATACTGACCATTGGAAGCAGCTTTAAGACCTTTAGAGAAATCCCTCTTTTTATGTTTGTGCCCTCCTTCATTCTTCTAATGGGGACCCTGCCCATCCTTGTAGAAAACCACCCCAGATATCTTCTTGTGAACCATGGTGCTGAGTCAGAAGCTCACCTCCTTAGTAAGCAATCTTACTATTAATAAAATGTTGTCACAGCTCTGAAAACAATTACTTAACATGTGCTCTCTTGAAAATAAATATTACAGCAGTTTGTATAGATTCACCTAACTGCCCTTCACCCATACATTGAGTGCGTTGCAAAATGAATCCACGAAATACACAAAGGACTGCTGAGGCAGCTTTTGGCTGTCCCTGAAATTCTACCTGTATTTTCTAACAAGGGCTTTCTTGACGGGGGATACCTCATCCTAGCCTACCCACTACTCATGGGTCAGTAGGGTGTCCTTCCACTCGCTAAGGATACTTTTCTAGAGACTAGGCTCCCAATCCCCCTAAAGGATCCTTTGCACCTGTAAATCCACTTCATAATTTTCAAACCATTTGTAAATGTTACCCCCCACAAAAATGCCAAGCACCAGACATTTAGGGATATGGACCTTCCTGTCTCTATCAGACAGTTCAGGTACACAGCCACCATCATTGCTGGACTCCACCTGCTGAGTTCTAATGTCCACCTCTCTGAGACTTAGCTTATGGAACATTCTCTTTTCCTCCATGGCTATTTTTCCACTCTAAGGCTCTCACAACCTTCTCATTTGCCAAGGCCCACGCAGCCTCACCATTCTCATTTGGTGAAAACAAAAAGATGCTAGTCAAAGAGAATTTAAACTTAAATTGGTCATAGATATGGGAAGGTAGTTTATAATGCATCACTGAATGGCACTGCACAAACAAAATTCCTGATCCTCACTGCTGATCACCAATTTGGGAATTTGGGGTGTTGGTTGAATGTGATGTGAACCCTGGTCAAGCAGCAACCATAATTCCTGTCAGGGTAAGGCAAAAGCAAAACCCAAATCAACCTGTGCTCAACCCCCTGGTAGCTGGGCATACGGCGGTCAGGTTTGACTTAGAGGCAATATGCAAGGTATTTTTACAATACCTCAAATCGTAAAAAAGTGAAAATACCACACAAAAAGATATCAAACCAAATTATAAATTTGAGCAAAATGTAATTAAAAGAAGACCAAAACAACAAAATTCTGATCAGTACAAACAGAGTTAGGGATTTATAAAGAACAAAAGGAAAAATAGTGCATAAAAGCACAAAGCCATAGCCAGGACATCTGGTCATGATTGACTGGGTCAAATTCAGAAGTTCAGTCCAACCGTGATGGAGTGCATCTTGCATATAGCCCCAGGTTAGTCCAGCTGAAGGTTTGCCTTCTCAAGTATGTGCCAAGAGTTCAGCTCACATTGCAGAGGGCAGCGAGGAGCTGGGAGAGAGTCGAAGGATACTGTTGGTGAAGAGTGAGCAGGCAGCCGGTGTCTGGGCAGGCTAACTGGAGCTTTGAGCTGACTGTCCACACAGGCAACAAATGCAGAGTCGAGCGTCATACGATTTGAGATTAGTGCGATAAGATCTCAGTGGGAACAGGCCTGTTTACAGTTGCAAAGAGCTCAAACGCTTGATTTCAACACCTTTGAACCACACCTAGGGTCCAGCACCTTAGAGGCACCACTTGGAGGTCAGGAACTTGCTGTAACTGGGTCCATGGGCTGGGATAGGATGCTAGAAATAAAATATGAGTTACCATTGAATAATAACATATACCTTTAAATAATAAGACAAGGTTAATATAATTCTATAAGCTTGAGAGACTGCGTTATCCAAACTGCTTGCATTCTGCCCTCCTAAAGCCTTGCTTTCGTATGAAATTGTTGGAAGGAGTTTCGCTCTTACAACTTTCAGAAATGTCATCAAGAAATGTCGGCTGGTGCATGGCCGGCAGCCGACAAACATGGCTGCTGCCTAAGAGAGCTCCAGGCCTCAAGAGAAGTCCTCACACATCTGATCATTTATCCGGACCTGAAACCACCTGCAACCAACAGTGGTAAGATCAGAACATCCGAAGAACTTGAGCTTCCCGCGACCCAGCATCTCGACGATCTGGGGAAGTTATGCCGACAGCGCGAGGTGCGGCCTCAGGAACACAGCATGACCAGGGCCTATGTTAGTGCCTGACTCCAACGGGCATCAGTGACATCACGCCTGTTACGACGCACTCAAGAGGTACATGCCAAGAATCAATCCCTTAATCCAGGACTTTCCAGTTGGAACCAGCCGGTTGCAAATCTGGACCTCAGCCCACAGGCAAGGTCCCACCCCCACCGTAAGCAACACAGAAACGGAGTGCTAATCGCACCCCCTCGGAGCCTTAAACCGAGCAATTGCGGAGGCATTTGGCCAAGAGCGTGGATGCAGAAAATAGATGCTTCTGCATGGTGAGTCCCACCACCAACTGACTAATCTGACTTTCAAATGAAGGAGCTAGTGGTGATACGGTCCACCTATTAATTGATTTTTGGGGAAGGGTCTGGTCCCGAGGTGAGGAACAATTGATTATTAAGAGGTATATCAGCGGCGCGCCAAGACCACCTGCAACCAACAGTGGTAAGATCAGAATCGCAATCTTCATTACCTCATAGCGTTGTGGGGCGGTATCCTGGGCCGGGGACGGCCCTGCGACACTAAATCGCTCACTTTGAGGTCCTGGTGCCTACAACCGTATCACATGACCACTCCCCACGAAGACTCTGTGGCTCTACTAACCCTCCCCACAGTACCGGCAGGCCCAGAAAAGTGCACCCGCACTCATCAATATACTGCCCACGAAGATAAAGTAGAGTGAGGCCCCAACACTATGGACTGCGCAGACTCCCATGCAATGCAGTCAACGCAATAACTAGCTGGTAGAAAACCCAACAGCCTTTGTGTAACATGCTGTTGCACTGGAAGGTGGCAGTGACTATTGCCAGCTAGTGTTATACTACTACTATTGTTGCAACAACATAAGGCACGATGGGAGGCCATGGCCAGCGCGCGACCAATCAAAACAAACTTGAAAAATATGCATACTCGAAATCCACTCAAAATCCACAGGATTGAACCACCGTTGACGCAACAGACAATGTTATGTTTATGTTATGTTATGTTAGAGGCTTTTGTATAGCGCTCAAATCACCCGGGGCATCTTGGCGCATCACCTAGCAAATACAGTGAGGACAGGAGGAGGGACCATGAAGAAAAGATGGAGTTAGGAATGTTTTCAGGTGTTTCCTGAAAATCAGGTAGGAAGTACATTTCCGCAAGGGTAAAGGGTGCTTATTCCAGTATTTTGGGGCGACATAATAAAATGCTCTGCCACCGGTACGTACGAGACGTATACATGGAATCTTCAAAAGAGCTAAAGAAGAATTGGACCTAAGGTTGCGGACCAAGGTCTGTTTGACAAGCATCCTTTGAAGGTACTGGGGGCCCCTGCCTTCCAAGTCTTTAAACGTGAGATAGCAGATCTTAAAGAAGGAATTTTTTTTATTGGCAACCAGTGTAGTTCTTTCAATAGGGGAAGTGATGGAGAGCCAGGTGGACGATTTAGTGTCATCCTGTCGGCCATGTTCTGAATAACTTGTATCTGGCCAATAGTAACTCACCCACTTCAGCCAGTAAGGCATTGCCGTAGTCAAGATGGCTAATTGCTAGCGCCTGGACCACAGTTCTACGATGGTTCTCTGGCAGAAAAGGTATTATTCTGCGCAGAAGACGTAGGCTGTAGTAACAGGAGCTCACTGTGGCTGAGATGTGGTCCTTCATCGTGAGAGCTCGGTCTAATTTTAGGCCCAAGTTTTTTACTGATGAGGCTGGGACAGGAGGTCATCCCAAAATGTCTGGCCACCACTCCCCTGTCCAGAAGGATGCTGCTTTGCCCATAAGCATCATCTCCGTTTTTTCGGGATTCAGCTGTAGACTATTTTCGGTCATCCATTTTGAGATGGCCAGCATGCCCTCTGAGAAACGCAGTTTCTCCTCTTTAAGATTTTAAACTATTGGGAATATAAGCTTGGTGTCGTCAGCATACGAAATAATTTCAAACCCAAATGGTTCAACAATAGAGGCCAATGGGGCCATATAAATATTGAAGAGCGTAGGGCTAAGGCATGAGCCCTGTGGTACCCCTTTGTCTAACGGATTTTTTTTTGACAGATAGGGCCCGAGCATGATGGTTTGCCATCTATCAGTCAGAAAATCATTAGGCCATTTTAAGGGCAGTCCTTGTATGCCGCAGGCATGTAATCTCTCCACAAGCATTCCATGGGAGATGGTATTGAATGCTGAGGAGAGATCGAGGTGGATCAGAACCAAAGAACCACCAGCATCGAAGGTCCTTCTCATAGAGTCGGTTACTGCAAGAATAGCTGTCTCGGTGCTAAAGCCTGGGCAAAATCCAGATTGAGATGAGTGAAGGATCTTATTCGCTTCCAGGTAAGAACTTAGTTGTCTGTTCACTGATGTTTCTAATAGCTTACCGAGCAGGGGCAGCAATGATATAGGTCTATAGTTACTGAGCACCTGGGGGTCCGCGGTAGCTTTCTTTAGGATCGGGAGGACATAGGCTTCTTTCCATACTGCAGGTATACTGCCCGATTGAATCGAACAGTTGAATATTTCTGCGCTGTCCTGTGCACAGCTGGAGGAAAGAAGAGCCATGATTTTAGGAGGGCAGAGGTCCTCTGGCGAGCCTGATTTTGCCGATCGCAGAAGATTCTCTATCTCTTCCGGCAAGATGGTATTTAACTGGATGTTACCCTCTCCTCCTCAAGACTCATAGTAAAATCTATGTTATCTGACATCGTGGTGGGGAATTTTGCATAGATCAATGCGATTTTATTCTGAAAAAATTCCGCTATTGAGTCGCAGAGTTTCTGTGACTCCACTGGTATTTCCTTACAGGCTTGAGGTGCCAAAAAGTCTTTAACTATATTGAACAAAGCTTTAGAAGAGTTGGTCGCTTGTTCAATTTGATTCAAGATATATTCTCATCTCGCTGTCTTTATATTTTGGTGATAATTGGCGAGTGCCAGTTTATAGATATGCCTGTCTTGAGGACTTTTTGTACTTCTCCAACGTCTTTCCAGGCGCTTTTAGCTGGGTTTGTCATTTTTCAATTCCCCTGAGTACCAGGTGGCAGATTGGCCCACTGCAGAAAAAGAAATCACACTGCAGTACATGATTACCACACCGAATAAGGTACATATGTCTTTGGAGTCCCGCATTTACACTGTCTTTACTGAACTCTCATAAATCCGTGCCGATTTAAGAAAACTCAGCTCACGAGTGTCAGAAGTGGAAGCGACAACAACCACTCTGAGAATTGACACCACCTCCCTGAAGAAACAAATGAAACATCTTGAGATGTAAAATAAATCTATTGCAGCAAAACTGGATGGCGATGAAGGTCGCATCCGCTGCAATAATGTCCAAATTGTGGAAGTGCCTGAGGGAAGAGAGGCAACTCGGTGGACCTCTTTGTTGAAGACCTGATCAAGAATCAATTGCAACTCAACGGCTCCTCCGATATGGTATCAACAAAGCACAATCTCCTTCTTCCCGGACCACACGGCGGCAGTTGCCAAAACACAGAAGGAGTTTCATCACCATAAAGCAAGAACTTTGCAACCGTGAACTTGAATATTCGATGATGTTCCCTGCAGCAGTGAGATACAGGCAATTAACCCCTTGGGTGTGGCAGCGATTCTGCACCTGTGCGGCGTTTTTCGAAGTGGGCGGGTTTATGATGGCCCCCAGCCGTCATCAGCACACGAGCCCCGTGATGCATGATGGCTGGGAGCCATCATCAGCATCGAAGGGGTTAAGGCACAATGAGACAAAAGGCACAAAAGGCAGCAGGGCACAAGAGACAGAGTCACAAAAAAGACAACAAGAGACAAAGGCACAAAAAGACAACAAAGCAGAAGAGAGAAAGAGGCACAAACTGCACAAACAGACAATTAGACACAGACAGACAAAAGCAGGGAAAACAAAGAGAAAGGCTGGCAGAGCAGACCAGCGCAGGCGCAGGCAGGAGCCTTCAGTTTGAGGAGGGCCTCATACAACTTAACTGGAAGCCGGAGGCGCAATGATGGAGCTGAGCGAGGGGAGAGCAGTTTCCCTGGCCAGTAAGTCAGCTGTCCAGCTCACCCTGTCACGCAGCGGCTGCCATTTAGTGGGGGTCGGGGTAAGGAGAGGAGCTGGGAGGTGGGAGACAGAACAGGCAGGGGGAGGGGCTGTGTGGACAGCTGCAGCGGGAAAGGGAGCAAAACTGGCAGCAGTGAAAGTACAACAAAACAAAAAGGCACAAAAGGCAACAGGGCACATAAAAGACAATGAGGCACAAGGGACAAAGGCATAAAAAGACAACATGGCAGAAGAGAGACAGAGGCAGAAACTGCACAAACGGACAATTAGGCATACACAGACAAACAGGGCACAGACAGACAAAAGCAGGGAAAACTAACAGTAAGGCTGGCAAAGCAGACCAGCAGAAGAGCAAGGCACTCCCACTGGACCACCAGGGATGAGGCGCAGGCAGGAGCCTGCAGGTGGAAGAGGGCCTCAAACACCTTACCTGGAAGCCAGAAGGTGCTGGGTACAGAGGCGCTATGAGGGAGCTGCGTGAGGGAAGAGCAGTTTCCCTGACCAGGATGTCAGAGGTCTTGCTCTGACCTCCGACCACCTGGTCAGAGTCAAGGGACTACTCCCCTTCTGGCCCAGTTGCCTGCCATAAAGAGGAAGAGCAAGGGTGCAGGAACCCCAGTCCTGAAACTTCCATGGTCCAGCAGGAGGGTAAACCTGAGGGAAGGGATGCCTGAACCTATATGGGAAAATGTTGCCACCCTGCGGAACCCTTCTGAGCTGGCTAACTGGTGGCAGAAAGAGGATCCCACCAGGGTGGAGTTCTGCAGGGTGCAGATGGAGTGCTGAGGCCCAGGCAGCTGGCAACACCTCTGGTGATCACCTGATTTACTGGGAGAATGGTATTCTGTATAGCAAGCTTAGGGTTCCTGAGCCTGGGACATCACAGTGCATTCCTACTGGAGCTCGCTCATGATGTAACCCTGGCCGATCATTTGCCTCAAGTGAGGAGGGCGTCAGGTGCTTTCTACCCTCCAGACCAGTGGAAAGCCAGAAGCGAAGCGCCAGTCTCCTCTACAACCTTTCTGTCATTGGCACCCTCTTTAAAGGGAGGGCATCAACATTGTTGGGCCTCTGTCCGCAAGACATCCATGGGCAGCAGGCTTATCCTGGTCTTGGTGGACTATGCCACCTGGTTCCCAGAGGCTTTCCCTCTAAGGACAGTGACTGCACCTGTAGTTGCCAGGGCTGTTACCTGTGTGGGGTTCCCCAAGCAGGTGGTGTCAGACCAAGGTGCCAACTTCATGTTGGTGTACATGAATGCTATGGAGAAGGAGTGTGGAGTAACCTATAGTGTATCGACTCCTTACTACCCTCAAACTGACAGGCTAGTTGAGAAATTCAACAAGACACTAAAAGGCATGATGATGGTTCTGTCTGAACCTTGTCTTAGAAGTTGGATGTCCTTTTGCCATGCCTGTTGTTTGCATACCAGAAGGTGTCTCAGATGAGGTTAGTTCAGCTCTGTTGAGCTCCTGTATGGGCTCCTGGTGCAATGACCTCTCATTCTGGTCAAGGAGGGGTGTTTGCATGCTCCCAGGAAGGCCCCCCAAGATGATGTCAGGTACGTGCTGGCACTCTGGACCAAGATGAAGGGCTTCAGGAAGACAGCTAAGGCAAATATAGAAGCCAGCCAGGAGGTCATGAAACAGTGGTATGAAGCACTGTGAAGGGTTTAGATTAGGTACAGGAAGAAGTGGCACTCTTGCGTGTTTAGGAGTTGAAGTTCATGGCTTGTGAGTCCACGGTGCAGACAGATCAGGGGAAACAAGCCCTGAGGAGAAACAACCCCTGCAAGTGTGTGGGTCAAGACCCACACAACACATATGAGACAAAGTCCTGTGCACAAGCAAATAGAGTAGTTAGGCTTTGTTGTCAAAGCCCAACGCATACAACACTGTTCTTAGAAAAAGTAATGGAGGTCGACTTCCAAGGTTTCATGTAGTATAGATTGTATTTCAATTGGATCAGTACAAACGAAAACAAACCAGCCGACATATGTTTCGTCACACTGTGCAACAGTGTGACTCTTCAGGGCTGTGGGTTTGATAGAAGTAACGAAAATCGTGCCGCCGGTGTGAAAATCAACCAGGTCGCGGTCTAATGAGGGTTCAAAGGCAATGCAGGTAAACGGTATCCGTAATCCCTGATGTCTCAAGTTGTGGAAATACGAAGACCGAAAGGACGGGTGCGTCCAAACATTAAAATGGAGACCTGAGCTCCTATAGCTCTGTAAGCTGAAAGCATCACGTGATCCGTGTAATGGATCACGTGACGCACCCGTCCTTTCGGCCTTCGTATTTTCACAACATGGTAACATTGGCTTATAGTTTAAATGAATGTCAGACACAGTGGTGTGATGGAGCAAGGTTTCACATATTTCGAAACTTGCTTGTATTCAGCCCTCTCTAAATAACTTATAAAATATGAATCTACATGTTTTGTTTACTAATATTTCCATTTCCCGACATTTTTAGTATCTAGGGGAAGCTCTTCAATGTACTTTTACTAACAGTAACTCTAATGCATTAAAATGGCCACCGAAAACGCGTGAAATCTCCTGCGCATGCGTCTGCCACACTCACTTGGTGTGACTTACCTCTTTGCTTGGTGGTAAAACTTTGCTTCTGCGCACTAATGCCAGAAATGGCTGTTTTAAATTTCACATGCTAGTGCTTATGCTGCAGCTTGTACTAAACTTGCTCGTTCTGCTTAATCATAAACACACAAGTTAAAATAAAGTAATGGGAATAGAGTAGAGATAAGTAGTATACAAAGCATTTATTTATTTTTGTATTCTAATATGTTTCTTTTTGACTTTGCTACTTGCTACTACTTTGGGCCTGACCCTTGATACATCTTCCATCTTGGATGACTTTGCACATGCGCACACTGACTCTGAATTTGCTGAAGCATTGCCATTGAACCCCTGCCATCCCACTTCTTACCCACGATGTGCCTGGGAACCTGTTCATCTGACCTCTAGAAAGGAAGCTACCAAATACAATGTATTCGAAATGTGTACCAATATTGTTGGGCGGAATAAAATCATGGGAAAATAACATTTTGAGTGGGGATTCAATCAATATAATTGAAATTGAAATTACATCATCTTAGTATTGTATGATAATCTCTCCTTGTCTTTCCAACCAACCACTAAAGGGGAACACATAGATTTGCAACATTTAGGGGTGGTACATTGCCCTCGAAATGGTATAACTAAGGTAGGCTCAGATAGAGAAATTGTCCAACTTGTTCGAATAGCTGACTTGTCACTGACACAACGCACTCAATAGGCGATCGAGAGCAGAGGTGATGGCGGAGCACTCTGTCAGAAGAATCAATTAACCAATCGGGGTATTTATTGGCTTTCCTAGAGAGAGGGGTGTGATGCTGGCGTTGCACTTAGCTGAAGTCACCTGTTCTAATCTGCACCTGTCTTTTCCCGTGGGCACCTGATTAGTCGGGAGCCCAGTCCTGGTCCATATTTTGTCCCAGCCTGTGGCCAGGATTGGTCATTGCACCATTCTAGGTAAATATAATCAATGTGATATGTTCTTGTGCTATTTCCCTTTCTCATCCTTCCCAGGTACCAATGTCTAAAGGTGTTACTGTGATTTCTTACAAACTGTATGTCCTGCTGGTTATATTTTTGCTTGTAAAATTTATGGTCATGAGATTGTGGCCTTTTTCATTGATTCAGAAAATCTATCATAGATAAAGGTTTTAAAACTTACCTGAGTATTTGGGTATTATAAGAAAGGTAGATGTGTTTAAATACTATATGTTTATGCTAACTCCCTGATCCACAGGACTTATAATATGGTGACAAGGATTGGTAAGTCATGGTTTACAGGTATAAGTCCTAAATCGGACCTCTGGGCAAACTGATAGAGTGAATAAATTAGTAAATTGGTTAGGCAGGACTACTAGTTCAATGTGTGAATGTTGTATGGGCCCAAGGTGAGTATGGTAAAACTGAGCTAGTTGGTCCCTGCGTGGTCCATCAGGTGTCTGGCACCTCAAATGTTTGTCTAGAAAACCCTCACACACCAACCTAGTTGGTGTCATGCTTCATCATCAGGTCACAGCCGAATGCTACTCAGCTGTGCTGCAACACCTGGTTACAGTGGAGCGGGTTTGAAGTGTCTGTGAATGTGATGAAGTGAGTTTGAATTTAAAAATACCTCCAGAATTCTACCTGTTAAATACTTTATATTCCTGATGATCCAGGGTCTGTTAAAAACAAGAGAGTGGATAATGTGTAAAGGATACTATGTGTAACCTACTATTATCCTTTCATGGTCATCATGTTTCAGCCCACTCGAAAATATTGGGGCTTTCTTCAGGACCTCTCAAATAAAGTGAGTGCAGTGCAAAAAGTGAGTGGTAAAAATAAACCATGTGTTAAAGCATTTTTAGTACTCACGCTAAGGAGTACTGTATATGCTGGGAGGAATGACCGTGCTTTGGGTTCTCATGCGGGCAAATACCTGAAAAAGAAAGAGACATAACACAACACTATGCAAAAGTTAACATAAAGAATTGTACATTCTGAAGGTTATCCACAACGGTGGTGGACTATGGTTTTCTAACTGCGGCAAGCTGTGTCAGACATACATGCAGTACCTTTCATACACATACCATGCACTCAGAATATCATGCTTGTGTATGATACTGTGATCATGCCATCAGATACTATAAGTAAGGCACGCTTTTTCGTGCCTCATATTATGCATTATTGTTTGTTGTGAACAGTGGCAGTGAATGGGCTATGGAACTATAAGTGATAGTCATCATTAAGGGCGGTTTTAGTAGACCGCGTGTAGTAGGCTAAATTGCGCCGTGATTTTTGTAATAGTATATTCTACAGTGACTTGTAGAGGAATGATTAGTGTTCAGTATTTGCACTAATCGTATGTTTGGCTCACACATCTGGTCCTGTGAGGGGGGCCTTTTAAGTCACATACTAGAACAAAGAAAGTGATAAAAAAGGGGTGGAGAAGATCAGCAAAGACCTCCTGGCTAGTGTCCTGAAGATAAAGTTTTGGCATGGCAGACATTTCAAAACACGGGATCAGCAGCGAAGTTTGCAAAAAGCCGACTGTACCCGGAAATGGTTCGATCTTACTTGGTGAAGAGAGCTCTCCCGCTGTATGACCTATTATGGTGTCCTCAGGAGCAGGCTGGTGGGAATCGGGAGAACCGGTGCTTGCTTAAGAAGGCTTTGAATCCAGGATCCCAGAGTGACTACAAGGACTAGTCTGCTAGCCTCCTGATGTGAGCTTCAAGGACATAAAAGACTCTCCAACATCCTACCCCGGCCCCAGCACCCTGAACACAGCTGCAGTGAGCTCCTGACCCTCAACTGGTGCCTTTCAGATCCTGCACCCTTAATGTGACTCATGGGCAATAAAATCAAGGTTTTGGCCTAATTGTGACTATGATAGGTCAGTTTGCACAGAGTCCTCATCGCTCACACTGCAAATTGGAAAAAAGCTCCGTCAACCCCACTCTTCACACTGAAGCATCGACTGCACACAAGTCCTGCCAAGGCAAAGCTCCAGGATAGCCCACCTGCAAAGCCAACAGGTTCCTGACTATTCCCTGACAGACTATCCAATAATGCTCTCCTTGCTCCTCACAACCCTCTGCAATACAAACCGGACTCTAGGCATGAACTTGAGAAGGTGAACCTTCAGCAGGACTAACCTGGGACTGTAACCAGCCTGTGCTCCATTGCCTTCGGCCTGAAGTTTTGATTCTTTTTTACCCGGTCCAGTGCGACCTGATATCCTGGTTGGCGCTTTGTTCTTGAAGGTGCTGTTTTTCACTTTGTTCTTCAAAAATGTATAACTCCGGTTCTGCTGAGTGAATTTTTGTTATTTTTGGGCTTGGTTTATTTGTTTGATATTGTACCATTTTTTTAACTTGATGTGGGATCTTTTTGCATGGTCTTTTCACAGTTTTACAATTAAACCCTTCCTCCCCCCAAAGATCTGAAACAGGTCACGCAGGCACTAGTGCTCTCCAGAATTGACTATGGCATCGCTGTACTGACCGGAACAGCCAAGTCGCACTTGGGTCCTCTCTCCTCCACCCTCAACGCAGCAGCAAGAATGGTCACAGGAACAAAGAAATATGACCACATCTCTCCGGCACTCAAAGAACTGAAATGGCTCCCAATCGACCAACGAGCCAACTTCCGCACAGCCTGCCTCACACATAAAGCCCTGCATACAGGCAAACCAGAATACCTGGCCTCCAAACTCAAAAGGGCGGGTCAATCCAGGAACCTCAGAAGCTCCAACACACTACTACTCATCCCTCTGAAATCACAGAAACGCAATACCTCAAATAAATCCTTTGCGGGGAATGCTCCCAGGATCTGGAACTCCACCCCCCCCCCCCCACATCAGAATGACCGCCTCCTTCACGCAATTCAAATCGCTACTCAAAGCCCTCTTCCTGGAACGCTCCTCTGTTTAACGAGAACTCCGCCTGTTGGTGAAATCCGATATCTCTCTTGATCGAGAACCGATTGTTTCGCTCTTGAACTCCGTCCCATTTTGCACCCAAGCTGTTGTTTTACAGACTCTAACTCCTACCTGTTGTTCCTGATTCCTGTTTTCTATGTTTATTTCTCCTGTTGCATTTCCCTATTTGCAGTGAAGCGCTCTGATACCCTCGGGTCCAGCCAGCGCGATACAAAACTTCAATAAATAAATAAATGTAAAAAAATAGTATTCTGAGAAGTGTCAAACAATTGTCTAGGATGCTGCTAAGTTTTTTAATGACAGATATTTCTATTCAAAACCTGTTGGACGATACCTTTGGTAAACTTTCTGGAATTTGGGAAAAACCTTCAGAAATCCGTGTAGAAATGCGAACTTTCACTTTAGTTCTCCATTCCTACTGGTCAATATCAGAGTAGTGCTTTAATACTACACACAGAAATGACCACACCTCACTGTTGTAGGAGTGTATCACACTGAGTTACCACACTGAGAGTCATTCATGTCTCATAATCAGGGCTCTAGGATGATCAAAGTAGCTGGCCCCACTGTAGGTCTTCTACAGTCTGTGGCAGCCGGCATGGCTCGCGGGTGGTGGGGCCAGGCAGGGGGCGACTCACGTAGGAGGTACGCACTATCAAAAAAAACACGTACCCTGCTGCTGGGTCCCACATCTCTGCTCCTGCTCTCCTGGTTGAACTCGAGGAGCCGGAAGCACAGCCAGGCCCCACTGACCAATCACAACGCTACATACAATGCAGCATTGTGATTAGTATGAGCAACCTGGTTCGATGCTTACACAGGGAATAGGGGTAGTTCTCCACACAGGCGGTAATGCTGCCTGCACGAAGAACAGGGAATTTGTGCAGGAGTCTTTTGGGCCACTTGAGAGGGCTGAGCAAACAGTCATGTGCATTTAGAAGTGCAAACCACTCCTCCCCTTCTCCGAGAGCAGAGCAGTTCCGCACACCCACCCACTCGCAAAGCTGCACAAGTATAAAATGATAATAACTCAAAGTTATTATCATTTTGTGTTTCTACTTTGCACTGCGTAGAAGCAGTAGGGCGAAGCTCCTCTACCATAGCGGAGGAGCCGCTAGTGATTACAGTTGGCACTACTAACTTTCCATGCTAAACATCGTAAATAAACATGTATCCTGTCCTGCCACGCTTCCAATTGCCCTACCTCATCCAAAGGTAGAATTAGCACAGATTGTTGTTTAAAGGACCAGTACATCTGCCAGAGCTCAGTGAAAGGATGTGTCTTGTTTGCTGCAGAATCACCGCATTTCATGCTTCAGGACATCCTTGGTGTTAAAGTCAGTCCTTTACCCCATATTTTACTGACACGTGAGGTCTGATGTTCCTAGGTTGGCTCTATAAGCTATACCCACCAACACATAGGAAGAGAACTCGATAGACTTCAGGACAATTAAATTTTTTGTTTTCCACTGAAAAATTCTCACTTTGACAGTGTGGTTTGGAGGTTGAGAATTATATAAGAAGCGTCCCAAAATATCTTGGTGCCTGGTTTGCACTCACTTCTAATCAATGTGCGATGGTGCAATTGTGAGTTGTCAGAAATTGAACACCACTGTGGCTGCCAATGTAAAATAGAGTAGGCATGTCAACTGAAGGCTGAGTGGTCGGAGGCCAGGCCTCCGCCCCTTTAAAACCTCTGTGGACGCTCTCCTGAGTTCTAAGTGACCTCACTGAAGAAAACTGTACGAATTTTGAATTGAGTGAGCAATTGTAGGTGAAGCAGATGTTCCTGTTGTGATTCTAAAACATTAATAATGAATTAAATGTATAACTGATAATAATGAATGAAATGCATAACTGACTCAGATCAACAGTCCTGCTTATCTTCGTATTTCCTGTGCCCCAAATTGACAGCCGAGCCACATAATCATTAAGCGAAATACATGTACCGTCATATCCCATCCAATCAGATACTCGTTCTCCGACTTGAACAGATTATTACAAACAGCAGACACATATTAACCAATTTATGAAAAGCTGAGCGCTAACGAATCTGAGATATGGTCAATGTGACTTTTGAGAATTATGATTACATTTGCTCCTATTCATCCATCCTAAAATAATATTGCAATTAGAGATGTTGCCTTTATTGTTTACTAAATTAAAGAAGCACCGCGTCTGCTGATTTCTTCAAATATGTCTGATATGGGGCTTTTTAGCAATTAGTAGAATCATAAACGCAAATTGAATAGTGTGCTTCTGATTTTTGTAATTTAATTTTAATTTGTTGTTTGTATTTAGCTTGCAGGAAGCAGCTGTTATTGTACTTGTGCGATGCTACTAATATTTCTGCAACAATGGTTAAAAAAACAATTCCCCTTTTGCCTTTCTATATAAGTGTCTGCAAATCTTCCTCATGGTTATGAAAAACAAGCTCTACAGTAAAATAATACATGTAAGAGACGTAATTTTGATATTTTCAACGCAAGATTACATCCTGCAAAATGCTCTAGAGCACAGTATCATATGTATAAACTTGTTCTACAAAATCAAACCAATTACTGACCATATTTGGGTTTTAAATACAATTTTTATCATTGTCATTGTATTCAATTTAGACAGACATTCAGGTTGCATATAGGGAAACATAATGGCACTTGCGTTGTGAATAAAGTGAACTGAAACAAACTGAAAGATGTTATCAATCAAACAAAAATGTGTAAAAATGATTGTAATTAAAGGATAACATAAGCCACACAGAACATGAAGGAATGATTTTGCGTTTGAGAGGAGCATGACAAAGTGTCCAGAACAGCCACATTGGTGATGTCAACGGTGCTCTGTGAAAGACATTCTGGTATTCCATCTTCTGACGCAAATTAATGTCTACATACTTAATGTTTACACTCTCTGCATCAATTCCTTGGTGGTGGCAACGTTCAAGCTTTCATGTCATTTGACAATAACTAAAGTTGTAGCAAAAAGCAAGTCTTACCCTAATTAAAACCTTGCAGATTCCGAATCAATGTATGCCACATGGAGAGACTCTGGATGCAGTAACAGCTAAAGTCTACAGTATCTGTCATTCTATCTGCCACCTCCTTATTACGCAGAATGGAGTGACTTAAAAAAGAACTAGAAAGAAAATAATAAAAAAATGGCGCTCATTGGTACTAGTTTTCAAAGGATAATTGTTATGGTTGCTTTAGCTTCTGTCTCGTGCGGGAGTTTGTTAGAATCTGGAGTCATGCAGTAGAACTAGCCTGATTCCAGATTCTTGGGATTCCGGCTGGGACGGTTGCTGAGGCAGGAAGACTTGTACTTCTCTCTTACAATAAATCGACTAATGAACTTCAACTCACCTTGACTGCTGGACTTCTTACTTACAATATTTGGCGACGAGGATGGGAATGCCATCACGTCTTATTCAAACCTCTGTCTTCATTTCTGCTTGGTTTCAAAGTTTCACCTCACGGAAAACGATAACGATCACTTCTCCCTCTTCAGCTTCTTCGTGAGTAACTCGCTGTGGTTACAGGTACCTTCTCATCTTTTTGGCACTTTTGGCATATTTCTTAAAGGAAACCGTTAGCTGCATGCGCAACTTCAAAATCCCCTTCACGCGCTGACTAAGAGACACGTGCTGATTCAGAGACGTCATTAACTACGCGCAAGCAGCGAGACACTCCTACGTGCGAGCAACGTTGTGCACGTCACCCGCGTCATCACGCTTTCACGCACAGCGGCCATTTTGTGCTTTTGCCAATCAAATTTTGCCAACCACATAACGTTTTACACGCATTTATCGTGTTTAACGTTACCAGTGCCTCCAGCTTTGTTTTCTTTTGTTTTAACGTCTGTTCATCATCAAAATATAATATAAGTATCTTACAAACACGCATTTAAAGTGCTGATTTATATTTTAAAGTTTTGTAAATTTTTTATTTTCGCTTATTCTTCTAATGCTGTACAACTCTGCCATTTTAAGCATTTATTTGAATATTTTCCTGCCTCAGCTTAATTTTGCATACATTATTTGATCTTTAAAATTAAAATGGCTACTACAGCTAATTCTACTATTGCACCACCTCCTCCTTTTTTGATTGATGGTGATACTCCTACCATTGAATGGGAAGAATGGATAGGTATTTTTGAAAATTATTTGGAAGCCATCGATGGACGGAGATTTCCTTTAACACGCAAAAAAGCAATTTTTTTTAATTCACTTGGTAAAGGAGGCCAACATGCTTTTAAATTCTTGCCGGAATTACGTGGTGCGGATGGTGAACTTGTTGATAACCCATATGTTGAAGCAAAAATGAGACTTGAAAAATACTTTGGCAAAAAAGTGAATATTGTTATGCAGAGACATAAATTTTATGCTATGCCACAAAAAGACAAAGAATCTGTGGATCAAATGGTTACTCGTTTAAGGGAACTCTCATTAAAATGCGATTTTGGTCCTATGACTGATCAAATGATCAGAGATCAGTTGATCGTTCAATGTAAAAATAAGAGAATGCAACAAAAACTGTGGGCTGCCAGAAATCCAGGCTTAATGGAAGCTATTGCTATTGCCGAAGTCGTTGAAGAGTCGGATAAGTGCATGGAGGAGATGCACAGTTTGGAATTAAAGAAGGATGACGCTATTAATGTTGTCAACAAAGTTGTTGAGAACATGGTTTCTATGGATATTAAACCCAAAAACTTTGTCCCTACTGATGTTAAATCCAAATTTTCAAATTTTAAACAGAAAGGCAAAAATGTTGTTCCTTTTGGGAAAAGTAAATTTGTGGGTTGTTTTCGCTGTGGGAGTATGTCTCACGCAGCGGACTTTGCAGGTTGTTTTGCCAGAGATAAAACCTGTATGAAATGTGGGGAAAGAGGTCTGTAGATTTCCTTCACTTAATAGAGTTGCATATGTTGATGATGACACTATTTCTAATGAAATGTCTTTATGTATAGAAGAATGTTCTGATATAGGAAATTGCTTGTGTGTTGCTCTTCAAAGGCCGAAAGCTGTCTTTGTTGTGAATGGAGTTGCTATAACGCTTTTGGTTGATCCTGGATCTATGTTCTCAATTATTCCTTTTCCTTTATTTAATGAATATTGGCCCAACTTTCCACTTTATAAAAGTGATATCACTCCGAAGGGATATGGAGGCCAGATTATTGACATTAAGGGCGTTATGGATGCTTCATTTGAGTTCAAGGGCAGATTTTCTTCTGGGAAAATCTACATCTCTGATGAGGGTCCGGCTATTTTAGGCTGGATACAACAATATGATTTGCACATCATCTTAGATCCGAGGTCTGCAGAAAGTGTTCTTGTTGTTGATGATTTTACCAACATTGATACTATTCTGGATAAATACAGTGATGTGTTTCGCACAGTCTTAGGTAAACTAGAGGGTTATATGCACGAGATAAAACTTAAAGAGGATGCTGCTCCTGTGAGATATCCCTCAGGAGAATTCCTATTGCCATTCGCAATGAAGTGAAAGAAATGTTAAATGATATGCAGAAGCAAGACATAATAGAGCCTGTTGAGGTCTCGGAGTGGCTTTTCCCTGTTGTAGTTACTAAAAAAAAGGACGGAAAACTTCGTTTTTGTGTGACCTTAGGTCCCTCAACCAGAATATCATTGTGGATAAGTTCCCACTTCCAAACATTTCTGAAATGGTTCCTCTTATGGACAAGGCGAAGTTCTTTAGCAAGCTCGACCTCCGTTCAGCCTACCATCAGGTTGTTTTACACCTGAAGTCCAGGGAACTGACTGCTTTTATTACAGTTGAGGGAGTGTTTCAATTTAAAAGGTTACCATTTGGGCTTGCCTCTGCGGCCAGCGTGTTTCAACGCATGATGCATTCCTTGTTAAAAAAATTGAAACATGTTCATTTTTTTCAAGATGATGTTTTGATTACTGGAATTGATGAATCAGAGCATAATGTTAATTTAGCCAAAGTATTACATGTATTTTCAAGTGCTGGTCTCACCCTTAGAAAGGATAAATGTCAGTTTTTATTAACAGAGATAGATTATCTAGGGTACACCATCTCTCGTTCTTGGGTGAAGCCAAAAGAGGATTTATTGAAGGCTATTAGGTGTGCTCCTGTACCCTCAAATAAAGATCAACTGAAATCCTTTTTAGGGTTGGGGGAGATTTACTCCAAGTTTGTTTCAAATTTTGCCCACAAGACTGAAGCTTTGAGGTTACTACTTAGAAAGGGTGTGCAATTTGAGTGGGGCTCACAACAATCTGATGCTTTTGAAAAAATTAAACTTGAAATTGTCAATGCAGGCATTCTCTCCACATTTGAACCTGGTAGAGACACCTTTGTGACTGTTGATGCTAGTGCTCATGGTATTGGTGCCATTCTCTCTCAAAGGAAGGGTGGCGTGGAGAAAACTGTAGCTTTTGCTTCGCGCACTCTTGGTGCCTCTGAAAGCAACTATGCAGTAATAGAGCGTGAAGCGCTGGCTGCTGTTTGGGGAGTTTCTCACTTTCGCACTTATGTGTGGGGCACGCATTTTTCTTTAAGAACAGACCACAAACCGCTTTTAAGAATTCTGTCACCAGGAGGAGCTAATAACGGTTCTCCTCGTTTGATGAGATTTGCTGCGAAATTGCAGGAGTATGATTTTTCGTTGCAACATATTTCTGGATGGAAAAATGTGCAGGCAGACTGCTTGTCTCGCCTACCTATTAGATCTGAAGAGTGTGTTGATTTTGATGATGAGACTGTTTGTTTGGTTGCTGGCTTTGATGATGTGTGCTCAAATGGTTTAAATTCTATTTCTAAAGACGAGTGGCATCAAGCTGTTGCTGAGGACCCTGACTTCGGTGAATTAATTAGTGCCATTCGTCTTGGTTGGAAAAGAGAAGGTGATGTGAAGCCTTCTTTACGTAGTTTTGTGAAATTACAGGAAGAACTTAGTTTGGGTAGTTCTGATGATTTTGTGTTGAGAGGTGAACGTTTCATACCTCCGCATTCTCTTAAAAGAAGACTTTTTGTTTTAGCACACAAAGGTCATCTAGGTCAGAGTATGACTGGCAAACGTCTGAAGGCCAATTCCTGGTGGCCTGGTTTGGATGAAGACGTAAGAAGGTGGGTTGAGAACTGTTCTTTGTGCAAGGAGAGCGAGAAGAGGCTTAAGATTGATTCGCGTCCTTTAGATTCGATTGCGTGTGATGAAAATGTACCTTGGAGCAAGGTCTGTTTGGATTTTATTGGTCCGATGGACTACTTGTCTGGTGATTGTCGTTTTGCAATGGTTTTTGTGGATGTGTGTTCACGATGGGTGTGTGTTGAGTTCATGAAAAATATAACTACTGAGAGTGTAATTAGACAACTCAAATCCATTTTTATGAAAGAAAGTTTTCCTTGCATTTTATTGACAGATAATGGTACTCAACTTACCTCTTCTTCTATGCGGATGTTTTTATCCAATCATGGTATCAAGCATATGTGTACATCTTTATATAATCCGCAAGGTAATGGCATTGTGGAGCGCATGAATAGGTTGGTTAAGGGCACTATTCCGTTGGCTGTGCAGAGTCAACGTGATGTTTGTTGTGCTGTGGAAGAGGCGGTTTGGTCTTATAATACCACTGTTCATAGTGTTACCTATAACGTTCCTTTTGAGTGCATGCGTGGTAGGCTTCAAAAGACCAAGATGGTCCCTCAGTGGTTATTTGAAGAGAAATGTCATGATGTTAACAATTCTTGTACCAGTTCTGGAAATTTTTCTAGTGGTTTCAAGGGTAAGGTTGGTAGAGTTGAGGTTGGTGACTTTGTCAAGATTAAATTGGGTAGGAAGGAGTTTGGTGTAAACAAGTTTTCGGAACCCCTTAAAGTCAAAGAAGTGCATAAGTGGCATGTTGTTCTGGAGAATGGTCAGAATTGGAACTTCAGGAGAATAGCTTTGTATTCTAAGGGAGATAGTGGTAGTTCTGGTACTAATGATTTGGTTTCTAGTAAGGATGCTTCTGGTTCCAAGCTTGTTGTTAGTTCTAAGACTGTTCCGAGTAAGGATGCTTCTGGTTCCAAGCTTGTTGTTAGTTCTAAGACTGTTCCGAGTTCTGTTAGTGGTAAAAGAGATCTTTTTAACAAAATTCTGCAAGAAAATAAAACTGTGCAAGAAAATGTACACTCTACTAGACAGCGCAGTGTGCCAAAGAAGTATGATGATTTTGTCATGTATTAGTTTCATTTTAGTTTTACAAGATTTATACCTGCAGGGTGTTATTTTGATTTTGTGTAACCTTGTATTTTTATTCCATGCTTTTGTCTTTATTTTTGCTTGTCAAGTATCTTAGTGTTTTGTTATCCTTTTCTTGTTGTTTCTTTTTGTTCTATAAGAAAAGGAGATATGTTATAGTTGCTTTAGCTTCTGTCTCGTGCTGGAGTTTGTTAGAATCTGGAGTCATGCAGTAGAACTAGCCTGATTCCAGATTCTTGGGATTCCGGCTGGGACGGTTGCTGAGGCAGGAAGACTTGTACTTCTCTCTTACAATAAATCGACTAATGAACTTCAACTCACCTCGACTGCTGGACTTTTTACTTACAATAATAATCAGTGTGGATTTATTTTTTTAAGACAGCTTACTACTCTTAATAAAATAAAATGCATCTATCTAAGTTCTTGTAAGGCGAATGGCCTCTTCGACTACTGAAGGAAAAGTCCCACTTTAACTTGGCCCGGATCCTATGATTTAATAGATCTGTCTACAGAAAATGTGTAGACGAACAACGTGGAAAAACAGTTATAATCTAAGGAGATCATCTGTAAAGCAAAATGGAACTAACACTGAGAATCCATGCATTCAATCACTGTTTCATTACAGACCTGCTGCATATAAGTGCTTGTTTCTAAAATGGTTTGTATATTAGGCTGAATTGCTAATCTCTAAGGTAGGAGACATTCTACTTGATCTACTTAATACTCAAATTAAGGGGCATATTTATAATCTCCTATCACCACAGGAAAGTTACTTTTAGTGACGTTCCTGTGGCGATTTGTGCTTCACATTATTAACAAAGCAGCATTGAGCCACTTAACATGGCTTAACGTGCCTGGCAGATAAGGCCCCCTTTCAAGCCAAACTTTGCCTGAAAGGGGTGGACAATGTGTGTTATGTTGGCCGTTCAACCTCAACACCCATTGATTTTGACGCTGGCTCATATTTACAAGGGCGGCGTAAATATGGGTCAGCACCAAAATTAAGACCAGAGAAAACCTGGCCTCAAACAGATGCAGCTAGGAGAAATGTTTAATATCTCCTCTTTTTTGCTGTTTCCATGTGTACTGCGTTGTGCAGCACACATAGAAACAGCAAAAGGCCTTTGATTGTCTATGTGCAGGAAGGTGTTAATGTTAGCGCCTAAAACCGGCAGGTCTCTATGCGCTCAGAGAGAGTAACCATAGCCCACCCCAATGTGTGAATGTTAGCCCCTGATCAGCATCTACGTTATATCCAGGCCTCTAAGAAGAGGCCAGTCTTCAGTTTGTTCCTGATGGTAAGGAGGGCTTTTTCTGACTGGAGGTGTCCAGGCAGCTTGTTCCACAGTTGTGGGATCAAGCCAGAGAAAGCTTGCCCCCCTTTTAATGCATGTTTAGCCCTAAGAAGAATTGTTTCTAACTTGTTGGCTATTGATGTGACTGAGTCACAAAGGTAAATGTACACTTTTGTGTATGTTTACAATTGTTTGATATTCACAAAGGTATTCATAGCTTTATGACTGAGGAGTCTCCACACGTAAAAAGCTAGGACTATCAAAAAGTGTAAGTTTACTCTTGTGATTCAGACCAGATAAATTTAGTTTGTCATTCAATGTTCCTTGTTTTTCATGTTTTTCTCTGAGTAATAATTTGCATACTCACTGCTATCAGTTTCTTGTAAATCAGGCCACAGCCTATTTATGTTGTTTTTCTAACTCATAAAGTTTCATTTGTAAATTCTTTCTTATTGGAACCCTCAGTCATTTCAGATGAGACACTGCAGTGATAACCTTACTGTAGGAAATGACTATATTTTGCATTGTGTAACGCTTGGGTTTCTGCCTTTGTCTGTTTTTGCTGGCATTAGAACTCTGAACATTTTACCCATAACAAAGTGTCTGTGCTTCCCCTTTTAACATGGTTGAATTTGCATTCTCTCAATTGGAATATTTAACATACCTATAAGTCCCTAGCATGTGCTGCAAGGAACTAAGGGCCATATGTACAAGGACTGGCGAAAACTATCGCTAAAGTTAGTTAGCGGCAGTTTTCTACAAGGCGTCGCTACATGGTGATAGCGTTAGGGATCGGGGCAAAAACTGCAGCCAACATTAACGTGATGGCAATAGGAAATCCGGCGTTAACAGGTAAAAGCCAACAGAAGGCCCTTTAGCGGCATAAAACGCATGTTAGTCAGCCTCTATTGGAAAGAATAGCCTATCAGTCGATCGTCAATAGAAAATAGGCAAAAAAAAACAATGAAATGAAGAATGAAGCAGCAGGGCACACTAACAACCCCCTCAAGTCACCCAACATCCAGGATGACCAGGATGAGAACCTGGATGCCTCGCTGGACCTGCGTCTGGAGCCTATAAGCCTTGCTGGACCTGTGCCCGGAGCCTGGATGCCTCGTTGGACCTGGGTCTGGAGCCTGGATGCCTTGCAGGACCTGTGCCTGGACCTTGGATGCCTCACCGAACCTGCGTCTGGAGACTGGAGTGGGATGTGGAGAATCTGTGAATTTTAGAGCCATGAAGGTAGATATTGAGGCGCGGTGATTGCCCGTACCTGGTTGTGAAGTCTAGCAGGTCGCATGGAGACACGTTGCTGATCTGTGTGAGAAGACCACCTTGAGCCCCTTGGAGCTATGAATGGTAAAGGCGCTCCTGCGCACCAACGTAGGGAGTTCTGAATTGCATGCTACGATCCACCAATACACCTGGGTGAACAAAGGGGATTACCAATGGTGGGCGGTGCCTCTCTGCATCACAGGCCGGAAGAAGTTGCGCTGGCCGGTTGCTGGGGAGGGTGAGGCCCCTGAGCTGCACCAAACTTGTGTGGTGGGACCACTGTAACTTCACGCCTAAGAGGGCCCGTCTGCATCAACTGCATCAGGAAGTTCACCAGCAGACTTGGCAATGGCTGCTGTACCCAGGCTTGTGAAATCCCTCCAGGCTTAGGCTCCTGCTGGCTGAGTCACAGGTTTGGAGAGAGTTTTGCGGATTGCGCCACGGTGTCAATGTCCAGGTAAGAGGAAGGTGGGACACGTAGCGGAAGAGACCCGGACGTCGAATCCCCCAGGCCCAGTACCTGTAGAGGACGCACTCCCAGTGTCGGCTTATTCGCTATGGCAGAAGAGCGGTGCCGCACTGCTTTCTAGCAGTGCAAGAAGAGGAACAATCATCACATGATGATAACTTCCTGATGTAATCATGTCATGTTTCCTTTGCGTGGGGGAGAGTGGGTAGGGCTGCTCCACTCATGGAGCAGGACGGGGTGGAGTGTCATCCCCAAGTATGCAGTGACTGTTTGGTCGGCGTACTCAGGCTGCCTACTTCCTGTTCCTGGAAGCAGACTCAGGAGAGCAGG
This sequence comes from Lissotriton helveticus, assembly GCF_964261635.1. NCBI lineage: Eukaryota > Metazoa > Chordata > Amphibia > Caudata > Salamandridae > Lissotriton > Lissotriton helveticus. Next base: position 1,746,853,443 of record NC_136063.1, on the reverse strand, counting down.
AGCAACATGGGACCCAGCCTTGAGTTAAGATTTCTCTTTTTTAAATATTTACAACACCCGCTCACCCCCCGCGCCCATTCCCCTTCCAGTGCTCACTCTGAAGTTTCCCACCTTCCAGCTGTCATTTCAATACATGCATACTAATACTAGGCATATTGCAACAGTAGGAAAGGTGTTGAATTGCGGAGATGTAAACATTACTAGTCCCACTTCAGTGAGTGCAGCCCTAATACTAACCCTTGCACACAAAAATCAAATCCTGAACCCTAAAATTAATCTTTGAGCCCCCAAACACACCCTAAAAATCATATTTGACCCAAATGCACAGCCCCAATTCTCATAATAATAATAATAATCTTTATTGCATGAATAATTAAAATCTTTGCAATTTCTCAGTAAAACAAGAAGGAAGCAGTAGTATAAATATAATGATTTTGCAAGCAATTAAAAACACTTTTGGAAAAATAAAAAATAAACAAGAAAAGAGAAAAGAAAAAGAAAAGAAAAGAAGCCATGAAGCTAATACAATGCTGTCCATTAATAGAAAAGAACCTTTGCAATCAGTAGTGACTTTAGTTATCTGAAGAAAATGGTCTTAGAATGCGAAAACAAGTCACAATAGTTCAAGTTTAGTTAGTGGCCTCTGGATTTAGGGCCATGTTGGCTATTTTCATAAAGCGCACTAGCCTGCTGGCTAATTGAATATCTTCTCCCTTGAAGCTCATCAGCAGAGCTTGTCTGCAAGTGCGCACACGTCTTTGATTCCAAAGCTGTGTTAGTAGGTTTTTTCGGGCACTATCTAGAGCTTTACAGCTACACAGCAGGTGCAGGACGTCCTCCTTTGCGTTATCACAGAGCCTACACTTGGGGTTACAATCCAATCGCTTCCAAGGGGGGAGATGTACTTTGGATGGTATTACCCCCATCCTCAACCGTAAAAAGTCTTCCTTCACTTTCCTTGAAAAGCCGGTGCTGAGATATGGCTGTGGTGAGGCGCTGATGTAGCCTTGAATTACAAACCACCCATGGGACCTCTTGGTTAGTGCTGCTTTGTCCTCTTCCAACGAGATTGTTTTAACAGATTTGTTGACAAGGCGCTTGAAGCAATTGTGTGTGCAACTCGAGACCCAAAGATCTTTTAGCACAAGGGAGTTAATGGCTGCTTGGAGGTACACCATTGCGGGGGAGTCCTTGTTTGTTTCCATCTCTTTCCAGAGATGAGCATTCAGGGAGTCTGTTTCAGCGTTCTTTACTTTGTACCAGCATTTTACGTAAGCGCCTTTACGTGCAATTTGCTGCTTCTGTAGGCCAAACTCGAGCCTTAGCTGTGCTGGGGAGGTGTATGGAGGGAGCGTGAATAGTATTCGCAATGTTTTGCTGACCACGTTGTCTAAGATAATCTCGTCCTTCCCTCTCATACATTCACTACCATATGTTATTGACGGCAGCAATTTCGCACGAAATAAGTCTAGCAAGGGGGTTAAGTTTGGGCCCGTTATTTTGTTTTTGATGCTTTTTAATGCAATGGCCAGTGAAATCCCTCTGTTCCTTATTGCTGTTTCTTGTCGCTTGAAGGAGCCATTTGAATCAAGAATTATGCCCAAATACTTGTATTCTTGAACTATTTCCATTTTGTTGTCCTGAAGAGACCATTGGAATACTTGCTTTTTTGATTTTTGGTTTAGTACCATCACCTTCGATTTTTCCGTGTTTACACATAGCCCGTTCTTTCCGGCAAATTTGCTTGTGGTGTTGATGAGGTGTTGCAAGCCTACTGGTGTTTGACTGATTAGTATCAGGTCGTCTGCATATAGCAGGTTGGACAGCGTAAAACTCCCTAGCTTTGGGGCATGGTGGTTGCAGTTATCCAGATCTTTGGAGAGGTCGGACATAAAAAGGTTGAACAGGGTCGGTGCGAGAACGCACCCCTGTTTCAGCCCTTTAGTAGTTGGAATTTCTTTGGACAGACAGTTGCCGGCCCCCAGTTTTACTTGGATCCATGTATCTGTGTGTAGCAACATCAGTAGTTTCAGCAATTTGTGGTCCACTCCCCACCTTGAGAGTTTTGCCCATAGTTTTCCTCTGTCAACGCTGTCAAATGCAGCTGAAAAGTCGATGTAACACACATATAGTGGCTTTTTCTGTTTGATAGTAGCATCTGTCAACAAGAAAAGGGCTAAGATATTTGTCGTGGTGCCCAGATTTTTTTGAAAGCCAGTCTGATTGATGGGGATTAGTTTTTTTGCGTGACGCCCATGCTGTTAGTTCTTCCAAGAGAAGCCCCGAGAAGTATTTAGCGTCTATATCTATAAGGGCTATGAGCCTATAATTCTTTGCCTCGTTCTTGTTGCCCTTTTTGTAGATTGGGGCAATAATTGAACCCCTCCAGGAGGATGGGAGTTGTTCGGTCCTCCAGGTTTCCACAAAAAGGGGGAGCAATTGTTCAGCCCAGTAAGTTGGATCTTGCTTATAGAGGATGGGAGGAATTCCATTTGGACCTGGAGCTCCCTCCTTCCGACCTTTCGCGATTCGACCCTTTAACTGGGCGTTTGAGCCTGGGAAGTTAGACTCTTCGACTAGAGGCTTTGGAACCATCAGGTTTGCTTGACAGAATTTAGGGCTTTGTTGGTTTTTGCATTGGCCTTCGTCATTGAAGTGTTTAAAGAGAAAATCTGCCCATGTGTCCTCAGTGATGTAGGAGTTCACGCCGCGGGCGTTCGGATTCTCTATTATATTGATAGTTTTCCAGAATCTTGCGCTGTTGTTTTTTGAATCGTACAGCAGTTTGGCCCAAGTTTGTTCAGTGGACTCCTGCTTGATTCGCCACAGGATTTTGTTCTTTTGACACTTTAATGATCTCAGGTTGGTCAATAGGTTGGTATCACTCCTAGCGTTCCGCAGCTCACGGAGTGTTCTATTTATGGCCGTTTTTATTGCCCTTAAATTAAGGAATAGAAGAGTCTGAGATTGTGTTTTTGAGTCACTACTGGTACGGGTAATTGTTTGTTAGCCTGTCCGTATGTCATTTTCTCGAGAGAAAACAGCCGAAGGTTTTCAAGAAGGTCTCCCAGGCAGTAATATGACCAACATTCGAGTCTGCAACACTTTCCCAGCACAGCTTCGCTTCTTTTGCTAGTCGCTCCGGGTCATTGATATTGCATTAATTCTTTTACATTTTGTTGTGGTCAGTAACTTTGGGCCATTGGTGGGAAATGTTAGAGCTGTCCCTTGAGCCCTTAGGGTCAATTCTTGCGGGAGATGGTCACTGCAGTCGAGTGTGCCTATTTTGAAGGCTTGAACTAATGTAAACATTGAAAAAGATAGGAAGGTGTAGTCGATCGCCGAGCTGGCGGACGTGTTGTGAAAAGTTGCCGCTTGTGGTTTGTCCCCCGGCGATCGGCCATTTATCGAAATCAGGCCCAGGTTTGATAAATCTTCCATTAATCTTTTTGATAGATTTGTCAAACTGCCCCATGGACACACTTCCAGTGTGGGAATCCCCCTGGTCAGCAGATGTTCCTCCATTGGCGGATTCTTACCAGTTGACTTCGAAAGGAACATATTAAAGTCTACTGAGACAATAAGGTTCGAGTTTTCCGCTTCTGTTATTAATTTAGTCAATTCTGTCACCAGGTGTTTCGCCCCACTTGTTTTGCCTTTTGGGTGCAGGTAGATGTTAACCAGGGTTAGTTCCTGCCTAATGGTTCCTGATGTTTTTATTTCTAGCTGGACTGCAATGATCCCGTTTTCTATACCCGAAGTGTTTTTATTGAGAAGTTCTTTTGCATTATTTATTGTTTGTATCGAGGTGAATATCATTAAGCCACCTTTCTCGTGGCCAAACTTTGAAATTCTCCTTGCTGGGAGGTGAAATGTTTTGTAGCCTTGAAGATGAAATGGTTCTGCTAACCAGGTTTCCTGTAACAAAATTAGATCATACTGCTGGAAGTATGACAGTAGATCTTTATTTGACGTTTTTGATCCTAATCCGTTTATGTTCCAGGAACACAATTCTCATGATTGACCCCAAAACTCATCCCACATTTCAAATTTTACCCCATAATACACCCCACATTTCCTCTCCGACACCCGAAACCCATGCCCACCCTAAAACTTATAAATACCCCATTACTGACCGCACAATGCATTGTAAATGAATCTGATGTAAAGGCACCTGCGTTGTTGGATTTGCGTTGGAAAGGCATTACGATGTAATGCCTGCATTGTAATGGATGTCTCCTGTGCCAGAGGCAAGCCATATGCAAGCCCGTCTGCGTCCGTCTGCTTCTCGACCGCGCTCGGCACCAAGGACCCTTTTGTCTCGGATATTCCACCCCCAGGGCACCAACACCGTCCTCGCCATCAACCCTGGACACCACATCACCTGCCAGGACCAATGTCTGCTCCGGACTGGACATCGCCATCATTGACTACTACTAAATCACCCGCAAGGACCAACCCGACCGTCACCTACAGAAGCACACTCCGACAGACAACGCACTCTAATGGCCTAATGGTGAACATGGAACACCTCAACTTTCAGATGTGGAGCAACCCCAAACCCATCCTCTGCGGCACCCTCATCTGCAGACTCCCCCCCCCCCGGGCCATGGACACCCGTTCTCCGATACCATTGTAGACCTCACACCTGGCTCTCCCATCCTCCGACAGCATCCTATTCGGCGAACTCAAGTTCCACCTGGACAGCCCCAGTGACCAGAACACCACCCCCTTCTGGGGAAGCTCCCCAACATCCGACCTAAGAAGGTAGTCACAATAGCTAGCCATATAGCAGGACACATGGTCGAGCACGTCTCCTCCATCAGAGGGACCTTTAATTATCGCTAACAGAAGAAGCAATCTTTTCTATGGATGTTTTCGCTGGTAAACTGCCACTAAAAGATGTTAGCGACAGCTTGTACAGATGGCGATAAAACTCGGCACAAAACAATCAGAAAAGTACTGCTAATGCAGTGGTAATTCATTGTACATAGGCCCTAAATGTCTCTAGTGAACTGCAGCACGTTTGCGCACTTGCTACAGTGGTATTATAAACATGGTTTCAGACCTATCAATGTAGCCTGAGGCTAGCTGTGTAAATATTTTAATTCAACCAGTCAAAAATAACCGTTGATAGGTCAAAATTAACATTTAAATATTAATTAATCATACCTATGTAGGACTTAATGTTGACATCGCCTTAGAGTGACAAGCACCCAAAAGGTATTTCGCTGTAGAAAGGTGAGCTAATCAATAGAGAAGCACAAGAAAGGAATATTAAATATGAATTTATGCTATCATAGGGTAGGATCTATTTTCTAGTCAATGAAGTGAACTCCAGCGGTCATAAGGCTGACGTCTTGTTCAAGTTGCAGTGACTCAACAAGCTACAAAAGGCCTTTTCTGCAATTTCCCAGAGGACCACGTCCAACTGGTACGTGACCTGGACCCTGCTGGTGGCACCTGCTGGAGTGAGTCCTGAACCTCAAGTTTTGTTCTTGAGGTCCTGTGGACCTTGGCTGTGTCTCAACAGCTATTTGAACTAAGGGAACCCTGTTGGTTACAATCGCCTACCTTGACCCTCTAAATATGTATGACTTTCATTTTGGACCAGAATTACTAACGTTTGAAACAGTGCAATGCAGCAAGGGGATGTAGCATACATGGAAAGAGGAAAGAACAAGGAGAAATATCTGTGTTAGGCACAATATGTTGGTGCAACCCCAGGTTGACTTCCTTTAGTAAATCTGGGATTGTATCAAATTCCAAAGATTACTGCACAGGAATGCCTATGCCCCACCTATGGAACACTTATATCACCAAAATGTAACACAACACAGTGCAAATTACTACGTTGCATTACATTTCTTTGTAAAGTCAGGCATGGCAGTGCAAATAGTCCCTTGTGTGGCATGGTAAAACCCATTTTAGGACTCACTTTGCGTTATGATGATGTGCGCCATGCAAGGACATTGCAATTCTTTCCTAAAATTTCCCTGTGTCCCAAAGTAAAACTTCCAACTGTATCGAACCGCTCTATTGTGGTCGGTCTCAAATGGCACCTAGGTCCCTGTCTACCGTGAACAGTTGTCCAAATTTGACGCTTAATTCTTTTTGGTGCTATTTCGAAATGTAAACCTTAAAAACGAATGTCACTATTAACTCTCGTTAGACATTTATCATTTTGGTGTCATTTTATTTATTTTTAATAAACTCAACTTGTTTAGTGTTGTGTATAGATTTGTTTTGTGTTTTGGTACTGTATGAATTCTTTACACATTGGTTCTAAGTTAAGCCTGTCTTCTCCAAGCCATAGCTACCATAGAGTTGAGCTCAGGCTTATTTATTAACTTCAGTGGTTCACCCTAATAAGGATTTATTTATTAGTGGTGAGTTACCCCCTATTAAACTAATACTCCAATGTTTTACACCACTAAATTGTCCATCCTTGATACCAATGCAACCAGTGCATTTCTTTGACGATTTATTCCAAAGAGTTCCTTGATTGATCATTTCTCCCTTGTGTCGGTAACTTTGGAAGTATCCTGGCATTGAAAGTTCCCCAGTGGTAAATGTACATTTACATTACCCCCATGTATGACTCTAAAAGGCAGGCTACCATTGTGGCCAGAAAAGAAACAGCCTAAAACACTGCAGTAACAAATGCCAAAAAGAAACAGTTTTGGCATGTAGAATTTCAACATTTAAACAATTTGTGGTAAGGAAAAAAGGAAAAGCCTGAAATTTGGAAATTATTTTAAGATTGAATCAGGAGTTGTCACTAGTCACTAGCAAGTGTGCATGATAAATATACTGGCTAGAGAACCCACGGTTAACACTAGATTGTTAAACATTAGCAAGCTCATCATAGTCCCCTCCACCTCCCTCGCCTCAGATGATCCCAAACCCCAGCTTAAATGCATACTTCTCAATTGCAGATTGGCAGTCTGCTGTGCTGCAGACATCACTGACCTCATCCTTGCAAATGATCCTGACATTGCAGTGCTGATGGAAACTTGGTTTAACCATTCTGCTGGTCCTATAATCGATATTCAAGTGTCCCCCATTTATAACAGGTAGGCTAGGTGGCAGCATTGCTTGCATTCATTGTATCAATTTATCAGTTAGACAACTGCACTCTGATTCCCTGGCTTCATTCGAATACTGTGCTTCGAGGTCTCATGCAACAACATGCAGACCTGCTAATCCTATGCCCTCTACCACCCTCCAAAAGACAATCCCCTTCTATAGAACAGGCCATGGTAATCATTTCAACAAATGTGAGCAATCCCGGAACCCAGATATTCCTGCGTGACAACATTTTTATTGGAATGACCTAAATGACGCGTCAGTCAATAGCCTTAGAACCTTCATATCAGACCTAAACCGTACTCAAATATGTGACAGCCCTGCGCACAACAAGGGGGCTACTTTAGACCTGCATATTGGCAAAAGCAACTTCACTCAACTTATATCTATTCTCACATGTCACTGGTCAGACCACCACTGAATTTCCTTCCTCGCCTCAGAACCAGCGAGAACCATTAAATTGCAAATGAGGAAACCTAGAATCTAGCAAAGAAACCTGAGAAATATTAACCTATATGATCTATCCTGCTGCACAGACAACATCCTGCCTCCTTCCCCAGACATGTTGATGGTCGATGACCTCAAAATCACAACAATCACTTGATCCAACATACTAGACGATATGGCACCATTACAACTGAAAAGAATTCCCTCCAAAAGCTCTAAACTTTGGTACAACGTGAACCTACATACTCATAGAAGAAATCGAAGACTAGCAGAACGTATATGGAGATCATCGCCCTCCATGTACCATTTTTTTGCAACTGAGATCTCTCAGAAACGTATATACAAACGCATTAGAAGCTCTAAAGCTAACTACTTCAGAGAACAACAAGACCAGGCAAGAAATCATCCCAAAAAGATATTTGAGCTCATCAAGCTTCAATCTAAGAACACACCTATGCCGACCTCCACACGACCTGATCAGGAGTCAGACTGTGAGGAGTGTGTCTCCTTCTTCTGGGATAAAACAACAAAGATTGAACAGGATCTACAGGCAGCCTGTGAGATTCTACCTGCCACCTTCCTTTGCCCTTGGCTGGTTATGCCCCCTCAAAGTCTAGTTCCTCTGCCCAAAAACAATGCCTCTTGGAATCGATCCCAAACTGTTGATGAGAGCACCATACACAAAACCCTTACTACTTTGAAACTTTACAACCACTTCAATGACCTAGTATCTCCTAACTTCTTCGAGGATATCAGATCATCCATACTCCCTCTATGGAAGAAGATAGTTAACACCTCTCTACTCCTAGGGTCTATCCTGGATGGCCTAAAGTCCGGACAGGTCACCCCATACTAAAGAAAACAACGGCTGACCAGACCAATCTTTACAACTTCCGTCCATTCCCCACCATTACCACAATGGCAAAACTCCTCGAGGAATGCGTTTACACCCAAATTTGTAGTCATATTGAACAATTCCAACTTCTTGACAAATTCCAATCCGGCTTCAGATAAGGTCATGGTATTGAATCCACTCTTATTCTCAATGTGGATGATGCACTATGTATGCTGGACCAAAATGAATCATGCTTTCTGATCCTACTTGACCTTTCATCAGCGTTTGACACAGTCAAACATGATACCTTCCTCGGTCTACTGGAGCACAGGATGGGGCTATCTGGGAAAATGCTTAACTGTTTTTCTTTTTTTCTACACAATATTTCCCAAATCTGAAGTTTAATTAGTCCCTCTCCTCACCCTCTCCGCTCATTCTGGGAGTACCATTGGGGTCCACACTCTCACCCACTCTCTTCAACCTGTTCATGGAACCTCTAACAGAAATCCAGAAAGTGTCCAACATTCATTATCACATGTTTGCTAACAACAAAAAGCTATAGCTGAAAATTACCTCCCTAGAGGACATCAGATCTCTCAACTCGGTGCTTCAAGAAACATAAAGTTGGCTAACACTCAATCATCGGTAACTGAATGCTCTCAAAACTGAATTCCTCTTCATCGCCCCTGACAAACAGTACCCAGTCATTGCAAAATGGATGCTTCAACTGACAGCCCTCAACTGCTCGCCAAATATCATTGACTCTACAAGCTAACTCGGATTAATACTTGACAGACACCTGAACATGCAGAAGCACATCAGCTCTCTCACTAAAGGAGCAAACTTCCATCTACGCATCCTAAATAAATTAAAACTGTTTCTCCCCTACAATGACCTCAAAACTGAGGTGGAAGCATTAGTGATCTCTAAGCTGGATTATGGCAGTGCAACCCTATGTGGTCTCCCGAGAGCGAGGACTGCCCACTCAAGGCCTCTCTCGATTTTGCTGCAAGGCTCATCGCAGGCTCAAAAAGCTATCATCACATCTCGCCGGAGCTTAAAGCTCTTAATTGGCACTCGTATGAAGCAAGGATTCATCTAAAAATTGCCTGCATAACTCTCCACTTCAAAATCCCTCTAAATCCTGCAAACAAACTTGAGCTCTCAGGAGGTTCCAGATCCTCTAGAGGCTCCTGCACCTTACTACTTAAACCACAGAAATTCCTTAAAATGAAAACATACAATTGTGCATTCTCAGGTATTGCACCTAGAATTTGGAACTCCTTACCACAGGATTAGGACTGAATAATTCCACAGCTTTATTCAAAAGGGAAGTCAAACTGATTCTGATGAAGATATGTCTGGCCTAGTCCCACAGCCCACTGGAGAAGGCGATGCTTTTCCCTAATCTCATGGGTACTACAAGGATTGCTATTGTCATTTAGTTCTGCCCTCTCCTGTTCAACTATGTCATTAACTCTTGCTCCCCGATTAAGAAAGTCATTGGGGTACACTGAAAGAACTTGAGCTTGCTGTCTTTCTCTGCCCCTTGTTTAAACGTGCTTCGGTTGTGACTGATGGTGTCTCTTTCCGGGCCTCCCTGTTCTTAAGTCGTTTTTATTGCTTGTGCCCTGTATTGTCATTTCTATTGCTTGTACCCTTGTAACTATACAACTACCTTTCTGTGAAGCGCTCTGATACCCCCGGTGGCCATGTCCGCGCTATATAAAACACTCAAAATAAAATAAAAACTAAAAAATACGACCCCATCTCCCACTCTGTATACGACAACTAAATCTGGTGAAGACTTTTCAAAACAGAATGCCTATCTGGACCTAAATGCAGTGGCGTCACTAGGGGGGTGCGGGGGGTGCGGCCCGCACCGGGTGACACCAACACATGGGGTGACACCAATCTGCACTGCAGCCTCGCCTCAGCTCTCACCTTTACTGTCGCTCCCTGTGCAAGCTTGTCCCTCATGCTGTTCACACTCGCCAGCGTCTCGCAGATCTGCAATGCTTGACTGCAATTTTCTTTGATCACAAGGCAACTCTATAGCAGCCTAGCTCATCTGAGGGTGCATGGTTTCCTATTTTTCAGTATCTTGCAGTCTTCAGTTTTCCAGTGAACCAGTTCCAAATTTCAGCTTGCTCTTCACTACAGTGCCACCTGTTGCTCGCACTCTTGTTTATACAAATCCAGGGAAGATAGATGGAGTAAGAGAGAGAGGGAGACAGAGGGAGCTAGAGGGAGTAATACAGAGAGAGGGAGCTAGAGAGAGCAAGACAGGGAGAAAGGGAGCAAGAGGGAGTAACAAAGGGATAGAGGGAGCTAGAGAGAGTAAGACAGAGAGAGAGGGAGCTAGAGAGAGTAAGACAGAGAGAGAGGGAGATAAAGGGAGTAAGACAGAGAGAGAGAGGGAGCTAGAGGGAGTAAGACAGAGAGAGAGGGAGCTAGAGAGAGTAGGACAGAGAGCGAGAGAGCTAGAGGGAGCTAGAGGGAGTAAGATAGAGAGAGAGGGAGCTAGAGCGAGCAAGTCAGAGAGAGGGAGCTAGAGGGAGTAAGCGGGAGAGAGGGAGCTAGACAGAGAGAGGGAGCTAGAGGGAGTAAGAGAGAGAGAGAGAGTGAGCTAGAGTGAGCAAGACAGAGAGAGAGGGAGCTAGAGGGAGTAAGAGAGAGAGGGAGCTAGAGCGAGCAAGACAGAGAGAGAGGGAGCTAGAGGGAGTAAGACAGAGAGGGAGTTAGAGGGAGCAACACAGAGAGAGGGAGCTAGACGGAGCAAGACAGAGAGAGAGGGAGCTAGAGGGAGCAAGACAGAGAGGGAGCTAGAGGGAGTAAGAGAGAGGGAGCTAGAGGGAGCTAGAGGGAGTAAGACAGAGAGAGAGGGAGCTAGAGGGAGTAAGACAGAGAGAGAGGGAGCTAGAGGGAGTAAGACAGAGAGAGAGGGAGTAAGAGAGAGAGAGAGGGAACTGGAGGGAGTAAGACAGAGAGGGAGGGAGCTAGAGGGAGTAAGACAGAGAGAGAGGGAGCTAGAGGGAGTAAGACAGAGAGAGAGGGAGCTAGAGGGAGTAAGACAGAGAGAGGGAACTAGAGGGAGTAAGACAGAGAGGGAGACAGAGGGAGCTAGAGGGAGTAAGACAGGGAGAGAGGGAGCTAGATAGAGAGAGAGAGCTAGAGGGATTAAGATAGAGAGAGAGAGGGAGCTAGAGGGAGCAAGACATAGGGAGAGGGAGCTAGAGGGAGTAAGACAGAGAGAGAGGGAGCTAGAGGGAGTAAGACAGAGAGAGAGAGGGGGCTAGAGGGAGTAAGACAGAGAGAGGGAGACAGAGGGAGCTAGAGGGAGCAAGACAGAGAGAGAGGGAGTTAGACAGAGAGAGGGAGCTAGAGGGAGTAAGACAGAGAGAGAGGGAGCTAGAGGGAGTAAGAGAGGGGCCTAGAGGGAGTAAGACAGAGAGAGGGGAAGCTAGAGGGAGTAAGACAGAGAGAGGGAGCTAGAGGGAGCAAGACAGAGAGAGAGAGGGGGCTAGAGGGAGTAAAACAGAGAGAGGGAGCTAGAGGGAGCAAGACAAAGAGAGAGGGAGCTAGAGGGAGTGAGAGAGAGAGGGAGCTAGAGTGAGTAAGAGAGAGAGCGGGGGAGCTAGAGGGAGTAAGAGAGAGAGAACGGGAGCTAGAGGGAGTAAGACAGAGGGAGGGAGCTAGAGGGATTAAGACAGAGAGAGAGGAAGCTAGAGGGAGTAAGACAGAGAGAGACTGAGCTAGAAGGAGTAAGAGAGGGAGCTAGAGGGAGCAAGACAGAGAGAGGGAGCTAGAGGGAGTAAGACATAGGGAGAAGGAGCTAGAGGGAGTAAGACAGAGAGAGAGGGAGCTAGAGGGAGTAAGACAGAGAGAGAGGGAACCAGAGGGAGCTAGAGGGAGTAAGACAGAGAGAGAGGGAACTAGAGGGAATACGACAGAGAGAGGGAGGCAGAGGGAGCTAGAGGGAGTATGACAGAGAGAGAGTGAGCTAGAGGGCGCTAGACAGAGAGAGGGAGCTAGAGGGAGTAAGAGAGAGAGAGGGAGCTAGAGGGAGTAAGAGAGAGGGGGCTAGAGGGAGTATGACAGAGAGAGAGTGAGCTACAGGGCGCTAGACAGAGAGAGGGAGCTAGAGGGAGTAAGACAGAGAGAGAGGGAGCTAGAAGGAGTAAAACAGAGAGAGGGAGCTAGAGGGAGCAAGACAGAGAGGGGAGCTAGAGGGAGTAAGAGAGAGAGAGGGAGCTAGAGGGAGTAAGAGAGAGAGCAGGAGCTAGAGGGAGTAAGAGAGAGAGAGCGGGAGCTAGAGGGAGTAAGACAGGGAGCTAGAGGGAGTAAGACAGAGAGAGAGGGAGCTAGAGGGAGTAAGACAGAGAGAGAGGGAGCGAGAAGGAGTAAGAGAGGGAGCTAGAGGGAGCAAGACAGAGAGAGGGAGCTAGAGGGAGTAAGACAGAGGGTGAGGGAGCTAGAGGGAGTAAGACAGAGACAGAGGGAGCTAGAGGGAGTAAGACAGGGAGAGGGAGCTAGACAGAGAGAGGGAGCTAGAGAGAGTAAGACATAGGGAGAGGGAGCTGGAGGGAGTAAGACAGAGAGAGAGGGAGCTAGAGGGAGTAAGACAGAGAGAGAGGGAACCAGAGGGAGCTAGAGGGAGTAAGACAGAGAGAGAGGGAGCTAGAGGGAATACGACAGAGAGAGGGAGGCAGAGGGAGCTAGAGGGAGTATGACAGAGAGAGAGTGAGCTAGAGGGCACTAGACAGAGAGAGGGAGCTAGAGGGCTTAAGAGAGAGAGAGGGAGCTAGAGGGAGCAAGACAGAGAGAGAGGGAGCTAGAAGGAGTAAGACAGAGAGAAAGAGAGCTCGAGCGAGCAAGACAGAGAGAGAGGGAGCTAGAGGGAGTAAGAGAGAGGGGGCTAGAGGGAGTATGACAGAGAGAGAGTGAGCTAGAGGGCGCTAGACAGAGAGAGGGAGCTAGAGGGAGTAAGAGAGAGAGGGAGCTAGAGGGAGCAAGACAGAGAGAAAGGGAGCTAGAAGGAGTAAAACAGAGAGAGGGAGCTAGAGGGAGCAAGACAGAGAGAGGGAGCCAGAGGGAGCAAGACAGAGAGAGGGAGTTAGAGGGAGTAAGAGAGAGAGAGGGAGCTAGAGGGAGTAAGAGAGAGAGCAGGAGCTAGAGGGAGTAGAAGAGAGAGAGCGGGAGCTAGAGGGAGTAAGACAGGGAGCTAGAGGGAGTGAGACAGAGAGAGAGGGAGCTAGAGGGAGTAAGACAGAGAGAGAGGGAGTGAGAAGGAGTAAGAGAGGGAGCTAGAGGGAGCAAGACAGAGAGAGGGAGCTAGAGGGAGTAAGACAGAGGGTGAGGGAGCTAGAGGGAGTAAGACAGAGACAGAGGGAGCTAGAGGGAGTAAGACAGAGAGAGGGAGCTAGAGGGAGTAAGACAGTACCTAGCGCCGTACATTTCCGACAGAGGTGGTCCATGCGGTAAGTCGTGAGGGGGTGACACCATGAGTTACCCGCACCGGGTGACACCAACCCCAGTGACGCCACTGCCTAAATGTGAAAAAGACTGTGAAGTTACCTGCTCTATACTTGCACACAGACACTAGAAGTGCTATTAAAGGGTCAGTTGGATGTCCTCTTGTTACCTCTTCGGTGCTCCAGATGCCCCATGGCCGTCTGACGTCATGGTGGGCGTGTGTGGAAGACGGCTGTGGGCCGTCCGTTTTCCGCGCTCGTGGGAGAATTTGTGCCGCAGCGAAGCGAAGCAGTTAATATTATGGAAAAAAGCTCAAAGAATTGTATTTCCTGTGTGTAAGAAACTGCTGCCTACATGGATGTGAACTGTACTTGGCACAGAGGAAGAATGAACCAGAGAGAGAGAGATGGACTATAGGGAACTCTCCAGAAGTCGTGGAAGTGTAGGAGAGATAGGAGTGGATTGTCTAGCAACTAGTTAGTGTTAAGCAGATGTAGAGCATCCGCCAATAAGGGTAGGTTGTCCCGTCCACAACTTCATTTTGCCCACCACATTTACACTGAAATAATTTGTGAAGTTAAAGCAATTTTGAGTTATTATGCCACCTTGCGTAATGACACATAATTTGAGCAAAAGATTTACTTCAAGCACATTCAATGTACCATGAATGCATACAAACCACAGAATACAAGTGGCTGTTGCTTGTGGTCCTTTTGTTTTTTAGACTACATTAATTTTAGCCCAAAATTAACCCCTGGGTCAAAACTTAGCTCTAAGATGCATTATGAACTAAGCTATAGCACTAAATAACAGATTTGCAATATGCATAATTACTCAAAATTTGATATAAATTTGCTGACATTTTATTTAATTATACATGCGAGAAATACAACTTTTTGCATGATCACCATATTCATTTTGTAGACTGATGTTGCTGGTTTTCTCTGTAAACCAGGCCCCTTGCATGTGCTCTGACCCAGAAAACACGTGAAATAGGCTATACTCCATTTAGCAGTGGTGACTCGCAGAGGGAGTGCTGCGGGCGGAGGTGGTGCAGGATGGGGGGTTAGTGGGGTCGGATATATGACGGCAAGGAGGAAAGAAAGTAAATTAATAAATACAACTATTTACCTTCCCCTCGCTGCATCACCAACTCAGCGATGCAGCGAGCGCAAGGTAAATAGTTGTATTTATTTTTTATAAACACATTAAACAGCCAGAGAAATATCAGTTGCACCTAAAGTATGAAGACTTTGACATAACCCAACACTTACTCCATATAAAAAGACACCATTTTACTATATATCAATCTTAATAAATATATGATAAAAATAATGTATGCTACCAATAACAATTTACTAGCCTTATTACATACTGGAACGCGCTTCCACAAGACTTATATGAAAGTCAATCTCTCCTTCAGTGTTAATGCCTACTCCAATAGGTACCACTACTATGTGCTTCTAAAAACATTTGTGTTTTCATAAGCTGTTTCTACCTCACAAATCTATTGCTGCTGATACTTACACCTTCTTATGTATTATCGCTGTACTGCCATTTTGCCTGTATGTCTACCCTAATATGTTTTATGTAAATCACATATTAGCTACCATGTATAAACTGTGAAGTGTTCTGATGCCCTTTTGTTGAGCTAGCGCTCTATAAAACTCTATAAATAAAAATAAACAATGCATTGGATTATGGATGGCAGTTCTAAATCAAACCATCCAGTATTTGGAACTCACTCCCTGCCCACATTCGTGCTCTGGATGAGTTGCTTGCATTTAGAAGGGCCATTAAAACTTTTCTTTTCCCTCTTGGTTCCCAATGACTGTTTTGCTGTTAATTCATCTTTTCTGCTTGCCTTCTTGGTTGTGTTCCTTCTTCCAGATAAAGCGCCGCGACGCCCCTTTGCTGGGGCAGCCGTGCACTCTAAAAGTTGAAATAACATAACATAACATTTAGTCAAATATACACAATAGTAGAACAAATATATAAACACCTCATCATTGTATGCATTGTTATTTAACAAACAAAGTGCAACTTACAACTCATGTAAAACAACAGAATAAAAACTATAACCACAAAAGATCATCATTGATTTTGAAAAGGCAAGTATTCCAACGTTATTTAAAATCTACACACACATTGCAGTTCAGTGGTGCTACTATCACTTTAGTGTGAGCTTATAGAAGCATGTACAAAAATCCACACTGAGCCTTGACTAAGCAACTAACCTAGTATTTACACATGAAGTAAAACATCTAATTGACTTAGCATACTACCCTGAAGTCACTTAACATAATAATCTGTTAATTGACACTCCCTATTTCCAACAACATGAAAAAAAATTAGCTCCACTGGTAGATTGTTTTTAGAATATTGGGATTGGTCACCAACAGTGCCAGGGACATCAACCCAAATATCCCATTCCATGGTGGAATGTCTGACAGTACCATGTTCCAAGAAGCATAGACAAATAAAATAGAGAAAAGGATGGGACAATTCCTTCAAAGGAACACTTGGCAGAAGCCACCCTGCGCTTGACTAATTATCAAAAATACTTTAAAAAAAATACATTATTAGAAGATAAAATAGAACAAACCCTATCCCAATGTAAATCAAAAATCTCCAGAAAAACTAAACATCAAAAGTAAACCTCTTTACTAATAACCAGAGCTTACCATATCTAAAATCAATTGTAAGAACCCTACATCAAAAAACACACTAAACCACAATATCATATAACTTTCCGAAAACACAAACACTCACACTTTAAAAATAATTATTAGTCTAAATATTATTACAGCAAATGTAAAATACCAATCTGAAGAAAACAATAATTTCAAGGATGAAATTCAAATTAATAATGAACATTTATTATAAGAAACAGCTAACATTAATAAAGATAAAATGCAAAATTATGAACATTATAGTAAATAATCAGTCACTTTTCTCCCACCGTAGCTCCATAAAAATCATATAAAAACACAATAATTATGTGTAAATCGTTCTGATATACTTTATTCTTGCACACTTGCTTTTTGCACTCTGAGCGGAGCGCCATCTTTCTCCGGTCGGCTTGTATACTTATAGGTATCACATGCAAGACAAGGAACACAGAACACCCCCCTCAGACCAACAAACCACTCATGGTTGGTAAAGTCAGTGAAGTCAAACAACAGGCACCACAGTGCAACAACACAGGAAGACTGGGAACAGCCACACATGCATTCAAGCACCTCACGGAAGTACACCACCAGCACAACACACAGGGCCCATATACATACTTCAGTACTGACAAACACCAGGTGGAATGTACACTCACACCCCCCCCACAACAGCAGCACACAACACCAGTGCCACACACACTGAAAGCTGCCAATACTTGCCCGTCCATACACACAAAAACAAACACACACCCTGGGTGTAGCCACAAACATCACACACAGGGATGCCACAGCAAATGTCTGCATAAAAGCATCACACAAACACATAACCAAATGAAACACACACAGAACCACAACAAAAACAGACATACCCTCTCAGCCAAACTGTGGAAAGGCAATGTGAGCACAGACACAACAGGAGTGCACAACCTCATCACTCAGTAACAAAGCACACACAACATACCACAAATCACACAAGAACTGCACCATCACAGAACAACACAGCCACATCAAACCAACTACAGTTGCACAGGCCAAACAAACAGAAAAAACACTGCAGGACATCAGGAGATGCAAATCAAGCAATGTCAAGGCCTTATGCATACAGCACTGTATGCACAACAAGCAGTGTGTTCACACCAAGCATACCAGTCACACACAGATATGAGTGACAAAAAACCAACCCATACAACACAAATCAGCACAGCACAAACACAACAGCACACCCAGAAAGTGAAGCAACAACACAGCCAACACACATACATCCAACACAACCAAAACAGATGCACAGATCTGGGACATAATGGTGGAATCAAATTGAACATAGCACTGGCCAGTACACACAGCTGAACAGCAGATAAGCAACCATGACTGCCAAACAGCACAAGAACACCACAAAGGAACAATCAGGGAAATAACCTGAGTGGTACATAGCCCCAGCCCAAACAAAGGCACCACACTGCACAATGTCACAAATTAAGTGGTCAAGAGGCACATACACACACACAAAGCAAGGGGACAGCTGACATCCAAGTGAAGTATACTGCACGACATCAGTGGGCATGACAGGAATGCACAAAACACAATCAAAGGAAGTCCAGGCCCACAAAGAGTACGTACAAGAAGCACACATAGGGGATGGTATTACACCACACACACCATGCCATACCGGAGGATAAAAGGCAGCATGTGCCTGCAATGCCTGAGAAACACAACCAAAATGTCAGTGTGTAGCAGCAGGTCTGGTCTGTACAGTCTACACAAACAGAATCAAGACACATGGATGATCAAACAAATACAACACCGATGTGCCAATCACACACTCTGCACACTCACAAGTGACTAAAACAACAAGTAGGAGTCAGCAGAACAGCATGGACGTACCAACACACTGCACACCTCTTGACAACCCAAGAGCACACATCTCATGTAGGCCATGGAACCAGGATGACGGGCCATCACAAGATGACC
The DNA here is from genome assembly GCF_964261635.1 of Lissotriton helveticus. NCBI lineage: Eukaryota > Metazoa > Chordata > Amphibia > Caudata > Salamandridae > Lissotriton > Lissotriton helveticus. The sequence continues at coordinate 1,746,834,957 of NC_136063.1, read as the reverse complement.
TTTGACATACACAGCTAGGCACACATAAAGGAATAACACACATACTTGATGACATTGCCCAGCCTGCATGCAAACCTGTGCACAGAGTCACACTCTGTGCTGGCAGTGTCCCCCAACCTGACATGTGAACAATGTGGCCAACAATTGAAATCCTGGAAAATGAGAACTGCAACACAGGTTAAATTGACACCACAGATGACACAAGTATCAGTGTCAGAAAGAACTGAAGTCCATGTCACCCCTGTGAAAAAAAGAGTAGGCGAGCAAAGACCTTGGCAATGTTGAAGTGCCACATAGAGCATGGGGCACAGCCAAACATATGCACACACACAAATAACTTCATTCAGTAAGGACACTGACAAAACAGACAACAGGAGTAACTGTCTTTATTCACATGTTGCATAGATAGGCACCAATAGTAGAGAAGAGCAAGGCACAAAATGCACAGCATATCCATGAGAAGCTGCACAGGCAAGGGCAAAACAGCAAGGACAGTGGCCAGTCCGGGGTGCAGAGTGAGTACAGGAAATACTGCACAGGGAATTGTCCAACACAGCAGAGCAACAGGGCCAGTGGCCAGTTCAGGGTGCACAGCAAGTATATGAGAGGCTGCACAGGGAATAGTCCAACACAGCAGAGCAAAAGGCCAGTGGCCAGTTCAGGGTGCACAGGAAGTACATGAGAGGGTGCACAGGCAATAGTCCAACACAGAAGAGCAACAGGGCCAGGGCAAAATTCACAGCAAGTACATGAGAGGCTGCACAGGGAATAGTCCAACACAGCAGAGCAACAGGGCCAGTGGGCATGGCAAAGTGCAGAGTGAGTACTTGAGAATCAGCACAGGCAAGGGCAAGACAGGAAGGCCAGTGGGCATGGCAAAGTGCAGAGCGAGTACATGAGAATCTGCAAGGGCAGGACAGGAAGGCCAGTGGGCATGGCAAAGTGCAGAGTGAGTACATTGAAATCTGCATAGCCAAGGGCAGGTCAGGAAGCCCAGTGGGCACAGCAACGTACAGAGCATATCCATTCATATCTGCACAGGCAAGGGAAAGACAGGAAGGCCAGTGGGCATGGCAAAGTGCAGAGGGAGTACATGAGAATCTGCACAGGCCAGAGCAGGACAGGAAGGCCAGTGGGAATGGCAAAGTGCAGAGCGAGTACATGAAAATCTGCACAGGCAAGGGCAGGACGGGAAATGGGCATGGCAAAGTGCAGAGCGAGTACATGAGAATCTGCAAGGCAAGGGCAGGACAGGAAGGACAGTGGGCATGGCAAACTGCAGAGCATATCTATGCAAATATGCACAGGCAAGGGCAGGACAGGAAGGCCAGTGGGCATGGCAAAGTGCAGAGTGAATACATGAGAATCTGCACAGGCAAGGCCAGGACAGGAAGGCCAGTGGCCATGGCTAAGTGCAGAGTGAGGACATGAGAATCTGCACAGGCAAGGACAGGACAGGAAGCCCAGTGGGCATGGCAAAGTGCAGAGCGTAGCCATGAGAATCTGCACAGGCAAGGGCAGGAAAGGTAGGCCAGTGGGCAAGGAAAAGTGCAGAGTGAGTACATGAGAATCTGCACAGGCTAGGGCAGGAAGCCCAGTGGGCATGGCAAACTGCAGAAGGAGTACATGAGAATCGGCACAGGGAGTATGTGCGACTGTACCCTTCCATGGGCAGCAACACAGTCAGGGGGGTAACAATTGGCAGAACAGACCCACCTGTGAGTGAGACAGGTGTGTGAGGGGGATTAGCACTCACACTTGGCTGTCCGGCAGACTGGGAGCTGGCTGTGTGTCGGGGACATCAGGAGCACCTGCTTGGGGAGAGAGCGGCCCAGGTGAGGAAGAGCTATCAGTGGCTTCACAAGCCGGAGGGCTGCTTGGACCAAGTGGACAAGCCGGAGGGCTGCTTGGACCAAGTGGTGTAGTGGCACGTGGAGGTGGAGTCATGCAGACCTGAGACACTGTGTGGGTGGGAGAGGTTTGAGGGGTGCCTTTCCACTTCCGGGGAATTTGGAATGGATTTCCATTACTGGGGTTAATGGGAACTGGTGTTGTTGACACAACACACACCAACAGAGCCGCATCAGGTGCCTTCGCTGGCACTCCCTCTGGTGATGCGCTAGATCCTGTGGTACGCTTCATCTGGCTATGCCTCTGGCACTCCTGCCCCTGTTTGCTAGGTGTACCCCCAACAGTGCCATCCTTCACCTGCTTCACTGGGCTTGGAATGGGAGTCAATGTGGTGGGGGAATGTGGCTCTGAGCCCTTCCTAGGTGTACCCTTGCCATACAACACCTCCTCAGTGGGCACAGAAACTGCATGCCTTGCTTTGCGTGATGTTTTAGGGACAGGAGAGTCCTTAGCTTTGTAGTGTAGTTCCTATATTCCCAATAGGCTCTGCGCATTGGAATAACATAAACGATAGTTTAGACGTAGGACTTAGGTCGACTAGCTCTCTATTGAATATTTTAGACTTAATTATGAATGCCAGCTAGCTCAGAGGTCACTAGAAACTTTCTCGAGTAAACAAGAAGGTGTTAACTTTCCTGAATAGACAAGAAGGGATTAGTTTCTGACAACCGAATAAACGTGACTACTTTGCTCCCTCCAGAATAAGGAGTAAATCTCCAGAGTCACGGAAACAATAGATAACTATTTCACTCAGTCAATAGTGCATGCTTAGTTTCACCAGAAGCGCAGAGAAACAGAGAGACGGGCGTTTTCAATAAAAGTGGTTATTTATTGAACAGTCTTCTTTCTCATGCAAGAGAAGTGAGTTGCCACAATTGCAATACTTGTCATAAAGTAAAGTGCGTACAGTAAAAGGAGTATTATGAAATAATACTGTAAAAGCATGGTATGGTTTCTAAGCCATACGGTGTTTAAAATAGATCAAATATATACATAGATAAAACCATGACTAAACGTACTCAACTGGTGCTTCTAAGATACGCCTACCCCGGTGTACCTAACCTAAGCCTAGTACGTGGCAAGGAGTAAGTGAGCTGCAGTTTAAGTTAAGATAGGTTTTTGCCAAGAATCTGAATCAAGAATTCTCTAAGGGTCTAATCAGCTCCGTACGTTGGTTATAGAATGAAGGAGGTCTTGTATCTCTCTCGCAGGACTCTATCTCCCAGAAACCCGCAAGGGTGACTGGAAACACTGGAGCTGGAATTCTCGGCAGGAGAAAAGACAGCGTCTCTCTCAGTGCGTCAATGGGAGGGTCGGCTTCCTTCGGCACTTGCCACACCAGGGCGTCGGGCAAGTAGATAGCTGATCTGCTCAAAACCACCGTGTGTTTGCTAGGGCAGCTGTTGGTATATTTATACCTGGAAGGTGCCGAGTTTGACGAAAGGTTGGACATAAGACGTCACTAAGAGCTCGCAGTTCTTTCAGGACTCCAGGAGTTCTAGGACAAATCAATACAGAAGCAGGGGGAATTCCAGGGCTGTTGGAGGCTTGGTTTGTTTAGGAACACGTTGTGCTTTCTAGGAGTCAATGGGAGTAGCCTTGCCGTATTTTGACTGCATTGGCTATGACTAAATATGGATATGATTCTTATGCCTTTATAAGGATATGTTTTGTTATAACCACATAAGGGCATACATCGGGAATATTTAAATAGGGTCCTAGATACGTTTACAACTCCCACTCCACATATAATGTCCATCATTACTAAATACTAAGCAATTTTAAACATATGACTATGCATGTGTTTTCCATCCCACCCCAAAATACATAAAATGCATTTGAAATGGTATATACACGAAAAATGAGTAATATACTGTACGTTTTCAAGCAGTGGTATCATTCAGATAATGCAAATATAGTACGTTTAAATATTGGCTGAATGAATCACTAAAATTACATTCATGAAATGGCTCTTAATACAGAAGAGAAGGTCGAGACCATTTCATCACATATTTATACAAGATTGTACATGTGCTAGAGGCTGAATCAAAATATTGTCTCTAGAGTTTCAAAATAGAAATCTTGTTCTCTAAGAATAGTTCTACTTTAAGCAGAGTATCATGTGCCAAAAAAAGGTAAATATTTTGGGAACGGGGAAAAATAATTTCGCTTTCAGGGCAAAAAATAGTTCCTCCGTTTTTTTAGAAGTTTCTGTTTTTCCAAATTGAAGGTCGAATTCACAGTTCAGGGAACGGTATGTGCTCAAAAGTTATTTGTGTTGTTAGGAGAGAACATTAACTCAGATAGGGTGGCAAAGAATTTGTCTACAACAGTAGGTGAAAGGTGGACCAAGTCCGAAAAAGCAGAAATAGTGCAGATATGCGAGGCATTGCTGTCATCGGTGTTCAGATCAGCAATGGTCACAGAAGGTGGTACCTGTGTGCCGCTTTCATCTCGTAACTCACCGTCACCTAATCGTAATGGTGAGGTCTCAACGAATGCCGTCATCAGAATAGGTAGCCGCTGGGGCAACACGTTGCATGAGCCGTTACCGAACCAAGCAAAGTATCGATATCCAAAGGTAATGCTGATGGTAGTGTGAGACAGACGCCCAACATGCATTCTTCCCCGCATAGCAGGCATCGTAGAACAGGTAGGATGCAATCTTGCCAGATTGGTCTGAAGGAAAGAAACCATGTGGTATTCAGATCTCTTAGCCGAGCTATGCCGAGTACTTTAGTTATTCTTTCTCGGTATCTCATCGCTAGTATCGTTTCTTCCATGGTAGCCTGAGTTTTGTTTGTGGCTGGATTTGCCATATCGGAGCAGAAGGAACAAAAATAACATTCCTGCTACGAATCCCAAGATGAGAAGCAGGCCGCCAAACACAGAGTGGACGAAATTCGGGAAGATGCTCAGACCTGCTTCAAAGGGTGCTAATAGTCCTGAAAAAATTGTCTTAAATACATGTGCAATGCCACTGGTATCAGACATGTTTAAAATTTGACCTAACTTTTCTGCGAAATGCACGGGGCAATTTGTTGATAATAATGCATGTATCTCTGCCGCTGTCCTTGCAACTTGCAGATCATACGTCTCTTTGGACGAGGTTAAAGGCACAGTTGTTTGTAAAAGAATGGATTTCATTCTGCTTAAAGAATCAATTTGAATAGAAGAGATATTCAGAGAAGGCCATATTGTTGCCTCCTTGTCTGGTTTGTTGTTTGGATACAATATTTGTATACCGCAAGCTGACAATGGAAGTTACACGGACGAGATTGGCCCTTCCTGGCACCATGCCACAACAGCTGCGGTCACTTATTATAACGTAACTGCCGTTGGAAAGGTGTATGAAAAAAGGCTCTATTTGTGTAGCTGCGGTGCCGTGCAGGTGGCATGAAAGGTTATTTGATGAACCTTTGCAGGCTCCATGCAAGTTAATTCATTGACACAGAAGTGTGCCGCTTAGTGAATTTTTACAGTTATTACCACTAAGAAACACCTCTTTTTTCCCCTCACTGTAACATTAATGTGTATAAGGTAGATTCCAGGTCGACTTGATATAACCTTTCCCCAACCTTTCATACAGGCCTGCTGGTATATGCTTTTGGCAATACTGAAACTGAAAAGTCGTTATCGGAATTGTAATTGTGCCACGTATTATCCATTCAATGACGGGTCTCTCGGAGACTGTCAATGGCAATTTTTCAAGTTTTTCAATGCTCAGCACCGTATAGTCTGCTCCTTTTTGTGCCAAAGAGATTTGTTAATCAGTAAGGTTAAAGTTTGAAAATAATGACGTTGTGTTGATTAGACACTATGGCACATAGCCTGAATGGAGGTTTTGCAACGTCCAGCCTAACTGTACAATAGAATGCAATTGGAACTGGCCATGTTGTAACATTAGCATATCCTGTTCTATTATATCAATAGCAGATGATACAATGCTGTCCAGTGAATAAATTCTGGAGTACAGAGTCGTTAACCCATTGTCCACTACAGACAGTGATTTTTCCAAATTATTACGATCAATTTCCTGTATTTTTTCTGCAGTTTCAACTTGCGTTACTTTCCAAGCTTCGTTGTAAGCAGCGTATATACCGGAGTATATGAAACATTTTTGACGCTGTTTGTGAGGTCCCAATATGAAGTTAGCACCTTCTTTAAGTAAAGTCAAGTGTTGCTTAATTTCAGGCAGTGTGGATTTCTGTAGCCATTCGAGGCATAATTTCCCTACACTGTATGTTGTAATTATCCCTGGATGTTGTCTCTGGGAATATCTTGGGTCTGGCCTGTTCTGTTTGAACCCCTGTCTTTTATTCAGGAATCTATCTTGACAGTTATTAGTGTCTGTGGGCCAGATCAACCATTTTCTCCAATCAGGATTAGTTCTGTTTTGTTTTAAAATATGGGATATGTCAATTTCCGCATCTGTAGAGCTATTACTATCAGGTATTGGCTTTGGTATAGACGGTTTGTTTAAGTCCTTTATCTTGGCTAGGCCAAGACAGGTTGTTTGCTGAATGGTGTCATTCAGGAACATTATTTGTTCTGGGATCATGCAGGCTCTAAATAATGATTCTAGACCTTTTACCTGCCAGTCTTTTGTACCCGAGATGGTTTTTGTTTCAATGTTATTTTTCCAAAATTCAAAACCAAATGTAGATATTTTTTCATAAAATTTTGTGGAATATATCAATTTAGTGTTTGTCAACATGTTTTTCATTCCTGTCTTATTTAATATTTTAAAATAAAATGTTTCTGGATCAGTGATGTTAAACCCTAAGAAGTATGGGAATTTCTCAAAAAAATGTTTTCGAACTGCCTTTTGGCGGTGTTGGACAATGTTCCCATTGATTATAAGTAAAAACATTTCTACGATTAGCAGATTTATGCATATAGTGATGCCCATAATGATTAAAGCAATACATTTCTTCATACTTTGATGAGCCTTCTAAATAATCATGTTCTGTAAATTTTGCTGACATTTCTAAATCTGACATAATATTATTAATATTTTCAAAGTCCCAATCATCAGAGAAAGTACTAGGTGATAAAAAGTCACTTAATGAAACCTTGAACTGATGTAGATATTTCAAGAGCTCAACCGGGCCATATATGTCGTAATCAGTAGTGTCCGATGCTACACCACCAGGTATAGGAATGGCTGTGATGTTTACTGATGATAGTTCTCTTTTTTCAATGTGAGAAGATCTGTGAGGCTTTAGGACCAAGTTGATGTTCTGACTTGCTGTGTCTATTGTACTATATTTTCCTTCAATCATTCTTCCCAAGCTTAAAACCAAAATGAGCCAGAGTAGGAGGAAAAGTACACCTAAAACAATCCATAATTCAATCCATGGTGAAATCAGATATGTTTCTTTGAGTTGATGAAATAGTTCAGTCATTTTTTCTTTGAAAGCTTTAGGTGCTGGCGTTTCTTCATGTTCACTTGGATCATCAGAAAAGTCATCGAAATTGATGAAGTAGCCAGATGCAGTTCTGTCAATGGTTGGAATTGCTTCTGGATTTTCATTAATCTTTGTATTTGTGTAATCAGAGGCTACATCATTGTAGATTGGTGTTTCTTGACGAACTGTTGTAATTTGGGTTTCAATTGGCACAAGTTCCAAGGCTTTGTTGCATAGTCCTTTTTTATACACTGCAGGTTTATCAAATGTGATTAGTCTCTCAGTCTGAACCTCTTGAATTGTAGCAAGGTTTGGTCTTCTGCTACTTCTTGGGTGTCCACTGGGCCTACTACTTATTATTGGCCACATGATTGTGGTTTTATCAGGTCAATTAATACAACTCTGTTCTCCTTTTTACCAGCAAGGGGCGGTAGTACTACTGATCTTGTTCCGCTGATAGCTAAGACAGGTACTGCTTTTCTGTAAGAAGGCCCAAATTCCTTCTTCACCGCGATCTTTCCTCTGACCAGATCCCCAATCTTTGGAATCCAGACAAGTCTTGCTGGGACAGGTGGTTTTTCTTCAGTGGCCGTTGACTTTAGCTTTGTGTTACTTAGACTTCTTCTCGTTTCATTTCAGTCCTGTAAAAGAGCCAAACGATCTTTGATATCAAAGGTTTGTTGTTCTACCACCGAAGTCTGACAATCGAGGTCTTCGATTATCATTCTAGTACCAAACATTAGCTCATACGGTGTGATTCCCCCCAGAGAATTTCTTGGCAGATTATTAAGACTACGTTGGACACTTGTTAGATGTTTGACTCACCCGTCACCCGAACCTAATACCCTTGCTGTTATAGATTGCTTCATGTCATGGTTTTTTCTCTCCACTACCACATTTCCCTCGGGATGGAATGGACTAGAGTACCGCAATGCAATGCCCAAGCTGGCCATGGCCTCCTTGTAAGCTCGAGAGCTAAACGCAGGACCCTGGTCAGAATGTAGCATGCCAATTGCGTATGTACCGATAAAGACTCGCAAATCTTTTATAACAGTTCTGCCGTCAGCCGAGCGCTGGGGCCTCATCTAAATGAATCTCGTCTTAATAATTATGGGATCGCATTTTTCCGTCTGGATGTCTGCTTATAGATAGCCTAATGCTGTCTAATAGAGGTGTCCGGGCAGGTGTCTGGTCTGGTTCACAACTGCGATCTCTGTTGCAGTCCTGACAATCCATTGCAAAGTTATAAATTTGCACGCTCATCCCCGGCCACCAGTATTGTGATTGTAATTCTATTAGAGATTTCAAGATCTCTTGGTGCCTCAGACCCATTCTCATGTGTGCTTCTTGAATCAAGTAAGCCATCCGGTTCGTGTTTGGAATTACTCTGTCCCCCACTCCAGGGATTCGAGCAAAAGGAACGGAGTTCGCATCAATTATGTATGTATTGTCGAGTGGATAGTTGAGAGGTAATGCTGCATAGTCGCCTTTTAATGAGGCTTTTACTGCCAGCATGGTTTCTCCATCTGTTTGTTTTTTATAAAGCTTTTTTGTTGCTACGGAAGCCGGTTGAACCGCTGCCGTTCTGGCTCTGCTAGCCAATGAATTCCCTGCAACGTGAACGCCATCACGTTGAAGACTCTGCATATGTATCACGTTAGTCTTTCGTATTTCTTTCTGTAAAAGAACTACTTGTTCCCAAAGTTTTTTATGTTTGATTGTGACACCTGTCTCTTCTTTGTAACCGTTTGTAATCCAGGTCTGCATGAATTTGTTGTAAGACTGGAAGCAATAATACGAATCGCACACTATTAGTGTGGGGAATTCGCGATCGGCATTCTCAAGCGCCATCTTTAAAGATCTTATTTCAGCTCGCTGAGCTGTACAGTTTCTGAGTGATTCAGTTTTAGTGACCATCGGTCTGAATTTACCTAAGCGCCAGCGACCTTTAACAATCGCGCATGCTGCTTTGTAAATTTGTTTTTCTACAACGTAGTGTTGTGCAAATCTGTCCGTGTAGATTACACAGGTGTACTGTTCGAGAGGCAGAATTTTGATTGACAGAGGACATTCATGTTCGTATTCCAGATCTTCTAATTTTTAGGTTTTGCCCTGCAATCGATCGTGAAGCGATCGTCGCAGCGAAACCTATTGTGATCGTTTCTGCTTTCAAGGAGTGAAGGGAGACAGGAGACAAGTGATGTGCACACGCAACCTTCCGAACTGGGATCAGGTCGCGCGCGCTTCCTGTCTCCCATGGCTCCTTGGAAGCAGGCACACACACGCACTCACACACACACATACAAACCCCCCCACCACCGCGCATACACACAGTCACACACACACACACATAGAGAACCCCCCAACCCCCCCGCCCCGCCGCCGCGCATACACACAGGCAGGCACACACACACAGAGAAACTCCCCCACGCCACCGCCGCGCATACACACATGCACACACACACAAACACACATAGAGATCCCCCCCGGCCCCCCCCTGCAGCCAGCATGCACACACACACATACATACAGAACCCCCGGCCCTCCGGCGCTCACACACACATCCTGTACCACGGCTCGGCGTGGTGTCTTCCGGCGTGTCTTCTCATCACAGCTAGCGCAGGGACAGCCAACGTGCACGAGCACGGCGACGGCGTCTCCTGCGCTACAACCGTGGTTTCGGTTTCGCGGCCGAACCTTGTTTATTTGGCAGAGACTTGTGCGCGTGCAGCAGGACCATGTTCAGGAATCCGTGGATTTCCAGCTATGTTGGAATTGTGAAGTACTCCGAAGAGGCAGGTAAGAGTTTCTTGGGTTTGGTGCCGGCTTGTCAATTTATTTACGCAGCCTTAAACTGCATTTGTGCGCGCGAGCCTCTTTGACAGTTTTGAATTTTTTTCTGTTTTATTATGCATTGCCACTTCTCTTTGCATGCGTTTTATACTTCACCGAAGGATGTTTTCAGTTGTCCTCGGGCATAAACGGATCTTGTAATTAGCTTACTGTGAGAAGTTGGCCTGGTATATGATGCTCACTAGTTCTAGTGATCACCTTGTACCATGCCAAGCAACCCTTATGATGATTGGTTGTAAGTCAACCTTATAGACCAGCTATCCTCGTAGCGTGGACAAAGCAGTCTTAGGCTAAACTCTGTAAAGGCAAGTGAAGCAAGCTGTTTTACCATACACAATCCCCTTGAATACCAAATGAAAGGACACCACACAGATATATATTGAAAATATATATATATTTATTTACTACAAATATCCCCTATACTCTTTATGAGCACAGAAGCAAATGCGTTAAAACAAAACACAGTTTAAATACACAAAAGTTGCACAATATGGATGAGCCCTAGGGGCCACTTAAACCATATACTAAAATAGTGGTATAAGAACCACCAATTGGAAAGGAAATAAGCCTAGGGCCTGGGGAATCGCTGGAGCTGTTCGGGACTAACAGTGAAGAAGTCGGGAAAGGCCCGCGGGACTCGGGTGCAGTGCTTAAAGTGCACGCATGCTCCAATGCAAAGTCAATGGTGCGTAAAAGTTACAAAGTTACTGCAAAAGGAGTCTTCCGACTGGACTAGGACTACCAAACTTTAGAGTTAGGCACTAGAGGGGTGTACCAGTGTAAGAAAACCGGGGTTAGTAAGTTACCTCACCCACAGGAAGCGGGTGCACAGGTGCCAAAGTGTGTCGGGTTTCGTCACGCAGTCTGATGGTGCCTGAGGATGAAGATGCTGCAGGCGTCCAGGCGAGAAGTGTCCGGTGTGATCCAAGGGTGGATCCAAGATGTGAAGACCTGAAAGCAGAGGGGACAATGTTCAGAAGTCACTAGCCAGTGACTGGCGAGGAACCAGGATGGAACCAGGCGATGTCGGGTGCAAACAGGCGATGAGGTGCAGCTTGTCTCCACAGCCACGTGGACACGAGGAGATCTAGAATGTCGAGGAGTCGATCACGAGCTGTCCCATGAAGGCTCTAGCTGATGGCAGTGTCGGAAACTTGATTAGAGTAAACAGGCCTTGGCTAATGCAAGCCACTCAGGAAGTGAAGAAAGCTTAGTTCTCTGAACAGCAAGGCCAGAGGTGCTGCTCCTTTTTACAGGAGCGAGGGCCATTCTGGAGCAACCAGACCAGCAGTTTAGATTGTAGATTTCGTTGCCAAGATGGCCACTAGCCGCAGGGCAAGTGACCGGGATGACGTGTCAAGTGGCAAAGTGCAAAAGGGCCCCACGCAGATCGTGGAGATGCTGGGGGGCTGATCTTCTGTGCAAATGCTGCTCGGTGGTGGAACTTCCCAAACGCCAAAGCACAGCATTGAGGGAGCCTCGGGTGCTGCGCAGTCAGCTTCTTGGGGGTCTTTCAAGATGGCCGGTCCCACGTCTCTCGATGCCTCCACGGGTCTCTTCTTTTCAGGGACTGTGGATCGGGCTGTGACATGTCTGGGAATTCAGGTCTTGTCGGGCTCTGGGCTCAGTTGTCCTCGGGCATAAACGGATCTTGTAATTAGCTTACTGTGAGAAGTTGGCCTGGTATATGATGCTCACTAGTTCTAGTGATCACCTTGTACCATGCCAAGCAACCCTTATGATGATTGGTTGTAAGTCAACCTTATAGACCAGCTATCCTCGTAGCGTGGACAAAGCAGTCTTAGGCTAAACTCTGTAAAGGCAAGTGAAGCAAGCTGTTTTACCATACACAATCCCCTTGAATACCAAATGAAAGGACACCACACAGATATATATTGAAAATATATATATATTTATTTACTACAAATATCCCCTATACTCTTTATGAGCACAGAAGCAAATGCGTTAAAACAAAACACAGTTTAAATACACAAAAGTTGCACAATATGGATGAGCCCTAGGGGCCACTTAAACCATATACTAAAATAGTGGTATAAGAACCACCAATTGGAAAGGAAATAAGCCTAGGGCCTGGGGAATCGCTGGAGCTGTTCGGGACTAACAGTGAAGAAGTCGGGAAAGGCCCGCGGGACTCGGGTGCAGTGCTTAAAGTGCACGCATGCTCCAATGCAAAGTCAATGGTGCGTAAAAGTTACAAAGTTACTGCAAAAGGAGTCTTCCGACTGGACTAGGACTACCAAACTTTAGAGTTAGGCACTAGAGGGGTGTACCAGTGTAAGAAATCCGGGGTTAGTAAGTTACCTCACCCACAGGAAGCGGGTGCACAGGTGCCAAAGTGTGTCGGGTTTCGTCACGCAGTCTGATGGTGCCTGAGGATGAAGATGCTGCAGGCGTCCAGGCGAGAAGTGTCCGGTGTGATCCAAGGGTGGATCCAAGATGTGAAGACCTGAAAGCAGAGGGGACAATGTTCAGAAGTCACTAGCCAGTGACTGGCGAGGAACCAGGATGGAACCAGGCGATGTCGGGTGCAAACAGGCGATGAGGTGCAGCTTGTCTCCACAGCCACGTGGACACGAGGAGATCTAGAATGTCGAGGAGTCGATCACGAGCTGTCCCATGAAGGCTCTAGCTGATGGCAGTGTCGGAAACTTGATTAGAGTAAACAGGCCTTGGCTAATGCAAGCCACTCAGGAAGTGAAGAAAGCTTAGTTCTCTGAACAGCAAGGTCAGAGGTGCTGCTCCTTTTTACAGGAGCGAGGGCCATTCTGGAGCAACCAGACCAGCAGTTTAGATTGTAGATTTCGTTGCCAAGATGGCCACTAGCCGCAGGGCAAGTGACCGGGATGACGTGTCAAGTGGCAAAGTGCAAAAGGGCCCCACGCAGATCGTGGAGATGCTGGGGGGCTGATCTTCTGTGCAAATGCTGCTCGGTGGTGGAACTTCCCAAACGCCAAAGCACAGCATTGAGGGAGCCTCGGGTGCTGCGCAGTCAGCTTCTTGGGGGTCTTTCAAGATGGCCGGTCCCACGTCTCTCGACGCCTCCACGGGTCTCTTCTTTTCAGGGACTGTGGATCGGGCTGTGACATGTCTGGGAATTCAGGTCTTGTCGGGCTCTGGGCTCGGGCTCCGGTGGGAGGTGGCGGCAAAGCTGATGTTGAGTTGCTGGTTGGTGCCTGTATTCACGGGGTGGTCACTCCTTGGCCACAAGGGAGATTCTCTTCAGTCTTCTGTGCAGCAGAATGTCGAAGTCCAGTTTTCTTCTTAGTTTGAAGTCGAGTTCAGGATGATCTGAAGTCTTGGGACACAGCTCCTACTCTTATTCCAAATCTAGGGGCCGGATTACCTGCTAGGTCCCTCCTCTGGGTGGGACCAGGAAGGGGGGTGGTTACACCCCCTTTCCTTTGTCCAGCTTCGCGCCAAGACTGGGGCTGGAGAGCCCCAGCACCGGTTTGAACTGGCATATGCACAGGGACACCTTGTGTGCCCCAGGCATGTCTCATTCTATTCAGCCCTGTCCTACCCAATACACAAAATCCTGTCTGGGGTGGTGCTAGCACCTCCCAAGGCAGGAAACCCTTTGTCCAAGCCTCCCTCGCTAGAAGGACTCCCAGCAGCAGGAGGTCAGACTTGTGTCTGTGGTGGCAGCATCCATTTTGTGATGCTGAGGCTCTAGTTTAACTTTAACCGGGGTTCAGGTTATGTACATGTTGTGTCCCTCTAGAAGGGTGGAATGCTACCCCCGTCGCCAGAAATGGCGAGGGGGTAGTATTCCAATTCGTATGACACCTTACTCGACATGTTTTGATAAAGCCAAACCAAAGTTAGCAAATAACCGCGAGGATTATAATGCACTTAAGAGTATATGGTATGGCAGTATTATGGAACAGCTACAGGAAGTGGTTCCGAAAGCTGCAGACAGGCTCAGCTCATGCTAGAGCACCATCTCACATATTTCCAAGCACTCTGCCTCCAGGATTGATGAGGCCTTCCATAGGAGTGGCTGAAAGGAACATATGTGTCCATTTTAGGTTAGGTATAGGCATACTATACCTAAGTAAGGGGTGATTACACCGACTTACCCCAGCTGAGTGATCAGCTAGTTGTGTCAAATATGGAGGCCAGGCCAGGGGTGGCCCAATACGTGCTGCAGCCCCTGGTAGGCCTTGGAAACACCTATGCCCTGGGTACACAGTTACAGGGGCCTATAAGGTGAACCAGTTCCAATTCGTAATGCACCTAGAGTGCATTGGCATTAATTTAGAGAGAGAACAGCAGGCTGTGGGTCTGATTAGCAGGCCCACAGCCACATTAAGTCATAAACCAGTGAAGCAAAAAGCAAACATTTGGGGTGACCATAGGATAGCAGACCCTACTCTCCTACACAACCCCCCCCCAAACGCAGGGACATTAGACTAAGCTTGACCAGTTGTGTCTTCATGTTCTAAGTGGAAGTACCTGGAGAGACCACCTGCATTACCATGGTCAGTCCCTGGGCGGTGCTCCACTGTAAAGTCCATCCCCTGTAGGGAATGGACCACCTGAGCAGTTTGGGGTTTTCACCCTTCATCTGATTAAGCCATAACAGGGGCTTATGGTCGGTCTGAATCTTGAAGTGAGTGCCAAACAAGTATGGTCTCAACTTCTTCAGGGCCCACACCACAGCAAAGGCCTCCCTCTCAATGGCTGACCAACGTTTCTCTCTGGGGGTCAGCCTTCTGCTAATAAAAGCAACGGGCTGGTCTTGACCATCTAAATTAAGTTGTGAAAGCACAGCTCCCACTCCCAACTCAGAAGCATCTGTTTGGACAATGAACTCTCTTGAGTAGTCAGGACTCTTCAGGATAGGTGCAGAGCACATGGCCTTCTTCAGGTCGTCAGATGCCTTTTGACAGTTTACTGTCTGAATCTTTTTGGGCATCTTCTTGGATGTCAGATCATTAAGAGGAGTCACAATGGACCCATAGTTCTTAACAAACTTCCTGTAGTACCCAGTCAGGCCCAAGAAAGCTCTGATCTGAGCCTGGGTGGTTGGAGGGGACCAGTCCTTTATGGTCTGGATTTTACTCTCCAGTGGTTGAACTTGGCCTCCACCTACAAGGTGGCCCAAGTATACAACTTTACTCTGCCCTATCTGGAACTTTGTGGCCTTGATAGTGAGGCCTGCCTTTTGCAGAGCCTCTAGCACTTCCTTCAGGTGGACCAGGTGATCCTCCCAGGTGGACCTGAAGACAGCAATATCATCCAGATATGCTGTGCAAAAGTCATCCAACCCAGTAAGGACTTGATTCACCAACCTTTGGAAGGTGGCAGGTGCATTTTTCAAACCAAAGGGCATCACCACAAATTGGTAATGCCCACCTGGGGTAGAAAATGCAGTTTTGGCTTTATACTCCTCAGCTAACCTGATTTGCCAATAGCCAGCTGTCAAGTCAAATGTGCTCAAATACTTGGCAGAAGCCAATTTGTCTATGAGCTCATCTGCCCTTGGAATAGGGTGTGCATCTGTCCTGGTGACAGCATTGAGTCCTCTGTAATCCACACAGAACCTCATCTCTCTCTTGCCATCTTTGGTGTGAGGTTTGGGGACCAGAACCACTGGGCTATCCCAGGGGATCTCTGAAGGCTCAATAACACCTAATTCCAGCATCTTTTGCACCTCAGTCTTTATACAGTCCCTGACATGGTCAGGTTGCCTGTAAATCTTGTTTTTCACAGGAAGACTGTCACCAGTGTCCACCACATGGGTACACCAGTTAGTCTAACTGGGAGTCAATGAGAACATATGTCTATATGACTGCAAAACTTGTCTACAGTCATACTGCTGATGTTCAGTGAGGCTGCCATCTAAGGCCACACCATCAACTGAGCCATCTTCAGGGTTCTGAGTCAGCAGGTCTGGGAGAGGGTCACTCTCTTCCTCCTGCCCCTCATCTGTAGCCATGAGCAAGCCCATGTCTGCCCTGTCAACATATACCTTCCATCTGTTAACATGGAGCACCCTGTGGGGGCTCCTGGGAGTTTCTAGGTCCACCAAGAAGGTAACCACTCCCTTCTTTTCAATGATAGTATGGGGTCCAGACCATTTGTCTTGGAGTGCTGCTGGGGCCACTGGCTCCAACACCCATACTTTCTGTCCAGGCTGGTACTCAGTCAAGACAGCCTTTTGGTCATGCCAAGCTTTCTGTAATTCTTGGCTGGCCTCAAGGTTTTTGGATGCCTTCTCCATATACTCAGCCATCCTGGAACGGAGACCAAGTACATAGTCCACTATGTCTTGCTTGGGTTTTCTGAGAGGTAACTCCCATCCTTCCCTCACTAAACACAGGGGTCCTCTTACAGGGTGCCCAAACAACAATTCAAAGGGGCTGAAGCCAACCCCCTTTTGTGGAGCAAACAGAAGGCAGGGTAGAAGGATGTCCCATCTGCGCCTGAGCTTTTCTGGTAATCCTTTGATCATACCCTTTAGGGTCTTGTTAAACCTTTCAACAAGCCCATTGCATTGTGGATGATAGGGAGTGGTGAACTTGTAGTTGACACCACATTCCTTCCACATAGCTGTTAAGTATCCTGACATGAAGTTGGCACCTCTATCAGATACTACCTCCTTAGGAAACCCCACTCTGGAGAAAACTCCAAGTAAGGCCCTGGCCACAACAGGAGCTGTTGTGGTCCTAAGGGGAATTGCCTCTGGGTACCTGGTGGCATGGTCCACCACCACCAGTATGAATCTGTGCCCAGATGCTGTAGGGGGATCCATTGGACCTACAATATCAATCTCCACTCTTTCAAAGGGGACCCCCACCACAGGTAGTGGTATCAGGGGGGGCCTTTGTTGTTCCACCAGCTTTGCCACTGGCTTGGCAGGTTACACAGGAGCGACAAAACTCCTTTGTATCTTCAGACATGTGAGGCCAGTCAAAGTGAGGGACAAGCCTGTCCCAAGTCTTGTTCTGGCCTAGGTGTCCTGCTAAGGAAATATCATGGGCCAAGGTTAGAAGGAAGCCCCTAAATTGCAGAGGTATAACCAACCTTCTGGTTGTACCAGGCTTGGGGTCTCTACCCTCTGAATAAAGGAGCCCATCATCCCAATATACTTTATGGGTACCTTGAGCATTCCCAGCAGCCTCAGCAGCAGCCTGCTGTCTGAGGGGTTCAAGAGAAGGACAGGTTAACTGAGCCTGCCCCAAGTCTGCCCTAGAAGGTCCCCATGTCCCCAGAAACTCAACCTGATCAGGTTCAAGCTCTTCAGGGACAGTTCCTTCAGGGGTCTCAAGATCATCTTCCTGTGAAGGCTGATCCTCACTTGTAGGCAGTTGGGAAGGCACAGCCTTTACCCTCCTGTTCTTCTTCTTGGAAGGTGCTTGGTCCATTGTTCCAGGATCCAAGACCTGAGGTTCAGAGAGGCACTTTTTGGCTTGTGACCTGGTCACAGCAAGGATATGTGATAATATCCCTAACATCTCTGCATGAGTCCTGTACTCAACTACTGACTATAGAGAGCTCTCCAGGTCATTGCCCAACAAACATTCAACTGGGAGATCTGCACTAAACACAACTCTTTTTAGGCCAGTTACCCCTCCCCAGGAAAAGTTAACAAGTGCCACACTATGTGTAGTAGTGACATTGCTGGCATTGGTCACCAGGTAATTATCACCTAGTATGTATTGTCCAGGGTCCACAAAGATAGGTGTCACCATGGTGACACTGGCACATGTGTCCCTGTATGCTTGAGCCACTTTTCCATTAATCAAAGGCGTCTGCCTGTACTTGCCCAGATTACTGGGGCTGACAGTAGTGGACAAATCTATGTCCACATCACAGATCAGAACAGCCTGTGTAGGGGTTCTGACTAGGCCAGACTTTCCCTCAGTTCCCAAGGTGATACCTACTACCCCCTTAGTTTGTGGACCAACACTGCTGACTGTACTATTGGGTGCAGGTGCCTTAGGGGCTGCAGTGTTGGGGGCTCCACCCTTTTTACACTCACTTGTCCAGTGAGAGGTGTTTTTACATGTACTACACAAGGGTTTTCTTTGATCTTCTTTCTTCTTCTTCTTGGAAGTTTGGGACCCACCCTCAGTATTAGTTTGGAGCCCTGTTGAAGACTTCTGGTCTTTAGCTTTCTGCTCCCCACCCTTCTGGTCTGTTTTCTTTTGGTCACCACCCTGGTTCTGGTTCTGGTTCTTTTGCTTAACTCTGGTTCTAACCCATTTGTCAGCCCTCTTTCCCAATTCTTGGGGAGAGGTCAGATCTGAGTCAACCAAATGTTGATGCAACTGCTGGTTCTGACAATTATTTAACATTTGTTCTCTCATAAGCAAATTGTACAATCCTTCATAGTCTGTAACCTTACTTCCCAGCAACCATCCCTCCAGAGCCTTAGTGGCACATTCAACAAATTCAGACCAGTCCTGAGTCTGTGTCTTCTGGGTTTCTCTGAACATTAACCTGTACTGTTCAGTGGTTAAGCCTAACCCATCAATCAGAGCACTCTTCAGGACCCGGTAGTTTCTAGAATCCCCATCACTAACTGTGAGGAGTCTGTCTCTGCCTCTACCTTCAAAGGAGAGCCACAAGATTGCTGCCCACTGCTCCTTAGGGATCTGCTGTACTCTGCAGGCTCTCTCAAGGGCAGATATTCATTTGTGGATGTCATCCCCAGCTTTGTAGGGGGGCACAATCTTACTCAGGTTTCTATTGTCATAGGACCTGTCTTCATCCTTTGGGATAATGCTGCCACCAGTGGATCCTAATCTACTCTCTCTAGGCTGTCTTGCCTTAGCAAGCTTCTCTTGGGCCAGGGCAACTTCTAATTCTTTCTTCTGGATCCTAAGCTCAGCCTCTCTCATTCTGGCCTCATGTTCCCTTCTCTGAGGGCTAGTCATCCCCCTTTTGGAGTGACCATGAGAACCTCTAGAAGCATGGGAAGCATTGGATTCACCTGAGTGATTCCTTCTCCTCCTAGACTCCTGGTTAAGTCCACTTGGGGGTCTGAGTGGGTTGGACCCTGACTCAGTCCCAAATTGGCTTAAGTTAGCCTGGCTAAGTCTCCTGACCGGCACCTGACTAAGTCTCTCATCATCAGAATCACTTTATTTTTCCTCCTCTTCATCCTCCTCATCCTCAGGCTGAGTATCTCCAGTGTTCTGGTCTTCCTCATCTATCTGGACAACAGGGACAGGGGTGTCAGTATTATCATCTTCAGTGGGAGAGCCTCCTTCAACATTCCCTGTGGGGTCTGCTTTAGAGGTCTTTAGAGCTTCAGACTGGTCTAAAAGCTCTCTGAGGTATGCTGTGGTAGGGGCTGGACCCATCTTGAGACCTCTTAAGGTACACAGCTGCCTCATTTCTTTAAAGTTTAACATAGCAAATTTGGATGGTGTCCTTGGAGGGTCACTCTCAACAGGGACAGGTCCAGTGGACCCCTCTGCTCCAGACATTGCTCTAGTGTGGGTGGATATGTTGCAATCTACCTACACTGGTGTTTATCTACCAAACCTATCTAGTAGTTGTAGTCAGGGTGTGCTATTCCCTATCCTCTACAACAACTAAGTTCAGTAGAACTTAAGTATACTAGTCTTGTTTTATATGTACCTAACAGGTACCTGTATGATCTTTCAAATGATACTCTCAAAGATTGTAATGGTAAAACAACAGCAAGCTCAAATCCCAACCGCTGCTCACCAATGTGAGAAGTTGGCCTGGTATATGATGCTCACTAGTCTAGTTCTAGTGATCACCTTGTACCATGCCAAGCAACCCTTATGATGATTGGTTGTAAGTCAACCTTATAGACCAGCTATCCTAGTAGCGTGGACAAAGCAGTCTTAGGCTAAACTCTGTAAAGGCATGTGAAGCAAGCTGTTTTACCATACAAAATGCCCTTGAATACAAAATGAAAGGACACCACACAGATATATACTGAAAATATATATATATTTATTTACTACAAATATCCCCTATACTCTTTATGAGCACAGAAGCAAATGTGTTAAAACAAACACAGTTTAAATACACAAAAGTTGCACAATATGGATGAGCCCTAGGGGCCACTTAAACCATATACTAAAATAGTGGTATAAGAACCACCAATTGGAAAGGAAATAGGCCTAGGGCCTGGGGAATCGCTGGAGCTGTTCGGGACTAACAGTGAAGAAGTCGGGAAAGGCCCGCGGGACTCGGGTGCAGTGCTTAAAGTGCACGCATGCACCAATGCAATGTCAATGGTGCGTAAAAGTTACAAAGTTACTGCAAAAGGAGTCTTCCGACTGGACTAGGACTACCAAACTTTAGAGTTAGGCACTAGAGGGGTGTACCAGTGTAAGAACACCGGCATTAGTAAGTTACCTCACCCACAGGAAGCGGGTGCACAGGTGCCAAAGTGTGTCGGGTTTCGTCACGCAGTCTGATGGTGCCTGAGGATGAAGATGCTGAAGGCGTCCAGGCGAGAAGTGTCCGGTGTGATCCAAGGGTGGATCGAAGATGTAAAGACCTGAAAGCAGAGGGGACAATGTTCAGAAGTCACTAGCCAGTGACTGGCGAGGAACCAGGATAGAACCAGGCGATGTCAGGTGCAAACAGGCGATGAGGTGCAGCTTGTCTCCACAGCCACGTAGACACGAGGAGGTCTAGAACGTTGAGGAGTCGATCACGAGCTGTTCCACAAAGGCTCTAGCTGATGGCGGTGTCAGCAACTTGATTGGAGCAAACAGGCCTTAGCTAGTGCAAGCCATGCAGGAAGTGAAGAAAGCTTAGTTCTCGGACCAGCAAGGTCAGAGGTGCTGCTCCTTTTTACAGAAATGAGGGCCATTCTGGAGCAACCAGACCAGTGGTTTATATTGTAGATTTTGTCGCCAAGATGGCCACTAGCAGCGGGGCAAGTGACCGGGATGACACGTCGAGTGGCAAAGTGCAAAAGGGCCCCACGCAGATTGTGGAGATGCTGGGGGGCTGATCTTCGGTGCAAATGCTGCTTGGTGGTGGGGCTTCTCAAACCTTAAAGCACAGCATTGAGGGAGCCTCGGGTGCTGCGCAGTCAGCTTCTCGGGGGTCTTTCAAGATGGCCTGTCCCACATCTCTCGATGCCTCCACGGGTCTCTTCTTTTCAGGGACTGTGGATCGGGCTGTGAGATGTCTGGGAATCCAGGTCTTGTTGGGCTCTGGGCTCGGGCTCCGGCGGGAGGTGGCGCCAAATCAGACGTCGAGTTGCTGGTTGGTGCCTGTATTCACAGGGTGGTCACTCCTTGGCCACAAGGGAGATTCTCTTCAGTCTTCTGTGCAGCTGAATGTCGAAGTCCAGTTTTCTTCTTAGTTTCAAGTCGAGTTCAGGATGATCTGAAGTCTTGGGACACAGCTCCTACTCTTATTCCAAATCTAGGGGCCGGATTACCTGCTAGGTCCCTCCTCTGGGTGGGACCAGGAAGGGGGGTGGTTACACCCCATTTCCTTTGTCCAGCTTCGTGCCAAGACTGGGGCTGGAGAGCCCCAGCACCGGTTTGAACTGGCATATGCACAGGGACACCTTGTGTGCCCCAGGCATGTCTCATTCTATTCAGCCCTGTCCTACCCAATACACAAAATCCTGTCTGGGGTGGTGCTAGCACCTCCCAAGGCAGGAAACCCTTTGTCCAAGCCTCCCTCACTGGAAGGACTCCCAGCAGCAGGAGGTCAGACTTGTGTCTGTGGTGGCAGCATCCATTTTGTGATGCTGAGACTCTAGTTTAACTTTAACCGGGGTTCAGGTTATGTACATGTTGTGTCCCTCTAGAAGGGTGGAATGCTACCCCCGTCACCAGAACTGGTGAGGGGGTAGTATTCCAATTCGTATGACACCTTACTCGACATGTTTTGATAAAGCCAAACCAAAGTTAGCAAATAACCGCGAGGATTAAAATGCACTTAAGAGTATATGGTATGGCAGTATCATGGAACAGCTACAGGAAGTGGTTCCGAAAGCTGCAGACAGGCTCAGCTCATGCTAGAGCACCATCTCACATATTTCCAAGCACTCTGCCTCCAGGATTGATGAGGCCTTCCATAGGAGTGGCTGATAGCAACATATGTGTCCATTTTAGGTTAGGTATAGGCATACTATACCTAAGTAAGGGGTGATTACACCGACTACCCCAGCTGAGTGATCAGCCAGTTGTGTCAAATATGGAGGCCAGGCCAGGGGTGGCACAATACGTGCTGCAGCCCCTGGTAGGCCTTGGAAACACCTATGCCCTGGGTACCCTGGGTACACTGTTACAGGGGCCTATAAGGTGAACCAGTTCCAATTTGTAATGCACCTAGAGTGCATTGGCATTAATTTAGAGAGAGAACAGCAGGCTGTGGTTCTGATTAGCAGGCCCACAGCCAAATTAAGTCATAAACCAGTGAAGCAAAAAGCTAAAATTTGGGGTGACCATAGGATAGCAGACCCTACTCTCCTACACTTACCCTCAAGTGACATTAGCATCTTCGGCTGTCTGACAGCAGATGAGCTTAAATGAAACACTACATTTGCATGGGCCTAAAAAAAGGCGCATGCCGCGTTCTCTTTCTCAATTGCTAATATTTAGTTGATAAAAAAATAAAACGTAAATAGAGCAGTGTGAAAAGATTTTTAATGTTTTGTTTTGAATGTTTAACATTTTTTTTTTTTTTAAAACCTTTATTGAAGCACAAAAGCATACATACATAGGCCTACAACCGACCTGGCCGGTCTCAAAATCAATGTGCAGCACAAATATAACAATAGAATGGCTCAGCAGTCACTAGAGAAAAACCAGCCAGTGGTCAGAATGACACATATGAAAAGGTGACCGTCGAGCACAGGATAAATCAGGTTAATTTTAAAGTTATAAATGAAAAGAAACATTTACCATGTGAGCCACAATAAACGAAGAGGGGGCAATGAACCCAACAGACTACCAGCAATACCAAGAGCCGCAAGCGGAGGAATAGCTAAAAAATACGCTAGCATGATAAAATCGCATGCAAATCGAATAAAAGTCAGGAGGCCATATAATAACATCCAGAGGCCAAATCATCGTGCAACACAGGATAGTGATGTCATAGACTCCAGCAATGAGGCAACAAAAAATCAGGTGCGATGATCAGAATTGTCAGCAGTTTTACAGGATGTGGGAGGAGTCTAGTTCAAAAAATTGAAGATTTAGCACTATGCTATGCACATGTAGGGACAATAGCCTTCAATTCAGCGCAGCAATGCAAACATAACAAGAGGATATAAGTCCGAGAGTAGTCCATCGAGGCACAGTAACCCCCCCAATAAGCGAATAATATGAACAGGATCTTGTGACAAAAAAGGGACACAGATAATCATCCACTCGAGGAATCTAAACCCCCGACTACAATTATAAAGGTATAAAGGAAGAGTTATTAAGAAAGAGGAAAGAAAGAAAGGAAAGAAAAAGTGGGCCATAGAGACAAAGAGAAACGAGAAACACACCCCACCCCTACCCCCCACCCTGCATGCAGCGGAAGGCCACGCCCCCCCCCCCCATAGGCATGCCTGTCGCCCCAGAAAACCCCGAAAAAGGGAAAATAGGAGGAGGGCCCTAGCTCCGGCCCCAGATACGCCCCCACCCACCCATCCTGACGAACAAAGAGCCCACCAAAATGGAGGGCAAACAACATAGAATCATCCCGGTCACTCAAAGTGGCACCCACAAGCTATGTCTCAATCCGGCATCAGAGAATCCAAGAAAGACGTAAAAAGTCCAGGTTCAGCCTTGTCCAGTCCGGGTCAAGGTAGTAAGGCGCCGCACGATGTAAGGGAGCAGGTTCAATGGGTCCACAGTCACTTTTGGAGCCAAAGTAGCAGCAAAGAGACGGAATGAAGGCAAAGTGATTGCGCAACTCCACAACACACTGGCCGTCTCAAAAACAAAGTAAGGGCAGTCAGGAGATATAACCGCCGATTGGCGGGTGAGAACATCCGCAAACACAGAGGCTCGGCTGCAGGTCCCACCAAATCCACAATCAGACTGAACCCCGTTCAGGGGGTCCTCAGTGCCAGCACACCAGGAGATGTCGGGCTCCGGATCAGCAAGTTGGCCGTCCGCCATTGAACACATCGCCACTATCCGCAAATCATCACCGGGCTGCAAACGACTCCTCAATTCGGAGTGCAAATCTGCGAGGGCCAGCAGGACATCTCGCGTTGTGGGTGCCATCGCCCCAGTACCGGTCAGTGTGGCGTGCCACTCTAGCGAGGAACCCCAGATCCGGAAAAGAAGCAAGCCCCACGAGCCGCCAGGAAAGCAAGCGCCGTCCACCACGCACCGGCAGATCTCACCAGGCACATACGGGAACAGAAAACACCTACCGCATTGTAAAGCACTCGCCGGGCATAACCGAGTGCACACTCAGAGCCACACTATAAGGACAACCATCGGTCGCCGGCAGTGCGTGGAGTGGGGCAAAGCCGTTCCGTACGGCGGTAGGTGCGCCGAGTGTGCGAGCAGTGGCATGCGAAGGTGCAAGTCTTTGGTAGGCTATTCTGGGGTGTTGATGCAATCCCCGAGCCGTCGTTTCAGGCCGCTCCAATCAAAAGTCCCGGTCCGGATCACCGGGCAAAGATGGTCTCTCGGGGCCGCTGTTGTGCAGTCGCGCATCGGCTGCCGCGTCACGCAAGGTCCCGGCCCAATCAGTGCCAGGGCCGGAAAGTTTGGGGCGATGGATCTCGGCCGTCAGGAGCAGGTTTCGAGCCGGAGTGACATCGCCGCACTCCAGAGGTGTTCAGCCGGAGTTAGCCGCGACCGGGATGCAGGATCAGGGCCAGGATGGGGCGAAAGGCGAGGGCGAGCAGCGGAGCCGGGCAGCTATGCGGCCATTTTGGCCGCCGTCTTGGCTCCTCCCCCGAATGTTTAACATTTTAATGTAGAAATTCTATGTTGAATTTGCTTGAACACGATAAACCTCTTGTGGTGTGTGCTCCTACATATATGATCAGCTTTAATTGCAATTTGTTTGGATGTAAAGGATTTGGATGTAAAGCGTGCACTTGTTTTATTTGTTTTATTACCCCCCCCCACACACACACACACACATCGAGTCTGTATTGATCCTGGCGACGAGGTTTGGCACAGAATGGCTTTCTAGGTCACCGTTTCAGCCGATGAATGGGCTACACAATCTATCGGTTTGGGAATAATGTGAACAAATGCATGTTCTGCCTCGTTACCCAGTTACATGGTGTTTTGTAATGGCGGCTGCAGTGTTGTCATCCTGTTGCGATTTGCATTTCTGAAAGTGACTGTAGCAGGCGCTACCCTGGACTTTGGAGACTTCTTGTGTGCCTAGTGTGTAATCTCATTTATACGCGTCTGCATATACTTGCCCAAGTGTTGTTGGCCCACAGCCAGGAGTACTGTATGTTGAATGAGTTGCATAGTGTGCTAAAAATAACCGTGCACTTGGAATATTGGTCCAAACTGGATGCAATTTAAATGGACATTGAAATGGACATTGAAATGGAGTCTTTGGGTGACCAAACTAAGTCGGGGGTGGGGGGGATGTTTGGCAGATACCACGTTTTTTATGCAGCATGCTTCACATACAGCATTATTGTTAACTGCATGGGGCTCAATGGCCGATCTAAACCACAGTACAGTGATCAGGAAAAGGCGAAAGGGGAGGAAGGGCCTTTGTACAGCTTTGAGAACGAAACCGCTCTTGCTGGCATGTGAGGCCATCACAGCTTGAAAAGGTACGAGAGGGACATCTCTGGGACATGCAGCCAGCATCCTAGTAGCTTGGCTGGAGGTGCCTTTTCAATTATCAGATATTGCTCAAAGTCTGATTCACTGCCTCGAGCACCAGGCTTGTGCTTTTGCCAAGGAAAGTAATGTCCGTTCAGCAGAATTTTTAAATGTTCATTTTGCAATATACAGTATAACATCAGAATCTTCATTTACGAGTCATGGAAAAAACACTGATGAAAAGAAGCACAGACTTACTTGCAGCTGTATGACCCTGATCTGATGGTTCACTCATGCAGCCAGACGGGGCCATCCACAGCCCTCTTCACCCCCCACATTTCCTCTGCTTTATTTTAGGTAGAAGCAGACATAATCCCTACCTCATCGGGAGATCTAGGGGACAAATCGACCACTCTTCGTTTGATCCCAAACTTCTGCAAGTGCTCAAAGTCAGATTGTATCTTTCTTCCCTCCAGAGTCAGCAGACTTTGGGTGTTGGCTGGAAGGGATGCTGCCATTGCTTTCTCTTTACATTGCTGCATCTGTTGTTGTGTGGGTCATCCTGAATATCTTTATTTTATTTGTTGTGGCTGTGCTTCATCGTGGCTGGAACCTGCTAATATATCAGAGCCATTGCTGGATCTCGAGACCGTCCCAGGCCTCCTAGGGATCTGTGAGGGGTTTGTTTTCTGCCATGATTACGTCAGGCAGGGGACATGAAATTATAGATCACCCCCATCATGCAAAACCTTCCTTTAACATCAATGAAAGACTTTATGGACGTCCAGTAACATCATGAACTTACAACAGTCAACATTGTAATGGACTTTTTCTTGTGCCGTCTGGAGCTGATAACCCTAGTCTGGTAGAGCAGTAGTCCCGCCACCACTTGGACCCTGACCGTGGAGCCCATGCCACCACGATGTCATTTCCAGTGCATACAGTTTGACACCCCTTCTGGGGCTACTGTTCAATCAATGCGATTAAGTTCACCTAAGTCTTTGGCAGACCAACCACTTGGGTATTATTTCTTCTCGATGGCTTGCTGAGTCCCCCACACTCTATATTCAAGAAATCTAATCCCCTTTGTTAGCCGTACCATTTAAATCCATAGCTCCAAGGTAGCTGCTTCAGTCTGAACCTCCAGCAGGATGACCACAAGAAAAACTGCAGATCTACACATTTAGTAATTTTTGTGTATTCTGGTAGTTCTGAGGGCATCTAATAGAGCATCCAATGTATCTCCATTCTTAGTGACTAAAGGTTGTAAGTGGGGTGTGTGTGTGTGGGGGGGGGATACGGTATGGACTTCAGACCACCAACCCGCTCATCCCCTGTGCCTTCGTTTTTATGCAGTTGTTTTCTACAGCTTGGATCAGGTTATTTTTAGAGTGCAACATTTGCCAAAGTGTTCTCGTTCCTGACCTGTGAGGTGTAATCAGAATGGAGATTCAAGAGTTTGCAGTGTGTCCCCATTATAAACCATCCTGTTTTAGTCCAATGTGCTTGTTTGCAACTGCAGTTTAGACTTGCAGTTTATAGGCCTGTCCTTGTTTGGTCTTCCATACAATGTGTGATGTCCTGTGCCGTATAATATCCTCTATGGGTTCCGGAGTAGCGTGCTACTTGCTGAAAAAGCCATCACTTGTAGCAAGTGCTATATAAATGCAAACCGTTTTCCTTTTATTTCTCCCCTATCCTTCTCAATCCAAATAAATAACATATCCACCACTCCAATTTCTTTCATATTTCACTATATTAATTCACCACTAATCCTTTATGGACTACGGAGTAGCGTGCTGCTTGCAGAAAGTGCTTTGATACCTTGTCAGGGTACTAAGCGCTATATAATTGCAATTGCATGGGTACAGGCCTTGCCGACTTAACATGGACACTTGCATACCCTTACCCTAGCAGTAGTAATTGTGGCTTCTGTGAGTGATAGCCTGTTAGGGCAAACCAAAAAAGGCCAGTAAGAATAAACCATTGGAGGAAGCATAAGGGTGGCGGAGAAGGGGGTTTACAAGAAGACTTGTTAGTTTGATGGAGATTGCGGCTCACAAGCTAGAAAGGCTATGCTACTCTACCGCTTTCCCACCTGTGACCCACAACAACCTGACTCTGTTATTTGTATTTGTAAAGCGCACCAACACCTGCGAGGTTATCCTGCCGCTGAGTGTGTGCCTAGCCCTCTATATGGTAGGTTGGTTAATTGAAAAGCTGGGTCTTCAGCTTCTTGCAGAATTGGAGAGGAGGTGGCTCTGATGTGAAGTGGAAGGCCTGTCCTCCTGATCTGGTTCTCTGTATGCATGTGATGTGTGAGTAGCAGACCTGTGGAGATGGTTGGAAAAGGAGATGACTGTTCTACTAGGTGGGGCATACGTTGTTTACTGCCTTAAGTGTGTGTATGTATGAGGAGTTTGAACCTAGTGCGTTGTATATCGGGAGCCAGTATCTCCCTTAGGTGTGATGCGAGTTCTATTTGAGAGATTGAGGAGTAGTGTGGCTGCCAAGTTCTGGAAAGTTGTGCACTCTTCAAGTGAGTTGCTTGGTGATTCCCAGCTTAGTGAGTGTTGCTTGCAAGCCATTTGAAGATTATTTTCCTCTTCATTGTGTAGAAGCAGAAAGCAGTGACTGTGACGTGTGCTGTCATGTCCCGTTTGCTATTGAGGATTATTCTGAGGTTCCGTGTGTGGGTGAGGATCAGAGTTTCACCAGCCCCCATTTGGAGTCCCAGGATTGTGTTCTTGGAAAAAAAATCACCACTTCTGTCTTGTCAATGTTTAGCTTGAGACCGTTGGCTTTCATCCCATTAGTGACTTCCGTCATGCAGGAGGCTAACTTGTTTCTTGTGTTCGGGGACTTCTTTGAAATGGAGAGTAAGTTGCATGTTGTCCCTATATCAGAGGGTGCTGATCGTTTAAGATGACGTTGGCCAGAGGAATCGTGTATGCGTTGAAGAGGTTGGGGTGATGAACCTTGAGACATTTCGTAGACGAGTTTACGGGCTTCTAGGGAGCAAGGTGTCAGGCTGACAGCTTGTGTTCTATCCATTACGAATGAGCAGATCCAGTGGAAAGCAGGTCCATGGATTAGTGGCGTCTCCTTCGTATGGCAGATGAGCGTTGCCCCACTGCATGAAAACATGTAAAATAAAATGATGAAGTAAATGGGAAAACTGCTTTATCTTATTTTACAATACAGACTAGAGTTTTGAGGGTGTGGCCATCCTCTGACTGCAGCAGGAGGAGTGGTGTGCACCGGACGATTTTACCGGGTGTCTTAGCACAGGCAAATCGACATGCGCACCATGCTATCTCCATGCTGTTTCATGGAGCGCAGCAGGCATAGGCTCTCAGTCCTTGTTTTACCTGTCGCCTGCCCAAGATCAGGAAGCATGCATACCGAACCGGCACCTCCTCACCACTTCTTGTCAGCCAATAGCAACCCCCATGCCCAGCATACACAGAGAACTACACTGCTATGGCACAGCAATACCAACTACACAACAATTCAAGCGCAAACCGCTTGACCTGACGCGCACTGTTGCACTTCCAACTGGAATACTTTTTAACGTTATACATGTAATACAGTTTCATTAGAGAATTTCAAGTTGTGACAATCAGCAAACCATCACTCTATTTTGACTTGTATTGTAATTTACTGTGTCTGCTTATAAACATGAAACAAAGTTTTCAATTTCATAACGTTACATCATAAACATTACATTTTTCATGATTATGACATTCATATGTATCTCATTTTACATTGCCCGCCCAATGCATTTCGGGCCTCCAGGCCCTTCTTCAGGGGCTGTATCTAAAAAATAAAAATAATCATACATTTTGTTGTAAAGTTACGGTCCTTCATACATGGAGAGTGAGCAATCTCACAACAGTTACCACTGTGTTACTGTGTAATTATTTTAACCAATAGTAAGTGAACCTTGTGTGGGTAGACTTAGGTGGTTGAATAAGAATTTCGGAGAATGAAAATACCAGTGCAAATGAAGGGTGAAATATAAAATGAAAAGTGAAATGTAAAATGAACGGTGAAAATACCCAAAAGGGCTCAATAGCTCTCCACAAGACCTATGTGACGAAGGAAATAGAAGAAATAGAAAAAACACCCTAGTGTGATGCTTGAGGAGAAGCTTGTGGCTTCTGTACTAACCTTGCTGTCGAATAATTACACCGATTCTGAATAAGTGGGATGGTAAGTCCTATATCGTAAAATACACCGGTACTTCGTTAGTACATGAAAATTTTTACCGAAAGACATAAAAATGTAAGAACTGGTCAGGTCATACCTTGCAGTTCACTCGAGATGAATGGGCTCGTTACACATGTAGACCGCTGTCTCCGTGGAGTTGCGGCAAGGAAGTTCCTCAAGCTATAAACAATGGGGGACCGCGGTTAGCATACTCTGTGGACAACCGTCACTATCAAAAATAGTAGCGTTTGGGAAATTAAACTTACCGGGAGTCATGAAAGGTACTCTCGTGTGCAATTCAAACGTCTGTGTTCTGATCGGCTTCCGTGTATGAGGTCGCGCATGCGCGATCTATGCTCAAGGGGTAGATACTAAAAACGGACTACCAATTGGTGAAAAGGAGAAGGAAGCGAGCGCCATATTAGGGAAACTAACCGAGTGTAAATCAGATAGAATTAAGAATAGAAAAGATGTTGAAAAAGTGTGGGAGAATGTATAGAACAATAAAGTATGTGAAAAAATGAAAAATAAAAATAAATCTTAAATGTGTATACACATTAGTTAAGTACAAGTTCCATATCTATTTACAGCTGTATCAATATGCTCTGAACCAACTGTCGCACGCAGGCGACTCATGAACAATATTCATAAATAGCATCCTAGATCCACTCTGTCATTGATCCCTTTCGGATCCTGAGAGTCTAATTTTCTTATCCAAAAGATTTCCCTCTGCAATAACATCTTAGTTAAGTCCTTTCCTGGGGTGGGCTTAACTACCTCTAGTACCTGGAATTTTAACTGCGCTATAGTGTGTCTGTGATTAGCCCAGTGTACAGCAAGACTGCTATTGGGATTTTTATTGCGTATTGTACTTTTGTTTTCTGATATACGAGTTTTGATTTTTCGCTCGGTTTTACCTACGTACATTAGTCCGCAGGGGCATTTTATAGCGTATATCAGATTCGTAGAGTTGCAATCTGCATTGTGTCTTGTTTTAATGGTCTGGCCTGTGTATGGATGCTTAACATTATCACTCACGATGACATTGTTGCACTGTACACAATTCTGGCATTTTCTAGTTCCTCTGAAATTTTCCTCTGTGCTCTTGGATGATGATTTCAACATTTCTTTGATATTTCTAGATCTTTTATATGCAAAGATTGGTTTTTCTTTGAATTCTCCTTGAAAGTCATTTTCATTGCTCAATAGGTCCCAGTGTTGATTTATACTCTTCTTTATCTGTTTTGAACTCGTAGAATATTTGGATACAAAGACTTGACGTTTCGTTTGTGGCTTATCAGCAGAGGATAGTAGTGATTCTCTGGTTTTGTTAGCGATCCTGAGTTTAGTATCCTCCAATAATGTTTCAGGGTATTGTTTTTCCAAATATTTCTCGGTGATTATTTCTATGTTGTTCTTCAGAGATTGTGTGTCTGTACATATCCGTTTCGCTCGCAGCATCTGTGAGTATGGTAAGTTTTCAATAAGGTTCCTGGGGTGAAAGCTTTTATACATCAGGGCTGTGTTTTTGTCAGTGGCTTTATGGTATACCTCTGTATTGATTTGTGTTCCATCTATTTGTACTAACACATCCAAGAAAGGTATCATCTTGCTTTCTATGGTTTGAGTGAACTGTAAATTCTCATCGTATGTGTTGAGTTGTTGAATCTTCTGTTCTAGGAGTTCTCTGTTGCTGTGCCATATCAAAAAAATGTCGTCTATATACCGACAATATAAGGTTAGATTATCGATCCATTCATTATCTGATAGTAGAAATGTCTCTTCAAATCTCGCCATATAGGTATTGGCGTATGCAGGCGCCCCGGAAAATCCCATGGATGTGCCTCTATTTTGTAAAAAGAATTCATTTTCGTGCTTGAAATATCCATGATGGAGACAAAAATGAAGTAATTCAAGTAGAAAAACTTTATCTGCTCCGAGTTTTTCTTGTTTCAGTAGTGCCCATTCTACCGCTTCAATGCCTCCAGTGTGTGGAATGGAGGTATACAATGCTTTCACATCCAATGTGCACAATGTCATGTTCTCATTAGATTCAACAGCTGCTAGTTTCTGTAAGAAATGGGTAGTGTCCTTTGTATATGAGTACCATGATTGTACGAATGGTTGTAAAAAGTGATCTAAATACTTTCCCAGGGGTTCGAAGATAGTGCCACACCCAGCCACTATTGGACGAAATGGTGGTTTATGGAGGTCTTTATGAATTTTAGGCAGCATGTAAATGCTTGGTTGTTTCGGGTGCTGCAATGGAGGCATTGAAGCGGTAGAATGGGCACTACTGAAACAAGAAAAACTCGGAGCAGATAAAGTTTTTCTACTTGAATTACTTCATTTTTGTCTCCATCATGGATATTTCAAGCACGAAAA
Organism: Lissotriton helveticus; assembly: GCF_964261635.1. NCBI lineage: Eukaryota > Metazoa > Chordata > Amphibia > Caudata > Salamandridae > Lissotriton > Lissotriton helveticus. The sequence goes on along the minus strand of NC_136063.1, from coordinate 1,746,802,454 downwards.
TGAATTCTTTTTACAAAATAGAGGCACATCCATGGGATTTTCCGGGGCGCCTGCATACGCCAATACCTATATGGCGAGATTTGAAGAGACATTTCTACTATCAGATAATGAATGGATCGATAATCTAACCTTATATTGTCGGTATATAGACGACATTTTTTTGATATGGCACAGCAACAGAGAACTCCTAGAACAGAAGATTCAACAATTCAACACATACGATGAGAATTTACAGTTCACTCAAACCATAGAAAGCAAGATGATACCTTTCTTGGATGTGCTAGTACAAATAGATGGAACACAAATCAATACAGAGGTATACCATAAAGCCACTGACAAAAACACAGCCCTGATGTATAAAAGCTTTCACCCCAGGAACCTTATTGAAAACTTACCATACTCACAGATGCTGCGAGCGAAACGGATATGTACAGACACACAATCTCTGAAGAACAACATAGAAATAATCACCGAGAAATATTTGGAAAAACAATACCCTGAAACATTATTGGAGGATACTAAACTCAGGATCGCTAACAAAACCAGAGAATCACTACTATCCTCTGCTGATAAGCCACAAACGAAACGTCAAGTCTTTGTATCCAAATATTCTACGAGTTCAAAACAGATAAAGAAGAGTATAAATCAACACTGGGACCTATTGAGCAATGAAAATGACTTTCAAGGAGAATTCAAAGAAAAACCAATCTTTGCATATAAAAGATCTAGAAATATCAAAGAAATGTTGAAATCATCATCCAAGAGCACAGAGGAAAATTTCAGAGGAACTAGAAAATGCCAGAATTGTGTACAGTGCAACAATGTCATCGTGAGTGATAATCTTAAGCATCCATACACAGGCCAGACCATTAAAACAAGACACAATGCAGATTGCAACTCTACGAATCTGATATACGCTATAAAATGCCCCTGCGGACTAATGTACGTAGGTAAAACCAAGCGAAAAATCAAAACTCGTATATCAGAACACAAAAGTACAATACGCAATAACAATCCCAATAGCAGTCTTGCTGTACACTGGGCTAATCACAGACACACTATAGCGCAGTTAAAATTCCAGGTACTAGAGGTAGTTAAGCCCACCCCAGGAAAGGACTTAACTAAGATGTTATTGCAGAGGGAAATCTTTTGGATAAGAAAATTAGACTCTCAGGATCCGAAAGGGATCAATGACAGAGTGGATCTAGGATGCTATTTATGAATATTGTTCATGAGTCGCCTGCGTGCGACAGTTGGTTCAGAGCATATTGATACAGCTGTAAATAGATATGGAACTTGTACTTAACTAATGTGTATACACATTTAAGATTTATTTTTATTTTTCATTTTTTCACATACTTTATTGTTCTATACATTCTCCCACACTTTTTCCACATCTTTTCTATTCTTAATTCTATCTGATTTACACTCGGTTAGTTTCCCTAATATGGCGCTCGCTTCCTTCTCCTTTTCACCAATTGGTAGTCCGTTTTTAGTATCTACCCCTTGAGCATAGATCGCGCATGCGCGACCTCATACACGGAAGCCGATCAGAACACAGACGTTTGAATTGCACACGAGAGTACCTTTCATGACTCCCGGTAAGTTTAATTTCCCAAACGCTACTATTTTTGATAGTGACGGTTGTCCACAGAGTATGCTAACCGCGGTCCCCCATTGTTTATAGCTTGAGGAATTTCCTTGCCGCAACTCCACGGAGACAGCGGTCTACATGTGTAACAAGCCCATTCATCTCGAGTGAACTGCAAGGTATGACCTGACCAGTTCTTACATTTTTATGTCTTTCGGTAAAAATTTTCATGTACTAACGAAGTACCGGTGTATTTTACGATATAGGACTTACCATCCCACTTATTCAGAATCGGTGTAATTATTCGACAGCAAGGTTAGTACAGAAGCCACAAGCTTCTCCTCAAGCATCACACTAGGGTGTTTTTTCTATTTCTTCTATTTCCTTCGTCACATAGGTCTTGTGGAGAGCTATTGAGCCCTTTTGGGTATTTTCACCGTTCATTTTACATTTCACTTTTCATTTTATATTTCACCCTTCATTTGCACTGGTATTTTCATTCTCCGAAATTCTTATTCAACCACCTAAGTCTACCCACACAAGGTTCACTTACTATTGGTTAAAATAATTACACAGTAACACAGTGGTAACTGTTGTGAGATTGCTCACTCTGCATGTATGAAGGACCGTAACTTTACAACAAAATGTATGATTATTTTTATTTTTTAGATACAGCCCCTGAAGAAGGGCCTGGAGGCCCGAAATGCATTGGGCGGGCAATGTAAAATGAGATACATATGAATGTCATGATCATGAAAAATGTAATGTTTATGATGTAACGTTATGAAATTGAAAACTTTGTTTCATGTTTATAAGCAGACACAGTAAATTACAATACAAGTCAAAATAGAGTGATGGTTTGCTGATTGTCACAACTTGAAATTCTCTAATGAAACTGTATTACATGTATAACGTTAAAAAGTATTCCAGTTGGAAGTGCAACAGTGCGCGTCAGGTCAAGCGGTTTGCGCTTGAATTGTTGTGTTATTAGTTCATGCACGAGAGGGACATCGTGCCTACCTACGCAGCACGCATAGATAAGTTTGAGCTAAGAAGTTGAATTATCTTAAAGACAGGTGTGCCCAGCCTCTACCTTATCAGTCATCATCAACAGCAATACCAACTGCCTGCCTTCCTGCCCCAACACTGTTACCCCGCGGTGCAGCCACAGGACAGTGGCTACATTCCCCATGTCTGCCCCGCAACACGTTGTTCCTGCTATGGAGGTTTCCAACAGCCAAGTGCAGTTAATAAGTACAGAGACCCAAAGATATGTGGCATCGCAGAATAAGAACGGACGTGGTACAGGTAGGCTTTTTTAATTTATTTATTAGGTTTCACTTTTATGTAGCGCAAACTTTACCCGCAGGTATCGGAGCGTTTTAAATCAGAATGCATATAACAAGCAAGACTAGTACTCTATATTACTGGCAACTTTGCTTAGCATAAGCAACAGCTAACCATTCACAAACAATGTTTATATACCAATTGCAAATTAAAAAAAAAAAATCATGCAAAGCATTGTCATTTACAATGCCAGTAACTCAAGCTTTAATGCTGCGAAACCTATTGCATTGTAAATGCTTGTTTCATTTTGGGATCAAATGCGTGTTTCATGTCTGTTGCAGCAAGAGAATTTTCCCATTGTATCCATTTTGGATCTAAAACTTTAGCATTTGGAATGCTTAGTCTTGTTACTGTCTCAAGGGCTGATACTGCTGTTAAAACAGATATGCTATTGCCTTTGGCTAGGGCTCTTTCTTTTGCTAAAGCAGTGTGAACCGCAGTCAGAATTTTTTCAGTAGATTTGAATTTCATTTCAGTTTGTGTGTACAAGTGTGATTTGTAAGCTATTGGTACCGTTTCTCCCTCATTAGAGGTCAGGTACGTGAATCCGCATCTTCCTGGGTTGACTCGGATTACAAGGTTGCGTTCATTTGCGCGTGTTTGCAGTTTTGTTTTAGCTAACATATCTGTTTGTATTGATATTAAAAATTTTGTGTGTTTCTGAGTCCAATTGATTGGTTTGAAATCAGGTTCTATTAATTCGTAAAGAGGTTTAACCCTCTCTGCATAGTTTAGAATGTAAGTTCTTCCGAAATTCAGGAAACCAAGAATTGATTGTAAGTTTTTCAACGTTTTTGGAGCTTGGAGTACTGCACACTTCTCTAAGACTCTCAACCTCTATATCTTCCACGACCACAAATATATAATAAGAGCTAACCAAACTACAAAGAAAGCACATCTACCACTATGAAACAGTAGTACTGGAGTTACCTAGATTCCTATATCCTTCCCGATATATCAGCAGGGAACTACACAGTACAAAGCACCAACAGGGAACTACACAGTACTAATAGTCAATGGCTTCTGAAGACCCACAACGTGAAGGTGAAGCGGAAATGGAGGAAAGATACCGAGGGTCGACCGGGTCTCATGCAAAGAGGATAGAATATCATTCCACTCTATCCAAAAATGCTGCCAAAAAATTCAAACATAACACATTGAGAAAAAACCCGGACACTCTGTTCGCTGACCCATATTTCGATAGAGTTAAAGGTGTCATGATGAATGACTTGATATTCTACACAGACAAAACAGCTAAATGGCGCAATGCCCTTACAAAAATGCTGTTCACAAAAACTGTAAAAAACATACCACATGGCACAAAAATAACGACCTCATTACCTAAAAGATGTAATACAGAAGTATGCATTACTATGTATAAAACAGGAATTGTGCTGATACAAGCAACGAACAAAGAACTCGAGAAATTTGAGATAACTTTCCAAACGTTAAAGGAATCCATAGAAAGACCTAATCATCAACAAAACATGACCCCACCAGATATCACAAATGACTTAAACAACTCTGTCACCAGAGAAGCCAACCAAACGGACTGCCGGAACGATCATATCCCTAACGCCGGAAATTTACCTGAAACTGCGATGGCCATACCGGAGAAGGAGATTGAAAGGATAGCGGTATCTCCTAACCCTCGAAACAAAGAGAAGAACCAGGCACCAATGGAAGAGCCGTTGCCGATACCACACGACGCCACAACACCTGAAGAGGGTGGCCCAGCTCCGAGTGAGTCCGCCTATGAAGATAACTACAAAAAGAACAAGGTAGAGGTTATCGACCTTCCCCAATCTCCCTCGAATGCGAGTCTGGAGTCCCATAGATCCTTATCCACAAAAACACCCTCTACACCTAACAACATAGGAAGCAATGGAGACACCCCTAATAAAGTCAAGAATCATAACAAAACTAAGGATACAGCGGTAAGATCGGTGGCAATGAGAACAGACCTTTCACGGAGGAGATCAAAATGTAGAACGCATACAGCCAGGTCTATCTCACATAAGAAATCTACCCGAACACAGAAAGAAGTCAATGAGCTCAAGAAACTAATAGGCAACCTGGCACAAGACTCGATGAATGTCGCAAAGACAATTGAGAAAATCTGGGAGATGACGATAAATACGCACACGAAGGTCTCACACATCCAGAATCTTGTACTCCGACCCAACAGACCAAACAGGACCAATCCCTTATCAAATGAAGAAGCCCTGGCCTTACTTCGATCTTATGAACAACCGGCTCGGGGAAAGGAGGAGTATATCGAAATTGTACCTATTGACTCTAATAGAACGTCCAGAAAGAATGACAGGAAAGCAATCCACCACAACTTACAACATATTCAGGTAACTACAACCGAAACTGAAAATGAAAACCCCGTTAACGCACAGAAAGCCCTGAAATGCCTACTTCTTAACTGTCGTTCGGCAACTAAACATGCGTCAGATATAGCCGCCCTCATCATCAACAAGGAAATCGACTTGGCCATCCTCACGGAAACATGGCTTAGTGAATCATCATCTCCTACCATTGATCTCCTAGTACCACCTCAATATAACATTGTCAGGTTAGACAGACCAAGGAAAGTGGGAGGAGGTATAGCGTGCATTCACCGTTCGGAGATTAAGGTCAACCAATTCCAATCTGACCCCATAGAATCCTGTGAATACCTTGGTCTTAACATAAGATCACTAAATAATCAAAGCTATAACCTGCATGCGTTCTACCACCCACCGGGAGATAACACAAAGTTCACAGAGCAACTAATAGAGATCATAACTGCCAACTCTAACTCGGATGCCAACAACATATTCCTAGGTGACTTTAACCTCCACTGGGACGACGGCAATGACAAAATGGTTAACTCGATTAAAGACTTCCTCAATGAGCTAAACCTTACGCAAGCATGCACCCAGCCCACTCACTCACAAGGAGCGACTCTAGACTGGATTATTTCAAGAAACAAAGAGACTTCAATCCTTGCTATAGACCCGTGTGATTGGTCTGACCATCACGCCATAACATTCACGATACCCACAATGAAAAAGGGCAGGACCGTGCAACCCCGCAAGTGCAAAAAACTGATTCGAGATACAAAAGAAGCTAATATTGAACTACTGGTTGAAAGATGTGAGAAAGACCTGAAGCCTCGTAACAACAGGCAGAATGTCAATGTCAACGAGCTGACGGATCACTACATAACCTCGATCGGTAATATAGTCAATGACACCTTGCCTCAAAAACTGAAAAGTGTCTCAGAAAAGCCAAAAAATCCTTGGTTTAATGAGGCATTGAACGAGGACAGGCGAAAACTGAGAATGGCTGAAAGGAAATGGAGACAACATCCCTCCTCCCCTGAGCTGAAAGCCCTCAGAAAAACTAGAAAACAATATAACAAAAAGATAATCAACACCAAAAAAGAATTTATAAGGGCTGAACTCGACAATGCCACAAACAGACCAAGAAAACTCTTCGAGATCTTAAAACAAAGTCAAATAAACTAGCCAAAACGACTCAAGAGAACTCAAAAACTCCCATAAGCTGCGAGGAATTCTCTTCATTTTTCACGGAAAAAAACAAACTACTAGAAGTTGAGCTCACAAGTGCAGCAGCTAACCTCATGACCCTTCCCTCACCTATAAATGAGGCTAATGCGACAACTGAAGGTCTTCAAACAAAAAATAAGGCAAATTGGGACACATTTGAACTATATGACCAGGGAAAGATCGCCAAAACGCTAGCAGAACTCAGACCGAACAACCACTATCAAGACCCTTTACCGGCAAAGTGTGTAAGAGAAATCAGCCACACCCTAGTTCTGATCTGGACTGAGATAATAAAGGCTTCACTTGCACAAGGGACCCTCCCTGACTGCCTAAAAACTGGGCAGGTAGTTCCCATCATCAAAAAACCGACAGCGGATGCAACAGACCCGAAGAACTATCGACCAGTGACCAACATCCCTTTACTTGCCAAACTTATTGAGAAATGCGTGCAGGGCCAACTGAGTCAACACATCGCTAAGTTCTCATTACTAGATGACTGCCAATCAGGTTTCAGAACCGGACATAGTACTGAAACGGCGATCCTGCATATTGTTGATGACGCCTTACAAGCCCTAGACCAAAATCATGCGTGCCTACTGATCCTACTAGACTTGTCATCAGCATTTGACACTGTAAATCACGAATTATTGATGACCAGGCTACGAGACAGGATGGGTTTATCTGGAAACGTACTGAAATGGTTTAACTCCTTCCTACAGAACAGGACACAACTATTCCTGGTCAACCAAGCAATCTCCCCCCGTGCCCTAACGCAATAGGGGTCCCGCAAGGCTCAACGTTATCCCCAGATCTATTCAACTTGTATGTAGAACCTCTCACGGAGATTCTTCGAAAATCACAGATCTCCTATCACATGTACGCAGACGACACGCAAATATATATGAAGATCGTCTGTCGGGATGACATTGACCTAATGAATGAAACACTAAAGCGAGCGTTACAATGGCTAACAGCTAATCATCTGAAACTTAATGCCGATAAAACAGAATTCCTACTAATATCACCAGCAAGGAGTCAACCAGAGGTAAAAGAATGGACTAAATTGGTGACTGCGCTAAACTGTACTCCAACCCTAATTAACTCAGCTAAATCTCTAGGAATTACGTTAGATGAGAACCTCGACATGAAAGACCACATCAACACAATGGCCAAGAGCGCCCGTTTCCACCTGAACTATCTAAGAAAACTGAAACCCTTTATCTCAGAAGCAGATCTAAAACTGGCTATCCAATCACTAGTGATCTCGAGAATTGAATATGGCTGCACCACGTTAGCTGGCCTACCGAAAACATCCACTGCACCACTAAAAGCCTGTCTCAACGCTGCGGCAAGACTCATCACGGGAACGAGGAAATTCGATCACATATCTCCCCACCTAAAGGCACTAAACTGGCTACCCTACGAAGCTAGAATTAAAATGAAGATGGCCTGTATTACCCACAAAGCGGTTCACTACAACACGCCTACATATCTAGCCAAGAAAATTAAGCTATCGGGAGGTAACAGACCAACTAGAAGCGCTAAAGAGTTGCTATTACGACCGGCCTTCTTCCGGAAGAAAAAGACCTATGACCGAGCATTCTCCGGAGCCGCCCCCAGAGTCTGGAATTCACTCCCTCCTAACATCAGGGTGATTCAAAACACTGTAACATTCAAATGGGAACTGAAGAACCACTTGATGAGTAAATACCCTACATAGAGATACCTACCGACCATTAATGTGAACACTCAAGACAAAGAAGATCGGACTCATCATGAATAATTTGAAGATCAATTAGACAAATGACTGATTCCCGATCAAACCTCGGCTATACACTTTAAGGCTACCTCATATATATGTGATCTCTACACTGTATCTCACACCCATAATGATATAATTCTCTACCCTACTTGGTTTATCTATTTAATCCTTGCCACAAGCTAAACCTATCCAACTCTTATTGCTAATTACTCATGGAATTGTACTGATAATACTATGTAACCCTACCTCACCGAGCCTGACGATATGACTATGACACAAGCTAAGCCTATGCACCTCCTAATGCTAATGACACAGACGTTAGGAATATATTTATCTAATCACCCCTGATAGCATATCGCCTACTACCTCATATATGTTTGTTGTTATAATTGCTACTATAATGTCAATCTGTAATCTGTAATCTTTTTATGTTAAGCGCTCTGATACCCACGGGTCTTGTCCGCGCTATATAAAACACTATAAATAAATAAATAAATAAATAAGACGTTGTCTGCTAGGCTTTTGCCTTCACTTGATAATTCATATCCTAAAAATAGGACAGTGAGGTGGGTAATTCGGGACTTTTTAAAGTTGAATTTGTACCCTTCAGATGCGAACCGAAGTATAATGGTGTTCACTCTTTTCAAGTGTGTTTCCAGGTCATCGTCTGTAAGATAGATGTCATCGACATAAGATAATGCCTCATCATCATACATTTGTAGTAATTCTGTTACCCTGACTGAAAATAATCCTGGGCTGTTCTTGAATCCTTGTGGGTGACGACAGAATTGCCTTTGGGCCTCCATACTTGAGAAAGCGGTCAAATACCTGCTTTCTGGTGCTATGTTTTGACAGAAGAAACCATTTGAGATATCTAATGTTGTTTTATATTTTTTGCGCACTATGTTATTCATTAGTGCTGCACTGTGTGAGTTTTGTTCTGCAAATGTTTTGCAGCAGGAGTTTAGGTGTCTGTAGTCCAAAACTAGACTATATGAATCGTCTGGCTTGGAGACAGGAAACAAAGGATTGTTCATTTGTGAGGTGCATTTTTCAACCACCCCCTGATATTCAAGTTGATCTAAGATCTCCCTGACTTGTTTTTTAGCTTCTTGCTTAACAGGATACTGCCTCTGTGCAGTAGGTTGATTTTTTAACTGAATTTTATGGTGAGGAGAATCCTCATCCCATCCTACATGATTTTTATATAGTGCAGGGGCTTGGGCCACGGCTCATTTTCTAGCAAATGTGTATTTTTAATGAATTGGAATTTGATTTGAGAAGGCAGGCATACTCATTTCTTCGCCATGTGGGCACTCCCTGACAAACTATGGTGGCCAGTCTTTCTCTGCTAGCATCATATCATAGCCTTTAGATAGGTTCTCCCAAAAGAGACCTTTTATTTTCCTAGTTTTGTCCCCCACTATACGTAATGTTATTTCATATAATTTATGGGGCACACTAACTCTGGTGTCTGCAGTTTCCACCTGAATGTATTCATTCGTGTCTACTGTCTCCAGAAGATTCATCAGGATCTTGCGAGCTATGGTTACTTCTGGTGCGCTGTCTAGCAATGTCTGGGCCCATTCTCCGTTCTTGAGTTGTGTCCTCAGAATCCTCGGCATGTTTTATTTTAATACTGGCTACCTTCTATTTGGGAAATTGTAATTTTTTACTTTGATGAGCAGGTTCCTTGTCTTTGGACTTGACGCGCTCTTCTGTTCTGACCGTCCTCTTCTTTCCGATTTCTGTGAGGAAGTCTGAAAAGTTTGAGAGGGACGTGTATCATTATCTTGATATCTGTCAGGTTTTCTTAAATTATGCCTATTTCTAAGGTTGTATCTTTTTTCAGAGGGCTCCCGTTGTGGAGACCTGCCCCCCCCGTTCTGGAGATCTATCTCTCCCGTTGAGGAGACCTTCCTCTGGACTGAAACTGTTTTTCTCTGGGAGTGGTTTGTTTATTACCCTCCCACCTCTTTTTTGGAGTGATGAGATTATTTTTAACAAAGCTCTCTTCAGGATTTTCAGTTAGTTGTGGTTTTAGTGGTTTCCCACCAAAATTATCTCTGCCTAATTCTTCATAGGATTTTTCAATTATTATGGCAAGTTAAAAAGGTTGTTCTGCTATATCTGTTTCTTTCAATTTTTGTCGGGTCGCCACAGATGCTGCTTCTCCTTTTATGTTGGCTAATAGTATAGCCGAGACTTGCTTAAAGTCTTTCAGTAATTTTATACCTAGAGTTAAAGCAGGCTCTGGACCATATTCATTTTGAATCTGTCTTAATACGTCTGGTATAACCGCCATAGACGGAACACCATGTGGTTTTGTGTATATTGAAGCAAAGACTGTGCCCCAAGTGTCACAGTCCTCCACATGTGGTGCGATCCCCATTGGAAGGCAGGTAGTCAGAATTCTGTGTTTGTCATGAGGTGTAGTATCAGGAAATACTGCCTCTTTCTGAGTAATTTTTTGAGCTAACCATAATGGAATTTGTTCCTGTTTTGCGGGTAATTTGCCAATGACTGATTGTATAGTCTGTGGTGTAATTTTATTTGTATTCCCCTGGTGAGGGGTGTGCTGTGGAATTCTTATTGCTGGTTGGACTGTTAAAGTCTGCATGACATATTGGACCAATTGTCTATGTATTTTAATTAGTTGTTTTAGCTGAACTAAAAGTTCTCCGCTTGACATTTCTTCAATGTCCGGATGTGGTGTATAGTCGGCTAGAACCGGCCATGTGGCTCCTGGTCTATCTAGTGGACCAAGCCTGGTGAAGTGATTTTGATATTTTAGGGCGCCATTAAACCAGAGCTGGTGCTCTTGGTACGTTAGTGGAATTTCAATGTCCTCAAAAGGAACGTATTCCGTTGGAGATTCATCGATTTTGTAATAGTGGAAATCGCGTGTCACAGCATGTGCTTCTGGAAAATGTATCCAGGAATAGAAAAACTCTGTCTGCCGATATTCATGGGCCTCTACAACAAATATGACCGTACCACCTCTTGGTGATACTCCATTATTTATAAGTTTGTAAGTTACACTGTTCCTTACATTGACTGTGATAATTATAGCATCCGGGTCAACTTGCCGGAGACTTGGGTCTTCCGCTAAAAGTTGAGCTGCTAAAGCATTTCTTTCTCTTTCCTCTTCACCTTCCGACATTTTGCTGACAGAAAGTTTGCAGAGCAAGTTTCAAGGAAACATAGATTAGGTGCACAATATTTTGGAACACTGTATCCTTCAACCTTGACTAAACCAAAAACTAATACATAGGAATCTCTTCCTACTAAGTTTTGGCGGATATTAACCTTTCACCCACTCCAGACGTCTATTGGAGTATTTACGGGAAAAAGGGGGTCTGTGTGAAAAGCACGACTGAGTTACTCTAGTATCTAGCGTTAAATTATCGCCTTACAAAACGTTGGGCGCCATGTAGTGTAGTTCCTATATTCCCAATAGGCTCTGCACATTGGAATAACATAAACGATAGTTTAGACATAGGACTTAGGTCGACTAAGTCTCTATTGAATATGTTAGACTTAATTATGAATGCCAGCTAGCTCAGAGGTCACTAGAAACTTTCTCGAGTAAACAAGAAGGTGTTAACCTTCCTGAATAGACAAGAAGGGATTAGTTTCTGACAACCGCATAAACATGACAACTTTGCTCCCTCCAGAATAAGGAGTATATCTCCAGAGTTGCGGAAACAATAGATAACTATTTCACTCAGTCAATCGTGCATGCTTAGGGCCCGATTATGATGGCGGTTTTCCCGCATCCTCCGGGCCGGCGGAAGCCACCGCCGGCCCGGAGGATGCGGTAAAACCGCTACGGACTGAAAAAGACCCCCCGCCAGATTAGGATGGCTGGGGGATCGTTTTTCAGTCCGCAGCTTTTCCGCCGCGGTCGCCTTCCGACCGCGGCGGAAAAGCAATAACATGGCTGGCGGTGTCTATCAGACACCGCCAGCCATATTATGATGGAGTAGGAAGCATGCTTTTCCACGGCGGCTTTTCCGCCATGGAAAAGCATACGGACCTTCACTTCGGGGGCCCGTTGCGGGTCCCCTGGGTGAAGGGGGGGTGGGGGGTACACATGGGGGGTACCTATGGTACCCCCCTGCATTTGTACACAGAAATCGGCAGGCTCCGCACGGTGCCTGCCGCTTTCTACATGCAAATGCAATCCATGCATTTTTACCATTGCGGGGGATGCAGCTTGAAGCCGCACCTGCCGCAATGGTAAATATAGAGGATTTGACCGCCAGGGTGGCGGTCACATCCTAATTGCACAGGAGGGAACTCCGCACGCCATACAGAGGTTCCCTCCTACTCTATGGTGGCGGACGGACTCAGGTCCGTCTGCCATCATAATCGGCCCCTTAGTTTCACCAGTGGCGCAGAGAAATAGAGAGACGGGCGTTTTCAATAAAAGTGGTTATTTATTGAACAGTCTTCTTTCTCATGCAAGAGAAGTGAGTTGCCACAATTGTAATACTTGTCATAAAGTAAAATGTGTACAGTAAAAGGAGTATTAAAAAAAATACTGTAAAAGCATGGTATGGTTTCTGAGCCATACGGTGTTTAAAATAGATAAAATATATACATATATAAAACCATGACTAAACGTACTCAACTGGTGCTTCTAAGATACACCTACCCCAGTGTACCTAAACTAAGCCTAGTACGTGGGAAGGAGTAAGTGAGCTGCAGTTTAAGTTAAGATAGTTTTTGCCAAGAATCTGAATCAAGAATTCTCTAAGGATCTAATCAGCTCCGTACCTTGGTTATAGAATGAAGGAGGCCTTGTATCTCTTTCTCAGGACTCGATCTCCCAGCAACCCGCAATGGTGACTGGAAACACTGGAGCTGGATTTCTCTGCAGGAGAAATGACAGCGTCTATCTCAGTGCGTCAATGGGAGGGTCGGCTTCCTTCAGCACTTGCCACAGCAGGGCGTCGGGCAAGTAGATAGCTGATCTGCTCCAAACCACCGTGTGTTTTGCTAGGGCAGCTGTTGGTATATTTATACCGGGAAGGTGCCGAGTTTGACGTAAGGTTGGACATAAGACGTCAGTAAGAACTCACAGTTCTTTTTAGGAATCCAGGAGTTGTAGGACAAATCAATACAGAAGCAGGGGGAATTCCCGGGCTGCTGGAGGCTTGTTTTGTTTAAGAACGCGTGAGATTTCTAGGAGTCTATGGGACTAGCCTTGCCGTATTTGGACTGCATTGGCTATGACTAAATATGGATATGATTCTTATGCCTTTATAAGGATATGATTTGTTATAACCACATAAGGGCATAAATAGGGAATATTTAAATAGGGTCCTAGATACATTTACAACAATTCTTCCCAAGCTTAAAACCAAAATGAGCCAGAGTTGGAGGAAAAGTACACCTAAAACAATTAATAATTCAATCCAGGGTGAAATCAGATATGTTTCTTTGAGTTGATGAAAGAGTTTAGTCATTTTTTCTTTGAAAGTTTTAGTTGCTGGCGTTTCTTCATGTTCACTTGGATCTTCAGAAAAGTCATCGAAATTGATGATGTAGCCAGATGCAGTTCTGTCAATTGTTGGAATTGCTTCCGGATTTTCATTAATCTTTGCATTTGTGTAGTCTGAGGCTACATCATTGTAGATTGGTGTTTCTTGACGGACTGTTGCAATTTGGGTTTCAAGAGGCACAAGTTCCATGGCTTTGTTGCATAGTCCTTTTTTATTCACTGCAGGTTTATCAAATGTGATTAGTCTCTCAGTTTGAACCTCTTGAATTGTAGCAAGGTTTGGTCTTCTGCTACTTCTTGGGTTTCCACTGGGCCTACTACTTATTATTGGCCACATGATTGTGGTTTTACCAGGTCAATTTATACAACTCTGTTCTCCTTTTTACCAGCAAGGGGCGGTAGTACTATTGATCATGGTCCACTGATAGCTAAGACAGGTACTGCTTTTCTGTAAGAAGGCACAAATTCCTTCTTCACCGCGATCTTTTCTCTGACCAGATTCCCAATCTTTGGAATCCAGACAAGTCTTGCTGGGACAGGTGGTTTTTCTTCAGTGGCCGTTGGCTTTAATTTTGTGCTACTTAGACTTCTTCTCGTTTCAGTTAAGTCCTGTAAAACAGCCAAACAATCTTTGATATCAAAGGTTTTTTGTTCTACCACTGAAGTCTGACAATCAAGGTCTTTGATTATCATTCTAGTACCAAACAAAAGTTCATACGGAGTGATTCCCCCCAGAGAATGTCTTGGCAGATTATTAAGACTACGTTGGACACTTGTTAGATGTTTGACCCACCCGTCACCCGAACCTAATACCCTCGCTGTTATAGATTGCTTTATGTCACGATTTCTTCTCTCCACTACCGCATTTCCCTCGGGATGGAATGGACTAGAGTACCGCAATGCAATGCCCAAACTGGCCATGGCCTCCTTGTAAGCTCGAGAGCTAAACACCAGACCCTGGTCAGAATGTAGCATGCCAATTGCGTACGTACCGATAAAGACTCGCAAATCTTTTATATCAGTTCTGGCATCAGCCGAGCACTGGGGCCTCATCTAAATGAATCTCGTCTTAATAATTATGGGATCGCATTTTTCCGTGTGGATGTCTGCGTGTAGATAGCCTAATGCTGTCTGATAGAGGTGTCTGGGCTGGTGTCTGGTCCGGTTCACAACTGCGATCTCTGTTGCAGTCCTGACAATCCATTGCAAAGTTATAAATTTGCGCGCTCATCCCCGGCCACCAGTATTGTGATAGTAATACTATTAGAGATTTCACACTCTCTTGGTGCCTCAGACCCATTCCCATGTGTGCTTCTTGAATCAAGTAAGCCCTCCGGTTCATGTTTCGAATTACTCTGTCCCCCACTCCAGGGATTTGAGCAAAAGGAACGGAGTTTGCATCAATTATGTATCTATTGTCGAGTGGATAGTTGAGAGGTAATGCTGCATAGTCGCCTTTTAATGAGGCTTTTACTACCAGCATGGTTTCTCCATCTATTTGTTTTCTAGAACGCTTTTTTGTATCTACGGAAGCCGGTTGAACCGCTGCCATTCTGGCTCTGCTAGCCAATGAATTCCCTGCACCGTGAACGCCATCACGTTGAAGACTCTGCGTATGTATCACGTGAGTCTTTCGTAGTTCTTTCTGTAAAAGAACTACTTGTTCCCAAAGTTTTTTATGTTTGATTGTGCCACCTTTTGCATCTTTGAAACCATTTTGAAACCATTTCTGCAAGTATTCGTAGTAAGATTGGACGCAATAATATGAATCGCACTATTAGTGTGGGGAATTTGCGATCGCCATTCTCAAGCACCATCTTTAAAGATCTTATTTCAGCTCGCTGAGCTGTACCCTTTCTGAGTGATTCCGTTTTAGTGACCATCGGTCTGAATTTACCTAAGCGCCAGCAACCTTTAACAATCGCGCATGCTGCATTGTAAATTTGTTTTTCCACAACGTAGTGTTGTGCAAATCTGTCTGTGTAGATTACACAGGTGTACTGTTCGAGAGGCAGAATTTCGATTGACAGAGGACATTTATGTTCGTATTCCAGAACTTCTAGTTTTTTCATTTTCAGATCAAATGCGTGTTTCACGTCTGTTGCAGCAAGAGAATTTTCCCATTGTATCCATTTTGGATCTAAAGCTTTAGCATTCGGAATTCTTGGTCTTGTTACTGCCTCAAGGGCTGATACTGCTGTTAAAACAGCGATGCTCTTCCCTTGTGCTAGGGCTCTTTCTTTTGCTACAGCAGTTTGAACTGCAGTCAGAATTTTTTCAGTAGAACTGAATTTCATTTCAGCTTGTGTGTACAAGTGTGATTTATAAGCTATTGGTACCGATTCTCCCTCATTAGAGGTTAGGTACGTAAATCTGCATCTTCTTGGGATGACTCGGATTACAAGGATGCATTCATTTGCACGTGTTTGCAGTTTTGTTTTAGTTAACATGTCTGTTTGTATTGATCTTAAAGTTTTTGTGTGTTTCTGAGTCCAATTGATTGGTTTGAAATCAGGTTTTATTAATTTGTAGAGAGGTTTAACCCTCTCTGCATAGTTTAGAATGTAAGTTCTTCCGAAATTCAGGAAACCTAGAATTGATTGTAAGTTTTTCAGTGTTTTTGGAGCTTGGAGTACTGCACACTTCTCTAAGAAGTTGTCTGCTAGGCTTTTGAGGCAAAAGAAGGGGGTTCCCCAATGGGCTTCTTATTGGATGTTGGCGGGTTGAGGGGGGAAGAAAGACTGAACAAAGACCAAAGAACAAACCCCGCCAGTGGATAGTGTGGTCCCAAGTCTGGGATCCTAGTGTACATGGGGCGATAAACCTAGAAGTTGGTACTGCACATTACAAAATTATCATAAATCAATTATTCGTAAGAGACAGATTTTAGCAAATATATAAGTATTTTTATTTTAGTGTAGAAAGCATTTATGTACATCCATAACACATAATTATTTTATAAATATAATACACATGATCAATTTGAAAGCAAATAAAAATTTACAAAATTACATACTCATTTCGAACCTACCCAGTAACATTTTCATACTTCAATCATACTATCATTCTTTCAATTTTTCAAACCTAATCCTACCTAAAGATCAAACATTCCACTCTCATTCTTCAATCAATACAGGTTATTCTGTTGTATGCCACACAAAGATGGTCAATATGTGGCATAGAGCAGAGTATTGTTCCAGACAATTAATCTTATCGCGGCATCTAATCGATACTCTCTAATGTGTCGTATATCTGGAACCACAGGCCGACGCGCGTTTCGGTGAATGGCCGGATGGGCCACACCTTCATCGGGGCTGGGAAATGTTAACTGGGCGAGAAACAGGATAATAATCTAAAAATAAAACACAATGCCTTAATATGTATCTACATCAAAGTCAAATCTGTCAAGGACTTTTTCATTCTAATAACTTTCACTTTACCAACATCGATAAAATTTGAGCACATAAGTGTCTTTCTTCTACTCATGTTTTATATATTTGTCACAATGACAGCGTGCAGTACCAAACAGAACTAGGGACACTCCCTAAGTTAGTCTCCCACAAGGTGAGATCTAAAAAAGGCAATTTGGATAACCTCGGCTGAGCAACCAAAAAGAGAGCATTTAAACAATTTTAACATCTTTCATAACCTCCATTTACTCCCAAAGTATACCATACTCATTCTCGAACACATGTTGACCAGACACAAGAGTATTATAGTTACGTAATTCAGAAAAGCGACGTTTAAGGGCTAGACTTTTACTCTCTCTAGGACCTGACGTGTCTAGGACATAACACAAAGTGAGCTAGATGGCAACAACCAACAATGGTATAGGATCGAAACTAATCAGTTTAGCTGCATATCAATGCCCAAATGGGCATAATTTACCTATTAGTGGTTTTTGCTTTTTTTAAAAAAACACAATACAAAGGCTAATGGCATGGTCTGGGTTTCAAATTTACCTGCAGTAGTCCGCAACAGATTCCTTAGTGCAAAGGGCGCATAGAGTGTTTTTTTCACCCCTATTTTCGCAAAGCAGGACACTGTTAGATGACAAAAATGCTTTCCGTTTATAAATTATCCTCATTGATTAATTCCTATCAGGCTGTCAGTAGGTTTTCAGTTTCATTACCTGAGTCTTTAGATTTATTTTATCGAGGATAGGATTCCAATACCCTCGAATTTATGGATGGGAAAGTGGCCTGACGGTTGCTGCACAGTGCAAGTTTTCCCCCCCGGACATCAGGCATGAATCCCTAAGATAAAGGGATATTATGATGAATATACATACTAGCCATTATTAATCTAATGCGGAGATGCCATTATTTAATAATTTATACACACCGTGAATATTGAATCGGAGGCGGCTAGTCAGGACAAATCTGCGTCACCCAACACAGCTGGCATATATCCGCCTAGTGAAAAAACAGTGATCCAATGAATCAAGCGTGCTAACGCATTTTGTTTAGGTAGCCCATAACATCAAATAGCCACACTTACTTAACTGGGAGGACACACTGTCCGTAGATTGAATTCTGTTGATGTTCAAATATCACTAATTGCCTTGAGTAGCTCGTCCTTGCACGAAGCTGCCTAATATGTAGAAGCAAAAAATAGAGGCAGAGTGAGGAAAAGCCTCTGCGCGCATTTTACTTATTAAAAACCGGCGACTAGGGCAACGAGCACTTACTTAGGATTCCTGATCAAGCGTCCTACGTTGGGGGTCTGTTGCAGGCGCGCTTAGTCCGGAAGTCTTTAGGGGGAGACGCCTGGGGTTTAAAGATGAAGAAAGTGAGGAAAAGCCTCTGCGCGCATTTTACTTATTAAAAACCGGCGACTAGGGCAACGAGCACTTACTTAGGATTCCTGATCAAGCGTCCTACGTTGGGGGTCTGTTGCAGGCGCGCTTAGTCCGGAGGTCTTTAGGGGGAGACGCCTGGGGTTTAAAAATGAAGAAAGGCAGAAAGTAAGACACTACTTTGCGCATTCAAATTTGGCGTCCACGGGGATCCTAAACAAAGCGTACTTACTCGGTGTTCTTGGCAGGAAGTCCATAGATGGGGTTCCGTCAGTAGACCTACGTGGCTTATCCTCGAACGGGGCAGGACTCGCTAGGGCACTAAGCCTACTCGGGTTTAAATAGCTTTTGCCTTCACTTGATAACTCATATCCTAAAAATAGGACAGTGAGGTGGGCAATTCGTGACTTTTTAAAGTTGAATTTGAACCATTCAGAAGCGAACCCAAGTATGATGGTATTCACTCTTTTCAAGTATGTCTCCAGGTCATCGTCTGTAAGATAGATGTCATCGACATAGGATAATGCCTCATCATCATACATTTGTAGTAATTCTGTTACCCTGACTGAAAATAATCCTGGGCTGTTCTTGAATCCTTGTGGGTGACGACAGAATTGGCTTTGGGCCTCCATACTTGAGAAAGCGGTCAAATACCTGCTTTCTGGTGCTATGTTTTGACAGAAGAAACCATTTGAGATATCCAATGTTGTTTTATATTTTTTGCGCACTATGTTATTCATTAGTGCTGCACTGTGTGAGTTTTGTACTGCAAATGTTTTGCAGCAGGAGTTTAGGTGTCTGTAGTCCAAAACTAGACAATATGAATCGTCTGGCTTGGAGACAGGAAACAAAGGATTGTTCATTTGTGAGGTGCATTTTTCAACCACCCCCTGATATTCAAGTTGATCTAAGATCTCCCTGACTTGTTTTTTAGCTTCTTGCTTAACAGGATACTGCCTCTGTGCAGTAGGTTGATTTTTTAACTGAATTTTATGGTGAGGAGAATCCTCATCCCATCCTACATGATTTTTATATAGTGCAGGGAATTGGGCCACGGCTCATTTTCTAGCAAATGTGTATTTTTAATGAATTGGAATTTGATTTGAGAAGGCAGGCATACTCATTTCTTCGCCATGTGGGCACTCCCTGACAAACTATGGTGGCCAGTCTTTCTCTGCTAGCATCATATCATAGCCTTTAGATAGGTTCTCCCAAAAGAGACCTTTTATTTTCCTAGTTTTGTCCCCCTCTATACGTAATGTTATTTCATATAATTTATGGGGCACACTAACTCTGGTGTCTGCAGTTTCCACCTGAATGTATTCATTCGTGTCTACTGTCTCCAGAAGATTCATCAGGATCTTGCGAGCTATGGTTACTTCTGCTGCGCTGTCTAGCATTGTCTGGGCCCATTCTCCGTTCTTGAGTTGTGTCCTCAGAATCCTCGGCATGTTTTATTTTAATACTGGCTACCTTCTTTTTGGGAAATTGTAACTTGTTTACTTTGATGAGCAGGTTCCTTGTCTTTGGACTTGACGCGCTCTTCTTTATGTTCTGACCGTCCTCTTCTTTCCGATTTCTGCGAGGAAGTCTGAAAAGATCGAGAGGGACGTGTATCATTATCTTGATATCTGTCAGGTTTTCTTAAATTATCCCTATTTCTAAGGTTGTATCTTTTTTCAGAGGGCTCACGTTGTGGCGACCTTCCCCCCCATTCTGGAGATCTATTTCTCCGTTGGGGAGACCTTCCTCTGGACTGGAACTGTTTTTCTCTGGGAGTAGTTTGTTTATTACCCTCCCACTTCTTTTTTAGAGTAATGTGAATATTTTTAATAAAGCTCTTTTCAGGATTTTCAGTTAGTTGTTGTTTTAGTGGTTTCCCACCCAAACTATCTCTACCTAATTCTTCATAGGATTTTTCAATTATTCTGGAAAGTTCAAAAGGTTGTTCTGCTATATCTGTTTCTTTCAGTTTTTGGCGGATCGCCACAGATGCTGCTTCTCCTTTTATGTTGGCTAATAGTATAGCCGAGACTTGCTTAAAATCTTTCAGTAATTTCATACCTAGATTTAAAGCAGGCTCTGGACCGTATTCATTTTGAATCTGTCTTAGTACGTCTGGTATAACCGCCATAGACGGAGCACCATGTGTTTTTGTGTATATCGAAGCAAAGACTGTGCCCCAAGTGTCACAGTCCTCCACATGTGGTGCGATCCCCATTGGAAGACAGATAGTCAGAATTCTGTGTTTGTCATGAGGTGTAGTATCAGGAAATACTGCCTTTATCTGAGTAATTTTTTGAGCTAACCATAATGGAATTTGTTCCCGTTGTGCGGGTAATTTGCCAATGACTGATTGTATAGTCTGTGGTGTAATTTTATTTGTGTTCCCCTGGTGAGGGGTGTGCTGTGGAATTCTTATTGCTGGTTGGACTGTTAAAGTCCGCATGACATATTGGACCAATTGTCTATGTATTTTAATTAGTAGTTTTAGCTGAACTAAATGTTCTCTGCTTGACATTTTTTCAATGTCAGATGTGGTGTATAGCTGGGTAGAACCGGCCATGTGGCTCCTGGTCTACCTAGTGGACCGAGCCTGGTGAAGTGATTTTGATGTTTTAGGGTGCCATTAAACCAGAGCTGATGCTCTTGGTATGTTAGTGGAATTTCAAAGTCCTCGAAAGGAACGTATTCCAGAGGAGATTCATCTATTTTGTAGTAGTGGAAATCGTGTGTCACAGCATGTGCTCCTGGAAAATGTATCCAGGAATAGAACACCTCTGTCTGCCGATATTCATGGGCCTCTACCACAAATATGACTGTACCACCTTTTGGTGATACTCCATTACTTATAAGTTTGTAACTTACACTCTTCCTTACATTGACTGGTATTATTATAGCCTCCGGGTCATCTTGCCGGAGACTTGTGTCTTCCGCTAAAAGTTGAGTTGCTAACGCTTCTCTGTCTTTATCCTCTTCACCTTCCGACATTTTGCTGGCAGAAAGTTTGCAGAGCAAATTTCAAGGAAAATTTAGGTGCACAATATTTTGGAACACTGTATCCTTCAACGTTGACTAAACCAAGAACTAATACATAGGAATCTCTTCCTACTAAGTTTTGGAGGATATTAACCTTTCACCCACTCCAGACGTCTATTGGAGTATTTACGGGAAAAAGGGGGTCTGTGTGAAAAGAACGACTGAGTCACTCTAGTATCTAGCATTAAATTATCGCCTTACCAAACGTTGGGCGCCATGTAGTGTAGTTCCTATATTCCCAATAGGCTCTGCGCATTGAAATAACATAAACGATAGTTTAGACGTAGGACTTAGGTCGACTAAGTCTCTATTTAATACGTTAGACTTAATTATGAATGCCAGCTAGCTCAGAGGTCACTAGAAACTTTCTTGAGTAAACAAGAAGGTGTTAACTTTCCTGAATAGACAAGAAGGGATTAGTTTCTGACAACCGCATAAACATGACAACTTTGCTCCCTCCAGAATAAGGAGTATATCTCCAGAGTCGCGGAAACAATAGATAACTATTTCACTCAGTCAATCGTGCATGCTTAGTTTCACCCGAAGCGCAGAGAAACAGAGAGACGTGCGTTTTCAATAAAAGTGGTTATTTAACAGTCTTCTTTCTCATGTAAGAGAAGTGAGTTGCCACAATTGCAATACTTGTCATAAAGTAAAGTGCGTACAGTAAAAGGAGTATTATGAAATAATACTGTAAAAGCATGGTATGATTTCTAAGCCATACGGTGTTTAAAATAGATAAAATATATACATAGATAAAACCATGACTAAACTTACTCAACTGGTGCTTCTAAGATACGCCTACCCCGGTGTACCTAACCTAAGCCTAGTACGTGGGAGGGAGTAAGTGAGCTGCAGTTTAAGTTAAGATAGGTTTTTGCCAAGAATCTGAATCAAGAATTCTCTAAGGGTCTAATCAGCTGCTTACCTTGGTTATAGAATGAAGGAGGTCTTGTATCTTTCTCTCAGGACTCGATCTCCCAGAAACCCGCAAGGGTGACTGGAAATACTGGAGCTGGATTTCTCGGCAGGAGAAAAGACAGCGTCTCTCTCAGTGCATCAACGGGAGGGTCGGCTTCCTTCGGCACTTGCCACAGCAGGGCGTCGGGCAAGTAGATAGCTGATCTGCTCCAAACCACCGTGTGTTTGCTAGGGCAGCTGTTGGTATATTTATACCTGGAAGGTGCCGAGTTTGAAGTAAGGTTGGACATAAGACGTCACTAAGAACTCGCAGTTCTTTCAGGACTCCAGGAGTTCTAGGACAAATCAATACAGAAGCAGGGGGAATTCCCGGGCTGCTGGAGGCTTGGTTTGTTTAACAACGCGTTGTGCTTACTAGGAGTCTATGGGAGTAGCCTTACCATATTTGGACTGCATTGGCTATGACTAAATATGGATATGATTCCTATGCCTTTATAAGGATGTGTTTTGTTATAACCACATAAGGGCATAAATTGGGAATATTTAAATAGGATCCTAGATACGTTTACAACAGCTTGAGATGCCTCTGAGGCATGTGAGCCTGAGGACTGCTTCTTTGCTGTTTGGGACTTGTTTTTCCCTGATGGGCTCTTGTCTTTGTATTCTGGGGTGGCTTTGCTCTTCTGTGGGGATGGTGTCTAAGCGCGTGCCTGCTTGGGTTGTTTCTGCTGGGTGCTTCTAGTGCTGTATCGTGACTGTGATACATGGAAACCGTGGTCACTTTCATCAGATGTAGCCACTAACTGGGGGGTGAACAAAGGCCCTGGAGCAGGAATGTGAGTATGTGCTTGTTGAAGGGCAGATGTCACTGTGAATGACAAAACCTGGACAGTACGGTGCAGCCCACCCACGTCAGAGTGTATGCCCTCCATGTAGGCAACAACCTGGGCTAATTTTTTCTCATGGGGATTGAAGGCATTGAGGAGGGCTGTCTGGCCCACACAAAACTGGCGAAGAAGCTCAACAAACTCAGCACCGAGGGCAGCAGGGGGGACAGGTGCAGGGGCAGCGGTGCCAGATGTGAATGTAACTCGTTCCCTCTTACTGACACGGACAGAAGCAGCACCAGAGGAAGTGGATGGGAGGCTGGACACTGGCCGCTGTGTGGTAGAAGATGATGTAGAGTCTCCATTCCCTGTGCCCACCAACATGGATGCATCCCCACTAAGCATGGGCGGATTTTGCGAATTGGCAATCCACGAACTTGCGTATTTACGGATTCGCAATCCGCAAAATCCGCGAATTTGCAGATTTTTTTTTTTTTTGTGTTCGCAAAGGTTTTTGCCAGTTCGCGAGGGTTGTGTACCAGTTCGCAATTGCGAACTTACTTGTCGGCTCGCAACGGCCGCGACTATGTTGTTTCTACGTCTGGTTCATCAACACAGGTTCACAGAACCCTCTGTTTCACCACTGCCACCCTCTGGTACACCCATGCCACCCTCTGGTACATCACTGCCACCCTCTGGTTGGTTTATCACTGTAGATTATGGGGGTGAAAAAAAGCAAGCACACCTGCCCTGCTTCAACTGACATGAATTAATTTGGGGTTGATTAATGTGTCACTGAATTTAAACTTCCAGTCTGGCTGGCACCTGCTTCCTTATCTGTAATTTGCTTTCTGTTGCAGTGCAATTTTTTTTCACAGGACCTTTGTGGCCTACTTGTAGCTATTCTCTGAGCCTGCTGTGAGGGTCAGAGCAGGGTCATAGCATAGTTGCAAGTAGGCAACTGAACTCTGAAGGGGCCCCTCAGGAAGCACTACAGGGAATGGTTACTAATGATAAGATTGAACTTTTGCACCTGCTGAGTGCTTTCAGTTTTGTCTGTAATTGCTTTCTGTTGCAGTGTAATTTTTTTAACAGGACCTTTGTTGTATACTTGTAGCTATTCTCTGAGCCTGCTGTGAGGGTCAGAGCAGGGTCATAGAATAGTTGCAAGTAGGCAAATGAACTCTGAAGGGGCCCCTCAGGAAGCACTACAGGGAAAGGTTACTAATGATAAGATTGAACTTTTGCACCTGCTGAGTGCTTTCAGTTTTGCAAAAATCCAAATATCCAGCAGCATCCACAAAAAGTAAGCCTTCCAGGTCAAGATCCAAATCAAAGTGACCAGCACATGAAGAAAGCACTGGGAGGAGCCTGCTGGACAGGAACAGGAAGTTGGAGACTGTGGGGCACTTCCTTCCTCCCACCCCCCCACCCCAAAAATGGACTCCTTGAAAAGAAAAAGTGCAGGCAAATGTCAACCTGAGGAGTTATTCTGATAAAAATCATAATTTTCAAGGTTTATGCTGCCTGCTGGTGGATTTCTTGTGCGAAATTGCACATTTTGCAATCTCGCAATTGCGAGATTGTCACTGCCCGCCGCATCTACGTGTTTGCAAGTGTTTACTCCCGCGAAATTGTATAGTATTCTAGTTGGCAAGTGCGACCAAGCAAAAAATCCGCTTCGCACGTATTTTACAAATTTTAGCCAAGTTCGCGAGAGTTCGCGGATTGCGAATTTGCCAGAAATCCGCAAAATCCACGAGCGGAACGGACTTTACGCCCATGCTTAATCCCCACTGGCATCAGATGATGTGGTACTTTGTGTCTCAGGCAGGGATTCCTCCTGCATACTACTATCCCCCTCTGAGGTGCTGGTGACCTCTGTGTCACTGGGCTCCTGTGCAGCTGTAGTGCTAGTCGCACCCCCACTGGTGTCTGGCTCCTGTCCCTCCGTGACTAGTGGTGAATCTGCATGAGGGAGAGATGCAGGGTCAGGTTAGTGGCATCAACAGGACAAAGTAAAACAATCTATGTGGTACAAAACATGCCCAAATCTACCTGTTGCACACCACACTCTGCAATCACATTGCCGCAACTCACTACATAGATCACAACAGTGCATGTAACCCTGATCATCTGTCATGACTGAGCCATGTTAAGGCCACACAGAAGAACACCCTGCCCGTGGCTGAAGTCTACCAGACACACAACTTGCTATGCCCACACCTACGGACATGATGTGGGCACACCACTTGTTGCCACTGACAGACCTTGAGGGAACAGGAGGGGACAACACAGACACCTATTACGACATGCCAGTTCACAATGACAAATAGCCCATGCCAAACACCATGTTGTACTCTGGGGCCCAAAGACTCGTGCACATAGTTGTCAGATGTGTAGGCCTCAACATTCATGGTGCATGCAATGTACGCATAGATGTAGTCACACTCAGATTGGGTACACTGCTGTTCTCTCCCAAAGCAATTACCCAGACTACCTCAATGCTGAATAACCATGAAGAGCATTGCACATACGGCAATAGGAATGCACAGCAGGGAGGATCACCTTTGTAAGAACAGTATGGGCAAATGCATGACACTGGCACACATCCCAGCAGCCATTTACATGAAAATGCACTGCACCACTCCACCAACATCACATAGGCCACCGCTGGCACAGGTCCTATGCACATGCATCTGGTCCTAGCCAAACTCACCCTCCCCAAATACTCACCCCTGCCTTGCTGCTGATGCTCCTTCAGATGTGCATCCAGCTCAGGATGAGCCACTACCAAGATGCGGCCCATCAGTGGTGTCATGCTGCGCCGTGCCAACCTTCCAGTGCGAGGAAGCAGCCCCAAGGTCATCTCTGCCACGTTTGTGTCGTCCCACCTCTTGTGGCAGTGGGTGGGCCGTCAGATAGATACCCCCAGAGCTCGCACCTTTGATGCAATGGCCCTCCACATGGCCTTACGCTGGTGTACCTGGAGCTGCAGGCATGGGAGACAAGAGGGGAAAATGATCAGTGACACAGTGTCATGTACCAACTTCTATCAGTACAGTTGCAAGACACAGACTCATTACCAAATCTAATCTCTGTCCATCCCACCCTGGGGTACATCTCACAAGGGCACTCTGCATGGGCTTAACTGATGTGATTGCATGCATTTATGAGGGCGTACAGAGTCCCTGCACTTCGCACACACATGCAGGATGACAGCACTAAACCCCCTATTTGGCAAGCACACATCTCCAGTCCTATGTATGTCTGGGCACAACATACATCACATATCGAGCTGTATCTGTGGGTAGACTCACTGTGTGAAAGACTGTGCAGCACTCAATGTGCATGCCCTGTGAATATATCAGTAAGTCATGTGTGTGGCATTGGGGGACATGGACTCACAAACACAATATAGAACTACAAAAGTGTGGTTGTGTGCTATTATACAGGGCTGAGATGGTGCATAGTTGGATTCCACTGTGAAAAAACAAGAGTAAGGACACAGTAAGTGCAGTGATCCTCTTGGTGGGCGGGCACTGTGCCGAGCATCTGGGCTCACACTGAGTTGGACAACAGGGGCACACATAGCCATTCAGCCAAGCAATCACTGTCCTGACAACTGCATGGCCAACATACTGTGTCACTGTCTGGCTGACAATGCAACGCACTTCACTCAGACCTACAACTGCTGGCAGGAAAACCTGTGACATTGGGACACACACTCCTTCCCCCTGGAGACAGCTCGTTTTTCAGTGCATGACACAACCCCACACCGTCAGGCATATACTGCAGCAGTCCAACTACATGTTTGCCCCCCCTGCCCTACACCTCAGTTTTTGATTACTTACCAAAATATTTGGGGCACCATACAGCCTTTGGTACTGTGGGAGCACCTATTCCAGCAAGACCTCAAGCTCCTCGCTTGTGAATGGACTGGCATGGATCTTCTCTGTCCTTGCCATCCCTGTGGACATGGAACATCTGTGGTGGAATTGGGTGGCGAGGGGTCTCAGGCAGCAGTCCCTGGAGGCAGCAGCAGATGAGGGGTCTCAGGCAGCAGTCCCTGGAGGTAGCAGCAGATGAGGAGTTTCCGGCAGCAGTCTCTGGAGGTAGCAGCAGATGAGGGGTCTCAGGCAGCAGTTCCTGGAGACAGCAGCAGATGAGGGATCTCTGGCAGCAGGCTCTGGGAGCAGTGGAAATGTGAGGCTCACTCCCACACATATATAGCCCCCTTTCAAAGGTGCCAAGCTGCAAACATTTTTTGTCCAGGTCTGCCTCATTCAAAGCATCCAATGACTACCTCAGCGGTGGCGGCCCACGCCTACTGCGATTTTCAAAATTGCATCATGCCACCTCAATCATCGTTCCCATTGTCTCTAGGGCATGCTCCATGGCGGCAATGCACCGCTGGGGCCCGGGGTGCGCTAACGCGATGGTGCATCTTTCAAAAGCATCTAATGTCCGCCTCCGCGGTGGCGGAGCACGCCTACCTCAATTTTCAAAATTGCATCATGCCACCGCAATCATCGTTCCCATTGGCTCTAGGGCATGATTCATGTCGGTGAGACACTGCCGTGGCTCAGTGGTAGCTACCGCGATTTGGGGCACATAAAATGGCATTAGGCACAACGATTTCGGTGGCGGAGCATGCCAACTGCCATTTGAGCATGTCTCCATGCCAATGACTACCACACCTGTGTCAGGGGGGGTGCCGGTGAGACACTGCCGGGGCCAGGTGGAAGCTACCACGATTTGGGGCACATACAATGACATGAGGCACCGCGATTTTGGTGGCGGAGCATGCCATCCACCATTTGGGCATGTCTCCATGCCAATGACTACCACACCTGTGTCAGGGCGGGTGCCGGTGAGACACCGCCAGGGCCAGGTAGTAACTACCACGATTTGGAGCACATACTATGGCAGGAGGCACTGCGATTTTGGTGGCGGAGCATGCCAACCGCCATTTGGTCATGTCCTCATGCCAATGACTACCGCACCTGTGGGGGTGCGGGAGAGACACCACTGGGGCCAGGCGGTAGCTACTGTGATTTGGGGCACATACAATTGCAATGTCCATCAGGAATACTTCCACAGTGCACAGTTGACACATGGTGAAGGGCACATCATCATGCACACAATGCCAATGTTCCATTGACCCAACAGGTGCCCACATGTGCCATGGTTGTGTATGTGTGATGTACATAGGTCTGTAGTCCCTAACATCTCACGAAGGCATTAGATGGCAGGACATAACTGTAGTGGACTCTACAAATTGTACACATATAACTGTGTTGTGGAGGTGATGACCTCGCCAAGTCTTGTCTCACTGTATGATGTAGTTACTCACTTGTGCTTTTCTGTCTGCTCATACACGCAATTGTCAGTTCACCGCCAACTGTAGTCACTGTGTTGTTGATGTGTGCCAAGTTTGAATGATGCATTGAGGTGTGACAGGTACAGCAGATGAGTATGAGACAGTGGTGTTGATTTGTTTCACATTGGCTGGATGCCACACTCCCAGGCATGCACATGTAAAATGTGGGCCTGAAATTATGTGCATTCACATTAACTTATGTGGTGTTTGAGGCACTTGTGTTTTGAAAATGGAGAGGTGTGCCTTCTGTGTGGCTCAAACGTCCACCCATGTGACCTGGTATCACTCATTTGTCAAGTCACTCTTTGGTTTTGTTTTTCTGTGTCATCCTGTATGGGATATGCTGTGGCCATCTCATATTAGATGTCATTGACATGTGTCCACTTTCATCTCAACTAGGAGGAGGCCAAATGAGATTTGTCACGTGACATTGCTGGAGGACATGTAGGATGTGGCGATAATTCGCAATTTCCATCTAAATAGAGCCACCATGAAGTCCCTTTGTGATATGTTGGAGCCCCACCTGCCGCCTCGCCAGACATATCCAACAGCTTTCACCCCCAACTTATAAAGTGATTGAAGCCCTCTATTTTTTTGCCACTGGATCATTCCAGGAGACCGTGGCCAGTGCTGGTGGAATGTCTCAACCGATGGTCAGCATGGTGCTGCGTGATGTTCTGTCCGCCTTGCTGATCCACAAGGACAGATATATACATTTCCCCAGGGGTGCTGAAATGCCAGCTGTGAAGGGAGACTTATATCCCCTTGGGCACATCCCCACGTTGTTGGTACCATAGATTGCACACATGTCTGTCTTGTGCCACCACAGGCATGTGAGCACATTTTTTGTAATCGAAAACATTACCACTCCATCAATGTGCAGGTGGTGTGCCTGGTAGATATGATCATCTCGCATGTGGGTGCCAGATTTCCCGGCTCAGCCCATGACTCCTATGTCCTGAGGAACAGCATTGTGCCCCGCCTGATGGCTAATCTGCTTCCAGAGCGTACATGGATTGTGGGTGAGTATGTCTAGACATATGGTGTGCTAGGTGTGTGACCTGCTGCCCTCTGCCTGTGCAACATTGCAATGTATATTTGTCATTCCTAGGTGACTCAGCATATCCCAGCTGTCCATGGCGGAATCCCAGGACCCCGGCTGATATCTGATCCAATGAGGCCCATGGGAGGACACGTCATGTGGTGGAGCGTACTTTTGGTCTGCTCAAGTCACATTTCCGCTACTTGGACAAAACTGGAGGTGCACTGGCATACTCGCCCACGAAGGTGTGTCAGATCGTAGTGGTATGCTGCATGCTCCACAACCTAGCCATTCGCAGGCAGATTCCCTTGCTCCTGGATGATGAGGATGGCCCAATGCCCCCGCCTGCGCAACAACCTGAGTCTAGTGATGAGGACAGTGGAGAGGAGGAAGGTGGTGACATGCGTAAACAGCTCATCACCCGCTACTTCACTTGAAGGTGGGTGACGAAGTCCAACATATACATTGTCTGGTGAGATTGCTGTTGCCGTGAAGGGCTATGTGCGAATGGTTTAAACAGACAGATGTAAAGTCACCTGTGTGTGGATATGTGACTGTGACATGTCATCTGTTAACATATATGGGACGTGTATGTTGACACTTTTTGCCCATTGAGTTGTCTGCATGTTTGTTGTAATTCAGCAGCGATTAAGTATTAGCAGAAGACATCTTGTTTTTAGAGATTATCTTGCCCTTTTACGGAATCTATTTTGTATTTCTGTCTGCCATTTTGTTTGCCATGTGCTCTGTCCTACCTTCCTGTTAACTGCTCCTGAAATCTGCCTAGAGACAAGATATGTTTAGTCTCCTCTGCTTTGCACATGCTCAGTTGAGCATGCAGCTGTCCCCAACTTGTAACTGTCAAGATGTGTCCACCAGAATTAGCCGACTGTCAGCCCTTCCCACTTGTTGCTAGCACACTCTCTGTATGACCTTATATGTATTTGAAACCAACACTCTGTGCCTTGTACCACCTTCATTTCAGCCCCTGTGTGGGTATAATGTGTGGGTGCCGTTTTTCATTATTGCTCACCTGGCTGACCGGTAAACATCTGTGCTCCTGACTCCTGACTACGAGGATTGCTGAGGGTGCTTGGAGATACTTTTCACGGCCCCTGCTTCGCGGGAGCCGTTCACAGGATACCGGGGCTGAACTCTTGACGCTGTGGGACTGCGAGGCCCAGCAGGCCATTTTCCGCACACCTGCCGCCTCTTCCCGCAGTGGCCATGCCCCCGCCTGCCTCCTTATCTTGGTCTGACAGTCCCTGCTCCACGGGTGCCGTTTTTCATTATTGCTCACCTGGCTGACCGGTAAACTTCTGTGCTCCTGACTCCTGACTATGAGAATTGCTGAGGGTGCTTGGAGATACTTTTCACAGCCCCCGCTTCGCGGGCGCCGTTCACAGGATACCGGGGCTGAACTCTTGATGCTGTGAGGCCCAGCAGGCCATTTGCCGCACACCTGCAGCCTCTTCCCGCAGTGGCCACGCCCCCGCCTGCCTCCTTATAATTCCATCACTGTCCTGCGACGCGGGACGCGCGCGGGCAGGCGCCGGGCTAAGCCCGGGCAAAGGGCGGGCTGTCTGAGGCCATCCGAGGTCGGCTGTGGTCGGGTCGGGCCACCTTCCTTTCCATTGAAGTTTAGACCGAGAGAAGACATTTAATGTATTTATTTAAACCTGCTTTTATTGTTATAAGTGTCTCGGTACCCTTATTTTTGTGTAGTTACTTGAGCCATAGTTTGGGTTTTTTCATTATTAATTATGTCGTTACGTTCAGGGAAAGAAAGAATTGTACAGGTTGCCACGAAGAGTGGGGTTGTATCTGGCACTCTTGACCACTTTTTTAAACGGGCAACGGGCATCTTAGAAAAGGAAATTGCGTTTGCAGAGAAAAGATTATCTATAGATCTTGTTACCAACAAACGCTCGTCGCTAGGAAAAATTGGGCAAGCAGTCCCCCAAACTTTCCCATCCCGTCCCTAGCTTAAAACAATGTTCTAATTTGGACTCGTTGTCTGTGGATTTGGGTGCTGAGGTTGTCAGTTTGACCCCGAATACATTAGCAACAAGTCTATCTACAGATGCCTCAATAGATAGTTCAGGTGACCTCTCCCTTCCACCCACCCCCGTACAAAACCCATCAACTTTGGGAGGTTTACTTAACTCTAAATCTAGTAAAATAAAAAGAGGGGATACTACTCAGATAGTGAAAAATGCAAACATTTCTAAAATTAATATTGCAGTGTTGCCCCCATCTGCTGTAACAAGCTCACCAACTCCTGTAGCGGGTCCTTCTGATCCTGACGACCAATGTCCAACCCATAGTGCAGACGATGTTTTCCTGGGTAAGATCGAATTTATGGTGAAATCTTTGATGCTGCCCTTGTTAGAACGGATCAGGCTGATAAATACTAAATTGGACCTTTTGGAGAATCTAGTAAGAGATAACTCGGTTATATTAGGTAACCTTACCAAGGGCCCAGATGAGATATTGGAGCCAACCACAGGGCATCGGAAACCTGGGACTAGTGATACTGCTAGGCGGGCGCTCTCACCTATAATTAACCCTTTGATAACGCAGGCAAAAAAACTAGCACTGATAAAGCTCCTAAGGTGCAAATTCCCATGGCCCCCACCAAGAGCCGGCCTCCGCAGGATGGTGCGTCGTCGAGTGTACGGCCTCTCCAACGTGCACCTGCCAGTGGTGGACAGGCTTTGGGGCTTGGCAAAATAGGCAAAGAGCCTCATAAACGGAGGCCCCCCTGTGTTAATTTACCCCCTGAGTCTGCTCCATATACAATTATTTTAACGGGAGTTAGTGCTATTGGGGAGGATAAAATGGAATCTCATAGGGATTTAAAAAACAAGGTCACCTTTTGGCTGAATAAAAATCGACCCCTCCCTCCAATGTCTAATACAGAGATCTTAAATGTTAGAAGGACAGGCTGGGTGGGCCACTGCCCTAAGGATTTGGAGGGTGATTGCGTAATTATTAATTTTAGGGACCCATGGGTGGTAGATTTAATTCGAAGAGAACCCAGATTTGGTAGGGAGGGAGATGTTCAATCTCTAGGCCTAAACCACTTCTATCCTCAAAGAAGTAGTGCCCCTATGTATGCACCAATTAACCCTCAAAGGGAAAGCTCCTTTAGAAGACCCACTCACGAATGGACCACGCCCTTTGCGCAACTCCCCCCATTGTACAACAGGTTTGAGCCCCTTTCTGGTTTAGAGGGAGTTGATTGACTCCGGGGTAGTACTGGCCAACCAACAGTTTCTAAGAGATCAAGTAAGAGTCCCACCGAGCCTTGCCTACCTCTGGATGGGGAACCCCGTACTAGTGATGATGATAAATTGAAACAGAGTGGACTAAAGCTAATAGTATTGGATAATTCTAAGGTGGTAAATGATTGGGGCTTTAACACCAGTCCAAGACCTCTTGCTTAGTGATTCTACAGTCAGAGAGTCCCCAGCAGAGGGGGAGAGGCCAACAAGTTCCATCATGGAGCCCTTGAATTCAAGTCCACCTGATTTTCAGGACCCACATCTTAAAATTGCCTCATGGAATATAGCTGGCCTCAAAGGGAAATTAGATTCAGGAGAGTGGGCAGATTTTATTGAGGCATATGATATTTTAATTTTTCAAGAAACATGGGCACCAGACCCAATTTTTCGATTGGGGTATCTCAATTTTTTTAAACCTGCTATTCAGGGACAAAAAGGTAGAGCCTCAGGAGGGTTAACAATCTGGGCGAGGCAGTCCCTTGGATATAGGCCCTTTGAAGTGGTAGTGCAAAATCTTGATATCCTTGGGATTAGGCTTGTCAGGAAAGACCACCAGGAAATTTTTATTATTGATGTATATGCACGTGGCTTGCCCGGTGGTCGGTCTCCTGCTGTTGTTGATAGTTTAGATTTAATTTTCAACACCATTGGGATGGACACCTTTTTGATAGTGGCCGGGGACTTCAATTGCACCTTCGAACCTTTCCTGTGTGAGGGTGAAGACATTCATAGCGAAGAAGATGCACTCTGGAATATCCATCTTTTGGTATTAAATCCAGTTAAGAGGGGGACAGAGGCAGTCGTCCAATGGCTGGGACTATGCTTTGAGTGGGGGCTGAGAGCTGTAAACGGTCGCTCCCCTTCGGATAAAATGGGCCGCCCTACCTTTGATAATGGTATTCGTACCAGCCGTATCGATTACATCCTGCTAAAAATTGAGTTTTGGTCACTACTGGATGACATGACTGTTTTAGCACGCCCAGAAAGTGACCATAACCCTTTGGTCTTAAGCCTAAAATTAGCTGTGAATCATGGGTGTAGTAGTAGTACCAGGTATGTGACAGCCGATGCATTCCTAAGTAATGATAGACGTAGGGTTCATTGGAGTAAGGTTATAGAAGATCCAGTAGCCCTCGAAAGGATATCTAATGAAGTCTCGTTGATCCGGGGTGAGTTGGAGGCACTGGCTAACCTCACAGGGCAGCCTGATAACTTGATAAAGCTTCACGAGCAGCTTTTTGTAAATCTGAAAGCTTTGCTCACAAAACCCCCTAAACCTGGGCTAGATTCGGGAAAAAATGGTATAATAAATCATGTTGCCTGGCTTATAGTTCACTGGTCAATGCGATCAAATCACGGGTGGTAACAGACATTAGACAGGCTAGGGCTATATAAAAGAAAACCCAAAGGGAGGCTAAAAGAGCTTGGGACGACAGACGTTGGCAGGACATATATGAAGCTAGTAGGTCATCAAATCAAATCAGGTTCTGGCAGGTGGTGAAATGGGGTGGCAATTGTGATTCACAAACTCCTGCAAACCACGTTCCTATTGAGAAATGGGTGGAGTACTTTGCGTCCCAGTTTAGGGCACTAGAATCAGTAGACAAAAGTATTGTTATGGAAACCGCGGCATTAATGCCTTCATTGTTATGCCCACCATTAGTGTTTGTGAGTAAAGATACAGAGCAGGCCTTGAAAATGATACAGGCTGGTAAAGCCCCAGGCATTGATTGCATCCCTGCCTACTTATTCAAATCTGACCTTTTGAATTGGGTTCCATATATTACAACATTAGCTAATGCCATCGCAAATGGAGCCAGGATTCCAGAGACTTGGAAAGGGGCTGAAATCTTACCAATTTTTAAAAAGGGGGACCGCTCGGCCCCGGGAATTACCGTCCGATAAGTTTAATTGACGCCATTCAGAAAGTTATAGCAAGAATGTTATTGGCAAAAATTCAGCATTGGGTTGAAAATGAGAATATCCTGTCGCCTATGCAAGCAGGTTTTAGAACACGTGTCAGCACAATAGATCAAGTGCTTAGATTCCTCCTGATTTATTGGAAGGTGGTTCACTTGGGCGGCGGAACCATCTACGCCGCATTTGTGGATCTTAGGTCCGCATTTGACCTTGTTCATAGAGAAAAACTATGGGCGGTATTAGGAAAAATGGGTATGCCACAAGAACTCCTGAATTAAGTAATACGTCTACATGAGGACACTTTTGCCAGGGTTAGGTGGGGTAGGCAGGGCCAGGTAACTGAGAGTTTTCCAGTTAGACGTGGAGTCAGACAAGGATGCATACTCGCTCCGACCTTGTTTCTTCTTTTCATTAACCAGGTTGCCACGCATTTTGCAGATCTTCCAACTGATGCACCAATATTAGGCGGTAAAAAGTTTCCTCTCCTTATCTTTGCAGACGACACCCTCATTCTTTCAAAAACTCAAAAGGGTCTCCAATCTGCATTACAACAGTTCGAGGTATTCTGTAAATCTAATGACCTACAGGTAAATGTGGGTAAAACTAAATTCATGGTCCTGACTAAGAAATAAGCCATTAAAGAGCCATGTTTGTATGAATGGTACAGATTTAGAGCAGGTGGAGGTAATGACTTATCTTGGGGTAGTTTTAGAGTATAGAACAAGATGGAAACCCCAACTTGATGCCATCTGTCTTAAACTTGCTAGACTAACAGGGTGTCTTATCAAGGAGCAAAGAATGTCACAAACTAAGAGGATAGCACCGGCGCTTAAAATATATGAGGCAAAAATAAGCTCTGCTATCCTATATGGCGCGGACCTCTGGGGCGCCTCTGATCTCTCCCGATTGGCAAAAATCCAAAACAAATTCTTGCAAAACCTGGTAGGCCTCCCGCAATCCACTCCGATGAAACCTTTAATGCTCGATCTGGGCCATCGCTCAATTATAGATGTAGCTTGGTATAGAATGTTGGGATTGTGGAGGAGAATTTGGTCAACCCCGGAATTGGCCATTTTTGCTAAAGAAATCTTAGACCTAAGATCAAGAGTGGGATTTAGTAACCTCCCATGGTGTAAAGCAATAAAGTCCATGCTGGCCAATATGGGTTTAAGCTTGCTATGGACAGCCCCTGAAAATAATGTTTTTCCATCAAAAAAGCAATATAAAGAACTCTATTGGGCCTCCATTAAAACTCAAATTGTTGCTCAGTCTGACTCCTCCTCCTTAACTGGTAGGTTTATGGCACACAAACTTGACCCGCACCTAGAGGACTACTGAGATATCATTATTAGGAGCAATGCTAGAAAACTATACCACCAATTCAGAGTTGGAACACTCCCGGTTAGGACCTTCACTAGTTCTTGGCGTGTTCACTCCTCTGAGTATTGCCCGTGGTGTTCGGACAAATTAGAATCAATAGGTCATATCTTTTTTGCTTGTCCTGCATATCATGCACCACAGAGAAATTGGCTAAAGCCAATCTGCACAAGGTTGAGAACAAAGGTGAGTGCAGAAGCCATATGGCTCCTAAGAACGAATATAACTGAGATTGTAACTATAGCTGTGGCAAAGTTTTTGGGTTGGTCTTGGCTCATTAGGACAAAGTACATACTTGGGAGCTGAGTACGTTCTACCCTTATTTAATTCTTAACCATAGTTTAAACGTCTGATTCTGTATATTTAATTTTGTTTTAAAATTAAGCATGATACATCAAAGCTATTGAGCAGACCATTTAGGTATGAGATAAACAACCCTCATTGAATATTAGTGTTTATTTTACTTGGGGTACCATGTTTTTACTCTTTTACTCTTTTTTAAGTACATTGCGATTTCAAGTAATTCCTTTTATATTGTATGTACATGGTTCTACTCGTTGTCTTTTATGATGAAATATTTCGAATAAAGACGTATGAACTGAACTGGGTATAATAGGACCAAGCTCCTTCCAGTCAGTGTGCTACCTCATACTATACCGAAGGGTGTTGTGTGAATGTAGTTCCACCTCATGAGGTTTAATAAACTCTGTCTTTTCTATTCCAGTTTCTGTGCCAACTTCTTACTATTGGTCTGAGGACTGTAAGCAGAGAAGGGTGAATCCTGTTGGTTTATGTAGATGGTTGGTGTAGTGTAATGTATGTGATGCCACACTCACACCAGTGAATGCTGTTCTGTTGAGTTTCCCTAGGTGCCTCAGACTTATCCTTGCCTACACAGTACATACTTCAGATACATTATGGACATTTGGAAGACTGTACATCTTTCACTAAAGACAAATTTGACACAAAAACAGTGTGTAAGGTATTTTATTTACAAAGTTGACATGTGAGGGGGTGAGCATATTTACATGGAGGTGGTGACGGGGCAGTGAGTTGACAGTCATGGTAAATGAGATATAAGAGTAGATACCACTTTGATGTGGTGACCCAGTCCAACAGACAGGTGCCATTCACAAGGCAGTGTGGGGAAGGACAGGCCAAACAGTCAATGCAATAGGGAAGAGTGTTGCCATCAGGGCTGGCTCCATGACTGACGTTTGGCTGGTGCTTTGCCTCCAGAGACTCCCAGGCTCTTCTTCCGACGACCCCTTGGTCACTTGGCTGGGGGAGCCCTGCTGTGGTCCCAGCGGCATCTGAGGACTCACCCCTCTCCGTGGCCGCAGGGGAGGATGGTGAACTGTCATCCTGCGGCAAAACAGAGGGGGGTGGAGGTGTTGGTTGGGACGCAGGCCTGTCCCTCATTAATGCCACTTGCTGGCCCATAAGGTCCACCATTTGTCCAATGCGTGTGTCAATGGACCTCATTAGCAGGATGAGCTTGCGAAACAGATCATCAGACCACCCAGTTTGGCCCAGGGCTCTGGTGAAGTGTTCCAGGGATGGGGTCCCCGCCTCCTGGCATCTGAGGGTGACCCCGGCCCTCCCACCTGGCCTGCTGCCATGGACCTGTTGCCTCGCCATTGTGGGTCAACGCACACTGTCCCTGCCATCCTCAGTTGTTGGTGTGGGGTGGACATTCCCATGGACAGGGAGGGTGTTGCAGTTGCCACTGGTGGTGGTGGTGAACGCACAGGTCGTAACAGCAGGCGTCTGCAGTGCAGTTGGTGTTGCAGCAGACGTGGTGGTGGGGAGGATGGGGTCCTTGGACCTGTTGCTCCGTGGCACACCAAATGGACCGGCCTCGAGCTCATTGTCCTGAAAATCCTGGGAGTCTACATCTGAGAGTCCATGTATCGGGAGGGAGACTGGCTCTGCTGCTCGTTGGTGTTTTTTTTTTTAAATATATTTTTTATTGAGAGTTCATAGATAAAAAAACAACAGTACATGTCACTTTTCGCATGAGATTTAAAAAGTGCAAAATAAATATTACAAAATACAAAACAGGCAGGCTGTGAATGTACCGTAATAGAAATACGAATTCTGAGAGAAGATATGCAATGTGTATTGTGCAATAAATTGATATTGAAAAGAACACACTTTACAAAAATACATATAAAAAAGAGAAAGAAGTTAAGAATCCACAGTGACTAGCATTCAAACACACTCCAGTATTTATCATATTTTCTAAAGGCCCCTGACCTCAATGCATATTTTTTTTCCCTTCCCTGAATCCTGGATATTTTCACTTTCCATGCATTAAGAGTCGGTACTTTGTCTGTTTTCCAGAGTTGCAGAATAAGTGAATTTGTTACGAGGGATGCTATAAACAGGGACTTATTATGGGGACTGGAGCTGGGGGAGCAACCAAGGACTGAAATAAATTCATTAAATGAAATTGTGGCATCAATTATGTGTCTAAGATATTTTTCAATATCCTTCCAAAATTCCTGTATTTTGGTGCATTCTCATATTATATGTTTCCAACTGCCCTTTTCTTCACAGCAAAAACACTTATCCTCCACTTGAGGATATATATTGTGGAGAAACAAAGGTGTTCTATAGATTAGCCATTTACTGAAGAATTGCATTCGCTTAAAATTAGCGCCTCGGCAATTGACTTATTAAATTTATTAACTTTGTCCCAGGTTGATTTATTAATCGCAATATCTTCTCTCTTTCTCCCCCTGTCCCTCGCCTTATTATATAAAGTGACTGAATTATATTCATTGAGATTTTTTATCCAAGTGCTAATCTTCCTCTCCGTTGAACTGTTTAGTGCTTCACTTATATTTATTTTATAAAATAAGTTACCTATATCAAACATTCTCAGTGCGGCATGGAGGCTAATAAAGGACCATTTCAGGATTGTATTTGAATGCTGCATCTCCCTTTCAACTTCCTCCCAGGTTTTCCAACTGTTCCCTAGAATAAATTCCTCAATTTTTTCAAAACCGTTATCCTTCCAGAGTCTCAAAATGTTTTTATCCAAAGTACCCATCTCTCCTATATTTAGATTAAGCTGGTTAGCTATTCATTCTAAAAATATCAAACTGTTTCAGGAGCTGGGTTTTTTGTTTAAATAGCTACTGTATAGACTTGTAACGTACCTTCTTTGGATATTTAGTGATTCTTACTGGGTCGTTAATCTTAAGTTCAATCAACATCTTTCTCATAAAAAATGTATCTGCTTCGTGATCATCTGTAAAAAAAAACTAAAACTGTGATGTGCAAAAGTAGCATAATAATAGTCTCTAATATTTGGAAAAGACAGTCCTCCCTCTGTAATCGGACAGTTCAAAGTGCTAAGTGCTAATCTCTGAGTCTTATTTGCCCACAGAAAAGAAGAAAACATGCCGCCCACTTTCTTAAAAAATGAAACCTGAATTGCACAAGGAGCTGCACTAAAAAGGAAGTTAAAAAGTGGTAGGATAGACATGTGAATTAGGGCAGCACGACCCATTATTGATAGTGGGAGTTGGTTCCAGCGATCTAATTGTGAGCCAACCCTTTTTAATAAAGGTATATAATTTAATGTGTAGAGGTCTTCCAATTTTCTGTTATGAAAATTCCCAAATATCTCCTAGGAGGAGTAATATATATGTGCCTGAATTCTGTTAGTAAAGTGTCTACAGTGCAATTACATAAGATGATTTCTGTGTTATTCGTATTTATCTTATAGCCTCCCAATTTTTGGAAATCTGAGAATATTTTTAAAATTTCCAACTGACTGGTAGGCTTAGAGTTTAGAAATAGCACAATGTCATCAGCATAGAGTTTTATATTTGTCATTCCAACTACTGGTACTGTACAGGCCATTTTCCCCCTAATTGCGATCGCCAAAGGTTCAATAAATAAGGCAAATAAAATTGGAGATAGGGGGCAGCCTTGCCGCGTGCCACTGTTTATTTGGCATGTCCCTACGTTTACATTGTTGATAATAATCTGTGCCCTAGAATTCTCATATAGTTGTTTCAAAAGAGAAATTAATTCAATCGGAAAATCAAAACTGTGCAAAATCGCAAAAAGACAGCCCCATGAAACACGGTTGAAAGCCTTTTCGGCGTCTAAAAACCAAATCTGTGCTTCCACTTTATTAACGTAAAAAAAATCCAGATCCTCCAATAAAAATGTTGTGTTAGTCCTAGTGTGGAGGTGTCTTCCTGCTATAAAACCGCACTGATCTGGTCCAACAAGGAGCCCTACCATTTTATTCAGTCGGTTCGCTAGGAGTTTCCCAAACATTTTGTAGTCTGTGTTTAAAAGGCTTACAGGCCTGTACGAATTCATGTTTTCTTTATCTTTTCCTTTGTTCAAAATACTAACTACAACTGCAGTGCGGAAGGATTCTGGTGGAGGCCCTCCTTGTAATAGATGATTAGCTAATAGCAAAAACTCTTTACTAAGGGTGCCATGGAATTTTAAAAAAAATTCGCAGGAATGCCATCCTCCCCGGTAGCTTTGCCACTAGGTAGGGAACTTATTACCACATCTAATTCTGCCTTTGTGAACTCCTCAACTAAACATTTTTTATGCCCATTTCCTAATTTGGGAATTTGAAGTGCCCCTAAGAACTCAAAAACTGTTTCGCTTACAGCCTGTTCGATAGTCTGGTAGACTCCCTCATAGTGTTTTAAGAACATCTCTCCTATAAATGCAGTGGTCTTCGCATGCACTTTGGTGACGGGATCGTAAAGGTGGTCTATCCTATTGCGAACTTGATTTTCTTTGGCTTGCCACGCTAGGAGTCTATCTGTATTTTTGCTCTATTTATAAAGCCTCTGTGCATATAGACTACTAGCTGCATCTCCTACGTCGTAGTAGAATCCCCTAATTTGTTTTTGCTTCT
The DNA here is from genome assembly GCF_964261635.1 of Lissotriton helveticus. NCBI lineage: Eukaryota > Metazoa > Chordata > Amphibia > Caudata > Salamandridae > Lissotriton > Lissotriton helveticus. The sequence continues at coordinate 1,746,761,185 of NC_136063.1, read as the reverse complement.
GCTAACGTTTGACCAGTAACTAGGGATCTAATTCTATAATGCTCTTGGTTTGCGTGTACAAGATTAATTTGTAAAGTGAATTTCTCCTCTCTTTTTGCCTTCTGTTTAGGTATTTCTTTGGAGGTAATTATGCCTCTCAATGTGGCCTTGAATGCACCCCAAATCAGGTTGATTGGAGCAGACCTTCTATTCAGATTAAAAAATGCCTCTATCTCCTCCTCAATGTCTGTACACCATTGTGGTTCTGCAAGGTTCAGTTTATTAAAATACCATCTTCTAGGTCCGTTTTTTCCTGAATTCCTATAGTTATTTCCATTTTAAGTGATGCATGGTCTGAAAATGCGTTTGGTAGATGTTCGTAGGTGCAAACTTCGAGGCCATAGGATATTAGATAGAAATCCAGCCTAGATGCTGAGTTGTGTTTTGCAGAGTGGCAAGAATATTCGCTTTTAGATGGATTTTGGGAACGCCAGCAATCAAAGATATCTAGATCTGTTTTACAACTTTGTAAGGCGATGGCAACTTGGGGTTTGTTTAGGCATCGATCTTTTTTGGATGAGTCAATTGTGGGATTTTGTAAACAATTAAAATCACCCCCCCATATTATTTGACCAGGTATGCCCGTCAATGCTTGCTTAAGTTGCAGAATTGGGAGTGGGTCATTTATGACCGGTGCATATATTGTGATTAATATTATGTTTACCTGATTTAGTTCACCATACACAAATGCCCATCTACTGCTGTGGTCTGTGTGTGACCCTTCAACTAAGAACCCTACGCGTTTTCCTATTAGAACGCTTAACCCCCTCTGCGCCAGCGCAGCTACTGATGAAACCCTGTAACCTGCCCAGCCCTTTAAAATTTTATTGGAGTCTACCAGAGCTCTATGATGAGTTTCTTGTATAAAAATAACATTTGGACAGAGATGTTTTAGCCAGCATTCTATAGCGCTTTTTTTACCAACATTACTCAAACCATTTGCATTATTTCTCATTAATCTTCAGACTTTCGTGCAAACTAAATACTCCTGCAGAGCAGACATTGAAAAAGAGATTTATTTAGACAAATCCTAGCTAGATGTATAGGGTATAGAGCAATCTTAGTGAAGCTAAGAAGATCTTTCCAGAATATAGGTTTTCCATGTGCAAAATACGCAAACACTGAGACTAAAAAAAAATAATAAAAAAAGCAGCAGCAATATGTGCAAAGTTAATGCTAAAGTGCAAAAATCATAGGATTCAAGCATCCTTCCATGTGCAAAATACGCAAACCTCAACTCCAAAGAAGAGAAAGCAGCAGAAAGTATGCAAAGTCAACATTAAAGTGCAGGTAGCATAAAAATTGATAATTTTGCAGAGTGCAACATATGCAAACCTAAGCTCTAAAAAGGAAAGCAACAGAATGTGCAAGGACAGCGTTAGAATAAAATTAGTATAAAATTCCAACATTATTTAGGAAAATATACCTTCCATTGCCAAGAAATATGCGAATGTGCAAAATCAGCAAACCATGTGCAAATAGCATCGGCTTCCAGCATCTGAATATGCCAAACTGCCTTAAAGTACGGCAATGGTCTAGTTAGCAAATTAATCAAGACATCCAACATACGTTACAAAGTGCCTTAAAGTGCAGAGAACTAAACCTGATAACTTCTCCCATATCGGTACTATGCAACAAACTGCCAGTATAAAATTCTACAATATGAACTCTCTTTTTTCCCCCTGCTATACCTCCTTCACCAACCCCCATCCCTGAACCCCCTAGAGGGGACGGAAACCCCCAGTGTCCCACTTCCGTCCCCTTCTGTTTTGTTTTCTTCTTTGTGGATGCCATCTTGTTGCATCCATGTGCGCTTCCTGAGTCATCTTGTGACCGCCCCCTTAATCGCAGAGTCTATACATTCGGTCTTAAGTTTTCCAGGAATTTCTACCACCTTTTAGATATCACAAGCCTGCCTACGTAGAAAGACCCTCCATGAATGACTGAGCTTCTTGAGTGTCCGTGAATATAAAAAAAATTCCTTTGGCTATCACCTTTAACTTGGACTGTTGAACAATCATTGCTTGAGGGCCTCTAGCTTTAAAAGAGTCAATCGTTTTAACAAAATCCCTGCGTCTGTGAGCTGATGCTGCTGACATGTCCGAGAAAATCCCAATTTTTTTTTACTTCATCAACGTTAAAAGTTCTTCTTGAGAATGCCATATTCAAGATTTTCTCTTTAACCCTATAGTCAGAAAAATTCATTGGTATGGTACGCGGGTATTTAAGATTATTGGGCTTGTGTACCGGCACTCTGTGCGCTCTTGTGATTGTTAAATCGCCTTGCAGTTCGGGTATAGCCTTTTTTAGAAGTGTCTCAGACCATTTTACCACGTCTGTACCTTCCAGACCTTCGGAAATGCCCACTAATCGTAGGTTGGACCGCCTGTTGTAATTTTCTAAATCCTGCAGTTTCGCTTACATTTGGGATTTATCTTTGTTTGCTGTATGTAGGTCTTTTTGCATAGTAGTTAGGGTGTCTTACAGAGTTGAGACCCGAACTTCTGCCTCTGAGACCCTTCTGGGGAGATTTCTGAAATGTTCCTCTATCTTTGGAAGTCTACTGTGGAGTTGCAATATCTTGTGCGCCTGGGAGATTTTGAGGTCCCTTATTTCCTGAAGGATAATTAACAGCATTTCCTGTACCGAGTTCTCTTTTAGGACTGATGTTTTTGGCAGGGTACATAGAGCCTCTTCTTGGATCTTTTGTAGACTTGGACCTGCCAAGTCCATTGGAGATGAAGTGATTAGCGAAGGGAGGATATATTCCCGTACGGAGCTTCTTCCACCTGTTCAGCTGTCTTTGTACTCTCATCGGGATTGAGCTGAGGGTGGGGTTGAGGTGTAGACTGAATCAGGAGAGCCTGGAGCTGTGGTGTCTTAGTTGGGGGAGTCGGGGGAGCCATATTGGCGTTTGGCACTGCCACTGCCACTGCCACTGGCGGTAGTGATTTTATCCCATCCCCTTCTTCTCTGTATTCTTCCTGCTCCTTTGCTCCCTTCAACTCCTCCCGATTCGGAGTACTCATGAATCGCCCATGTTGGACCAATGGTTTGGAGAAAAGAGGGTATTGCTTAGGACTTGATTGACTCTCTATCCCTCTGCTCGTGTTCTTCCCTATTTTGTCTGCTTTATCCCACCCATTTCCTTCACACTTGTCTCCAACAGCGAGCAAACTCAATTCTGCCGATAATTCAGATAGTGTCTCTGCGTCCTCATCTTCTTCTTCCAAGTCTTCCTCCTCCACGGATTTGATAGAGGTATTGTGTTTATTTTGTCTATTTTTCTCCGCCAATGCCATAGCTTTATTTTTTAGGGCGTTTCTTTGTAGCGCCTTTCTTCTCCCTGTTTTTTCCCCTTTAGACACAAGTACAGGTACGGCTACTGTTGGTGATGCACCAGACTTTAACAACTCTCTTGCTGTGTCTGCCTTAGCCTGTTTACCCCTTGCTTTCGCTGTCATCCTAGTAATTTATTGGGTAATAGGCCGTGGGGCAGAGAGGCAAGGGACAAACGACAAACGGTGTTGACTCCGCTGAGCTATTAAGCCCACAAAACAAATCGGCAGATCATTCAAGGGACCTTGGGCGCCGCCCGTTGTTAAATACTGTGCTCAACCAACAGTCACAAGTAGGACCGGAGATAACCACCCCCAATGAGGCAGAATAAGGACACAGATAAGAGCACAGATGGGAGAAAGGCAGTAGGAGCGTGGTCACATGATCAGCCCCAAACGAAATTTAGTGCAAGTGCGAGTGTACCATCCTGGCACAGTTCTGTCCTGACCTCTCTTTTTTACACAAATTTACCCCCCCTAAAGGCAGACTCACTTGCTCTCCTCAAGCCCCGGCCCACAGGAAAACCGTGGCTAGCCGGGACCGGACCCCCAGGGAGCTCCAGAAGCGCAAGCGGGTGCCCGAATACTTGGTTGGAAGAATTGTTGTTGGTCAGCTTCTAGAAACACTTCTAGAAACACTCGAAAGCCCCCAGAGCCGGCCTCCAGGTGAGGGAATCAGGTCAGGAAATCACCACGGGTGTTTAGCGCACTCAGAGGCTGAAGGACCGCAAGGCACGCTGGGGCAGGAAGTCCCCTGTCGGATGTTAGATGCCTCTTGGGTGCGAGAAGCGTATCGTTGGTAGCACCCTCCGGCAAATATGGAGAAAAAGTCTCCCCCAGTGCTGCATGGGGGGGAGGCTGCTCTTTACGGTCTTTAAGGTCTTCGTGCTTTTTAAGCGCCTTTGGGAACCAACCGCCAGGTCAAGAAAATCAGGTCGGGTGAGCCGGGTCCAGGAAATACCGCGGGCGTTTGCCTCACAGTGGGCGTTAGTTTGCTCAACTCACCACGCCTTCAGGCTTCACCCGCATACGAGCGGCAGCGAGCAGCAACATCCAGTGAAAAGATACCGCTGGCATTTGGCGCCTGCAGGCGTTAGTTTGTTTGGCTCACCGCAGGTGTTTTAGTGCCTTCAGGCATTCGTTTGCTCGGCCTCCATCGGCTTCACCCGCATACGAGCGGCAGCGAGCAGCAGCATCCAGGAGGACGGAGCTCAGTGAAACAGGAAGTGCTCTGGCGACGTGCATGGGTTCACGTCAGCCACATCCCTCACCGGACAACAGGTGGGTGATCCCCTGCTCGTTGGTGTTGTCCTCAGCAGTAAGTTCTTGGTCACCTGTGGATTAGAAGGTGGAATGGGTATTGTTGTGCACTCTGAAGGCATTGTGTTAGCTGTGTGTCATCCACTGTCTGTACACTACACAATTGACATATCATCACATTGTTTTTTGTGTGCATTACTGTGCCTCCTAACATGGTGGAGAGGTACATACATTACTTGTACATGTTGTGAAGTATCAATGCATACCATGCAAATCGTAACGGAATCATGTTCACCGGGACCTGTTGCCATGTAGCGACTGGCACAACATCTTGTCATTGTTGCATCCTTGTTGTTTTGTCTGACCTGCCAGATGTCACATCTGGCCATGGACTGGGCACTGTATTGTACTGCATGACCTTCTCATGTCATGTACATATTTTGATTCATATGCACACACATGCTTCCTAAATATTGAAATGGTCCTTGCTGATTGGGCCACATGGCAATGCACTCATCAGGTTGTGCCCAGTCTTCATTGTGCATGTACATTGGTGTGTGACTCTTTGGTATCTGTGACAGCTCACTTTGCTTACCTGTGTGCACACTGTGGATGTCAAGCGGGGTAGGTGTGCATTTTTGTGCAATGAGAGGGCTTGTGTTGCCATATGGCAGCATTTCATTAGTGACAATGTGTGGGTGCATCTACGGGCTACCTACCTGTAGGTGAAGGTGAACACTGCAATGACTGCCACATTCTTGTGGGTGGGAGGGAGTAATCCATGCTGCAAGGGTGTGGGCCAGGGGGCATGGTGGGAGTAGTAGTGCAGGCCTCCCACCCTCAAACAGCCCTCCCAGGCAAGATGGCTACCTACCTGTTAGGTGAAGGTGAACACTTCAATAGCTGGAAATGGTTTCCGACCCACTCGGATCAGGAGAGTCCAACCGACGGAGTACGATGCATCCGGATGCTTCCAGATACGATTTGGTTGGCCTCCCATTGACTTTAATGGGAGGATATGTTCCTAACCACATCATAATTGGGCCCTTGGTCATTCCCGATCCGATTTGGAAGGAGCAAATGCCATTAGGAGACCTTCCTAACCGCATCAGAATCAGGTCCTAGGTGGGAATGCTTTCCTAATCGCATCAGAATCAGGCCCCCTGTGTTACCACATATCCCTTGATAAAAAGTGAACACCACTTGTGTGAGTGTCTAGTATCTTTGACCCAAATTGACCCAAAATGCAAACTGGAGGCATCATTTTTCACCCAGCAAAATCTATGTATTTGTACAATGTGTGTAGCTGCAGATTTTGGGTCCTATCTCAGCTGCCACCCAGTGAAACCTACTATACCCACACATTTCTGAAAACTTGTTATCTCAGGGAGTCCTAGGTGGCATGCCTTGCATGGCTCTTACATGGTTTTCTTATCCAAAAGCTCTTGCAAACCTCAAACTGTGGCTACAAATGAATTTTCTCAGATTTTTGTGAGGGAAAGTTTTGGAACTTGCTGAAGGCCAAAAATAACCTACCACACTTGGGTTTCCTACGTCTTGTGATAAAAATGGTACATCACTTGTAATGGTGGGTCTATCACTCACAATAGAAAGGGCCATAAGTGCAACAAGGACAGATCCACCCATATCTATAAAGTATAAACCTAGGGGTAGTCTAGGGTGGCATGACTTCTGTGGCTCTCACCAGGTTTCTTACCCAGAAGTGGTGGGCCACCACACATTTCTTTGATTTACCGTTGCTCCTATGTCCCTTGATAAAAATGGTGTCTCACTTGTGTGTGTGGGCTTAGCACCCACTACAGAAAAGGGCCCAGAACACAACACGGAGAGATAAATAAGTTTCACTCCAAAGCAACCTATTTTTTCTATTTGTGCAGCTGTCAATTTCATGTACTAACTGAGGGGCTCATTAGGATGGCGGACGGACTTGCGTCTGTCCGCCACCCTAGAGGAGGAGGGACTTTCCGCAGGGGCCGCGCACGATCCGTCCAGTGCAATTAGGATGTGACCGCCAGGGTGGCGGTCACATCCTCTATCTTTAACATTGCGGCGGATGCAGCTTCAAGCTGCACCCGCCGCAATGTTAAAAATGCATGCACCGTATTTGCGTGCACAAAGCAGCAGGAACCGCGCGGTGCCTGCAGCTTTGTTCACGCAAATGCAGGAGGGTACCATAGGTACCCCCCATGTGCACCCCCAACCCCCCTTCACCCAGGGGGCCCGCAACAGCCCCCCGAAGTGAAGGTCCGTATGCTTTTCCACGGCGGAAAAGCCGCAGCGGAAAAGCATACATTTTACACCATCCTAATATGGCTGGCGGTGTCTGACAGACACCGCCAGCCATGTTAGAGCTTTTCCGCCGCGGTTGTAAGCCAACTGCGGCGGAAAAGCGGCGGACTGAAACCAGGACCCACCAGCAATCCTAATGTGGCGGTGGGTCTTTGGTGGGTCCGCAGAGGATTTTTCGCACCCGCCGGGCCGGCGGTGGCTTCCACCGGCCCGGAGGAGGCGGAAAATCCTCCATCATAATGTGCCCCTTAGTTGGCACCAGAGAAAACATACCAAACCATATTATTCCTGAAAATTAGACACTCAGAGGAGTACAGGTTGTCATCACTTGTGTAGATCCCACAAGTTTCTCTCACTAGGAAGCAGCTGCAAACCTCAAACCTTGGCTAAGAACACACAATTTCCTTCAATTTCTGTGAGGGAAACTTCTGATTACTGTGGGAAGCCACACATTTCCTACTATCCACCATTCCCTTATGTGTCTCAATAAAAATGATACCTTAGTTTTATTGGTGGACCTAGAGCATATACAGAAAAGGGACCAAAACACAAAATGGAGATATCAAGTTTTCCCACTCAAAACTGACACTTTTTGCATTTTTGGTAGCTGCAGATTTTAGGCCAAAGCTCAGTAGTCACCTTCCAAAACCACAAATGTCTGAAAACTAGAATCCTGAAGTAGTCCAGGGAGGCAAGGACTGTTTTGGCTTTCACAAGCTTTTCTTACCCACATCTCAAAATGTGATTACATACACATAGGGCTCAATTCACAAAGGTAAATTTAGACCTGAGGGCTACATTTAAACTTTAGGTCTAAACTTGGATTTCTTGTCTAAGTTTACCTTTGTGAATAGGGCACATATTGTTCTCACATTTCTGTTACAGAACATTCTAGAACCTGCTGGGAGCCACTAAGTTCCTACCACTAGCGTTCTATCATGTCTCCTGATAAAAAAAATTGTACCTCGCTTGAGAGGGTGGACCCGCAACAGGAAAGGCCCCAACATGCAATATTGAGAGAACACATTTATTTCACTCTAAATCAACAGTTTTTGCAATTTCAGTAGCACTGGAGTTAGGCTCTGAACAAGACACCTGGGGGAGTCCAGGGTGACTCTCTCCAGGTTTTATCAACCAGAAGCCCTTGCAAACCTCAAACCATGTCTAAAATCTAGGCCTGGTTGGAGAAATTCACTCTGCTCGTGGATCTAGCGGATTCAGTAACTCTGTGCTCCACATGTAACGTGGAGTTCCTGCTAAATGTGCCATCTGGGGCGGACCACGATTTCTGTTAGCACACGGGAGACGTCTACTGGTGCACTGCTGAGCGCTATGACACTTGCCGGCTCCTAGAGAATGAGCACAAGATTTTGGCTCCCACTAGCACTGCTTCTGACAACGAAGCAGTATTTTTGTGAGATTGGCAATGGCGAGCTCAACTGCACCTCAAGCAGATTCTTTATTCGAAAAGCAGCCAAATCTATTCAAAAAGGCGTTTTCAAGTTAATTTTCTACTCCAACGGACCATTCAAGTTGTTTTTTTAGTGTTAGAAGACTTTTTAAAAAAAAATTCCAACAAGAAGGAGGTGCCCCAGATGCTCCAACTTCCTGTCCCTTTCCAAGAGGCTCCTTCCTGTGCTTTGTCGAGCTCCTTGTCACTTTTCATTTGGATTTGGAGCTGGAAGGATCACTCACTTTCTCTGCTGTACATTGGATTTAAGGATGTTTTTGAGATATCACAAGTAAGTAAAAAAAAACTCCTGTATAAGAGTGTAGTTTGTTTAATAAAGGGCATGCACAAGTATTTATTTGCGGTGAGTGGCCTGCAGTTTCAGTACAGGCCTAGTTATTTTTTACATACATTTTTTCATCCTTTGCATAGAAAAAATCTTGCACAGTTAAGTATATTTTCTCTTTACTTTTTAAATTTGTAATATTTATTTATTTAGTTTACTATGTGGCTTAGTTGTCTGCCTATGGCCATCCAGCCAGTAAGTCCAGGCCAATACACGTCATGGGTGTACGAAACAACTGTTTCTGTGGAATATCTTATTTTAAAACATAATGTAGGGCTGGGACGGCATTAGATGAAATTAAAAATTTATTTTTTTGCATTTTACTTTTTACAAAAAGTGTATAGGTGAGGTAATATGTGTTCTCTTGGAAGAATGTGTGTTGTAAATTACTTATAGATCAGTTGAATGCCATTTTTGGCATTGCTGAATTAATGGTAGTGTAGTGTTTTCTTTAGTGTTACCAGTACCTCCTTTGTCTCCCCAGTGTCCGTGTGTGTTTCGCATTTGTTTTTGTTCTCAATGCCATATCACCAGAGGCCATTTTGTATAGTCTGTGTCCATAGGCCTGTATGTGTTCTTGGTTTTTCATGCCTCCTTGCTGATTGTTGTTTGACCATGTGGCAAGCAACCATTTTGGGTAACTGGCCAGTGTTGCTTTTTGTTGCCATGCCTTTCTGCAGGTTGTTGTTTGACTATGTGGCCAGAAGACATTTTGTGATAGCTACACTTCTTTTTTACAGTTTTCAAGCCATTTTATAGGAAGGTTGATAGAAGAGGGCTAAGCCTTTTTGTATTCGGTCATGTTTTTACATTTCCCTGATATCAGTTTAATATTATACTTAAGGATCATGGTAGTATTTGTATATTAACAATGTTATCTATCTATATATATATATAAAAACAAATGTATGTCTGTCTGTCTGTCTGTCTGTCTGTTTGTCCTTTATGCATTACTACACCAATCATCCGATCGCCATGAAACTTTGGGAAGTTGTTGAGTACACTCCCGCGAAGGTTTCTGGTATACGCATTACTACACCATTCATCCAATCGCCATGAAACTTTGGGAAGTTGCCTATGGCCTGGTCACCCCCACGCTCCTGTGCCTGCTGCCGCTGCCGCAGCCCCAGCCTCCCGAGGGCCGCCGAGCCCACACCAGCTTTTCCCGCCGCCCCAGCCTCCCGAGGGCCGCCGAGCCCACACCAGCTTTTCCCGCCGCCCCAGCCTCCCGAGGGCCGCCGAGCCCACACCAGCTTTTTCCGCCGCCCCAGCCCTTGGCCCCGCCCCCCCCGACAGCCGATTGGCTCGCGCTCCCGCCTCCCCGCAGACCCTCCCGACCGGCTCCCTTCTTAAGGGGAGCCAGAGCAAGTTCCAGGGAGTGACCACAGCGCCTACGGCCTGGTCACCCCCACGCTCCTGTGCCTGCTGCCGCTGCCGCAGCCCCAGCCTCCCGAGGGCCGCCGAGCCCACACCAGCTTTTCCCGCCGCCCCAGCCTCCCGAGGGCCGCCGAGCCCACACCAGCTTTTCCCGCCGCCCCAGCCTCCTGAGGGCTGCCGAGCCCACACCAGCTTTTCCCGCCGCCCCAGCCCGTGGCCCCGCCCCCCCGACAGCCGATTGGCTCGCGCTCCCGCCTCCCCGCAGACCCTCCCGACCGGCTCCCTTCTTAAGGGGAGCCAGAGCAAGTTCCAGGGAGTGACCACAGCGTCTACGGCCTGGTCACCCCCACGCTCCTGTGCCTGCTGCCGCTGCCGCAGCCCCAGCCTCCCGAGGGCCGCCGAGCCCACACCAGCTTTTCCCGCCGCCCCAGCCTCCCGAGGGCCGCCGAGCCCACACCAGCTTTTCCCGCCGCCCCAGCCTCCTGAGGGCTGCCGAGCCCACACCAGCTTTTCCCGCCGCCCCAGCCCGTGGCCCCGCCCCCCCGACAGCCGATTGGCTCGCGCTCCCGCCTCCCCGCAGACCCTCCCGACCGGCTCCCTTCTTATGACGTCCCCAGAGCGACCGCGCAGCGGACGCGCGCAGCGGGAGCACCGAATGAGCGCCGAAGGTGCGCCAAAGGTAAGCCCGTCTGCGCCCGTCCGCACCTGGACCGTGCCCAGTGCCAGGACCCCTGGCCCTCGCAGACCCCAGCCCACCCGCCGGACGTACGACGCCGCCACCCTCAACGCACTCAACGCCGGCCGAACCCCTGGATGCTACCGAGCCACCCCGAGACGAACCCACGGACCCTTCATCTGCCAGTCCTGCAAGTTCTCCTGCACCCGGACCTGCACTGCACCAGCACCCACCAAGCCGAACTCCAGCAGCACCCACCTGAAGTGCATCCTGCTCAACACCCGCTCCGTCCACAGACACGCCGTCGAGCTCTGGAACCTGCTCGACACCACAGCCCCAGACGTCGCCTTCCTCACGGAAACCTGGATGAACGCCTCCTCAGCGCCCGACACCGCCATCGCCATCCCGGACGGCTACAAGATCATCCGGAGAGACCGCGTCAACCAGACTGGAGGAGGCATCGCCATCATTCACAGGAACACCATCCGCATCACGACCAACACCGACGACACCATCGCACCCGCCGAACACCTGCACTTCCAGATCCAAGTCAACCCCAAGACCACCCTCAGAGGCACCCTCATCTACAGACCCCCGGGACCACGCACACAATTCAGCGAGGACATCGCCGACTTCATCAGCCCGCTCGCCCTCCCCTCAGCCGACTACATCCTCCTCGGGGACCTCAACTTCCACCTGGAGAACAACGACGACCGCAACACCACCACCCTGCTGGAAAACCTCGCAAACCTGGGACTCAAGCAGCTGGTGACCACTCCCACCCACCTCGCCGGACACACTCTCGATGCCGTCTTCTCATCCAGCAAAGACATCGCCTTCAGCCACGCCACAGGACTCCACTGGACGGACCACAGCTGCGTCCACTTCACCTTCAGAAGAACGACGACCCACCACCACCAGCAACAGGTCGCCCGAAGAAGCTGGAACAAGATCACAGCCGACCAGCTCGCCGCTTCTCTGAGTCAGCACCCTCCCGCCAGCTCAGCGAACCCCAGCCAGGCCGCCGACAACCTCACGAAGTGGATCAGCAACTGGGCGGACGAACTCGCCCCTCTGAGGACCCCGCCCAGCAGACCCGGCAGCAAGAAAGCCCCATGGTTCACCGACGAACTCATGAGCTCCAAGAAGAACTGCCGAGCCCTCGAGAAAGTCTGGAGAAGGGAACCAACACCGGACAACATGACCACCCTCAAGCTTGCCACCCGGAAGCACCACCAACTGATCCGCGCCACCAAGAAAACTGCATTCAAGGACCGACTGGACAACAACGCACACAACTGCAAGGAACTCTTCAACATCGTGAAAGAGCTCTCCAACCCCAACGCCGGAAACAACGACATCACCCCATCGCAAGACCTCTGCAACTCCCTCGCCTCCTACTTCCACAACAAGATCGCGGACATACACAACAGCTTCAGCATTCAACCATCGCACACAACGACCGCAGCAACGCCGCCCACCACCACCCTCCACGCCTGGACTCCGATCAGCACCGATGACACCGTCCGCATGATGAACTCCATCCACTCCGGATCTCCGACCGACCCCTGCCCTCACCACGTCTTCAACAAGGCCGACGCTGTCATCGCACCCCACCTGCGGGACATCGTCAACACCTCCTTCGACACCGCCACCTTCCCGGAGAGCTGGAAGCACGCCGAACTCAGCGCTCTACTAAAGAAACCTACAGCGGACCCCACCGAACTCAAGAACTACCGCCCCATCTCGCTCCTCCCATTTCCAGCCAAAGTCATCGAGAAGGCCGTCAACAAACAGCTGGCCGCCTTCCTCGAGACGAATGGATCCCTCGACCCCTCACAGTCTGGCTTCCGAGCCAACCACAGCACCGAGACCGCCCTCATCGCTGCCACCGATGACATCCGAGCCCTGATGGACAACGGAGAAACAGCGGCCCTCATCCTCCTAGACCTCTCCGCGGCATTCGATACTGTCTGCCACCGCACCCTAGTGCAGCGCCTCAGCAATGTCGGAATTCAGGAGAAGGCACTGGAATGGATCGTCTCCTTCCTCGACGGAAGAACACAGAGAGTCCGTCTACCACCGTACAAGTCAGAGGCCACCGAAGTCATCTGCGGCGTCCCTCAAGGATCCTCGCTGAGCCCCACCCTCTTCAACGTCTACATGAGCCCCCTCGCGCCCATCGCACACCAACACAACCTGAACATCATCTCCTACGCCGATGACACCCAGCTGATCCTCTCACTGACCAACGACCCCGCCGGTTCCAGAGCCAACCTTCACGAAGGGATGAAAGATGTAGCCGAGTGGATGACGACCAGCCGCCTGAAACTGAACTCAGACAAGACGGAAGTCCTCATTCTGGGCTCCTCGCCCTCCGCCTGGGACGACTCCTGGTGGCCCCCCGCCCTGGGCACCGCACCCACACCGACAGACCACGCACGCAACCTGGGCTTCATCCTGGACTCCTCCCTCTCCATGACCAGACAAGTCAACGCCGTCTCCTCGTCATGCTTCAACATCCTGCGCATGCTACGGAAGATCTTCCGGTGGATCCCCACCGAGACCAGGAAGACGGTCACCCAGGCCCTCGTCACCAGCCGACTGGACTACGGCAACGCCCTCTACGCCGGAACCACCGCCAAGCTCCAGAAGAGACTCCAGCGGATCCAGAACGCCTCAGCCAGACTCATCCTCGACATCCCCCGACGCAGCCACATCTCCGGACATCTGAGAGACCTGCACTGGCTCCCCGTCAACAAGAGAATCACCTTCCGTCTCCTCACCCACGCACACAAAGCCCTACACGATCAAGGCCCGAGCTACCTCAACAACCGCATCAACTTCTACGCTCCCAAACGCCACCTCCGATCAGCCAGTCACGCCCTCGCCGCCGTCCCCCACATCCGAAGAACGACAACAGGAGGAAGGTCCTTCTCCCACCTGGCCGCCAAGACCTGGAACTCCCTCCCGACCGACCTGCGCCTGACCCAAGACCACCTCTCCTTCAGGAAGAAGCTCAAGACCTGGCTGTTCGAGCAGTAGCAGCACCCCCGCCCCTAGCGCCTTGAGACCCTCCGGGTAAGTAGTGCGCTCTATAAATGTCCTTGATTGATTGATTGATTGATTGAGTACACTCCCGCGAAGGTTTCTGGCATAACATTTTCTTAAATATCGGCCCCCCAGGGCCCTCATAATCTTTCGAATACTGAATTTTTCCATTTATGTATCCACAAGCACTCGAATAAATAATTAGAATTAAAACGACACTTTGAAATGTTTTCCATATTAAACTGAATAAGTTTCAATAAAAATGACACAATGTAAATTGAAGGTTATCATAACAAGTTTCCTTGAATTTCCTTTCTTCTGAGATCGCAGCAACGCGCGATGGGTAAGCTAGTATATTATATAATGTTTCGCTTTTTTCACATGCACCTCCGTTCCTCCCAATGGGTTTCTCATAGACCCCTAGTATCCCCTAGTACACCAGCAATTAATGTTTTTGCTATTTATTATTTTTTTCTTTTAATTCCATTTACTTTTTTCTTTCAAGTATTTTTTATTAACATTTTTTTACTTTTTTAAATGTATATTTTTTTTATGTTTCATGTTTTTCGTAAACATTTTTTTGCCATCCATACACCAGCTGCCTGCCCTAGGTGCTCAGCTACACACAAGCATTTATTTTTCAAGTATTATTCCATTTTGGGGCGCTAGGTGGCGCACAAGCGGAATGGCCGCAGTCTTCTGAGGCTCCCGTCGACCGGCCAAATTATCCTGTAATTATCCTTGCTATAAGTCCTTTTCGGAGTGCATTTCTTAATGCTTGGAGGTGCTCGAACACTAGAGGACTGGTGGACTGCGGCTCAGCGGCTGGGGACGACACCAGGACCCTTGCTGTCACATCGCTAATCGGCGCGGGATCATCCTGTGCAGGCGGCGGTGTCTGTGTCCGGCAGCGAGGACTACCGGGGAGCCGCTGTCGTGCGGCTGTGTGCAGGCCAAACGTCCGTTGCAAGGAAACAGGATTGGAGGAGTGACCCGCTGAGCGGCTGGAGGTATTGTCGGGATCCCTGCTGGGCTTCGGCGTCCCATCTGTGAGGTCCATTGGCACAGGAGATGGCCTCACAGTAAGGAAGGGAGTTACTGTTGGAGGGGAGGCGGCGTTGACAACATGACGGCGGTGACTGCGAACCTGATGTGCTAGGCGGCTGCTCCCTTCATCAGATAAGTGGGCATTCAAGTGGTTTGTGTATGCGCTGATTGTGCGAGGCGAGGACCGAGGTCCCCTTGTGTGCGGGCTTCGGAGGAGAATAGACGGGCAGACTAGAGGCGTAACAGGGACTGTGATGAAGCATTGAGGGTGGGGAAATTCCTGAGCTCACACCCGGCGGATAACTAACTGCCCTTACATGGAGTTTGACATTTTGGTGGGTGCTAATTGCCATTATAACTAATCGGCCACTCTTACCACATGCTGTGACTGTGCTTACGTGTTGATACTGGCGGCCATTACCCTCAGTGCTATTCTAAAATGGCGACATGCATTGTGGGGATATGATTGAATCCAGCTAGCTCAAGAGAGCTGAGTGTCCCGCGATTGACTCTATGACTTGCTTATTCTCCTGACTTGGACTGAAAGGGCTTGTTGGCACCTGTGGCATATCGTAGAGATGTTACTGCCCTACTGGGAGACGTCATACAATCTTGAAATTAATGGTCTAATCAATCTGTGGAGCGGAGCACTGCAGGCTTGCGAAGACTTTATCTGCCTGAATATATGCAACGGCACTCCGACTGCTCATATCTCCCTGCCGTGCTCTTGTGGATTGACCTGGGTTCCCTGCATAGTACACCTGCATTTATTGCACGCCACATAGGCGCTTGGTTCTTCTCCTGCTCTCCACTACCCCCTTCCTCTAGTTGCCTTACCGGAGAGTGGTATACATACGCTTTGTGGGATAACGTGGTGGGTAATTGGTCTGGATACGATGGGCAAGCCGGACTCCAGGCAACCTCGCCACTCCAGGCAACCTCGCCTTACTTTTGATGCCAAAAAACCACCAAAGAAGATGCCCGAAAGTGGGGAGGTGCAGACTGCAGAGAACACAGGGGCTGCAACCGATAGCTCAGACACTGAAATGCGCACCATCCTTAAAGAAATGAGGCACGGGTTTGCCACAATTGCTGATAGGGTCGATACACTTCAGACCCGCATGGACAGTATTTCGCATAAGTTAGATACGCACGAAGGCCGATTGAAGGAGGCGGAACAACGAATTTCTACCTCTGAAGATGTTACTGACCAACTGAAACAGGCAGTCACACAAATGGACAAGCTGATGCGCATCATAGATGCTAAAAATGAGGACATTGAAGGGCGCAGTCGGCGCAATAACGTCCGGATCTTAGGTATTCCGGAGAGTACCAACACAGGTCGGCTGGAACAATATGTTGAGAGACTGTTGACGGCAATAACTGAGGAAGGAGCTTTATCCGTTCAATTCATTGTCGAGAGAGCTCATCGCTCGTTAGGTCTGAGACCCCGGCCGGGGACAACCCCGAGGCCCATCATAGCGCGTTGATAGAGCGCGCGAGGTCACCCAGCCAATGATTTCGCCGTTTCCGGCTTCAGGGCCCATATACTTTCAATTCACACCATTCATTGACCAGGCGACTTCACGGGCTACTACCAATCTGTGTGTGTTCCCTACTGTTATTACTCAGAGTACCCGACTTACCATCCACCGACACGGGTACCTATGACCTCAACGGATCAGGGGCCTAGCTGTAAAAGGAAAGGCAGCCAATGCAAATTCAAAATGACATTCAATACTGCTGTAAAATGACCACGGACAACTGGAAGTTTAAAAGCTTTATCTAAACTTCGTTTTCATCAAGCATCAAACTTACAAGAATAAGGCAATCAATAACCAAGATAATGAAAAGTACATAACTATAGAGAAATAAAGTCAGGGTAATCATGGAAAATACTAATATGGGATGCAACAGGAAAACACTATGTATTCAGGGTAAGAGTGCTTTAGACAAATTAAGTAAGGCCGTTCTAGACCATATCAGGAAATGACAAACTGCAATGCAAAATATGATTTCTAAAAGGTAGGATAACATAGGAACAATGTTTAAGAAAATATGCAATTGACTTTTCGTTTCAATAGTTTGCGGCAAAAAGCATGGAAAATCAACATGTGCAAGGTGTCTCTTTATTAAAGCAAAGACAGAAATATAGAAAGGTGCAAGTTTAAAGAATTTAGAGCAGTATTTACCTAGACTGGTGTGGAAACCAAACCCTGGCCACGGGTTCGTTAAGGACAGGAAACCCTCAAGGAAGGACACCCCTCAAAGGACAGCAGGTGCAGAATGGACACCCAGGACAGGACAGGATACCCTCAGATTAGGAATCAGGACAGGACCCTCAGGACGGGACAGCAAACCCTCAGGACAGGACCGCTCAGGACAGGACCGCACCCGCAGTTTGGAAGCAACGCCTGCGCTCCACCCTCTCTGCAGCTATCGATCAAGACCCCGATTGGGTCAGCGAACTCCCAGCAAAGTGCTTCGCCAGCACTTTAAGGTTCAGTAGAACCTTAGTCTATGGTCAATTTCTGACAGAGTGCTCCGCAGCGCTCTGTATCTTCAGTCACCTATTGAGTACGATGGGTCAGTGACAGGTCAGCTAAACCAGACAAGTCGGACAAAATCCCTCGGTGCACCCAGGGTAGATATACTCTTTTGGGTCAGTGTACCACCCCCCAATGTTGCAAAGTGTCAGAATCCCTCGATTTGGATTGGTCCTAAGGTAGGCTTTGGGTAACACACCAATCATAACACACTATTTGGATGCCTAATTTGCATCTTTGGGTACCGCCTGGCAAGATGGGGTTCCCATGAGAAACTGCAGAGAAATACAATGATGAATGTACATTGTTGCCGAGTAGGGACATATGTCTCCGTTTGCTGGGTTTGCAGGTCAGTTCTCAGGAGCATCTTGCCCATCCCTGCCAGCTGGCCAAGTTCCACCAGCCAAGGTTGTCAGTTCCCCAGACATAGGAGCATGCGTAGAAAGGCCCTCCAAGATGGCATTCGGTTCAGTCAGACCCCCATTCCACGCGGTACATGAAAAGTAAGCGAGAACAAATTAATACATAGAAATAACATTATGAAAACACATCACAGGGTTTGTACTTTCAACTTATCACTATAAAATATACTTATGCAACCTAAATGTTAGCTACATATAAACAGACACAAGAGCAGTAGCACGAGCAGTACCACGTTATAGGCAAAGCTATGTATTACGCATGCGCATAAATTTCCCTCCAACTCTGCAGACACGTCAGGACACGTGAGTGTGACTGACGCATGCGCAGTAACTAAATACAAGCGGCGGCCATGTTAAATGACTCGAGTAAATTATTTTAGTAAAACACATAGGCAAGCTTCATGGAAACTTAAAATAAACGTTAGTAAGACGTACAACTTATTACCTTATTACACATAGACGAGGTTCATGAATACGGCAAGTCGCAAAATATGCGAAGCTTTGCTTCATCAATCCCCTCTTTGAGGATATTTACTATCATCACAAATTAAATGGAATCAGATGCCAACTTATCACACCTTGTACATCTCTATCTCTTCCAGCAATTTGCCCAATTTTTCTCTTTCAGTTTTTGTAGGGTGAGAATTCTTCACCTTTTTATAGATCTGATTATTCATCTCTTCTAATTCGAGCTCATCCACACTTCGTTTCACCCCTCTTGCATTCACTTCATGCTTTCTGGTGTGCTTCCAACATTTGCAACAGACAAATATGGAAAATAGGATGAGACCTATAATTCCAATTGGCATCAGTACCTTGAACAATAAGCCTTTACCTACGCCAGCAAGCCAATGACCTACATTTGAGAGACCATCTACCAGTCTTTTCCAGGCACTATCAACCTCGAGTGGTCTGAGTTCCTTTGCCAAATTAGTAATGTTTTTCACGTATCTTTTAAGCTGCACACTTTTGTCCGGAATATAAGTGCAACAATGTTGCGCCTTCAACATCCGGCAGACTCCGCCCTCTTTCGCCAATAAGGTATCAAGAGCAAGTCGATTCTGCAAAACCATTGATCTGATCGCAACCATTTCGGTATTGACCAGCAGAAATCCATGAGCTGTCTCAGTCGACAACACATCCACTATAGTGGACAATTTGCAAATTCTGTGAGTGTTCAGAACCACTTCCACTCCAGGTATCAGTGCACTGAAAATACTACCCATTATTTCACCTATACTTTCTCTTTTACTACGCACTAAGCCATTAGTATTTTCACTGCTTCCAGCAACTCCATTCACATGGTATATTTTCGGGAAGACAATGCCAAAATAGCAGCTTCCATACCAGTGATCCGGCAATTTGAAATAAGCCTTGTCCCCACAAATATAATAAATTTCAGGAAACACAGGCTCTGACCCATTTTTGAAACCCCAACCTCCAATTACCTTGTAATTATGTTCGCATTCACTGGAACCAATGAAAATGTTATTATAATAGCTAGTCTTCTCGCGGTGAAGACATAGCTTGCCTTTCTTTTCAAAATCCAGCAACAGCGCAGGACCCGCCCCACCAGTTGAGGTGCCTTCCATGTTCTCTGCCCATCTTGGCTTTTTCTGACTTTCGTCATTAGCCTTCTTTTGTATTTTAATTCTCCTTTTCTCTGCCATGTTCAGGAACATCTTTTCCTGCTCACGCAAAGAACAAGTCAAGTTATCTCTGTGTGCGTCAGCTATGTCGATATTACCTATAGTCAGGAAGTAGTCTCCCATATATCGTATTGCGTCACTTTTGGTATGTACAGGATTCAAGTTCCCACGTATAGGAAGTTCAGAAAAGATCACGTCATTGTTAGAGTAATAGTACTGTAACGGTCCTCTTTTGTAAAATAAACTAGCTAAAATACTACAGGAAATTCCGTATGTCAGCGGCAAGTGATGGTATGTCACGCCTTCAGCTACAGAGGTAGGTAGCTTCATGCAGACATAGCAATCTTCAATTTCCATAGTCTCTACATAGTGTATTAACAAGTTTGCAAAAACATTTAAGTGTGTCCTGTTCTTAACTCCATGAAAATGTAGTCCTCCCTCATCTGATGCTTCTAAGTCTTGTTTTGTTTGTCTCAGTGCTCTCTCATGTCTTGCTACACTCTGTGTTGTCAGCTCCTCACTGTCAGTATTTACAATTTCAGTAGGGACAATATTAGTATCTTTACTTACAGCAAAGGGAATGAAAATTGTTGGTCCTATCCAAAGTAATATCAGGACAACTATACTACAGACACATACCTTGCAGCATGTTTTGCAACGACTGCAACTAGGTCTACCATTCACGGTTGAATCAGACATTTTGGCTCAGAAGAAGTTTCTCGACCCCTCTTTGTGACTTTACACGAGTAGCTTACTTTGTGCAAATTCACGGTGGCTCTTCTTCCTCTTCGTCCGAGTACTCAGGGACGGGCTCTCCGTCGCTCACGTCAGTTATATCGAGATCTTCAAGTTCTTCCAACACAAGTGTCCATTCAGGTGACTTGTACTTTTTGTTTTGTCTCTTTATTCGATCACTCCTTCTTTTGGAAGTGTCTTCTGGTTGTTCTGCTATGCGAGCACTTCTCCTTTCTTCTGCGCGTTTCTCTTCTACCGTTTTTATCCTTAGTCTTAATTTCTTTACGAATCTAGGCTCAAGATGCTTTCTTTTCTTAAGTCTTTTAGTTGGTACTTGGACTTCGTTTCCTTCTCTTGCCCTTTTGTTCTCATTTACTTGTGGCAATTCTGTTTCAGTTTCTTCCTCTTCTATCTGACTAATTCCAGGGCTCGCATCTGTTTCTTCTGCCTGGTTATTAATCTGACCTTGTTCAGGTAAATTATGTGTTTGCTCTTCAAGTGTCTCTGACTCTGTTTCCTGAATACGTTCTTCTAATTCTATCTGATCCTGTTCAAGCACTTCGATCTCTGGACTTTCTTCTGCTCGAACTATTACGCTATGTCTAGTCTGTCCCTTCCCGATATCAGGAGTCAGTGGAGGAGTATCAAACACTTGCTCTGTATCCTTCACCTGTTCAGTATCGGGCACTTGCTCTGTATCATTCACTTGTTCTGTATCAATCACGTGCTCTGTCCCTGTCTGACCTTCTCCTTCCTCAGTTTTGATGTGAATCTCAAGATTCTGAGGCTCTTCGCCTGTGCCTTGCTTTTCCTCCCTAGTCCACTCTCTACCTTCCCAAAGTCTCTCACTCGTTCGAATGGGATCTTCAGTGAGATCAATCAATGGAATCCACTCTTCTGGCCATATGCTTGGCAGCTCGTCTTCAGCTACTTCTGGCTCAGCTTCTTGGACCCCTTCAGCAGGCTGGACTCTTGGTAGTTTGTTTTCAACTATTCTTGGGCCAACGTCTGCTGATTCTGCAGCTCGACTGGTACTGGGCTGTACGTCGTCAGCTACTTCCGGTCTGGCTCCTGCAGAGTCCTCTGCTGGACGTCCTTCTGCTTCAGGCACCTCGTCTGGTGGTACCTTCTGGGTGTGGCTGGCGTGTACCCAGCGTGGAACTCCCGCACACTTTACTGCTGTGGTAGTTACCAGGATCACCTGACGTTTCTCTCCCCACCTTGGCTCCAGGCAGCTCTTCCGAGTATGCTTCTTTATCTTCATCCAGTCCCCCGGGACCAGTTTGTGGAGAGGAGTCGTTGGATTGAGGATGGCGTCTTCTCCGATCTGGCGAGAGATAGAACGCACTTGGTCACCCAATCTCTTGCAGTTTTCAAGTACCAAATCATCAGTAATACTCAACAGTTTGCTTCCTGGCACCCATGCTTGTCTCATCACTCTTCCCATAATGATTTCATGGGGACTTAGGCCTGTCTTGCGGTCAGGAACACTTCTGAGTCCCATCAGGACCAGGGGCAGGGCCTTCACCCAAGTCAATTTAGATGCATCACACAGTTTTGCTAGTCTGTTTTTGATAGTTCCATTTATTTGTTCCACTACTCCGGAAGCCTCTGGACGGTAGGCACAGTGAAGCTTTTGTGAAATTCCAAAGGCCTTACAGAGTTCGTCGATCACTTCATTATGAAAATGTGAGCCTTGATCTGATTCAATAGTGACTGGAACCCCAAACCTAGGTATCAGTTCTTTCAATAAACACTTAGCTACTGTTTTTGCGTCATTTTGGGGAGTAGAGAAAGCTTCCACCCACTTTGAAAATAAACAGACCATGACAAGGACATACCGCTTCCCTTCACAACGGGGCATGGTGATGAAATCAACCTGTATTCTCACAAAGGGACCCCCGGACCTCCCAATTTTCCCCAGTTCCACCACTGTCTTCTTCCCTGGGTTCATCTTTTGACATGACAGGCACCTCTGGCAGAGGGACTCTGCTACTTTCCTGAACTTTTTACTGTACCAAGTCTGTTGGAACACTAGAATCATGGCGTCCCTGCCAATGTGTGATCCTTCATGTATCAATCTCGCCATTGTGCTAAGTAAGTGTCTAGGTAACACAGGCATACCAGTTGGGCCCAAAATGACACCATCCACACGTCTTGGTCGACACCCATCTTCCTTCCACTTCTCTCTTTCTTGCCAAGGTGCCGACTGCTGCCACTCTTTCACTTCATCCCATGTAGGCACTTCTTCAAACACCTGAAGTTGGCAGCTGGTTCCTGGACCCCCTCGTTTTGGATTTACGATATACCGATCTCTGGCGCACCACTGGGCCACTCGATCAGCAAAATCATTTCCCAGTGATACAGTGTCCATGTCCTTTTTATGAGCGACACACTTTACCACTGCCAGTTCCTTTGGTAACTGGATTGCCTCTAAAAGGTCTTGAACGACTTTTCGATTTCGAATTGGGGTACCTGATGAAGTCAGGAACTCCCTCTGTAGCCACAACTGGCCAAAGTCATGCACAACCCCATAACAGTACTGACTGTCAGTATACACTGTTATGCGTAGGTTTTTCCCAATTTGGCAAGCTTTTATCATAGCAATCAATTCGGCTACTTGTGCAGACTTTATGTGATATAGATAACCTGCTTCTTCAATTTTTGTTAAGGAGACTACCGCATAGGCAGCACTCAGGCCTCCTAGTTCATGTCTTAGACATGAACCATCCACAAATAATTCCTTATCATGCACGGGCAATGGCGTTTCTTTTATGTCTGGGCGTGGCTTGGTATTGAATTCTGTTAAATCAATGCAATCATGTTCATCATCCACCCCCCCTTCCATATCCTTTGGGTCGGGGAGTAAGGTGGCTGGGTTCAGAATACTGCACCTAACAATGTTTACATTTGCAGCACCCACAAGAATCCTCTCGTATTTAGTCAGCCGACTAGGGGTGAGATACTGAGTTTTTGTTCTGGTCAACAAAATTACCACTCCATGTGGAACATACACAGTTACCGGATGTCCCTTGACAATTGACTCACTCTGCTCTAAGCTGGCACAGGTAGCAGCTACTGCTTTCAGACAACCTGGTAATCCAGCAACCACTGGATCCAAGGTGGCAGAGAAATATGCCACAGGCCTTCTGGTTGTGCCATGTTCTTGAGTTAGGACTGACAACGCGCAATTATCGCGAGTGTCACAGAATAGGGCAAATTCTTTGGAATAGTCTGGCATTCCTAATGCAGGGGCTGTACACAGACAATCTCGCAATTTTGTGAAGGCTGTTAAGCTTTCATCATCCCATTCTACAACATCGGGTGTTCCTCTCTTGGTCATTTTTATCAAGGGCCTAGCTAGGACTGCAAATCCCAGAATCCACTGCCTGCAGTATCCTATCACTCCCAGGAACATTCTGATCTCTTTCTGAGTACGGGGTAACTGCATCTTTTGAATTATTCTCACTCTTTCTGATGTCACTTTCCTGACACCTTTCTCTATCTGGTGTCCCAGATATTTCACCGATTTTGCACAGAACTGTAATTTGTCAGGGGCCACTTTATGTCCCTTTTCACACAGGTGATTCAGTAGGGCAATGGTGTCAATCACACAATCCCTATGACTTTTAGACGCCACCAAGAGGTCGTCTATGTATTGTACTAAGACAGAATTTCCAGGTAAGACCAAAGTTTCCAAACATTTTTTCAAGATCTGATTAAAGATAGAGGGGCTCTCTGTGTACCCTTGAGGGACCCGGTTCCAGCAATACACGTGACCATTGAAGGCAAATGAGAAAAGAAATTTGCTATCTGGATGCAAGGGAATGGAAAAGAATGCATGACACAGGTCTATCACAGTGAACCACTCAGCATCCCAGGGAATCTGATACAGAATCACTGCTGGGTTCGGGACAATAGGGCAGCAGGGGACTACTATCTTGTTGACTTTTCGTAGATCCTGCACTACCCTGTACTTACCACTAGGCTTCTTAATGCCCATAATCGGGGAGTTACATGGGCTACTCATTACCTCCTGTATGATGTTTCCTTCTAGCAATTTCTGTATTTCCATAGTAACACCAGCTTTCACTTCTGCATTCATTCTGTAGGGCTTAGTATTGGGGTATACTGCATTGTCCTTTATTGCTATCTGTATGGGGTCCACATTTTTCATTAACCCTACATCTTTCCCAGTAAAGTCCCACACCTCTGGCTTCACTGCTTCTTGGAGTTCTTTGGGCAAATCCTGCATGGTCATTCGTTTAATTTCCGAGTCAGGTCTGACTAACATTAATTTATAAATGCCGTCTTCATCTGGGGTCTGAATTTCAACACCCTTTGGTGTGCAAAAGATGGTACAGTTCATTTTGCACAGCAAATCACGTCCCAGTAAGTTCACTGGACTGGTGTCGCAAACGACAAATCTATGCATTTCCTTAAAGTTTCCAATTGAGATCTCCATGGGCTTGGTAACAGGAGTACTAATCAATTGATTAGATACACCCACTACTTGGATGGCTTCTCCCGAGAGGGGTAGGTTTGGAACGTCCACTGTTCTCACAGTAGAACGGGTAGCGCCAGTGTCCAACAGAAAGGTGACATCATTTCCGTCAACCTTTCCTTCAATGTATGGTCCGGACTGGTCCGCCAAGTACGCACTCCTCGTCCTCCCCTCTCAGGCCCCGTCAGTACTGATCATCACAAAGGAAGGTATCATTTAGTAGATACTGCAAAGTTGCTGCATTTCTGTTCTCAGTGCTTTCCCAGACTTCTATCTCATCTCCCTCTGCTTGTTTTCCCTTGTATACTTGCTTTGGTGCTCGGGGCACCTGAACTGTTTTTACCTGTGGTTGAGTTTTTCTTGGTCTTTCTTTCTGCGTCTGTGGAGTTAAATCAGGTGTTTTGGGGTTATCATCCGGCAAGTAAGGACACTCGTTACGCCAGTGTCCAATTTCGCCGCACTGATGACAGGGAAATTTCTTCATAGCCTCCTCCCTGCTCATTTTGGGCCGGGGCTTACCTCCTCCCCCACCCCCAGTACCTTGGTTCTGAGTGTTCTTAACCATGTTACTCAACTGTTTTTCCTGCTGTTCTGCGAGCTTCACCTGAGCCCACATCACCTTCTCCTTGAGAGCCTTTTTCTTTTCTGCCATCTCGTCCTCGCAGTACTTTGCGTACCGCAGGACCTCGTCTACCTTTTTGGTATGCCAACAGATTTTATTATCCTTTATCCATTGACAAATTTCGGGTCTTAAACCGTTTACAAACCTGTAAATGAAATGCGTCATATCCTTCATCTCGATGTTATCTATACCACTGTATGTTTTAAACACCTGCAACAGCCTTTCATAATAGGAGTGCACTGTCTCCTCTCTTTCCTGCGTTGTTCTATCTATCCTGGTCCAATCAGTTTCTTTCGCTGGCACCTTATTTTTCAAATGCTGAATCACTTGTTCATATTTTTTCATCACTTCAATTGACGGTTCCCCTGTGGTAGAGTCCCTTGGGTACTCCTCACTAGGCCAGCCTATGGCTATTTTACACTCGGTCCATAGATCGACCGGGACCACGATATCGAAAAACCCATCCAGGTCTTTCCACAGGCATTTTTGCACCTTTACGAACCTTTCCACTTGCCGGTACCAGTCAACTGGCTTTTCGCGCAATTTCGGGAAATCGTTAGTAAAGGACACGATATCCTGTCTGGACCATGGAACGTGCACATACCTCCCACCTGGCACTTCACGCATGGGGCATAACGTTTCAGGCTTGTCTACTTCTCTCAAAGGGAACTCAGGGGTAGCTTGTCTGGATCGAGCCTCATCTTTCTTACATGCCCACCTGCTTCTCCATTTTTCCACATCTCCCCATTTTTGCAAAACTGCAAGCAACTCTTTAATCTGCACCTTCTTCCCTGACACATTCAGGTTCTCTAAATCCTTGTCTGAGAATTCAGCTCTGTAAGGCTTTTGTAGGGGCTTGGATCTTGAAATATCTACCCCCATTCTAGCTGCGGTGTCTGTCAGCTTTTCGTGGAGCACCCTGGTACTTCTGGTAAGGCTTTTACACATAAACAGCAATTCTTCTTCAGAATAGGTGTTTAATCTGTCTAACCCCACATTTCCTGCCATCAATTCTTCTATTTCTACCCTCAGCTTGTAGAGGTCTAAAGGTTTCGTTTGCGGAGCCTGTTTTTCTAATTCACGACTCCAATTTTCAATTTCTTCCGGAGTTACCAAGGAAACACTCCTAGTACCTGTTGCTGATTCTAATTTAATTTCTTTCGCATCAAAAGGATTATGCCTTTTCTGCACTCCCTTTCCGGTCTGTTTGTTTGGCAGGTCCAAGAACACAACTTCGGACTCGCACTCACTGGACTGATCGTCTATCAGTAGGGGCTCTTGCCTCGGCGGGGCCATTATTGGGTTCATAACTGGAGGGTTCGGACTTCCTTGACTATTCCCGTACAACGGAACTACTGGTCCGATTGTGACCGGAATAGTCAAAGCTTCAGGACTAGTATTTAACTGGGAGATCTTCTGGATTATTTCTGTTCTTTGTCTAGCTAGAACTTCTTGCTCCCTCTCCTCCAGTATCCTTCCTAATGTTCGTTCAGGTATTATCTGTGGGGTCAAGTGAGGAGTAAAACTCGGGGCAGTAGGATGCGTTTCACTTGGTCCCCCACCATAATTTGGTTTCGGGAACAAAGTTCCTGCACCAAATGACCTGCGCTCCTCCCCATATGGAGGCTGCAAAAAGGGCACTCCTGAACCTACGGGCTTTTCTTCGTTCTCATAAAGAGGTCTGGGGAAAAAGGCTCTTTCACAGGAATATTTTTCCTCCGGACTCACGGGCATACCAGGATATATATTTCGTACCTCCGCGGGTCCGGGATTCTCAAAATAGGGCAATACTTGACCACCTCCCCCCCTACATAGTGATCTGTCCTCCTCCTTGATAGATGGACGCTGGGGATTGTCTCCTGTACTGGAAAGTCGGGCTCCCTCATTATACGAGGGCGGACTTCTCGTATTTTTTTTATTTTATTTATTGGGACATTTATTGAGCGCTGCGCTTACGCACACCGGCGTGTCCACGCGCTGAGAGTGGGAGTAGACAGATGACAGGGAGCAAAAACATCACGGGCCCTTATTTGCTATAAAGATAGGTTTTTAATTTTGCCCGGAATCTGGCCTCATCTAGTTCCAGACGTAAAGTTCGTAAAGATGTCTTCTAATAATTCATCGTCTGACTCCCCAAGGGCTCCCCAATGCTTACTCTTTTCTGTCCTTTTCTCTTCCCCCGAAGAGTTACCTGCTGGCATCATGGGAAACAGACCCTCAACAATCATGCTCTGTCTCCACTGTTTCATCCTTTTGTCCCTAGTCTCTTGTTTCAGCCTGGGGTACCACTTGGTCAGACCTTTGTCCATTCGGGGTTTTTCTCTTTCAAAAGCCTCAATCTCCCATTCCTCTAATGCCTCATACTGCGTTAGTCTCGGTCAGGGATGCAATTCATTCATTCGGGTTCTCAAATTAAATAAAATTCTACCATTGAAAGTGCCGTCTAACGGAAAAGCCAATATGCCGTCATCTTTTGTGTACTTTACCCAATTCTCCAACCACACACAGGTATTGTACCCTCGGTCAAACATCATGAATGAGGCGGGAGTATTCGGTGGCGGGACAATAACGCCCTCTCTGGACTTAATTGGTTTGTCCGTTTTGAAATAATTCTTTACCCTACTTACAAGGGACATTTTTCTCTTAGCTCTGTACATAATATCGTATCTATTAGCTTTCCACTGATCCCTTTCAAACCCTTGGTTTCTTGGATCGGGTCTAGTCTCTGGACAATACGAGTGCCACATACGATTTCTACGCTTAACTCTGTTTACAAAGTTACCTCCAATCAGAATGCGCCTTGCAATTCCGTGCGACCAATGGGGTGCACGCGTTCAAATAGTTTTGACCAATGGGTTCTCACTCCTCGGCGCTTCACCCCTCCTTTACAATTCCAGCCCCGCTACCCGCCCGCTGCTTCTACCAATCCCAGCGCGGCACGGAGTGACGTCAGAGACGCTTCGCGGCTGACTCCCTCCCTTCACAAGGTAACGGAAACTTTCTTTCTTTCTAAAGTGCTAGTGCTTGGTTATTTAACAACGAATACACATTCGCCACAGTGCTCAAGTGTCTAGACAGGATAGCGTTGTTTTACTGCAAGTAAACTACTTCCATTTACTTTTCACTCGCTGCGGGTAGATCTCTTCCGCCTACCCTTCACTCTAGCATCGGTGAACCTGTTATTCCCCTAAACTCATCCACTCTTCCGGGATATATCCGAGTCTAAGGTTTCCCAGCGGACCCTTCTGCTTTCACCCAAGCTTCGAGGAACCTGCTACTCTTCCGATGTGACCCTTACTAGGTTACGCCACTATGGGAATTTTGCCAATGAACCTCGTTACTGACATTTATTCACACATGTATTCAGAAAACCCTAGTTAGTGCTTCCCGGTTATCTTAACCTGCACCTAACTTTCCTTAAGCCTGTGACCTCAGGACAATGGATTCTATTCACCACTTGCCCTTTTCAATTCCCCGGGGAGTTCGGACAACACTGACTGACACGGTTTACAAACGCATGGATTAATACATATAACAAGATAAGAACAAGAATAATAATAAATAAAACAATTCATGAATTTCAGCAGCGTATTCACAAGAGAGTGATCGGGTCCCTCGGAACAGCCGCTCTTATAGCAGCATTAATGTACTAGCAGCTACCGACTTAACTAGTCTAACTAGTCCTACCTAGCCTTTAGCTAGTCCCTAACCATCCTCTGATCTACCAGAAAAACTGATAGAGCGCGCGAGGTCACCCAGCCAATGATTTCGCCGTTTCCGGCTTCAGGGCCCATATACTTTCAATTCACACCATTCATTGACCAGGCGACTTCACGGGCTACTACCAATCTGTGTGTGTTCCCTACTGTTATTACTCAGAGTACCCGACTTACCATCCACCGACACGGGTACCTATGACCTCAACGGATCAGGGGCCTAGCTGTAAAAGGAAAGGCAGCCAATGCAAATTCAAAATGACATTCAATACTGTTGTAAAATGACCACGGACAACTGGAAGTTTAAAAGCTTTATCTAAACTTCGTTTTCATCAAGCATCAAACTTACAAGAATAAGGCAATCAATAACCAAGATAATGAAAAGTACATAACTATAGAGAAATAAAGTCAGGGTAATCATGGAAAATACTAATATGGGATGCAACAGGAAAACACTATGTATTCAGGGTAAGAGTGCTTTAGACAAATTAAGTAAGGCCGTTCTAGACCATATCAGGAAATGACAAACTGCAATGCAAAATATGATTTCTAAAAGGTAGGATAACATAGGAACAATGTTTAAGAAAATATGCAATTGACTTTTCGTTTCAATAGTTTGCGGCAAAAAGCATGGAAAATCAACATGTGCAAGGTGTCTCTTTATTAAAGCAAAGACAGAAATATAGAAAGGTGCAAGTTTAAAGAATTTAGAGCAGTATTTACCTAGACTGGTGTGGAAACCAAACCCTGGCCACGGGTTCGTTAAGGACAGGAAACCCTCAAGGAAGGACACCCCTCAAAGGACAGCAGGTGCAGAATGGACACCCAGGACAGGACAGGATACCCTCAGATTAGGAATCAGGACAGGACCCTCAGGACGGGACAGCAAACCCTCAGGACAGGACCGCTCAGGACAGGACCGCACCCGCAGTTTGGAAGCAACGCCTGCGCTCCACCCTCTCTGCAGCTATCGATCAAGACCCCGATTGGGTCAGCGAACTCCCAGCAAAGTGCTTCGCCAGCACTTTAAGGTTCAGTAGAACCTTAGTCTATGGTCAATTTCTGACAGAGTGCTCCGCAGCGCTCTGTATCTTCAGTCACCTATTGAGTACGATGGGTCAGTGACAGGCCAGCTAAACCAGACAAGTCGGACAAAATCCCTAGTTGCACCCAGGGTAGATATACTCTTTTGGGTCAGTGTACCACCCCCCAATGTTGCAAAGTGTCAGAATCCCTCGATTTGGATTGGTCCTAAGGTAGGCTTTGGGTAACACACCAATCATAACACACTATTTGGATGCCTAATTTGCATCTTTGGGTACCGCCTGGCAAGATTGGGGTTCCCATGAGAAACTGCAGAGAAATACAATGATGAATGTACATTGTTGCCGAGTAGGGACATATGTCTCCGTTTGCTGGGTTTGCAGGTCAGTTCTCAGGAGCATCTTGCCCATCCCTGCCAGCTGGCCAAGTTCCACCAGCCAAGGTTGTCAGTTCCCCAGACATAGGAGCATGCGTAGAAAGGCCCTCCAAGATGGCATTCGGTGCAGTCAGACCCCCATTCCCCGCGGTACATGAAAAGTAAGCGAGAACAAATTAATACATAGAAATAACATTATGAAAACACATCACAGGGTTTGTACTTTCAACTTATCACTATAAAATATACTTATGCAACCTAAATGTTAGCTACATATAAACAGACACAAGAGCAGTGGCACGAGCAGTACCACGTTATAGGCAAAGCTATGTATTACGCATGCGCATAAATTTCCCTCCAACTCTGCAGACACGTCAGGACACGTGAGTGTGACTGACGCATGCGCAGTAACTAAATACAAGCGGCGGCCATGTTAAATGACTCGAGTAAATTATTTTAGTAAAACACATAGGCAAGCTTCATGGAAACTTAAAATAAACGTTAGTAAGACGTACAACTTATTACCTTATTACACATAGACGAGGTTCATGAATACGGCAAGTCGCAAAATATGCGAAGCTTTGCTTCATCAGCGTCTGCTCAACTATAGAGACCGCAATGTTGTACTTCGAGTGGTGCGGGAGAAGAGGCAGCTTACTTATGATGGAGTCTCCTTCACCATTTTCCCAGATTTCACTGCTCGAGTGCAGGAGGAGCGACGCAAGTTCAATGCCGTCAAACAGAAATTGCGCCAAGAGCAGATAGACTACGCTCTGCTATATCCAGCGAGACTGCGCGTCACGTACCAGGGGACGCAGACCTTTCACACTACACCGCAATCGGTTGACAAGTTCCTGAAGACGCTGAGGAAACGGGCAGCTAACCGGACGCATGCTGAAGAGGCAGAGGAGGCGTCACTGTCTGAAGTGGAATGAGGACCCCCCAGGCATGAAATCGTAGGACTGTATGGGGCTGTTTGTGTGTCCCTGACTGGAAGAGAGACTGTTGGAAACTCCCGGATTGTAATGTATAACTTTTACAATGCATGCTAATATGTAACATTGATGTTTTATGATATGGCGGTTTGTTCTTACTCTAGGGTATATAGCTAATGCACCTATTTACATTCCGGTCACCCGTGCTCATATTGGGAGTCACTAAGATCTGTGGATTCCCTCTGTATCGGTAGGGTTTCACGTGCGCCACCCAGATGGCTAACCAAATGGGAGTGCCCCTATTGAACTTTGTTCTGTTGCTGTTGGGGGCGGACAAGGGAGGATAGATACTGGGAAGTTTAGGTTGCTGCAGTGGCAGGGGGGTGGTTCGTTTCTGATGAATGTTTATTTTTACAGAGGTGGAGGGGATGCTGCATGTTCCATTTACGACGATGCTTTGTTGTAGTAGAGGAGGTCACACGGATGTATATTCGACATGTGACAGATACAAGCTATCTTATGAGAAATGGCAGTGGTAGGGGGTGAATCACGCTTAAGACTTATGTCATGGAACATTCGGGGACTCAATGATGCTCGGAAGGGCCGGAACATTATTTCATATTTGGAGCGCCATCAGGTGCATATTGCTATGCTTCAGGAGACGCATCTGGCTACACAATCTCATACTCAATTTGCTAGTAAATGGGCGGCTACCCGTCTGTTCTCATCTTATTTCAATTATGCAAGGGGTACTGCTATTCTGATTAAGCGTTCTGTGCCTTTTGTGCCCCTGGGTGAGGCCCTTGATCCTGCTGGGCGGTATGTAATTGTGTGGGGCCGATTGGGACGAGCCACGATAATGCTGGTGAACTGCTATGCCCCTAATGTTGATATGTCCACATTTTTCACTACACTTTGGGGCAAAATCGCTGATGCAGGCTCCTTACATGTGATATGGGGGGTGATTTCAATGTTGCACTGATACCTACACACGATAGGGCTGATGGAGTCCCACTATACAAGACCCGAAGTAGGGAGGCCCTGCACGGCATAATGGAGGAGGGGGACTTGACGGATAGCTGGAGACACCTCAATCCAAACTGCAAGGAGGGCACTCACTTCACCTCACTGACAGGCACATGGGCATGACTGGATTACTTTTTCGTGACCAGGGGCTTAGTTATAGGATTGGAACACGCTGCACATCTGCCCAGAACCTAGTCTGACCATAGTCCGGTCCTGATTCACTTACATATGTCTGGATGGGACAACCAAAGGCCACAGTGGCGGCTACAGCCTACAGCCTTACTGGATGAGGTCTTTAGGGTGGAACTGGGAGAGGAGATTGCTGCGTTTTTTTCTAGCAACAAGGGTTCGGTGGAGAGCGTCGAGTACATATGGGAAGCCTTCAATATTACGGACCGAGGCTACTGTATCTCGAAGAGCTTTGGTGTCCTACGTGACATACAGAGAACGATACGTACCCTAGAACGAGAACTAAAGGAACTGGAGCATTGCATGGTACGGGGGGAGGTGACACAGGCACACATTGATTTTAGGGCTAAGCTTTCTGAATATGAGGCAGAGGCTGCGAGGGAAGCTAAATTTCAGAGCAAACACTGGACAGCCCGGAAATACTGTGAGGGTGACAGACCCGGCAAGGCATTGGCGTTCCTTACTTGTAACCTACCCACCAATAATACTGTGAAAGAGGTCACCGCTGCGGAGGGGGGTCCTGTCGGGACACTGAGGGAATATTGAATGTTTTTGTTTGACATTATAGCACATTGTATACCACGAAAAGCTCAGGAGAAGAGCGGTTTGACGACTTCCTTGGGGAAGTCGCCTTATGCTGGCTGAGTGATGTCCATAGAACCTTCCTAAGCGCACATATTGAGCTGGATGAAATCAGGGAAGCCATAATGTCATTAAAGAATGGTAAAGCCCCAGGGTTGGACGGGCTTCCAGCCAAATTCTACAAAAGCTACATAGACATCTTGGCTCCTGTCCTTCGTGAGGTATTTGAGGAGTCGCTAGATGTGGGGTTCTGCCTCGCTCAATGCGAAAAGTGGTGATCACATCCCTCTTAAAACCTGTCTTGCGACTCTTATCGTCTGCTTTCCCTGATAAATTGTGACGCTAAGATCCTTGCCAAGGTGCTGGCCACTTGATTGTCCCTCTTGATGACCAAAATTATACTTCCTGATCAATCGGTATTTGTCCCTGGTCGATCAACTACCCATAATTTATGCACCTTGTTCTCCCTGATCTAAACTGTTGCTCCTGAACTCCCGATGGCGGCCATTTTTCTTGACGCCTCAAAGGCCTTTGATTCAGCTGAATGGAATTACCTCTTTGCTGTGTTACAGAGGATGGGGTTTCCTGGGCTGTTTATCTCCTGGATACAGCTGTTATATACTCAGCCTTCTGCCAGGATACTTATCAACGGCCGGTTATCCCCTTCGATTAATATCACACGGGGCACACGGCAGGGGTGTCCACTCTCCCCCCTGCTCTTCGCTATTGCAATAGAGCCGCTTGCTTGTCGTCTCCGGCAGCTGCATTCGACAGGTGCATTCCAATGTTTTCAGCGTCAGATTGCAATTTCATTGTACGCTGACGATATGACGCTATTTGTCAAAGATCCTCTACATAACTTAAACCCATTGCTGCGTTAATTTGTTGTATTCGGCAGACTGTTGGGGGTCCAAATAAACTGGACGAAATCACAGTTTTTTCCTCTTACTGATGCTGTATCGGAATATCCACTAGATTTTCCGTTGGAATGGTGTCACTCAGATCTCAGATATTTGGGCATACAAGTCTCTCGAGATAGAGAGGAGATGCTTAGACTGAACTATGGGGTAGCTATAACCAAACTGACCGCTTCAGTAGACTGATGGATTTCCCTCCCTTTATCTATGGCGGGAAGAGCCTCGCTCATTATAATGGTGGTACTCCCCCGCTTTTTATACCTTTTTTTAAATGTCCCCTATTACCCTGGAGCGTTTTTTTTTAAGACACTTAGAACTGAATTGATACGGCTGTTTTGGGGGGGCAAACAACCGAGGATTCGAGGGTCGGTACTGACACAGCCCTATGACAAGGGGGGCTTCGACTTGCCTGACTTCGAAGTGTATTATCTGAGCGCCCAGGCACATTACGCCTATCATTGGATGAAACCCAAGCCTTATATGCCCCAATTGGCGGTGGAGGATTGGGTGGCACATCCTCTACCCTTAAGTGGCCTTATACACGGGCTGGCTACGGCTATCAAGACCCCGTTTACTACTGTCATGTGCACAATAGATGCTTGGC
The DNA here is from genome assembly GCF_964261635.1 of Lissotriton helveticus. Lineage (NCBI taxonomy): Eukaryota > Metazoa > Chordata > Amphibia > Caudata > Salamandridae > Lissotriton > Lissotriton helveticus. Next base: position 1,746,726,424 of record NC_136063.1, on the reverse strand, counting down.
GCCGGATAGCCAACATGTTAGGATGTTTTTTTACTATACTTGGCGCGGATGCCCCTGACTTACCATCCCAAGCTGGGTTTACTGCAGGAGACTGGTTTCAGATTGCTGTGCCAAAGACTTAAGAAGAGCACATGGGGCGACCTTCTTGCGGAGGGGCAATTCATGACTAGAGATTTATTTTTTAAAGATTACCAACCTACGCCACTAGATATTTTTTATTATATACGACTGCACCAAGGGCTGAAAGAGATTTTACCGGATTACCCCCAGAAACCTGACAACATGACCCCTCTGCATTTTTTGCTAAGCTGGCAGGATGGCGCACATTTAGTGTCAGGCATAGCTAGCCACATCAGGATGCAACGAACAGGTTTGGAAGGGTCTGCCCAAACACACTAGGGGGAAGACTTGGCCATAGACATTTCTGACGAACAATGGGTGTACTGTAGTAGCATTATGGCCAAAATCTCTGCTAGTTGTCGGCTCAAGATAATTCATTATAGATTTCTGCAGCGACTGTACTATACGCCGGCTACGAAATTTAGATTTCACCTGTCTGATCATGATCGTTGTGAGCGTTGTCATGCAGAAGGGGCCGGATTTCTCCATTTGGCCTGGGAGTGCCCGACTGTTGGGAGTTATTGGACACAGGCACACGAAGCCCTGGAGGCCATGGTGGGAGAGTCCTTAGATGCGAACCCCCTATTAATGTTGCTGGGATACATGCTGCCAGTGCCTAAATCGTACAGGAAATTCATCGATATCACTCTATTGCTGGCAAAGAGAAGGGTGGCATGCCGGTGGGGTCGGGGAGAGCCCCGAAATTTAATGATTGGCTCAATGATGTTATTTATTGTCAAGAACAGTTTGCTATTTTTTCCGAAACACAGCCAATAGCCAGTAGACCTAAGGAAATGTGGGGGCCTCTGACCAACTATTTAATCTCTCACAGTGCGACTGATGTAGCTGCAGCACAGGTTTAGATACTCTGTACGGGGTGTAGATGCTGTTATGCTTGATAAACCACCTGCTAGAGTTCGCTCCTTGATGTTTTTGGGATCCTCTTGCTGATCGATATTAGTATGTGTACCTGCATGTTTCCTTCCTTGTAATATATGACTTAATGTCTAATGGTGGGTTTACATCTGTGTGGAATGTGATGCCCCGACATTTACACCTGCTTCTCCTAATAGTAATAATGATAGCGTTGTACTATTTACTGCTCCAGAATGTCAAAATCCTACAAGTGATGCTTGATTGTTTGTTATCTAATGATGTGCCTCATGTTTTCTCCTACTTCGCTTTGGATGGACAATATGTGCTCCCCTTGTATGATGATCCTTGTTACTGACTGAAAAAAGCAAAAAAATAAAGTTACAAAAAAAAAAGTATTATTCCATTTTGACCTGAACTCACTGCTTGCCATAGGTGCACACATACTAGCATTAATCTCTTAAGTATTTTTCAAATTTTCCCCTGGACCACCTCGCCTGTCATCGATCCGCACCAGCATTCTTTTTTAAACATTATTACATTTTCAATTCACCTCCCCGACTGCAACAGGTGTCTCCCTTAGATACACTCAAAGTAAACTGTTACAAATGTATGTTGTTATCCCGATTGATTATTAATCCAGTTTTAAATCACATTTAGTATACCTTGCGATCCCCGGCACTTTCCCTGATATTTCAAAACATGCTCTGCTTCTGCCTCTATTAAAAAAGCTGACTGTGACCCTACGAACCTTAGCAACTACCACCTGATCTCACTACTGCCAGCACATGCACAATTGCTGGAAAAACTAGGGCAACATCAACTCGCCAATTTCACAGTAGCTCATGACATCCTGCATGACGCGATTTCCGGTCACGATATAGCACCGAGACTGCACTAGTGGAGGTGGCAGAATCTGTAAGAATAACTGTAGACACAGGGACATCAATGATGCTGGTCCTTTTAGACCTGTCTGCAGCATTCAACACAGTTGCGCACCCAATCCTACAGGGCAGACTCAAACAGCCGAGCTTGCGGGGGGTAGTTCTCTCCTGGATCTAGTCTTACCTTAAAGACTGCTCTCAAAGGGTCTTTCTCCAACACCATCAATCGTAACCTAAGACACTGTGGTGCGGGGTGCCTCAGGGCTCTGCCTTGAGTCCATTGCTCTTCAACACCTATCTGGTGCCACTTTTAACTCTGATTGCATCTTGAGAAGTAAAGGTAGTTTTCTATGTGGACAACACCCATTTGGTGTTCTATTGTAAGGATTACACTGTTGATTCTTTTGCTAGATTTAAGGGGTGTCTGAAGGACATTTTGAGCTAGATGAATAATGGATCAATGACTAAATATCTAGGGACAGAATATCAACTGTCCAGAATATCAAAGCCAAAATATCGAGGGACAGTATATCGAGTCCCTATCTACAAAGAGGTAAGGACTAAAATATCGAGTACAAAATATCGTTGTTAAAAATATAGGTAACTAAAATATAGAAATTTTGAAATGTATTAAAACTCATATAAAAGTAATTAAATAATAAACACAATTAAGTAAAACATAGTGAAAATAATGTAAAAAAGCAGAGAGTGCAACAGTAGGGAAAGTGTTGGATAGTGGGTGGGTAAAAATTACTATTCCCACTCCAGCAAGTGGAACAGTAGGAAAATTGGTCGATAGGGGGATAGTAAAAATTACTATTCCCACTCCAGTGAGTGGAACAGTAGGAAAAGTTTTGGATAGCGGGAATGTAAAAATTACTATTCACACTCCAGTGAGTGCAACAGTAGGGAAAGTGTTGGATAGCGGGGGGTAAAAATTACTATTCCCGCTCCAGTGAGTGCAACAGTAGGGAAAGTGTTGGGTAGCGTAGGGGAATATATTAGCAGACTCACTCCTACAATATAATTAAAATTAATTAACAAATAATGAATTCATGAAATCTTATTTAACTCCCACTATTTTCCCCTATAAACCTCACCTCCAGTAGTAAAATATTAAGAAAATTTTAACAAATTAACATGATGAATTAAAAATTAATTAATCAGCTAATGACAATTAACAATAAAAATAATAAACATCATATCTAAATTAATTAACACAATTAACAAATTAACACTATAAATTATCTATAATGAAATATTATATAAAAATTAATAAATATTGAATTTAATTTAAATTAATTCCTACTCTGCTCCCCAAGAACACTCAACACACTCCTAATATTTTTTTATGTAATTATCATATTTATACATTAATTATTGATAAATAATATTCAATAAATTACTAATTAATAACAAAGTACACACTTTACATAATTATCAATTAATTAAAAAACGTGTATTACTGAATCAATCAATTAAACATATTTTATTACATTTTTCACTATACAAATCATAAAAGTAGCATGTTAAAAAATACTTTCAGACATATACATACAAATAGTTCCATCTATACAGAGATCGCGATCCTATCAGTCTATAGGAAATTGAAGAAATAAGTTCCTGCTTAGGCAGTTAAACTTTTCCTTTTTCTCAATACGCTTTTCAGAAATCCACACTCAACATTTTCCAACATATATCAGTAAACAAATGTAGGACGACATTGCTTCCACCCCCTCTCTTCAACACTGGTAAAATGCATCCTACTCGTTCACGGTGGTAACATTTACAAAACAAAATCTCATGTATTGTTGTTGGGTAGACATCTCATCACATGGGCATTGACTTAAATCTCTAGATCAGTCATTTACAATGGGAAAACTAACTAACTGATGAAAACTATCAAACCTAAATCTGGTAAGGACATACCTGTCGTACCCTCCTGTGCACCAAGCCAAATATGGTTGTATACTAGAAGTTGCCAGGGTTAGCTGGAGCTGAATCACAGTACTTTACTTAATTTCCATAACAGCTCTAAGTGCGACAGGCATAACACTTTAAAATCCTTCCTGGAAATGGTGCTCATACTCACTTTTTAAATATTTAATAATAGATTAATTAACTTAATTAACAATAGAAAATATTTAACATTACATTATTAATTAATTCATTATTCATTTGTATTATTTAAATTACATTACTTCCTACCATATTCCCCTATAAACCCACAAACCACCAAGGAACTAATATACGCCAAAACTAATTAATAATAGTAATAATTAAACACTAAATTATCAATTAATAAATTATTAATTTGTATTAATAAATTAAATTTCTTCCCACCCTATTCCCCTATAAACCCTCAACCAGCTACCAAACTGATATATGCAAAAATTAATCAACATAAAATTTAATTACCTTAAAATAATTGTAACATACAGAGCCATAAATGAGCTGCATTTGACAATGATGTTTCACTGTGTACCTGGCTGTAGATCAATTCATATGACGAAATATAAAGAATGAACAATGGGTATGAAGGAAACCTAAGGATTTCTGAAATCTACACAAGCTAATGAGTTTAAGAACATTGGTTATTTGTAGACCTCTGAATTTGGCGCTACCCACACTATCATGTGATTCAAAGGGTGTTTTGCGCACTGGCATACAATTAGAAGGCACACATGCAAGAAAGCCAATTGGTAATTACAAATGTTCTACTACTACTATGGGTCTGATTCTGATGCGGGTTGGAAAGCTTCCTGACCGAATCGGTCTGGAAATGGTTTCCGACCCACTCGCATCAGGAGAGTCCGACCGACGGAGTACGATGCATCCGGATGCTTCCAGATACGATTTGGTTGGACTCCCATTGACTTCAATAGGAGCATATGTTCCTAACCGCATCATATTTGGGCCCTTGGTCGTTCCCGATCCAATTTGGAAGGAGCAAATGCCATTAGGAGACCTTCCTAACCGCATCAGAATCGGGTCCTAGGTGGGAATGCTTTCCTAACCGCATCACAATCAGGCCCCCTGTGTTACCACATATCCCTTGATACAAAGTGAACACCACTTGTGTGAGTGTCGAGTATCTTTGACCCAAAATGACCCAAAATGACCCAAAATGCAAACTGGAGGCATAATTTTTCAGCCAGCAAAATCTATGTTTTTGTACAATGTGTGTAGCTGCAGATTTTGGGTCCTATCTCAGCTGCCACCCAGTGAAACCTACTATGCCCACACATTTCTGAAAACGTGATACCTCAGGGAGTCCTAGGTGGCATGCCTTGCATGGCTCTTACATGGTTTTCTTATCCAAAAGCTCTTGCAAACCTCAAACTGTGGCTACAAATGAATTTTCCCAGATTTTTGTGAGGGAAAGTTTTGGAACTTGCTGAAGGGCAAAAACAACCTACCACACTTGGGTTTCCTACGTCTTGTGATAGAAATGGTACATCACTTGTAATGGTGGGTCTATGACCCACAACAGAAAGGGCCCTAAGTACAACAAGGACAGATCCACCCATAGCTATAAAGTATAAACCTAGGGGTACTCCAGGGTGGCATGACTTCTGCGGCTCTCACCAGGTTTCTTACCCAGAAGTGGTGGGCCACCACACATTTCTTTGATTCACTGTTGCCCCTATTTCCCTTGATAAATATGCTTATCACCCACTACAGAAAAGGGCCCAGAATAGAAAATGGAGAGATAAATAAGTTTCACTCCAAAGCAACCTATTTTTGATATTTGTACAGCTGTCAATTTCATGTACTAGCTCAGTTGGCACCAGAGAAAACATACCAAACCATAATATCCCTGAAAAATAGACACTTAGAGGAGTACAGGGTGTCATCAATTGTGTAGATCCCACAAGTTTCTCTCACTAGGAAGCAGCTGCAAACCTAAACCTTGGCTAAGAACACACAATTTCCTTCAATTTCTGTGAGGGAAACTTCTGATTACTGTGGGGAGCCACACATTTCCTACTATCCACCCTTCCCTTATGTGTCTCAATAAAAATAATACCTTAGTTTTATTGGTGGACCTAGAGCATATACAGAAAAGGGGCCAAAACACAAAATGGAGATATCAAGTTTGCCCACTCAAAAACTGCCCCTTTTTGCATTTTTGGTAGCTGCAGATTTTAGGCCAAAGCTCAGTAGCCACCTCCCAAAACCACAAATGCCTGAAAACTAGAATCCTGGCGTAGTCCAGGGAGGCAAGGACTGTTTTGGCTTTCACAAGCTTTTCTTACCCACATCTCAAAATGTGACTACATACACATAGGGCTCAATTCACAAAGGTAAATTTAGACCTGAGGTCTACATTTAAACTTTAGGTCGAAACTTAGATTTCTTGTCTAAGTTTACCTTTGTGAATAGGGCACTCACTACACGAAAAACACAATCCAATGCCATCCATGCCCTCAATGATGTTTAAATTCAAGAGGCCCCACACAAAGCCGTGGTACATGCACCACTCACTACCAATGGGCATAATGGGTGAAAGCAGGGCAGACTGGGTGCAGGCCTATGGCTCAGATCACACTGCCTGGTTTCAAAATGGCCCCTTTTCCCCCAGCCACATGGCCAGGCCTTGCCTGGACTAGGCCGCCTCAAAATGGCCCCCACCCACATGACCAGGCCCCAACAACACCCCACAACGTCGAAAAACGCACAAAAATCACTACAATCCAAGGCCATCCATGCCCTCAATGATGTTAAAATTCAAGACACCCCACAGAAAGAATTGGTCCATGCAACACTGAGTACCCCTGGGCCTAATGGATGAAAGCAAGGCAAACTGGGTGCAGGCCTGAGCACACTGCCTGGCTTCAAAATGGCCCCTTGATCCCCAGCCACATGGACATGCCCTGCAATGAAGCAATTGAAACTAAATTGATAACAGGTCGAGAGCTAAAACTAGTGCACACTTATTTCCAATACTGTGCTGACCTGTGCATGAGATGATAAGCAGGATAATGGAAGCATCTCCGTTTGTGCTGTAAGAGCCTGGGGGTTCCCATGCGTCCAACCATGGATTTTTGCACATTTCCAGATGTACATGGATTTGTAAACCTGAGAATGCCTCAAGATGCCAAGCTTTCCCAAGAGAGGCATAGCGAGGAGAAATATCTTTATTTCTCCTGGTTATGTTTTTCCTCATAGAAAGATGAAAACGCCTCGAAGAATGTATACAGGAAAGTGTCCCCTCCTACACAAATTTAACCCACCCTGTAATAAAGGCACCCTTGCACTATTGGTAATAGATAGTTCACAGTGCGCCAGAGCAAAGAGGGAGCAGAAATGCTCCATCTTTTTGTAAATATGGATAATATCTGCTCTTTCCATTTCCCGCAACAAAGCGCTGCAACTCTGCTTGCTGCCTTGCATTGCATGAAAAATTATTAAATGCGCCCCCAATTTTGCTCACAGCATTTAGGTAGAAATCAATTAGTCAATCTAACAAAAGACACTAAAAATAAACAAACCATACCTATGTAACACTTATAATTAGGGAGTAAATATATAGCGCTTTTGACAAATGTTACATTGTGTGGTATCAGATGGCGCGGAATACATTCTAATTTGCACGATCCTTGATTATGACACCCAGGTTTGAAACTGTTTTGTAGAGCTGCCGTTTCAGTTTATTTAGCTGTTCTTTGATTTTAAATTCAAGACATTCTTTCGCCTCTTCTTTATAACTCACAACCGTGACTTTAATTTTATGACTGAATATGTGTGCCGTAGAATAATTTCCAGAGTAATCACCCTTAGAAAAAAAGTAATAATCGAAACACTCGTCCTTCCTCTCATTTCTTTTAAAACTTGTTTTTATGTTTCATTGCCGATATATTTTCTATATTACAGTAATAGAACAGCTTTTGAATATATCATAGAAATGTTCTAATACCTTTAGGACAGAATAAATTGCGCCCACACTAATGATCACTTGTACAATTGTTATGGATGCTCATTCAAATCCATTAAACAGCCTTTCAAATGGTAGAATGATACAAGAAAATATAAGTTATGCTCAGAGGAATATGCATAGCACAGCCATATTAGATAATGCACTTTTTATCATTGCAAATGCAGCATCCTTACCCAGCAGATGGCATGTTTTTGTTTTACAAATTCAATTATCCAGCAAACTAATTGGAGCTTACGATTAAGGACTCGTGGAAACGTATTGGAAAATCATTGGAGGCTATAATCAATTAGAAAATATGTGGTTTATAATAACTTTGGTTGCCCTTTAATAAATAGTGATGTAGCTAAATACCTTAGAATTGAATGATAGAACTAGAAATGTGGTCCTGGTATGCATTCATCACACATTTACCTCTCCAAATAATAGCTGATATGTTCCATGTAGGAGAAAAGAGAACACGCTGAATGTTCAGTTTACTTCACTTTAGCCTAACGTTAAATATATACATATATATGTATTTTAATTATTCTTGTTTTCATTTCGGTATCTTAAAAAATACTTTTATTAAATTTAAATGTCTAATCATTTTACTTTTTACGGTCATTTTAGGGTATTATACAGAGCCAAGCGTGTGTGTTTTGTGAAAGCTGAAAGATTATTCTTATGATCTTAAAAAGCACTCTGATTGTTTGGCAGTGGAAATACGAAGTACAAATTGATAAATCTAGTCCAAAGAAAATAGCAGCGAACAGAGACTCAGAGAAGGAGTAGAAATGTAGCTGATATAGAAAGGCAGAGCACAAGATAAATGTAATGGTGCAGGGCCCTAGCCCTCAGACAGTCTTAATGATGACACAGACAAAGTTAGTTAGATGGCAGAACTTCCTCAGGGCACGTGCACCTGGCCCCTTTTATTTGTAGGGTCACATGTCCACTGACGCCTGTGCTGGATTGGTATGGGGTAGGGTGTAAGCCAGCCCTCTGAGAGTGGCTGGTATATTGGAACACTAGACCAGTGATCAGCAGATCACTACATCCCTTCAAAAATGTGTTAAAAATCAAACAACAGAGTCCAGCCTGTGGGAGAGAATAACACAATAAATAACAAAAACTTCTCCTGAGTCTCTTTAGCTGCTTGCAAAACAAAGACAATGGTACAACAGCAACTAGGACCACATGTTCTGTTTGGCACAGTTCATTGGTGCACTGCGGGTCCGGTCTTCTTTCGACTGCATGGAAGTTGACATCACTGTCTTTCTCGGCATAGTTTTCTTGATAATGGAGCAGGTAGAGTGAAGGTAGATCACGAATCAGTCCTGTTTGTCGTTGGATTTCCACACAGGCAGCATTGCTTCTCTCTACGAAATGGTGGAGTGGTTGCAGGACATCCCTCTCACCATGATTCCCCTCTTGCAGGTGTTCCCCTCTCACGGGAAATCCCTGAGGCCCTCTTCACCACGCATCGACTGGACTGGGTGTACTTCGTTGTGTCGCTCCAATGTCACATGCTAGGTGTTTGGAGGCAGCGCTACAAGTCACGCCTTCGAGTCCTTAGCTCCACCTGAAGGTTAGTTGTTTACTCCTGGCACTTAGCACCAGATTTTGTTTTCCAGGGACCTGCAGAAGGGCGGCTGTAGAATCATCTCTTGTGGCGAGACCCCCTCTCACCGTTGTCCCTGAGGTCTTTTCTTCAGCCCGTTTGAGCAGTCTCATCGACCACTCTCCCATGCGACCCCAAAGGTGGATGTCACAAATGGTCCAGCCTGCTCCGCTCGGCAATCACTAGGTGTTCCGAAGACTCATTGATAGGTAGTTTCTTCAAGTGCACTCCAGGTGCCTCAATACAACACCAACGTGGCTCTCTCATTGCAGCCTCCTCTCAGGCCAGCTTCACAGGATAAGTCACGCTGTGTGATCACTTGGTCCCTCCTCCTTGCATGGCACTGACTCTCATGCTGCAGTCCATACCATCTGTATCTGGGTACATCTTCAACACAATGCCCCTCCTTACACTCTTTCCTCATCTTTCAGTTGTGGTGGCATCCTTTTGCCACTGGGCGTTCATGCTGCACACTTCCTCTGTTCTCCCGGGAAATAAATCACAGTTATAATTGAGTTCTGAAATGGGCAAAAATGGGCTGCAATGATTGTCTGCACTTCCGCACAATGTTCAAACTATCAATGAGGTTCCTACAGTCACAATGCCACCTGGAACAGGTGTGAACACAAACTTCTTCAGCAGTTCTTCCTTCAACGTTGTTTTTACGTTTCCTCCAACTAAATTGATCGTAGTGACTTCCGGTTTGAAGTTATTTATGCCATAGTCTAAATAGTCTAGAATGATGCATTCTGGCCTCGTAGTGAATGAACGGAAATTCAGTTAATACATTACTGGATCAGATGTAATGCGGGCTATTAAACTTCAATATTAAATAATAAATATGCCTCCTTTTGTAGCAATGTTGCCTCCATGTCTCCTCCTCTTGGGTTTGATCTGATTGCACATAATACAGTCCATTTCCAGTCTTTCTCACTGTGATTTTTTTTCAATAAAATGACTGACCATAGGGGCCGAGACAGCCTTTGTTTTAATCCTGAAGCAGTGCTGTACAATGCGTTGTTTTACCTCTTGATTTGTCTTCCCGATATAGATTTTGCGACAAGGACATATGATGGCATATACCACATTATTTGTTTTGCAGTTAGAAAACTCCTTATATGTCCATTTACAAATACTCTGTATGAATTATGTGCCCTCAATAGTTGGTTCACAGCCTTTGCACTTCACACACTTGTGGTAGCCTTCAATCGGTTTTAGATTCCATTGTGATCCTAGATATTTCTTTTTGAGGGGATAAGGAATCTCTGCCCGCATAAGTTGTTGGTCAATGCTGGCAGTTTTTATTCATCGTGAATAAAGGAAGAAGAAAAGGATATTACAAATTATGAAAGAGATGCCAAATCCTGAGTATAATTTGTCAGTATTTATTCATATGTATCCCATAAGTGGACACACACACCAGTTTCTCCACAGGCTCTTTTATTTTCTTTGTGAGAAGGCAATCAATTCAGTGTGTACCAGGCTCTTTTCCTTGCATGTTTCAGTTGTTTCTTGGGGTACCTATGTCTTTCAGTTGGTCGCAGAGGGCCCCACCGTGGACTTGATAATCTTGTTTTAGTGAGCAATTTTTGACTAATTCTCAGTAGTTGCCCGTAGGGTAAATTAACCCTCAAATTCCTAGATGGAAGGCTCTTGTAGTGGAGTATAGAATTCTTATCCATTGTCTTCCTATGTAAGGTGGTTGTCAATTCATTCTCAATGGGTCTGACTTCAACGTTTAGAAACGTTAGGCTTGTATTGCTCTTGGTATGGGAAGTATATCAATGCCACATATACTAATTAAATACTGTTAATGAAAACAATAGTTACATGCATAGCTACTTTTCCATTCCATAGCAATTATGTGTAAGACAGTATGAAAAGTACACTGATAGTCACTAATTTATATTGGAGGTCTGGGGAGAAAAAAGTCTTTTTAGTGAAAAACACAAACATACCTTCAATGTTTCTCATTTTTATACCATCTGCAAACACGCCGTTGAACTCTGGGACCTACTCGTCTTAACCTCCCCAGACGTCGCCTTCGTGACGAAGACCTAGCTGAACCCCGCCTCGGCACCCAACATAGCCATAGCTGTCCCGGAAGGCTACAAGAACACCCGCAGGGACCGCACCAACAGAGCAGGAGGAGGAATCGCCATCGTCTACTGGAACACTCTCGGAGTCTCGACCAACACCGACGACACCCTCAGCACCGCCGAACACCTGCACTTCCTGATCCACACCGACCCCAACAACACCCTCAGAGGAACCCTCATCTACAGACACCCCGGACCCTGACCACAGTTCAGCGACTCCATCACCAACTTCATCCGCACACATGCCCTCGCCTCCACGGACTACATTCCTCCTCGAGAACCACAACGACACCAACTCTACCACTCTGATCGACAACCTAGCCAACCTCAGACTCAGACAACTCATCACAACACCCATACATTCCACCGATTACACGCTTGACCTCATCTTCTCCGCAAGCCCCACATCTCTTTCAACCACACCACCGAACTCCACTGACTTGCTACCTCGAGGAGGACAACATCCTGGACCCTTCCCAGTCCGGGTTCCGCAGCAACCACAGCACTAGGACTGCCCTCAATGCCGCCACTGAGGACATCAAGTCCCTGCTGGACAACAGAGAAACGGCAGCCCTCAGCCGCCTTCGACACGGTCTGCCACTACACACTACGGACACATCTCCATGATGCCGGGATCCAAGAGAAGGCCCTGGACTGGACCACCTCCTTCCTCCCCACCTGAGAGACCTGCACTGGCTCCCGATCAACAAGAGGATAACATTTAAGCTCCTCACCCACTCACACAAGGCACCGGACCAAAGTACCTCAACAGACGACTCAACTTCTACTCCCTCACCTGCCAGCTCCGCTCCGCCGACCTCGCCCTTGCCACAGTCCCCCGCTTCAGAAGAGCTACCTCCGGCGGCAGATCATTCTCCCACCTCACCGCCAAGACCTGGAACACCCTCCCCATCCACCTATGGAAGACCCAAGACATGTTGACCTTCAGAAAACTCCTAAAGACCTGGCTTTTTGAGTAGTAGCAACATTCCTCATGGGTGAGTGGTGCACTTTACAAATGATATGATTGATTTATTGATTTATTGATTGAAAAAGTTTCTCCTTTTTATACCATCTGCACCAGTGCAAATTTACTAAGTGCAAAAAAGTGATAATACATTTTCCACACTACACACACTGGGTAGAATTAAAAAACGCACACAGAGAGTTGTCAGAACTTCACTGATATGTCCATCATTCCCTCAAATTATTATGGGAGGCAGGGCAAAGGTGGAAACTGTGTATATACTTTTTTGATGAGTTCCATTTTTCTTCATGTTTTACTTAACCTTTTTATTGATTTTCAATAATAACAATACAACAACATTGAGAGATGTCATGATACATAATGCATTGGTCAGAGATGTTTGCAAAGATTAAATACACATTGAAGCATAATTCATGTAAAACAGATATGTCCTCATTCCAGATTGGCCGGGCTTAGAGTAGGTTGTGTTGTATTGTCACTACGCTCCAGTAAGTACACAGTGAGGGGTGCTCAGAAGTCATTTGGACGTGACCTGGCCGGCAGTTCCTCTTCATATGTCTTGATGGTGTCTCTACAATACACCAGATCTGTCGGCCATTTCTTAGGCGTAGGGCATAATGTGCTGTCCCCATTGCATATACACCCTTCTCTCTGCCATTAGCAGTGCCATCGCCAACATCTTCTTCTTTTGTTCTGATGGCATCTTGCAGATCAGACCCAGAATGCACACATGTATGGAGAATCTGCTTCCTGCATCCCGCATCTACGGCAGGCAGGCTTCGCCCGCAGACCCTGTCTCTATAGCCTCTGGGGCATGTGGTAGGCCTGATGGAGATATTTTAGGTGCATTATGCGTAAGTTACCGTTCGGTATCAGCATGTCTGTGAGGCTGCAACATGTTGTCCAGTCGTCTTGTGTTAGTGGCATGGACAGGGACTGGTTCCATCATACTAAGGGTCTGGTAGTGGGCTGAGCACATTCTATCTGCATTGCGTAGTATAGTTGCGCTACCGAGTGTCTTCTGTTGAGTTCTGTTATTATCGTCTGTAGTGGGGCTAAGGCTGGGGGTTCCTCAGGGAAGCTTGGGTTCATAATCATTTGATGGCCGCCCTTATCCTATAATAAATGAAGTGAAACAGTAATAATTTATTGGTGATGTAGTGTAATGCGGTCCTTTCCACAAAGTGCCCTTCGATTAAGATATGTAAAAGCGCAAATATTGAACGTATGTTGTGGGAAGTTGAGCGCTCAGGAAGGAATCCCGACTGATCCAGGAGTACAATTGTGGTCATTAGGGGTGTTAGTCTGGAGGACAGCAACTTGACTAGTATTTTGGCGTCTGTGTTTATTAGAGACAGCGGGCAATATGAATCCCATCTGTCTGGCTTTTTGTCAGGTTTGAGGAGCGTGATGATCAATGCTTCTCTGAGAGTGGGTGGGAGGATATGCTTCTCATATGCATCTGCGTACATAGCTAAAAGGTGTGGACTGATCAGGTCCCTATATGTTTTGTAGAACTCATTCATGAGACCATCAGGGCTTGGTGCTTTGCCATTTGGTAATGATTTGATCACCTCCTAAATCTCTTGGACTTTTACCGGCTGTGACAAATATTCTCTGTGGCCGTCCGCCAGCCACACCAGGGCAATATCTTCTAAATACTTTGTGAGTTCTGTCTTGTCTGTGTCCCCCATTGAGGTATACATATTATTGTATGCTGCAGCAAAAGTGGAGGAAATGCTGCGTTGCCAAAATGAGTTGTCCAGTTATCATCAGTTGTTTGTGTGACTATGTGTTGTGCTGTTCTTGCTTGTATTTTCTGGGCTAGTGTATGCCCTGAGCGTCATCCCTCTCCATAGGCCCTGGTGGTATGTCATCTAGATAGGCATTTACGTTTGTTTTCCACTGCTTTATTGTATAATGTGAGTTGTTCTTTAATGCACCCCAGAGTCTCTAAATTGTGCGTGGTCTGGTCTCCTATTCTGCCTCCAATTTTTGAAGGTTGCCTTTATTTTCTGTAACTCAGAGCGTATGTCCCTCAATATCCCTGCGCTCGTGCTGATGCATTTCCTGCGAATAGAGTATTTGAACGCTTCCCACACTATTCCCGAGTCGTCAACTGACCCCACATTGAATTGAAAGTATTCCTCTACTGCCGTGCATATAGTTTCACAATATATTGGGTCAAGTAGGGATCTAGCATTATAGCCGCATATGTACTGGGGGGTGTGTATGTGGGTATATCTATTTCCATTTTGCTAGGAAAGGTAGAGGATTCCACCTTTACTGGGTGTGTGCACAATTATACTTCGACCATGTGGTCTTCCACGAATATACTCAACATCTAATGAATTCACAAGTTTTTCTTATTCTTTATAGATATCCTTTATTTTCATATTTGATCATATTCGATTTTTCAATTATTTCATGAGGGTACTACGATTTACTTCATCACTCCACATATACCCAATGCATTTCGGGTCATATGGGACCCTTCATCAGGGGTCTGTATGCAGAAAAAACAAGGAAATATTGAGCCAGACTTATATATAAATCATGAAACAATAAATAGGCTATCAGAGCCAAAATAACACTAAGTGAATCTGGGTAAGTCAAACAACATGTCAAAGTCATAAACCAGAATCACAGGTACTGGCGGTACTGGCACATAACATTATTATCAAAAATGAACCGCTAATCTTTAGCCAAAATCAGGGAGGACTGCAGCGTGAGGAAACTATAAAAAAAAACGTGAGCAATATAACGTATTATTTAACAAAACAATCATCGCTTCGTTAAAACTTACGGAAGTGTAACTGAAGTTGGTCACGAATTCTCAACCAATCCGGATCGCGATGTGAACCTACAGCAAATGCTCACTTTTAACTGGTCTGCTGATTGGACCAGGTTATGTCCCGTGATCGCGACTAGACGCAAAAGCCGAAAACGGCTGTATAAAGGAAACTAACGATCTAAAGCCTAATACAGTGTCCACATTCCTATATCTTAAATCATGAAAGTGATATGTGTGTTGAGGAACAAAACGGCAAATAGTTACACAGCGTAAAAAATATAAAAAAATGTCAATTAATTTACCAAAAATATAAGTGCCTCGTGAATAACATCAGTAACAGAATGAGGGATATCTGAGATAGTAAACACTCGCTGGCAGTCTAAAATAGGAACAAAATGAACATTACGTTAATGTTAGTGTCAGCCATCTTTGATTGGGATGTTTTTTTCCAGTAATACAGGTTTGTGGTCTGAGAGTCTTCACGGGAGATGCCTGACGTCCAAACCCCATCCATTGACGCATGTGTTGGCCAACCAGTAATCAAGTCTAGAAGAGCTATGGTGTGCTGTAGATACAATTGTGCCCTCTCTGGCATCTGGGTGACAAAGCCGTCATGTGTCTACCAAGTCAAACTCATCCATGCATGCCCTTACCTTCTTAACGGCCTGTTTGTGGTGTTCTGTTGTGTTCGTTGATCAGTCATGCTCTGCGTGAAGTGCAATATTAAAGTCCCCCCCACATTAGATCTGTGCATGATAGGTCTCTCAAGCGTTTGCGTATATTAATATAGAAATCCGGATCTTCAATGTTCAGTCCGTATGTGTTTATCAGGCCAATACGAACCCCACGCAGTGTGCCTGTTAATATGACATATCATCCTAAAGTGTCTTGTAGTACCTGGTCTATGTTAAATTGTACTCCTTTCTTCACCAAGGTGACAACAACACGAGAGTACATGGAGTAGGAGGACACAACCGCCAGTTCCGCCCAATTTTTGCGCATGGCCTCATCCGTGTGCGTGGTGAGATGGGTTTCCTGAAGCATGGCCGCTTCTATCTGATATATAGTCTCTGTAAGGGGTTTTGGAAAAGCAGGATAATGACGCTTAGGCAGGTTAACGGTGTGGTGTAATGAGGAAAAAAGAGCAAATGCTTCACGGTGAAACCAGGTCAGGGAAAGACCCGAAAACACCTGTTTAAGATGTGGGAAAGAAACCTACATCAAAAAATTCAAAAGCAAGTCCTGGGCACACGCATAGGGATACAGTTAACACAATTGTAATGCTAAATTGATTTGGAAATCAAAAGGAGGTAAACACCGGTAGTGTTAATGTGAGCAAAGGATGGGGCAATCGATAGAAAATGAGTCACACAGGCGGGGGGGTCCGTGTTCAGCGGTCCTGTAAGAAGCAGGGTCCAGACTGTGTACGTCTCGCTTCCGAAATCCTTTGCTCACATTAATACCCATCGACCGGGTTGGAATTATCACCGGTTTTCGAACACATAACCATAGCACACAAATCAGCCCCGAAGAGTCACAGGTACCAACCTGTTGACGAAACACGTGTCGGCTGGCGATTTTGCTTTGACGAACTCTACTTGCATAAACATTATTCATGGAACTACCGGTGTAAACCTCCTTTTGATTTCTAAATTAATTTAGCATTACAATTGTACTAACTGAATCCCTATACATGTGCCCAGGACTTGCTTACTTCTATCTGATGTCTGTTTATATGAGTTATCACCTGTAGCATTTTTCTGGGATTATTTAGTCCCCGGACATGAGTTTTAATACTCTGCTTCTAGTCTGTTCCGGCATTTGATTTGGTGCCATGAATGTGTAGGCAACTTCAAAGTAGTCTCTTTGTCTGTATCTGTTTCGCACAACTCAACATAAACAGCAATACGTAAAATATGCAAAATGACCAGTCCCCTCCCACTCTTGCATCCTAATTAGGCTGGAGAATGTCCCATGCATGTATTGAACTTGTGTTTCCCAGGTAGTGCTTAAGGCATCCCCGGTGTGTAACTTAATAAGAAATGCAACAGTTTGGGGCTTACCCATATGGGGGTAAGCCTTTGTCCCATCTTACTCCCCCCTGATAATAAGGGGGCGGCCCTGAGCCCTGTGAAGCAGATATATTTAGCCAGAATTGTTAATAGTTAGTTAGTGCAGATAGAATGCAGCTGCCTGATTGTTCATTTCTTTGGACGGTGGGGGTATGTTGCTCAACATGAACCCACACAGAAGAACGGCTGGATATGATGTCAGTCGTCTACATCCGTTTGATGATTTTGCTTGTCGTTTTTTATTTGTGAGTTGGTGTTGGCCATGGCTGCTTTCTGGGTGTTGAAAAATGTGTCCGTGCCTTTGTGCATACTTTTGAGGCGGGCCGGGTATAGCATGGCGTACTTGATGCCTGCTTTCAGCAACCTAGTCTTTACTTGCTGGTACACAGGCCTGGCCATTTGTACCGCCATGTTGAAATCCGGAAAGAATTAGAGTTTATTATGTTGGTGATTGATGGTTCCTTTTTCTCATGCCAGCCGGATGACGGTATCACGATACTTATAGTTTAAGAGTCTGGCCACGATCAGTCGCTGCTGT
The DNA here is from genome assembly GCF_964261635.1 of Lissotriton helveticus. NCBI lineage: Eukaryota > Metazoa > Chordata > Amphibia > Caudata > Salamandridae > Lissotriton > Lissotriton helveticus. Next base: position 1,746,708,515 of record NC_136063.1, on the reverse strand, counting down.
GATCCCGGTGGTGGACGCGGCGAAAGGGTGCGATGTGCCCGTTCCACTATGAGTATGGGAGACAGTTCTTCCGACCCAAAGATATCCTTCAATAGGGTTTCGGTATAGTGCTCCATGCGCCCTGTGTTGGTTGATTCCGGTACCCCTGCAACACGGATATTATTGCATCTGACTGGCCTATAAACAGGATTTTACATGTTGTTCACTCACGGCTGGCAGAGCAACACTGTTGTTTACTCATCTTGGGCTCTCTAGCGGCCCCCTCATGTTTTACTTAACCTTTGTGCGTCTTGCTTGACAGCACAGCTGTCGCCATACATTACATGATCAACAGAAAATAAGTTCTAATTACCTCTACTGAGAAAGAGGCTTTGGAACAACTCACATGTTGATCTTCATCTCTAAAGGATTTGATTTAGTAGAGGCTATGTGCTTCTGATGAAAAGGGTTGCTTGAAATGCACAGATTAGGCTCTATTTGGTTATGATGACAAGCCAACAAAATAATCAAGGCTGTAGGTCTGATTAGTTGATTGGAAAAGGCTATGTCAGATGGCCTAGGTCTGATCTACTTATTATGGAAATTTCTGACAAAGGCAGTGGGGCTGAATAGTTTTTTGTGTTTTGGGCCGATTGGTATGACACTTTGTTAAAACCTGTATTCAAGTATTGTCCAACGTGTATTCACACACTGTAGTTTTCACGGGTTGTGATAACCCCATCAAACATAATGGATGTGATAAGAGCGTTGCAGTTTACCTCTAACTTCAAGTTGGTGATATGCCAGTAGCAAATGGGAAAGATACTATACAATGTCCTGTTTTTGCTAATTATGTGAAAAAACAATGAAATTGAGCAAGAAGCTATAATTGCAGCTGAGATTGCTAGAGACAGTTCTCAAGACGGTCAAACTTCTGCTCCGTTGAGTCAGGATCCACTAGGAGAACCAATTGTTCAAAATGAAGCAGCAATTGTCATGGATGAGGTGGAAACAGCATTGTATCAAGCTCAAGAAGATGTAACAAACTTAGAAAACTTGGAAGAACAAATAAATGTTGCGCAGAAACAAATATATGACCAAGTGAGAGAACAGATTGACCATGGATTACTTCATGAAAAGAAAGAGTGCTCTTGCTCATCATTTCAACCTATCCGAATGTACGTGAGTGGACAAGCTGTACAAGGAAAAAGTTTTTTAATTAAATTAATTACAACTTATCTACTGAAAACAACTGAGTCACATTTGTCTTGTCTTGTCACTGCTCCAACTGGGTTGGCAGCACACAATATTAAAGGAATTACTTTACATTGTTTAATAATGCTACCAGTAGAGCATGAAAACAAATTGGAATACCACAAGCTATCTGGAGAAGCTTGTTATGAAGTTTCAAGAGTCTTGAAGAAAAAGAAACTTCTCATTATTGATGAGGTAAGCATGGTATCAAACTTAATGCTTGCCTTTGTGCATTTAAGAATGCAGCAAATTCTTAAAACAAGTATGATGTATTATTTGGAGGAAAACACGTCATAGTTTTTGGAGATCTACTACAACTTACTGCTGTAAAAGGACAACCAGTGTTTAAAACACTGGCGCATGAAGATACCAGAAAGTCTTCGGGGAGCATTGGAAATGTTAACATTTGGTCATATTTTGAGTATAAGGAACTTATTACAAATATGCGACAGGCAAATTATGCTGATTATGGAACTATTCTTCAAGATATAAGAATTGGAAAAGTGACTGAACATGGCAAACAAGCTTTACAGAGACGATTACTTTCCAATTTGTTTCCAAATGAAAATATTGTTCCTGAGAAAATATATATGAGAATTGCAGAAAACAAATCTGTAATCTGCTTAATGCCAATACTGCGTGAATGTTCTATATTCAATGAAGAAATGTTAAAGTTGGAAAATGAAGAAATTATAAAATTGGAAGCTATTGTTAAAATAGAGTATGAAGGAATCACTATTATTTTGTCAGAAAAGTTGAAGAGGAAATTGGATTCTTTAGAGAAATTGATAAGTAAAACTGCTGGTTTAGAAAATAATTTATATGCATGTGTAAACTGTAGGGTAATTTTACGATGTAATGTGAATGTGGAAAAAGGTTTAGTAAATAGAGCAATGGGTAAAGTTGTTGATTTCAATAATTACGTAAATACAGATGTATTGAATTTTTGAAAATCAAATTTGATTAAATTGAAAAAGTACAACAATTTAGTTGTTGTTTAGCTCGGTTTTTGCCTGTTAAAGATTTTTATGTTAGCAGAAAACAGTTTCCTGTTTTTTTGGCGTATGCGGTGACTATTCATAGATCTCATGGTTTAAGTGTAGATAGTGCTTTAGTAAATATTGGAAGTACTGTGATTAAAGAGGGTATGGCATATGTTGCTTTGTCTCGAGTGAGAACTTTATCTGGATTGTACTTGATTGATTTTGATGAGAAAAAGATTAGTGCAGATGCAAATTGTGTCAAAGAGTATAATAGGTTAAGAAGAGAATATGCACCCAATTTAGGTCAATACCCAGTATTGGAAAAGTGTGTGGTAGGTAGAAAAAGAAGATATGAGAATATCTGTAGTGAAGCTGTAGAGAAAGAAAAAAACAATATGAAGTTGTGATTGCAAGCAAAAAGAAAAAGGACATTGTTGAAGAGATTGTTGGTTATCAGTTTGAAAATAGTTCTGGTGTCAGCTGCTATGCTAATGTAGTTGTTAATGTTGTTTTTTTCTTGAAAGTTTGCAACAGCAAATTGTGGAAAATCGGGAAAAACGATTTTGTTCGTTGTATTCTATTTAGGAGAAATGTAGTAGTGATAAAAGTAAAATACAAAGTGTTTCTGATATTCGAAATGTTTTGGACATATGTTCTGGTTCTACTCAATTTACACAGAATATTGAGCAAGATTGTCAGGAATTTCTAATGTATATGCTTGTTGTATTTGCCGATAAAGGTATAGATATTGAAAATCTTTATGGCCTTTCTTATAAATGGCAACATGACTGTGAAAATTGTTTGTTTACAAGTAGTACTAATTTAGACACTTAAAGATGTATATATTTGACTTTACCAGACTGTGAATCAGTGTCTTTTAACAATCTACTTAGAGGAGCAAGTCAAAACATGGAGTGTAGCCAATGTAAATCACAAAAGTCATCAAGATTAGTTATACAAAGATATGGACAGTATGTAATTTTAATGCTGCAACGTCGTAGAGGTGATGGAAGGAAATTGGAAACTTTAATTAAAAATGTTGTAGCTACTCAAGTATCAATATCAGGAAGAACTTTTGTAGCTGTAGCAATTATTTTTCATGATGGTCCTTCTACAACAGCTGGACATTACACTGTTTATTTAAAATGTCAGAAAGTTTGGATACATTGTAATGATAGTCAATTGGTTTTTAAACGTTTGCCTAAAGAGTTACCAAATTCTTTCCTAATATTTTAAAGCCAAAATTTTATGAACAAAATTTGGCCTTTCAGGAATACTGCTGTTAAGGTAGGTTGGTCTGGTGTTGTAGAGTACTTTGTGAGTGAGAGTGAGGAGCTTGAAGATGATCCTCTTGTTGATGTTGAGGCAGTGTAGGTGTATCAGGTGGTGGGTGATGTGGCTGCAGCAGGCGACATTGATGATCAGTCGGGTGGAGGTTTTTGGATTTGTTGTAGTCGTTGTAGGTGTTTGGCTGGAATTCCTGTGTAGAGTGTGTTGCCATCGTCTAGTCTGGTGCTGATGAAGTCCTGTGTCACTGTTCTTCTTTCAGTTAGGATCCACTTGTAAATGTTGCAGAGCATGCGGAAGGTATTGTAGCAGTATGAGGAGATGTTGTAGACTTGCCTACACATGCAGAGGGAGGAGTTGATGATGAATCCTAAGTTGTGTACATGGTCGGTAGGTGTTGGTACTGTTCACAGTGTAGTCGGCCACCAGGAGTCATCCGATGCTGAAGGGGTGGGTCTGAGAATGAGTACCTCCGTCTTGTCCGAGTTCAGGTTGAGTTGGGTGTCGTCGGTATAGGAGATGATGTTGAGGTTGTGATGGCGGGCCACTTGTGTGAGGGTGGCCATGTAGATGTTGAATAGTGTTGGGCTGAGGGATGAGCCCTGGGGGATGCCACAAATGATGTTGGTGGTTTTGGATCAGAAGGTTGGGAGGCAGACGGGTGAGGATTACTATTGAACAACTTCCAAACTGAGGAATTGACACATACTATTTGGCCATGAGGAAAAGTATTTAAACCATTAAGGACTTTTTGTTGTATATTTTGTCAGCATATATTTGTAAATAACATTATTTACAGTGTATGAAAATTAATCATAATGTTTTGTTATTTTATGATTGTTTGAGATGTCTCATATTTACGTAAGAAGTTGCTCTTAGAAAAAAAATTATATTTTCTAAGATTGTTATTGAGAATGTTGAATGTTTTTTAAGATAATCTTATTGCTTGTCTTTTCTTTTGCCCGCTGTTATGTGATGAGTACTATTGAACTCACTGTTTCTAGCGAAATTCAATATACTCAGAACAGCAAAAAAGGCAAATGAAATGCCTTACAAATTATTTTGAGTTGTAAAATATATATTGTAACTGTATTTTTTCTTGTCTTCCACAGATGCTAAATTTATAATATAATATATACTTTTTTATTATTTATTGTTTTTAAGGTAAGTATCAGTAATTATAAAAAATGGTCTATGGGATGTGCTTCTACAGAGCTGAAGGAACAAGAGATAGATGGAGTACATATCTGTGCAAAGATGGTTTGTATTTTTTAAACACATTTGAGAAAGTTAACATATATACTGAGTGTACCTGAGGACCTACTATCTTTAAACATATATTTTAAAAATGCCAGAGACTTTTATTATAGAGATTTTTAAAATAGAACATGGCTTCAAAACAGCGTTCTGCAACGTACCAGTATGGTATTGAATACAAAGACATGCTACACTAGTAGAGACCAGAGAGTTTTAGGATTAAACGAGATCGAATTATTCTACATAAAATATGTCACAGAGAGTGTTTTCAAATACTCTTTAATGTTTAGAAGGACAGGATAAGTTATTGTGCGTAGTTTTTCTTCTCTATGTAAATATGTCCTCATCATACACAATACTTTGTGTTGAAGTGGTGTTCTATATCTGTTGCTGTGAGTATTTTCGACTTATAAAAGGAATCACTACTTTCTTATTATGTTAAAAGGTGTGTACTGGATAGGTCTTTAAGATGGGATGTGTGTGAAGTGAAGTATTCAAAAACTAGTGTGATAATGGTACCTAAATATACACAGATATACAGTTTATTCTGGACAATCAACAGTATTCTTTGCATTTTACTAAAACACATTTACTAGTTTGGAACGGGTAGGGTGAATAGACATATTCTTCATTTTTTAGTACTGCATTTTACTATAACAGTCTGAGTCTTTTCCTATAGTCATAAGGAGTGACTGGTTTCAAAATTTAAGAACACTTGAGAACAGGATATCCTTATAAGTAATTATATTTATATAACCTTATAAAGTATTAAAACTCTAATGTTGGAATGTTATTAGACAATGGTATTTTTATAATATTTTGAAGCCAAAATAGTTAATAAAGCTAGTTTTCTATTATGCATTAAGAAAACTGATAAAATGAAGTGTTTATGTTTTTGTACAAGGATCTACAACATAACAGACTACTTATGGAAGGAGAACAGAACAATAACGAGGACACTTTGGAAATTACCAACAGTCTTATAGAAGAACTAAACGTACCACTCACAAGTAGCGCGAGTGAAGAAAAAGTAATTAGTGCTGCAGATATGAGCTGTGATTTCCAAGACGAAAGCTTTGATACTGATTTTGTGGAAGCATTAGATAATATCAAATTTTTCGAACATATAAATTCTAACTAATTCTAATTTTAACCAGGAAATTGATGTCAATGAAATACCTGATGAACTTCTTTTATAAGCTCTGTTAAATTATGAGATGTTAGAAGAATACATTTATTGTTTAATAATAATAAAGGTTTCAGCACTATCTACTAATGTATTCACTGTACTAAAAGTGAAGCACTTATAGATTCACTTATACATTCTTTACATTATTCTATTGATTCAAAATATGCAAAGTGGGTTTGAGGGCATGGATTGCTTGAAATCCCTATGGACTATGCATGAAGTCTGGTATCTACCTGCATACTTATCTGCATACTTATCTTTTATACCTTCAATTCTGTAGTGTGTATCTCTACACTTCCACTAAACACTCTGTCACTGCTGTTTCAGTATTGTAGTGAGGTCTTCAGAAGTATGTACTTATCTATGCACTGTGCTAAAAGTGAAGCAGTTATACATTCAGCTAGATACTCTCCTTGCAGAACTGTAATCATTCAGCCAGTGCCCAATTACTGATGCAGTAAAGTAGGTCTTAGGGCATGGACTTCTTCAAATCCCTATACAGTATGCATGCACTCTTCTATGCACCTGTAAACTTGTCTTTTAAACCTTCAATTGCCCAGTCTGTATTCTTACACTTCCTCCAATCACTCTGCCACTGCTGTTTCAGTATTGTAGTGAGGAATTCAGCAGTATGTGCTTATCTGTGCACTGTGCTAAAACTGAAGCTGTTATAAATTCAGCCAGGCACTCTCTTTGTAGAATTGTAATCATCCAGTCAGTACCCAAGAACTCATGGAGCAAAGTAGGCCATATGCAATGGACTGCTTAAAACCCCTATAGACTATGCTTTCAGTCTTCTATGCACCTGCAAACTTGTTTTTTATACCTTCAATTCCCCAGTCTATATCCTTACACTTCCAGCAAACATTCTGTCACTGCTGATTCAGTATTGTACTGAGCCATTCTGCAGTATATGCCTATCAATGCACTGTGCTAAAACTGAAGGTGTTATAAATTCAGTCAGGCACTCTCCTTGCAGAACTGTAATCATCCAGTCAGTACCCTAGTAGTCATGGAGCAAAGTAAGCCTTAGACCATGGACTGCTTCAAACCCCTATAGACTATGCATGCAGTCTTCTATGCACCAGAAAACTTGCCTTTTATACCTTCAATTGCCCAATCTGTATCCTTACACTTCCAGCACTCACTCTGTCACTGCTGATTCAGTATTGTACGGAGCCATTCAGCAGTATGTCCTTATCTATGCACTGTGCTAAAAGTGAAGCTGTTATAAATTTAGTTAGGCACTCTCCTTGCAGAACTGTAACAATCTAGTCAGTATCTAAGTACTCAGGCAGCAAAGTAGGACTTAGGGCACAGACTGCTTCAAACCCCTATAGACTATACGTGCAGTCTTCCATGCACCTGCAAATTTGTGTTTCATACCTTCAATTCCCTAGTCTGTATCCTTACACTTCCAGCAAACTCTCTGTCACTGCTGTTTTAGTATTGTAGTGAGCCATTCAGCAGTATGTGCTTATCTATGCAATATGACTGATTCATCAGTTTGTAGTAATCGATTCACTACATTAAAACACTAATGGGCACATATACAATAACTGGCACATCCCCAGGGATATGCCAGTTATTGTGCACCGTGACACCACCACCATGGATGCGCCGTATTTACAATGCGGTGCACCATGGGGCAAAAACGGCACAGATATGTGATGCATCTGTGCCGTAAAGGTGACGCATTGCTTGAGTTGCGTTGCAACTGCAGCGCATCTCCAGCAATGCTCTGGGGGCCCTATGCTCAGAATGCTGTGTCAATCCTTACGGCTGCTTCGTGCAAGTGCAGGGTTTTGACGCAACATAAGCCCAAAAGTGCCAAAGTGAAATCTTGTAGATTTCGCTCAGCCACTTTTAGGAGGTGTTCCTGCCCCGGAATGCCCCCCCCCGCGTAGGAATGCCTCCTTCTGGTACAGGAATTTATAATGTTACACACCTCCGAGATGCGTCACATTGTAAATACCACACACCATGGCGTATCTTTTGCACCACCGCTGCGTCACAAAAGTGATGCAACGGCAGTGTAAAAGAGGCACAAGGGGGTAGTAAATCTGCCCCTAACACTTACAAATTCACCGAGGCAGTTTCACCAGCAGTGCAAAGGGAAGCATAGACTTGTAACATATTTATGCACATATGTTACATTCAAGTGCTTCTGAAGAACTACAGTATACTATAAGTAAACACCTTATAGATTTATGCTGTAGCACTTCCTTATAGTTCTGCACCTTCACTTTCACCTTACACTACTAATGTATTCATTCATTCATTTATGCACTACACATTCAGTCAAATAAAGATTTACACACTATCATAGAAATATTTGAGATGTCATCAGGGATGTCATGAGTGATGTCACTGACCATGTCATGAGTGATGTAATATGTGACATCTTCAGCAGTGCATTGCGGGCGCGCAAATTATAGTTAGCTGGACTACCTATAACGGGGGAATTTCAATGGTTTTGTATGGGTGAAATGTCTTCCCTGAGAATCACACCCTGTGCCCGCCCGACACCTCCCTTTCGCCCTATTCACTACCGCACCCTCTGACACTCCTCTTCCTCTGTGTCCGATTGTCCAGGCCGGTCCCAGGCTATCAGCTAGCCTTGCAGATGTAGTTTATGGCCCCAGCTGTAAAGAATCACCCCTCTTCAAAGGAGTTATAGTAGATCAAGGCCCACACCCGATGAGATCCGTCACACCACACGCGTTCCTACTATCTGAAAACCATCCTGTATTGTGATTGGGGAGGGGACCGAGCCTGAAGCGGAAGATTCCAGGGATGACTCTTTGTACATCAAAGTTTTTACAATTATGTGTCACATTAAAAATATATAGCACTCCAACAAAGTAGTAGGATTATAAAACTTTAATAACTTATAAATATATACAACAAAACAAAAACAGTAAAAACATTTAAACATTTTTAGGGAAAAAGAAGGAACAATGGTCAGTAGCGGTCGGTTGTGCGAATAGTCCCAAGGCAGCACAACGTCCAGATTTCTGGACGGCACCCAGGTGATGTTGCCTGGGTGCCGCACTGATTTGGGTATCCGGCGTGGGGCGTCCCGGGGGGTGCGTCGTCAGTAGCGGTCTGTTGTGCGAATAGTTCCAAGGCAGCAGAACGCGCTGAAATGTGGATGGCACCAAGGTGATGTCCAGTAAGTTGCCGCCCTCCGAATAATGGCGTGGGGTGCCCCGGGGGGGGGAGGCGGCGTGAACGGGCCTCCCCAGGTGGAGCCTCGTCTGCTGTAGTGGGGCGCCCCTTTACCGTTTCAGTTGCAATTCCGTCCGCTTTTGGTCCACTGTGTCAAAATCCGCAATTCAGCTGAGTTGCACCCACTCTTGCGGTGCAGCGATAGGCGGCTGTCACAGGACTCTCAAAATGGCGGCAGGCTCTTTCCTTTTTGGGCCTGGTCCACTGAAATGGCCCTGGGACACCTTGGAAATCGGACGCTTGTCTGCTAGGTCTTGGACCCCATTCTCGAAAGCGTCCCCTCCGCCTTGAGGATTCTACAAAAGTCTTGGGGGCCCCCGACTCCTGCAGGCTTCCGGTGGGGAGCGGCTGCCATGATTGCTCGCGGAATGACCACGACGGAGCCACGAGATGGTGGTGCTTTCATGCTGACGCCAGCTTCAGTCTGAAACATCCAGAAACAAGGTGGGGCTTTCATCGTTTGGGAAAAAAAAAGTTTTCATCCAATGAAAAGTGTTATTTTTAGGTCATATGATCAAGCCTTCCATCATTAGGAAACCAAAAGTAAAATGAACCAATGAAAAGTTTTATAAACAAGTCACATGACCTGTTATGCGGCATAGGGTATAAAAAGCGTAGAAAATCCGTTGGCACGTGAGGCGGCGTCAGTAGCGGACCGATGTGCGAATAGGCCGAAGGCAGCACAACGCGCCAAGATCCGGATGGCACCGAGGTGGTGTCCAGCAAGTTGTCGCACTGGTGTGGCCATCCTACAATGCTGAAAGTCGGCGTGGGGCGCCCCGTTGGCCTGTGAGATGGCGGCAGTAGCGGACCGATGTGCGAATGGGGCCAAAGGCAGCGCAACAATATTTTCTGAATAGAAGACACCACAAGGCGCTGAGATGCCAAGATCCGGATGGCACCGAGGTGGTGTCTAGCAAGTTGCAGCACTGGTGTGGCCATCCTACAATGCTGAAAGTCGGCGTGGGGCGCCCCGTTGGCCTGTGAGATGGCGTCAGTAGCGGACCGATGTGCGAATGGGGCCAAAGGCAGCGCAACAATATTTTCGGAATAGAAGACACCACAAGGCGCTGAGATTCGGTTAGCACCGAGGTGGTGTCTAGCAAGCTATGCAGCTGAGTTGCGTGCGCACTTGCGGCGAATAGGTCGAAGGCAGCACAACAATGTTTTCTGAATAGAAGACACCACAAGGCGCTGAGATTCGGTAGGCACCGAGGTGGTGTCTAGCAAGTTGCCGTACTGGTGTGGCCATCCTACAATCCTGCTCCGAATAACGGCGTGGGGTGCCCGAAGGGGGGGGGGAGGCGGCGTGAACGGGCCTTCCTAGGTGGAGGCTCGTCTGCTGTAGTGGGGCGCCCCTTTACCGTTTCAGTTGCCATTCAGCTGAGTTTCGGCCGCTCTTGATGCTACAGCGACAGGCGGCTGCAACAGGACTCTCAAAATGGCGGCCTGTTCTTTGGATTTGGGCCTGGTCCACTAAAATGGCCCTGGGACACCTTAGAACTCGGACGCTCTAATTTTTTTTCCTTTCCTCTACATGCAAAAAAAGGTAAATGCCCGGTACGTTACACGCTTCATCTGCCACGATGTACTCTCCAGAGGAACCGAAAAAAAATATAGTTATGGTAACTATACCATGCATCGTCATATGGAGAGGTGGCACCGATTAATTATAGTGCTGCATAAAAGAGAGATTTGGAGGAGAACCCCCGACCTGCCAGTACATTCATCAAAGAAGTGGCACTGACAGCATCAGAGGCAAGGGAAACGGTCCCAAATATTTAGAAGAACTTTGGAAAGATTAAAATGACATGTTTAGATTGTGGCAAATTAATTTCATGTGGACAGATGAGTGTTACTCTAATAAATACAGCATATGAACATCATCATAGTCGATGGTTGGTAGAGACATTTTGACTATATCCTGGACCTGCCCGTGCTCGCCCAAAATGGCGCCGGAATAAATGGGACTCGTAACTCCTTGTTGTGTACTGGTTGCACAACCTTGATATCACGAGATACGTATGCAGTTTTGAAGCACATGGCGGGCGGGGACGAGAATAGATTGAATATTTCGATATCCCTATTGATATTAAGTTCTGATGTGTTATTGATTACTGTACTATTGAAAGCTCGAATTAACGTCACCCATGGTACTTGCCCGCAAATGTATATCTAGATAATTTTATTGTAACTGGCCCTGTCGTATTTTAATTATAAAATGTACGTCCACCAATTCCGCAACTGTTAGACACTTTAGTTCTTGCAACCTAATGGCCCGCCCGTTACGTTGCTCTACAGTGTAAATGTCTACTCATCATATACGATTACAGTTTGCTCCGTGGCCGGCCCACGTGGTTATAGGCCCGTATTTGTATAATGACATTTTCACAATAAAGGTTTTTAAAAGAAAACATGGTAGTAGTATATACATTGGTAAAGTTTTTAATAATAGTCACTGTTTTAGAATCAGTAAAAGGCAAGTGAAATAAAGCAGACCAATTACATGAAGGGTAAAAGGTATAATACGCAGGAACGCAGTAAAGATAAATGGTCAAGGGCTGTTGTGTTTTCTACTCCTGCAACATAAAGTGATCGATAAGAATCTCATATTCAGGCGTATCGGCGACTAAGACAGCAGGCCGACCCTCTTTTGCTCAACGGCTCCGTCATGGGACAAAGAAACGCCCTTTTTCTCGAAAAAGGAATATATTTTACTTGCAGGACAGTTGTAAATTTTCCGGGAAAGTACATTAGCCTGGAACATTATAACATATATTTAAGAAAAAATAATGTTCGAAAGTAATAAAAAGCGTAATTTTTAGGTCATATGACCAAGCCTTTCATCATTAGAATAAGAAAAGTAAAATGAACCAATGAAAAGTTTTATTAACAAGTCACATGACCTGTTATGCTTACGTTACGCGCTGCGCGTCACGCCCCGGATCACTTCCGGATGCGCTAACGCGGCGCGTCATATGACGCATTACGCGACAACGCAGGTCCAGAATATAGTCAAAATGTCTCCACCAACCAGCGGTCGGAACACATCCCCTTTCAGCAGGCTAAATAGTTCTGTTAAATGACAACAGAAGGGACAGGCAACAAGAACCATCAGTCAAAGAGGGGAGGGCTAGTTCTTCTCTACCGGGTCACGTTAGGGCGCTACCGGAACTGATCGAATTGGTAGTCTACAGTGTTTCTGGATGTTTCAGACTGAAGCTGGCGTTAGCATGAGAGCACCACCATTTCGTAGCTCCGTCGTGGCCATTCCACGAGCAATAATGCTAGCCGCTCCCCACCAGAAGCCTGCGGGAGTCGGGGGCCCCCAAGACTTTTGTAGAATCTTCAAGGCTGAGGGGACGCTTTTGAGAATGGAGCCCAATCTCTAGCAGACAAGCGTCCGAGTTCCAAGGTGTCGCAGGGCAATTTTAGTGGACCACGCCCAAATCTGAAGAGCCGGCCGCCATTTTGAGAGTACTGTGGCAGCCGGCTATCGCTGCACCGCAAGAGCGGGAGCATCTCAACTACATGGTGAGCGAGACGCTGTAGTCGAAAGAGCGGGCGGTAAACAGCTGAATAGCGGAAGAGGCACAGTGTAGCAAAAGCGGGCGGAATGGCAACTGAAATGGTAAAGGGGCGCCCCACTACAGCGTGTCTTTAGGTGAAACGGATTGTGGGACAAGGTCAAGAATGGAAGAGTTACCAAAAGGCAAAAAGTTCCGCTTGATCCCGGGAGCCGGCCACCTATGTCGGGGGCGATCTCAGGCTACACCAGGAGAACACGACTTGGGGAGGGAGCCGGAGCCAAGCGCCCCCTCCGAGTCCGCGCCATCACACCGTCCCTCGGGGGCCTCCGTCAAGCGGTTCAGGGTGGCACCGCATTACATTGTTCACAAATGCAGTCACGTCCTCAAACAGCCCCCACTTTACTTTGAGAATAGTGAAGCTGAAGCAAGTGCAAATAGGCTTCAGACAGTGTTACAAGCACTCCTCAAAACTTTGAACCATCAGAGTGCATGAGTTTCATGCTCGATCGATTGAGCTAGCCGGATCGGGCAACAAAAAGTATAAAATAGTTATGTAAATAGTTGTTTAATAAAATGTTTTACCCTGTTACTTTGCTGGTGTGTTGTATATATTTGTAATATTTGCATAGAGTGTATCGTTATTTTGGGCGGGGTGGGTGGCGGAGCCGAGCTGTATTGCAGCCATCATGGTGTGGAGTTCAGTTCATCTCAATAGTTCCGTGTTTGTCATGAAGGGTTGTTCCTAATGTTTCTATTTTAGCGAGGTCAAAAAGAGATCCCATTAGTGGCCTACTGATTTTGCTCGATTCCTTTTGTTTTTTTACACGATTTTTCGCTATCTGCAAAGACTAAACAGAGTATTGCGACTCTGTGCTTGTTTGTAAATAGAGAATGAACCAAAGAGAACCAATTCTAAAACAGTAAATGCTTGGATAACAATCAATCAAATGGAGAGAGAAGCAGGCACGACGGATTACAACGGGGGCAAAGGCCTGCGTTAACTACCCTTCACTATCTGCAAAGAGAGAGTACTCCTAATAGAAATGAGGGGGAGGGGGGGCAGCATTCAAAGCAGATCAGTGTGCATAAACACGAAAATGTTTTTACTTACCACGTACTTGACATTCGACAGCTTATGATATTTGCTATTAAAAAAACATTGAAATTCACTGAAAAAACCATAGGTTAGAGACCATATATAGTTAGGAATTAGCATTTAAAAAACCTTGAAAATTCACTGAAAAAACCATAGGTTATAGACCATATATAGTTAGGGATTAGCATTTAAAAAACCTTATTTTACTCACACAAAACCATTGAAATTCCATATATAGTTAGTTGCACTAACTATATATCGCGCACCCGCAATCCACTGCTGATGATGTCACATATTACATCATTCATGACATGGTCAGTGACATCACTGATGACATCACTGATGACATCTCAAATGACATCACTGATGACATCACTGATGACATCTCAAATGACATCACTGATAACATCTCAAATGACATCACTGATGACATCTCAAATGACATCACTGATGACATCACTGATGACATCACAGATGACATCTCATTTGACATCAATGACCACATCACTGATGATATCATTCATGTGACAATACAATGCATCTCCTCACACTTTAATATAACCTCTGTTACACCCAGTGTTAAATACAGAGTATAATTTTTGAAACCATTGACACACCAATACTAGTTACTACATACGCACTCAGTGATTCCTATGTTTACACACACATTCACTCATTTACCCATACAATCATTCATACATACAATCACTCATCTTTACAACACTATCATATGCACTCATACACCTATACAGACTCTCACACTCTGTCACTCATCCATGGAGTTACTCACACACCTAGTCAGTCCTGTAAAGAATCAATCACACTTCCATTTTCTAATCTATACAGTTAAACATAGAGCACCTTACATTTTGAAACATATACTAACACATACTTACTCTCTTATACAATCATTGATACAAGTACACATTGATCTGCACAGAGTCACACACCTCCCAGCCAGCCACACACACACTCAGTCTCCCATACAAATACTTGGGCAATCAATCAATAACCCATATAGTTACTCATATAGCTACTGATCAACACATGCAGCAGTTTACAGAACAACAGACATAATGATGCACAAATTAAGACAGTTTAGTCACTAACCCATGCACTCAGTGAGACACATTTAATCACTCACTCATACAGTCAGTCACGCACCTACTAAATCCTTCATCCAGACACTTCTACATCTACTCATTCTTCAATATGTAAAACATATTTAAACTTTACAGAAACACACAGTCACTGGATGATGTCATCAGTGATGTCATTTGAGATGTCATCAGTGATGTCACTGACCATGTCATGAATGATGTAATATGTGACATCATCAGCAGTGGATTGCGGGTGCGCGATATATAGTTAGTGCAACTAACTATATATGGAATTTCAATGGTTTTGTGTGAGTAAAATAAGGTTTTTTAAATGCTAATCCCTAACTATATATGGTCTATAACCTATGGTTTTTTCAGTGAATATATATATATATATATATATATTCACTCCCAAATTGCCCAAAATCTCGGAGGGGCACACAGCAGCGCCTCCACCATCCAGTGCTAGTCGTTCAACCACCAACAGGAGACCTTTTCTTTGTGTTCGCCTGACGCGTTTCGGGGTAATAAACCCCTTCCTCAGAGGCTGCTGTGTTAGAATCATGGCGCAACAGCATTCATGAGTGCAGTTACATGCCCGGTGCATTGTGGGGCATGCAGTTTATCTGAAACACCGCTCCATGATCTGCTGTCTTAACATCATTACATGTCTCTAGTAGATTGCAGAAACCTGAAGGTGAGTGGACTCGATGATTTGCTGTGTTTTTCAGTATCGGAAAAGTTCCTTCCTTTAGCCTCTCTATGTAGTTATTCAGAGATGGTGTTTCCTCCCACGGCAGGACGGCCGTGTTTAAAATTCACTCCCAAATTGCCTAAAATCTCGGAGGAGCACACAGCAGCGCCTCCACCATCCGGTGCTAGTCATTCAACCACCAACAGGAGACCTTTTTTTTTGTGTTTGCCTGACGCGTTTCAGGGTAATAAATCCCTTCCTCAGAGGCTGCTGTGTTAGAATCATGGCGCGACAACGTTCATGTGTTTGCTATGACAGGGCAGCAGCTCTGCTCCCACCATTTCATAGCAAACCGCAATGTCCTGGGGCTGGGCATCCGGGGACACTGCAGGAGCCGGCCCGGGAGGTGGCGGTCCCAAGGAACATCATGGGCTCCAGGAGGGGGGCCTATGGCCCCCCTTCCAAAATATCTAAAACCCCAGGAAGGTGGTGGTCCCCGGGCACTGGGATCCGTAACGGACCCCCAAATTTAAATATTAAGTGCCCTGGGGAGGTGGTGGTCCCCAGGGCAGTGTGGAGGGGTTTCAACACCCCACACTACTTTTTATTCATAGCCCCGGGGAGATGGTGGTCCCTGGTGCTACGGGCCCCGCGGGTCCTCACAAATTAAGTTGGGAGTGCCCCGGGACCTGAAATGCCTTTTTTGTATTTTCTCAGCAGAATCCGCGACCCCAGCACTGCACTCTGCCGGTAGGCAGTAATTAGACCCGAGAGCACTGGGGACGATCGCCGGAGACCGGTAAGAGCATCCGTGCAGTGATTAAAAGGAAAAGTGATCGTAAACGCAGACGGCTGGAGGCCGAGCCGACTGTTGATAAATAAAAATGGCACCAACTCGAGAATCCCTAGCCTGAACAATTGACCTGATAGGCGCCCAGGCACAGGTTGTACTGCGATAAATACTGGGCGTATAGACTTATACCTATGTTACTCATAGCTGGCAAATTGGCACATAACGTCTGCTCACATAACAGGATTGGTGGCTGAAAATAGTGATGCCTCGCAAAGCATTGCATTAAAAGACGCGCAAAGCTCTGCAAATACTGTCTGGGAGTTGTGAATGCGTGACCTAACCGCACAGAATTGCGCACGAGGGACTACCCCACCTGCACGCAAAGGGAGGACACCTACTACCACTGCTCGCACACGAGCACCTGACCACACATTGAAGATGGGCAAACCGGAAAAAGTGCAAACCAAAATAGCATTTGATGGCCCCAAAAAATCTGCGATAGGATCCACTGCTCAAACAGACCAGGACATGGGGGACGACGCAATACCGACCACTGGACTGGAGCAAGTACTTACTGATATACAAAATAGTCTGCTGGATGTACATGGGAAATTGGACTCTATCACGCTAAGGGTGGATAACATGGCAGCGAAGCTAGATAAACATGGCGAACGCCTTGTGGAGGCCGAAACGCGATTGTCATCGGTGGAAGATGAATCTCATTCCACCACGCAAAGATGCTCTGAAATGGAAAAACTTCTCGAGGTCATCAAATCTAAGTCTGAGGACAGGGAAGCGCGGTCCCGAAGAAACAACGTTTGCATAGCGGGACTAGCAGAGACCACCAACACTGGGAAAATGGAGACCTACGTAGAAGAGCTAATCAGAAACTTATTCGGGATGGAGCAATTATCCTCGGTATTCCTAGTCGAGCGAGCACACCGCTCCCTTGCCCCCAAACCAAAACCAGGGGCTCCGCCATGGCCCATAGTTGCCAGGCTATTGAACTACCGAGACAGAGATCTTATCTTGAAGATGGTGAGAGAGAAGAAAATCATTGAATACCAGGGAAATACATTAGAATTCTACCCGGATTTCACAATGAACGTGCAACTGGCCCGTAGAGAATTTACACCCATGAAACAAAAACTGCGAGAGATGGGTCTGGAATATGCAATGTTATACCCAGCATGATTGAAGATCATGAAAGATGGCAAATCTACCATCTGTCACACCCCAAAGGACGCGCAGGAATTCATTAAACGGCTTCATCAGCGAAGGCGGGAGCAGAGACGTGCCGAACAGCAACAAGACTCAGAATGAATTCTACCAGACTGGACTCCAGAAATTGCGAGGGTTATGAGAGATGGGTTATGACAGAACTATATTGTATTGTCTGGTGAACCAGCAGAGACGCTCAGTAGTGGATCTGATTCGCTCACAAGGTAACAGAGATGAACGGTATGCACGACACGGTGACGCTGGACACAACTGCATTTCGTGAGTATAGGGGGTTGGGTGGTGTGCAAATTGCCATCCTGACTGCCATCCCTGAACTCATACAATCGCACGGCATGTATCTGAGAAGCAGCGACCTGTTGAGCAGCTGTAAAACCAAAGACTGCTCTAACCCGAGCTGGACTCACTAATGCTATGGATTTATATTAGACAATACTATAAAGCTAACGTGTTGGAATAGATCAGTGATGATAGTACTAGATCACGAACTAAATGCAGAGTATGTGCTAGGTGCCCTAATAATCCTTTTTATGGTTGAAATTAATCACAAATGTGTACGTTTGGATGTAATTGATAACCTGGCCACATCCACACATGTTGGATGCAGATGTGTGACCTAGATAGACCCCCCACAAGGGTGTTCCCCTACCACAGTTACGAACTGTTCTCTGTTGTTATCAGGGTATGTCTTTGGCATGATTGGGTTGCCAAAGTGGGAGGGGGGATGGGAAGTTCTGAAGAGCTTAGTTTTAATTCACTGCATTTGAGAAGTACTGCCGAACTCCAACATGGACGGTCTCACGACGTAACCACAGTCTTGTTATTCTTTTCGGAGATAGGAGGAAACACAGGGTACCACATGAACCAAGGAATTAACAAGGTGGGTCAAGTGTGACCGATAGACCGATGACAGATAAACTAACATTTATGACGTGGAATGTACGGGGTCTTAAAAACCCAAAGAAAATCCGACAAGTATTGGCATATTTCACTAGACTCCATGTGGATATAGCACTCATACAAGAGACACACATAGATCCACCCACACCAAACCGCATAGGCCTCAGATGGGCGGAATCGATCCATGGAGCTGCATACTCATCTTACTCACGTGGAGTGCTTATACTAATTCGGAGAGGGCTAAATTTTAAAGTGGAACAAGTACAGGCAGATACAACAGGGTGTTTTGTGGCGATTGCAGGATCATTGAGGGGACAGAGACTCAACCTACTCAACATCTATGCACCAAACACGGATGACCCTGAGTTCTTTCATACCCTCTGGCAAACAATAAATACATTATCGGACGCACCACTGATATGGGGAGGGGACTTTAATATTGCACTTAATGAAGAGGTTGACAGGTCCGCCACATCCACTGAACCACACAGACATGCACTGGCGCAACTGCACACCATTATGCGAGAAAACTGCTTATATGATCTTTGGAGACTAAGACAGCCCACCCAATTAGAAGCCACACATACCACCGCAGCACATGGTAGTTGGTCTAGAATAGATTATTGGTTGGGCTCATCTGAAATATCACTCTGGGTAGAGGAGGTATCACACCAAACCCGTACCCTCTCTGACTATAACCCGGTGATGCTTAAGCTAAAACTCCCCCATTATGTACCCCCCCCATTTAATTGGAGATTTAACGGGAGAGCTCTCATGGATCCATTGTATTCGGACACCATAAGGAAAGCTATAGCAGAATACTTCAAAATAAACGCGCCTACCACAGATGATCCAGGGCTCCTTTGGGAAGTGTTTAAGGCAACCATTAGAGGTGTCTGTATTAGCACTCAAGTGGGTATTCTGAAAGACTTGCGCCAGCAACTAGAGCAACGTGAGGGTAGGATTCGTGAATTGGAAAAAGAATACGCCCACACGCAAAACCCAGCCCTTTTGGGACAAATTAGAACTGAAATAACGGAATATCAAAAAAGTGCCGACGACGAACTGAAATATGTCACTAAACGTCATATAGCAAGGAGTTTTGGAGTGGGGGGACGACCAGGGGCAGTATTTGCAGCCAAGATTTGTTCTAACTGGCCACCGCTGGTGATCCAAGTGGTCTGTGACAACAAGGGTGTCCCACAGCATACTCCACAAGGTATTTTAAAAGCGTTTATGCACACATATGGTGCTCTGTATGCACAAGAGACCACGGTCACTGCTGCCGAAATAGATCAATATTGCGACGATGTGGCTCTTGCCGGGATCTCAGATGCGCATAGAGCATTTCTCTCCTTACCCGTCACGGTTGGGGAGGTAACAGAGATTATGAGAGCGCTCCCTAATGGTAAAATACCCAGGCCTGACGGATTCACTAGGGAATTTTATAAAACGTATGCAGATCTACTCGCCCCTCACATGGTAGCTATGCTTGGAGATGCACATGAGAAAATGCTATTGCCACAGACATTGCGAGAAGCATCGATTATGGCCCTCCTGAAGCCAGATAAGGATCCGGAGAGCTGTGAATCGTATAGGCCGTTGTCCCTGATGAATGTGGATACCAAAATCCTGTCATCACTATTGGCTAACAGACTTAAGTACCTGATAACAAAGTTGGTCCTACCCGACCAATCAGGGTTTATACCCACATGCTCTACGTCCCACAACACAAGAACCCTATTTGCGCTAGCATATTACCTAACACCCCAGACCAAAGCGGCTGCAGTAGTTTTAGATGCTGCTAAAGCCTTTGATACCATAGCTTGGACCTATCTACACACAATACTCAGAAGAATGGGATTCCCGCCGATGTTCCTACAATGGATACAGCTACTTTACACAGCCCCCACTGCCCGTATACGGGTTAATAATTACATATCAGAGCCTATACCCATAGCTCGCGGCACGCGCCAGTGGTGACCGTTGTCCCTTTTGCTTTTTGCCTTAGCTCTCGAGCCGCTGGCCTGTAAACTGCCACGGCTTTACAATTTCCACAGCGCCCCCTTCACGTATCATTATATGCTGATGATATGTTACTGTATGTTTGAGATCCAGAGGTAAACTTGAATCCCCTACTGAGAGAATATGTTAAATTTGGAAGGCAATCAGGGCTCCGGATTAATTGGACCAAATCAGTGATATTACCATTAACAGATAATACACATTGCTTCCCCACTGACTTCCCACTAGCGTGGCAGACAGACCCTGAGCGCTACTTAGGAGTTTGGTTTCATAGAGACCCTGAAGTGGTCATTCGAACAAATTATGGCAGAGTGATATCGACACTGGAGGACAAAATAGAACGGTGGATCCAGCTTCCTTTATCACTCGCAGACAGACTTGCTATTGTCAAAATGGTAGTACTGTCAAAACTGCTATTCCTCTTTAACAATATTCCCATTACGCCACCAGCAGCGCTGTTTCGCAGACTAAACACTATGATATTAAAATTTATTTGGGCGGGCAAATCGGCTCGGATTGACTTGCACTCACTGATATTGCTTTACTCACGAGGGGGGTTCAAGGCTCCTGACCTGTACCTGTATTATCTATGTGTGCAAGCCCAATATGCACAATATTGGTACCATCCAATCCCATAGCTTCCACATGTGGCAATAGAAGAGGGCGACGCATTGCCAGTTCCGCTAGGTGCAGTTATAACTCATAAACGGGCTCCATTGCATAAACAAGATATAAACACCATTGATACAACGGCTACAGCATGGCGGCGAATAGGTCAAAAGACTAATAAACTCCCACTCTATTCACCAGAGCTGCCACTGCACTTCCATCCAGGCATCTCAGTAACGCAAGAAAAGGTGGGAATGGAATTACTCCAGCGAGTGGGGGTGGCAAAAATGGGAGACTTGTATCAGGATGGGGTGTTCAAGACCTTAGGGAACTACGATTATGTTCGAAATCAAACACCGCTGTTTAAGTTTACATACGTTAGACTACAGAAGGCGATAAAAGCACTATACTCGACCTACCCCGCCGAACCACCAATACTACTGACGCTGCCAAATGCTACTTACATCACCTGAACCCAAGCACCTGGTCTCCACACTATACACAACACTGCAGGAAGAGATAGGGGATAAGGCACTACAGAAATGGAACCAATATTTAACTGACCCACTAACGGCAGACGAGTGGACTACGGCTGGGTCCATAACAGGTTTACTGTCACCAAATGGTAACTTACGATTGATACATGTCAAATACTTGCATCAAACCTATCACACTCCGGCTAGATTGCACAGATTTGGGCTTCGCCAGCACTCCAGATGCCAACGTTGTGGTTCTGAGGGAGCAGATTTTATACATCTTGCATGGTATTGTAGAGGGGTAGCCGAATTTTGGGAGCAGGTGGTGCATAAATTGGGAGAAATGGTGGGTTCCCACATACATTGCAGTATACGTACTTGTTTATTGGGATTGTTACCGGAAGTTTGTGCAATGAAGGGTACATTTTGTGTAATGGCATTGATTGTAGCAAAACGCAGAGTCTCGATTGGATGGGAAAATAGACAGAGTCCTAAGGTGAAAGAATGGATAAAAGACATGATCTATTGTAAAGACACTCTAATGACGTTTGAAGAAGAATTGCCTATAAGATCACAACCCAGGAACTACTGGAATTGGTTAATTGAATACCTAAATAACCCTGATGTGCAACTGTAATGTAACATGACTGTGAGGATACATGTATTATTGAAATGAACTATGTCCATGAATTGTTGAGCTAGGACTGCTGTAATTCAGTGAAATTTCATGATGTTGCGCCAACTTGGTATGGCGAGGTTTGTTATGAAACACTTTATGAAATGCCAATAAAAAGAATTTTTTAAAAAAAGAATTGAAATCGTGGTGCTCTGGAGGAGTCGCATGATGTGTGGCCTTAAATTGCAGATGAAAGGCAAGTAACAAACGGATTTAAATTGAAGTGTGTATGGACATTAAATAACTGGGTTTTACATTGAAGTTCTCCATTGAAAGTGTGAGATTATGCATTTTGAGACAATTATAAAACCAGAAAGTAAATTACGAAAGAAAGGCCAGGTTTTGAAACCAATAAGCAACATCAGAGAATTATGGCCACTGTGGTCCCGATGGATGGATACAAATATGCATACCATCGACGGTGGAATGAATGGAAAATAGAAACTACTAAACTTTGATAGATTATTCCTAACAGATACTAATGGAAATAGTCACTGTCTAAATGCATCAATTTGGAAAGAAACTCGGAAATTCTGTCACTGCTACTTTAAAACATTGCAATCAGCAAGAAACCTGGTCCTTTTTTACTGTTAAAAAGGGTTGAACCAAACTGCCACTGAGTCGCATTTGATTAAGGTTCACTGGAACTGAAACACACTATGCTTTGAATATTTTTAGCTTGCCTGGAATAAAAGCATCTTTTTATTGAAGTACATCTGGTGGGCCTGATTACACAGCACTGTAAGTGGTGTGTGTTCTTCGTTTGGAATATACAATATATATATATATATATATATATATATATATATATATATATATATATATATATATATATATATATATATATATATATATATATATATATATATATATATATATATATATATATATTCACTGAAAAAACCATAGGTTATAGACCATATATAGTTAGGAATTAGCATTTACAAAACCTTGAAAATTCACTGAAAAAACCATAGGTTATAGACCATATATAGTTAGGAATTAGCATTTACAAAACCTTGAAAATTCACTGAAAAAACCATAGGTTATAGACCATATATAGTTAGGAATTAGCATTTAAAAAACCTTATTTTACTCACACAAAACCATTGAAATTCTATATATAGTTAGTTGCACTAACTATATATCGCGCACCCGCAATCCACTGCTGATGATGTCACATATTACATCATTCATGACATGGTCAGTGACATCACTGATGACATCACTGATGACATCTCAAATGACATCACTGATGACATCATCCAGTGACTGTGTGTTTCTGTAAAGTTTAAATATGTTTTACATATTGAAGAATGAGTAGATGTAGAAGTGTCTGGATGAAGGATTTAGTAGGTGCGTGACTGACTGTATGAGTGAGTGATTAAATGTGTCTCACTGAGTGCATGGGTTAGTGACTAAACTGTCTTAATTTGTGCATCATTATGTCTGTTGTTCTGTAAACTGCTGCATGTGTTGATCAGTAGCTATATGAGTAACTATATGGGTTATTGATTGATTGCCCAAGTATTTGTATGGGAGACTGAGTGTGTGTGTGGCTGGCTGGGAGGTGTGTGACTCTGTGCAGATCAATGTGTACTTGTATCAATGATTGTATAAGAGAGTAATTATGTGTTAGTATATGTTTCAAAATGTAAGGTGCTCTATGTTTAACTGTATAGATTAGAAAATGGAAGTGTGATTGATTCTTTACAGGACTGACTAGGTGTGTGAGTAACTCCATGGATGAGTGACAGAGTGTGAGAGTCTGTATAGGTGTATGAGTGCATATGATAGTGTTGTAAAGATGAGTGATTGTATGTATGAATGATTGTATGGGTAAATGAGTGAATGTGTGTGTAAACATAGGAATCACTGAGTGCGTATGTAGTAACTAGTATTGGTGTGTCAATGGTTTCAAAAATTATACTCTGTATTTAACACTGGGTGTAACAGAGGTTATATTAAAGTGTGAGGAGATGCATTGTATTGTCACATGAATGATATCATCAGTGATGTGGTCATTGATGTCAAATGAGATGTCATCAGTGATGTCATCAGTGATGTCATTTGAGATGTCATCAGTGATGTCATCAGTGATGTCACTGACCATGTCATGAATGATGTAATATGTGACATCATCAGCAGTGGATTGCGGGTGCGCGATATATAGTTAGTGCAACTAACTATATATGGAATTTCAATGGTTTTGTGTGAGTAAAATAAGGTTTTTTAAATGCTAATTCCTAACTATATATGGTCTATAACCTATGGTTTTTTCAGTGAATTTTCAAGGTTTTGTAAATGCTAATTCCTAACTATATATGGTCTATAACCTATGTTTTTTTCAGTGAATTTTCAAGGTTTTGTAAATGCTAATTCCTAACTATATATGGTCTATAACCTATGGTTTTTTCAGTGAATTTCAATGGTTTTTTAATAGCAAATATCATAAACTGTCGAATGTCAAGTACGTGGTAAGTAAAAACATTTTCGTGTTTATGCACACTGATCTGCTTTGATTGCTGCCCCCCACCCCTCATTTCTACTAGGAGTACTCTCTCTTTGCAGATAGTGAAGGGTAGTTAACGCAGCCCTTTGCCCCCTTTGTAATCCGTCGTGCCTGCTTCTCTCTCCATTTGATTGATTGTTCTCTTTGGTTCATTCTCTATTTACAAACAAGCACAGAGTCGCAATACTCTGTTTAGTCTTTGCAGATAGCGAAAAATCGTGTAAAAAAACAAAAGGAATCGAGCAAAATCAGTAGGCCACTAATGGGATCTCTTTTGACCTCGCTAAAATAGAAACATTAGGAACAACCTGTTGAAAATAGCAATGCGTATGTATATAAGCGGCGTTCATTTGTGTTCACAGTACCCCTTGTTGATTGTTTCAATCGAGCATTGAATTGTTCGAAGTTAATTCTCTTAAGGATCTTCTCTACCTGCAAACGAGGAAGAATAGGAATATTCGATCTCCCTTTGCAGATAGTGAAGGGTAGGTAACGCAAGCCTTTAACACGTCGTACCTATTTCATTCCTCATTGATTGATTGATTGTCCGAACATTGACTGTTTGGGAATTAGTTCTTTTTGGAGGTATTCCCTGTTTGCAAATAAACGTAGGAAAATCTTTGCAAGTAGTGAAAGGGTACGTAATGCGGACCGTTCTCCCCCGTTGTAATCTGTCATGCCTATCTACTCCCCACTGATTGATGCACCTTTTTCACCCGGACCATTTACTAGAGATACGTCATCTGGCCCGACCAGAGAGCACCCCTAGTGAAAAGGACATATGCAATAATAACGAAGTGATCACTGTATCCTGTTAACAGAAACTTTACCATGAAACAACCTGGAAAGAAAAAAATAGGAAAACGAAAATCAGTAGGCCACTGATGAACATGAACTTTTATTAAACAACGAACAAAGAAACGATAACATAACGTAATGATAAAACCTATTAATGTCCTAGAAACAAGAAAACGTTAAAATATGCCAGTGGTGAGAGACCAGAAAAACAGTAAGAGAAACCAAATCACCCCTCGCTGTCCCACCGCCTGCCACGCCAAAAAAATCGATAGACTAGGGAAAATGCAAGTCAGTAGAACATCCACCCCCACTCTGGAAACTTCCAAGGTGGGGCAGGGTTCCGGCTACGCCCAGCCGGGAGCAGCCCATATAAGGCAGGTCCTGCTGCCACGCCTCGGCCAGGAGATCCTAACGTAGGGTGTAGCCGAAGGAGAGGCCGAGGCCAGCGGGACCCGGCCAGGGGATTGCCTTTACAACGCTGAACAGTTGCAGGGGGGGGGAATGTCTCCTCGACCCTCCCCTCTCTCTCCCAGTCCGGCCGCGGTGGCCCTTGAGAGTTGCAGGTAGTCCCGCCACATGCTCTTCCGGTCCGACCACCAACGGTCGGGGGGCCGAGGCCGACGGGATCCGGCTGCAGCCGATAAACCAAGAAACCCGTTCATGGGGCCAGAGCCAGGGGCGTCCGGCCGACATCCACCGGAAGCCCGGCCCGAAGACGGACGGGACACTTCTTTCTTTTATAATGGCTGCGACAACACTGGGGGGGGATGTCTTGCACATGCCTCCGACCCCCCCCTCGTCCTCATCGCCTGGTCCGGCCATAACAAATCTCAAGCGAGACGCCGTGAGGTGCACTGGGAGGGAGAGACGGTGTGAACAGGCCTCTCCCACCTCCCCAGGTGGAGACTTCCCAGCTGCACCCTCAGCGCTCCAGGCGCCCGGAAAACGGTTCTTCCACTGTGGCCATGCTGCAACGTCTCGCCCGGCAGGGTGGAGCCCGTCCGCTCATGTGACCCCGCGATCGCCGGTAGCTGCCGAACTCTCAAAATGGCGGTCGACCTGGCAAGAGCGGGCCCAGCATAAAGAAATGGCCCGGTCACTGGTTGACTCCACCACCGTAGTCCTCCAAGACCTTGAAGATTCTAGAGGAGCCGCGGGAGTCTCCGACCCCCGATGGGGAATGACTGCCATGATCGCCCGTGGAGTGACGAAACTGTATCCGCGGGACGTCGGCGCTCCCATGCTGGCGCCAGCCTCACTTTGAATTACTAGAATCCTGCACACCTCACTTCCGGTGAAAGCACAGTGTGACCCGGTAGGAAAAATTATTGCACCCCCTCCCCTTTTTGACTGATAGTTCAAACCACCGATCCTTTCCTTTGCCCTTTTAACGGAACTTTGGACTGCCTCCCCCTCTTTTACATTTTCTAGAGAAAACAAAACATTAACCACTACATTAGCATAGCAGTTGACACCAGAACTGTTTTCAAATTGAAAACCAACAACATCTTCAACAGAATCCTTTTTGTTTCTGCTGTGACCCTGCTACAGCACAGGCATTGTCCCCAGCAGTAATTCTGCAATGCCGGTAAGAATAGCTGTGGTGCCTACTGGACTCACTCACCCCCGCGGCGCCCCACGCCGTTTTTTGCTGGGCGGCAACTTACTAGACATCACTTTCGTGCCATCTAGATTTCAGCGCGTTCTGCTGCCTTGGAACTATTCGCACAACAGACCGCTACTGACAAGAATATTTCATTATTGGTGCTGTCAATTTCAATAAATCTATTGGATAATTAAAAAGAAATTGCCACGGTCTCTTCGTTGTTTAAATGTTTTTACTGTTTTTGTTTTGTTGTATATATTTATATGTTATTAAAGTTTTATATACCTACTACTTTGTTGGAGTGCTATATATTTTTAATGGTGTGTATCACTTACAACGCAACTTTTACGTCGTAATGCTGTTACAACGCAGCTATTACAACGCAGGATCCATTACAACGCATGGCATTACAACGCATGGCATTACATCGCAGATGCTATTACAACGCATACCATTACATCGTAAGTATTGGTAAGTATATAATTTATTTTAATTTTATTTAATATTATATAAATGATTTAATTAATATTAATTATAAATAAAAATAAATAAAAATATTTATTTATGTTTTTAAATATTATAAATTAAATTTATTAATTTAAGTAATTTTTTAAATAAATATGAGTATAGGAGTATATGTATAGGTGTACTGAGGTTTTAGGGCAGGGTTTGGGTTTTGGGGTACAGGGGTGTTTTTAGGTTTCAGGTTTGGGTTTTGGGGTACAGGGGTGTTTTTAGGTTTCAGGGTAGGGTTTGGTTTTTGGGGTACAGGGGTGTTTTTAGGTTTCAGGGCAGGGTTTGGGTTTTGGGGTACAGGGGTGTTTTTAGGTTTCAGGGCAGGGTTTGGGTTTTGGGGTACAGGGGTGTTTTTAGGTTTCAGGGCAGGGTTTGGGTTTTGGGGTACAGGGGTGTTTTTAGGTTTCAGGGCAGGGTTTGGGTTTTGGGGTACAGGGGTGTTTTTAGGTTTCAGGGCAGGGTTTGGGTTTTGGGGTACAGGGGTGTTTTTAAGTTAAATAAAATTAATTATATTATATTAATTACATTTCTTAATTAAAATAATTAAATTAAATACATTATTTTAAATAATTTATTTTAATTACAATCAAAAAAATATTTAAATTAAACTAATTTAATTATATTAATTAAATAAAATTAATTACATTTTTTATTAAAATTAATTTAAATAAATAATTACTATTATTTTGATTAAAATAATTTAATTAAATTAAAATAATTACATTTTTTTTAAAAAGGTATACTTACCTATACTTACGATGTAATGCCATGCGTTGTAATAGCATCTGCGATGTAATACCATGCGTTGTAATGCCATGCGTTGTAATGGATCCTGCGTTGTAAAAATTGCGATGTAACGGTCTGCGTTGTAAAATAACGCGTTGTAACATCATAGATCCATTTTTAATGTGACACATAATTGTAAAAACTTTGATGTACAAAGAGTCATTCCTGGAATCTTCCGCTTCAGGCTCGGTCCCCTCCCCAATCACAATACAGGATGGTTTTCAGATAGTAGGAACACGTGTGGTGTGACGGATCTCATCGAGTGTGGGCCTTGATCTACTATAACTCCTTTGAAGAGGGGTGATTCTTTACAGCTGGGGCCATAAACTACATCTGCAGGGCTAGCTGATAGCCTGGACAATCGGACACAGAGAAAGAGGAGTGTCAGAGGGTGCGGTAGTGAATAGGGCGAAAGGGAGGTGTCGGGCGGGCACAGAGTGTGATTCTCAGGGAAGAGCAGCGCAGATGGGGGGAGGTTTATTGCCCATGCATAAGACAGAGAGCGGGGGTGACCAGTGCCTAGGGAAGATGCTTGCGTGGGTGAGGAGCCATGCTACGAATCGACAGCGTGCAGAGAGTGGGTCTGGTCAAGGCATCTAAAATGACTGCCGTGCACGACAAAAGTGTGGCATTTCAAAAAAGGCAAGATGGCGCAGACAATGTTTTTCAACACTTCCTCATTTCCTTCGAATCGAACGTTAACAGACGTTGGGGCATATTACCAAAGTTAAGCGATATTTATCGCTAACGATGCTTACCAACCAATTTTTTACCACTAAGCATCGTCAGAAATTATCGAAGATAAACCTTACTATTATCAAGGTTTATCGCAAATGCGATAATAAAC
Source organism: Lissotriton helveticus (assembly GCF_964261635.1). Lineage (NCBI taxonomy): Eukaryota > Metazoa > Chordata > Amphibia > Caudata > Salamandridae > Lissotriton > Lissotriton helveticus. The sequence goes on along the minus strand of NC_136063.1, from coordinate 1,746,679,132 downwards.
GGCCGCAATGCATGAATATCGCTAAAAACTCAGCGATATTCATGCATTACCGAGCTAATGCTCTTAGCCATGTTATCCACCTCCCATTGGATAACATGGCTAAGAACTGCTCAGGGCAGGTGTTACTTTTTGGAGATATTCGCGCGTAGCGCGAATATCTCCAAAAGTTGGTAATAGGAGATAGATATCTTGCATGTTGTAATGCAAGTTATTGTGGTATATGGAACTCATACCATAATCTCTCAGGAAAGCAGAAACTGATCCTTTTGGGACCGCCTAAAAAGGCCTAGGGGGTGAGGAGTACTCTACTTTGCCCCCTTTTCACGTTCCGAACTATTTTATTTTACTCTCTTCTGTAATTACACAAAATACCAGCGATAAGATGCATCAGAGACACACAGTGAGAGAAAGGAGGCCGGAGATGAAGAAGACATGTCAAATACACATTGGAGATAATATAGTGGCAGAAGGGAAGTAAATATGAGTAAACTTACCATGTAACATAAAAATGTTGCACTCTATACTATAAGTCTCATTTTATACTACAATCACTTCGCTACAACCTCATAAATTAAAAATAAAAATGAATAATGTCTCAAACAATTTTTGATTTCTAAATATAAATTTATTCTTCAGAATTTTCTAAATTTGAAAGAACTAGTAACATGTCCTCATCAGCAATGTCCTCATTAAAAGTCTCCAATGATGATTCTTGTAACTCTATGGTCTCCAAACACTCGATAAATTCGCCATCAAGAGATTGATCAAAAAAATCATTCAAGTCATCTCCTCCTTGTGACAATATTTCATTATTGGTGCTGTCAATTTCAATCAATGTAGTGGAATCATTCAAGTCATCTCCTCGTGACAATATTTCATTATTGGTGCTCTCAATTTCAATCAATGTAGTGGAATCATTCAAGTCATCTCCTCCTTGTGACAATATTTCATTATTGGTGCTGTCCATTTCAATCAATCTAATGGAATCATACAAGCCATCTCCTCCTTGTGACAATATTTCATTATTGGTGCTCTCAATTTCAATCAATGTAGTGGAATCATTCAAGTCATCTCCTTGTGACAATATTTCATTCTTGGTGCTGTCCATTTCAATCAATCTAATGGAATCATACAAGTCATGTCCTCCTTGTGACAATATTTCATTATTGGTGCTCTCAATTTCAATCAATGTGTTGGACAATTCAAAAGAAATTGCCACGGTCTCTTCATTGTGAGCCATTTTATTTTGAAATTGCTTGCTGTAAATTGCAGAAAAAAATAATCACTTTCATTTATCGTTTTTAGTAATACATAATATAAAACTAACTTTATCAAGTATTTAGTATAACAGAAGGACTGCAAATAAATAACAGAAAACATTTTTCAAATTATCTTCAAGTGTACAACATAGTTCCCCTTACAAATTAACAACTCACCTTTTTAAAAGTAGCAGAAGTGTTAGTACTGTGTAAATCAAACACCAGAAATTCACCACCAAAAATTCCTCACAAATGTACCTCAGACAGTAGTATCACAAAATGGCTGTGGCTTCCTCTCATTTGACATATATACATAACCAATTAACTTTCATCACACACAAATACAAAACCAAAGTAACATTTTAATTGGTTCTAAATTTCAACACTTTCAAATGTGTTTTCCCCATGCAATTTTCCATAGGACATTTACATACGTCTACAGCCTGAATGGCTGAACGGAATTACACCAAACTTGGCAAAATGGTACATCAAACCTAAGAGGTCAGGAAGGATCTACTATGCCCCCTTATGGTCATTTCCCCCTTCGCTTTGGCCTCCTCTTGTCTCTCAATCCTACCGAGGGACAAGATGGCGGCCGCTACGGACTGTTTGGAATGTTGACAGACGCCGGAGAACCAATCAGCTTCGCAAAGCTCCGTAACGCGAAAAGTACGCGAAGCGGAGCGCTGTTACAGATATATATCTTTTTTTGAACGTTAATTTCTCAAAATCCACTGGAGCACATATATTGAGACCTAGCAAAGGCACATCGGGCTACCAGTCCCTAATATTTTGCCAAGTTTCGTGCAAATCCATTCAGCCGTTCGATTATTATTATTTTGTTTTTTTTTTGCCCCGCGGGGCCCTTTTAAAACCTCCACATCAAAACTAGGGGGTCAGCGAGGATCTACTATGCCCCCTTATAGTTATTTCCCCCTTTGTTTTGACCTCCTCTTGTCTCTCGATCCTACCGAGAGACAAGATGGCGGCCGCTACGGACTGTTTGGAATGTTGACAGACGCCGGAGAACCAATCAGCTTCGCTTCACAAAGCTCCGTTGCGCGAAAAGTCCGCGAACCAGTGCGCTGCCCAGTCCGCTGTTACAGATATATATCTTTTTTTAAATGTTAATTTCTCAAAATCCACTGGAGCACATATATTGAGACCTACAAAAGGCACATCGGGCTACCAGTCCCTACAATTTTGCCAAGTTTCGTGCAAATCCATTCAGCCGTTCGGGCTAAAAGTGAGGCCAACCGCCCTATGGAAAACTCAATGTTAAAAACACGTTTTGGGACCCCCCTTTTTTCTCGGCCCCCCCTTGACGAACCCCCCCCGAATTTTCAAGGGCTGCTCAGAAACAAAATGTGCCATTTTCCTGAAAATTTCAGCCAATTCCGTCCACAAACGCCAAAGTTATTAGACATAGAATTTTCAAAAAACCCATAGAGAAAAAATCCTAACTATATATACCTACTGGCGACCGCCAGTAGGTAATATATATATATATATATATATATATATCCTACTGCCGGTCGCCAGTAGGTAGTTATAGTTAGGACCTAGTTTCAATAGGAAATCCGCAACATTCTATTTGGATTAACTATGGCCCCGGTGGTTGAATCTTTGCGAATTTCTCAAAGAAGATGGCTCGGTCCGCTGCGCTCCTTCTGTGAAAGATTTGGGGGTATTCGTCAAGTGGGGGCTGAGATAAAAGGGGGGTCCCAAAACGTGGTTTTCCATGTTATTTTCCATTAAATCAGGAAGTGTTGTCCGCCATTTTGTTAGTGCGAGTGAATATATATTACAGAACAAAGGGTTAGAACATGGAAAGGGGAGAAGGGAGAGATTGTCTGGCCGGGTAGGTTTTCTCAGGGGGTGCAGTATGGACCCTGAACGCGAAAAGAACATTTTTTTTTTGTTAAAAAAGTTGGGGGTGCGCGCACTCGGTCGCTTACCCTATTTACAAGACTGTGGAAAACTATAGTGGAGAGAATGCAAAGGGAGCAGGGTGGAGACTGTTTGATTTCGTAGGTTTCTTGAGCGGTTTATTAAGGATGCCGAAAGTCTAAAAGTAGCTTTTTTTTGCAAAAAAGTTACGTGGTGCGCGCACCCGGTCGCGCACGGCGAACAAAAAACATAAAGAAAGATGGAGATAAATTACAAGTTTGAGTGTTTAGATCTAAGGTGGCTCTTAAAAGAGCCCTTGTGTTAATTGAGTTTTTTCTGCACTTATAAGTAAGTTCCGATGCAGAGTCTCATGTTACAGAGGAAAATTCTATTTCCCTCATCCGTGAAATGAACACCATCTCTCCGATAGATGCCTTCCATGTTGAAACGCAGGTTGTTGTTGTATATAGAACCCATGTTATATTCTCTGAGGAAAGCAGAAACAGATTTATTTACATGTTTCCTTGCTTTCTCAATTTGTGGACAACGTTGATTGGACCAATTCCATTTTTGTCTTTGGCATATATTTGAATACACCAAGACAGTTCGAGGAAAAAGTGACATCAATTGACGAAAGGTGTCTTTTAGAAGCATTTCCAGACCTACCCCTGTTAATGTGCCTAGATCATTCCCACCACAGTGCACAAATATCAGGTTAGGTTCAGGGAGATGCATAAAAGTTTTCACCAATGGTATCAATTGGTTACATCTTAATCCTCTTTGGCCTATCCACGTAATTTGCACATTTGGTAAGTCAAGGTTAGAAATTCGTCTGTTTGCAGCATATTTTTCACTCCAGTGAATATAACTGTGTCCTACAAGCCAAACCTTCATTTTCAAGGCAGATGCAGTAGTACTCCGATGGGTTTTTGAAGTGGAATTGCAAGTAGATGGTGAAAGTCACGATAAAAAAGTGTATGAGGTGTCGTGTTGATGAAAAACTGAAAATGATTGGTTGATTGTTATACCTCAAGATTGAAGACTACGTTGTATGTTTTTTTTTTTTTAAACGAAATGTTCTATTGGTTGTGGAAAAAAAGAAATGTAAAAAAACAGTGGATAGGCAGGTGTGTTTGCAGGGAATTGCGCCTTCTTGCTTTGATTTAGAACGTTGAGATATGAAGTTTTGACCTGTGCCTTCAGCCAGGTGCAGAATGAGCTGTTACCATGGTAACAGCCAGAGAAGGCAGAGGGTGAAGGGTGACCTTTATGTGACTTTGAAAATATTGAAAGGATAACCAACTGAAATGTTAATTTGATTATGAAATTGTGCGGGAACAAATATGATTGGTTGGAGAGACATATATGAGTCTGTATTGACAGGAAATCTATGCCATTATTCTTTGGTTGCAGTGATAGAAGTATTATTGAGAGCTCCGTCAAACGGCTATCGTTTTGCTACTATCATTGTTCTACATCTTATAAAGCATTGGTAAAGGTGAGGGTATAACTGTTTGTTTTATGATGTACCGTTAAATGTGGTTTGATCACTATATTTGATTATTTGACTTACAGTGTCTAAGCAACCACATTTTTGACTTTGTTACGGTTTTATATGTTTTCAACTACTGTTTTTTTTAAATTTGATTAAGGTTACTGGACTTCAGTCATGTTTTTATGCTATCCACTACTGGTAGGTCTATGAATTAAATGTCAGTGTGAGACGGATCTGCAACGAAATTTTGGGGGGACGAAATAAAATGATTTTTTTCTAGGGGGACATGAACGTGTAATCTGTAGGTAGAGTAAAGCTGAAGGGGCTCTTAGAATGGGTAAAACAAGTGCAAGGCCTAGTTAACATTCAAATGGTTCTTTATAGAGATGTGAAATGTTCAGGTGCGGATCTGTGTGTATCTGGGATGTATGTTATCTTGGTCTTCCACAGCAGACGTGAGTGAGGGGTGGAGGGGGTGAAGTTGTGTCCAGTTAATAGGGGTTGTGTGCCGTTTTTTTACTTTCTTTGAAGTGTGAATTATAGTTTTGAATGTATTTGTGGTATACTGAATAAACGGAATATAAAATGTAATAAAATAGACAGAAATTAATTGAGATTTGGGAGCGTTTGTACATAATTTGTAAAGTTGGTTACAGATCAAAAAAAGGAATTAGCAGAGACACAGATAATGCAGGTAGAGAGAGAAATGGTAGAATATATGTGATATCGTCGACAAAAAGTGGGAATGCTTTAGGTATTTTAAACTTTAAGTTTGAGGAAAAAATTACAGTGTGGTTTGTGGCCGAGGGATGCACTGGTGGTGGTGGGGTGAGAAGGAGAGGTGTCCCAGTACAATCAAATGAAAACTTGTGACCATGAGGTTGTACACAGGTTCGTGGAGTATATGCCTTCATAAATTGATGTAGAAGACCGAATATATATAGAGGTTTCTGTGTTCCGCCGTTTGACTGTATTTTCATCTTACTCCTGCTTTCCGTATCAGTTGCTTTGTGTTATCTTAGTGTGTGTATGTGTGTGTGTGTGCGTTCAGTCTGGGCTGAGAAAGTTTGTTCTGCAGGCAGACACAGATAGTCGCATCAAAGTACTTGGCAGGTTTCGAAAATATTATTTATATAATTGAGATGGTTTTTGGAAGCGTTAGTCAGTGTATGTCGAGTTTTAGAATTACCGCTCGGTGGGCACCACAGAGCTGAGGGTTTGTTGTGTTTCACTCCTTAGTCCCTTTGGTTTTTCACTTTGTTGTCTGATGGCTGGCAAAGACGTGTTTGTTATAGTGGAGATGAAAGGGTGATAAGTACTGAAGTACGAGATAGCGTGTGCTCTGTGGAAGCAGGGGAGCAGTGATTAACAGTCTGTGTGAACCACAACTGCGGCGGTGCTTCATTACAGTAATAAATTATTTTTTTGCCAGAGGTACGATTGATGCTATGGTTCACAACTCGCAAAGAAAGGCTTGACTGACCATCGCAGGCCAGCGGGTTGAACTATGAATAATTCAGGTTGACAAAAGAAAACATGAATTGAGTACAGCTGAGATTACGTCAAACACATGAATACAGTTTTAGTATACATTATTTCAGTTGTGAATATGGGTTAAAAGAGGGAACGTATATATTTGAAATATTTATTCACTGATGCAGTGCTTTGAAGCGAAGTTTTTTATCTAATACAAGTAAAGATATTATAAAGAAAGTAGTGCGCATAGTTACTAGTCCATACAACACAAATGATGGAAATGTAGTATGAAGCAAAATGAATAACGTTTAAAAAACATATTGTACAGCCCCGCAATCAAATATATTAATTATATTGCATGCAAGAAGGTGTCTTTTGATTTTAAGTTCAGTAATCATATATGAAAATGCTAGTGGTTAAACATCACCTCATTAACAATTAGTTTTCTGCATACGAAGCACTAACAAGCTTGTTGTATGGTATTGTGAAAGGAAATGAAAAACGCGCCAAAAGCGAGAACTTGGCTGGAGGTGCATGTATGTTATCTGCCGGTACGTTTGAAAATTAGTACTCGGAACAACTACTGTATTGAGATAATTTTTTGAAAGGTTTCAGTACTCGGTGTAGCATACAGGTTGATAAGCATAGGTAATATCAGTGTAATCAAATACTTTTCAGTTATGAATCAAAAATCTTTCAATAGGCATACAACAAAAACAGCACATATGTGTGTAAGGCGGAAATTGGAGTAGAAAGGGAAAATGGTGATAAACGATATAAAAAGTCATTGTAACTATACACATTTATCTGGGCACATTTAACCATATTTTACGCAGCCTTGCTTCGAGAATATTTCAAATTAGATAAGATAACATAAGCTAGTGATTTGTTGAAATTAAAGCATCATGAAATGTTTTGAACAAAATCGAGTAGGTGTGGAAAAAAAATGTACTCCACATAAAATGAAAAAATCTCACCAGCAGGAAATTGCAATGTCCAATGTTAGTAAAGCCAATAGGGCTGTTTATATAAAACATAAAAATAAAAAAATAATAAGAAAAATAAGGAAGGGAAAAAACAGTCAAGATATCAATGGCTTGCATAACAGTCATCCTTCCATTGAATAGGCAAAGTAAGTGGCAACCGCTTCTAAAAGAAAGTAATTGTTATCGTCCGAAAACAAGTCAGCCATCCAATTGAAAAGAGGAAATGAACATACATGGTCATTAATAACCGGAGCCTCTAGTACCATCAGAGGACAACTCGGTGAATTTTCAATGTAGCTGTGTGCCAAGAAATCTTGCGCCGCTGCGAATATATTCCAATGACCCAGAACTCCAGGTATCGCTGCAAAGGCCATAATCCCTCCGTCGGAACAAAGCTGTTCATGATCAAGTAATGGATTCATGAGATGATTGTAATTCACTTCAGGAGGTACTGAGTTGCAGAGACATAAGTCCAGGGCCCACATGAAATCACAGCTCAGGCAATGAAATACAGGCTGCACACAGGTGAAATAGGAAAATCGAAATGATAATCCATATGATGCACTCAAAGTCGCGAGTGGTAGGATGCCATAGTACTCAAGCATCTTGTGGCGAAACAGTTCTAAGTGCTCCAGCTTGTTTGCGAAGACAGGACGGACCTCCATTTTGTAATAAAGAAAATAGGAATACAAAAGTAACAGCTGCTGGTAGTAGATGAGGAAGTTTAGAAACATAGATCAGAGAGTATTGAGTGAAGAGTAGCAGAATGCCTTTAAATAATTTGGTGCAAAAAATCACCAAACCATTGGTTAGTAGTTGCAAAAAAAATAGCCCAGCTGGGAAGTGGAGGAGCGTTAAAGATTATGAGAGTCACCTCAGAAAATTGTAAAGGAAGGTCACTATTTAATAAGGTATGCAGTTTTCTGCGAGTGTTAGCTAAGTGAATGAGATTTGTTTGTGAACAGATGCTCGGGTAGCTTGATTTTGTGACAATAAGGCTGTTGTTCAAGTCTGGGGATGGAACTTTCAGTTCAAGGCCGGATTTCGCGGCCAGACGGAAACATCAAGGTTCTCATGCGGGGGTGGATAAACTACATTTTTACAGAGAGATATATGCAGAGTGACTATTATAGAGTAAGGCTTGTCGTTTAAAAACTCAAAGTAGTTCACATTGCTTGAAAATAAATAATCACTGCTGAGTATTAAGGTAAAATTCGGCATTATAGGAGGTACCGGTGTACCTTTGAAAACACATGCAACATTACAGCGCTTCCTGTTAAATAAGTCATGCAATTGGTAGTGCCTGGATGTGATCAATTATGTGCGGTATTGATATTTTTGACACTGTGTACTTATGAGTAGTGGAGAAGTGACGCAATGAGATGATGTTAGGTGAGTGTAGTGTAGTAACGGAACGGAAAACCTTTAAAGAGAGTTACATTTAGTGTGGAATACTTTTTAATTTTTAAGAAACTTAGGTATGAGAATATTGTTGTAGTGTCAGCGGGACTGTAAGTTGAAGTTTGATAAACATTATTGAGAGGAGTAAATTAAGGTTTATTTAACTTGTGCAGCTATTAATCTGTGTGAAAGGCAATAGTCCACAGTCTTGTAAATAGGGGTGCGCGATCGAGTGCGCGCACCCCGCAACTTTTTTCAGAAAAAAAAATTGTCTTTTCGCATTCAGGGTCTATACTGCACCCCCTGAGGAAACCTATGCGGTTAGACAATCTGTACCTTCTCTCCTTTCCATGTTCTAACCCTTTGTTCAGTAGAATATATTCACTCGCACTAACAAAATGGTCGGTCAACACTTCCTGATTTCCTCCGATTCGAATGTTGACAGACGTTAAATAGCAAATGACAATTCCGCAAACTGTAAATTATTGCAATTTTGAAAAATAGGCAAAATTATAAAACTTAAAGACCTGAAACTATCTTCAAGTCTCCTCTCCGTTTGCACCATTAAATTTTATTTACAAACCACGTAGTCGTCAGTCTTGTAAATAGGGGTGCGTGATCGAGTGCGCGCACCCTGTAACTTTTTTCAAAGAAAAAAAATGTTGTTTTCGCGTTCAGGGTGTATACTGCACCTCCTGAGAAAAACTACCCGGTTAGATAATCTGTACCTTCTCCCCTTTCCATGTTCTAACCCTTTGTTCTGTAGAATATATTCACTCGCACTAACAAAATGGCGGTCAACACTTCCTCATTTACTCCGATTCGAATGTTGGTAGACGTTAAGCAGCAAATCACAATTCCGAAACTGTACATTTTTGCAATTTTGAAAAAAAGGCAAAATTACAAAAGTTAAAGTCCTGAAACTATCTTCATGTCTCCTCTCCCTTTGCACCATTACATTTTATTTACAAACCACGTTTCCTTTTCATCATACACGATTGTTTCTCGGTTTTCCACATTGAATGCGTAGACACTTTTCCCTTTTCAGTCACTTATGCGGCTGTGCGTGAGCGGCATTGTGATTTGCTGATTAACGTCTGTAAAGATTCGATTCGGAAGAAATCAGGAAGTGTTGAGCGCCATTTTGTTAAAAAACACCCTGCACATAATGTACATGTATTTAGGAAACAAATATACTAAGGAAGGTTGTGTAGCAGTGCATATCATAAATATTGCATGTAGTATCCTGGCAATGTGTGGTAGATTATACTGTAAATGATGATTGATTTTAAAAAACTTGTGGGTAAAAAATTTGGTAATTAAATGTGTTTCACAAAGAAATATTAAACTTAGGGTTTAGGATATATATTGGATAGAAAATTAGGGAATGTATCTGTTAGGCATGAAATTTGGCCGAATGGGTGTATGTTGTCTAATAAATATGTCTGTAATATGTTAACTAACATTTAGTTGTTTATTTTTTTTTAAGAGTGTTTGGTGCTGAAAAGCAACAACCTGAAGTGAACGTGAGAGTATACAACGACCAAATTCTTTTTTACAGGTGAGTTGAAATTTTTTAAATGACAATTTATTTTTGTGCAGATTACCATAATAAGCAAAATTTTTAAGAATATTTGCACTGCTTCTCTTTTGCAGGAGGATTTTAATTTCTATTTTAAACATGTCTGTACCTGCTTGCAGTACATATGTATTTTGAAATACGGTTCCATTGTTTGTTGGTAGTATCTTTTTATGGGCTGGGTTCATGTGTTATTTTCTATGTAGTTTGGGTTCATCTATTCTTTGACTGTTAGAGTTTGCTGTTTACGTGGATTAATTTTTGCCAAGTCATCATTATCTCTCTAACTTATGCTGTATCATTTGTGTACAGTCATTTTTCTTGATTTATAGAGGTCTATTATGATATGGCTGTTGGCTTGATGGCCATTTCTGATGCATTTCTGTGACTATACTATCTATTTGCACTGTATTATATGCATTTGCACAGGTGTATTATGATGTGGTCAGTCGGAGGCTGTGAAGGGGCTTACGGTGGGGCAGGGAGGGAGGGAGGGGGAGGTGTAGGGTGGAGAGATCTAAAATCTGGGATATAGATAATTGCAGGTAAGTATATAATTCAATTAATAAAACGAATTTTGTAGTGTACAGAGCATCGTATTTTGCAATGCAGTGCGCACTACAAAATTCATTTCAATAATTAAATTATGTATTTATTAGAAATTATCTATATCCAGGTTTTTCGGTCCCTCCACCCTGCACCTCCTCCTCCTTGTCTCCCTGTCCCAACATAATTCCCTCCACGAGTCGCGGATGAATGTGGTTTCATATGGTTATGATGAAATGTTTTACATTAGATGAAATTTACATGTTGAGTATGCTGTTTAAAGGTAAAAGCAACAGCCTTTGTGGGAAGTAGCAATCTGTTTAGTGAATGTTTTAATTGGTATATTGTGAGTCACTCCTTCAGTTTGCATACAGTTTGAATCATAGTTTGTAGTGGTGAACTCTGATAATAGATCCCTACAAATAAATTAGAAAGTGTATAAATAGTTCTACAGCACACAAATTCTGAAAAAAATTTCACACTGAAATGTGTTTTTACAGCACAATTTCAATTAGAAAAATTAAAAGGAATAGTGTTAATGTGTAGGATCAAAGTGTCAGTTTCTTTGTAAAATAAAGAGGAAGGTGCTATCTTAATCTATGTATTTAATGTCTTAAAAAGTATGAAAATGTATATAGTTTAAAGATTAGTAACAGTAATTTTTGGTCATCTAATCATATAAGATATAATTTAGTCTTTATATTTTCTTAAAAGGACACAGAAGATAGAAAGGAAGCAGTAAAATGGAACAATCTTCAGAAAATATAAATGTCCATTTTGATATGGCAACTGAACTTATTGAAGAATTATTACAAGAAATATTTGAAGACGAAAATGGAACAGAAAATGAGGACTTTTGGGACTGCAGTTTTGATAGTTCATACTTAGAAATGGTGGAAGGGGAAGAAGAAGAGAATTTGCAAGACGAAAATAATATTAATGAAGTATCTGATGAAATGATGCTACATGTGCTTCTTGAATACGAATTATTAAATCAATAAAATTATTTTTGTTTAAAAAAAAAAGTTGAAAACATGATTGTTGTACTATTCATCGGTATTCTCTTTTTTGAGAATGATAGTAAAAGTTTTGATGAGGTGTGTAACAGATTAAAGTAAAAAAAATTAAAAGCATTAGGAACACCTACAATGCTTGTAAATTAGTATAGTACTTATATGCCTGAAAAATTACATTCATAAAATACATGTATAATGATAACACAGGTCTGGGGTGTCATACATTTAGAAACAATATTCACTATAGGATTTCCTACTCTGACCAGAGACTGTTTCTTTGTCTTTATTGTAGTTATAAAATGAAGCAGTGGTTATTACTTGTAATTTATATGGTAGTAGGGGTCTATAATATTTTTTTACTTTTTTCCAAACAGATTGTCATTTATATCACAAACATCAATCACTATGCCGACCAAAAATGAAAAAAGAAAGCTGTATAAAAAGACATACCATTTGAAGAGGAAAGAAGCACAAGATTTATCTAATCAACAAAGGACGGAGAAAACCAAGAGTGCTCCTGGTAAGAGCAGCAAGGGTTTTTTGAAAAAAGTGTGTCAAAGGAAAACTCAATTGGATAATGTTGAAAAGGAAAAACAGTTTTCAGTATCTACAAGGAGAAATGGAAGAAAAAAGAAAATTGTGCCTGAAATCAGTGGTGAGGAAAGTATGTACAGTAAAAGACGTACTAATCAGTTTGCAGAAATAAGGAAACGTATGTTTCATAAGAGAGTAGTTTTGAATTTATTGAAAAAGGAAAAAGTTTCTAAAAGGAAATCTGCTTTTTATAAGAAGAAAAAATATATAGAGGAGGTTGTGGATGATGCGTTTGAGACAAAAAAAATTTGTTTATTTTAGTGCTTAAAAGAATAAATACACTGAATAAGGCAATCAGAGTTTTAAAAGCTAAGAGTAAATGGAAGAGACACATAAATAGAAGTAATTTTTGTAAAATCTTTGCTGGTAAATGGATGCATACTTCAAATTCTGAGCCATTTTTTAATGAAGAGAGTTACTTTCAAAGTAACGACTTGTTGCATGCAGTTGACACCAGTGGTCGAGCGTATGAAGTGAAGGATGGCTGTCCTATTGAGAAAGAGAAAATTGAGGTCAGAAATCCAGAAGGGGAAATAGATGGAGAAGTTTTACAGGGACGTGTTCATGCTCCTGTTTATAGTTGGAATTGTAGCAGTATTTGCAGTGTACGACAGGATTCAATTGATTTCTTTCGCAATTTCGTACTTAAGTACACTAAGGAAAGTCTAAAAAAAATTGTAATGTTGCAAGAATTAGATCGTTGCAGAGTGAGAGAAAAAACAGGTTTGCAAGGCCATTCTCTGGCTTGTCTTTCTAAAAAAATATGCCAGAGTGTATTTCATCACTTCAGGATGTTAGCAGTGTATCATATCAAAATTAGAAAATTAGTTAGAAAGATGTATTATGCAAAAAGTCCAGCACTTAAACTTAAAGAGTTAAATAGTGCTCTTTTGCATGGATGTGCATTAGATGTGAAGAATATTTGTGCAGAAATTGAGGTAAGTTATTTTGCTCGAGATGAACAGAATGTAGAAACTGATATAGTTATAGAAGGAACTGTGTTAGAAAATGTTGCACATTTTAATACTGAAGAATTTGAACAGGAAATAACAAAGTTTAAGGTGATTGCAGGTGAAAAAACAAATTTAACTTGTGTGTGTTGTCGACGCATTCATTACAAAAGTCAAACTAGGTTAGTTGATTTATATGTAAAAAGTGAAGATGAAGATAATACTCAGTGGAGAGAGTTTGCGACTTATTTGCTGGTAGAAAACTATTTTGATTTGGGTTTTGAGCAACGTATTTGTAAATATTGTTATAATAAATTAAATGAAAATAGAATGCCTGCTAGAGCTGTATATAATAATCTTGAGTTGATAAATATTCCATCGGAACTGAAGGATTTAAATACTTATGAGACTATTCTGATTCAATGTGTACATCCTTTTCAGGCTATTGTTCGTATGGAGCCTAAGACTGGGAAATTAAATCCTACAGATTTAGAAAGAGGATTAAAGGGTAGAGTTGTATATTTGCCACTTGATTTAAAAAAAAATATGGAGACAATTGGTATTGAAAATGTAGAAGAGGAACCTCTAGTTATTCTAGTTAATGGTGTACCTACAAAGAGTAAGAAAATCTGGCAAGATTTAGTGGATGTTAGGAAAGTGAAAAAGGCAACGTTGTATTTAGTCAAAAATAATAAATACTATAAAAATGTGTATGTAGAAGAAGAGGATGTAAGTGAAGAAGAGGATAATGATTTGTCTTTTGGACAAATTGAAAAAGTCGACTTGTCCAGAACGGAAGAAATTTATGAACATTACAGTGTTCATCCACTGTATTCGAAAGAAGCAATGGGGAATGCTATTGAGTTATTTCAGATGAAAAAAGCAGAAGGAAGTCGTATTAGTGTATGGGAAAAAAGTTTGGAAGGTCGTTGTTTCCCACAGTTATTCCCAACAGGTGAAGGTGCGCGATATGATGATCGACCTATGCAGATTCCTGCATCTGAGTATCGGACAACAAGATTATATGCAGAAGATCCTAGATTTCGTCAATGTATTCCATATTTGTTTCATCTTCTGTTTGAGAGTGATTTATCTGGTCTTTCTTATGCAGTAAACCATATCTTAAAAAGTGGAGTGCATCTGCAAAATGTTTCAGCAAAGGAATTTATGGATAAAGTGCAAGAGAAAGATAGTGTTTTGGATTCTCACCTAAATAATTTAATGGCATGTCAGCGTGGTACTAATGAGTATTGGTACCGTCGTCATGGAGATTTAAAATGCATGCTAAGAAACTTGGAAGCACCAACATGGTTTTTAACTCTAAGCTGTGCAGAGTATGCCTGGGAAGATTTACTTGATTTTCTTCGGGAGGCGAATGTAAATATTGAAAATATAAACTACAAGACACCAGGAGAATTGTGTTTGTTGGATCCGGTTAATGTTTGCAGATATTTTAATCATAGGTTTGAGCTATGATGTCTTTTATTACAAACAAGAAAAATCCTCCGCTTGGTGAAGTTCTGGATTTCTTCTGGAGAAAAGAGTATCAAGCAAGAGGTGCTCCACATATTCACATGTTACTATGGATCAAGGATGCTCCCAAATTTGGAAAAGACTCCGATGACACTGTACTGTCTTTTATTGAACAATATGCCACTTGTGACATACCTAACAGTACGACTGATAAGGACTTAAGAGGAAAAGTGTTACGGTTTCAAAGACATCGTTGTGGAAAATATTGTCTGCAAAAATTCAAATCAAAGGATAAATTCTATACTAAATGTCGTTTTGGATTTGCACGACCGGTGCTTTCAAAAGGAAGAGTCAACAATTTGATGTCAACTTTGCGACATAATATCAGAAGAAGATCACCCAAAAATACATACAATTTAAGAAGAGGTGAAGAGTCCAAATATATAAATGACTACAACCCTGTCATTTTCACCATGTGGAATGCTAACATGGATATACAATATGTTGCGGATAAGTCTATTGCTGTGGCTCGATATGTAATGTCTTACATCACGAAATCTGAAAAGACGGAACTGAAGGAGATGTGGGAAGATATTTCTCATGAAAAGAGCCTAAGCAAGAAATTGTATACGTACAGTTTGAAGATGTTATCTCATCGAGAAATTGGCGCATATGAATGTTGTGATCGATTATCATCAGCAAATCTTTATGCGAAATCTCGAAGTATCCTGTGGGTGAGTTTAGGTCTTGCAGGAACACGAAGCCGTGTTTTGAAAACTGTGCAAGAAATTGAATATTTAGCACAGAAAGAACCAGACAGTACAGACATTCTGAAAACAAATATGTTGGATACATACTATCCAAATAGAAGTACTCTGCTTGAAAACCTTTGTCTGTATGAAGTACTTGAAAAATACACTTTTAAAAGGAATATTAGAGAGAATGTTGAAAAAGGTATATACGCTGTGATTGGACAGGAAGGATGTCTGGTGAAACAAAGAAAAGGACACCTGATTAATCACCGAAAACTGAGTTGTGAAAATCCAGACAAAAGAGAATTTTACTATTTAGCTCTTTTGCAACTCTTTAAACCATGGCGTACTGAAGAGGAACTACTTGGAGAATTCGTTAGTTATGAAGATTCCTTTAACGCATCAAAAAGTAGTATAGAATGTCCTGTTTTTAGTAATTATCTCAAAATGTTGAACGACGAAATAGAGCAAGAAGCAACAATTGCAGCGGAGATTGCTAGAGAAAGTTCACAAGACACTCAAAGTTCTGCATCGTTGAGTCAGGATCCACTGGGAGAACCAATTATCCGAAATGAAGCAGCCACTGCCATGGATGAGGTGGAAAGAGCAATGCAGCAAGCTCAAGAGGATATAATAAACTTAAAAGAATTGGAGAAGGAATTTAATCTTGAGCAAAGACAGATATATGACGAAGTGACAGAGCACATTGAGCATGGTTTTCGTCATGACAAAAAAGAATGCTTATGTATGTCATTTGAACCTATTCGACTATATAAGTGGAGAAGCTGGAACAGGGAAAAGTTTTCTTATAAAAGGAATTACTACATATCTACAGCAAAAAACTCAGTCACCGCTGTCTTGTGTTGTTACTGCTCCAACTGGATTGGCAGCACATAATATTAAAGGTATTACTTTACATCGCTTACTGATGCTGCCAGTTGAACATGAAAATAAATTACAATATCACAAGCTATCTGGAGACGCTTGTTATGAAGTTTCTAGAGTTCCTAAAGAAATGAAACTTCTCATTATTGATGAGGTAAGCATGTTGTCCAATTTAATGCTTGCTTTTGTACATTTAAGAATGCAGCAGATACTTAAAACTGACTCTGATGTCTTATTTGGAGGGAAACATGTCATAGTTTTTGGAGATCTACTGCAACTAACTCCTGTGAAAGGACAATCTGTATTTGAAACTGTTACACATGAAGACACCATAAAGTGTCTTGGCAGTATTGGAAATGTTAATATATGGTCACATTTCAAATATACTGAACTGATTCAAAATATGCGACAGGCAAAGGATACTAAATATGGAAATATTCTTCAAGATATAAGGATTGGAAAACTAACTGAAGATGCGAAAGAAACTCTACGAACTCGATTACTTTGTAAGTTGTTTCCCAATGAAGATAATGTACCTGAGAAAATATATAGTAAAGAGGTAAAAGATAAGTCAGTCATATGCTTGATGCCAACTCTAAAAGAATGCTCAGTTTTCAATGAGAAAATGTTGAAGTTGGAAAATAAGCATGGGCGTAAAATCCGCTCCGATCGCGGATTTTTCGGATTTTCGGCAAATTCGCAATCCGCGAACTCTCGCGAATTTGTCGAAAATCCGTGAATCCGCTCGCGGCGGATTTTTTGCTTGGTTGCGGCGCGCGGCGTGGTGCACGGCGTTCACTTTCCGTCATTTTAGCGTTTGCCGAGTTGTTTTTCTTTGCGAGTGACGCGCCATTTTAGATCTTGCTGCGTGTTCCCGCGGGAGTTTGTCGCCCGCGAATACGTACTCGCGGCTTGCCACCTTGCACAGCACACCTCGCGAGAGTTCGCAATTGCGAACACGTAGTTGCGGCGGAAAGGAACAATCTCGCACTTGCGAAATAGAGATTTTGCAATTTCGCACAAGAAAATCACCAGCAAACAGGATAAACCTTCAGAAAATTATGATTTTTATCAGAATCACTCCTCAGGTTGACATTTGCATGGCCTTTTTTTTTGCAAGGAGTCCATTTTGGGGGGGGGGGAGGAAGGAAGTGCCCCACAGTCTCCAACTTCCTGTTCCTGTCCAGCAGGCTCCTCCCAGTGCTTTGTCCATCTCCTGGTCACTTTCATTTGGATCTGGAGCTGGAAGGATTACTTTTTGTGGGTGCTGCTGGATATTTGGATTTGAGGCCTTTTTGACTGTCTTTGGATCACTTTTGGATTAGAAATCAACTTTCACAAGTAAGTTTGTTTGGGGCATTACAGTTGCTGCAAGTACAATTTTGGAACTTTTTCAGAAAATTAAATAAATTATATTGTGGGTAGCCACAGTATCCAGTAGGACCAGGGTTGGTTATGGGTGCATGATACAACTGTTTTGTTGAATTTAAACACCATTGAGGCCATGGATGGGCTGGGATTGTGCAGATTTTATTGTTTTTTGTCGTTTTTTTGGGCCTGCTGGTGTGGCCCTTTGCCCAGGGGTGGTGAGTGTTGCATGGGCCTAGTCTTTCTGTGGGGTGTCTTCTTGAATTTAAACATAATTGAGGCCATGGATGGGCTGGGATTGTGCTTATTTTATTGTTTTTTGTCGTTTTTGGGGGGCTGCTGGTGTGGCCTTTTGCTTGCCCAGGGGTGGTGGTGGTGCATGGACTGAGTGTGCCTGTGGTGTGGTCTCACTCTCTTTGATGTAAACATCATGGATGGCATTGGATTGTGGTGATTTCTGGCTGTTTTTCTGTTTTTTGGGGGTGTACTGTTGATGTGGTCTGGCCATGTGGGTGGTGGTGGTGGCCATCTTGAGTGCTGGCTGGTACAGGCAACATGTGCTTGGGGTGTAAGGGGGCCATTTTGAGGAGAGGCAGTGTCTGAGGCCTGCACTTATTTTGCCTACTTTTCATCCCTTATGCCCAGGGGTAGTGAGTGTTGCATGGGCCTAGTGTTTCTGAGGGGTGTCTTCTTGAATTTAAACACCATTGAGGCCATGGATGGGCTGGGATTGTGCAGATTTTATTGTTTTTTGTCGGTTTTTTGGGCCTGCTGGTGTGGCCCTTTGCCCAGGGGTGGTGAGTGTTGCATGGGCCTAGTCTTTCTGTGGGGTGTCTTCTTGAATTTAAACACCATTGAGGCCATGGATGGGCTGGGATTGTGCAGATTTTATTGGTTTTTGTCGTTTTTTTGGGCCTGCTGGTGTGGCCCTTTGCCCAGGGGTGGTGAGTGTTGCATGGGTCTAGTCTTTCTGTGGGGTGTCTTCTTGAATTTAAACATAATTGAGGCCATGGATGGGCTGGGATTGTGCTAATTTTATTGTTTTTTGTCGTTTTTGGGGGGCTGCTGGTGTGGCCTTTTGCTTGCCCAGGGGTGGTGGTGGTGCATGGACTGAGTGTGCCTGTGGTGTGGTCTCACTCTCTTTGATGTAAACATCATGGATGGCATTGGATTGTGGTGATTTCTGGCTGTTTTTCTGTTTTTTGGGGGTGTACTGTTGATGTGGACTGGCCATGTGGGTGGTGGTGGTGGCCATCTTGAGTGCTGGCTGGTACAGGCAACATGTGCTTGGGGTGTAAGGGGGCCATTTTGAGGAGAGGCAGTGTCTGAGGCCTGCACTTATTTTGCCTACTTTTCATCCCTTATGCCCAGGGGTAGTGAGTGTTGCATGGGCCTAGTGTTTCTGAGGGGTGTCTTCTTGAATTTAAACACCATTGAGGCCATGGATGGGCTGGGATTGTGCAGATTTTATTGTTTTTAGTCGTTTTTCTGGGCCTGCTGGTGTGGCCCTTTGCCCAGGGGTGGTGAGTGTTGCATGGGCCTAGTCTTTCTGTGGGGTGTCTTCTTGAATTTAAACATAATTGAGGCCATGGATGGGTTGGGATTGTGCTAATTTTATTGTTTTTTGTCGTTTTTGGGGGGCTGCTGGTGTGGCCTTTTGCTTGCCCAGGGGTGGTGGTGGTGCATGGACTGAGTGTGCCTGTGGTGTGGTCTCACTCTCTTTGATGTAAACATCATGGATGGCATTGGATTGTGGTGATTTCTGGCTGTTTTTCTGTTTTTTGGGGGTGTACTGTTGATGTGGACTGGCCATGTGGGTGGTGGTGGTGGCCATCTTGAGTGCTGGCTGGTACAGGCAACATGTGCTTGGGGTGTAAGGGGGCCATTTTGAGGAGAGGCAGTGTCTGAGGCCTGCACTTATTTTGCCTACTTTTCATCCCTTATGCTCAGGGGTAGTGAGTGTTGCATGGGCCTAGTGTTTCTGAGGGGTGTCTTCTTGAATTTAAACACCATTGAGGCCATGGATGGGCTGGGATTGTGCAGATTTTATTGTTTTTAGTCGTTTTTCTGGGCCTGCTGGTGTGGCCCTTTGCCCAGGGGTGGTGAGTGTTGCATGGGCCTAGTCTTTCTGTGGGGTGTCTTCTTGAATTTAAACATAATTGAGGCCATGGATGGGTTGGGATTGTGCTTATTTTATTGTTTTTTGTCGTTTTTGGGGGGCTGCTGGTGTGGCCTTTTGCTTGCCCAGGGGTGGTGGTGGTGCATGGACTGAGTGTGCCTGTGGTGTGGTCTCACTCTCTTTGATGTAAACATCATGGATGGCATTGGATTGTGGTGATTTCTGGCTGTTTTTCTGTTTTTTGGGGGTGTACTGTTGATGTGGACTGGCCATGTGGGTGGTGGTGGTGGCCATCTTGAGTGCTGGCTGGTACAGGCAACATGTGCTTGGGGTGTAAGGGGGCCATTTTGAGGAGAGGCAGTGTCTGAGGCCTGCACTTATTTTGCCTACTTTTCATCCCTTATGCCCAGGGGTAGTGAGTGTTGCATGGGCCTAGTGTTTCTGAGGGGTGTCTTCTTGAATTTAAACACCATTGAGGCCATGGATGGGCTGGGATTGTGCAGATTTTATTGTTTTTTGTCGTTTTTTTGGGCCTGCTGGTGTGGCCCTTTGCCCAGGGGTGGTGAGTGTTGCATGGGCCTAGTCTTTCTGTGGGGTGTCTTCCTGAATTTAAACACCATTGAGGCCATGGATGGGCTGGGATTGTGCAGATTTTATTGGTTTTTGTCGTTTTTTTGGGCCTGCTGGTGTGGCCCTTTGCACAGGGGTGGTGAGTGTTGCATGGGCCTAGTCTTTCTGTGGGGTGTCTTCTTGAATTTAAACATAATTGAGGCCATGGATGGGCTGGGATTGTGCTTATTTTATTGTTTTTTGTCGTTTTTGGGGGGCTGCTGGTGTGGCCTTTTGCTTGCCCAGGGGTGGTGGTGGTGCATGGACTGAGTGTGCCTGTGGTGTGGTCTCACTCTCTTTGATGTAAACATCATGGATGGCATTGGATTGTGGTGATTTCTGGCTGTTTTTCTGTTTTTTGGGGGTGTACTGTTGATGTGGACTGGCCATGTGGGTGGTGGTGGTGGCCATCTTGAGTGCTGGCTGGTACAGGCAACATGTGCTTGGGGTGTAAGGGGGCCATTTTGAGGAGAGGCAGTGTCTGAGGCCAGCACTTATTTTGCCTACTTTTCATCCCTTATGCCCAGGGGTAGTGAGTGTTGCATACTTGCATGTCCCTAGTCTTTCTGTGGGGTGTCTTCAATGTAAACATCATGGATGGCATGGGATTGTGCTCATTTTTCTGTGTTTTGTCGATTTTTTGGGGTGTATAACTGAACTGATGTTCCTCTGTCTTCCATTGCTTTTAGGTGCACAAGAAGACTCAATAGAACCACCAGTGCCAGGAAGAAGTCCTGCAGCGGTGTGTGCAGCATAACGTCACGCGACGTCACGTCACTCTGGACACAGAACCCTCTGCAACTCGTGCAACTGCTGCCTGCTGACCTGCTCTGAAGAAGATGGCCCCAAAAAAAGTCACCCGTAGCTCCTCTAGCAAGAAAGGTGCCAGTAAGGAGCAGAAGAAGCAAGTTACCAAGGACACTGGTGTGCCGCCCGCCCCTTTTTTTGGGAGTAAAAAAAAAAGTATGCCTGCAGCAGCTGCAGCGGGATCTGCTGGGGACCAAGCTGGCAGCAGCACCCCCGCTCCATTGGGCTCAGTGCCACCACCACCACCACGCCAACTTAAGTCCAAGCCCTTGAGTGCTGCAGAGGCAGCCAGTATACTTCTTCAATCACCATCGACCAGTGATGTTGGCTCATCGCAAGAAAGCAGCAGCAATGTCCCTCAATCAACACAGGTTGTTGTAGCTCATCTGACGAGTGTTGAACAACCACAGCCGCAACAACAATCACATGTGCAAGTACAAGCCCAAGTACATGTTGAAGGAGAGGCAGCGCAAGGAGATGCGCAAGCAGAGGTGCATGGAGGGTCACAACAAGTGCCCACAATAGTTGTTCCTCCCGAAGTAGGGGCACATCAGGAAATCGACAATCAAGGCGAGGTATCATTTGAGGAAGCCACTCCTCCTGATGATCCTTCATTGTCTTCCACACCCCTAGCAAGGAAGAGATCAAGGGTGGTGTCTAAATCCTCTTCAAGCACACCTCCTTCTGATGATACGGATCAAACTTGGGAACAAACAAAGGTAGTTAAGCGTAAAAGGAAGCTCGTCCAAAGTCTCAGAGTTATGGAGTGTGATGAGTCTCAACAAGAAGTGGCGGATACTGCTGCTGATGAAGACTCTGCCAACGACGACCCAGTCATCATAAAGGTCACTGCAGCCCCAGCGGGCATGCAGCAAACAGACATTTTGACCCTAGCCCGAAGAGCTGCTGAGCGTGATGATGATGTTGTCGATGAGGAGGCAGTGGAAACACCACAATCATTGGAGTTAAGTAGTACACCAACTCGTCCCGCTTCCATATTTCTTTCTGGCAAGAAGAGACCTCCGTCAATCTCGACCTTAATTAGTGGCGGTGAAAGTGCAAAACGTACAAAAGTTGGGCAATCCACATCCTCCACTTCATCTGGCATTAGCTTCATGACCACCACCACCAGTATCGCCGCCTCCTCCATGTCCCACAGACACTTCAAGTCCCCAGTTTGGGACTTCTTTACTGTTTGTCCAAAAAATCCAAAGTTTGCCATTTGTACCATTTGTAAGCAAGCAGTTAGTCGTGGTAAGCCAGGTACCAACTATGGTACCGGAGGCCAGAGAGGTCATCTTAGGAGACAGCACACTGTCAAATGGTTTGCGCACCTAGATGCGATCAAGAAAGGCCAAATTCAAGGAAACGTTGATGTTTCATCTGATGATGACGAGCAGGAAGAAGACGTGTCAAACACTTCCCTTACACCCAGTACCCCTGTCAGCAGCACACCCAATGTGAGGCACACTAAGAGTGTTGGAGCGAGTGAGACACCAACGCACAAAAGTTCACCAGCGAGCAAAATTGGGTCAACGAAGTCATTATCAGCCCGTAAATGCTTGGTCCAGGGCAACATTAGAACAATGCTTACTTCAGACGTGCCATATGAACGCAACCACCCACTGACGCGTCTGTATAACACTAAGCTGGCTAAAATGCTAGCTGTGGACCTTCTACCTTTTTCTTTTGTAGAAGCGGTAGGTTTTCTTGAATTAGTGGCAACGCTCTGCCCTAAATGGAAGGTTCCGAGCCGGTTCTATTTTGCCAGAGTTGCGGTTCCAGCACTACATGAAGATGTGCTGCAGGCGATTGGGGCAGCTTTGCAGAAGAGTGCTGTTCACACAATACATCTGACAACAGACATGTGGACCAGTGGCCCAGGCGATGATTACATGTGCATCACTGCACACTGGGTCTCTTTTTCAGGTGTTATAGCAAAGCTAAACGCAGGTGTTGACCCGGACCAAGTTTTCAAAGCTGCTCGGAAACATGCAACACTAGCCATGTTTGGCTTGGAGAAAAGTCACACAGCAGAAAACCTTTTGGAAGAGTTTGACAAAAAGGTCTTGACAATGCTATCCCCCCTAAAACGCAAGATTGGTTATGTTTCCACGGATAATGGCGCCAATGTAGTTAAGGCCATGTTGAAGGGTGACCATGTTAGAGTGCCGTGTTTGGCGCACTGTATCAACCTGGTAGTTCAAAAATTCTTGAGTGATAAAGAGAGTCCAGCGTTCGAGGTAATGGCCACCTGCCGCAAAATGTGCAACCATTTCAGCCATTCTTTTAAGGCCCGGAAGCATCTGCGGAGACTGCTACTTGAACGTGGAATGCCAGTGAAAGCACTCATCCAGGAGGTGGCAACACGTTGGAACTCAACCTTCTACATGCTTGAGCGTCTGTATGAGCAGTATACGGTACTCGATCACTATTTCTTGACAGAGGCTACATCTCAGAAGGAGGACCTGCGGATGAGTAAGGCGCAATGGGCCATAGTTAAAAGCCTGACAGACATGCTTCGTCCTTTTGAGTTCTTCACGCGTGCAGTCAGCCAGGAGGACTGTAATTTGGGAAAAGCTATCCCATTGTTGTGCATACTGGAGCACCAACTGATGGCGGTTTCTTTTGAGTTTCAAAAAGATGAAAAAAAAAAACCCATTTCATTTTGTCTGAGAAATTATTACATCGCCTACGTGGTGATGAACGTCTTAAAAACATCAACTCAGATCAGCATTACATTTGTGCTACTATTCTGGATCCACGCTACAAAAAGGCGCTGGCAGACAACGCATTCTTTCCTTTCGCTGATGCAGATGTTCAAAAGTACAAACATTGGTTAGCCTGGTCAGCCAAGAGGTTTGAAAAAGAACAGCAGGTTATTGAAGGAGAAGCCAGTACATCAGCATCAGCATCAGCAGGCCATCCGCAGTCACAAGAATCCACTTCTGCACCTGTGGCTGGGGCACAAGTGACCTCTCAGCCGTTAAAGACACCGGCAACTGGATCATCTGCACCACACACAATGACAACACTAACAGTGGCTGGGGAGGAGGATTGGCTAAGTTTGATGGGGTATGGTTCTCGAAAAAATGTCACAGGCACAGCAAAAAGTAAGCAAAGTGGAGGAACAGTTGATGACCTTGAGTTGATGGTGCAGGACTATCTGAATGACTCAACAGTGGTCTTTCTTAATGAGGAGCCATTGCAGTATTGGCATGGCAAAAAACAATTGTGGCCACAGCTCTACAACCTGGCTATAAACTATTTGTCTTGCCCACTCGCAAGTGTGTCTTCTGAACGTGTTTTCAGTGCTGCTGGTGGCATTGTAACTCCCAAACGGAGCCGCCTCTCGCCCAAAAATGTGGAGCGGCTGACAATGATCAAGATGAATCAGCACCTCATACCACCAGATTACAAAGTACGAGAAAGCACGCCTCATGAAGACGAGGAGGACAGCAACGTAGATGAGGGGATTTTTTCTCTGTTCGGTGCCACTGACCTCATCCAGCCTGAATTCGCAGAGTATGATGACGAAATCTTGTTCTTATTCCCTGACACCGAGCCCTGAAAATGAGACAATCAATTAAGAACTTTCTTTTTCGTCCTTATTCACTTTTATTCCTGTGTGCTTTGTGTCTCTCTTTCTTTGTTTTGCACAGTTAATTTAATTCAAACTTTAATCACCTAATCCCAAAAACAAGACCATCATCAGAACTGTCTTCACTTGTTTGCTTATTGATTTGAAGGTGCCGCAGTCTACATTCCTCAGGTTCACAAGTTCTGAAGAACATGCTCCTCTATCCTCCTCCTCCAGACTGCTTTCCCTCCAAGCAGAGTGCTGGATTACGCACAATGAAGAAAGACTCAGCACTTGTGGGGGTGTTGTACTTCTTTGCGGGTGAGTTGACGGTTTTGGGCCCATTGCTGTGAAGCTCTAATAATGGACAAAAGTGTTTTGGACCAAATATGAGGTGGAAATTTCTTGCCGTTTTTGCTGACTTGCTTGCCTTTGAGGTGCTCTTTGGCGGGGTTCCGGGGGTTTGTGTGTAATTTTTGGTGTCTGTCGAAGCACTGCTGCGACAGTCTAATCTTGATTGCATTTGCTTTTCAGGAAATCCGTGGTGGAAAACAGGAGTTATGATGATTGATGATGATGACGACCTAGCTGCACAGCGCCGCGTTTGGACCGAAGGCCGAGAGACATTGTAAGTATGAGATTTAGCTTTTCCTCTGTTTGGGGGTGTTGTGTCGGGTGTTTTTTTGCGGGTGGGTTGGCGGGTCTTGCCTGGGGCATTCCTGGGAAGGTCTAATACCGGATACAAGTGTTTTGGACAAAATCCATAAGGAACAGCCTTTTTTTTGCCATTTCTTCAGACATCTTGCTCAATGTAGCGTTTTGGGGGGCTTCCTGCTGTTCGTGGGTGGGTTGCGGCCGGGGTCTCTGTCGAAGCACTGCTGCGACAGTCTAATCTTGATTGCATTTGCTTTTCAGGAAATCCGTGGTGGAAAACAGGAGTTATGATGATTGATGATGACCTAGCTGCACAGCGCGTTACTTTGGACCGAAGGCCGAGAGATATTGTAAGTATGAGATTTAGCTTTTTCGCTGTTTGGGGGTGTTGTCGCGTGTTTTTTTGCGGGTGGGTTGGCGGGTCTTGGCTGGGGCATTCCTGGGAAGGTCTAATGCCGGATAGAAGTGTTTTGGACAAAATCCTTAAGGAAAAGCCTTTTTTTTGCCATTTCTTCAGACATCTTGCTCAATGTAGCGTTTTGGGGGGCTTCCTGCTGTTCGTGGGTGGGTTGCGGCCGGGGTCTCTGTCGAAGCACTGCTGCGACAGTCTAATCTTGATTGCATTTGCTTTTCAGGAAATCCGTGGTGGAAAACAGGAGTTATGATGATTGATGATGATGACGACCTAGCTGCACAGCGCCGCGTTTGGACCGAAGGCCGAGAGACATTGTAAGTATGAGATTTAGCTTTTTCGCTGTTTGGTGGTGTTGTGTCGGGTGTTTTTTTGCGGGTGGGTTGGCGGGTCTTGCCTGGGGCATTCCTGGGAAGGTCTAATACCGGCTAGAAGTTTGTTGGACAAAATCCATAAGGAAACACCAGTTTTGGCACTTTTTGTAAGTTAGGGTTCGTTAGGGTTAGCCCTAGCAGCAGGATTGCATGTGTTTAGGGGGGTTCTATTGCAACGCGGTTCTGTTGTTGTAGAGCACTGTTGGAGCGATGCTGGATATGGATACTTTTGCTTGCAGGCAAGTGGTTTGAATACAATCCACGGTCTGTATTTGGGTCTACTGTTACTTTCAAAGTACGTTTTGTAACCATTTTTCTGCTAGGCATCGTTTTTGGAGATATGATTGGGTTCTTCTACATTTTTGCGACTGGCTTTAGTAAGGGTCTTGGTGGGAGCATTGCTGGGAAGGTCAAATTTTGTTCTAAAACACAGTAGTACACCCACCTTGAGGGGAAAGATCCGCTATAATATTTTGGCCATACTTATTGATCCTTAAAAAGGTGACTCAGACAGAGCACGCAATTTCAAAAATATTGTACTGTCTATTAGGGAAATCAAAGTGTCACTTTTTGAACCACACAGCGTACATACCTTTTATTTATTTATCAGTGGTATTGTAATAGCACTTCCTGTTTTCCGTTCAATAATTACAGGCCGGGTTTCAGTCAACATCCGCCAGGCAGGCAGTGGACAGGGTGTCTCTTCTGTCAGTGGTCACCACCACATTGATGGACGAAGCGTCAGCTGGAATGGAGGAGTGCCGCCAATAAGAGGAATTGTTTGCTGCATGCAACTTACTTACCAATTTCAACAGGACAACTCCAACAACATACGCAATACAGATACAGTATCCATTGTTGTCTTTTATTCTATGAGTGTGACTGCATGTGCTTACCTTTAGTTTGTAACCAAAGATTGTCTGTAAACTCTGTATCTTCAATTATTGTTTGTCCATGCTCTGCTTTTTTTTTCTTCTCTCAACAAAACCTACCCAAAAAGAAACCCCCATTCCCATCCATTTTACAAACCCTAACCCTCTTCCCCCGGGCTGTGTTGTTTTGCTTGATGTCTGACTAAAATGACATCAATAATTCCACACACTTGCTGGGGAGGATAAGGTGATAGCAGCAACAGGCTGGTGAAGGAATACGAGGATATCTTCTAGACTTACTCAGCTTCAGTACTATATCTTCTAGTAGTAGTAGCCAATGTCAAATAAATTCAACGCAAGTACTAGTTATACTTGCAATACTTTACCATTTGTTAGGCTACATTATGGCACTGTTCTAGTGTACTGTCACCTGCTATTTTCTCGATCGTACCGTAACCGTTGTAATGCTACAGTAAGGAGTACAAACAAGGTTTCGTTTTCTTTTTTTCCATAGGCATGCAACTGCCACTGTGTCACACCACTAGTACCACCGCAATGAGGAAATGTCACCCGCCCAGGAATGACAACGTTAATCCCCATTTCACCTGGAGCCAGCCCTGGGCCCAGCCCTAATTTCTAACACAAATTACAGGTAAGATAAGCGTTTGGTGGGAGGTAGTATAATGGAGTATTATTTCGGAGTAGACAAGAGATTGACGGTTGTACTACTAAAGTCCTACGACTGTTCAGGAAAACAAAGTTACTGTTACACCCCCGCCCCCCACCCACCAGACTGAAAAGCAGTAAAAAACAGGTATGGTCAGATAAAGTTGAAAAATATATTTATTTATCCCTAACAAAATAATCTCCCTCACCCACCCTAACCCCAACGATTGTCTCTGAAACGTCCCAAAACGATCCCAACTCCCAAATCCCACCCCCCAAAAGTCTATAAAAAAAGGGCAAGGGACACTCCACTACTGGAGGGTGCTGGTGCTGGTGCATGATGCGGCATGGGCATCATACTCCTTGCGGAGGGTGGCAAGCTCGGAGCGGAGGCCCTTAACCAAGGTCTTATACCTCAGGACCTCCTGCTCCAGGTTGGACATGCGGACTCGTAGGCGGCGTTGGCGTTCCTTGCAGCTCCTGTGGGGGGCAGCTGGTATTTCGGTTGCTTGGCGGTGGCGGTCGGCTTTCTTAGCCCGGCTCGGTCCCGCTGGCTTAGTCACGGAGGAGGATGCAGTGGTCACAGTCGAAGATGTTGCCCCGCTCGACTGCGTGTCCTCCTCCTCCTCCAGGGCCACCAGCCGCCGATACTCGGCGACTGTGGCCTCCAGCCTCCGTTGCCGGGCCAATCTAGCCTGCTCCCTCCTTGTTGTTGATTTGGAAGGAGCAACTATATGAAGAAAGAAAGACATAGTCTGTAACCAATGCTCCTTATTAATAACACAAAGTGATTGAGCCGAAAGTTGGGTCACAGAGTACAAGTAGCAAATTGAAAGCACAGTACATAACTATTGAGGACAGTATCTATGTAACCTCCCACTTCTGCATCCTTGCTCTAACAGTAGTGGTAGTTTAATGAACTAATTCTACGACCACTATGGACTTCCATTACAGTCGACTATGACAGTACACCAGTCTTATTCTTCTTCTTCTCTCTTGTTTAGGGAAATGGGTACGTTATCTTATGCAAGCCGGCAGAATGACATGGACACAGCACAGTGAAGTTGCACCCGAGAAAAAAAGTTGCACACCATGATGATGGAGACAGACTTGCGTTACTGTACCGGTCCAGTACATGCAGGTGGTGAAGCTATTACTTTTCTATTACGGGTGGCACTGAGAATACTCTGTTACAAGGGCTACTGCTTAATTAATTTACCTTTCACCCTACAGTGCAAATGAGTACTAGAAAAGGAAACTGAAGAAGCTAACTAATTTGATTATCTATCACTTCACATGGGACGTATTTAATGACAGATGAGATGACTTTAGGTGCTTTGCTTAATATTGAGTGAACAGTGATACACCCACACATGAATGACGTACTACAAGTAAACTAAAGTTATTAAGAGAGGTACGGAGTGTCCACCGTAATAACCAGATATATGCTGTGAATGCAAACGCAATACAAAGTACTGCTACTATTCATGGTAGTATTGGACACATTTACAATTTCTTTTCCTTGCCTTCCCTGCACTGGGACGGACGTGCGGGTGCGGTGGTACATGCTCTTCAAGGTAACACTTACTTCACCTGGCGACCATCTACTCTCTCTAGATACACATGTGCTATGTAAGAGTCAGAGAATACCATGCTCCAGGCATCCATTCAGTCAAAGTATACGCACACATACAGTTTCTGTTTCACCCACCCAGGCTGCTGTCCTTCCACCCATCCTTGCTTCATCATTGACCCAGCCATGCACCATACCATATTCTTTCCTTCCCAGCCACCTCTGGGTCCAAGCAAACACATATCGTTCTTCTTTGCCAGCCATCATACAAGTTCGCGTCCCACTTACTTACACCCTTCTTTCGCTTTTCGTTCATCCCATCCATCACGTTCGTCTAAGAACTTATTGGGATTCTTCTCACCAAAAACTTCACAGCTAAGTCGAAGTACATTTCGAGGAGGCTACTACCTGGTTGATTTGTAATTGTAATACACCCGTGCAGAAAGCACACTATGCAGTCTTCAATCTCAATAAGTAAGGAATATATAGCTTACCTGTTTCCGCCACCACCGTTTGATCCCCCACAGGAACGGCCACCAGCTCTTCTAACGCCGCCTCCTCCCCAGAGGCCTCCGAGTCCAAGTCCAACACAGCCACCTCCGCGCTGGCCCCGTCACCAGATGTTACACCTACAAAGTACATTTAAGAATGTTAGAATACACCACTCACTACTATATAATATTTGGTCTAGGAGAAATGTTAAAAAAACAGAATACAATGTAATAATTTGTGACTGTCTACTCCATAGTAAAAATGTCCCATTTTCCAGGGAAGGCTGTTGTCTTGCTGCACTTTTATGCACAACTGATGAATGCTTGCTTTTGATTTTTAACACGCACCACTTTTTCTCCTAACAGACAGAAGCTTGACTCCTGAGTCCTAAGAACACGACCAGGATCAAGTTCAAACTAGGTGAGAGTTCGGCTCGACCACAAGAAATGTGTCCAATTAATCGTCAGCACTAACCACTTTTCCGTTTACAGTTAAATAGTTTTATGACAAAGTAGATTTTAATAAATGTGTTTACTTTTAATAAAGCTTTTACACTTAAATAGACTCTGTGGTTTTTGTTCCTCTAGACTAGAGTGGATGAGCTAAAGGTTTTGGAATTTTTGCAAGCATGAGTGCCTCTGACACTTCTTGACTGTGCTGTGACTCCGTAGTACTACTCTCTTGTCCTGCGTACGATAATCTAGAGATCATTGGGGATCTATAATCGGTGACTTCGGGAGCTGAATGACTCTGCCACACTATCTAGTCAGTAAGGAGACAGTGCATAGAGGTATTGCTGAATATAATGGGAGTCCAATGGAATTGCCAAATGTCCAATCTTAGTTAGCTACACAGACAGACTAATAAGAATAGTCTAGTAATACCACAGGGAGTCATATTCGAGGCAGGATAAGAATTTATATCCAGTCTACAAGAAGATCAAAGACGATTTAGAAAAAATCGAATGAGGAACGCTAGGAAAAAATATGTACTGTTTATTAAAATGTAAACTTACTGGGGCCAGCAAAGGAGCCCTCGCCTGCCCGATCCTGGCCTGCATCCTCAGCACCCTCCTCCTGTGTCCTCTTGCCCTTGGGGGGAGCTGATGTACAACATGAAAGAAAGAAAAACCAGAAAACATGGATGAGATTTTTCAACCAAATCAAACATTTCAAAAGAACAATAACAACATATTTTGGAAAAATAGCAAATAGATAGACAACTATTCCACGGGATCTATCTCATGTGGTATACTACGTTATTCGTATTGCCTGATTTGCGGAACGTTGACTTAGAAAGTTCCTATGTAACTCAATAAACAGACTACTAAAGAGGTTTGCCTAGGCCTGGCACTGCAGGCAGCAGTGCGCAACACGTGACAGACAAAGTCCATCCTGCTTGCAGATCAGTGAATACTCAAACTATCAATCCACCCGCCACCACCGCCACTATTTCTTCTGATAGCCATGTGACTGTCTAAAGGAAGGACTGGACTTCAGTCTGTTGGGGCTGATTTATAAGTCCCTTGCGGAAGTTGCGGCTGATTTTCCTCCATTGTTGCGTGCCTTTTCTGACGCAGCGGCAGAACAAAAGACTCGCCATGGTGTTGGTGCGGCGTATATATTAAAAAAAAAAACACATATGGGCATATGGGCGATGCATCACGTTGTAAAGCCCTGCGCCATCAGGGGGCGTTCCGGCGCAAGGGAGGGCGTACCTGCGCAGGAACGAATCCTAAAAGTGGCTGAGGGAAATCTACAAGATGTCAATCAGTCATTTTTAGGACAATGATGCATGACTCAAACCCTGCGCGCTTGAAGCCGACGTACGGCTTGATGCAGCATTGGGGAGATAGGGTACCCCAGAGCATTGCTGGAGCTGCGCCATCGTTGGCACGCAACTCCAGCAATGCGCTGCCTTTACGGCACAGATGCGTAAGGCTTCTGTGACGTTTTGGGCCAATGGGTGGTGGTGGCATGGCACACAATTACTGCCGCATCCCTGCTACTTTGCAGGGATGCGCCGGTAATTGAAAATATGACCCTTACTGTCTAGCATTACGCAGTTCTTTTCTTTACAGTACACTCATACATAATTTCTCAGGCCAATGAAATGCTTCTGAACACAACATACAAAACAAAGAAGCATAGTAGCAAGCAAGGCTACTGAGAAGGAGAGCAGTGCACCTGAAAATGAAATGCATAGAAGATTTTGAAATATAATTTACCTCAATGTAATCGGCAGCATTATTGCTCTTGGTAAAGAACAAAGATTTGCAAATAACAGAGCAGGATAAAACAGAGTAGTAAATGTACTACTACTACTACTCACCAAGCCCGGGGACCTCTACGCCGAGCGCGTCCAGCAAGTCCCGCTCCCGGTCCATGACATCGGTCCAGCGGTGGGTGGCCTGGTTATATGTGCGCCGGACCCCAGAGATCTTGTACATGGCCCGGCACACCTTCTCCCACCGCTGGCGGCGCTCCCGGATGCCATAGCCGGTCGCGATCTTGCCGCCTCCCAGGATCGTCTTGGGGAGGCGGCGCTGGACGTGGAAGATCAGTGCCGCCACTTCCTCCGCGCTGAAGATCTCCCTCGGGACCACTTGCTCCCCCCTTAAACGCCCGCACGGGAGCCGGGCACGGGGTGCGGGACCCTTCCCCTTCTCAGGGTGCTTCCCGGCTCCCTTTACCATGGTCTGGGCAGAAATAAACTTAAATGATAAAGAAGAAATAGAATAGTGAAGAAGAAAAGAAAAGAGTTTAAAAAGTAGTTTAAAAGTAAATAAAAGCTGCAGAAAACACAAAAATATAGAGCTAGAAAAATAGAGGGTTAGATAATAAGTAAAATTAGATCAAAAAAACTTCAAACAAGCAAAGGATGGCAGAGATTGAGAGAGGATACAGAAAGCATGCCCAGAACCATAGCAATGAATGAGAAACAAGATGGCCGCGCCCGTTCACGACCGCGTGGGTAAGTTCGCGCGAGATTTTCCTTGCGAGTACGCGCGAAATTGTACTAGCGAGCAGCACACTTTGCGAGATTACACATAGCGGGCGGAAACGGAATTACGTCACGCCAACAAGATGGCCGCGCCCGTGTACGACCGATAGGGTAACTTGGCAAACGAATAGCTAGAAGCGCCTCGCGAACACGCGCAAGATCACGCGAACATACACGTCGCAACAAAAACAATTTTGTATTCGCACGTATTCGCGGCTTCCGAAATCGATCTCGCACGGATTCGCGCCCCAAAAAACGCGCGAAATTGCAAAAAAAACGATTTTAGCTAAAATGAAAGCAATGAGCAGGTGCAAAAGTTCAAACTTAACATTAGTAACATTCAAGGTAGTGCTTCCTGATGGGCCCCTCCAGAGTTTGCAACTATTCTATGACCCTGCTATGACCCAAACAGCAGGCTCATAGAATAGCACCATAAAGGTCCTGTAAAAAAAAAATTTCACTGCAACAAAAAGCAAATTACAGATAAGGAAGGAAGCAGGTGCCAGCCAGACTGGAACTTTCAAAATTACTGACACATTAATGAAACACAAATTAATTGATGGCAGTTGAAGAAGGGCAGGTGTGCTTGCTTTTTTCAACCACCATAATCTACAGTGATAAATAAACCTAATAGGTGCCAGTGAGGATGTACTAGAGGGTGGCATGGGTGTCCCAGAGGGTGGCAGTGGTGAAACAGAGGGTGCTGTGAACCTGTGATGATAAACCAGACGTAGAAACAACATAGTCGCGGCCGTTGCAAGCCGAAAAGTAAGTTCGCAATTGCGAACTTGTCCCAAAATCGGCGCGAACACGCGCCAACACAAAAAACGGAAAAATCCGCAAATCCGCTAGAGTTCGCGGATCTTCGCGGATTGCGAATCCGTAAATCCGCAATTTCGCGTACGCGAGATCCGCTAGATCCGCCCATGCTTATTGGAAAATCAAGAAATTAAGAAACTGGAAGCTAAAGATAAGATAGAGCATGAAGGAAGTACTATTGTTTTGTCTGAAAAATTAAAGTTAAAATTGGATACTCTGCAATAATCTATATCTAAAACTGCTGGCTTAGAGAAGAATCTGTATGTATGTTTAAATTGTCAGATTATTTTACGGAGAAATTTACTTGTAGAAAGAGGTTTGGTGAATGGAGCAATGGGTAATATTGTTGGTTTTGTAAATTACCCAAATAGAGATGAGATTGAATTTTTACGAATAAAATTTGATGGAATTGAGGAAATTCAACAATTCAGTCGCAGTTCAAGTCGTTTTTTACTTGTGAAAGACTTGTATGTCCGTCGGAAACAATTTCCAATTTGTTTGGCATATGCAGTGACTATTCACAAATCTCAAGGTTTAAGTGTAGATTGTGCTTTGGTAAATATTGGAAATAGTGTATTCAAAGAGGGTATGGGATATGTTGCTTTATCACGAGTTAGAACTTTATCTGGACTTTATCTAATTGATTTTGATGAGACAAAGATTAGTGCAGATTTAAAATGTGTGAAGGAGTATAATAGGTTAAGAAGAGAATATGCTCCAAGTTTACCTCAATATCCTTTAATTAAAAAGAGTATAGTTGGTCAGAAAAGGAGAAATGAGGAACAATGTACTGAAGTAGTAGAGAAACGAAGAAAAAAAGATGAGACTGTCATTGGTAGGAGTAAGAAAAAGGTTAGTACTACAGAGATTGTTGGATTTAAATTTGAAAATAGGTCTGGTGTCAACTGCTATGCAAATTTAGTGGTTAATGTGGTTTTTTTTCTAAAAAGTTTACAGCAACAGATTAGAGAAAATCAGGAGCAAACATTTTGTTGTTCTTTAAATTCTGTGTTTGAAAAATGTACCAGTGGTAATAGTGAAGTAGCAAGTGTTTCAGAAGTAAGGAATGTTTTAGACATATGTGCAGGAGTAAATCAATTTTCTCAGAATATTCAGCAAGATTGTCAGGAATTTATTATGTATATGCTTACAGTTTTGGAAGAAGAAGGTGTAGGTATTGATAGTCTTTTTGGGCTATCTTATAAATGGGAACATATTTGCAATAATTGCTCATATACAAGTAGTACTGAGATACACACAGAAAGATTTATATATTTAACATTACCAGATTGTGAAACAGTGTCCTTTAATAAACTAGTTAAAGATGCGTATCAGAACATGGTCTGCTCTCAATGTAACTCAGAAATGTTATCAACCTTATTTATCCACAGGTATGGACAGTATGTCATTTTAATGCTTCAACGATGCAGAGCTGATGGAAGTAAATTGTCAACTTCAATAAAAAATTTTGTGGCTTCTCAAATATCTATTTCTAGAAGAACATTTGTAACTGTAGCAATTATTTTTCATGAGGGCCATCAATATCATCAGGACATTACATAGCTTATTTGAAGTGTCCAACTGGTTGGATGCTCTGCAATCATAGTCAATTAAGTTTTAAGAAACGTTTGCCTTCTGAGTTAAAAAATTCTTATCTGATATTTTTGGAACCAAAATTTCAGTGAAATTACTTGGTCTAGTCAGAGTAATATTGTAAAGATATGAAACTGTGTTGTTTAGAAATATCATGTGATTGAGGGTGTTCAAATCTAGAAATGAAACTTTTATGTGGCAAAGTGATAGTATCAGGTAAGGTTTCCTTAATGTTTATGGTACAGGACATGTTGGAATTAACTCATACTCTTTGGCCATGCGGAAAACAATGAGATATCAAAATGTGGAATTGAGATAAATGTTTTTAGAACATACTTACTCTGAAGTTTGTTGAGAGGTATTAAAAAAAACGAATTAACTCATACTATTTAGCCACGCGGAAAAGTATGAGATATCTAAATGTGGACTTGAGATAAATGTTTCTAGAACATACTTACTCGCAAGTTTGTTGACAGTTACTCAAAAAATAACGAATTAACTCATAGTATTTGGCCACGCGGAAAAAAATGAGATATCAAAATGTTGACTTGAGATAAATGTTTTAAGAACATAGTTGCACGGTTATTTGTTGAGAGGAAATTAAAAGTTACTGGTATACTTTAATTAGTTTGTAATTGTGGAGTATGTGGTGTGCTTACTCAAGAAATTGCGAATTAGAGAAAAACATTTAAGACATCTTTTTTTCTAGGTATTTATAGTATGTATAGAGAACTTGTACGGGTTTTTTAAACACAATCATTTTGATTGTGTTTTTTTTTCCCCGCTGTTACATGATGATTAGTATTGAAATCACTGTTTATAGTGAAATTCAATTTATCTGAGGACAGCAAAAATAAACCATTTAATATGTTGTCTAAGTTATTTTGTTACATTGGATTTAGAAATAAGTATTATAACAGATTTCTTTATTGTCTTCCACAGATATTACATTTTTAAGGTAAGTACAACTAATCATATCTGAGAGTGTCGTGTACCTCTCTCTTATCCTTATTTCTTTCATCCTCTTCCTTTGTTAGTGGTGTTTAGACATGTTTATTCCCTTTAACTCATGCACATTTTGCATTTTTAAATTTTCTATGCTGTTTCTCTTACATCTCTTCTGTTAATATTCTATTCAGTCTATCTAACGCTTCAGTTTGTTACATATGTTGTTTTATACTGAGTCACCTTTATTGACCCTTTATCACCTTTGTTTCTGAATATTAATTTCTTTGTTTTACTGTTCCTTCCAATTTGTTCCCTTACTCTGCTTTCATTAATTATGCTCAATTTCCAAACTTAAATCTATAGATTAGTTCTCTCATCCTACTTCATTTCCCTTTATCTGTCTCTCTTACTCTCCATATCTGTTTCTATTCCATTCATCTTCTGTTACTCATTCTTTTTCACTCTGTTTCTCTTAGTGTTGTTCCTTTATTTTATCTATCTCTTTAAGACATTTCAGTATTCTTAGTCTGGTTATTTTACAGACTGTTTGTTTCGTGTATTATCACTGATTATACTCTCATTTTGTCTCTCACTTTACTTTTCTTTAGACAGTCATTCTTTGAGTGCTATTATTTCTTTCAAATAATTCTGTCTCGGTCTTTTTCTGTCCCTCAGTCTTCTTTTCTTTCACTTTCTGTTTCAATCACTTCTACTTTGTTTTGTTTCATTAAATGACACTATAACCTTATTTTTACTTTTTTTAAACAGATACCATGTTTTTTTAAAGATTTTAAATTTGTTTTATTACTATTTCTTAGGTAAGTATAAAAAATAAAAATACTTTTTCATCACTGTGTCATTTTTTTGAGTATCCTGGTCATACCAGTGTTGTGTTTTATGTGAGCACTTTCATGGAGGATTGGCTGTACGGTCACAAGGAGTCTCTTAAAAATTAATTTAAGAAATCAGCAACATTTCAGTGAGTCAGTTCACTAATGCGGATGTGTCAAAACATTGCAGGTAAATGATATGTGTTAAAGAACTTTGGAGCATATTATCAAGGGGGTTTTATTCTGCTTTTTTGGCTTTAAAAGCCAAGAAAGCGGAGATAAAATTATCTCTCTAGTATGTAGGTGATACTAACACCAGTTAGCGAAATCTAATAACAGATAATGCGTATCTTGTGATTCGCTTTGTTTGTGTGTGAAATTTAGTATTGTTGACATGCAAAGTTAGTATTGCAAGATGTTAGTGACTGGAAACAGTTCCTAACATTGCTATTTCCTTTTACCCACTTTTGAAGATATTTGTGCTATGGTCGAAAATGTCCAAAATCTAATAGCTGCCCCTGAGCAGTTCTTAGTTATGTCATGTAATGGTAGGTAGATAACATGACTAAGGCCAATAGCTCGGTAATGGATGAATATTGCTGACTTCACAACAATATTTATGTATTTGGACCAATTTTTATCACTTAGGACAGTGGTTCGTAAACAATGTTCACCTGTGGATTCCTTGACTTACTCAGCAGTTTACAGTGGTTCCTCACCATTTTATTTAACGGTTGGTAGGTGGTATGTACGTTCTGTTACCTTTCTTAAAGTAATTGGGACACGTTCTTTCAGTCATCCAATCATCCGTTCACTGATCCTGCCATCCGCACTCTTAACCAGCCATCCTTTTACTTCACTGATGTATCCATGCTTTTGTCCATCTACCCCCTTTGACTTACTAATTAATCTTTATAATCACCCTTTCAGTTATCCATTCTTTTACTTTTTCACTTATCATTTTATCTATCCACGCATTTACTTGCCCATCATCTACCCGTTCACTTTTTTATCTATCTATCCTTTCACACATCCATCCACTAAATCACTGATGCATCAGGTGCTCTTTTACTCATGCATCCATATTTTAACATATCTATCCATTCTTCTAGCCATTTATGCAACCTTCCAGCCATACATCCATCTATTTATCTTTTCTCTCATCTATACTTACAGTCATTCATTTATGCATCCATGTTTTCTTTGATTATTTAACTATTTGCTTTTCATTCATCCATTCATTCTTTCAGTAATCGATCCAGCCATTTAGAGATTCCAAATTTATTTACTCACTCAGCTTTGTACTTTATGACCTGAGTCTTTCTCTGCAGAGTTGTAGGGAGAAGAGGCCTGTGAAGAACAAACTACAGCAAGGGGTGGGGTGCGGTGGATGAGAGTTTACAATGCCTCCGTACATAGGGAGACTGAAAAGGTAGAAGTTATCAGTTATACATGATGTCCAGTAACAGGATGTGAGGTTACTGTAAAATGGTGTTGTTTCCATGGTTTTATGCACTGTTAAAAAAAAATGGAGGGGTCTTTTCAAAGGATTGTTGGATGTAATTCCGAGGGCACTTTAAGACACCTAAGCTACAAATATGCGTCTAGCACAGTGTTGTGCTCGACTGGTGTTATGTTGTATGTCTGATTGCATGCAGATATGTAGAATAGCAACTATCTTTACACAAAGAACAAGCAAAGACTATTGGTTTTGACAATGAGTGCTAGTTCCTTTAAGTACAAAAGCAGTAACCATGGCATTGTTGAATATATTAATGAAAATACTGCTGTTTAAAAATCATGAGAGAATGAAAGAACGTTAATCTGTTTTTTTAATTTTCTTTCATAGCCTTCTTTAAAGGAAGTGTTTTCTAATATGGCATGCTGGTGGTTTTATTTTTTTTATCTAAGATAATGCATTCGGTTCGTTGAGGCAGGAAGAGCGCTATCTGCTTTAAAAAACCTTGACTGCCATATTCTCATTCAGTAAGTGCCAATAAGTTCCATAGAGAATTTCAGTGTGCGGGAGGGGTGGTCCTGTAGCAGTGAAATCCAAGGCCGTTCCAGCAGGGGCTGTCAGCCTTCTCACAGGGGAGGAGCGCGCAGCTCTCTGAGATGGATACAGTTACACATAACAGGGTAGTGACGTCTGTGGAATTTATGGACGGTTGGTCACCCTAGTGTGCGTTGTGTCCTTGGCCCTTCATTACGGCGGACTGGGGAGCCGCGGTTCACAGTTTGGGAATCACAAGTTTTAGAAGTATCGCCAGAGATTTCTGCAGTGTAACTACGTCATTATTAATTTAAATATATATGTGATAGTCCCCTGTAACAGGCAGCGGTAGTTAACATTACCGCATGAAAACAAGCGTTGTTTTTATGCACTAATGTGTGCTTTGTAATAGGAGAGGGGGTTGATTTAGTTTTATTTTCCACACCTCAATGTTAACGCTGCCAAATGCTTCATCAAAGCTGGCCGTGGCACTCGTACGATAAAGAAGTTTATTTAAACTGTTTTTCTAACAATAGCCGTGTTTGTGATAGTATTTTCGTCTCCAAACACATTTTGCTTGTGGTTTAACGTACGCCTCCTATGCATGTCATTAACTGTTTGTGCGGCACACATGCAAAGTGCTCTTACCGCAGGCGGTGTTATGACGTTGTCACAAAGGTGTTCAGGAACATTTACAAGGATACGGAAGACATTATCGCCGCCTTTAACGGCAGGAAGTTGACGATATAGGGGCAAAAACGGCGTTCATAATATGCTTTATAAATTGCAGTCGAACGTAATGTTAGATATAAATACGTTTCGATTGGAATTTGTAGAACATAGGGGCATATTATCAAGGACAGTCGATACATTTTCGCCGCTTTTATTGACAAGAAATTGCCGATAAAGCGGCGTTAATGGGCTTGATAATATGCCCTATGGAAATCCTATCGAAGCCCATGTGAGATGTGAAAACATCTAACATGGGCTTCGACAGGAATTCCATACAGTATATTATCAAGTCCATTATCGCCGCTTTATCGGCAGTTTCCTGCCAATAAAAGCGGCGATATTGTATCGCCCGTCCTTGATAATATGGCCCATATTATGAAGGCGATTATCGTCGCTTTTAGAGCAGCGTTCTGCCGATAAAAGCGACGATAAATTATCACGTCTTCTTCATAATATGCCCCAAGTATTGCCGCATTCTTTAATAATTGTTCTGAAAATGCGACGATACTTTAGCTTATGAATAGAGCTCTTTTTGGTACAATGAGGTAGTT
Source organism: Lissotriton helveticus (assembly GCF_964261635.1). Lineage (NCBI taxonomy): Eukaryota > Metazoa > Chordata > Amphibia > Caudata > Salamandridae > Lissotriton > Lissotriton helveticus. The sequence goes on along the minus strand of NC_136063.1, from coordinate 1,746,638,835 downwards.
CTGAAAAGAACTTTTTGTTTTTTTGAGTTTTGTTGTTTTTTTACTTTTTTTTTTTTTGGACAAGTTTTTTATTCTTTATAATTTGTTAAACTGGAGCCGAATTTTTGAAATGTAAAACAGGAACATAAGAAGTTGTTAAAAAATGTGTTACATTCGAATCTTTCATGGTCATTAATTCTTCTTTCGACAAGAGTGAGGCTCTGCTCCCCGTACACAATCATTCCTTCACACTTGTTGCATTTCATATGCACTTTCGACAAAAATGGTTTCAACTCCAACTGTGCAGTAGATGGAGATACAGGTCGTCTTCTCGATTAAGTACTGGCCACAGCTGGTGGTAGTTCTGTTGCCAGAGCTCTTGTCGCTGCCTGTGCATATTGCACAGGATGGACTTGGCTCACATGTCTCTTCATGGTATGAACCGAAAAGGAATACTTTTTGGAAGGATTACCTCTTGAAAGTACTGTGTCACAAATTGTGCAAGTTACTTTCGGAGCATTTACTTTTTTTTGATCTTGAGGATAGGTGAAAAATTGCCAGATGAAAGATTCTTTTTTTTTTTTTTAAAGGTACACAAACATTTTCTTCAGATTCCGAGGATGAATTGCGTGCGGCAGCCATTTCAGCAAAGTCTCTGGAAAGATGAAAAAGGTTCTTCTCCCTTCAGCGCCAAATAGATAGTGAGGGAAGTTGGTGGTTTCTGGAAAATTGCAGAATAGAAACTACTATGAACCAATAGGAAGTGTTCTTTTCAAGTCACATGATTTGACATGCGCGTATTAAGACGTATACGTGGTGACGGAATCCGGACACGTACGTCATTTGGAAGTATCGGTCTAATTTAATGAAGTTTTAAAATGTGAAAAGGAGGAAAGGTAGACATTCTCTGATGTTGTATACCTTCATATGGGGTCCCAAGAACAATACCGATAAAGTATACATCCTTTTTTTAATCTTTAAAAATACCGGGGTGCGCGCACGCGGTCGCGCACCACCGTACGTTTTCCAACATTTACTGAGAAGTCTGAAAACGTTAAAAAGAAGGTAAGGTAAAGACTTCGTAAACCACTAAAGAATTATAAGGAGTCCTGAAACAATTCTGACAGTGAAGAAAAGTTTGTAATCCTATGAAAACATTTCTCGAAATACTATGATAAAACTATAGAATACATTGAAAATATAGTTAATAATTCGCATTTTAAAAACCTTTGAAATTCACTGAAAAAACCATAGGTTTTATACACGTTATAGTTAGGAAGTAGCATTTCAAAACCTATGAAATTCACTGAAAAAACCATAGGTTTTATACATGTTATAGTAAGGAAGTAGCCTTTAAAAAACCTATGAAATTCACTGAAAAAACCATAGGTTTTATACATGTTATAGTTAGGAAGTAGCCTTTAAAAAACCTATGAAATTCACTGAAAAAACCATAGGTTTTATACATGTTATAGTTGGGAAGTAGCCTTTAAAAAACCTATGAAATTCAATGAAAAAACCATAGGTTTTACACATGTTATAGTTAGGAAGTAGCATTTAAAAAACCTATGAAATTCACTGAAAAAACCATAGGTTTTACACCAGTTATAGTTAGCTGGAAATTTTACTCGCATAAAACCATTGAAATTCCCACGTTATAGTTAGTTGGACTCACTATAACTTGCGGGTGCAATGCACTGCTGATGACGTCACATATTACATCACTCATGACATGGTCAGTGACATCACTCATGACATCACTGATGACATCATCCTTGTGACAGAGTGACAGACCTCCTTTCACTGTAATGTAAACTTTGAAACACATATTCAAAAATAGAAACTAAAATGTTTTAAAAAATGGAGATACCCATACCAGTTACAACAACCAATTCAGTAATTCCACCATCTATATACACATCCACTCATTCACCAACAGTTCTATATAGTCACTCAAACATATACTCACTCATCATATGTAGTGATACACCTATACATCCTGTTACACACCGACAGTCATCCAAAAGTTACTCACATACATATTCACACATGCAAATAAACTATTGAACATCCATTTAGTTGCATATACAGCTATACACACACTACCACCTTACTTTTAAGGAAACTTACACATACTTACTCTCTTAAACAATCACTTATAGAAACACATACTTAATTAAACAGGAACTCTAAAAAATCTCTTACTCTCGCATATACTCACTTATATACATCAATATTCACATATACTAGATTAAAACATATGTAGATACTGATCAATACACTAGTGAGACAGTCATTCACTCACTAACACACACATATACAAACTCATCCACCCATACAGTCCTGCACATATGCTGTCTTCAAAACACATACAGAGAGTCAGTCACTCATGCATCTATGTGCTAAGTAATACCCCCACCAAACTATATAGACACTCATACTGATATTAAAAAAAACATCTAATAACCCATATACATACACATGTAGCTACTCACCAACCCATGCAGCCACTTATGCACAAAGTGAAACACTAATCCATACATTTAAATATTTAAACATTACTCACTAATATATGTATTCACTAAGATACACTTAATAAGCCAGTTAACCAATCAATTTAAAAAAAAAAATCAATGGTAAACACTTATTTAAACATTTATTATTCCATCAACTTTTACATATACATATATAACACATATTTATTTTTCGGAAAGACACACATTCACTGGATGGTGTCATCAGTGATGTCATGAGTGATGTCACTGACCATGTCATGAGTGATGTAATATGTGACGTCATCAGCAGTGCATTGCACGCGCAAGTTATAGTGAGTCCAACTAACTATAACGTGGAAATTTCAATGGTTTTATGCGAGTAAAATTTCCAGCTAACTATAACTGGTGTAAAACCTATGTTTTTTTCAGTGAATTTCATAAGTATTTTAAATGCTACTTCCTAACTATAACGTGTGTAAAACCTATGGTTTTTTCAGTGAATTTCATAGGTTTTTTAAAGGCTACTTCCTAACTATAACATGTATAAAACCTATGGTTTTTTCAGTGAATTTCATAGGTTTTTTAAAGGCTACTTCCTAACTATAACATGTATAAAACCTATGGTTTTTTCAGTGAATATATATATATATATATATATATATATATATATATAGTACCTACTGGCGGTCGCCAGTAGGTATATATAGTTAGGATTTTTTCCCTATGGGATTTTTGAAAATTCTATGTCTAATAACTTTGGCGTTTGTGGACGGAATTGGCTGAAATTTTCTGGAAAATGGAACATTTTGTTTCTGAGCAGCCTCTGAAAATTTGGGGGGGGTTCGTCCAGGGGGAGCCGAGAAAAAAGGGGGGTCCCAAAACGTGTTTTTAACATTGAGTTTTCCATAGGGCGGTTAGCCTCACTTTTAGCCCGAACGGCTGAATGGATTTGCACGAAACTTGGCAAAATTGTAGGGACTGGTAGCCTGATGTGCCTTTTGTAGGTCTCAATATATGTGCTCCAGTGGATTTTGAGAAATTAACGTTTAAAAAAAGATATATATCTGTAACAGCGGACCGGGCAGCTCTCCGGTTCGCGGACTTTTCGCGTAACGGAACTTCACGTAGCGAAGCTGATTGGCTCTCCGGTGTCTGTCAACATTCTAAACAGTCCGGAGCGGCCGCCATCTTGTCTCTCGGGAGGATTGAGAGACAAGAGGAGGCCAAAACAAAGGTGGAAATAACCATAAGGGGGCATAGTAGATCCTCCCTGATCCCCTAGGTTTAATGTGGAGGCTTTAAAAGGGCCCCGCGGGGCAAAAAAAAAATATTTTTTTTTTTGTTGTTTTTCGTGGTTAGCGCCCGGTCCGCGAACCGGGAAGCGTTCTAGGCAGCGTACTATAATGAAAAATGAATGATAGACTTTTCAAATACTGTATGTTAATTGATTGTTGGTTTTGTTGATTATTTTTTATTTTTTTTATTTTTTAAGCAATTATTTATTATTGTGATTGTGTTTCAACATTTAATAACATTTCTAACATTTCACTAGTTTATGAATTACATATAAAAATGATTAAAGACTCAAATAATTTTTTAATATTACATATAATTTTATTTTTTGGATTGTTTTTCAAAATTTAATAGAATGTCTAACATTTGACTGTCAGATATGTCCTCTTGTTGAGTGAACATAACTTCCCACATTTGACCGTCATCATAATGAAGTAAATGATCCACAGATTCTACACATTGAACTAATTCATGGTCCCGTGATTCATCCATGAAATCTGAGTCATCATTGTCCTCAATATCTTTTTCTGTGTTGTTCTCCAGAACAATTTCGAAGGAAATATTCTGCTCTCCTTCCATTTTCTTGCTGTAATTTGCATAAACAATAAATATATCAGTAGAGATAGGGCACTGTTGGGTTTAAGTTCAGACAGGTACTTGTGAGTTTATAACAGAGAAGTAATCTATGGGCACTGTATGGTTTCAGGCGTGAAGTAGTACTATTAAAAAGTGCCTGTAAAGAAGCCTAAGTAAATTCATAATTATACCACAGAAACCTAAATCAATCCATAATTATAATAAAGAAGCCTTTCTCAATGTCTAACTCTTACAGAGGGATAGTATATAACTATCTGAAAATGTTTTCAAATTTATAAAATAATATCTCACCTTCTAAAAAGAAGTTTAAGTTGTGAGTGAAAATGATCTTGCAATGTAATTCAGGAAGTAGTAGTCAAAATGGCTGTGTTTCTCTCTCTTTCTTTATATATATTCAGGTACATAACCAATCAAATGTCAGGTAAAAAAAGTAGAAAATGAAAGTAACATTTTCATTGGTTGTCAATTCCAACACTTCAGATGTGTTTTGAGAAGTAATTTACCTCAGGGTATTTAGAGAGGTCTACAGGTTAAATGGTTAAATGGAATTCCAATCAAATTTGTGAAAATGGTAGGGATTGGTATGTAGTATGAGCTAATCTATATTTGGTGAAATTGTCTCCAGTAGATTTTCTGTGAACTACTTTCCCACCTTTTTTGATGGTGCGCTTCCCAGGGAGCGACCCGGTACGCGAACTGTTGAGCGCCCCGGTTCGCGAACCTTAAGCGTTACGGGAGTCCACCATTTTGTGTTTCGGTCGAATTAAGATACAAGATGGAGGGCAAATAATGTTCAGAATGGGTAGAAGGGGGCACGGTAGAGTTATCTTGACCCCCTAGGTTTTGTGAGGGTGGCTGAGGAGGCTTATATGTGCGAAAAAAAAACATTTTTAAAAAAAATTTCGCGAGGTTAGCTCCCGGTTCGCGTACCGGGTAGCGCCCCAGGGAGCGTACTTTGTTGAAAATTAGTGAAAAATGTTAGAGTAAAATAATAATTGTGAGTGATTAGATGTAGGGTAGCTCTGAGAAGAGCTTTTGGGTTTATGGTACATTTAGGTACTTATAAGTAGGTACCAATGCACATTTTTAAATTCAGAGTGAAAATTCTGTTGCCCTCATCTGAGAAGTGAACTCCATCTCCTCTGTAGATATCTTGCATGTAGTAACGCAAGTTATTGTTGTACAGGGAGCCCATTCCATGGTCTCTCATGTAAGCTGAAACAGATTTGTTTACATGCTTCCTCGACTTCTCAATTTGTGGACAAAATTGGTTTGACCACCTCCATTTCTGTCTTTGGCATATATTTGAATATACCAAGGCAGTCTGAGGAAAAAGTGCCATTAATTGCTCAAAGGTGTCCTTTAAAAGCATTTCCAGACCTACACCAGTCAAAGTGCCCAAGTCATTACCTCCACAGTGCACAATTAACAGGTCAGGTTTGGGCAAATGCATAAAGGTTTTCACCAATGGTATCAATTGGTGACATTTTAATCCTCTGTGGCCAAACCACTTAATTTCCACATCTTGCAAATTGAGGTTAGGTAATTTCCTGTTTTCAACGTACCTTTGAGCCCAGTGAATATAACTATGTCCAACAATCCAGACAGAAAACATGGTGAGAGAAGGTTCTCCTGCAGTCAGATGAAGTGTGGCAATGAAATGGCAGTTGAAAAAATGAGAGTTTAAAATGAAAAAAACTGTGGAGTTTCTGTGTTCATGAAGCAGTAACAGTGATTGGTGGATTTTGATTGCTGAAAACAGAAAGTTAGGGTGCACGGATGTGTTCTTTGAAAGATGTATTTTGAGTGGTCAATAAAAAATCATTAAATGAAAGAATGCACTGGATATGCAGGTGCACTGAGAGTTCAGAGTTCAATTGCAACATTGTTGTGTGAACTTGCAAACAACAGAGGCCTTCCAAGAGGTGGTTGCCATGCAGAAAAGGCATGAAATGGCAGAGGGGGGAAGGGTTTTCATTTGAAAAAAAGTGAGGGAAGAGTTTTGATTGGGTGACATGAGAGATATGTGTGAAGAATTACAGCATTTCTGTGCTTTTGATAGCTGCAGACTCTGGAGTGCATACCTTTTGCTCTGCTGAAGACAAATTGGTGTGTTTCTGAGACTGTTTTCAAACTCAAAGTATTTGCTAAGGTGAGAAAATATTTCTTTAATTTAGATAGAGAATAGTGTGCTTTAAGGAGAAAATTATGAATTATGTGGCGCAAATTGCTTGTAAATATGCTCCCACCTGTGCATGGAAAATTTAGATTTTGAATGTTTGTGTTACATAGCCATGTTAAAAGTGACCCAACCATGCAGGAAAGGCAATCAAAAAACGCTTTTATGTGTCTTAAGGACATTTTAAGTAATTTTCCCATGTGCAGTGTTTTGAAATTATGAATTGAAAATCGTTTTTGAGGTAAAGGAATTGTTTTTAAATTTATGACAAGGACATAATGGTGTATGCTTCTTTATAAGGCAATTGACTGTCCCTGATGTTATTTTTCCCATTTTAATGTAAGACTTTTCTCTGTGGCGCAAATTGCTTGTAAATATGCTCCCACCTGTGCATGGTAAATTTAGATTTTAAATGTTTGTGTTACATAGCCATGTTAAAAGTGACCCAACCATGCTGGAAAGGCAATCAAAAAACGCTTTCATGTGTCTTAATGACATTTTAAGTCATTTTCCCATGTGCAGTGTTTTGAAATTATGATTTGAAAATCGTTTTTGGGGAAAAGGAATTGTTTTTAAATTCATGACAAGGACATAATGGTGTATGCTTCTTTATAAGGCAATTGACTGTCCCTGATGTTATTTTTCTCATTTTAGTGTAAGACCTTTCTCTGTGGCGCAAATTGCTTGTAAATATGCTCCCACATGTGCATGGAAAATTTAGATTTTGAATGTTTGTGTTACATAGCCATGTTAAAAGTGACCCAACCATGCAGGAAAGGCAATCAAAAAACGCTTTTATGTGTCTTAAGGACATTTTAAGTAATTTTCCCATGTGTAGTGTTTTGAAATTATGATTTGAAAATCGTTTTTGAGGTAAAGGAATGTTGTTAAAATTTATGTGCGCCATATGCTCCCAAATTTCTTTTTCAGGGGTGCAGCAGGGTGTTATTGAGACACCCCTGCAGCTTTGGAAAAATTCCTAATTTGTGATGAGCAAATTGTTAATCGCAAATTGCACCTTCATTTATATGAGCCTCCTAGCCCATGGAAATGAATGGGTAATTTGCAATTAGCAATTTTCTCATCGCAAATTTGGAATGGTAAAGAATCGCTATTTATTCCTTAAAATTCGCTTTTTTGGAAATGCAAAATAGTTATATGATACATATGGCGGTTGATGTCTAACAAGATAAGAAGCTTAGGGATACATTTATGATGACTGGCGCAATGAAGTAGAAATCACTTACTTCATTGGTAGAGCTTTGCATGTATTATCTCCTCTGTATTCTTCATCAAGCGTAACTTTAATCTGCAATCCTGAGTAGGCCTCACTTTAAACAAACCTCTGGATAGGCCACATCTTATTGTTATCCTGAATTAATCATTTAAAATGCTAGGGACAGATTTATGATAGGTGTATGCCTCTTTTGCGCCACTTAGAAAACATTGTCCATGGGGAAATGACTTAAAATGTCCTTAAGACACATGAATGTGTTTTTTTAAAACGTTTGCAATTTTTTTGGGTCACTTTTAACATGGCTATGTGACTCAAACAGTCAAAATCTAAATTCGCCATGCACAGGTGGGAGCATATTTACAAGGAATGTGCTCCATGGGGAAAGGTCTTATAATGTAATATGGGAAAAATGACATCAGAGACACTGAAATGCCTTATAGAGAAGCATACACCATTATGTCCTTGTCATAAATTTGCAAACCATTACTTTTCCCCAAAAACGATTTTCAAATCATAATTTGAAAACACTGCACATGTGGAAATGACTTAAAATGTCCTTAACACCTTAGGAGCTCGTAAACAAACCTCCCCAGTGCTGCGCTGTCCATTATCCAGTGCTGAACTGGACGTCCAGCGGTCGCACGCAGCACTGGGGAGGTAGTGCCCGTGACGACCGTTGGCCGACGGCAGCACCTAAAGGGTTAATTCAAAATGTGCGATTCCTTAAATGCAATGTATCAAACAAAAAATATGTAAAAAATGATATTAAGGATTTGGAAACTACCACCAACTTCTAGTTTGTGGTAATTTGCGAATTCTTTTCAAAAAGCATTTTTGCCAAAAAACAAAAGGTCCCATATGACGCCCATACATGCCCTTAGGGCATGTAGGTGTGCCATATGCCCCCAAATTTATTTTTCAGGGGTGCAGCAGGGTGTTCTTGAGATACCCCTGCACGCTTGAAAAAATTCCTATTTTGTGATGAGCTAATTGCTAATCGCAAATTGCAACCTTCATTCCTATGAGCCTCCTAGCCCATGGAAATGAATGGGTAATTTGCAATTAGCAATTTGCTCATTGCAAATTAGGAATAGTAAAGAATTGCTATTTATTCCTTAAAATTTGCTATTTAGGAAATGCAAAATAGTTTGATGGTACATATGGTGGTTCATTTGTAACAAGATAAGAAGCTTAGGGATACATTTATGATGACTGGCGCAATAAAGTGGACATTACTTACTTCATTGGTAGGCCTTTACATGTATTATCTCCTCTGTATTCTTCATCAAGCGTAACTTTAATCTGCAATCCTGAGTAGGCCTCAACTTAAACAAACCTTTGGATAGGCCACACCTTATTGTCATCCTGGATTAATCATTTAAAATGGTAGGGACAGATTTATGATAGGTGTATGCCTCTTTTGTGCCACTGTGCGTCACTTTTATGATGCAACGGCGGTGCTAATTTGCAATTAGCAATTTGCTCATTTCAAATTATGAATGGTAAAGAATTGCTATTTATTCCTTAAAATTTGCTATTTAGGAAATGCAAAATAGTTTGATGGTACATATGGTGGTTCATCTGTAACAAGATAAGAAGCTTAGGGATACATTTATGATGACTGGCGCAATAAAGTGCACATTACTTACTTCATTGGTAGGCCTTTACATGTATTATCTCCTCTGTATTCTTCATCAAGCGTAACTTTAATCTGCAATCCTGAGTAGGCCTCACCTTAAACAAACCTCTGGATAGGCCACACTTTATCGTCATCCTGGATTAATCATTTAAAATGCTAGGGACAGATTTATGATAGGTGTATGCCTCTTTTGTGCCACTGTGCGTCACTTTTATGATGCAGCGGTGGTGCAAAAGATTTGCTATGAGGCGACAACATTACAAATTGATGCATTTAGGCAGATATGTCATGGTGTAAAAAAAACGTACCACATGAAACCGATGCAGCAGTGATGCAAAAGATGCACCATGTCGTAAGACAGGCCTCACTTGGGGCCATATGTATCAAGCTAATTAGCATTCGCAAACATCAAAATTCTACGAATTTTGGCCTTTGCGAATGTTAATTAGACAAATGGTATCTATCAAACAAGTTTGATGCAAAATAAGGAGTAGCAAAATTTGCTATTCCTTATTTTGCAATTGCACTGAAGGATTTGCAAATTTTGTGACTACTTAAATGCAATGTATCAAACAAAAAATATGTAAAAAATGACATTAAGGATTTGGAAACTATTGTGGTAAATTGGTGGTAATTTGTGAATTCTTTTCAAAAAGCTTTTTTTTAAAAAAACAAAAGGTCCCATATGACGCCAACACATGCCCTTTAGGGCATGTATGTGTGCCATATGCCCCCAAATTTCTTTTTCAGGGGTGCAGCAGGGTGTTCTTGAGACACCCCTGCACCCTTGGAAAAATTCCTAATTTGTGATGAGCAAATTGCTAATCGCAAATTAAACCTTCATTCCTATGAGCCTCCTAGCCCATGGAAATGAATGGGTAACTTGCAATTAGCAATTTGCTCATCGCAAATTAGGAATGGTAAAGAATCGCTATTTATTCCTTAAAATTCGCTATTTAGGAAATGCAAAATATTTTGATGATACATATGGCAGTTCATCTCTAACAAGATAAGAAGCTTAGGGATAGATTTATGATGACTGGCGCATCACCAGGGATGTGCCAGTCATCTTGCGCCGCTGTTCCGCCACCCATGGTGTGCTGCATTTACAATGCGGCGCAGCATGGGGCAAAAACGGCACAGATGCTTGACGCATCTGTGCCGTTAAGGTGGCGCATTGCTGGAGTTGTATCGCAAGTGCGATGCAGCTCCAGCAAGGCTCAGGGGTGCACCATCTCCACAATGTTGCGTCAAGACCTATGCCTGCTTCAAGCAGGCGCAGGGTTTTGACGCAGGTTTCTCCTATCTGATTGTAAATGCGGCACACCATGGGTGGCAGAGCAGTGGTGCACGTTAACTGGTGCATGCCTGGGGATGTGCCATTTAACATAAATCTGCCCCTTTACATTTAAGTATGTGCAGGGGACACAGAGTCGGTGAGGCTTATCCAAGGTTAAGAAGAGATGAGTCCTGTTCAGTGAAAAATTAGACATAGGCTTCACCTGCTCAGCATAGCTGGACATGGCTAAATAATAGCTGCAAAATGTTACTCTTGTTAAACAATTTTACTATTATAATCTGTGAGATTTGTCTTTTACTCTGCAACATCTCATTGTTGTTATCTTTCTTTAAAGATAAAGACAACCTCAACATGAGCGACAATCTGCAATCAGTTGATTTTGACCTCATCATTGAACTTGTAATTGAAACATCAGTGGATGTTGATCCCTTGGATGATTTAAATCCTGAGGATGAAGAAGAGCGTGATGAGGATGCAGATTTGTCCGAATTATATGATATAGGATGGGAAGCTGACCTGCTTGAGCCTTTGGAAATATAAACATTTATTTTTAAAATTTATAATTAATAAAAAGTAAAAAGGTAAACCGTTTAATTTAAAAATAAAGACACCTTCAAAAGCAGGTTATGTGTAGTGTCTTCAATAAAATATTAAAATATGCTCATAAAATTAGATCAGATTCACATATAAAATAGCATAGGTAACATAAATATAAATGTCATTTCTTTTCTGGTATTTCTGTATTGTAAATTTGCCAACGACTAAAAAATCTTCTAATTAAAATGTCAAGTAGTGTGTTAAGTTTTTGATCACTGTTACTGATTTACTGTTTGGTAATAATGGTTAATAACATTTTTTATTATATTTTTCCACAGATTCAACTGCAGATCATTTCAAGATTTCACCATGCCTACAATAGAAAGACAGATAAAGGCTGCAAAACGTCAAAGACAGCAGGTGAAAAAAAATATGCAGCAGTCCTCTAACAAAAAGATTTGTCAAGTCACGAAGAAAGCACCGGGTAAGAGCACAAAACAATTTATAAGAAATATGTGTAGTAAAAAAAATATTACTACAGAAAATGTTTCAGTCCATAAAACGAGAAGGAAATCAAATGGAAAGGAAAGGCCAATGCAAAATGTTACTGCTAGAGCAAGAGATAACTCTGTGCATGATAGTAGAAGGCAACAACAGTTTAGGGAGATTCGTAAACGAATGTTCCGGAACAGGATAATTGGCAATTTGTTAAAAAATATTAAGAAAGGTCAACAGAAACTGGTTTTTTATAAGACAAAAAAAAAAGTTGAGAAAGTTATTGATCAGGCATTTGAAATTAAACGTAAGTTATTTATTTTGATAATCAATAGAATTAGGAAGCTAAACAAGGCAATTTTTGATTTCAAAAGAAATAGTAGATGGAAGAGAATAGTTAATCGTAGTAATTTTTGTGAAGTTTTTTCTGGAGAATGGATGCATAGTTCAAGCTGTGAGGCATTTTTTAATGAGGAGAGTTATTTCCAGGATAATGATTTGGTGCATGCAGTTGACACCAGTGGTCGTGCTTATGAAGTGAAAGATGGTTGTCCAGTTGAAAAAGAAAAACTTGTGACAACAGAGGCAGAAGAGGTGTTAGGTAATGAGGTTTTAGGAAGACGTGCTAAGGGTCCTGTGTACACCTGGAAGTGTAGTAGTATTTGCAGTGTGCGACAGGATTCCATCAATTTGCTTTGTGATTTTGTACGGTCATTTAATAAGAAAAGTTTGAAGCAGAAAATGATGTTGTTGCAAGAATTAGATCCTTGCAGAGTAAGAGAAGTGACAGGTTTGCATGGACATTCACTGGCTTGTCTTTCCAGGAGAGTATGCCAGAGTGTTTTTCATCATTTCAGGATGCTAGCAGTGCATCATAACAAAGTGAGGAAATTAGTTAGAATGTTGTATTATGCTAAGAGTCCAGCAATTATGCTTAAACAATTATGCGCTGCTCTTTTGCATGGTTCTGAAATAGATGTGAAGAATATATGTGAAGAAATTGAGTTTTGTTACTTTGGAAGTAAAGAGGAGAATGTTGAAATTGAGCAAGAAGAAGAGGGTCATGTGGAAGATAGTGTACAGGTTTCCAGTACAGATAATTTCCAGAGGGAAATTGCGACGTTTGAGGTGAAATCAAGTGAGAGGCCTAATTTCACTTGTGTGTGTTGTCGACGCACTTATTATAAGAATCAGACTAAGTTAGTGGATTTATATGCAAAGAGTGAAAGGGAAAATAATAGTGAATGGAAGGATTTTGCAACATACTTGATGGTAGAAAATTGTTTTGATTTGGGATTGGATCAACGTGTGTGTACTTATTGTTCTTGCAAATTAAATCAAAACCAGATGCCTGCTAGAGCAGTTCATAATAATCTGGAATTGGTTGAGATTCCTTCTGAATTGAAGGATTTAAATACTTATGAATCTATTTTGATTCAAAGTATCCATCCCTTTCAGGCTATTGTAAGAATGGAGCCAAAGACAGGGAAATTGCCTCCATCAGATTTACAGAGAGGATTAAAGGGAAGAGTTGTTTATTTGCCTCTAGATTTGAAGAAAAACATTAACACAATTGGAGTAGAAAAAGTGGAAGAGGAACCTCTGGTTATCTTAGTTAATGGGGTTCCGACAAAGAATAAGAAAATATGGCAAGATTTAGTAGATGTTAGGAAAGTTAAAAAGGCAACATTGTATTTGAAAAAAAATAATAAATACTATAAGAATGTATATGTTGCAGAAGAGGAAGTAAGTGAGGAAGAGGATAGCGATTTGTGTGCTGGTCAAATTGAGAAAGTAGAACCCTCTACTAGTGAAGAAATATATGAACATTATAGTGTTCATCCTTTGCATTCCAAGGAAGTCATGGGGAATGCTATTGAGTTGTTTCAAATGAAACAAGCCAAAGGGAGTCCCATTAGTGTTTGGGAGGAAAGTTTGGAAGCTCGGTGTTTCCCACAGCTTTTTCCAACAGGTCAGGGAGGAAGATATGATGAGCGACCTCATCAAATTCCTGCTTCTGAATACCGGACTTTGCGATTGTATGCAGGAGATGCTAGGTTTCGACAATGCATTCCTTATTTGTTTCATCTCCTGTTTGAAAGCGATCTGTCTGGACTGTCATATGCAGTGAACCACATCTTGAAAAGTGGTATACACATGCAAAACATCTCGGCAAGTGACTTTATGGATAAAGTCAATGTCCAAGATAGTATTTTGGATTCTCACCTGATTAATCTCATGGCGTGTCAGCGTGGTACTAATGAGTACTGGTACCGTCGTCATGGTGATTTAAAATGTATGCTGAGGAACTTAGGTACTCCCACATGGTTCCTCACTCTGAGCTGTGCCGAGTATGGCTGGGAAGACTTACTTGAATTTCTACGAGAGGCAAATGCTAACGTAGATAACATCGAATTCAAGACACCCGGAGAACTGTGCTCTTTGGATCCAGTCAATGTATGTAGGTACTTCAATCATAGATTTGAAGCTATGATGTCTTTCATCATGAATAAGAAGAATCCACCTCTTGGAGAGGTGTTGGATTTCTTCTGGAGAAAAGAGTACCAAGCAAGAGGTGCTCCTCATATACATATGTTGCTGTGGATCAAGGATGCACCTAAATTTGGAACGGATCCAGAAGACTCAGTGATGAGTTTCATCCAACAGTATTCTACGTGTGCTGTTCCAAACGCAAAGGAGAAGAAAAGCCTAAGAGAAAAAGTTCTGCGTTTCCAAAGCCATCGATGTGGAAAGTACTGCCGTCGTAAATTCCGAAACAAAGACAAGTTCTACACTAAATGTCGTTTCGGCTTTCCACGACCGGTGATTTCTAAAGGAAGAGTAAACAGTTTGATGTCTTCGCTGCGACACAATGTCATGAAGAAATCACCTAAAAACACTTACAATTTGAAGAGGAACGAAGAGTCCAAGTACATCAACGACTACAACCCGGTGATTTTGTCCATGTGGAATGCTAACATGGATATACAGTTTGTGGCTGATAACTGTATGGCTGTGGCTCGGTATGTGACGTCTTACATCACCAAAAAAGAGAAGACAGAATTGAAGGATATGTGGGAGGACATTTCCCATGAAAAGAGCCTCAGCAAGAAGTTGTACAGTTTCAGTCTGAATATGTTGTCGCATCGAGAAATCGGAGCGTACGAATGTTCTGACCGGTTGTCTTCAGCAAGTCTCTATGCCAAGTCCAGGAGTATCGTTTGGGCGAGTCTTGGTCTTGCTGCAACGCGTAATCGAGTTCTCAAACCTGTGCGGGAAATTGAGTATTTGGCGGAAAAGGAGCCAAACAGTACCGACATTTTGAAGACAAACATGTTGGATACATATTATCCAAATCGAAGCAGTCACCTCGAGAATGTTTGTCTGTATGAGGTTCTGCAAAATTACATATTCAAGAGGAACATCAAAGAAGATACTGAGAAAGGAGTGTATGCTGTAATAGGAAGTGAGGGATGTCTGGTCAAGCAAAGAAAATGCCACTTGGTAAACCATCGAAAATTGAGTGGCGAATCTCCTGAAAAAAAGGAGTTTTTCTATTTAGCACTTTTGCAACTTTTCAAGCCTTGGCGTGCAGAAGAGGAACTGCTTGGAGATTTCCTCTGTTACGAAGACTCTTTCAATGCCGCCAAGGAGACCATAGAATGTCCTGCTTTTCCCAAATATGTAGAAATGTTGAATGCGGAAATTGAGCAGGAAGCAACAATTGCAGCCGAGATTGCCAGAGACAGTTCTCAGGACAGTCAGAGTTCTGCTTCATTGAGTCAGGATCCACTAGGAGGACCTGTTATCGAAAATGAAGCTGCCACTGCTATGAATGAAGTGGAAAGAGCCATGGCACATGCTCAGGAGGATGCGGTTAACTTAGAAGAGTTGGAAAGACAACTCAACGTTGAGCAGAGGAAAATATATGACGAAGTTACCATGCAAATTGATCATGGATTAAGTCATGATAAGAAAGAGTGCTCATGTACGTCGTTGAAGCCTGTCCGACTGTACGTGAGTGGAGAAGCGGGAACTGGAAAAAGTTTCCTCATTAAAGCAATATCATGCTATTTGCAGGAAAGGACAGAGTCATCGCTGTCTTGTGTTGTCACTGCTCCAACTGGACTGGCAGCACATAATATTAAAGGGATTACTTTACATCGTTTACTGATGCTGCCAGTGGAGCATGACAATAAATTACAATATCACAAGCTATCTGGAGATGCTTGTTTTGAAGTTTCAAGAATCTTGAGGAAAATGAAACTTCTTATCATTGACGAAGTAAGCATGGTTTCCAATGTCATGCTTGCCTTTGTGCATTTGAGGATGCAAGAAGTTCTCAAAACAGAGTATGATGTGTTATTTGGTGGCAAACACATCATTGTTTTCGGAGATCTTTTGCAGCTGACACCAGTGAAAGGGCAACCTGTGTTCAAAATGCTCACGCATGAAGATACCAGGAAGTGCCTAGGCAGCATTGGCAACGTCAATATATGGTTAAACTTCAATTATGCTGAACTGCATGAAAATATGCGTCAGGCGAAGGATGAAGTTTACAAGACTATTCTACAAGATGTTAGAATTGGAAAAGTGACCGAGCATGGGAAAGAAGCTTTACATGCACGATTACTGTCAAATTTATATCCAGAACAAGATGTTGTGCCTGAGAATATTTTTCAGAAAATTACTGAGAAGAAATCTGGAATATGTTTGATGCCAACTCTTGCAGAATGTGCCAAATTTAACAACAAAATGTTGCATTTAGAAAAGCAAGAGATTGTGAAACTGGAAGCTATTGATAGAGTAGAGCATATGGGATCAACAATTATTTTGTCTGAGAATCTGAAAACAAAATTGGATTCATTAGAGAAGAGTATATCTAAAACTGCAGGTTTTGAAAAGACTCTGAATGTGTGCTTGAACTGCCGTATAATTTTAAGAAGGAATTTACATGTTGAAAGAGGTCTGGTATATGGATCAATGGGTAATGTTGTTGATTTTGTGAAATACAGAAATAGAGATGGAATTGAATTTTTAAAAATTAAATTTGATGGCATTGAGGAAGTACAGCTAATTGGTCGTTGTTCTGCTAGATTTTTGCTTGTAAAAGACTTATATGTTCGCCGTAAGCAGTTTCCTGTTTGCTTGGCATATGCGGTGACAATCCATAAATCGCAAGGTTTAAGTGTAGACAGTGCATTGGTGAATATTGGCAGTTCTGTGTTCAAGGAGGGTATGGCATATGTGGCATTGTCACGAGTTAGAACTTTATCGGGATTGTACTTGATTGAGTGTGATGTCACAAACATTTGTGCGGATCTAGATTGTGTTAAGGAATACAATAGGTTAAGAAGAGAGTATGCGCCACATTTGCCTCAGTATCCTTTGTTTGAGAAACGTGTGGTAGGCCGGAAACGAAGAAATGAGAACAATACTGGGGAGGTTGTAGCAAAAAGACAAAAAGTCAATGAACCTAAAATTACAAGCAGAAACAAAAAGGATTCTGTTGAAGATGTTGTTGGTTTTCAGTTTGAAAACAGTTCTGGTGTCAACTGCTATGCTAATGTAGTGGTTAATGTTTTGTTTTCTCTAGAAAATGTAAAAGAAGAGATTGTGGTCAATTCTGATCAAAGATTTTGCAGTTTGTTAAATTCTGTGTTAGAGAAATGTAGCACTGATAGAAGAAACATAGAAAGTGTGTCTGAAATTCGAAATCTGTTAGACAGATGTTCAGGCCAAACACAATTCTCTCAAAATATTCAGCAAGATTGTCAGGAGTTTTTAATGTACATGCTTGATGTATTACATGCTGAAGGTGTAGATGTAGATCAGCTGTTTGGGCTTTCTTATCAATGGCAGCATGACTGCGAGAACTGTATGGTATCAAGTACTACTAGTGTAGACTCAGAAAGATTTATATATTTAACTTTGCCAGACAGTAAATCAGTCTCCTTTAATAAGCTAGTAAAAGCAGCTGATCACAACATGGAGTGTAGCCAATGTAAATCTGAAATGATGTCCACATTATTTATACGAACATATGGCCAGTACGTCATTTTAATGTTCCAACGATGTAGGCCTGATGGAACAAAATTGACAACTTTAATTAAAAATTTTGTAGCTTCGCAGTTGTCAATATCAGGAAGGACTTTTGTAACTGCAGCAATTATATATCATGATGGCCCTTCAATAACATCAGGACATTACACAGCTTATTTAAAGTCTAGAAATGGCTGGTCATTCTGCAATGATTCTGTTTTAATTTTCAAAAAAAAATTGCCGTATGACCTTAAAAACTCTTACCTGGTGTTTTTAAAACCAAAATTTTAGGGAAATAATCTCGGGATGTGCTCTGTGGAATTTCAAGAAGTTCTAATGGCTCCTACACAATTTGGCCTTGAGGATAAGTGTAGTTCAGAGACATAACTTGATGATCCATGTCATGAGTGATGTAATATGTGACGTCATCAGCAGTGCATTGCACGCGCAAGTTATAGTGAGTCCAACTAACTATAACGTGGGAATTTCAATGGTTTTATGCGAGTAAAATTTCCAGCTAACTATAACTGGTGTAAAACCTATGGTTTTTTCAGTGAATTTAATAGGTTTTTTAAATGCTAATTCCTAACAATAACTGGGGTGAAACCTATTGTTTTTTCAGTGAATTTCATAGGTTTTTTAATAGCAAATATCTATAGGTAAGAAAGTAGTCATTTTTATAACAAATTTTAAATAGTGTAAATATATATTTTTTTAAATTGTTTGCCCTGGTACGCGCCCCGGAGCGCTCCCGGGGCGCGTACCAGTGAATGCACGGGTAAGCGCAATGTTACGGCGCGCCCTGGGGCGCGTACCGGGGAGCGTCCCGAGAGAGCTATTCCCGCGAACGAAAACAACATCATGACGTTTCGCGTAGTCGCGTGATGCGTCATATGACGCATTGCGTAAGCGCACCCGGAATCACGCGATCGCATACGACCGCGCAACGTCATGACGCGCTTACGCGACGCGCCCCAGGGCGCGCCACGGGGCGCGTAGCGTAAGCGCATCGGGTCATGTGATCTGAAAATAACACTTTTCATTGGTGCAGATCAGTTTTGGTTTCCAAATGATGAAAGCTTGGATCATGTGACTTGAAAATAACACTTTTCATTGGTCCAGAACACTTTTGTTTTCCTTACTGTGACTTTGTCCTTTGACTGAGGAAGACCTGTTTCGAGTTCTATCTCAGAAAATGGCTACAGTAGTATCAGGAGCTGGAGCATCTGGCCCACCACCACCATCTAAAAGACCACCAGAAGATTATATTGGTGGTGAACAGGAAGAGGAGGAGGTTGAGGAAGAGGATGCACAGACAAGGGAGTTCCTGCCAGAAGATAAACAGCCCTACAAACCCAAAGAGCACTTTGTATGGCAGTTCTACAAACTCCCAAGGGGTTTTAAAAAAGTCAACGCAGCAAAGGTGACTTGCTTAATTTGTGGTGATCAGCTATCCAGGGGGAACCCTAACAAAAAGTATTCCTTCGGGAATCATACGATGATTCGCCACATGATGCGTTGGCCTCCAAACAACTACTCTAATGCAGAGTTAAGGGACCTCTGCAGTAAACTACCCCCATCATCGGCTTGAGGCTCAACATCAAAACAACCCACTCCATCGGGTTCGGGGGTAAGAGACACATTGGCTACTATCCAACCAAAGTTTAATGATTACAAAATTTTATGCAAATATTGTAACAAGTTACTTGCTTATGGTGAGCAAAGCATTGAACTTATTATGGTTTCTGGTGATAACCATAAGTGTCCAAAAAAACCCTAATTTTTCCTGATTTTTTTTCATGCTCCAGTTGAGCCAATTACAATTCCCTGTTTTTTGTTTCTCCCAATAAAAAGTACAAAAAAAATATAAAAGTGTTCAGAAAAGCCAAAAAAAGTACAAAATGTTAAAAAAAACATAAAAAATATAAAACAACAAAAAGAAGAAAAAAAAAGTTCTTTTTAGAACTAACTTTACTTTATAAAAATAAACCTATATTTTTAAAGAATCTGTGTCAATCTTTTTTCTGCAGGGTACGCGTACCGGTACGTGCACCGGGGCGCGCACTGGGGAGCGCACCAAAAAAAAAAGAAAAAAAAAATTAATGAAGAAGTTAGCATGAGGGAGGAACACAAAGAGAGTAATGTTAAGAGAAAGAGAGCTAGAGGGAGAAACACAGAGGGATTGTTTACTACATAGTTAAAAACAGACAATATGTAATAGGGTGAAAATGAGAAAAGTAAAATCACTAAAGGAGCGAAAGAAGGGAAGAGAGAGGAAGAACACTAAACTAGAGATAGTGGGAGAATGTGAGTGGGTGTTGAAAGAAAACGATAGGACAGAAAAAAATTGAGAATGAACGGTAGTGGTGTAACTGGGATAAATGAATAACGGTGAGGGAGGGTAAGAAAAGACCAGTTAGTATAAGTAAAGAGGGGTGAAAGACAGTGAAAAATTGAATTAGGATAAGAGATGGGGAGTGACAAACACAAAGGACAGAGAAAATATAGGTAACAGTACCTGAATGGAATGTGTGTGTGTATGTGAAGTGTGTGTGTGGGGGATTTTTTTCTGTGTATGAGGTGTGTGTGTGATGTGTGTGTGTGGTGTATGTCAGAGGTGTGTGTATGTGTTGGGACGGGGATGAGGTGTGTGTGTAGGAGTAAGGTAAATAATTAAGAAAAACAGAATGAGTGAAGAAGCAAAGGAAGAGAACAGAGGGTAAGTGAAGTAAAGAATAGGGACTGAAAGAAGTTGAATATGAGAGGGGAAATAGGGAAATTGGAGTAAACATGGAGAATAAGAATAAGTGAGGGAAGCAGAGTAAAGAAAGAGGAGTGAGGTTGGTTGAGAAAATATTAGTGAGCTTAAAGCAAAGGGTGATGACAAACTACATTTTTTTAGTCACACTTACCATATAATAAATGTAACTTTAATTACATTTTTTTAGTACACTTTATATCTGTGAAAGAGAGCAGAAAAAATAAGTTATAATTAGTAAAATATGTATTTTAAATTGAAAGATACAAATGAAGAGGTTAAAAATCATAACAGTGTGAAAGATAGGAAATGAGAGATAGTAATGGAACCAGAGTAAAAGAAATGGGATGAAGAACGATGAGAGAGGAGCAGTGAAGTTGTTGTAAAAGAAATGATAGAAGGTAGATAAACACAAGTGAACATAACACAAGGAGAGTGAGGCACTGAGGACATAGAAGTAGTGAACGAAAAATAGATAGAAAAGGTCAAAGGTAAGGAGCAAACAAAGATAAGCGAGGGAGATTGGGTGATTTATAGTGATAGAGTGCGATAATAGTGCTGAGTGAGTAAACAGGAATTACTAAAAGAGCAAAGGAGGAAAATACGGAAAAAGGAAGTAAAGCAGAGAGACTGAAAGCTGAAAAGTTATGCAAGTGAGAGAGGTGTTGCAGACAGTTGAAATGAAAATGAGGGGTTGTCAAAGAAGTGGAGTAAGGGAACGGGGGTTACAGAGAGTGAGAGAAAGACATTAAAAGTGAGTTAAAAGAGCTGAAAGAGGATGGAAAAAGGAAAGTGAGTGTCAGAGAATGGGAATACAATTTAATTTACACAATCCAAAGTATAGAATAACTTGTACAACATGTTACATAGTTTATTTTTGCTGTTCTCAGAATATATTGAATTTCACTTAAAACAGTGAGTTCAAATTACTCATCATATGACAGCGGGAAAAAAACACAATCTAAAAGATTGTGTTTTAAAAAAAACCTTAGATACTAACAAATGACAAATGTACACTAATGTTTGATTGACTTACTTTTCCTTGAGGCCAAATAGTATATCATGGAGGTCCTTTTCTCGTTGCAAAGTACTTTGCTGTTCAGTAAAAAATCCATTTCATCGACTTTCTAGAAGAAAAACTCCAAGAACATCTGAAATATTTTCAATATTTTCATATACTCCTTTTTTTCAGTCATGACTCTTTACTCATTCTGCACCTTTCCATTTGGCCAAATAGTGTCAGATGTATGAGTATATATCAGTACTCCTCCCGTCTTCATGGGCCAAATACCTTTACCTAAATTGTGGCTGTAAAAACACTAGGTATGAATTTATAAAGCTATAAGGCAAACGTTGTTTGGAAGTCAAATGAGTGTCGTTACATTGGGTCCAACCTTTAGAAGTTTTTAAATAGCATGTGTAATGCCCTGATGTTGTAGAAGGACCGTCATGAGAAATAATAGCTACAGTTGCAAAGGTTCTTCCTGATATCGATAACTGAGAAGCCACGAAATTTTTAATAGAAGTTGACAATTTAGTTCCATCAGGTCTACATCGTTGGAATATTAAAATGACATAGTGACCATAATTTTGTAGAAATAATGTGGACAGCATTGCAGAGTTACATTGGGTACACACCACACTGTGATCCGCTGCTTATTTATTTATTTATTTAGACATTTATTAAGCGCACAGCTACCCCCAACGGGGGTGTCCCGGCGCTGAGGAATGCAGATCGAGAGGGGGGGAGGAGTTATTGGCCCAAAAATAAAATAGTTTTCAGTTTGCCCCTGAATTGAGACTCGATGTCAATGAGCCGAAGGCTGATGGGTAGGGAGTTCCACAGTTTTGAAACTGCCACTGCAAACGCTCTGCCACCCTTTCTCGCAAAACGGAATCTAGGGGTGAGCAGAAGGCGAAGGTGGTTAGACCTGAGATTGAGAGACGATTGGACTGGTTTAAGTCTATGTCTCAGGTATTTTGGGCCTTTTCCGTTGAGGGCCCTAAAAGCTAGGACCAGCGCCTTAAACTTAACACGGGCCGTAATTGGGAGCCAGTGCAGTTTCCTTAAGTGGGGGGAAATCGAGTGTCGATAGGGGACTTTGCAGATCAGCCTGGTTGCGGCGTTCTGCACAATCTGCAGCCTATGGAGGAGGTAGGCTGGAAGTCCTATATAAAGACAGTTCGCATAACTGCTTTAACTAGATTATTAAAAGGCACTGATTTGCAGCCTGGTAAAGTCAAATATATAAATCTTTCAGAGTCTATTCTAGTAGTACTTGATGAAGCACAGTTATCACAGTCATGTTGCCATTGATAAGAAAGGCTAAAAAGATTTTTTATATCTACTCCTTCATCTTGCAATACATCAAACATATACATTAAAAATTCCTGACAATCCTGCTGAATATTCTGTGAAAATTGATTTTGACCTGAACATATGTCTACAAGATTCCTAATTTCGGAAACACTTTCTATTTTTGCTCTATCACTACTACATTTCTCTAACACAGAATTCAATAAACAGCACAATGTTTGTTCTCGATTTTCGACAATCTGTTTTTGTAAATTTTGAAGAAAAAAAACAACATTAACTACTACATTAGCATAGCAGTTGACACCAGAACTGTTTTCAAACTGAAATCCAACAACATCCTCAACAGAAACCTTTTTCCTTCTGCTTACGATTACAGTTTCATCTACTTTTTGTCTTTTTGCTACTACCTCACTGCAATTACTCTCATTTCTTCTTTTTTGGCCTACCACACGTTTTTCAATCAGAGGATATTGAGGCAAATGTGGAGCATACTCTCTTCTTAACCTATTGTATTCTTTAACACAATGTAGATCTGCACAAATCTTTGTTTCATCACACTCAATCAAGTACAATCCTGATAAAGTTCTGACTCGTGATAATGCCACATATGTCATACCCTCTTTAAACACAGAACTTCCAATGTTCACTAAAGCGCTATCTAGACTTAAACCTTGAGACTTTTGAATTGTCACCGCATATGCCAAACAAATAGGAAACTGTTTTCGGCGAACATATAAGTCTTTCAAGAGCAAAAATCTAGCTGAACAATGACAAATTTGTTCTATTTCATCAATGCCATCAAATTTAATTTTTAAAATTTCAATTCCATCTCTATTTTTGTAATTCACAAAACCAACAACATGAACCATTGCTCCATTTACCAGACCTCTTTCAACATTTAAATTCCTTCTCAAAATGATACGACAATTTAAACACACATTGAGAGTCTTTTCAAAACCAGCAGTTTTAGATATAGTCTTCTCTAATGAATCCAATTTTGATTTCAAATTTTCTGACAAAATAATTGTTGCTCCCATATGCTCTATTTTATCTATAGCTTCCAGTTTCACTATCTCTTCATTTTCTAACTTCAGCATTTTGTTGTTGAACATGGAACATTCTTTCAGAGTAGGCATCAAACATAAGGCAGATTTCTTCTCATTAATTTTCTTAAAAAAATTCTCTGGAAGAATGTTTTCATTTGGGTACAAATTAGAAATTAACCGTCCATGTAAAGCTTCTTTCCCTTGCTGACTTTTTTTTCCTACTCTTACATCTTGTAAAATATTTTTATAATCTTCATCCTTTGCCTGCCGCATATTTTGAAGCAGTTCTGCATATTTGAAGTTTAACCATATATTAACGTTTCCAATCCTTCCTAGGCACTTCCTGGTATCTTCATGTGTGAGCATTTTGAACACAGGTTGTCCTTTCACTGGAGTCAACTGCAGAAGATCTCCAAAAACAATAATATGTTTTCCTCCAAATAAAACATCATAGTCTGTTCTAAGAATTTCTTGAATTCTCAAATGCACAAAAGCAAGCATTATATTTGACACCATGCTTACTTCATCAATGATAAGAAGTTTCATTTTCTTCAGGACTCTCGAAACTTCGGAACACGCATCTCCAGATAGCTTGTGATATTGCAATTCGTTATCATGCTCCACTGGCAGCATCAGTAAATGATGTAAAGTAATCCCTTTAATATTATGTGCTGCCAGCCCAGTTGGAGCAGTAACAACACAAGACAGCGGCGATTCAGTCCTTTTCTGCAAATAAGATGCAATTGCTTTAATCAGAAAACTTTTTCCAGTTCCCGCTTCTCCACTCACATACAGTTGGACAGGCTTAAATGATGTACATGAGCACTCTTTCTTCTCATGACTCAATCCATGTTCAACCTGTTCTATGACTTCGTCATATATCAGTTTCTGCTCAAGGTTTAATTGTTTCACCAAATCTTCTAAATTAATTACATCCTCTTGAGCTTGCTCCATAGCTCTTTCCACTTCATCCATGGCAGTGGCAGCTTCATTTTGGATAATTGATCATCCTAGTGGATCCTGACTCAATGAAGCAGAACTCTGACTGCCTTGAGAACTATCTCTCGCAATCTCTGCAGCAATTGTTGATTCTTGCTCTATTTCTTCATTCAACATTTGCAGATAATTTGGAAAAACAGGACATTCTATTGTTATGTTATGTTATGTTATATATTTATTTATATAGCGCACGGCTACTCCAGGGGAGTGTCCCGGCGCTTTATCAAGGCAGCTCAGAATAAAACAACATAACACCGATGCGGACAACAGACAAAATGAAGAAAAGAAAAAAAAGAACTCCTAAAGATTAAAAGGCCAAGTCTTCAAGCCTTTCCTGAACAGGAACAAATTCAAGGAGGAACGTAACGCCAAAGGCAAGGTGTTCCACAACTGAGGGGCCCTCAAACTAAAGGAGCGACCCCCAGTGCGTGCCTTCCTCACTCGTGGCACCATAGCCAGAAACAAAGACTCTGATTGCAGTGATCTAATCGGATGATAGAAGGTCAACCTGCGTTGTAGATACCTTGCTCCTGCGCCAAATAGCGCTTTATGCGCCAAGGTCAAAGCCTTGAACATGACCCGCTTTCGGATGGGCAGCCAGTGAAGCGACTGCACCAATACGGAAGCTCTCGCTCGCCTATGAAGGCCAAAAATCGCACGGGCCGCGGAGTTCTGCACAACCTGCAGCCGCTGAACAAGATAGTCCGGGAGTCCTAGATAAAGGACGTTGGCATAGTCCAATCTAGACCCCACTAAGGCCTGTACGGTGATCTTCCTATGCTCTTCTGTGAGCAAAGGTAGGAACTTCCAGAGCATCTTGTATCCTTCGTAGCATTAAAAGAGTCTTCATAACAGAGAAAATCTCCAAGTAGTTCCTCTTCTTCTCGCCATGGTTTAAAGAGTTGCAAAAGAGCCAAATAGTAAAATTCTCTTTTGTCTGGATTTTCACAACTCGATTTTCGATGATTAATCAAATGACCTTTTTTCTGTTTCACTAGACATCCTTCACATCCAATGATTCCATATATTCCATTATTGATATCTTCTCTGATGTTCCTCTTATAAATATATCTTTGCAGAACTTCATAGAGACAAACGTTCTCAAGGTGAGGACTTCTATTTGGATAGTATGTATCCAACATGTTTGTCTTCAAAATATCTGTACTTTCTGGTTCTTTCTCTGCCAAATACTCTATATCTTGTACAGATTTCAAAACTCGATTTCGTGTTGCAGCAAGACCTAGACTCACCCAAATGATGGTTCTAGATTTGGCATAGAGACTTGCTGACGACAATCGATCAGAACATTCATATGCTCCAATTTCTCGATGCGACAACATCTTCAGACTGTAACTGTACAATTACTTGCTTAGGCTCTTTTCATGTGAAATGTCCTCCCACATTTCCTTCAGTTCTGTCTTTTCTTTTTTTGTGATGTAAGACGTCACATATCGAGCTACAGCAATAGAGTTGTCAGCAACAAATTGAATATCCATATTAGCATTCCACATGGACAAAATCACTGGGTTGTAGTCATTGATGTACTTGGACTCTTCGTTTCTTTTTAAATTGTATGTATTTTTTGGTGATTTTTTCGTCACAGTATGTCGCAGAGAAGACATTAAATTATTTACTCTTCCTTTAGAAATCACTGGTCGTGGAAAAGCGAAACGACATTTTGTGTAGAACTTGGCCTTGTTTCTGAATTTTCGACGACAGTACTTTCCACAACGATGGGATTGAAAGCGTAAAACTTGTTGCCTTAAATTGTTTTCTTCTGTAGTTTTCGGAACAGCACATGTTGAATACTTTTCAATGAAGCTCATCACTGTCTCATCTGAATCTGTTCCAAATTTGGGTGCATCTTTAATTCATAATAACATATGTATGTGAGGAGCACCTCTCGCTTGATACTCCTTTCTCCAAAAGAAATCCAAAACCTCTCCAAGGGGAGGATTTTTTTTGTTGGTAATAAAAGACATCATAGCTTCAAATCTATGATTGAAATATCTGCATACATTCACTGGATCCAAAGAACACAGTTCTCCAGGTGTTTTGAATTCTATATTTTGTATATTAGCATTGGCCTCTCGTAGAAATTGAAGTAAGTCCTCCCATGCATACTCGGCACAGCTAAGAGTGAGGAACCATGTAGGAGTTCCTAAGTTTCTTAGCATACATTTCAATTCCCCATGGCGACGGTACCAACACTCATTTATACCACGCTGACATGCCATGAGATTGATTAGATGAGATTCTAAAATATTATCTTGCAGATTCACTTTCTCCATAAAGTCCCTCGCCGAAACATTTTGCAGATGTGCTCCACTTTTCAGAATATGGTTTACTGCATAAGAAAGCCCAGACAAGTCACTTTCATACAGTAGATGAAACAAATAGGGAATGCATTGACGAAACCTTGCATCTGCAGCATATAATCTTACAGTTCGATATTCAGATGCAGGAATTTGAAGTGGTCGATCGTCATATCGTCCACCTCGACCTGTTGGAAATAGCTGTGGAAAACAACGAGCTTCCAAACTTTGTTCCCATACACTAATGGGACTTCCTTTTGCTGTTTTCATTTGAAGCAATTCAATTGCATTCCCCATTACTTCTTTGGAATGCAAAGGATGAACAGTATAATGTTCATATATTTCTTCACTTCTAGACACATCAACTTTTTCAATTTGGCCGCCTGAACAATCACTGTCTTCATCTGCAGCTGTTTCCTCTGCTGCAACACATACATCTTTGTAGTACTCATTGTTTTTGACTAAATACAACGTTGCCTTTTTGACTTTCCTAACATCCACTAAATCTTGCCAGATTATTTTACTCTTTGTTGGAACCCCATTAACTAGAATAACTAAAGGTTCCTCTTCTACTTTTTCTATACCAATTGTATCAATATTTTTTTTCAAATCTAGGGGCAAATAAACAACTCTTCCCTTTAATCCTCTCTGCAAATCTGTAGGAGGCAATTTCCCTATCTTAGGCTCCATGTGAACAATTGCCTGAAAAGGATGGACACATTGAATCAAAATAGACTCATATGTATTTAAATCCATAAATTCACGGGGAATGTCTACCAACTCCAGATTATTATGAACAGCTCTAGCAGGCATTCTGTTTTGATTTAATTTATCATAACAATATTTACAAATACGCTGATCAGAACTCAAATCAAAACATTTCTCCACCCACAAATAAGTTGCTAAATCTTTCCACTCATAATTATCCATCTTTTCACTTTTTCCATATAAATCAACTAACCTAGTCTGAATCTTATAATGAGTCCGTCGACAACACACACAAGTAAAATTCATCCATTCACTTGATTTCACCTTAAAACTGGTAATTTCCTTCTCAAACGTTTCTGTATTTAAAATCTGTACATTGTCTTCCACATTACCTTGAATTGCTGTCTCAATTTCTACACTGTCCTCTTTTTCACGAAAATAACAAATCTCAATTTCTTCACAAATCTTCTTCACATCTAATTCAGTTCCATGCAAAAGAGCACTGTTTAATTGTTTAAGCTTAAGTGCGGGACTTTTTGCATAATACAACATTCTCACTAATTTCCTCATTTTGGTATGATGCACTGCTAACATCCTAAAATTATGAAAAACACTCTGACAGACTTTTCTAGAAAGACAAGCCAGTGAATGGCCTTGCAAACCTGTGATTCCTCTCACTCTGCAAGGATCTAAGTCTTGCAACAACTTCACTTTCTGCTTTATACTTTTCTTACTATATGTACGTAAGAAATTACAAAACAAATCAATTGATTCCTGTCGCACACTACAAATACTACTACACTTCCAAGTGTACACTGGACCCTTAGTACATCTCCCTAAAACTTCATCAGTTAACACCTCTTCTAGTTCTCTAGGCACAAGTTTCTCTTTTTCAATCGGACAACCGTCTTTCGCTTCATACGCTCGACCACTGGTGTCAACTGCATGCACTAAATCATTATCCTGGAAGTAACTCTCCTCATTAAAAAATAGCTCACAACTTGAACTGTGCATCCATTCTCCAGAAAAAACTTTACAAAAATTAGTCCGATTAATTACTCTTTTCCATCTACTGTTTGATTTGAAACATCAATTGTCTTTTTAAGTGTCCTAATTCTATTGATTATTAAAATAAATATTTTTTCTTAACTTCAAAAGCCTGATCAACAATCTTCTCTACACTTTTCTTTTTCTTATAAAAAGCAGCTCTCTGTTTACCTTTCCTAATGTTTTTTAACAAATTTAAAACCACCCTACTGCGAAACATTCGTTTACGAATGTCTCTAAACTGATTCTGCCTTCTATTCCTATACATATTATTCTCTCCTGCTCCAGTTGTAGGATTCTTTGAGGTTCTCTCCTTCCTTTTCAAATTTACTCTGTCATTCTCTTTTTCTACAAGCTGTCCATTTTTTTTTTTTTTTAAGTACATATGTTATGTAAGAAAGACTTAGTTGTCTTACCAGGAGCTTGGATCCTGTTTTTTGAAGTATTTGTTGTGGAAGAGTGCTGTAATTCCATTGCTGTTTTTGATTTTTGGCCGTTACATCCTTTTCTTTTCCTTTCCCTAGTGGGCATGTTTGCTTACTCTTCAAATGTGTATTTCAATCTGTGTTAAATAAAAAAAATTAGCACATTATAGACCACTATTATCAAACAACAAAGCAATGACAAAATGCAAACAATCTATACAGGGTTACAGATCAGGTGAGGATTCTCCAGGGGTGCACAAAAGGTGAGGCCTGTATTGAAGAGTATAGTGGAAGACAGCTCTGTCCACAAGTACAAAGAAGATGAGACCTATGTCTAAGTCCACTGCACTCTTATACACAGGCTTCACCACCTATGCTTCCAGAGAAAGTATTGAGTTATATAGTTATATAGAAGTGTATTTTGTAAAATTGTGAAGCTCCATGTGAAAGCGTTTGACTCAGTCTTATTCCTGTTGTGAGGCAGGTGCAAGATTTTGCCTCAGTCTTATCCCTGCTGTGAGGCAGATGATTGTAAATAGGATCTGTGCTGTGTTTCCTAAATGTGATGTCAAAAACGATTTTGGAGAAAATGAATGGTTTTTACATTTTTGAATATAATGTGGCGCAGAGGTTTAAAAAGTGACGCATCTACCTACATGCGTCAATTTTTAAATATGGGGCAAAAAGGTACTTGTTTGGGCTTTCCTGGGGAGCGTAGGTGGTGAGGCTTGTGTCTAAGAGTGCAGTGGACTAGGCTTCATGAAGCCTATCTCTGCTGCATTCTTAGACACAGGTGTCAATTTGACTCTTTACAATGATGTTACCTGTGTTTTAACTCAGTGTAGGAAGCATATTGAGTTTGTTTGCATGGAGGAATTGTATTTTGTAAAATTGTGAAGCTCCATGTGAAAGCGTTTGCCTCAGTCTTATTCCTGTTGTGAAGCAGGTGCAAGATTTTGCCTCAGTCTTATCCCTGCTGTGAGGCAGATGATTGTAAATAGGATCTGTGCTGTGTTTCCTAAATGTGGTGTCAAAAACGATTTTCGAGAAAATGAATGGTTTTTACATTTTTGAATATAATGTGGCGCAGAGGTTTAAAAAGTGACGCATCTACCTATATGCGTCAATTTTTAAATATGGGGCAAAAAGGTACTTGTTTGGGCTTTCCTGGGGAGCGTAGGTGGTGAGGCTTGTGTCTAAGAGTGCAGTGGACTAGGCTTCATGAAGCCTATCTCTGCTGCATTCTTAGACACAGGTGTCAATTTGACTCTTTACAATGATGTTACCTGTGTTTTAACTCAGTGTAGGAAGCATATTGAGTTTGTTTGCATGGAGGAATTGTATTTTGTAAAATTGTGAAGCTCCATGTGAAAGCGTTTGCCTCAGTCTTATCCCTGTTGTGAGGCAGGTGCAAGATTTTGCCTCAGTCTTATCCCTGCTGTGAGGCAGATGATTGTAAATAGGATCTGTGCTGTGTTTCCTAAATGTGATGTCAAAAACGATTTTGGGGAAAATAAATGGTTTTTACATTTTTGAGTATAATGTGGCGCAGAGGTTTAAAAAGTGACGCATCTACCTACATGCGTCAATTTTTAAATATGGGGCAAAAAGGTACTTATTTGGGCTTTTCTGGGGAGCGTAGGTGGTGAGGCTTGTGTCTAAGAGTGCAGTGGACTAGGCTTCATGAAGCCTATCTCTGCTGCATTCTTAGACACAGGTGTCAATTTGACTCTTTACAATGATGTTACCTGTGTTTTAAATCAGTGTAGGAAGCATATTGAGTTTGTTTGCATAGAGGAATTGTATTTTGTAAAATTGTGAAGCTCCATGAGAAAGCGTTTGCCTCAGTCTTATTCCTGTTGTGAGGCAGGTGCAAGATTTTGTCTCAGTCTTATCCCTGCTGTGAGGCAGATGATTGTAAATATGATCTGTGCTGTGTTTCCTAAATGTGATGTCAAAAACGATTTTGGGGAAAATAAATGGTTTTTACATTTTTGAGTATAATGTGGCGCAAAGGTTTAAAAAATGACGCATCTACCTACATGCGTCACTTTTTAAATATGGG
The DNA here is from genome assembly GCF_964261635.1 of Lissotriton helveticus. Lineage (NCBI taxonomy): Eukaryota > Metazoa > Chordata > Amphibia > Caudata > Salamandridae > Lissotriton > Lissotriton helveticus. The sequence goes on along the minus strand of NC_136063.1, from coordinate 1,746,607,362 downwards.
GCAAAAAGGTACATGTTTGGGCTTTCCTGGGGAGCCTAGGTGGTGAGGCTTGTATCTAAGAGTGCAGTGGACTAGGCTTCCTGAAGCATATCCCTGTCTGCATTCTTAGAGACAGGTGTCAATTTGACTCTTTACAGTGATGTTACCTGTGTTTTAACTCAGTGTAGGAAGCATATTGAGTTTGTTTGCATAGAGTAATTGTATTTTGTAAAATTGTGAAGCTCCATCTGAAACGTTTGCCTCAGTCTTATTCCTGTTGTGAGACAGGTGCAAGATTTTGCCTCAAAACACCTGTGTCTAAGAATGCAGCAGAGAGAGGCTTCATGAAGCCTAGTCCACTGCACTCTTAGACACAAGCCTCACCACCTACGCTCCCCAGGAAAGCCCAAACAAGTACCTTTTTGCCCCATATTTAAAAATTGACGCATTTAAGTAGATGCGTCACTTTTTAAACCTCTGCGCCACATTATACTCAAAAATGTAAAAAACATTTATTTTCCCCAAAATCGTTTTTGACATCACATTTAGGAAACACAGCACAGATCCTATTTACAATCATCTGCCTCACAGCAGGGATAAGACTGAGGCAAAATCTTGCACCTGCCTCACAACAGGAATAAGACTGAGGCAAACGCTTTCTCATGGAGCTTCACAATTTTACAAAATACAATTCCTCTATGCAAACAAACTCAATATGCTTCCTACACTCATTTAAAACACAGGTAACATCATTGTAAAGAGTCAAATTGACACCTGTCTCTAAGAATGCAGACAGGGATATGCTTCAGGAAGCCTAGTCCACTGCACTCTTAGATACAAGCCTCACCACCTAGGCTCCCCAGGAAAGCCCAAACATGTACCTTTTTTCCCCATATTTAAAAAGTGACGCATGTAGGTAGATGCGTCATTTTTTAAACCTTTGCGCCACATTATACTAAAAAATGTAAAAACCATTTATTTTCCCCAAAATCGTTTTTGACATCACATTTAGGAAACACAGCACAGATCTTATTTACAATCATCTGCCTCACAGCAGGGATAAGACTGAGGCAAAATCTTGAACCTGCCTCACAACAGGAATAAGGCTGAGGCAAACGCTTTCACATGGAGCTTCACAATTTTACAAAATACAATTCCTCTATGCAAACAAACTCAATATGCTTCCTACACTGATTTAAAACACAGGTAACATCATTGTAAAGAGTCAAATTGACACTTGTCTCTAAGAATGCAGACAGGGATATGCTTCAGGAAGCCTAGTCCACTGCACTCTTAGATACAAGCCTCACCACCTAGGCTCCCCAGGAAAGCCCAAACATATACCTTTTTTCCCCATATTTAAAAAGTGACGCATGTAGGTAGATGCGTCACTTTTTAAACCTTTGCGCCACATTATACTCAAAAATGTAAAAACCATTCATTTTCCCCAAAATAGCACAGATCCTATTTACAAACATCTGCCTCACAACAGGGATAAGACTGAGGCAAAAGCTTTCACATGGAGCTTCACAATTTTACAAAATACAATTCCTCTATGCAAACAAACTCAATATGCTTCCTACACTGAGTTAACACAGGTAACATCATTGTAAAGAGTCAAATGTATTTCTATTAAACATGCACACATTCTTTATTCCTTTTAAAAAATGTAAAAACCATTAATTTTTCCCAAAATCGTTTTTGACATCACATTTACAAAACACAGCACAGGTCATATGTAGAAGCATTCCATGTCACAACTAAAACTTCACAATTTTACAAAATACAATTACTCTATGCAGTAAAAACGTTTTACCAAGCATTATCAAAAAGCATGACACAAAGCAACATTAAAAAACCACAATTTGCTTCCAAATCTTCTCCATAGAGTATACAAGTCTCTATGTATATTAAATGGATCATAACTCACCTTTACAAATATTTTAGGAGATTCAGAACAGTGTCAGATACACACACCAATATTTCTTTAGCAGAGCAAAAGGTATGTTCTCCAGACACTGCAAACCATAAAGGCACAGAAAACCTCTAATTCTACACACATATTGCTCATGGTAACCAATCAAATCTCTTCCCTCTGTATTTTCAAACCAACACCCTTCCCCCCCTCAGCCCTTTCTACCTGTTACCATAGCAACTCCCTCCTCACTGAGCTCCCAGGGTTAAAAGTTTATTCTACAATGTTGCAAATCACCTCATCAAGGATGTTTGACCTGCGAATACACCAGCTTTTCTGGTGCAAGGTTTCTTTAAATGACTTTTTTTAACCATTCAAATTACTTCTTACACAGAACACAACCATGCACCCTAACTTTCAGTTTTCAACTATCTCATTCTACCAATCATTACTTGTGATTCAAGAGCACTGAAACTCCACAGGTTTTTTTTTTGCAAACTTCTATTGTTCCAACTGCCATTTCTTTTCCACACTTCATCTGACTGCATCAGAATCTCCTCTCACCATGTATTCTGTCTGGATTATTGGACATAGCTATTTCCACTGGGCTCAAAGGTATGCAGCTGCCAGAAATTTCCACAACCTTGACTTACCAAATGTGAAGATTAAATGGATTGGCCAGAGAGGATTAAAATGTCACCAATTGATACCATTGGTGAAAACCTTTTTGCATTTGCCACACCCTGACCTTTTAATTGTGCACTGTGGAGGAAATTACTTGGGCACTTTGACTGGGGTAGGTCTGGAAATGCTTATAAAGGACACCTTTGATCAATTGATGGCACTTTTTCCTCAAACTGCATTGGTATAGTCCAATATATGCCAAAGGCAGAAATGGAAGTGGTCCAATCAATTTTGTCCACAATTTGAGAAAGCACGGAAACATGTGAATAAATCTGTTTCTGTTTACATGAGAGACTATTCAATGGGTTCAATATACAATAATAACTTGCGTTACAACATGCAAGATATCTACAGGGAAGATGGTGTGCACTTTTCAGATGAGGGGAATAGAATATTCCTCCTGAATTTAAGACTGTGCATTGGTACCTACTTGTAGGTACCTAAATCAGCCACAGAACCCAAAAGCCCTTTTCAGGGCTACCTTATCTCTGATCACTCCAAATGATTATCTTTTTCTAACTTTTTTCACTATTTTTCACCATAGTACGCTCCCCGGTACGCTTCCCGGTGCGCGTACCGGGCGCTCCCCCCGCAAAAAATAAAAAAATTTTTGTTTGCCTATTTGGGCCTCCTAAGACCCCCTCAGAAAACCTAGAGGGTCAAGGAGTGCCTACGATGCCCCCTTATACCCATTCCCAATGTTGTTTGTCCTCCATTTTCTGTCTTAAATCTACCGAAACACAAAATGGAGGACTCCCGTAGCGCTGCCGGTACGCGTACCGGGGCGCGCACCGGGAAGCACTCTAAAAAAATGTTAAAAGTTAATTTACATAAAAACCACTGGAGACACTTTCACCAAATATAGAATAGCTCATACTACATACCAATCCCTACCATTTTCCCAAATTCGATGGAATTCCATTGAGCCATTTAGCCTGTAGACCTCTCTAAATAAATTACTTCACAAAAACATATCTGAAGTGTTAGAATTGACAACCAATTAAAATGTTACTTTCATTTTCAATCTTTTTTTCCTGACATTTGATTGGTTATGTACATGAATATAAATGAAAAATGAGAGGGAAACACGGCCATTTTGACTACAACTACCTGAGGTACATCATGAAAGGATTTTCGCATTTTGTCTTCTTCACCTCTCTGTAAAGTAAGTTGATAATTTGTAAGGGGCACTTTAAGTTATTTTTTAAAAACGTTTTCTGATAGTTATTTACTGTCCCTCTGCTATAGTTATAGATAGAGATAGGCTCCTCTGTTATATTTATGGATTGACTTAGGCTTATCTGCTATAATTATGAATTTACTTACGTTTCTTCACACACACTTTTTTATATTTCTAGTTCCTGCCTGTTACCATACATTGCCCAAAGTTAACTTCACTGTTAAAAAATCAAAACTACCTGTCTGAACTTAAACCCAACAGTGCCATATTTCTACTGATTTTTTTTAATGCAAATTTCAGCACAAACATGGAAGGAGAACAGAACGTTTCCTTTGACATTGTCCTAGAGATGAACAATGAGGAAATCATTGAACCCAATGACTTGGAATTCATGGATGAATCACGGGACCATGAACTTCTACAATGTGTAGAATCTGTGGATTTGTTAATTCAATATGAGGACGTTTCTGACAGTCAAATGTTGGAAGTTATGTTCACTCAAAAAGAGGACATTTCGGACAGTCAAATGTTAGACGTTCTATCAAATTTTGAAAATGAATCTCAAAAATAAATGTATATTTAATAATTCTAAAATTGTTTGAGACATTATTCATTTTTATATGTAAATGTTAAACCACTACCAAATTGATTATAATGTAAAGTCAAACTTTTAGTATACTGTGCAACTTTTTTGTTTTACATAGTAATTTTGCTCATAGATACTTCTTTTCTCCCACTATATTATCTCCAATGTGTATTTGATATCTCTTTTTCATCTCCTGCCTCCATGTTCTTTATGTTTTCCTGACAGACTATGGTATGGATTTCATATACCACAATAACTTCTATAATAACATGCAAATTATCTACAGAGTAAACGGTGTACATTGAATTTAAGACTCTGCATTGGTACCTACATGTTGGTACTTAAATCACCCACACAACACAACAACTCTATTCAGAGATACCCTACCTCTAAGCACTTTAAATTATTATTTTAGTGTTTCACTGAGTTTTCCCCATGTGTGGGGGTGGGGGAGGTGTGTGTGGGGGATGTGCGGGGTGTGTCTGTGAGGTGTGTATGTGTGTGTGTGTGTGTCTGGGGGGATGAGGTGTATATCTGTGTGGGGTATGTGGGTGTGGGTGGGGATGAGGGTGTGTACAGTGTGTGTGTGGGTGTGTGGGGTGTTTTGGTGTAGGTGGAAGTGTGGGTGTGTGAGGTGTGTGTGGGGTGTGTGTGGGTGTGGGGAGTATGTGTATAGGATGTGTGTGTATGTGTGGATGTGTCTGTGAGGTGTGCGTGTGTGTGTGGGGGGGAGGTGTATGGGATGTGTGAGGTGTGTCTGTGAGGTATCTGTGTGTGCGTGTGTGTGTGTTGGGGGGGTGAGTTGTGTGTGTGTGTCTGGGTGTGTGGGATGTGTGGTTGTGGGTTTGGATGTGTAAGGTGTCGGTGTGGGGGTGTGGGGTGTTTGGGTGTGGGTGGAGGTGTGCGTGTGTGAGGTGTGTGTGGGGAGTGTGTGGGTGTGGGGATGTGGGGTTGTGTGCGTGTGGGTGTGTGTGGGACGTACTGTTAGGTACCTAAAACAGCCACAGAACCCAAAAGCTCTTTTCAGAGCTACACTACCTGTAATCACTCAAAATGATTATTTTACACTATTATTTTCACTATTTTTCCCCATGCTACGCTCCCCGGTACGCTCCCCGGTGCGCGTACCGGGCGCTCCCCCCAGGAAAATCGAAAAAAAATCAAAATAATTTTTTTTACCCGAGGGACCCTTTTATGGCCCCCACATCAAACCTAGGGGGTCAGGGGGGGTGTACCCTGCCCCCTTTTGGTCATTTCCCCTTTGTTTTTTGCCACCTTTCGTGTCTCGATCCTACCGAGACACAAGATGGCAGCCGCTGCGGACTGTTTCGAATGTTTACAGACACCCGAGAGCCAATCAGCTTCCCGTGCGCAGGTCGCGTGGCGCGCCCGAAGCGCTCCCCGGTACGTGCACCGGGGCGCGCTTACAGATATATAAATTTTTTTGAACCTAAATTACTCAAAATCCTCTAAAGCACATATCTTGAGACATAGCAAAGGCACATCGGGCTACCAGTCCCTACAATTTTGCCAAGTTTGGTGAAAATCCATTCAGCCGTTCGAGCTAAAAGTGCGACAGACCGCCCTATGGAAATTAACATGGGGAAAACACGTTTTGGGACCCCCTTTTATCTCAGCCCCTGCTTGACGAATCCCCCCCAAACATTCAGGGAAGGAGCGGAGAGCCGCGAGGCAAAGTTGCTAAAAAATTCAGGCTGATTCCTCAACCGGCGCCAAAGTTATTCCAAATAGAATGTTGCGATTTCCCTATGGAAAGCAATCCTAACTATAACTACCTACTGGCGACCGCCAGTAGGTAATATATATATATATATATTCACTGAAAAAACCATAGGTTATAGACCATATATAGTTAGGAATTAGCATTTACAAAACCTTGAAAATTCACTGAAAAAACCATAGGTTATAGACCATATATAGTTAGGAATTAGCATTTAAAAAACCTTATTTTACTCACACAAAACCATTGAAATTCCATATATAGTTAGTTGTACTAACTATATATATCGCGCACCCGCAATCCACTGCTGATGATGTCACATATTACATCATTCATGACATGGTCAGTGACATCACTGATGACATCACTGATGACATCTCAAATGACATCACTGATGACATCACTGATGACATCACTGATGATAACATCCAGTGACTGTATGTTTCTGTAAAGTTAAAATATGTCTTATATATTGAAGAATGAGTGGATGTATAAGTGTCTGGATGATGTATTTAGTAGGTGCATGACTGACTGTATAAGTGAGGGATTAAATGTGTCTCACTGAGTGCATGGGTTAGTGACTAAACTATTTTAAATTGTGCACCATTGTGTCTGTTGTTTTGTAATCTGATGCAATTGTTGATCATTAGCTAACTATATGGGTTATTGATTAGTTGGCCAAGTATTTGTATGGGAGACTGAGTGTGTGTGTGGGTGTCTGGGAGGTGAATGACTCTGTGCATAGATGTGTGAGCAGTTGATTCACTAGATGTATGGCTTCAAAAGTGCATGTGGAAACAGCTGTATGGGCGGTTTACTGTGTGCATGAGTGTATTGGTGAGTGAATGGATATCTCAGTGCTACATGTCAAAGTAAGTACATATGTAAAACACAGTACATGTGGTAGTTGACATATATAAATAACTGTGCATAAGAGCCAGTGAATGTGTGAGTGGCTGTATGGATTATTGTGAACTTGTATAGAGTAAATATGTGTTATTATATGTTTCAATAAGTAAGGTGTGTTTAACTATATAGTTGAGGAAATGGAGGTGTGATTGATTCTTTGCAAGACTGTGAGTGTCTGTTTACACTGAGTGTATCTAAGGTTATATTAGAGTCTGAAGAGGTTCATCGTATCATCACATGAATGATGTCATGAGTAATGTCAAATGAGATGTCATCAGTGATGTCATCAGTGATGTCATTTGAGATGTCATCAGTGATGTCATCAGTGATGTCACTGACCATGTCATGAATGATGTAATATGTGACATCATCAGCAGTGGATTGCGGGTGCGCGATATATATAGTTAGTACAACTAACTATATATGGAATTTCAATGGTTTTGTGTGAGTAAAATAAGGTTTTTTAAATGCTAATTCCTAACTATATATGGTCTATAACCTATGGTTTTTTCAGTGAATTTTCAAGGTTTTGTAAATGCTAATTCCTAACTATATATGGTCTATAACCTATGGTTTTTTCAGTGAATTTCATTGGTTTTTTAAAAGCTAAGATCTGTAGCTGTAAAATGTATTCTTCTTTAAATCCAAACATATATTTTATATGTTTATTAATAAAAAAAATTTAATACTTTTTTTTTGTAAGCTCCCGGGGCGCGGACAGGTGAACGCACGGGTAAGCGCAATCTTGCGGCGCGCCCCGGGGCGCGTACAAATACGCGTCCCGGAAGCGCTATTGCCGCGAACGAAAACAACATCGTGACGTATCGCGTAGCCGCCACGCCTTGCGTCATAAGACACGTATCGCGTAGCCGCGAGATGCGTCTTATGACGCACCGCATAAGCCACCCGGAAGCGCATACGATCGTGCAACGTAAGCGCCCCGATGCGCTTACGATACACGCCCGGGGCGCGCCCCGGGGCGCGTAGCGTAAGCGCGTCAAACCATGTGACTTTAAAATAACACTTTTCATTGGTTCAGAACTTTTTATTTTCCAAATTGTGTGAAACCCACCCATTTCTCTCACTATTGCTTTGTACTTGGAGAGAGCAAGAGCTGTTCTGTCTACTCTATCTCCTACTTTTATGATCTCCAGCAATGGCTGCAAGAGAGTCATCCAGCAGTGATTCAGATGGATTTTTAGATGAGGACCCTCCTCAGCAAAAGAAAAAAACCCATTTCATCTGGAAATTTTACGACATCCCTGAAGGACAGAAAAAAGTCAACGCTCCCAAAGTAACCTGCAAAATATGTGGGAGTAGTTTATCCAGAGGCAATCCTCTGAAAAAATATAGTTTTGGGAATGCTAATTTGATCAGGCATGTGAAAAGAAGACACCCTAACAACTTTGCCAGGGAGAGTGTCAGAGAGCTGGCACGGAATGTACCAACAGATGGCGGCAGCACCTCCACTGGTGGAGCAACACCTTCGGGACCACCCCGTGGAAGAATGGTCCCTAACATTCAGCCGGTGTTTGCAGGCATCAAATTTTTGTGCACGGAGTGTGACGAACTGCTCTGCTATGGGGAGCAGAGTGTTGAACTGATTGCCCTAAAGAAGCAGCAACACCGCTGCTCTGCCAGTCCCTAAATTTTCAAATTTTTTTGCTCCTGTTGAGCAGTTTTGCAATCCCTATTTTTGTTTTTCCCTTGACAAAAATCCCAAAAAAATATAAAATTGTTTTAAAAAGTCTAAAAAATATATAAAACAACAAAAACAAAAAAAAATATATAAAACAACAAAATAAAAAAAAAAGTTCTTTTCAGAACTACCTCCAATTTATAAAAAGAAGCTTTTTTTTTTTTTTTTAAAAGTCTGTCATTTTTAATCTCCATGGTACGCTCCCCCGTAAGCTCCCCGGTGCGCGTACCGGGCGCTCCCCCCCCGCGAAAATCGATATATTTTTTTTATTTTTTTTTCACCCGCGGGAGCCTTTTATGGCCCCCACATCAAAAGTAGGGGGTCAGGGGGGTGTACCCTGCCCCCTTTTGCTAATTTCCCCCCTTTGATTCTTGCTCCTCTTGTGTCTCAATCCCACCGAGACACAAGATGGCGGCCGCTGCGGACTGTTTCGAATGTTTACAGACACCCGAGAACCAATCAGCTTGCCGTGCGCAAGTCGCGTGGCGCGCCTGAAGCGCTCCCCGGTACGCGTACCGGGCGCGGCTTCAGATATATATCTTTTTTTAAACCTAATTTACTCAAAATTCACAGGACCACATATCTTGAGACCTAGCAAAGGCACATCGGGCAAACAATATCTACAATTTTGCCAAGTTTCGTGGAAATCCATTCAGCCGTTCGGGCTAAAAGTGAGGCCAACCGCCCTATGGAAAACTCAATGTTAAAAACACGGTTTGGGTCCCCCCTTTTTTCTCGGCCCCCCCTTCACGAAACCCCCCCAAATTTTCGGGGGCTGCTCAGAAACAAAATGTTCAATTTTCCTGAAAATTTGAGCCAATTCCGTCCACAAACGCCAAAGTTATTAGACATAGAATTTTCAAAAATCCCATAGAGAAAAAATCCTAACTATATATACCTACTGGCAACCGCCAGTAGGTAATATATATATATGTATATATATATATATATATATTCACTGAAAAAACCATAGGTTATAGATCATATATAGTTAGGAATTAGCATTTACAAAACCTTGAAAATTCACTGAAAAAACCATAGGTTATAGACCATATATAGTTAGGAATTAGCATTTAAAAAACCTTATTTTACTCACACAAAACCATTGAAATTCCATATATAGTTAGTTGCACTAACTATATATCGCGCACCCGCAATCCACTGCTGATGATGTCACATATTACATCATTCATGACATGGTCAGTGACATCACTGATGACATCTCAAATGACATCACTGATGACATCACTGATAACAACATCCAGTGATTTTATGTTTCTGTAAAGTTTAAATATGTCTTACATATTGAAGAATGAGTGGATGTATAAGTGTCTGGACGAAGGATTTAGTAGGTGCATGACTGACTGTATGAGTGAGTGATTAAATGTGTCTCACTGAGTGCATGGGTTAGTGACTAAACTGTCTTAATTTGTGCATCATTATGTCTGTTGTTCTGTAAACTGTTGCATGTGTTGATCAATAGCTATATGAGTAACTATATGGGTTATTGATTGATTGTCCAAGTATTTGTATGGGAGACTGAGTGTGTGTGTGGCTGGCTGGGAGGTGTGTGACTCTGTGCAGATCAATGTGTACTTATATCAATGATTGTATAACAAGGTAAGTATGTGTTAGTATATGTTTGAAAATATAAGGTGCTCTATGTTTAACTGTATAGACAAGAAAATGGAAGTGTGATTGATTCTTTACAGGACTGACTAGGTGTGTGAGTAACTCCATGGATGAGTGGCAGAGTGTGAGTGTCTGTATAGGTGTATGAGTGCATATGATAGTGTTGTAAAGATGAGTGATTGTATGTATGAATGATTGTATGGGTGAATGAGTGAATGTGTGTGTAGACGTAGGAATCAGTGAGTACATATGTAGTAACTAGTATTGGTGTGTCAATGGTTTCAAAAATTATACTCTGTATTTAACACTGGGTGAAACAGAGGTTATATTAAAATATGAGGAGATGCATTGTATTGTCACATGAATGATATCATCAGTGATGTGGTCATTGATGTCAAATGAGATGTCATCAGTGATGTCATCAGTGATGTCATTTGAGATGTCATCAGTGATGTCATCAGTGATGTCACTGACCATGTCATGAATGATGTAATATGTGACATCATCAGCAGTGGATTGCGGGTGCGCGATATATAGTTAGTGCAACTAACTATATATGGAATTTCAATGGTTTTGTGTGAGTAAAATAAGGTTTTTTAAATGCTAATTCCTAACTATATATGGTCTATAACCTATGGTTTTTTCAGTGAATTTTCAAGGTTTTGTAAATGCTAATTCCTAACTATATATGATCTATAACCTATGGTTTTTTCAGTGAATTTCAATGATTTTTTAATAGCAAATATCATAAGCTGTCGAATGTCAAGTACGTGGTAAGTGAAAACATTTTCGTGTTTATGCACACTGATCTGCTTTGAATGGTGCCCCCCCCTCATTTCTATTAGGAGTACTCTCTCTTTGCACATAGTTAAGGGCAGTTAACGCAGGCCTTTGCCCCCGTTGTAATACGTCGTGCCTGCTTCTCTCTCCATTTGATTGATTGTTATCCAAGTATTTACTGTTTTAGAATTGGTTCTCTTTGGTTCATTCTCTATTTACAAACAAACACAGAGTCGCAATACTCTGTTTAGTCTTTGCAGATAACGAAAAATCGTGTAAAAAAAAAAGAAAAGGAATCGAGCAAAATCAGTAGGCCACTAACGGGATCTCTTTTTGACCTCGCTAAAATAGAAACATTAGGAACAACCCCTCATGACAAATACAAAACTAGTGAAATGAACTGAACTCCACACAATGATGGCTGCAAAACAGCTCGGCTCCGCCACCCACCCCACCCAAAATAACGATAAAGAGCGGCTGCCATGATTGGTTGCGGAATGGCCACGACGGAGCTACGAAATGGTACTGCTCTCATGCTAACCCCAGCTTCAGTCTGAAACATCCAGAAACACTGTAGACTACCAATTCGATCAGTTCCGGTAGCCCCCCAATGTAACCCGGTAGAGAAGAACTAGCCCTCCCCTCTTTGACTGATGGTTCTTGTTGCCTGTCCCTTCTGTTGTCATTTAACAGAACTATTTAGCCTGCTGAAAGGGGTTGTGTTCCGACCGCTGGTTGGTGGAGACATTTTGACTATATTCTGGACCTGCGTTGTCGCGTAATGCGTCATATGACGCGCCGCGTTAGCGCATCCGGAAGTCATCCGGGGCGCGCAGCGCGTAACGTAAGCATAACAAGTCATGTGACTTGTTAATAAAACTTTTCATTGGTTCATTTTACTTTTCTTATTCTAATGATGAAAGACTTGGTCATATGACCTAAAAATTACGCTTTTTATTACTTCCGAACATTATTTGTTCTTAAATATATGTTATAATGTTCCAGGCTAATGTACTTTCCCAGAAAATTTACAACTGTCCTGCAAGTAAAATATATTCTTTTTTCGAGAAAAAGAGCTTTTCTTCGTCCCATGACGGAGCCGTTGAGCAAAAGAGGGTCGACCTGCTGTCTTAGTCGCCGATACGCCTGAATATGAGATTCTTATCGATCACTTTATGTTGCAGGAATAGAAAACACAACAGCCCTTGACCATTTATCTTTACTGCGTTCCTTCGTATTATACCTTTTACCCTTCATGTAATTGGTCTGCTTTATTTCACTTGCCTTTTAATGATTCTAAAACAGTGACTATTATTAAAAACTTTACCAATGTATATACTACTACCATGTTTTCTTTTAAAAACCTTTATTGTGAAAATTTCATTATACAAATACGAGCCTATAACCACGTGGGCTGGCCACGGAGCAAACTGTAATCGTATATGATGAGTAGACATTTACACTGTAGAGGAACGTAACGGGCGGGCCATTAGGTTGCAAGAACTAAGGTGTCTAACAGTTACGGAATCGGTGGACGTACATTTTATAATTAAAATACGACAGGGCCAGTTACAATAAAATTATCTAGATATACATTTGCGGGCAAGTACCATGGGTGACGTTAATTCGAACTTTCAATAGTACAGTAATCAATAACACATCAGAACTTAATATCAATAGGGATGTCGAAATATTCAATCAATTCTCGTCCCCGCCCGCCATGTGCTTCAAAACTGCATACGTATCTCGTGATTTCAAGGTTCTGCAACCAGTACACAACAAGGAGTTACGAGTCCCATTTATTCCGGCGCCATTTTGGGCGAGGACGGGCAGGTCCAGGATATAGTCAAAATGTCTCTACCAACCATCGACTATGATGATGTTCATATGCTCTATTTATTAGAGTAACACTCATCTGTCCACATGAAATTAATTTGCCACAATCTAAACATGTCATTTTAATCTTTCCAAAGTTCTTCTAAATATTTGGGACCGTTTCCCTTGCCTCTGATGCTGTCAGTGCCACTTCTTTGATGAATGTACTAGCAGGTCAGGGGTTCTCCTCCAAATCTCTCTTTTATGCAGCACTATAATTAATTGGTGCCACCTCTCCATATGACGATGCATGGTATAGTTACCATAACTATATTTTTTTTCGGTTCCTCTGGAGAGTTCATCGTGGCAGATGAAGCGTGTAACGTACCGGGCATTTACCTTTTTTTGCATGTACAGGAAAGGAAAAAAAAAATCGAGCGTCCGAGTTCTAAGGTGTCCCAGGGCCATTTTAGTGGACCAGGCCCAAATCCAAAGAACAGGCCGCCATTTTGAGAGTCCTGTTGCAGCCGCCTGTCGCTGTAGCATCAAGAGCAGCCGAAACTCAGCTGAATGGCAACTGAAACGGTAAAGGGGCGCCCCACTACAGCAGACGAGCCTCCACCTAGGAAGGCCCGTTCACGCCGCCTCCCCCCCCCCTTCGGGCATCCCACGCCGTTATTCGGAGCAGTATTGTAGGATGGCCACACCAGTGCGGCAACTTGCTAGACATCACCTCGGTGGTAACCGAATCACAACGCCTTGTGGTGTTTTCTATTCAGAAAACATTGTTATGCTGCCTTCGACCTATTCGCCGCAAGTGCGCACACAACTCAACTGCATAGCTTGCTAGACACCACCTCGGTGCCATCCGGATCTTGGAATCTCAGCGCCTTTTGGTGTCTTCTCTTCAGAAAATATTGTTGCGCTGCCTTTGGCCCCATTCGCACATCGGTACGCTACTGACGCCATCTCACAGGCTAATGGGGCGCCCCACGCCGACTTTCAGCATTGTAGGATGACCACACCAGTACAGCAACTTGCTAGACATCACCTCGGTGCCATCCGGATCTCGGCACCCCACTGCAGATGAAGTGCCTCTCAACTATGAAACCACCACGGTGACATCCGGATCTTGGCGCGTTGTGCTGCCTTCGGCCTATTCGCACATCGGTCCGCTACTGACGCCATCTCACAGGCTAATGGGGCGCCCCACGCCGACTTTCAGCATTGTAGGATGACCACACCAGTACAGCAACTTGCTAGACATCACCTCGGTGCCATCCGGATCTTGGCATCTCAACGCCTAGTGGTATCTTCCATACAGAAAATATTGTTGCGCTGCCTTTGACCCCATTCGCACATCGGTCCGCAACTTAGACATCACCTCGGTGCCATCCGGATCTTGGCATCTCAGCGCCTTGTGGTGTCAGTCAGAAAATATTGTTGCGCTGCCTTTGGCCCCATTCGCACATCAGTCCGCTACTGACACCATCTCACAGGCCAACAGGGCGCCCCACGCTGACTTTTACCATTGTAGGATGGCCACACCAGTGCCACAACTTGCTAGACACCACCTCGGTGCCATCCGGATCTTGGCATCTCAGCGCCTTGTGGTGTCTTCTATTCCGAAAATATTGTTGCGCTGCCTTTGGCCCCATTCGCACATCGGTCCGCTACTGCCGCCATCTCACAGGCCAACGGGGCGCCCCACGCCGACTTTCAACATTGTAGGATGGCCACACCAGTGCGGCAACTTACTAGACACCACCTTGGTGCCATCCGGATCTTGGCGCGTTGTGCTGCCTTCGGCCTATTCGCACATCGGTCCGCTACTGACGCAAACTCACAGGCCAACGGGGCGCCCCACGCCGACTTTCAGCATTGTAGGATGGCCACACCAGTGCTGCAACTTGCTGGACAAGAATTTAACAAGAGGAGGGAGAGAGAGAGTCAGTGGATTCGGCCTCCCTAGTTATATGAATAAACAAAGTAGAATCCACTCAGAGTGGTGGTGATCCCTAACAAGATGGGGAACACACAGTGTTGTTTAAATGCCCCTCACACACCAACAGGCCCCTTGGTGTCATGCTTCATCATTGGGGCCTTCGCACCCCTCTACGGGATGCGGCGTGCTACGACTCGCGGATACGCAGGAGCACTTGAAAGTGAACTATGTGAGGGGGTGTGTTGCTAAAGTGTGAGTGAGGTGAGGTGAAACAATGGTTTAAAAGATACCTGGCGCGTGGGTGAAACAAATTTATTAAATCCCCGGCTGGTATTGTTAAAAAAGTGCAAGGCGTGGTTATAAAAATACAGATTAGGGTATAACAACCACTGTGAAAAGTGGATGTCGTTGCGCCCAATTGGCGATGAAAACTCATCCACTTCATCGGAGCCGCGTTGAGGGAAGGCAGGCGACTAGCCATTGCAGTAACCGTCATTTTCTGAACAGAAAGGAAGGATCCCCCAATAATACGCACAGGCTCATGAGGTCTTATGTTTGAGAACTTTGAGTTTTCATCGCCAATTGGGCGCAACGACATCCACCTACATATATAACATTGTTAGGTACATTACACATTGTTGTAATTATTTTTTACACTTTTACATTTACATGTGAGTAAGGGGAGGGTAAGTGCTATCCTTGTCCTGAAGAAGGAGCCTCTGAGCTCCGAAACATGTTGACACTTTTCACAGTGGTTGTTATACCCTAATCTGTATTTTTATAACCACGCCTTGCACTTTTTTAACAATACCAGCCGGGGATTTAATAAATTTGTTTCACCCACGCGCCAGGTATCTTTTAAACCATTGTTTCACCTCACCTCACTCACACTTTAGCAACACACCCCCTCACATAGTTCACTTTCAAGTGCTCCTGCGTATCCGCGAGTCGTAGCACGCCGCATCCCGTAGAGGGGTGCGAAGGCCCCAATGATGAAGCATGACACCAAGGGGCCTGTTGGTGTGTGAGGGGCATTTAAACAACACTGTGTGTTCCCCATCTTGTTAGGGATCACCACCACTCTGAGTGGATGCAACTTGCTGGACACCATCTCGGTGCCATCCGGATCTTGGCACGTTGTATTGCCTTCGGCCAATTCGCACATCGGTCCGCTACTGACGCCGCCTCACGTGCCAACGTATTTTCTCCGCATTTTATACCCTATGCCGCATAACAGGTCATGTGACTTGTTTATAAAACTTTTCATTGGTTCATTTTACTTTTGGTTTCCTAATGATGGAAGGCTTGATCATATGACCTAAAAACAACACTTTTCATTGGATGAAAACTTTTTTTTTTTCCAAACGATGAAAGCCCCACCTTGTTTCTGGATGTTTCAGACTGAAGCTGGCTTCAGCATGAGAGCACCACCATCTCGTAGCTCCGTCGTGGTCATTCCGCGAGCAATCATGGCAACCGCTCCCCACCAGAAGCCTACAGGAGTCGGGGGCCCCCAAAACTTTTGATAAATCCTCAAGGCGGAGGGGACGCTTTCGAGAATGGGGTCCAAGACCTAGCAGACAAGCGTCCGATTTCCAAGGTGTCCCAGGGCCATTTCAGTGGACCAGGCCCAAAAAGGAAAGAGCCTGCCGCCATTTTGAGAGTCCTGTGACAGCCGCCTATCGCTGCACCGCAAGAGTGGGCGCAACTCAGCTGAATTGCGGCTTTTGACACAGTGGACCAAAAACGGACGGAATGGCAACTGAAACGGTAAAGGGGCGCCCCACTACAACAGATGACACTCCACCTGGAGAGGCCCGTTCACGCCGCCTCCCCCGGGGCGCCCCACGCCGTTATTCGGAGCAGCATTGTAGGATACCAAAACCAGTGCGGCAACTTACTGGACATCACCTTGGTGCCATCGTTCTGCTGCCTTGGAACTATTCGCACAACAGTTTGCTACTGATGACCCACCCCCCGCGACGCCCCACGCCAGAAATCTGGACGTTGTGCTGCGTTGGGACTATTCGCACAGCCGACCGCTACTTCGTTGTTTTTCCCTAAAAATGTTTATATGTTATTACTGTTTTTGTTTTCTTGTATATATTTATAAGTTATTAAAGTTTTATAATCTTACTACTTTGTTGGAGTGCTATATATTTTTAATGTGACACATAATTGTAAAAACTTTGATGTACAAAGAGTCATCCCTGGAATCTTCCGCTTCAGGCTCGGTCCCCTCCCCAATCACAATACAGGATGGTTTTCAGATAATAGGAACGCGTCTGCTGTGACGGATCTCATCGAGTGTGGGCCTTGATCTACTATAACTCCTTTGAAGAGGGGTGATTCTTTACAGCTGGGGCCATAAACTACATCTGCAGGGCTAGCTGATACCCTAGGACCGGCCTGGACAATCGGACACAGAGGAAAAGGAGTGTCAGAGGGTGCGGTAGTGAATAGGGCGAAAGGGAGGTGTCGGGCGGGCACAGGGTGTGATTCTCAGGGAAGAGCAGCGCAGATGGGGGGTGGTTTATTACCCATGCATAAGACAGAGAGCGGGGGTGACCACTGCCTGGGGGAGATGCTTGCGAGGGTGGGGAGTCATGCTAAGGATCGACAGCGTGCACAGAGTCGGTCTGGTCAAGGCATCTAAAATGACTGCCGTGCACGACAAAAGTGTGGCATTTGAAAAAAGGCAAGATGGCGCAGACAATGTTTTTCAACACTTCCTGATTTCCTTCTAATCGAACGTTAACAGACGATGGGGCATATTACCAAAGTTAAGCGATATTTATCCCTAACGATGCTTAGCAACGATTTTTTTACCGCTAAGCATCGTCAGAAATTATCGCAGATAAACCTTGCTATTATCAAGGTTTATCGCAAATACGATAAAAAACGACCGCAATGCATTAATATTGCTGAAAACTCAGCGATATTCATGCATTACCGAGCTAATGCTCTTAGCCATGTTATCCACCTCCCATTGGATAACATGCCTTAGAACTGCTCAGGGCAGGTGCTAGCTTTTGGAGATATTCGCGCTTATCGCGAATATTTCCAAAAGTTGATAATAGGAGATAGCGATGTTAGCGACTGTTTCCAGTCGCTAACATCTTGGCATGCCCACTTTGCATGTCATTAGTGATAAATATCACTCACATGCAAAGTGGGGCCCAAGATGGTCGCTATCTCCTACTAGCCGTCGCTAACTGGTGTTAGCAACAGCTAGGTAATACAGATATAATTTTATCTCCGCGAAGCGGAGCGTTGTTACAGATATATATCTTTTTTTGAACGTTAATTTCTCAAAATCCACTGGAGCACATATATTGAGACCTAGCAAAGGCACATCGGACTACCAGTCCCTACAATTTTGCCAAGTTTCGTGCAAATCCATTCAGCCGTTCGATTATTATTATTTTTTTTTTTTTGCCTCGCGGGGCCCTTTTAAAACCTCCACATCAAACCTAAAAGGTCAAGGAGGATCTACTATGCCCCCTTATGGTCATTTGCCCCTTCGCTTTGGCCTCCTCTTGTCTCTCGATCCTACCGAGAGACAAGATGGCGGCCGCTACGGACTGTTTGCAATATTTATAGACGCCGGAGAACCAATCAGCTTCGCAAACCTCCGTTACGCGAAGCGGAGCGCTGTTACAGATATATATCTTTTTTTGAACGTTAATTTCTCAAAATCCACTGGAGCACATATATTGAGACCTAGCAAAGGCACATCGGGCTACCAGTCCCTAATATTTTACCAAGTTTCGTGCAAATCCATTCAGCCGTTCGATTATTATTATTATTTTTTTTTTTTGCCCCGCGGGGCCCTTTTAAAACCTCCACATCAAACCTAGGGGGTCAGCGAGGATCTACTATGCCCCCTTATGGTCATTTGCCCCTTCGCTTTGGCCTCCTCTTGTCTCTCGATCCTACCGAGAGACAAGATGGCGGCCGCTACGGACTGTTTGGAATGTTTACAGACGCCGGAGAACCAATCAGCTTCGCTTCACAAAGCTCCGTTACACGAAAAGTACGCGAACTGGAGCGCTGCCCGGTCCGCTGTTACAGATATATATCTTTTTTTGAACGTTAATTTCTCAAAATCCACTGAAGCACATATATTGAGACCTACAAAAGGCACATCGGGCTACCAGTCCCTACAATTTTGCCAAGTTTCGTGCAAATCCATTCAGCCGTTCGGGCTAAAAGTGAGGCCAACCGCCCTATGGAAAACTCAATGTTAAAAACACGTTTTGGGACCCCCCTTTTTTCTCGGCCCCCCCTTGACGAACCCCCCCCAAATTTTCAAGGGCTGCTCAGAAACAAAATGTGCCATTTTCCTGAAATTTTCAGCCAATTCCGTCCACAAACGCCAAAGTTATTAGACATAGAATTTTCAAAAATCCCATAGAGAAAAAATCCTAACTATATATACCTACTGGCGACCGCCAGTAGGTAATATATATATATATATATATTCACTGAATAAACCATAGGTTTCAGGAGTTATATAGTTAGGAATTAGTTTTTAAAAAACCTTTGAAATTCACTCAAAAAACTATAAGTTTTAGTGGTGTTATAGTTAGCTGGACATTTTACTCATACAAAACCAATGAAATTGCTCCTATATAGTTAGTTGGACTAACTATATTTGGCGCACCCGCAATCCACTGCTGATGATGTCACATATTACATCATTCATGACATGGTCAGTGACATCACTGATGACATCACAGATGACATCTCAAATGGCATCACTGATGACATCACTGATGACATCTCATTTGACATCACTGATGACATCACTGATTACATCATTCATGTGATAATACGATGCACCTCCTCACACTCTAATATAACCTTTGATACACCCAGTGTTAAATACAGACTTCCATTCTTGAAACCATTGACACACCAATACCAGTTACTACATAGGCACTCACTGATTCCTAGGTCTACACACACATCCACTCATTCACCCATACAATCACTCATACATACAGTCACTCATCAATGCAACACTATCATATGCACTCATACACCTATGCAGACACTCACACACTGCCACTCATCCATGGAGTTACTCACACACCTAGTCAGTCATGTAAAGAATCAATCACACTTCCATTTCCTCATCTATATAGTTATACACACAACACCTTATTCAAAGATATACTAAAACATACTTACTCTCTTATACAATCACTGATACAAGTACACATTGATCTGCACAGAGTCACACACCTCCCAGCCAGCCACACACTCACTCAGTCTCCCATACAAATACTTGGGCAACCAATCAATAACCAATATAGCCACTCATATAGCTACTGATCAACACATGCAGCAGCTTACACAACAACAGACATACTGATGCACACATTCACACAGTTTAGTCACTAACCTATGCATTCAGTAAGACACATTTAATCACTCACTCATACAGTCAGTCACGCACCTACTAAATCCTTCATCCAGACACTTATACATCCACTCATTCTTCAATATGTAAAACATATTTAAACTTTACAGAAAAACACAGTCACTGGATGATGTCATCAGTGATGTAATTTGAGATGTCATCAGTGATGTAACTGACCATGTCATGGATGATGTAATATGTGATATCATCAGCAGTGGATTGCGGGTGCGCCAAATATAGTTAGTCCAATTAACTATATAGGAGCAATTTCATTGGTTTTGTATGAGTAAAATGTCCAGCTAACTATAACACCACTAAAACTTATAGTTTTTTGAGTGAATTTCAAAGGTTTTTTAAAAACAAATTCCTAACTATATAACTCCTGAAGCCTATGGTTTTTTCAGTGAATTTCAAAGGTTTTTTTAAATGCTAATTCCTAACTATATAAGGCCTGAAACCTATGGTTTTTTCAGTGAATTTCAAAGGTTTTTTAAATGCTGATTCCTAACTATATAAGGCCTGAAACCTATGGTTTTTTCAGTGAATTTTCAAGGTTTTTTAAATGCTAATTCCTAACTATATAAGGCCTAAAACTTATGGTTTTTTCAGTGAATTTCAAAGGTTTTTTTAAATGCTAATTCCTAACTATATAAGGCCTGAAACCTATGTTTTTTCAGTGAATTTGCAAAGTTTTTTAAATGCTAATTCCTAACTAAATAAGGCCTGAAACCTATGGTTTTTTCAGTGAATTTGCAAGGTTTTTAAAATGCTAATTCTATTAGCGGATAACGTTTAAATATGTTAATATCCTTGTGGGACCAAAAAAATGTAGACAAATCACGGCAGACGTGTTTCAGCAGAACACCCTTTGACTGAGCCTACATACAATTAATGGTGGCTTATTTTCGATATGTATAGGTTAAAACTCCATCCTTCATTTCCATGACTCCCAGCTACTAGAACGCCAGCACAATCATTATCCTGGGAGCCATTTTGCAACCATCATCCGGCAATACATCTGAGTGCATAATTACTCTGTGAGTTCACACTGGATCAACAAAGGATTTCAATAACCCACATTATCATGAACTCAAGTCCAGTTTTCATTGAAATGTACTATTTTGTGAGTTTCACAATAATTCCCAAACTACAAAATTCATGTTTAACCATGCTAATCTACACAGATCTAATTGTTATATTTCATTACGCCCTGTGCATATTATTTATATTAGTCACACAGAAGCAGTTACTGCATTCCATTCCATTAACTCTTTTCAAAAGTGCACCTTAAATATCAATGATACAATTCAAGATAGGGTAGTCGCTGTGTTTCATTGTACTACTCCAAGAGAAAGTGCAACATGCTTTTCCACAAGGGTAGGTGATGAATAATTCCATTTCGCTTAAATGTCATATTGTGGTTATTTTTCTTGCGTATGGGTTGTTTAGTAAACAACAGTATATTCTGTCTAAAAAGTGTTTGTCAGCAGGCTTGTGAGAAGAATTCCCCCCACCCCCCCACACACACACACTCAAATATGTATTTTTCAAGTTATTTCGGTTTGTGCGCAGGACGTCAGAAAGCTCCACAACTGTGCGTGTTACCCTTCGCCGGCGGCCGGTATGCGTGCCAATGTGGCTGGTAACATTTATTAGCACAGCAGCGCCTCGATACCCGGGTGTTTAACCGCTATGTGAAGCGGTCCTTGCTGTTCTTTGCCCACCTGAGCTCTCCCTAATTGTTGTATTTTGGCAGATGCGGTGCGTTTACCTCGCCCCCGTCCTCCTTAGAGGGGCAGTTACTTTCCCGCCTTGCTTTCTGCTTTTATGGGGAGTTCTCGTGATTAAAGCAGGCCTCCCCCGGAGAGCAGCGGCGCAGCCACACTGCACACCGCTCCCCCCGCCCATTCATCAACCTGACACAGCACACATGGCAGGCTGCATCCGGCCTCGTAGCTTCCATCAGGCTGGGGCGGCGGAGCCCATTAAAACCCCTCTTCCTCGACGCTGCATTAACAGACTCATTCGCAGCTTTACAGCCCTGAGTCTGTGTGGGAGCAGCGCTGCCAAACATGCCTGCAAACAGCTGGAGCTAGCAAGCTTGTACGGGGAGGAACTTGACATTCACCAGTGGCGGGTTTCAGAAAGTGATTTTTGCCGAAGTTAATACCCATTCATATAGCTGGGTGAGTGAGCTTACACTGCAGATAGCTATATCTTTATCTCTCTGTCTGTGTTTGTGGTGTGTATTCCTGTAGGAAGTGGTAAGGAGTTGCATTACCGTACACTTCTGCCTTTCATCCTTCTCATTCCGGTCAATAGGTTAATGCACATACGGGAGAGAGCTAAGCAAGCACCCTGACGCTCAGGGGCTGGAACACTGCGTGGGCTGCCTGAAACTGAATTCCTTCAGCAGCTGGTAACGTATATCAACTAGAACTAGTGGGTTAATGCGCATACTGCGGAGCTCAGCTTGCAACCTTAAAGAAAGGGACTGGCTGAGCCTTTCATCCTTCCTTGTCCATACTTAGTGCCACTAAGCTGTACAAATCCCTGCACCTAATAATCATCGAGGCAGTACAGCTTCTCCTCTGCACTAGTTACTTAAGAAATGTTATTGTTAAATTATTTATTTATTTAGGATACTTGTTTAGGACAACGTTCACTCTCACGGGGTGTCTTGGCGCTGTGTAGAATCTAGCTGGCTCATTTTATGCACACACTGTTGTACTGTCTGGCACACGGCGGAAGCAGCGAGGTCTCCGTTCTGATTGTATGACAAAGGCGCTAAGTTGTGCCTGCACTCATATTTCAGGAAGGTTTCAAATTGCGTAACAAATGCAGCACGTCACCACGGACACTTAAATAGCCCCATAATAAACCACAGAAATCGGTCTGCTTGTCCGACTGTTTTAAGCTTTGTGACCTGTACACTCAAGGGGTTCCAAACTGTTGAAGTCTGACTTTCGTGCCAGTGCTTGGCTCGTGAGAAAGAAACGGCAATGGTGAATTACAGACTGCCTCTCGGGGTAATTAACGTCACCCTGCCCCCTGACAGGCAGTCACATGATTATTTGAATACTAAATGGAAGCAAGAAGGGGATGGTGGGGAAGGCCTGCTTGGGTGCGCGTGACACTGATTGTAAGATGTTTATTTCCTTTTATTGAGGAGAGCTGGAGAGGCCCCCAGTCAGTCAAGCCTGAAAACCAGGCCGTGTTCTAATTCGTTATTGGCTAGGCACGAGGAGGCAGCGTCACTGAGATCAGTGCGTTCTATTGAGAGATCTGTAAGTAGCCTAGGTCACAGCGGGGCTCTCCCAACACCACGGGGGCCCCGCTGCGGTACGGG
The DNA here is from genome assembly GCF_964261635.1 of Lissotriton helveticus. Classification (NCBI taxonomy): domain Eukaryota; kingdom Metazoa; phylum Chordata; class Amphibia; order Caudata; family Salamandridae; genus Lissotriton; species Lissotriton helveticus. The sequence goes on along the minus strand of NC_136063.1, from coordinate 1,746,583,720 downwards.
CGGCGTCTTCTCTTTTCCCGGGGCTCCCTCAGCACACGGGAGCCCCGCACCAGCCCACACTTCTTCCTCGGGACGGCAGCATCACCCGGTCTCCCCCTCTGCACGGGAGACCGGACGGACACATCAAAGGCTTCCCCCAGGCAGGGGGAAGCGGAAACCACGTCCTCCCGGCCCCGCCCACAACCAGGCGGTGGCCATCTTGAGGCGGCTCGGGCCGCGGCGGTGATCTCGGGGGGCAAAACGAGGGGTGGGCACCCTCGATATTAAAATAAAGAGATTAAAATAAAAGAGAGAAGCCCCCCAAGGCCCCCCCCAATTTGTTTTCTGAAAAATCGCACGGTGCGCGCTTACAGATATATAATTTTTTTCTCTTTTAATTTTCTCAGGAACTACTGGGGGGGTTTACACTATTTAACCAAAAGCGTGATCTGCGTACCAGACTCTACCATTTTGACAAGTTTGGTGTAATTCCGTTAAGCGGTTCAAGCTGTAGCCGTGTCTAAAGGTCCTATGGAAATTAACATGGGGAAAACACGTTTCGGGACCCCCTTCTTTCTCAGCCCCCACTTGACTAATCCCCCCAAAACTTTCAGGGAAGGAGAGGAGCGGAGCGGGTCATCTTCTTTGAGAAATTTGCGAAGATTCATCAACCAGCGTCAAAGTTATTCCCAATAGAATGTTGCGGATTTCCTATGGAAACTAGGTCCTAACTATATATACCTACTGACGACCGTCAGTAGGTAATATATATACTATATATATATATATATATATATATATATATACACACACATATATATTGATGATATATGGCGATTCTTAAATATTTAGCTGCTACAAAAAGTGCCCATGAAACACCTTCCCTTGATACTGTTGCTGTAAAGAACGCACAAAGCTGTGCATTAGTAATGATGTTTATGTTTCTCCTTTTGCAGCTGTCGTTGCAGCAATCGTAACATGGAAAGTAGTTTTGATGCATATAACCTTTGCTATACCAGATTTAGAAGAGTTTTCTTTTTAGTATTACAGATCCTTAGGATAGATTTTGCAAAAGTTTATTTAACAGTATGCATGAAATGCCTTAGGATATTCTTACTGTTCTCAATTTGTACAACATTATATGATATAAAATGGATTGTTTACGTTTTAAAGGATGGAGTCCGTGAGATGCTCAAAGCAGTTGCCCAAAATGGCCTTGCAAAGCTCTCACTCATTACTAAAACCTTTGGGAAATGCCACTAACCTGGACAGAAATGTTTTCAAAAATGTTGTTGTACTAGAAGAGCAATTGAGAGTTACCATGATAGGTGTGTATTAGCAGTCGGACAGCTGAGAAATGAATTATTGAATAATCACTCTGCTGAGCTAAGTTGAAATCGACCTATACATTCTACAAAGTGTACAGTGTGAGAGAAATACTATTCTCAAATATTAAAATACCCCATGGCCCCAGTATCTGTCAATCAAACTGTTGTGCAGGCTTATTAATAAAAGAAAATATGATGGATGCTCATGTTTCAAAAACTGAGCCAACAGGTTTTGAAAAAGTGTTGAACACAAATTAGCTCATCAGGGGATACTTTTGTATCTGTTTTTCGGCTGAATGGCCATTTAGAAATAATGTTTTTTTTTCTCAGTGCTGATGCATATTGAAGATGATTTTGTGACTACTTGCCGACGTAGTTACTTTTCACGTGTACATATTAGTAGGTCATTTTATGTGTATTAATGAAGATGCAATTCTTGGCTAATATCTGGCTACTAATCAGGTTGGAACTGCAGCAGTAAGGAGGCGGCAAAAAATACAAACAGTGTGCACTGGGGTATATAAGAATCAGGAGTCAACTCAGTCAAGGAAGTACTATTAAAGAGAATGGGAGTCAACATATCCTGGAATGTAACGTTTCCAGAGGAGAGTGACGGGGTAGGAAATGGGAATGAGCAACCAGAAACTGTGGAAGCATGGACAGAAACCTCGACATACTTCCTAGAAGTGAGACATCAACTCCACGGGTGAATCTCATTATGTCATTAGTCAATTTGTGTCTGCAGTTTAAGCAAGAGATCAGTTGTTTTAGCCAGAGTTTACAAAGTAAGTAGGTCTGCATTTGTGTTTGTAATTAACAGGATTGCTTTACTTACCGGTTTGAATTATATTTAAAATGAGAGAAGCTCTTGTAGTACGATGAACTAAAGGTAAAATAGAGGAAGGGGAAAATAATAATACATGGAATTATATATGGGTAACTGAATAACAAGAATGCTTCACACTGTAAGGTTCACAGAAGAGTTCGGAGTGATATTAAATGTTATCATTCAAAACTCCAAGGTGAACAAAGTCTCTCCCTTATGCACACTTTCCCTTGTACAATTTAATCATATGAATACCCACCAAATAATCTGCCCCTGCGTTCAGCTGCTATTCGGCAGCAGACAAGTAATGGGGCGTCATGCATAACAAGGCTTCTACCCGCCGTCCCAAATGTAAAAATAGTTAGCCTCCAGCCACCCAACCTACCGCTCTATGTGACAACCCACTATGCCACTCCTAAAGCTGTGCCCTTTTGCCATCTTCAGAGCAGACTGCTAGCATCGTGCTGACAGGTTCTAAGACCACATTGATACAACAGCCTGCCATTCCCTTATGATGTCTCATAAAATTTTTGTTACTCACTGTTGTTATGTCATAATAGGTTTTTTATCAGAAAAATGGGGGTAAGAGGAAAAACTGGGTTCACCCTACTCAATAGTATATACACTCAACAATAGAAAATCCCAGCAGGGGGAAGAGCTTAGAAAATGGCACCTCTCCACAGCAATGGAAACGCTAGAAATACATAGTTTTTCCAGAAAACCCTCACCCGCCAGTGTTGCCCCTTGGTGACATGCTTCATCATTGGGGTTCATTCTGATCCGCTGCAGATCAAGGTGTGCTACGACCAAGCAAATATGCTGGAGCACTTGGAAATAATTTCTAAGATAAAGACAGTGTTTGTGAGGGGAGAGGAATGTAAGTACTATGAAGTTAAAAAATAACTGACTAGTAGGACCCTTACTGTATTCCTGCCTCTAGATGGTATGGTTAAAATCAGGGTGTTCTGTAGGAAGAAATAGGTTGCAAAGAGTTTATCTCTTCAAATCGGTCAACATGTTTTGAGCATTGCCCCTATTGGCTCTTCGCCATGAGCTACAGGAAACTAGTTCCTATTGGTGCCACTCTTTAATGTCCTTAATAGGAATACAATAATTAGCATGCCATGCGAAATCACATAACATATATATAATTGATACTACTGTAAACAGTAACGTCACTCCGTATATGTAGCAAAAAAAAAGAGTGGAAAGTTTGAAATCCTGTCTGCCATAGGCTGATATACCTTGATTCGCATGTAAACGTAATGATGTGAACACCCTAGTGTGGAAGTGTTTTATAAATATGTATATCAAGTGATCACACTGTGTGTAAATGCATGCTAAACACACAGCCTATACATTCCTAAAGTGGCAGAGAAACACCTTGCCTCATGTGGTGGCATTATATAACAACAAGACAAAACAAACACTTTTATTAAAATACATACATTAAAGACACCGTACTAGTGCATCATGATCATGCCAGAGAGGAGGGGGGTCTGCAGTCACACCCTACAAGAAGACGAAAGTCATAGCCTTCAGTTGTAGATTAGTTAAAAAAAATATATCTGGTTCCTAACAGTAAAAAGGACCTCCCGGCGTGGTGGGTAATTTCCCTAACAAAGTATGTTGCAAAATAACTTCAGAATGGACCCACCCTTCTCACTTACTTCATCAAGTCCGTCTCCAGCCTTCTTGCTTAATCAGATCCCCAGAGACCGCATCTTACTGGTGTGTGTCCCAGGGAGGCTTTTTGAACAGACGCGTACCATGTAGCTTCTGCACACGTGTGTCCAACAAATCTGGACCGCTCAGTGTCTACAAAATGGCTGTCCACATCGGAACACAACCAGGGCCGTTGGTGTCTTTTCAGAAATAGAAAACTGTTATCTCAAAGTTTTCATGAGGCAATCATAGTGAACGATGGAATTGTCATAAAACCTTCAGGTGTAGATACCGAGTGGAGGCTAGTATAGTCTTAGTTGCAGAGATTTTTTTTCATATGAGTATATTTTCAGAAAAAAATGTGTCATAGTCCAGGGGGATTTTTAACCATTCGTTTCTTATGTTTGTACTTGACAGGCATTGGTAGCGGAAAAGCTCCAAATACAAATGGCTTATGAATGCTGGTTGTCTCAAGTGTGTGGTGGGATGGTTATGTTTCTGGTCCTTCTGCTCTTAGTTGCCTAAGTATGATGGACCCTCAAAAAAGATGGTTGTAAGGATACAGTGAAAACTACACCCACATCAGAGAAACTGACCCTACAGGATGTTGTCATTGAGACCATGGGTGTCAGTTTTGAGTTTGAAGACCCATCTCTGCTCTTTTTCAAAAAGCCTCCTTTTAGAATTTTTGCATTTTTATATATTCCAGAACTACCCATTTTAAATCACAAGATGAAAGCAATTAAGTTTGAGTTGTCTATTGCGTCACTCAGAGCCCCCAGGTGAAAAATATTCACATAATTCACTTTTTAACCATCTATAATTTTATGAATAAAGACCACAAAACTGTCTGACCCTGCTTTCAACTGCTGCGCTGGGGCAGAGGAGTAATAGAGGAGATCATTATACCATCGCCTCTCCTCCCTGACCGAAATCCAGAAAAAATACCCTGCCTAAAAACCTTAACCAACCCCACCATTTTCCTTGCCTATCTTCCCTCTCCTGCGGCTGTGCCTTTCCGTCAAAGCAAAGAAGCAATGCTGCCCTGACAGGCTCTCAGAGAGCTATGCCAGCCGGGCCTGAAAGGCCTTTATGATGTAAGAACTGTGGCTATCTTGTTCTGTGATCAATTGTTGCTAATCAAAGGAGAGTTGCCAGATTTTAAATCTGGTGTGAACAATAGAGGCTTCCTATGGAAGCCATGCATAGCAAGGCATTTACATATACAATTACCAAAATAAAAGTCTAACTTCGACCAAATGTATTGACTATCACTGAAGATAAGGGACAGCAATTAAATCGGCAACTGCCAACAAAAATGTTACTGGATAATTTCACTTTGTGAATATCAAGTTCATCTCTGTAATCAATCTTCGCATATTTGTTAATATGAAAAAAGGCCCACGTCAGCACAAATGCCTCTTTTGCATTTACAAGAGAGAGGGCAAAAACACCAAGAGGAAATATGTGCTCAAGACACGTTTAACACCTAACACACTCCGCTCCACCAAAGCTAATAAAATCCACATGCACTTAACAATATAAGAGAATAGAAATGCATTAAACAAACATTCATTTACAAATGCAATTAAACATGATGATATGGGGAATATATGTAAAATCGACAGGGCTATAAGTATAACAGCAGCACTTCATGATAACAATATTACCATATGTGAATGCATTTCCTTTTTTTCTTATTAATATTTTTTATTTTATCGTACATATATGAGCAAACATACAGAAGACCACAAAAAGACGGTTTACAACAAGATTAACATAAGCTAGCTTTTCCTTGTCATAGCACCAATAGATTCACAAAGATGAACATTTACACAGGGCAGAGATAAACGACACCAAACACATGCCATATATACATGGGCGATTTAATAGCACTGGTAATTATTATTACATTTGTGCTAAGGTTAAAGCTTACTCTTCTACTTTAATCCCTCCACCCATTCTTTGAGAAGACGAGGGGTAGATGTATCAAGATTTTCGTTAGCGATTTCTTAATAGCGAGTCGTTGCGAATCGCTATTAAGAAATCGTTAAATGCGATGTATGTATGTTTCTGCGACTTTTTAGCGATTCCTTAGAAGTCGCAATTTTTTTTTAGAATTTTATGCGACTTCTTAATTTGCGAATTTCGCAAATTAAGAAATCGCAAAAAAGCGTGAATCTGCTGCTGCCAACAACGAAATAGCTGAGTCATACTCAGGAAATGAGCTTGATTAGTTTCACCTGCCTGCCTGAGCCACACCCAGTGGCAGTTGGAAACCTGTTTGGCTGGAGAGAGGAGCTGCTTGACTTCAGGATGGAGCCTGCAAATTCAGAAGGAGGCCCCTCAGCAGAAAAAAGAAAAAGGAAGCAAAAGTTTTCAGAGAAGGAGGTGGAGACACTGGTGGAGGAAATGGCCTGCAACCATGAACTTTTGATTGGGAAGCAAGCCAAATATGTTCCTGAAGTCAGGAAGAGGAAGTTATGGCTGGAAATCCAGGAAAAAGTCAATGCAGTTGGTGTCATCCCAAGATCAATTGATGAAATTAAAAAGCGTTGGTACGACATGAGGCTGAGGGCAAAGGAAAAACTTGCTGAGAGACTAAAGGATGCCAATAAAACTGGTGGAGGATCTGGAAATGTAGACCAACCAACCCCACATGAGGAGCTCATTGAATCTACAATTCAGCATGAAAGTGTTTCTGGAGTCTCTGCCATTGACAGTTCTGATCACACAGTTGCTGAACATGGTAAGCAGGATGTTTGACTTTTTCATTGCTTAATTTAAAAGCATGAGTGTATGTGTATGAGTGTGTGAGCATTATTCCATGTGTTTAATAAATTACAGCACTTACATGTGTACATTGATCCCCTTTTTTGTTTAACATTACTGCTTAATTATGATATGCTGTACATTTAAGCTGCACTAACATACATGCATCTGAATAAGTACACAATACTATCTCTTTAGTTAGCATAATTTAATAGGCATGTAGCACACAGAAAGGCAAGCATCTCATGTGACTCTTTCTTTATTCCCAGATCATGTTGTAGATTCACATGATGGTGATGGGGGGCAATCCTCACAGGAACATATTACAGCCCCAGAAGAAGTCAATGTCAGTGATGAGCATGAATCATTGTCTTTTTTGAGAAGAAAAAGAAAAGCAGTTGCACAACTGCAACCTTTTGAGGAATCTGATGATGAACCTGAGGGATCAACAAATAACATAACTGTGTCAGAACAGGAAGTTATAAATCTTGACACAGTTAGTGATTCTGCTTCAAGAAGATCATATTTTAATAATAATACCAGGAGAAGCAGGGGAGAAGTCACAGAGACAGCAAATGTTTTTGCTGGTTTGGAGAACAACATGCTTTCTGTGCAAGAAAAACAACATAAAGCATTAAGGTCAATTAATGCCCAACTAAATAAATTAAACAAGAGTAACAATAAGGTGGGTGATGGTATGAGGCGGATGGCTGACTCCATGGACAGACTTTGTGTAGCTTTTGAAAGATCAGAGTCAAACAGAGTGAGGGATTCTCGCAGTCATAATATCAGACTACAGAAGTACTATGGAGCTATAAATAGACTATGCACTGTGACTTCACAGAGTAATAGGAGAAGCATTGCCATGCAACGCATGGTTGGTGAATGCAGTAGAAATGTGGCCAAAGGGCTGGATAAAGTATCCCATTCTTTTGAATTATTAAAGACTTGTCAGAAAGGGGCAAGTGCGTTCTTTGAGGCCATTGAGACTGAGGACACTTCCAGTAGAACCAGCAGTAACCCTACACCCACTTTGGACACCCCTGACATGAGGAGTGGAAGCCTTGGTAGCCAACATACATCTGTGAGGAGAAGTGGGCCAGGCCAACGCAGGAGTAGCAGAAGGGGAAAAAATTAAAATGAAAATTCAACATATCTATTAATAAAAGAGAATGACACTGTGAGCAAACATTGTCACATGTATGTCCTGTGGATTAACAGGTTCCAGGTTTTTGTTACCCTTCTAATTTTGAAAAATAAAAGGTTTACACAATGAAAACAAAGATGTTGTGTTTTTACTTCTTACCTAAAAATAATTGTTTGTAATTTCTGCACGCCTTTGTCGCCCAGCCACTGCTCCTAAACCGGTAGCACATCTTCTTGGTGGAGGGACATCATCATTGTCTGAAGATTCAGGGTCACTCACTTCACATTCTGTTCCTTTCCTAATAGCCATGTTATGTAGCATAGCACAACTTGCAATTATTTTGCAACACAATGAAGGTTTATATTGCAAGGATCCTCCACTTTTATGGATTCTTCTGAACCTGCTTTTCAAAATTCCAAAAGTTCTTTCAATAACTCCACGTGTTGAACGGTGTGCCTTATTGTATCTCCTTTCATGAATGTTATTTGGATTTAGATAAGGTGTCAAAATGAAATCACGAACTGCATAGGCACTGTCTCCTAAATTTAAATTTCAAAAATGTGACAGTTTTAACAATAGGTTGACAAAAGTTTTACAATTGATTTTGTTTTTTTAAGTAGCACTTACCAAGCAGAAATCCATCTCCAAATTCACCAGCACTCAAACGTCCATGTAATCCACTGTGTCTATATATATATGAATCATGAGTGCTTCCTGGAAATTTTGCAACAATGTCAGTAATAATATACTTAGCATTACACACCATTTGAATGTTTAAAGAGTGGTAACTTTTCCTATTCCTATAAACATGCTCAGTTGCAGCTGGAGGTGTAATGGCAATATGTGTTCCATCTATACATCCAATTACATGTGGAAAATGGGCAATTTGATAAAAATCAAATTTTGAAATTTGGATATCTTGAGGTGTGCTGGAGAAGTAAATATGATGTTGCAACCTGTTCATCATTGCATCCAAAAATACCCTAAAAAACCTTGAAAAGGCACTCTGAGATACTCCTCCCACCTCTGCAATCACCCTTTGAAAAGATCCTGAGGCAAGAAGGTGCAGGGAACATAAGACCTGCACATGAGTTGGTATAGAATGTGTCCTGTGTGTTTCATGCTCCAAAAAAGGCTTTAACTCCTCTATTAAGTCCAAAATGGTATGTGGATGCAGTCTATATTTCTCAAAAATGTCTTCTTCAGTCTGTTGAAATAAGGTAATCCTCAATTTGAAAATCCTTTCCTGCCTCTGTCTCATCTGTGCAAGAGCTTGGATGCGCAGTCTTCTAGCTATCAGGTAAAGTCCAGCCATGGTTCTGTTCAAAAAATCAGTTGGGGCTGTCTTTTAAACATTCAAAAAAAATTGCACCTGGTTTGACTTAGTGTTAATTGCAAATTCTTAATTTGCGATTTGCCGTTTTTCGCTATTTGCTATTCTTTGATACATTTCATAGCGACTTCTTAAAATGCGATCATGCAAAATAGAGAATCGCTAGGAAATATTCGCATAAACATGAAATCGTAAATAACGAAACGCAAAAAATAGCGATTTCTTATTTAGCGCTGCGAATTAACACATACATCCCGAAATATGCAAAATATTCATTAACGATTCGTTATGGTCAAAATTCTGCGAATTTCGGCCATAACGATTCGCAAAATGCTTGATACATCTAGGCCTCCATATCTTAATCCCTTTACCTCTTCCTTTCCTTCTTTTATGTTCGTAGAGTGCTTTTTCCATAATAAATATATGTAGATGCCGAGCTTTCCATTGCCCAATGGTTGGAGACAGAGGATCTAGCCATGCTGAGTAGATACATAATCTGAGCACATACATAGCTATAAATAGAAACTCACTGCTAGAATCATCTTGAGCAATTACCCCTAATAGCATGAGCTGAGGAGACAGCTGTACTTCTCTTTTCAAAACATATTGCAAGAAGCCTGAAACTTCACCTCTTAATATATCAGGACTAGAACATGTAGAAAATTGTGAGTCATGTCCGCCCCATGTATATAACATCTAAAGCAGTGGGCCCTTTGATACCGCCCCATTTAATGATTTTAGCCTGGGTGATATATAAATCATAAAGACTCTTAAAATGTTGGGCCCGTAAACTTGCCGTACATAGTACAGTATTCGCTATTTCTATTCATTTACGAAAGCACGAATCACCCACATCCACCCTATCCTGCCATTTCAAAGAGTGCTTTTCAATATCATCTGCTACACCCTCCAGAAAAATTCTATACAACGATGAAATTGACGGGCCAGATATGCCAATGAGGACTTCCATCATTGGAGTTACTGAAAACCCCAATGGCCCCTGCTTTATTGAAGAGGAAATCCCTTATAAGTAAGAATTTGAAAAAGTCCTGACGATTAATTTTAAATCTAGCCATAACTGTATAAAAAGAGGCTATATGCTCCCCAGTCGAAAGATCGCCGATCCTAAACACCCTTGATTTCTCCCACCTTTGTAGATACTCGTCTGCCAATGTCCCCGTTATCTGATTATTATCCATTAAGGGGGTATACCTGCTAAATCTGTAATTAGGTTCATTTATTTTTAACAAACAGCCATTAGCACGTGAACCAATCACATTTTCAAACATAGAGAGCACATGATTAGAGTCGGTGTCCCCATTTTTCATAGTGCCAAATAAAGGCCAATAGTATTTTAGAGAGGCTGCTAAGTAATATAATTTAAAATTTGGTAAACGAAGACCACACCTTTCTCTGGGAAGAGATAAAAAATTATTCGATCTACGTGTCCGCTTATAAGACCATATAAATCTGGCGACCTACCTTTCAATCTGCCTAAACCATGCATTATGTATTTCTAAAGGAATTGTACGGAAAATATATAAAAGTTTAGGCAAAATCATCATCTTAATCAGATTGCATCTGCTGATTATGGATAGCTTTAGGTTTTCCCAGCAGGACCTTATCGTTCTTGATTTTACCGATTATGGGGGTAAGATTTATATCTATAACTTCTTCTACCTTAACTCTTACTCGTATACCTAAATATGTAGCCTCTTCTACTATCCTGCTGTCTACAGCAGAGATATGCCTGTTAACTAGAATCTGGGTTCAATCGATAGCCAGAAAATGACCCAAAATGCTCCACCAGTGTCTCTACTTCGATCATTGCCCTGAGAGGCTCAGAGGTGATAATAGCCACGTCATTTGCATAGGCTAATATTTTTGTATCCCAGCCGTGTAGACTAAATGGGGAGATACTCACAGTGGCCTCGAGATGCCTGAGGAAGGAGTCCATGTATATCGCGAACAGCAAGGGGGAAGATGGACACCCCTGTCTAGTGCCCCTGGCAATCACAAGAGGTTCTGACTCTCCTCCCATAATTTGAAGCTGAGCTGTGGGTTTATTATACAAAACCTGTTGTAGCAGTGTTTCTGTTCTCCCACAGAACTGTGCACAGAGGATTGGAACCTCAGCGAATTAGGGTGACCCAAAACTACACATTAGTACCCAACAACCCCCTTACCGAGCTAGCTACAGTGTCTCATTGGTCATAACAAACTCCCAATGTTTAGACAAACCAGAACATGAGCTTACAATACCTCAGGTTACGTGGAACACATGAGCACTCTTTCGTTATACTATAATTTCAAACCAGAACGTGGAGTAAATGAGGACACGTGAACATTTGAAATATTTATTTACTAATGCCGTCTTCTCAGGCGCAGTATCTTAGTTAATACAAGGAAACATATTATCAGAAGCAAAGTTATCAGCATAGTTACTAGTCCATAGAAAGCAAATGGTGACAGCATGTTAACATGCTGTAATGAATAAGAGTTAACAACACTTATTTCTCACCCTCCCTAACACACATATTATATTAATAGCTAAGAAGGTCTCTTTGGGTTTGAATTAGGGCGGGCCCATACCTCAGGATCCTAGAATGAAGGATCACATCAGCATACACCAGCTCTCTCTGCATGCGAACAGCATCAAGTGTGTTGTGTGTGTCAAGCAAAGCAATATAAAACCCGCCTTAAAGCCAAAGTTGGCAGAAGATGCACTGATATTATGTCTATGAAGGCGCGAAGATCAGACCTCATAACAATTCAGTATCTTGTTCCTGAAGCTTCAGCACTCTCTGTACAGACATAGTTTATTGAGCAAAGCTGATATCAGAGTAATAACATATTATTCTCATGTAAATCACAACGAACTACTAGGTTGAAAGCTAAATCAACAATTAAGTGTCGTGTGCAGAAGCAGCAAAAGGAAAAATGGCGTTTAAACATGTAATGTGCCTATGCTAACTTAACGCATTATAAAGATATATAGTAGCTATATGACACCCCCCCATGATCCGAGGACGGATAAGATAAGATAAGATAAGGGCAACTTCATGAAAGCAGAGTTCAACAACCATGGACAACCTTATAAGTATATATAAAAAAAAAACTGCAGTAACCAAATCAAAATATAAAAAATGTCACAAGCACTCAAGCCAATAGGACTGGGAGGTGAAAAAATGCAAAAAAAAATGGGGCACCATCAAAAACCAGGAAGTCTTTTCAAGGCAAGACCGAATATGCAAAATATGCAGCTACAGCCTCCAACAGGAAATCACCGTCTTCATCCGAAAACAGTTCAGCCATCCAATTCAAAAGAGGAAAAGAGCAAATGTGTTCTCCCAACACTGGCGCCTTTATTACCATCAGAGGACAACCCAGAGGGTTTTCAAGAAAGCTTATTGCCAAGAAATCCTGCGCTGCTGTAAGAACGTTCCAAGGACCCATTAGTTCATGCATCGCTGCTAAGGCCATAATCCTGTCGCCAGTACAAACCAACTCGTGAGTAACGATGGGACTCATCAGCTGATTAAAGTCGACTTCAGGAGAAACCGGTCCGCAGAGACACAAATCAATGGCCCAATCGAAGCCACAGCTTAGGCAGTGAAATACAGGCTGGACACAGGTGAAGTAGGAAAATCGAAACGATAATCCATATGCCGTGCTTAAAATCGCAAGCGGCAACGTGCCATAATATTCAAGCAGTCGGTCCCGAAACAGCGCTAGGAGGGGCTGGGCTGCTCCTTCCACACGTGGGGCATCCATATTTAAGGAAGCAAACAATCACTAGAACGGCTGCCGCTAGTGCCAGGATAACCGGGAATCCACCAAATAAATTCGAAAAAATGGAATGGAAGAAAGCAGGGATGACTCCAAAGATTTTTTCAAATGAAGTTACAAGACCACTGCTAACAGATTTTAAAAAATGCGCCAGCCCATTTGTGGAGGACGCGTTAAAGATAGAATGTACCATCTCGCTGAAATGCAATGGTAAATCAGTATTTAAAAGGGCCTGAACTTCTGTTCGTGTATTAGCTATGTGAAGAACGAAAGTTTCCCTAGCCGAACTCAAGGCCACTTCTTTCTGGGACAATAGAGCCCTTATTCTGCTCATGCCGCTGAATTCTGCTTTCAAGGTTGGGATGCGTGGCCAAATGGAAACCTCCCTATTTTCATGTGTGGGTGGGTACAGGACATTTCTGCAGCAAACGACACGCTCAGTTACGGTTACCACATAAGCTACCCCTTTAATCAACCCGCAACAATCTTCATTATTTAAAAGTAAATAACTTCCGTTTCCCAACAAGGTAAAAGTTGGGGCGATTGCAGGTACTGGAGTCCCTTTTAAAACACAAGCTAAGTTAGGCCGGTCTTGGTTACAAGAGCCGTGCAATTGTATATGCCTACACATCAGCAAATGGTCTGGTGTTTCCGTACACTCCTCCCCATTCAGATAAACTCCCTGGCTGTCTTTCAAACATCTATAAGTGAAAGGAAGGGACCAGACTTCATGGAGAAATGCACTACCTAAGGGCTCATAGCGACCTATGGCAACATATTGCATACAATTTGTAAATTTATACAGTGCAAAAGGCAAAGTTATTAAACCGTGGATAAGCCACGTTGCTTCGCTGTCCTCTGCCACCGAAAAAGGCAAGGACTCCAATTTCTCAATATGTAACATAGAAAAAGAAGCATCCCGCATGGAAAGCAAGCGCTGCTTGTCAGTCAAATTAAAGGGGGCAAAGAGAGAAGAAACATTCATGTAGGTCCATGGCACCTTGCCAGCCTTCAATGTTTGAAGGGTCCATGCAAATTGCATGACAGAACGTAATTGATTCTGACCATGGTATAACACAGACTCTTCATCATGCACAATATCCACTACAGAAGACACAATATTATCCAAAGTGTAAATGCATGTTAATACTATTATCTACCACAGCAAGCACCTTTTCTAAATTCGCCTGATCTATAGCTCTAAGGCGTGTCGCAGCCTCAATCTGTGATGTCTTCCAGATTTCATTGTAAATAGCATATATCCATCTTTTTGATCTACCACTAGCCGGGCCCTTAATGAAATCATTTAAATCCACATCATCATTCAGCTTTGCAAGATGTAATTTAACTGCAGACAATTTAGAATGTTTTAACCAATTCTGACATAATTTGCCCACAGAGTAAGTCGTGACAGAATGATCGATTTCAAAACGTGGATCAGGTCTGACCTGTGTAAAGCCATCAGATAAACCCAGAAAAACGGTGCTGGCACGAATCGGCACTTCTGTGCCACATCAGCCAACCTTTTAGATCCATACTGGATATGTTAAAGGATGAATTTAATAATAGGGTCTGCAAGTCCCTAATTGAAAACTGAGTATTATTACTCCAGCCAGAATATTCCTCTAACTCAGGGATGGTCGGAGTATTCAATTTTTTAGAAGTAGCCAATCCAAAGCAAGTTGTCTGTAAAATAGAAGAATTCAAAAACAACATCTGATTCGGGATGAGACAAGCACGGTGCAAAGCCTCAGTTCCTTGTACCTGCCAGCCTTTAGAACCCCAAACTGATTTTAGGTCAATAGTATCCTTCCACAATTCATAGCCACCAACAGCCAGCTGATCAAGAAAGGACTTCGAATAAAATAATTTGGTATCGGTAAGTCTAACCTTGGACATAGGCTTCTGTGTCATTTTGAAATAAAAGGACTCGGGATTGGACTGATTGAAGTCAGTAAAATAAGTGTACTTTTTCAAAAAAGTACTTGAACTGCCTTGTTTAGGAGCTGGGCAATGCTCCCATTGTGTATAATTTACAGTATTCATTCTGGACGCTGTTTTATGAAAGAAGTGATTGCCAAAATGTTGAAAGCAAAACAAATCACCATAATTAGCAGATTCTAAGTACAAATCTTCTGCATCAAAGGCTGCATAGTATTTTAAATCAGAAAACAAAAACTCTACGGCCTGAACATCCCAATCATCAGAACGTATGTTTTGTTTCACTACATCCCCCATGTTAACCCTAAGCACATTGGGGACATTAACAACCTCGGTAGGGCCATGTATTTGAAACCTAACGGCATCCCACACTATCCCATCAAGGACAGGCCAAGCAGTGATGTTAACAAATGTCAAGTCTCTTTTCAATCTGTGTGCAGAATGCGATGAGGAAAGGGGGGCCAAAGTTCCATTTAGATGTCGAATGCAAGTTCTTTCTTCGACATAGTGTCCATTCATAAGACGGAAAAAATAAAACACAAACCCAATCGACATAAAAAGGTAAATTGAAAAAAGCACCAGCCAAATATATGTCCAAGGCGAAATTTAAAAAATGTTTTTTAAACAAGCTGGCATAAACTGCAAAACGTGAGGGTTTCTTCGAGGCATTGGAAACAGAGTCAAATGAAAATCTGGATTCTGTGGCCAAACGGGCTTGCAGGTCAGGCATGGACAAGTCAGTGGGGTAAGTATAGTCAATTTCAGCAAGGTCTGTACCGGGCAAAGTACTTAATAAAGGACTGGAAAGGACTGGAAATAGCAGGCAACTCGATTGCCACTTCAGTTTCATGATTAGAAGCAGTGGGCAAAACTGAATTTCTCACAATGGAAGGACAGGAAACAGCCGGTGTCATACTAAGAAGAATCGGCCACTCTGTGTATCTTGACATTGTCAATTGAGATAAACCTGTTTTCCTCACGACCAGGAAGTGGTGGTAAAATGACTGTTCTTGTGCCCTTCACTCCAAGCACTGGAACCGGAGTTCGATAGGAAGGACCAAATTCTTTCTTGTTGTCGATCTTCTCTCGAACCAGTTCTCCAACTTGGGGTAGCCAGCCGACTACCGGGATCTGCAACGCAACATCCGACGTGGAGGGCAAATGTTCCTTTGCAAGACTGTCTCTGGTCTTTTGTAGATTCTGTAAAACAGTGCAATGTTCATCTACGTCAAAGGTTGTGGCGCGAGCCACGCAGTCTAGACCGTCAAGGTCAGGGACGAACATCTTGATGCCAAAGAGCATTTCGTATGGGGTCCACCCACCCAGAGACCTTCTAGGGAGATTATTAAGAGCACGCTGCACGCCATACAGGTGGGCTAGCCAGTTTCTGCCAGTGCCTATAACTCGAGCTGTCAAAGATTGCTTTAAATCACGGTTCATTCGCTCCACTACACTGTTACCCTCAGGTCTGTAGGGAGACGAAAACTTGACTTGGACCCCCATCGAATTCATGGCATCCTTATACGCCTTAGAGGCGAAAGCCGGACCCTGATCCGAATGGAAGGTACCACAGGCAAAAATCCCTACAAAGATGCGCAAATCTCTAATGACAGTTCGTGAATCAGCGCTGCGATGGGGCCAGACCCACACAAAGCGTGTGCATGAATCAACTGCAACTAAGATGTACTTATACGCAGTATCAGAAGAAAAAGGACCGCAGTGATCTAAATAAACACAACCTAGTGGTTTATTAGAAATGTACAACTGAGTCTGTGGCGGACGCGCAGCAGTCGAAGGTTTAATCTGCTGACAAATGTCACAAAGAAGGACATAATCACGCGTCTGTTTGTACAGTCCCCGCCACCAGAAACGTTGTTGTAATTGAGTTACAGTGGCTGAGACGCCCGCATGCGCAGACGCCACACCTTCATGAGCTGCTGTAATCAAGTCTGCCCTGCGATCCAAGTTGGGAATCAAACGTTCACCAACATCAGGAATTTTCACAAAAGGAACCTTTTCGGGACTTAAGTGGTATGTGTACTTCGAAGGGAACCCCGAAGGATGTTTACCTCCCTTCTCAGTGGCAGCAACAGCTGCCAAGATGTCACTATCAATCTTACTTTTGGACCTTGTAACTGCTGCAACTAAGTATGTAGACACCGCTGATTTTGCTGCTTCATCAGCAAGCGAGTTACCGACAGCGTGGACCCCAACACGCTGGTGGCCAAGAGTATGAATAACAAAAACGAGCGGCAACATAGCCTTAAGCTCTGCCACTCGAACCCAGATCAGTTTATGTTTTATTGTGCTACCCTTGGAATCACGAAAGTCATTCTGAATCCAAAAGAACAAGTTCTCATTGTAAGACTGGACACAGTAGAAAGAATCACTTACAATAAGAGTAGTAACACTAGGATCTGCGTACTCCAACGCTAGTAAGAGAGCACAAAGCTCTGCCAATTGTGCCGTGCAATCTCCCAGTGGCAACGTGTGCACTTCCCTGGATATGAACTCATCGTTCAACATAGCACCGACCACAATGGCGCATGCGGAAACGTAGGCATGTTTAGAGCCATGCGCAACCTGCGCCGAACCATCAGTGTAAATGATACAACGGAAGTCCTCCAAAGGTCGCATAGCTAGAGGAGCAGGATGAACAAATTCATACTGCAAGTACTCTTGCGACCGCAATGAGGCGTCAAAAATAAACGTGACATCCGTGGACTTCAAGGACGCAGCCCACTGAATCCACCGAGGGTGCAAAGCTTTTGAATTTGGTACACTGGCTTTCGTGACTGCCTCCAAATGAGGACAGGGAGTAACAACTGACATGCGTTTCCCCTGTGACAGAGCCCGTTCCTTAAGAATAGCCATCTGCACAGCTGTTAAAACCTTTTCCACAGTGGGAAACCGCATCTCAGCCGAAGTGTACAAGTGTGACTTGTAAGCAATAGGTACTGTGTCTCCTTCATTAAAAGTGAGGTACGTGAAACCCACTGTCCCCGATATAATTCTTATCACCAGGTTGGTATGGTTGTCACGAGTCAGTAAAAACTTAGAAGCGAGCAGATCAGCCTGCAAGGACTGCAAGATGGCTGAGTGCTCAGGCAGCCAGCATGATTTGGAAAAATTTGGTTGTATCAAAACATACAAAGGCTTGATACGCTGGGCATATTCCGGAATGTATGTCCTCCCGAAATTTAAAAAGCCCAGTAAAGACTGTAATTTTGTCAGTGTTGTTGGAGCGCGCAACTGTGCGCATTTCTCCAAGAAGTGAGGAGCCAAACCTCTACCTTCATTGTTGAGCTCATAGCCCAGAAACAACACCGTGTGCTCCGAAATGTGCGATTTTGCAAAGTTAAATTTGTAACCAATGTCTGCAAAGTTACAAATAATAGAATTTACACGACACAGATGCTCCCAAATATCGTCGTCTGTGAGATAGATGTCATCCACATACGAACAAGCATCCGTGTCGAGTGCCTCCAAAATAGAGACTATGCGTGCGGTAAATATACCAGGACTATTCTTATAGCCCATTGGGAGACGCCGGAATTGTTTTTGGACCCCAGCGCATGTAAAACTGGTCCATTGAGAGCTAAAGCTGTCCAATCTGTGGGCATAGAAACCGTTGGATATGTCAAGCGTTGTTTTAAAACGCTTACACACTAGACTATCCACTAGGGCAGAGCCGTGAGTATTTTGTACTGCACAGTTACGGCAATGCGAGTTCAAATGCCGGTAATCCAATACCAAACGATATGATCCGTCAGGCTTGGTCACAGTAAAAAGAGGATTATTCATCGGTGACACACACGTTTCAATAACTCCCTGATACTCTAATTGTTCAAGGATTTCCGCGACGGAAGCTTTTGCTTCACGCCGAATGGGATATTGAGGTTGAGGCTGCGGCTGAGACCGCAACGGAATTTCGTGGCAAGGGGATAATTTGTCCCAACCACATTGGTTACGGTACAGAGCCGGTGCGAGAGCCCGAGCCCACTCTTCTGCAAAATGCTACGCATGCTCTTTCGAGACAGTGTTCGCGAAACTGGGCAGGATCACCTCCTCCCCTCGCGGCGCCGCGAGCACAAAAGGTGGGGGCCAGTCAGCCTCCGAAAGCAAAATATCATACGTAGAAGACAGATTTTCCCAAAATACCCCTTTGACGGTACGCTGTATGTCACCTTCAATTAACAGGACAAATTCATAAAGTCTTTCCGGGGGAGCAAGTCTCGTATCGGCTGTTTCTATTACAACGTAGACATCAGTCGCTGTCACCCTCAGTAGTGGACGCAGCGCCTCTCTCACTATGGTAATCTCCGCAGCGCTGTCCAGCAAGGTCAGAGCCCACGTTAGATTCCAAAGCCGCGTTCTCACTATCTGTGGCATATCGATGCGCTGTTAAGGCCGCAACCTTCTTTTTCGCAAACTGCGGTCTTTTTGGCGTAGAATCCTCCTGCTTCGCTGAGCCGTCAGTCTGGCGGGACTGGCCACGTCCTTGTTGGCCACCACGTCCCCTACCGCCTCCTCCTCCACCGGTCTTCGGGGCCGATGAGTCCTGAAAGGAACGAGGAGAGCGTTGTTCAGAAACCTGAAATCTATCAGGTGATTTAATCATCGCGCGATCGCGCAAATCATATACTCTCTCTGTCGGCGCAGGAACTTGTGGCGCAGGATACGAATCCTGAGTCTGCTGTTGTTGCTTCCCCTGTTTCTGTTTTTTAGGCCAATTCTGTTTATTGGACTTGGGCTGGACATCTGCTGTTGCAGACTGTCCCTGTGGTTGTTTTTTCTCCTTAACAGGAAAATATTTCAGACCTTTACTCGTGCGACCTATAGTTTTATAAGCGGCCACAACAATCTTCGCTAACTGTCGGGGTTTTTCGGCATCGGGCAGAGCAGCCAAAGCATTCGACACCTGAAAGTTCACTGCATCTCCTTTTATATTGGAGAGGATGAGATCGCTCACAATCTCAAAAGAACCACACAGGCGCATACTCAATTCAACCGCTGCTTCCGGTCCGTGATCATCCTGAACACGTTTAACGATCGTAGGCAGTACGGACATTGACGGGGTGCCGAAACACCTCGTATAAACGGCCGCAAAAGTTTTCCCCCAACTTTCACAGTCAACGAGTTCAGGAGTTAAATCCTTAGGCAAAGTAATCGTCAACATTCGATGTTTATCAGCAGGAGTAGAATTCGGAAACACAGCCTCCAGTTGGTCAAATTTCTCGGCAAGCCAGAAAGGGAAATCATCTTTATCATCGGGACGCTTACCAAAAACCGAATTGACCATAACCGGATTAAGTCTTAAACCGCCATGTTCTGTCTGAACGGCCGGACCCCCCGGGGGACCTCCCGGGAGATGACGACCTATGTATTGCACTAATGCACGAATCACGGCAATCGAGACAACATGCAGTCTGCGAATATCCACAAGGGGACAAGCGCCGTGATTCGGGTGCGGGGTGAATCCACCCAACGCAGACCAATTTGTACCTGGAATGGACAATGGACCCAACCTCGCAGCGGATAAAGAGTGGGGAAGGGCGCCATCAAACCAAACGCGATGCTGCCAATGATCAATAGGTATTTCCAGTGCCCTGTACGGTGTATATTCAGCCGGTACAGGCGTGGGTGTGTAGGTGTGGAACACGTTAGAATTAGCGTCCACTTCTGGAAACGTTACCCACGAATAAAACAGTTTGAATGGGTACGCCGGATCTGCACACACCACCAAAATCACAGTCAAGCCATCTAACGGGACTTGGTAAGCATGTAAATGGTTGCGCACCGCAATGCGACTATGCTGCGGTATGACCACAGCCTGCGCCATGATTGCACCGGAATAACAGAAAAAACAAAGGAAACTTTGTAGCACAACTGGGTAGTAATTCAAAAGAAACCAATTTAGATAGAATCAAGCTTGAAAAGACCAATTTCCAAAAATAGGTAGGTTTCACCGACACCACCGTTTTCCGGAAACGACAGTGAAGGGGTTAAGGTTTGAACGATATACTACTCGAGTGTCATGATATAAGTCCACCAACGTATGGGCGCCATGTAGCAGGGTTTCTGTTCTCCCACAGAACTGTGCACAGAGGATTGGAACCTCAGCGAATTAGGGTGACCCAAAACTCACCTTAGTACCCAACAAACCCCTTACCGAGCTTGCTACAGTGTCTCATTGGTCATAACAAACTCCCAATGTTTAGACAAACCAGAACATGAGCTTACAATACCTCAGGTTACGTGGAACACATGAGCACTCTTTCGTTATACTATCATTTCAAACCAGAACGTGGAGTAAATGAGGACACGTGAACATTTGAAATATTTATTTACTAATGCCGTCTTCTCAGGCGCAGTATCTTAGATAATACAAGGAAACATATTATCAGAAGCAAAGTTATCAGCATAGTTACTAGTCCATAGAAAGCAAATGGTGACAGCATGTTAACATGCTGTAATGAATAAGAGTTAACAACACGTATTTCTCACCCTCCCTAACACACATATTATATTAATAGCTAAGAAGGTCTCTTTGGGTTTGAATTAGGGCGGGCCCATACCTCAGGATCCTAGAATGAAGAGATCACATCAGCATACACCAGCTCTCTCTGCATGCGAACAGCATCAAGTGTGTTGTGTGTGTCAAGCAAAGCAATATAAAACCCGCCTTAAAGCCAAAGTTGGCAGAAACTGCACTTATGGTATGTCTATGAAGGCGCGAAGATAAGACCTCATAACAATTCAGTATCTTGTTGTTCCTGAAGCTTCAGCACTCTCTGTACAGACATAGTTTATTGAGCAAAGCTGATATCAGAGTAATAACATATTACTCTCATGTACATCACAACGAACTACTAGGTTGAAAGCAAAATCAACAATTAAGTGTCGTGTGCAGAAGCAGCAAAAGGAAAAATGGCGTTTAAACATGTAATGTGCCTATGCTAACTTAACGCATTATAAAGATATATAGTAGCTATATGACACTATATAGCCTTAATAAACCCTGATCCGAGGCCGTTACCTTCCAGGCACCTCCATATATACCTCCATGACACGTGATCAAATGCCTTTTCGGCTTCTAAAAAGGCCACTGCTATAGGTTTCTTTAGGACATCTGCCACATCAAATAGCGAAATAAGTCATCCGTCCCCCTACCCTTAATAAAGCTATGCTGCCATAGTGAGACTAACTGCTGCATAACCTTATTCAATTGTGATACAAATATCTTTGAGTATAGTTTTGCGTCTCTATTCAACAATGTTATTGGTCTATAAGGCCCCATGTTCATAGCGTCCTTCCCTGTCTTTAAGAAGATAACAATATTTGCGGTCTCCCATGAAGCCGGAGATCTTCCCCCCCCCCTAACTTCTTCAAACAAAAGCAAAATCTCCTGGACGACCTCCTTAACAAAAACTTTATAAAATTCAAGTGATTAAGCATCCGTGCCGGTGGCCTTACCAGAAGGAATATCTTGCAGATCCCCCCAAAGCACCTCCTGAGAAATTCCTATGCCCCAAAAAAAGAGCCTCCTCCTGTGATAGCCTTGCCTTAGGTGGAAAATCAGGCTCATAGGTAATGTCATCTTCTACAGGTGGGGCTACCGCAGTATAAAATACCCCATAATATTCTTTAAAGGCTTCTCTCATCTCGGTGGCATTGGACAATATGTCCGCCTGCATATTCCTAATTTGTTTTCTATGCCCCACCGCTGTTTGTTGCCTAGACCTGACTGCCAATATTCGACCAACTGTTTCCCTATATTCCTAGCACTGTCGTTTTTTAGCGAGGTATTTACCAGCCATTTTATCTACATAAAAGTCATTTAAAGCCGCTTTGGTCACCGTGATTGAGTCTGAGATTCTAGAAAAAGCACCCCCATTGTTCACTGCAAAAATGAATTCAGTCTCCAAAAGTGCTAATTTCTGATAGTAGCATTTAATTTGTTCAGTACTTTTCCTTTGTTTATTAAGACTATATCTCAGAGTCTCCCTTCTTACTGACACCTTAAAGGCATCCCATACCATTCCTGGGGGTGCACTATCTTTGTTAAACCTGAAGAATTTGCAGATCCAACCTCTCATATAATTTATATACTCCTGATCGGAGGGAAGTGTTCTCTCGAAAGTCCATTTTTTCTGTGTCCTCGTTAGGTCCACTAGAGAAAATTCATACACTACCGGATTGTGATCTGACATTACACTAGGAAATAATTCTATTCGAGCATCCTTCAAAAGAGATGGTGAGACCAAAAAATAATCCAAACTACCAAATTTCTGATGGGGGGCCGAATAATAGGTACATCCTGGCTCAGTACCCCTAAAGCTGGCCATGCATCTATCAGACCTACATCTCTTAATAGATTTTTTAGTGCTCTAGAGACTTGAGGCTTGCGAGTTGCGGTTACTACCCCCACTACACCCCTGGATCCATTCACATTTAAATCCCCACACACTAAATAGGGGGCAGGCCAAGAAGGGAGCTCAATAGATAGATAGTTCAGTACTGAAGGATTGTCTAAAACAGAAGTATATACTGAGCATAAGGTGAAAATCCCAACCCCACACTTGATTTCCATAGTTATCCACCTGCCATGCTTGTCCACACTGTTTCTCTCACATGTAATATTTAGGTTTTGAGCAATACTGCAACTCCCTTAGTCCTAACGTCCTGAGTCGTGTGCGCAATTAACTTAAACCCTAGTGTGTAGAGAACTTTAAAATCTTGACAAGCTATATGTGTCTCTTGTAGACAGACCAGATCCTCTCATCGAACTTTAATGTCTTCTTGTACCCTTCTTCTTTTAGTCCCATCATTAAGGCCACAAATATATATTGTGAAAGCTTATTTTGGCAGATTTAGCATTTTTACCCACCATACATACCAAAAAGAACGAATTAGAACATATATCTTCAATCAACTGTAGCTTGCTTGCGACTCCGACACCAAAAAACTCACCCCCCTGTTTCTAACCAACCCTCCCGCCTCCTCCCTCCCCTAAGCCCCATCCCCCCACCCTGTGAAAGCTAACAGACCTCCCAGGTATGCGTGATAGAGAAAGCACACAGCACCACCTTCGCCCCCACATGGAAAAAAAAACATAGCCAAAAAAACAAGAGCCTGGAGATACATAACATGCAACCATCACTATTAATGACAATTCATATTCTTTTCTCCCCATAAACTTGATCAAGGTACTCCCTAGCCTGAATTTCGGATGTAAAACATCTGACAGCCCTTTTAACAATCGTTTTAAGCCTTGCTGGAGCCAGTAGGTACGCCTCGAACCCTGCATCCTGAAATGGTTTCATAAGTTGCCGCAGACGCAACCTCCGCTCCATGGTTATATGACAAAAATCAGGGTGTACAAAAAAAGAGACATCTTCAAACTGACTTTTTGCCTCAGGCGAGCTTTATCAAAAATCAACTGCCTAAGTGCAAAATTGCCAAAGAATACCAGAATTGCCCTTGGCTGACTAGTATCTCTATTTGACACCTTCTGATGTATGAAGGGGAATCTATGAACCCTCTGGATTGCTCGCTCCATGTCCCACCCATTGAGCTCCGGAAAAGACTCCTTAAAAAAACTAAGCATAAAGCCCAGAATGTCATCTCCTTCTATGCCTTCTTTGACTCTCTATGTCCTCCAGTTTCCACATTACATCCGATAATTGGGCTTCATGAGTCTTTGTTTGCTCCTTCACCACCTTCAAATCCTTCCCAACTGCAACAGTTTTAACTTCCATAGTGTCCAACCTTTCGCAGATTTCCCCACATGTGCGACCTACTTTCCGGATAGCTCCCTTCAATTTTTTTTTGTGCCTTATTTTGTCTTTTTCCCACCAGTTCTAGTTTATTCCTGAGGTTCCATAATGGTCTCCAAAATAAGACTAGCCAATGATTTTTCCTTTGGGGCAGAGCAGCCAAGGTGTTCCGACAAGGAAGGCTCAGCGAAAACTGAAGCTGAACCTAGAGGGACAGCGATTCCGGTATCTGAGTAGTCTCATTTTAGTCTGGAAACCTCACTATTCTTCTTCCTCCATGTTTCTTTAGACCCCTTCGAGCCTTTTGAGGTCCCCCGAGATTTCTTATGTTGCCTTCGAGCTTTATCGGGGGCCTCCAACGTACTAGACCCAGAGGTAGAATCAATGTGGTCGGAGTTGCTGTATTCCAGGTTGGAATCCGAAGTCCTTGAGTGGGAATCTTCTGTTAGAGAAAATAATTTATCCGGCCCATCCCAGATAGCCTCTGAGATGATCTCTATAGATGGTAAGTTATTTACATCCCTATTGCATCCCTGGCCTGGAGCCAGATATAAGGCCTCAGGTGGAGGGGTAGACAGCTCATTAGTTTGGGGCAGGGCCGCCGATTTCGCCGCCTGTGGTGATGATTGCTCTACAGCCCTGGCCTCACAAGATGAAAGCAGATTAGCTTCAGGAACCACTGGTGTTCTTTGTGTATCCTGTAAGACCTGGGTCTCCTTATTAGCTTGGGGAGCACACTGTAGACCAACATTAACGACAATGTCCCCAGCCCTGTCCATTTCCTTGGATGTCATATTAGCCACCTCAGCCTCAGCATTTGTAGGTCCTTCTTTAGTTTTAAAAAGTGCAGTTAGAGCCAGCTTGGGTGGTGTGGACACCAAAACAGACTTATTTTCTTTATTAGCTATCCCTATTTCCTCCAAAACATTTGACACACTACCTTTTTTGCTGGTTGCCTGATTTTTGTCCTGCAACAATCTCCATTTTACTGTCGCCGTACCTTGTGGGGTTTTTTTTGTACGACTCTCTTGAGGCTTACCAGTCTCCATATTTGCGCGTGAATGCTCTTGCCTAATTTGAACAGCATTAGACACTACAGCCTCTTTCTGCTACTTCTGTAGTCTGGTAAGATTAGGTGGCATTCTGCTAACAGTAAATAACCAATAGCTGCTGAGTAATTTTCATGCTCTTCGGACTACTCCTCCCCCAGCAGCAAAGACCAGACCGACCCACAAGCGCAGAGAGCAGCGCAAAAGTTCAGGCCATTCCTTGGGCGGTAGAGCCCTAGCAGCCGCCTTGCCTAGTGCTGCCCCTGCCACTACCTCCTGAGAACCGCTGTGTCTCTCTGCTGCTGCTGCGCAGATCCGCGGTTCCCAAGCCGACAGACAGCGTGTATCGGGTGTGGGCGTTCCTGGAGCTCAAATGGCCAGGAAGGACCCCAACACGGAACTGCGTCCAACTCGACTCTCCCAGGTGTCATCCAGATTTTCAACGGGTAAGTGGGGCCTTAGAAGCTCTCCAGGTCTCCTCAACAACCTGTGTGTGGGACTAGGGCAGAGGTCTTCAAACTTTTGGGAGCCGAGACCCCCCTGTCAACATTTTCAGTCGTAAGGACCCTCTCCTGACAAACATTTCTAAACCTGTAGGCAGGGCTTCTGGAATTACGAGGCAGGTGAGCACCAAATTACACAAAAGGCTTGAATAAATTGTGTGAGAGGAAAATGTAAATAATGTTATGTGATGCCACGTTATTTTTGGATAGAATTGCTTCATTATTTTGACATTTTTTGCACACAATAACACAGTACCAGTTTATAACCAAAATACAGCAATTAACATCAGAAAGATGTCTAGTCAACCTTTGTGATGGGTCTTCCACTCCGCAGGAAGACGTGTTGTAAAATTAGAAGCTCACCTGGCCCTGGCCGGGAGCAGCAGGGGTCCCTAAAACACTGGCGATCTTGTGCAGAGTTAAGCAATTTACCCATGCCGCTTTCCTCTCACCCCCCCTTCCATCCCTCTCACCTCACCCAACCCCGTATCCCTCTTCTATGTTGCCGGCATTTTATTTATTTCACCCCTTTTTACAACTTCTGAACTCTCCCCATTCAACTTCTCACTTCACCCTTAATCACCTCTTGCCATTCTGTCTTTTCACTGCCCTCATCTCGAACAGTTTCTTGCATTTATCTCATGGCCTCTCTGGCCCCGTCACCTCCCGTGCCCATCTGCACTTCTAATTCACCTCAAGTCTCTCAAATCAAATTGTTGTCTATTTGTATCTTACACCTCTCCAGTCCCCCTATTCATCTTTCACATCTCTACTTTGTTCTTTCACACCTTCTTGAACAAATGTCCCTCTCCCCTGTTACCTCAGCACCAGTGCTTAATTAGAGCAGGTGGTTTCCGGTGCTCCGCACTGGCACCTAATTGTGCACACAGGCACTATGACCGTCTGCCACATGGTGGCTCTGTCTGTGTAATTTAGAGATGAGCAGAACAGCTGTTTAATAATTCAATATACATTAAAAACGATAAACTTCTGACATCCATGCCATTCTTATAGCTTTGGGGGCTTGGAATAGTCACACTTGTACAGTGTTATGGTTGGTAGTTGCATAGGTATTGTCATTGGCCGCACAGGCAAGGCAATGGGTGGGTGGTTACAGTTGCAGTGGCACCAACAAAGCACCTCATCTCTCTGTCGCACCTTTCTGACAAACATTTCTTTTTATAGTGCTACGCATAGTTTACTCACACGCAGTTCTGTGATCTGCATAGTACATATTCTTTGTAGCAGGCACATTAACCCTCTGCCCTCTGTGGATGAGAAGAGTGCCCATGTGAGTGCACGGTGAGTGATGCAACAGTGTGAGAGTAGGGAAAGAGGAGTGACTGCAGGGTGAGTGAGGTGGCCATATGAATTTGGGTGTGGATATAAGTGCAAAGTGGGATGAATGAATGCATGGTTAATGATGGGCTTGTTTGAGCGAGTTGCAAATTGAGCAGTGAGGGATCAGGTGAATGAGGTGTCACATGAGTGCAGGATGAGTGCAGATGAGTAGCGTGACTGCAGGCTGAGGTACAGGGTGAACAACGCAAGTGCATTGTGATTGCGGAGTGATCAATGTGAGTGCAAGGTGAGAGGGTGAATGCTGTGAGTGCATGGTGATCAATGTGAGTGCATTGTGATCGCTGTGAGTGAAGGGTGAGCATGAAAGTGAAGTGCGAGAATGAGAAGTGAGTTCTCTGAATACAGGGTGCGTTTTCAGACACTTGAATTAACTCAACATATTATTGGCGGGTTTAAGATATAAGTTAAACTATTGCTATTTTGACATTAATCAGGGATTGAGGGTGGAGGAAAAAAATAATATGCTGATCTTGCAACATACTTCCAGTCCAATGATTAGGGTTGCCTGCTCATTATGTTGATGTCCCAGACGGTACAAAAATAAGCAGTCACCTAAAGCTGTATATTTCAGCACTCATCTGTGCATACCTGGAACAGCAAATCTAAATAGAAAGCACTTTTAATTGTGTTCTAGGGCTGCCTCAATGATCCATGACTGATAATTAAAGGGAACAAAGACAGAAAAGTCACATTACGAATGTATTTATTTATGCGTTTTTATATAGCTCGGACTTTACCCGAAGGTGTCAGAGCGCTTCACATTAGGAACAGTAATGTTACATGAGGAGAAAATTACAAGTGAACAAATTACAAAAGCAAATGTTAAGTTACATGAAGCAAAAGTGACAATAGTGAGCAACCAAAATACAAGAGGTAGCAAACGGTTCATTACAGGAGGAAAAAGTGATATGTGTGCAGGTTACAAAAGCGTACAAAGTACAAGTAGAGGTATAATACTGCAATAAATGGCAGACACTCAAACACAAGAACAAACGTTACGTAGGCAATGGTGGCACTTGTGCAAGTGCATAAAGCAAGCAAAATGTGAGAGGTAGCAAACAGTGTGCTACAAGAAAAATGGCGGGTATTTTTTTCTTCTGGCAACCCTACTTTTTATTTCTTTTCATGAAATGCAGTCTCACACTATTGCAGTATATGTAAAATACAAATTTAAGGAAAAGGCTGAGTTGGGGGCCAGGGGGTACTGGAACTATAAATAAACCAACTAAGCCTCAGTAACCAGTTTTCAAAAGGTATGTAAATATGCAAATGGTCGTTAACGACCTGTGAAAAACTCAGGGGTGCCGGGCTGTGCTGGAGATAAGACTGCAGACACAGCCCAGCGGAGCTCACAGCAGCTCGAGCTGAGACACACTACGGGGTAGGAGGGGGTCTGAATCCCTGTAGTCAGATGGGCCCGGGCAGAAGTGTGATCAGGAATGCGTGACCCCCTTTCCATCACTCCACGCCCCCCCCTGGGGGTCGCGCCCCACACTTTGAAGACCCCTGGACTAGGGGGAGAGGCTCCGCCGTGGAGCTCTAAGCTATTGCCATCTTGCTTTCCCTCGTGACCACAAAGCCGGCAATTCTGCACCCTATATCATGTGAATGCATTTCCAATTGAAAACATTAAAGTCAGTGCCAGTGTTAGCATAAAACCTGACATACACATAACCTCACAAGGACTGTGTCCTCTTTGCACTTCTGAGGCCCATTCGCATAGTTGTGCAAAATTAAATAAAAGAGTACTCCTATTGGACTACTTCCATACTTATACATTTCTTTGCAAATTGATCCTTTCTTACACTATAAGTTGTAACGAAGTGATATAGTGCTGCTTCAATGGCCAAGGTTTTATAGTGCTAAACAAATGATTTTTTTATTTCATTCCATCTTACAACTATAAAATCTGCGCAAACAAGGACAGTGGTCAGTATTTTCCTAGAGTTTATGAAATAGGAACACAGAAAAAAATAACTTTTACAGAAATTGTGTGGACAACGGGTCTTGCAGTCACTATATATCACGTTACAACTTGGGTCTATATTTGCGGAAAGAACAGCAGCTAGATGGGCCTCTGCCCGAGGGAAACTGTACGAATATGGGGAACTCATAGGACATCAATTGGCATTATCAATTAGTTAGCAGTCAACTGCCAAAGCAATAACCTCGATTCGCACATTCTCCGAGGGGGTAACAAATGATCCCGATAGGATTCATAAGGCCCTCAGGGCGTTTTATAGAGAGATGTATACAGAAGAGGACATTAGGCACTCTGAGCTCAGGGATATCGAAATTGCGGAATACTTAGAGACCATACCTATGATTAAACTTAACATAGAAGACCAAAAACAAGTGGAACACCCTCCAACCTGGGAAGAGATAGCTACCGCTCTGGTGAGTCGACCAGACGGTAATGCAACAGGCATGGATAGTATCCCTGTTGAGTTTTACAAGCATTTCTTACTGCAGAAAGTGGTTGTCTCTATTTTGTAATGTTGCCTCTACACCCCCCTCTTGGTCCTTAGCTAACATTGTAATCCTTCCCAAAAAAGATAAGTCACCGCTTGAAATGGCCTCCTATAGACCAATAACTCAAATAAATACGGATTCAAAAATATTCTCTAAAATTCTAGCAACCAGAATCTCGAATAACATAGAGGGTGTGGTATCTAGATGGCAACACAGGTTTATCCCTAAAAAGGGAACCACAGATCATGTTCGTCAGACAATTACTTTGTTCGATGCAGCCAGAGTGACAGGAGACCCGATCGCAATAATTCTACTCGTTGCTGAAAAAGCTTTAGATCTGGTCTCCTGGCAATTCCTCTGGGACGTTTGAGGAGGGCTGGTTTTGGACCTAAGATGGTACAGGCTATCCAAGCTCTATATAAAAATCCCGTAGCCAGAATTAGGATTAATGGACAGCTAACTGAACAGATTGAGATCTCACGTTGGACAAGGCAGGGGTGCCCCTGTTCTCCACTCCTCTTTGCCCTCTTTATTAATTCATTTATTAATTAAATTGAACTTAATCCAGAAATAGTGGTGGTAAGCAGGCACGGCACAGACACAAAGATCATGGCCTATGCCGATGATCTTGCTGTAGTCATGCCTGACCCCAAAGCTGCCATTAAGGCTTTAGAACGAGAGTCTCTGGAGTTTGGGAAACTATCTGGGTATGCCCTTAATAGAACAAAGACACAGATAATCTTAAACGAGAAAATTAATTGGGTTGATAGCCTAGTAGTTCCAAAAGCTAAACACCTGGGCGTTAACATAGTTGCTGACATAGACTCAATAGTATAAGAAAATCTGATTCCATTAGCGGCTGATATTAAAAAAAACCTTAGGAAAATTGATAATCTGCACCTAACAACAATAGGTCTATGCAACGTTATAAAAATGACCTTTTTGCCTAAATTACTTAATCTTTTTAGAACCATTCCCCTAGAGTTTAATAATAACATTCTGCATTTATTTGAACACATTTTTGGTCAATTCATATGGGCCTATTCAGAGCCAAGGAGAGCGTATAAACTACTCTCTTTATCCAAAGATAGAGGGGGCTGGGCACTACCAAATTAAAAATTATATTATTGGGCAACAGTCTTACAGTATAGCACTGCCTTATTGCATGAATTTCCTGACCAGGATCCCATAGGACTCCCATCTCCATATATATTATTACTGGGGGAAAGTATTAGGGGATGTCTATGGAGACAGCTTGATTTTGAATACTATAAACGGGTCCGGTTTAAGACTCTAATGAAAGCGTACCAGGTCTTTACTAATACACGAAGAACGTTTGGATTGGGTAGACTAAACCATTATACCCCCATTAAAAGTAACTCAAACTTGCCACTAATCTTTGGAAACTCATACCTGCAAAAATGGCATAGAGCCGGAATAGCTAACTTGGGGACCTGGTAACTCCAGCGGGGGTACGGTGCTTTGGTGAGTTAAAATGCCAATATAATTTAAATGAAAATCAGATATTTTTATATTGTGCTATTAAAGATTTCCTAGCACATAAAACGGGGGGGGCTAGCAGGCTTTGTAAGGATAGATTTTATAGATAAAATACAGGAACTTAAAATGCCTCGGATTGGTGGAATCTATTCAATATTAAACTGCCAAATGCCAGATGACCTTGAGAAAATAGATGTAAAATGGCAACTGAAACTGAACATCCCCCAAGACACTTATCATCTCGCATTGAGCCTTGCTCACAAATACTTGTTGTCATATAAGTTACAGGACCAATTCTATAGGACTGGATTTTTTCTTAACATCACCCCGAACAAAATAGCGAAATGGGGAACTGGAAGGGGAACAATGTGTCACAGATGCTCCGAGTATTCTGCAGACCAGGTACACATGTTTGCAACATGTCCAATTTTAAAACCTTTATTGAAGGAAGTACAACAATTTCTAGGAGCAGTACTGGCATTAGATATTCAACTCACCCCAACAACCATAATGATCGGCCTATGTGATACTATCAGTAGAAAGGCAGGGGGCGCTTTAATATTTGTTGCTAAGACCATCTTTAGGATCTGCCTGGCCTCACATTGGAAAGATCCAAACCCTCCTTCGTTCGCACAATGGCAGGCCAGGCTGTTGGCCTGCCATTGAGAATGCATGGTGAATTTTCTAAGTGCTTTGGTTTTGGTGCAGTGATTGGATGAGGACATAGGACTGGCTGGGTGATTGGAGGACTGCATAGGTAATACCAGGGAGATTACTGGACTGCTTTTGTTCTCATCAATCGATTGCAGCAGTGCATGTGTTAGTGACTGAGTCATTGCATGAGTATATGGGTAGTGAGTGGATGATTAGAGTGCTGCAAGGACAGTGCATGGTGATTTTATAACTGCTTGGGTTTTGGTGGAGGGATTGGATAAGTACATAGTGCTGGCTGGGTGATTGGAGGAGTGCATGGGTAGTGACAGAGGGATTTCTGGAGTGCATGGGTACTACCTGGGTAATTGGAGGTGTGAATCAGTAGTGTGTAGGTGGTTAGAGGCCTGCATGGGAAGTGCTTAGGGAATTGTAGCAGTGCATGTGTTAGTGCCTGGGCCATTCCATGAGTACATGGGTACTGACTAGAAGATTAGAATACTGCAATGAGAGTGTGTGGTGTCGAATTTTATGCCAAATTCTATAAACCACTGAAGGAAATCTTCATAACTATAATGATGCATATTTTTAAAGGGGGGCAACCACCAGGGTCATGGGCCAGGGCTAAAATTGTAGTCTTCCCGAAAAAAGATAAAGACCCTGCACAATTGGGATCTTATCGCCCCATCACATTAATTAACTGCGACTCGAAAATATACTCAAAATTACTGCCAACAAGATTGGCGCAACATATACATAAAATCACCTCCCCACGACAACACGGCTTCATTCCGGGCCGATCAACCATTGATCAAGTCCAACGGGTCATCACTCTTTTTGACATTACAGAAGTGGCAGGAGACCCTATGGCTCTAATACTACTAGATGCCGAGAAGGCCTTTGATAGGGTCTCCTGGCAATATCTGTGGACAGCAATGTCGAGGTGTGGTATCGGTAACCGTTTCATCAAAGCCACCCGTATGTTATACACAAACCCCGAAGCGGTTATCGTAATAAATGGAGAGATGACCGGGAGCATTAAAATATCCAGAGGGACAAGACAGGGTTGCCCGTGCTCTCCCTTACTGTTTGCTATCTTCATTAATCCTTTCATTCTTCAACTAGAATCTAACGTGGAAATTTCACCGATCAAAACTATTAATGGCAACACTAAGACACTAGCCTATGCAGACGACATAGCAATAGTTACCGGAGACCCGAATACTGCAGTTAAAGCAATAGAAAAGAAAGCAGTACGATTTGGGGAGGTCTCAGGATATAAACTTAACCAAGGGAAAACTCAAATAGTCGTCAATAAAAAGATTACATATCTTGATGAACGGGTAGCCACCAACGCATATATCTAGGAGTAAATATAACATCAGACCTAGACAACCTGGTCAAAATCAACCTTGAACCCCTGAAAAATCAAACATCTAAAAACCTACGGAGAATTCATAACCTTCATCTGACCTTAGTAGGCAGATGCAATGTCATCAAAATGCTGTATCTCCCAAAATTCTTATATTTTTTGCAGACGATCTGCTTAGATATCACTACACAAATATTTAAGGATATTGATAACTTATTTTCACAGTTTATTTGGAATTACAAAAAACCACGTAGGGCACTCAAATATATTATGCTTCCGAAAGACAGGGGTGGGCTTTCATTACCAAACTTTAAAATATATTGGTGGGCCACGATCATACAGTATAGTAAAACACTTCTGACTCCATATAGCGAAACAGTATGTGAAGGAACGATTCCGACACCACAGGGTCTAATATTAGGTAGGGAAACAAAAACACACCTCTGGCGACTAACCTACAACTGCTATTATAAAAAAGTACGGTTTAAAACTCTAAGGGGTGTATATTAAGCTTGGAACAATATTCAAAAGTTGTGTGGGATTGGAAGATTTTCTCATTATACTACGCTAGTGGAAAATATCAATTTACCAGAACTATTCAACGATATGTGCATGATAAAGTGGCAAAGGTCGGGGATTACCCAGTGTGGTAACCTTTTTTCCAACATTGGATTTAAATCATTTGACGAACTGAAAGCGGCATTTGGATTAACCCAATCAGATTTTTTCAAATTCTTACAAATTAGAGATTTCCTAATGAAGAAAGGGGGAGGCCCGGCCAAATTTAAAAAAATCCACATTATAGATGCAATAATTGGTACCCACACAATAAGAATCGGCGGTATATATAATAACCTTATATCTGCTTTACCTGATGATACCACAAAATTTATATCAAAATGGCACAAAAAACTAGACGTAACGCAAGATACCTGTGAAAAATCACTTCAGGCCTCTCAATTATGGTTAATGTCGGCCAATCTCCAAGCCCAATATTACAAAACTTTTTTCCAGCTATACTACACCCCTAATAAGATCGCCAAATGGGGGACGGGCAGAGGTACAGAATGTCCTCGTTGTAAGCTGAACGAGGCAGATATTGTCCATATATTCGCAACATGTGTCACACTGGGAACAATACGGCGGGAAATCTCTACCTTCTTAACTAAAATCTTTAACACACAAATTGAAATAACAACGGTAGAATTAATTCTCGGTTTAGATGGAGATCTACGGCCAAAGGAAATGCAAGGTCTTATTTTTATTTCAGCAGCTGTATTCAGATTATGTTTGGCCTCGGCGTGGTTAGACTATAACCCTCCGGCCTTTGAGCAATGGCGGGCCAGAGTTTTGGCCACATATAATTTAGAAAAGGCTATATACCAAAAAAAGGGTAGGAAGAAACAAAAGATTGGGCTGGAAATCTGGGACCCACTGATAAAATGGTTACAGAATACGGCCGGATAACTATATAATTTAATCTGTTTGCAATTAGATGGAGAGGAAGATAATGTATATTATGTTTACCATAATTGGACAAAAGAAAGGAAGGGAGTGGGAAAGAAGAGAAAATAACAGAATTTGATATTATGTTCTGTGCTGGGTTTTTTTTTTGTTTTTTTTTTTCTCTCTTTCTTATTTTTTCTGTAATTGTTGTTTTGCTTATGTATATACTTAAATTTTCGGCGGAGGGGGAAGGGAGAAGCGAACAATTCACAACAGACCTAATTTGGTCTACACAGAACTTTTTTTAATTTTGTTTCTCTATGTAAAATTATGGAGGGGATAAAACGTTTAAAAAAAAGAGAGTGTGTGGCGAATTTATAAGTGATTGGATTTTGGTGGAGTGATTGTATAAGTACATGGTGCTAGCTGGGTTATTGAAGGAGAGCATGGGTACTGATAGGGCGATGGCTGGATGGCATGGGTAGTGCTCAGAGAATTGTAGCAGTGCATGAGGTAGTGCATGAGTCATTGCATGAGTGCATGGGTACTGACTGGATGATTAGAGTACTGCAAGGAGAGTGCATGGTGAATGTATAAGTGCTTGGGTTTTGGCAGAGTGATTGGATAAGTACAGCCATGTCACATCAGTCCCGCCCCTTCCCTTCACCACTGTGCAAACACGACCCCTGGCAGATTTTAAGTTGGGGGATTAATCCCCCTTGAATCCTGAGGGTTCCTGGGGGCCAACTAGCCCACCAGATATCTCCAGTAAGTACCACAGAGCTGCATTGCAGCGAGGTGGTCCAAGGCCACACCCCTTTTTTACACCTCTCTGCAACACAGCTCTGTGGTGCTTACTGGACATACCTGGTGGGCTAGTTTTATCCCAAACTGCATTGCTTTTCCACATGGGGAGCTGCTGACATGCAGATCCCTGTGTTGAAAAGCAATCTGCTTTGGATTTTTGAGGAGAGAGCAGGTTTCCCTGCTCTTGCTTCTAAAATGCAAAGCAAGTTTGCTATCCCGCCCTACCACAACAAACAGCAGTGTCCCTGGGGTGGGCACCCCAGGACACCGCAGGAGCCAGTCCTGGGTGGTGGTGATTCCCAGGGCCATCATGGGCTCCAGGAGGGGGGTCGTGCGGCCCCCCTCCCAATGCAAGTGAAGCCCCAGGGAGGTGGATGACCTCGGGGATTGGTGTTTTGTAACGGACCCCCCAATTTCCAGATTTAGTGCCTTGGGGAAGTGGTGGTTCCCGGGGCGCTTGGGGGGGCCTTGGCAGACTTGAACTGTGTCTGCGGAGCTGTTTTGAAATGCTGCCTTGCCAATATATAATTTGACAACATGCCATGTGTGGCATCTTCAATGGTGGTAGCCTGTCGAGTGGATATGTAGCGGCCTTCCCAGGTCGTGAAGATTCCCCCCTGTGGATGAGTGGGTCCGGCTCTTTTACGACAATGGTGCATATGGAATGTCGTGTTTGTTGGCAAGGGGAGAATCACAGCAGGACAAACCTTTCTGTGAGGTAGGCAGTAACCCATTGGGACTTTAATTATTTGATGGAGTGCAAGCAGCGGTATCCACTATGGCATTTAATTTTGAATGACTCAATTTACCATAATGCACTGTGCCTCATGCCCACGGGCTATATACAAAAGAACATCACAAGTGCACTTGCATTTTCCGCTGTTTCTCCTCGGAAGCCAAGCCGTGATCAAGGGCGAAGATGCCCGAAAGGCGCAGGAGAACTTTGGCAGACTTGAACTGTGTCTGCGGAGCTGTTTTGAAATGCTGCCTTGCCAATAAATAGTTTGACAACACGCCATGTGAGGCATCTTCAATGGTGGGAGCCTGTCGATTGAATATATATATATATTCACTGAAAAAACCATAGGTTTCACACCAGTTAGTTAGCTGGAAGTTTTACTCGCATAAAACCATTGAAAATCCCACGTTATAGTTAGTTGGACTCACTATATCTTATGCGTGCAATGCACTGCTGATGACGTCACATATTACATCACTCATGACATGGTCAGTGACATCACTCATGACATCACTGATGACACCATCCAGTGAATGTGTGTCTTTCTGAAAAATAAATATGTGTTATATATGTATATGTAAAAGTTGATGGAAGAATAAATGTTTAAATAAGTGTTTACATGGATGTTTTAAAAAAAAAATTGATTGGTTAACTGCTTTATTAAGTGTATCTTGGTGAATACATATATTAGAGAGTAATGTTTAAATATTTAAATATATGTATTAGTGTTTCACTTTGTGTATAAGTGGCTGCATGGGTTGGTGAGTAGCTACATGTGTATGTGGGAAACATCCTTTACAACGAAACTTTTACAACGCACTACCATTACGACGCAACTTTTACAGGGAATGTATTTAATATACTATCCAACACCTTCCCTACTATCCACGGGGACCGGAGTTGGAATAGTAAATTAAATAAATCACTATCCAGCGCCTAAAAGCACTATGCGTTGTAATGGTATGCGATGTAAAAACCGCGTTGTAAAGGCATGCGATGTAAAAGTATGCGTTGTAAGGTCATACATCCTGTGTATGTATATGGGTTATTAGATGTTTTTCTTAGTATCAGTATTAGTGTTTGTATGGTTTGGTGGGGGTATTACTTAGCACATAGATGCATGAATGACTGACTCTCTCTTTGTATGTGTTTTGAAGACAGGTTATGTGCAGGACTGTATGGGTGGATGAGTGTGTATATATGTGTTTGTTAGTGAGTGAATGACTGTCTCACTAGTGTCTTTATCAGTAACTACATATGTTTTAATGTAGTATATGTGAATATTGATGTATATAAGTGAGTATTTGTGAGAGTGAGGGATTGTAAGAGTTCCTGTTTAAATAAGTATGTGTTTCTATAAGTGATTGTTTAAGAGAGTAAGTATGTGTAAGTTTCCTTAGAAGTAAGGTGGTAGTGTGTGTATAGCTGTATATGCAAATAAATGGATGTTCAATAGTTTATTTGCATGTGTGAGTATGTGTGAGAGTATCTTTTGGATGACTGTCGGTGTGTAACTGGATGTATAGGTGTATCACTACATATGATGAGTGAGTATATGTATGAGGGACTATATAGAACTGTTGGTGAATGAGTGGATGTGTATATAGATGGTGGAATTATTGAATTGGTTGTTGTAACTGGTATGGGTATCTCCATTTTTTTAAAAATTTAACTTTCTATTATTGAATATGTGTTTCAAGGGTTACATTACAGTAAAAGGAGGTCTATCACTCTGTCACAAGGATGGTGTCATCAGTGATGTCATAAGTGATGTCACTGACCATGTCATGAGTGATGTAATATGTGACGTCATCAGCAGTGCTTTGCACGCGCAAGTTATAGTGAGTCCAACTAACTATAACGTGGGAATTTCAATGGTTTTATGCGAGTAAAACTTCCAGCTAACTATAACTGGTGTGAAACCTATGTTTTTTTCAGTGAATTTAATAGGTTTTTTAAATGCTAATTCCTAACGATAACTGGTGTGAAACCTATGGTTTTTTCAGAGATTTTCATAGGTTTGTTAAATGCTAATTCATAAATATAACTGGTGTGAAACCTATGGTTTATTCAGTGAATTTCATACGTTTTGTAAATGCTAATTCCTAACTATATATAGGGCCTCAAACCTATGTTTTTTTCAGTGAATTTCATAGGTTTTTTAATAGCTAATTTCTACAGCTATGAAATATAATATTTTTTATAATAAATCCTATATTGTATATTTATGTAATACTATTTTTTAATGTATATTTTTCCCTTTTTTTTTTTTTTTGCCTTGGTGCGCTCCCGGTGCGCGTACCGGTGAGCGCCCCGTTAGCGCCATTGCCGCGAACGAAAACATCATCGTGACGTATCGCGTAGTCGCGTGATGCGTCCTATGACGCACGGCGTAAGCGCACCCTGAAGCGCCCGAGCCATACGATCGCGCAACGTAAGCGCCCCCGGGCGCACACCGCGGCGCGTAGCATAAGCGCGTCGGGTCATGTGACCTGAAAATAACACTTTTCATTGGTTGCTGACAGTTTTTTTTAAGAAGAAATGAAATCCCCACCCCATTACTTCACTTCTTCTTTCACTTTTGTGACTGCAAGACCTCTCTTTTTGCTGTCAGCTCTTTGCTAAATTAATATCTTGCATTACCATGGCTGCCAGAGCATCCAGCAGTGAAGATCAGTCAGAGGGATTTCTGGATGAAGAGGTTCCTCAGCCGAAAATAAAAGAACACTTCATATGGAAGTTTTTTCCATTCCACTTGATCAGAAAAAAGTAAATGCTCCAAAGGTGGAGTGCAGGATTTGTAAAACTGTCCTGTCACGGGGTGACCCCAGAAAGAAGTATTCATTTGGAAACTCAACGATGATTCGACATGTCGAGAGGAGGCACCCCCAGAACATTGCCCGGGAGAGTGTCAGGGCTCTGGCACGAGAGGCTCCCAGTGATGGGGCCTCTACTTCAACCGGAGGACAAACTGCATCAGGGAGGGAGCAATCACAAGAACAGATTCCCACCATCCAGCCTGCTTTTAATAAAGGCGTTATTAAATGCAGATATTACGATAAGTTACTTTGCTATGGGGAACAAAGTGTTCTGCTCATGGTTCGAGCATTGAATAACCATCGCTGCCGTTCCCAGCCCTAATTTTGTTTTGTTTTTTTGCTCCTGTTGAGCAGTTTCCCATTCACTGTTTTTGTTTTTATTCTAAAAAAAGAAAAAAAGAAGAAAAAAAAAGTTCTTTTCACAACTACCTCCAATTCTCATCAAAGAGCTGTGTTCTTAAACAAATGAAAAAGAGTAAGTGAAGTGGAGTACATTGATAAACGAGAAGAAAATGAGTGAGCACAGAATGGGACGAGAGGAGAAGGGAAGTGAACTAGGGGGACTGAAAGAAGGTGAGTGTGGGGAAGGAGAGTGAGGAGAAGGAGAGTGAACATGGGGAATGTGGATATGCGAAGAAAATGTAGTAAAGGAACGGGGGTGTGGAAGGGTAAGAAAAGAGCAGTGG
The DNA here is from genome assembly GCF_964261635.1 of Lissotriton helveticus. Taxonomy (NCBI): domain Eukaryota; kingdom Metazoa; phylum Chordata; class Amphibia; order Caudata; family Salamandridae; genus Lissotriton; species Lissotriton helveticus. Next base: position 1,746,543,755 of record NC_136063.1, on the reverse strand, counting down.
TTTAAATTATTATTTTACTGTTTCACTGGGTTTTCCCCATGGTACGCTCCCCGGTACGCTCCCCGGTGCACGTACTGGGCGCTCCCTCCACGAAAATCGATTTTTTTTTTTGTTTTTTGCCCCGCGAAGCCCTTTTATGGCCCCCACATCAAACCTATGGGGTCAGGGGGGTCTACCCTGCCCCCTTTTGGTCATTTCCCCCTTTGTTTTTGCCACCTCTTGTGTCTCGATCCTACCGAGACACAAGATGGTGGCCGCTCCGGACTGTTTGGAATGTTGACAGACACCCGAGAGACAATCAGCTTTCCGCTCGCGAACTCGTGTAGCGCGCTGGTACGCGCCCCGGTGCGCGTACTAGGGCGCGCATATAGATATATATTTTTTTTAACCTCAATTACTCAAAATCCACTGGAGCACATATCTTGAGACATAGCAAAGGCACATCGGGCTACCAGTCCCTACAATTTTGCCAAGTTTGGTGGAAATCCATTCAGCCGTTCGGGCTAAAAGTGAGTCCAACCGCCCTATGGAAATTAACATGGGGAAAACACGTTTTGGGACCCCCCAAATATCTCGGCCCCCGCTTGACAAATTCCCCCCAAACTTTCAGGGAAGGAGCGGAGCAGAGCGGGCCATCTTCTTTGAGAAATTCACGAAGATTCGTCCACCGGCGCCAAAGTTATTCCCAAGAGAATGTTGCGGAATTCCTATGGAAAACAATCCTAACTATAACTACCTATATATATATATATATATATATATATATATATTCACTGAAAAAACCATAGGTTTCATTCCTTATATAGTTAGGAATTAGCATTAAGAAAAACTTTGAAATTCACTGAAAAACTCAAATATTTAGGGGTGTAATAGTTAGCTGAGCATTTCACTTATACAAAACCATTGAAATTGCTCCTATATAGTTAGTTGTACTAACTATATTTCGTGCACCCGCAATCCACTGCAGATGATGCCACATATTACATCATTCATGACATGGTCAGTGACATCACTGATGTTATCTCAAATTACATCACTGATGACATCACTGATGACATCATCCAGTGAATGTGGTTTGCTTTGATATTTAAATATGTATTATAAAGACACTACTTTGCATTGAAGAATGAGTGGATATATAAATATAAATGTGTGGATGGTGGATTTAGTAACAGTGTCATTGATTGTTTCCTTGACTAATTTGTAGAGTCTCACTATATACAATGTGTAGTTACTAAACTGTGTGAAAGTCAAAGTCAAAGTCAAATTATCTTTATTCGACTTAATTTAAAGTCATACAAAGAAATTAAGAACATTTCATACAGGGAATTTGTAGGACATTACAAACACATTAAAATATAACCATTCCATCAGATACATTAATACATTAATACATTAACACAAAACTAGGCCTACCAAAAATTAAAGAAGGGATAACGGTGGGGCTAGTGAGTGTACTTTTTCTATCCTAGCTGCAGCAACCAAAAAATTCGCCATACAAAAGGTAATGCGTGGGTTAAACAATGATTGCAGATAGAGCAGCGCCGGTCTCACCTGTGTGAAACCCGCCTCCTTCATAACTGGTACCAGGCATTTTTTCCTAGGCTCTAAATAAAACCCACAAAACATAACAAAATGCATAGTGTCTTGAAATGAAAAGTGGTCACAGCTGCAGGGTGGGGCTAATTCCGCTTTTTCCCATGTTTTAAAAGAGCTTAAATAAAAATGTAACAAATTAAATCTGAACTTGGTTAAAAGAAACCTGTGGAATGGGATTGTGACAAAACCAAGGTACGGTGCTAAGGAGAATGAGTTAACAAGTAAATAATGACCCCTAACTGAGGGTTTCACGAGCTCCCTTTCCTCACGTGATGCTCTCGCCCTCTCCATAAAGTGCTTTTTGACCAGATCAATATCTCGAACTTTGATATCTTGGGGGGCAGTGAAAAGTTCAGGTCTCCCCAGATCTGAAAATGCCTTCGCCAGATAAGTCAGCCAAGGGATTTTTTTATAATGATCTAAGGATAAGACGTCAGACATAATCTTATGGTTCAATGGTAGATCATCATTGAGCCAAGTCTTTAACCAAAAGATCAGTGGGGCCATGTTCAACCCATCCGTAAGAAAATCTAAATCCACCTCCATGTGTATAGAGTAGGTTGGTGTTGACTGCGGCAGGGAGAGAAGTGTACGTATAAATTTATTCTCCGCTCTCTGGATTGGTTCCACATTAACATAGCCCCAGAGTGGAGAACCATATGATGCGATGGCGACTGGTTTGCTCTTGTACATTTTTAATAGAGCTTCCATTGGCCTAGCACCCAACCTACCCGCAAAGCCAATGAGCGTGGCTGATGATCTAATAACCGCTAACCTCTTCGCCCTCACTTGAGGAAGCCAAGTTCCTTTCTGGTCAAACAGAACCTCTAAATAGGGGAAAGTGTGAACTCTCGAGACCATATCCCCTCTACACGTGAAGGTTTTAGACCTCCTCTTACAGCTTTCACGTCCCACCACCATGGTGTGCGACTTACTAGCGTTTATTTTTAAATCAAGCTGTTCCATGAATGCACCAAAAGCATTTAAGAGGCGTTGGAGGCCGACACCCGTGCGCGCAATTAGAACGGCGTCGTCCGCGTACAGGAGCGCTGGGATCTTAACAGCTCCTGCACGCGGAACATCGGCTTCCTTCTCCTCCAGATGTGCACCCAACCCGTTGATATAAATGGTGAACAGCAGGGGGGCCAAAATACATCCCTGCCTTACCCCCTTCAGGGATTTAAAGAGGGACGTACACCTACCCTCGTTAGTAACCTGCACAGCCGCAAACAACTCTTGATGTAGGGAGGCCATAAATCTTACTAGCGCTTCGTCAATCCCCATCCTCAACAGTGTCATCCATAACTTGGCCCTATTCACCAAATCGAAGGCCGAGGAGAGGTCCATAAATGCAAGAAATAGTGACCCCTCCTTAGCCACCGTATACTTTGAGATCAACAAGTGTAGGTTAGAGCATTGTTCCATTGTACCTTTCCTTTCTCTAAACCCATACTGGATCTCAGATAGGCCCCCACAGTTCTCAACATTTTCCCTCAACCTGGCTAAAAGGACTCTGCCTAAGATCTTCACTGACGAATCTAGGAGAGATATGGGCCTATAACACCCGGGATCATCCCGCTGACCCTTTTTAAAAATAGGGACGATAGTAGAAATGTCCCAGGAAGATGGTGTAGGGTTACTATTAACAGCGTTAAAGACATTAGACAATACCTCTGCCCACAACTTCGGGGAGTGTAAAAAGAAGTCAGCTGGCACCCCATCGGGGCCAGGCGCCTTGTGTTTGGATGTGGCCAGAATAGCTTTCTCCACTTCTGTACTATAAAAGCGTATTGGTGTGGTGTCTAGGGTAACCATTGAAAAATCTTGGGTTACCTGATCATTCTCCCCATATACGTTTTTAAAATGGGACAGCCACTTGTCATCTGAGATGACAAAATCCATAGCCTCATTTACTTGATCAGAGAAAAGTGGTTGTTTAATTATTTCCCAAAATTTTCGGCTATCTTTCAAGACAGCCGTGGATAGGAGATTTTCCCAAGCTTCCCTTCTAATGCTATCTTTTCTTATTTTAATGGCTGACTTGTAGATTTTCCTTAATCCCACAATCTCGCCCTTGACCCTAGGGACTTTTTTCAAGGTTAACATCAAAGACCTATGAGCATTGGAGCACGCGGTATCAAACCAGCGCTTATTTTTCGGGGCTCCTCTCGCTGGCTTCGCCAGAAGGTCTTGGGGCACTTGACCACAAATCAGTTCAAAGGCCCCTATAATTTCGCAGCCCAAAGCACAAGGGTTCTGACACACCTCTACCTGTTTCTTTATTTTCCGGAAAACCTCCGCATAAAAACTTTCTGGAACCACTTTGGCCCACTTAACTCTTCTCCCCTGATCAGCAATACTCAAGGTGTTAGCCGTACTCACTTTCCCCGAATATGGCCCCATATAATCTCCCCATGCTACCTCAAGTAGGACCGGGTTGTGATCGCTCTGGTGAGATGCCAAGGTGCGGTAAGAGAGCACCTGGTTTAAAATACCTTGTGAGATGAAAATATAGTCAATTATGGTGCCTGGAGTTGTACCAGTGAATGTAGCTATACTTCTGTCGCCCTCTGCTTCATACAGATTAAAATTTGCCAGAAGCTCTTCTAACTCCTCTCCTTCTGGGGTGTGCTCAAAATGAGGTCCCTCGAGATCTTCGCAATCCTTGTTGTTTAAACTGCATGCTAACATGCAAGGGTGAATGTTAAAATCACCGAGTAAAATATATTCAGTGTCAGGCTGTATATACTGACTGCCTGACCTTAGTATAGACTCTAAAATGGCAATATTACTACCAGTATTGTCCCTATTCCCTGAATTATAAAAGTTAATGTATAAGGATCTCCTGACAGGGTTAATCACTCTCTCTACAATGAGAATGTTGTTTGAGTCAGTAATAATCTGTTTTAGGGAACCCTTCAATTCTAAGGAGAATAACATTAACAGGCCTCCCTTAGCTCTGCCAGAACGGCTAGAAATAGCTGCCCTGGCAAAGCTAGTGTACCCGTCCCACCAAGAATTATCATTTGTATCCTAGGTTTCCTGGAAGGCAATAATATTGTGTCTAACAACAAAGCTTAACCACTCCTTATCCTTGCGTTTGGAATTGAGACCTGCTACATTCCAGCTTAATATTTTGCAGGTTTCTACAATACGGTGCTCTGCGAAATCAGCCAAGAGTGCATTTTCTTCTGTCCTTCGAAGGGGGCTTCCAATTGCAGGTAAATTACCCGCTAATACTGCTGCATTTATCTGCTCATGGGTGGTTTTTTTCTCATTAATACCGCCAAGCTCCATAAGAGAGACATCGACAGCCTAAGCCGAGCTAGGGTCAGGTGCAAGTGCCCTCTCCAGGACAACTTGCACTTTGTGCCCCACCAGGCTCATATTCTCATTCATTAATTTACCACTTCTGGGTCCTTTATCCCTAGCTTCCTTCTTGTTTATTAAGAATGATGCCCTTACTCCATTAGTTGACATATTTGGGCCCTCTATACGTCAATCGCAGTCATTTAGGTTTGCCAAGACTCAGAAGCTGTTCGCTGTACCAAATCCCCAATCATGGATTGGGGCCCCCAGTCCCCATCCATTTGTTCTTGTATTCCACCTAGGTAGTGGGGTGTTGGGACGCGTTGGAAAATACTCATCATCTGACCAACCTCCTACGCCATTTCCACAACCCCCACGGTTGTCGGGCGGTAAACCAGGCCCCCACCTACTCACTGTGTTCCAGTATGTTCTAGGAGTATTGGCAAGAGGCACATTCTGATGGTCACCTGGCCATATACCAAAACTATTTACTGGGCCAATACCATAATCATTATGTATAGGTCTAGGAACCCTTCCCCGTGCATTACTTCTTGTTGACCATCCTGATCTTGGGATATTCGGCTGAAGTGCATTTTGCTGTTCGCTATAAAAGAATTTTAAGGTAAGAGGGATTATGGAACCACTCCTTCTTTGGGGAGGGAATATGTTTGACAGGATATTTGGAAGCACGACTGCGTTTGAAAAATTTAAAACTACGCAGTCCCCCTTAAACTTCTTTGGCTTATTCCCTATCCATGTCATCCTCCTCGCCATTACAATTTCCTCTGCCAACTGTTCTTTCCCATGATGTGTCATCTGCATATTGCTTGTCAACCAGTGTAACGATTTGCTTGTCAGGGATGAGTTCGATTCTATCTGTCCTGGGGCTAAGGTAGGTACGTTAGCTAGAACCAATACCAATGGTGATGCTTCCATAATGAATTGTGAGTGATCATCCCCGGGGAGTGGCGGTAGTGATAATGGTGCAATGGATGGAGATGTAGGCACCTCACTCGCCACTACCTGGCTAAATGTGACTAGTGGTGTCTGAGCTGTCGGAATAGTCTCTGACGATCCTTCATCAACTACTGTATTACCCCCGGTATTTCCCTCCATCGTATCTACTGGATTGATGACACTAGTTACTACTTTCTCCAATTCTTCTGATAGCTTGCATTGCAACCCTCCCATCTTTTTCACTTCTGCAGTTAACTTATCGATTTTCCCGATCAGTGGCTTAATGATGGTTTTAATCTTAAGATCTATCATGTCTGCTATCCTATTAAACAGATCCTCATCTATGATTTGTCTAAGATTGTCTTCGTCCTGCTCCTTTTTTTTCCCCTTCGCTTTCGGTGGGGAAACAGTCACTTTCCTCCCTGTCCGTGGCCCCCCCGTTTGGACTGAGTTTTTCTGCAGGTTCTCACTGCCCTAATCACTGGCACTGGGGATGGGGGTTTCTCTGCTAAAAATTCCTCCTGGTGCTCGAGGTCAGACCCCAAATTTGACTCCACATCAGCCAACAAATCTGCACTATACTCTTGATTTTCTATATCAATGAGGTAAGTATCTGGGACATTCATAATAAGGTCTTGCGATGGTATAACCGGCATTTCCACGCTGGTGGAGGGGCTTCCTAAAAGAAGGACAGGGGATTGGCTCAAACCTAATGATTGTCTTCGTTCGGTGTTTATTTTATTTACAACTTGGACCATGTAATTATCCATGGTATTAAGCGTTTCTGTAACCTCATGGACATTTTTCTTAGGCATGATCCCAAGCACTAATTAATTTTGCGTTACAACACTGGCTAATAATAACCAGATATATATATATATGCGCTCCAATCAAACAGACAGTGTTTAAGTAGTAGATGGTAAAGTCTTACTTCAGTCCAATATCTTTAGTAGAAGCACGGGCAGAGTAACCGGCCCAGTCCAGTCCCGGACAGTCTAGGACTGTCTAAGACTGTCCCGCCCTTGTGCTTCTCCCAGGACGCTCCCGCGCGCTCCCGCGCAGCGGTAATCTGGCCTGCTCAAAAAGATATTGTGACCAATGAAAAATGGTGCTCAGGGGGCAGGGCGGGGCTAGCAGGGAGAGCAGGCCAGGTGTACTCAATCGGCCAGCAGGGACTCCTGGAACATCGAGTCTCTGCACTTGCTCGCAGCCCTGCTCGGCCCTTTCTGCACCCTGGTAGGTCCTTCAGCTGGCACTCAGTTCTTCCCACGTAGCGGGAACCGCGAGTTGTGATGTAGAAATCCGGGGGTTTAAGGTCCAAAACGCACGGAGCAGCCCAGCGACACCAAACTGCACAAAGAACGGAGGGTCCCGCCACTCGCAGTAAGAAGTGGGTATTTCAATCACCCGGTGCTCAGGGGGCGGGGCGGGGCTAGCAGGGAGAGCAGGCCAGGTGTACTCAATCGGCCAGCAGGGACTCCTGGAACATCGAGTCCCTGCACTTGCTCGCAGCCCTGCTCGGCCCTTTCTGCACCCTGGTAGGTCCTTCAGCTGGCACTCAGTTCTTCCCACGAAGCGGGTCCCGCGTAGCGGGAACCGAGAGTTGTGATGTAGAAATCCGGGGGTTTAAGGTCCAAAACGCACGGAGCAGCCCAGCGACACCAAACTGCACAAAGAACGGAGGGTCTTTATTGCTTTGTCTTAATTGCTATGTTAAAGACTATGGGGCATATTATCAAGGGGGTTTATCTCCGCTTTTTTGGCTTCAAAAGCCAAGAAAGCGGAGATAAAATTAGCTCCCTATTACCTAGCTGTCGCTAACACCAGTTAGCGACAGCTTGTAGGAGATAGCGACCATCTTGGGCCCCACTTTGCATGTCAGTGATATTTATCACTAATGACATGCAAAGTGGGCGTGCCAAGATGTTAGCGACTGGAAACAGTCGCTAACATCGCTATCTCCTATTACCAACTTTTGGAGATATTCGGGCTAAGCGCGAATATTTCCAAAAGCTAACACCTGCCCTGAGCAGTTCTTAGCCATGATATCCAATGGAAGGTGTATAACATGGCTAAGAGCATTAGCTCGGTAATGCATGAATATCGCTGACTTTTCAGCGATATTCATGCATTGCGGCCGATTAATATCGCATTTGCGATAAACCTCGGTAATACCAAGGTTTATCTGCGATAAAACCGCCGCAGCTCAGCGGTAAATTTTTGTCTCTAACCAAGCAATAGCGATAATTATCGCTATTGCTTGGTAATATGCCCCTATATTTGTTATTAGTTTCCTAACTGAGTATTTGTATGGGTAAATGAATGTCTATGTGCTTTGGTGGGGGGTGTGTGATTGCCAAGAAATGTATGAATAGTTCATTCAGTAGGTATATGAGGTTAAGACTACATGTTATAACAGTTGTTTTAGTGAGTGTATATGTTTATGGGTGTGGTGGTGATTAAATATTTCTGTCAATGGTACATCTCAACTTAAAAAAAAGGCAGTGTATGTGACAGTTATAACTAATTAAGTGTGCCTAAGACTTAGTGATTGTATGAGTCACTATATGGATAACTGTATACTTGTAATAGTGATTTTATAACACACTAAGTGTGAGTTACTATCTATATAAATAGATGAAGTGGTGTTTGTATAAGTGTGTAGGTGAGTAAATGTAAGTATAATCAATTGTTTGCATAACTCAAAAGGATGTCTTTATAAGTGAATACAATGTGTGCTGTGTGTAATGTTGAAATAGGTGTATAAGTATATTTGATAGTGTTCTGTTGAATATTCACTGCATATAACACTGAATCTATAGGTAAGTGATTAGATGTGTGTATAGTTCTATGAATAACTGAGTGGGTGTTTAGAAATTTCTACTGGTGTGTCAATGGTTTCAAATATGGCACTCTATTTTACAGTGAGTGATTAAAGATTATACTAGTGTGTGATGAGGTGTATTTGATTGTCACATGGATGATGTCATCAGTGATGTCATCAGTTATGTCATTTGAGATGTCAACAGTCGCTTACTGGAATTTATTTCCCCTCACATAATTGCTACACGAAACTTCCTTTTGCTAGGAGACTTCAATATTCACAGTGAGGACCTCCAAAATCTTGATGCAGTAACGTGGCTGGAAGATATGGCCTCTGCAGGCCTTGTCAAAATGAATGATGCCCCTACCCATATAGCTGGACACACACTCGATCTTATCCTCTCCAACTCCCAGCATATCACCTATGAGAATACTTCCCCATTGATTTGGTCAGATCATTTTTTGTTAAGTTTTTACTTATCCAGTCCTTATACCCCATCCTGTCCTGCACCGGCCTCAGACAGATGGTACCGACCATGGCACAAAATTAACTCTAATCTCTTAGTATCCTCCTTTATGACATGGGACGTAGGCACACGTCACTTTACTGTGGACCAACAACTGCAACATTTTAATAACACCATCCTGAATATCCTAGATGAATATGCCCCATTGAAACCTATCACACATGCTCATACTTTGACATCTTCCGACTGGTATTCCCCGACTCTTCGGGCAGAAAAGAAGGAATGCAAGAAATTAGAACGTATCTGGCGTCTACATCACAAGGACGCAGATAGAGATATTTACAAAAAAGTATTAGCACTATATCATACCAATATCAAAAAAGCACGAAAGATACACATTTCCCTCCAATTGGAGGAAGCAGGCTCTAATTCTAGGATCTTATTTAATATAGTCAAATCCTATGCGAATCCTAAAGCGTGTGAGACAGGGGAATCCCCTTCTCAAGCACTGTGCAATAATGTTGCTACATACCTCACCCAGAAAATTGATTCTATTTACTTAAAAATCATTGCTGCTAACCCTATTCCCCTACCTGTTATACCCAACACAGCATTTACATGTAGCTCTTCTCATTCGCTTCATGTCTTCCCTTTGCTTAGTCCTCCTGAAGTTACATCCTTATTAGAGAAAACCAAATCATGCTCACCATTGGATATAATACCTGCCAAAATTGCCTCTAAAGTCGCTGTTGAGCTTGCCTCTCCCATCTGTGATATTCTTAACAATTCTCTCAATAATGGCTATCTTCCATCTGCCTGGAAAGATGCACAGATTATACCCCTACGAAAGAATCCTAAAGCTCCACACACCGATCTTAGCAATTACCGTCCCATATCCCTGCTCCCCTTACAGACCAAATTAATCGAAAAACATATAAATAGACATCTCTCAGAATATCTGGAAAACTCACATCAGTTACATGTCTCCCAATCAGGATTAAGAGTTAAACATAGTACCGAATCCGCCCTCATTGAAGTTACAGACAACATTCGGATAGCCCTGGATAGAGATCAAGCAGCACTGTTGGTGCTGCTTGATCTCTCCGCGGCGTTCGATACGATCTCCCATCAGATCTTATTGGAGAGACTGGAAGGTATAGGTGTCAGAGGGCTGGCCTTACAATGGCTCACTAGCTTCTTGACAGACAGGACACAGACTGTTACTTTGGGTACATTTAAGTCAACCACGACTAAGGTTAGTAAGGGGGTCCCCCAGGGCTCCTGACTTAGTCCGACCCTTTTTAATATTTATGTTTCCCCCCTAGCCAGACTGATGAGAGAACTCGGTTTTATCCCGATCTCGTATGCTGACGATACTCAGCTCCTCCTCACCTTTGACAAAAACAATTTGCATATCCAACAGACATTCTCAGAAGGCCTGAGAGCGATTGCCGCTTGGATGCAGTCCAACTTCCTGCAACTTAATGCAGGTAAGTCAGAGATAATGTTGTTCGGAGGAGCTGACATCTGCTGGACTCCCTCTAGGTGGCCAGAGGAACTGGGCATTGTTCCCACTCCCAAGGAGGCGGTCAAAAATCTGTGAGTCAGAATAGATCGCAAACTGACTTTGGAGACACACGCCACACCACAGCAGTGTCGTGCTATTACATTTTAGGCCTCCTGCGCAGGATATTTCCCGTCCTGCCCACTTCTACTAAGAAAACTCTGATGCCGGCATTAGTACTTAGCAAGATAGACTATTGTAATGCCCTTTTGTTCTCAGCCAATACAGCAGCCATAAAGAAATTACAGGTTGTCCAGAATACCGCCGCCCGCCTTACGGTCGACGCTCCGGCTAGAACACCCTCTGATCCTATTTTAAATCAACTACATTGGCTCCCTATTACTAAAAGAATTAAGTTTAGAATAGGGTGCATTATACACAAAGCTCCTAGAGGGCAAGGACCTATGTACCTGACCCGTAAATTGACCGCCTGCTGCACTGGCTTCCGATACGCGAAAGGGTAAAATTCAAATCCTTATGCATTGCACACAAACTGTTGCAGGATAAGGGGCCCCCCATTCTAAAAAACCTAGTCGTACCCTACAAAGCCAACAGACCACTCCGTTCAGATCATGAACGTCTGGTCACTGTGCCCAGAGTAAAAAAGGCACATACAGGAGGACGGCGATTCTCGGTTAACACAGCTAAACTGTGGAATTCCCTCCCCTTGAACCTACGGGCTGAACCCTGTCATCTGCGATTTCGTAAACTCCAAAAAACCCACCTTTTCCCTTAAACCCATTCTTTCTTCTTTCTTGCACTCGCACTGGTCTCCCTGTTTGGTCTAGCGCTGGGATGCTTCCGGGTAACTACGCGCTCTATAAATCCCCCATTCATTCATTCATTCACTGTACTACGCGCTTACTCAGATCTAGTTCTGATCTGTTGATCACAACTCCTAGGATGAAAAAAGCACGCAGTGGAGCTAAGGCCTTTTCTTTTCAGGCACCGATGTTTTGGAATACCCTACCGATACATCTAAGAGCCTGCCCAAATCTGACCCATTTTAGAAAAATGCTAAAAACATATCTCTTTTAATCATATTCAGGTCCTGTTACAATGCTCAGTCTAAGCGCCGAGATACCCTCATGGGTGATTCAGCGCTATATAAACCAATAAACATAAACATAAACATAAACATCAGTAATATCATCAGTGATGTCACTGGCCATGTCATGAATGATGTAATATGTGACATCATCTGCAGTGGATTGCGGGTGCGCGAAATATAGTTAGTACAACTAACTATATAGGAGCAATTTCAATGGTTTTGTATGAGTGAAATGTCCAGCTAACTATAACACCCCTAAATATTTTAGTTTTTTCAGTGAATTTCAAAGTTTTTTTAATGCTAATGCCTAACAATGTGGTCGATTAGGATCGCGGACGGACTTGAGTCCGTCCGCGACCCCTGAGGAGGAGGGAACATCCGCATGGGCTGCGGCGTTCCTTTCGAGCAGATTAGGATGTGACCACCAGGGTGGCGGTCACATCCTCTATCTTTAACATTGCGGTGGGTGCAGCTACAAGCTGCGCCCGCCGCAATGATAAAAATGCATGAATTGCATTTGCATGCACAAAGCGGCAGGCACTGCGTGATGCCTGCCACTTTGTCCACGCAAATGCAGGGGGTACCATAGGTACCCCCCATGTGCATCCCCCACCCCCTTTCACCCAGGGGGCCCACAACGGGCCCCCGAAGTGAAACTCTGTATGCTTTTCCACGGCGGAAAAGCCGCCGCGGAAAAGCATGACATTCACACCATCCTAATATGGCTGGCGGTGTCTGATAGACACCGCCAGCCATGTTAGAGCTTTTCTGCCGCGGTCGGAAGGCGACCGCGGCGTAAAAGCTGCGGACGGAATCCCAGACCCACCGCCATCCTAATATGGTGGTGGGTCTTTTGAGGCTCCGCAGCAGTTTTTCCGCATCCTCTGGGCCGGCGGTGGCTTCCGCCGGCCCGGAGGATGCAGAAAAACCGCTATCATAATCGGCCCCTATATAAGGACTGAAACCTATGGTTGTTTCTTACACTATAAGTTGTAACGAAGTGATATAGTGCTGCTTCAATGGCCAAGGTTTTAAAGTGCTAAACAAATGATTTTTTTAATTTCATTCCATCTTACAACTGGATGTATATAATCTGTGTAAACAAGTACAGTGGTCAGTATTTTCATAGAGTTTATGAAATAGGAACACAGAAAAAATAACTTTTACAGAAATTGTGTGGATAACGGGTCTTGCAGTCACTATATATCACGTTACAACTTGGGTCTATATTTGCGGAAAGAACTGCCCGAGGGAAACTGTACGAATGTGGGGAACTCATAGGACATCAATTGGCATTATCAATTAGTTAGCAGTCAACTGCCAAAGCAATAACCTCAATTCGCACATTCTCCGAGGGGGTAACAAATAATCCCGATAAGATTCATAAGGCCCTCAGGGGGTTTCATAGAGAGCTGTATACAGAAGAGGACATTAGACACTCTGAGCTCAGGGAAATTGAAATTGCGGAATACTTAGAGACCATACCTATGACTAAACTTAACATAGAGGACCACAAACAAATGGAACACCCTCCAACCTGGGAAGAGATAGCTACCGCTCTGGCGAGTCGACCAGACGGTAATGCAACAGGTATGGACAGTATCCCTGTTGAGTTTTACAAGCATTTCTGACTGCAGATCAAGGAAACTCTTACTAAAGTGGTTGTCTCTATTTTTAATGTTGCCTCTACACCCCCCTCTTGGTCCTTAGCTAACATTGTAATCCTTCCCAAAAAAGATAAGTCACCGCTTGAAATGGCCTCCTATAGACCAATATAGATTCAAAAATATTCTCTAAAATTCTTGCAACCAGAATTTCGAATAACATAGAGTGTGTGGTATCTAGATGGCAACATAGGTATAACCCTAAAAAGGGAACCACAGATCATGTTCTTCGGACAATTTCTTTGTTCGATGCAGCCAGATGTCAGGAGACCCGATCGCAATAATTCTACTTGTTGCTGAAAAAGCTTTAGATCCGGTCTCCTGGCAATTCCTCTGGGACATTTGAGGAGGACTGGTTTTCGACCTAAGATGGTACAGGCTATCCAAGCTCTATATAAAAATCCTGTAGCCAGAATTAGGATTAATGGACAGCTAACTGAACAGATTGGGATCTCATGTAGGACAAGGCAGAGGTGCCCCTGTTCTCCACTCCTCTTTGCCCTCTTTATTAATCCATTTATTAATTAAATTGAACTTAATCCAGAAATAGTGGCGGTAAGCAGGTACGGCACAGACAAAAAGATCATGGACTATGCTGATGATCTTGCTGTAGTCACCTCTGACCCCAAAGCCGCCATTAAGGCTTTAGAACGAGAGTCTCTGGAGTTTGGGAAACTATCTGGGTATGCTCTTGCTTGAGAGCGTAGGTAGTACCTAGATGATTTTATAAGTGCATGAGTACAGCCTGAGTGACCGAAGGACTGCATGGGTAATAGTTAGGTGATTGCATGAGTGCAGTGGTAATTTCTGGGTCATTGCAGGAGTGCATGGGTAACACCTAAGTGATTGCAGGAATGCAGGGATAATATGTGGGTAATTGAAAGAGTGCATGAATAATGTCTGGCTGATTGCTTAAGTGCAAGAGTAATGTCTGGGTCATTCCACAAGTGTAGTGGTAGTTCATCATTGATTACAGGAGTGCACCAGTACTACCTCTGTGATTCCATGATCTGGATGATTTTTTAAGATCATGGGTACTGCCTGAGTGAGTGAACGGGTGCATGGGTAGTGCCTGGGTGATTACATGAGTGCAGAGGTAATGTCTGGCTAATTGATAGAGTGCATGGGCAAGGCCTGTGTGATTGCATGACTGCAGGGGTAATGTCTGGGTCATTGAAGGAGTACATGGGTAGTGCCTGGATGATTGCAGCAGTGGAAGTGTACTGCCTGGGTTATTGTAGGAGTGCATAGCTAGTGCTGCCAGGATGATTGCATGAGTGCAAGAGTAAAGTCTGGGTCATTGCATGAGTGTAGTGGCAGTGCCTGGTTGATTGAAAAAGTATATAAGTAGTGCCTGGGTGATTTTCTAAGTATGTGGGTACAGGCTGGATGATTGGAGGAGTGCATGGATACTGCCTGGATGATTACCATAGTGCACGGGTGGTGCCTGGGTTATTCTATGAGTGCATAGCTAATGGCTGGGTGATTGTATGGGTGCAAGAGTAATGTGTGGCATGAGTGTACAGATAGTGCCTGGATAATTGGAGGAATACACATATAGTGTCTGGGGGATGTTATAACTGTATGGGTACAGGCTAGGTGATTGGAGAACTGCATGGATAGTGGATGGGTAATGGCAGGAATGTGGGAATAGTGCCTTACTGTATAGATGAGTGCATGGTTAGTGTTTGAAAAAATGGATGAGCGCAGTAAAAGCGATTGTAAACTTTAGTTCCCATCCTCATGCTTATTACATTACTTCATCTTACCTTTTTATTAAAGAAGATACAAAACTCAGTGAAACTATTTTAGAGTAGTTTTGTTGTAAACTGAATTTAAAATCTTTTCAAACTTTAGTAGCACTTTCTGTAAACAAAAGAAGTACTGTTATTGCATATAATAGTACATTTTTAACAACACAGCATAATTTTAGAATTACATAACATATTCAGTTTCCCTTTGTTGCCTTCTCAGATTCTACTGAATTTCGCAATACACAGTAATTTCAATGTAGATCATCATATAACAGAGGGGAAAAATACAATCAATGAGATTGTAAAAAACAAAAACAAATCTGCATTGAAAATATTTACAACAAGTTCAACTATCTGTTTACCTATCTACAGTTTCTAGATTACATTCTTCAACTAAATCAAATCAAATCAGCTTTAATCAATTTGATGTCATAAAATCATAAAAGCACAGCAGTAAATACATGTTTTTTTAAAAAGAGTACACTTTTTCCAATTTCAATAGCAAAGTGCAAGGTGATGTAAAGTGCGCGAGTTCACATTAAAAAGACAACCATATATTTACACAAAAAGAATATAAGGTAACCAGGCTTTTAACAGTAGCCTCACGTAGCGTTTTGAAACCTTGTAACTTCCTTTAAACAGAGAGAAGTGGCAATGATGATATTTTCATTTTCCAACATATGTAATCTTAAAAAAAAAACTGTTCTACAGGACAAAGTGCAAGACAATGTAAAGTGCAGAAGATCAAATTAAGAAGACAACCATATATATTTTTACACATTAGGAATATACAGGCACCAGGTCTTTAACAGTAGCTTGACATAGTGTTTCGAAACCTTATAACATCATTTAAGAAGAAGGAAATGGCCACAATGGTATAATCATTTTCCAACATTTGCAATCTTAAAACAGCTGCCCTACATTGTTTTAGGTTCCAAGTTCTAAAAATGGGCAATAAAAACTAAATTAATGTATTCCTTTCTTTGAAGTACATTTTCTAAAATACACACTCTCATTTACTTCGGGTATCATATAACAATAAAATATATAAACTACTTCTTTCAAACACAATTTTGCAAATTCAATAAGAATCAACACAAACAATAATTCAAAAAGTTATTCACATCTTCCCAATAGGCCGAATAATGTTTCCAAATCCAACTTCATTGAAAATATCCAAAATAAACTCATTAATTTATGTTCACATCTTCCCAATAGGCTGAATGATGTTTTCAAAACTTTGGTTTAAAAAATATCAGATATGAATTTAGTAATTCGTAAGGCAACCTACATTTGAAATCCAAATGGGCATCATTGCAATCTGTTCATCCTTTTTTGCACTTTGAATACACAGTATAGTGTCCAGATGTTGTAGTAGGTCCATCATGGAAAATAATAGCCACTGCTTTAAAAGTTCTTTCAGAAATTGGAAATTAAAACATGACTTGACACAACATTTTGAATTTTAATTTCTAGTTTTCTTCCATCTGCTCTACAAAGCTGTAGCATTAAAATGACATATACCCAAATCTTTCTATAAATGATGTTGAAAACATTTCTGATTTACAATGAGAACATTTCATATCATGATTAGCTGTTTTTAGTAACTTGTTAAAAGACACTGATTAGCAATCTGATATTGTCAAATATATGGATCATTTAATGCCTATTTCAGTGGTTGAAGAAAATGAACGCTCTTCACATTTGTGATCCCATCTGTAATTTAGTCCAAACAAATTTTGCATTTCTATTCCTTCATCTTCCAATACTGCAAGCATAAACATAAGATATTCTTGGGCATCTTGCTGTACATTCAATGTAAATTTCAATGATCCAGTATGTATATCCACTAGATGCTGAATGCCAGAAGCAGTATGGATTTTAGTTCTATCAGTTATCAACTTTACAAAAATTTAAAGTAGAAAAGAACAGAATCTTCTATCTCGATTTTCCAAATTTTCATAATGAAGATCCTCTAGATAAAACACAACATTCAATTCAATAAAAAAAAAATGCTTTATTCGAGTATTACTCATAAAAGCAGACATACAAACACATAATAAAATGCTATTAAATTACAAAGATCGAATATGACATAAGCACATTGAACATAAAAGAAAAATACAATTACATTTCAGCATACTTCGTACAATCACAGGTGCAAAGTTCATTTGATAAAAATCAGGTTAAAATACAATCCAATATCACTGTTAAAAGTCAGTAAAATTTTTAAAATTATTCATCCGAAAAGACACCTCACGTGGGACGGAACAGAGAATAGATAATCTAGCAGTCTCTGTTCAACTAAGCAGAGAGTAGTTACCCTACTAGCAATCTCTGCCTAATTACCCACGCCCACCCCAAATACTTTGCAGTCGCTATTATAATCCAGGTTAGGGAGGTAGATTTTACAATACGCAAGGCTACCATACTACTTTTAGTACCCAGATTTCTACACATAGGTGCCAACCAAACATGTCTAGGAGCGGAATATACATGACAGGAGAACAAAAAATGACCTAGCGTTTCCTTTCCTTCCCCACATACTGGGCAAGTAGCTGGACCTCCATCTCTCCACTTTGATGTTAAGCTGCGTAGAGGTAGAGAACCAGCCCTCATTTGGAAAAACAGTTTCCTATCCATGGGTTTCGATATATAATCCCAGTACATTTCATACGTAGGAAACAGCTTAACCTCAAGGAAAGCAGTAGTCATAGACCCGTTGTTAGTACTAAGCAAACTCCTGTTTTCAACCCGTTCCCAGAAAAGATTTTTTATAAATAACTTAGATGGGAAGGATGACCCGGCTGGATCGGACCACAGTTCATTTAGTCCTAGTTCACATAATGCTAATTTTAGTGATTTAAACCATCTAATTTTGTTAAATCGGTCCGCTTTGATAACATCCGCAAACCCTTCTGCATAATGTGACAATTCAGGGGTGGTCCAGATTCTACGCCAATATAATATTGGACGAAGTTTACACATTGCCGAGATTTCTTTCCTGCCAAGGTCATATCTAAGAGGCAAAAGGGGACTGCTCTGTGGGGTGCCTGTAAGTTTCCGTAAGAAGTTATTCTCCGATGTCTGTAACTCCTGGAGGGTTTCTTGCCCCCACAACTCAGCCCCATACAATGCTGACCCTATTGCCTTAGCCTCGTATATGATCAAGGGAGGTTTGATCGGTTTGGTCAATGATTTACTGTGCTCCTTAACGATGGTACCAGCCAATTGCTTATGTCTTAATACTGCAATGTTTAAATGTTGGTTCCATCTATTGTCATTAGAAATGTGAATCCCCAGGTAAGTAAAAGAATTTACTACTTCAAGGTAACGCCCACTCATGGATATTTTGGATTTAAAATTTCTATAAGGATTAAAAACCATGAGTTTTGTTTTAGCAGCGTTTACCTCCAAGCCGTGGTCACTACAAAACTTGTCAAAAATTACCAGTGCCTTTTGCAGACCGCTAGGGGATTTTGATAAAATTAAGGTGTCATCGGCGAACATTAAAATAGGAACTTTTACACCTGCGAGAGAGGGAGCATCCACAGCCTGAGATTGCATGCGGGAAACAATGCCGTTAATAAAAAGGGTAAACAATGTTGGTGCCATTGAACAACCCTGTCGAACCCCACGCTCAACAGGAAAGTCGACAGTGTCATTTCCATAGCCACCCCATTGGATTTTAGCGTAAGTACCCTCATGGAGTCTCATGATCAAGGTCAACAGGGTCATTGGGACCCCCAGAGCTGCCAGCACCTCCCACAATTTTGCCCTAGGCACCAGGTCGAATGCAGCCCGTAGGTCAACGAATGCTGCATAAAGACTACCTCCACCCAGTACCACAGTCCTCCACTGGATCAATTGAAAACGGAAGACCTGGTCCACAGTGCTGGTTGCTCTGCGAAACCCAGCCTGAAAAGGAGATAGAACATTCTGGTCCTCTGCCCAATCAAGCAAATTGTTAATAATTACACGCCCCACAACCTTTTGAACAGTGTCAATTAAGCTGATAGGGCGGTAATTACAAGGTTGGGCACGATCTCCCTTTTTATATGCCGGAATAATGACAGCACCCCGCCAGGATACCGGGATTTCAGCACCCCTGGCAATATGATTTAGTAATAAGCAGATGTATTTGCTCCACCTATCGGTGTCATTTAAGAAAACATCCGCAGGGACTCCGTCAATGCCCAGTGCTCGGCCACTGTGAACGGATTTCAGGGCAAACAGTACTTCACTCTGAGCAAAGATGTCATCATCTGCGAACAGATAAGTAGGGCAGGAACTATTACCGATTTGGTCCCTGGAAGAGTACTGTTCACTAAAAAATTTGACCCATGCATCATGAGAAACATTGTTATTGGAAGCTTCTGGAGACCTTTCGTAACCCCATTTGACAATATGCCAAAATAGTCTAGAGTGTTTGCGATCACTTGCACATTTCAGCTTCTGCCAGTGGGCTTCGTCCCATTCTCTTTTTGCCCTATCAATACAATTTTTATAATGCTTCCTAGCAGATCGAATCTCACCCAGGTTGTTGCTCTTAATGGCAACTCCTAGGTTGGATCTTGCCGCCCTACAGTCATGATTATACCACTTTGCAGCTCTATATGGACAGACCCTCTTGTTATGTACAGGTTTTAAGAAATAACTTTTAACTTCATTAAAGAGAGTCGTGTGTGCTTTAGTTATGTCTTCATATCCCTGTGAGGTCCCAGCTACGCTCTCCAGGGCCGCAATGGCCTTGTCTGTCGCTGCTCCTATTTTTTCGAGGACCTACTGGTCTGTCCTGACACCTGACCACCTTAACCTGCGCATATCATTAGTTGGAACGATCGTCGGGAGCAAAAGTTGGTCACAAGGGGTCGGTGCTATTACTTTAAACAACCACCAATTGTGAGAGACACATAAAGGGTCATGGTCGCTTTCTGGCCTTGCTGTTACCACCATGTCACTAACAGATGACCATATAGATATGCTACAGATGACATAATCAATGCGACTTTTGTTTCGCCCGTTGTTAAAAATCATGGCAGGGACTCGATCTGACTTGGTTCGACCATTCAAGGCTCGTAGCCCATACTCCAGGCACATTGCATTTAAGCCTAGTATGTCAGCCGTCCAGCGAGTTATCGGGGGAGTGTCTAATGTGGGGATATCCCATAGCTTATCTTCCTCTACCCCAAGAGGGGAGTCACCAGTGATGAGAGGTTCAAAAGTGCGATTTAAATCGCCTGCAATTAGTATGTTTTTCCCTGCAGAATGTATCTCGAGGAGATTAAAGAGGCTCAAGAGAACCTCAGATTTACCTTTGTTTCCACCTCTAGCATAGATATTATAAATATCTATGGAGATGGGTAAATCACTAGTGAGTCTGATGAGCTGGATATCTTTTTGGTCAAGCTCCACACATTTTACAACAGTTTTTAAAGACTGCCTGATTCATATGGTAAGACCCCCCATCGGACGCCCTTTAGGGCCCTTAGAAACAGGAACATGAAAATGTATGTACCCCAAGGCAAAAACAGGGTCACACGCCCAAGTCTCTTGGAAGATGCAAAGATCGTACTTGTTAATAAATCCAAACCAGTCAGCACAATCCAACTTGGAACATAGACCAGCCACATTCCAAGACAAAAGATTCCCCGTGTTAGTTATCATGACAGAACTAGGGCTTGTAATAATCTCATGCGTCATCTTTCCACCAGTATCATTACAATTAATATTTTCATTGGATAGGCCTGCTGGATCCACAAAGGGGGACCCCTTAGTTCGATCTTTAGTTAGGTAGCTGGCCTCTCCAATGATGCTTTCATCACAGACAATTAGTGGCATAGAGTTACAAATAGGTGGTAGTCAGTCACAAGCATTCAAGTTTGATAATGCAGAGAAACGATTTTCCAACCCCAAGCCCCAGTCCACCGAGGCAACATCCTTCCTCCCCCTCTTAGTCACAATGTTCCATTTGGTTCTCAGAATACTTGAATTCGGACCACTTCCCTTCCTTGGGTAGAAGAAGTCCAAAGTCAGTGGAACAATTGATGTTGATCTCCGCTGTGGTGGTAAAATGTTGGGCAAGATATTAGGCAAGACCCCAGGGTCAGAAAAGTGAAGGACAACACACTCCCCCTTAAACTTTTTGACCCTGTCCCCAATCCACTGAACCCTTCTCGCATTTACGAGCTCTTCCGAGAGTTGCTGCTTTCCCCATGGAGAAATTACCATGTTGTTGGTCAACCATGATAGAGATTTATTTATTAAGGAAGATGTTGTTTCGTGTTCTCCTTGGGCCAGGGGAGGGACGTTAGCAAGGACAAGAACCAATGGGGAAGCTTCAACTACAAGCTCAAAAGTCCCTTTCTCAGTGATTGGGTCAGCAACAACGGGAACTGGAATCGAAACATTAGGAGCATCACCAGGGAAGTTAATCTTGGGTGCCATTGGAGGATTTGATACAGGGGTAGGGATAAATCCACTATTAACTACAGTGGCTGGTTTGCTCAGAGTAGACTCGATCCTAGAAAAAACAATTTCCGGGAGTTTACCTACTTCGCCCAGGGTTTTTTCTAATAAACCTTCTAATCGGTTAACCTCGGAGGTTAACTTATCTATTTTGCTGACCAGAGGTTTAACTACACCTTTGATTTTTGTTTCCATCAATGACAGTAGTTTATTGAATTGGGCATTTGAAAGTGTAACATAAGCCTCACTAGTCAGATCAGCCTCCTCTTCCTCTGAAAATTTCCTCGGGAGGTTTGCTACTTTATTCTTGGCTGACCTTAAACCCTCCCGTTTTGTCGTAACCTTTTGGTTTTCCCCATTAATCCTCGGGACTAAAATGGGTGCTGCAGGGGAGATTGGGGACTCATTACTGGTGGATATCTCTATCAAAGCTTCATTAACACTAATGTCTTCAATACCAGCGACAATACCACTAGGCTGGATGATGATAGTATCAGGAAGAGAATCAAGTATTTCACCATTTGAACTACTATTTATCTGAAGTGCAAAAGGATCAACTGACTCGATATCAATGAGGGGAGATTGGGTAGGTGAATCTATTCCCAAGGAAGATCTCCTGTCACTATTGATTCTTTCTACAACATGTACAAGATAGTTGTCAATAGTGTTATTAGGAGTAGCTTGCTTTTTCGGAGGCATATTTCTCTAAGCACAACAGATACAATTGGATGCACAAATTAATGATATCCGAAATGTGCTAAAAACTGCAACAAAGTATATATCACATCAAACAAGAAACCGGGCCCAACCCAACCTTGGCCAACCTCGGACGGCCTCAGACGGCCCGCCCTTTGTCCGGGCTTCGTCTGGGCGTCCCGCTCGCGTGCCGCGTTGCGGGCGGTCCCGAGCTTTCTAGCGCCTCCAGGCGCAAGGTGGTGACGCGCTCACTGAGCGCCGAAGCAGTGCCCCCTGGGAAACCGAGTTTCTCCACACAGCGGCCGCAGGTGTAGATGGTGCGGCGGCGGGAGAACTCGGCGTGGGGAACCAGTATCCGTCAAGAAGCAGTGGGGAGTTATGAAGATTGCTCTGAGGACCGGTGTGAGGTAAGTTTCCCCAGCAGGGATTCAGCGAAATGCCCAGTTGGTCGGGCGGTCCCGAGCTTTCTAGCGCCTCCAGGCGCAAGGTGGTGACGCGCTCACTGAGCGCCGAAGCAGTGCCCCCTGGGAAACCGAGTTTCTCCACACAGCGGCCGCAGGTGTAGATGGTGCGGCGGCGGGAGAACTCGGCGTGGGGAACCAGTATCCGTCAAGAAGCAGTGGGGAGTTGTGAAGATTGCTCTGAGGTCCGGTGTGAGGTAAGTTTCCCCAGCAGGGATTCAGCGAAATGCCCAGTTGGTCGGGCGGTCCCGAGCTTTCTAGCGCCTCCAGGCGCAAGGTGGTGACGCGCTCACTGAGCGCCGAAGCAGTGCCCCCTGGGAAACCGAGTTTCTCCACACAGCGGCCGCAGGTGTAGATGGTGCGGCGGCGGGAGAACTCGGTGTGGGGAACCAGTATCCGTCAAGAAGCAGTGGGGAGTTATGAAGATTGCTCTGAGGTCCGGTGTGAGGTAAGTTTCCCCAGCAGGGATTCAGCGAAATTCCCAATAGGCCGAATAATGTTTCCAAATCCAACTTCATTGAAAATATCCAAAATAAACTCATTAATTTATGTTCACATCTTCCCAATAGGCTGAATGATGTTTTCAAAACTTTGGTTTAAAAAATATCAGATATGAATTTAGTAATTCGTAAGGCAACCTACATTTGAAATCCAAATGGGCATCATTGCAATCTGTTCATCCTTTTTTGCACTTTGAATACACAGTATAGTGTCCAGATGTTGTAGTAGGTCCATCATGGAAAATAATAGCCACTGCTTTAAAAGTTCTTTCAGAAATTGGAAATTAAAACATGACTTGACACAACATTTTTAATTTTGATTTCTAGTTTTCTTCCATCTGCTCTACAAAGCTGTAGCATTAAAATGACATATACCCAAATCTTTCTATAAATGATGTTGAAAACATTTCTGATTTACAATGAGAACATTTCATATCATGATTAGCTGTTTTTAGTAACTTGTTAAAAGACACTGATTAGCAATCTGATATTGTCAAATATATGGATCATTTAATGCCTATTTCAGTGGTTGAAGAAAATGAACGCTCTTCACATTTGTGATCCCATCTGTAATTTAGTCCAAACAAATTTTGCATTTCTATTCCTTCATCTTCCAATACTGCAAGCATAAACATAAGATATTCTTGGGCATCTTGCTGTACATTCAATGTAAATTTCAATGATCCAGTATGTATATCCACTAGATGCTGAATGCCAGAAGCAGTATGGATTTTAGTTCTATCAGTTATCAACTTTACAAAAATTTAAAGTAGAAAAGAACAGAATCTTCTATCTCGATTTTCCAAATTTTCATAATGAAGATCCTCTAGATAAAACACAACATTCAATTCAATTAAAAAAAAATGCTTTATTCGAGTTTTACTCATAAAAGCAGACATACAAACACATAATAAAATGCTATTAAATTACAAAGATCGAATATGACATAAGCACATTGAACATAAAAGAAAAATACAATTACATTTCAGCATACTTCGTACAATCACAGGTGCAAAGTTCATTTGATAAAAATCAGGTTAAAATACAATCCAATATCACTGTTAAAAGTCAGTAAAATTTTTAAAATTATTCATCCGAAAAGACACCTCACGTGGGACGGAACAGAGAATAGATAATCTAGCAGTCTCTGTTCAACTAAGCAGAGAGTAGTTACCCTACTAGCAATCTCTGCCTAATTACCCACGCCCACCCCAAATACTTTAAAGTCGCTATTATAATCCAGGTTAGGGAGGTAGATTTTACAATACGCAAGGCTACCATACTACTTTTAGTACCCAGATTTCTACACATAGGTGCCAACCAAACATGTCTAGGAGCGGAATATACATGACAGGAGAACAAAAAATGACCTAGCGTTTCCTTTCCTTCCCCACATACTGGGCAAGTAGCTGGACCTCCATCTCTCCACTTTGATGTTAAGTTGCGTAGAGGTAGAGAACCAGCCCTCATTTGGAAAAACAGTTTCCTATCCATGGGTTTCGATATATAATCCCAGTACATTTCATACGTAGGAAACAGCTTAACCTCAAGGAAAGCAGTAGTCATAGACCCGTTGTTAGTACTAAGCAAACTCCTGTTTTCAACCCGTTCCCAGAAAAGATTTTTTATAAATAACTTAGATGGGAAGGATGACCCGGCTGGATCGGACCACAGTTCATTTAGTCCTAGTTCACATAATGCTAATTTTAGTGATTTAAACCATCTAATTTTGTTAAATCGGTCCGCTTTGATAACATCCGCAAACCCTTCTGCATAATGTGACAATTCAGGGGTGGTCCAGATTCTACGCCAATATAATATTGGACGACGTTTACACATTGCCGAGATTTCTTTCCTGCCAAGGTCATATCTAAGAGGCAAAAGGGGACTGCTCTGTGGGGTGCCTGTAAGTTTCCGTAAGAAGTTATTCTCCGATGTCTGTAACTCCTGGAGGTTTTCTTGCCCCCACAACTCAGCCCCATACAATGCTGACCCTATTGCCTTAGCCTCGTATATGATCAAGGGAGGTTTGATCGGTTTGGTCAATGATTTACTGTGCTCCTTAACGATGGTACCAGCCAATTGCTTATGTCTTAATACTGCAATGTTTAAATGTTGGTTCCATCTATTGTCATTAGAAATGTGAATCCCCAGGTAAGTAAAAGAATTTACTACTTCAAGGTAACGCCCACTCATGGATATTTTGGATTTAAAATTTCTATAAGGATTAAAAACCATGAGTTTTGTTTTAGCAGCGTTTACCTCCAAGCCGTGGTCACTACAAAACTTGTCAAAAATTACCAGTGCCTTTTGCAGACCGCTAGGGGATTTTGATAAAATTAAGGTGTCATCGGCGAACATTAAAATAGGAACTTTTACACCTGCGAGAGAGGGAGCATCCACAGCCTGAGATTGCATGCGGGAAACAATGCCGTTAATAAAAAGGGTAAACAATGTTGGTGCCATTGAACAACCCTGTCGAACCCCACGCTCAACAGGAAAGTCGACAGTGTCATTTCCATAGCCACCCCATTGGATTTTAGCGTAAGTACCCTCATGGAGTCTCATGATCAAGGTCAACAGGGTCATTGGGACCCCCAGAGCTGCCAGCACCTCCCACAATTTTGCCCTAGGCACCAGGTCGAATGCAGCCCGTAGGTCAACGAATGCTGCGTAAAGACTACCTCCACCCAGTACCACAGTCCTCCACTGGATCAATTGAAAACGGAAGACCTGGTCCACAGTGCTGGTTGCTCTGCGAAACCCAGCCTGAAAAGGAGATAGAACATTCTGGTCCTCTGCCCAATCAAGCAAATTGTTAATAATTACACACCCCACAACCTTTTGAACAGTGTCAATTAAGCTGATAGGGCGGTAATTACAAGGTTGGGCACGATCTCCCTTTTTATATACCGGAATAATGACAGCACCCCGCCAGGATACCGGGATTTCAGCACCCCTGGCAATATGATTTAGTAATAAGCAGATGTATTTGCTCCACCTATCGGTGTCATTTAAGAAAACATCCGCAGGGACTCCGTCAATGCCCGGTGCTCGGCCACTGTGAACGGATTTCAGGGCAAACAGTACTTCACTCTGAGCAAAGATGTCATCATCTGCGAACAGATAAGTAGGGCAGGAACTATTACCGATTTGGTCCCTGGAAGAGTACTGTTCACTAAAAAATTTGACCCATGCATCATGAGAAACATTGTTATTGGAAGCTTCTGGAGACCTTTCGTAACCCCATTTGACAATATGCCAAAATAGTCTAGAGTGTTTGCGATCACTTGCACATTTCAGCTTCTGCCAGTGGGCTTCGTCCCATTCTCTTTTTGCCCTATCAATACAATTTTTATAATGCTTCCTAGCAGATCGAATCTCACCCAGGTTGTTGCTCTTAATGGCAACTCCTAGGTTGGATCTTGCCGCCCTACAGTCATGATTATACCACTTTGCAGCTCTATATGGACAGACCCTCTTGTTATGTACAGGTTTTAAGAAATAACTTTTAACTTCATTAAAGAGAGTCGTGTGTGCTTTAGTTATGTCTTCATATCCCTGTGAGGTCCCAGCTACGCTCTCCAGGGCCGCAATGGCCTTGTCTGTCGCTGCTCCTATTTTTTCGAGGACCTACTGGTCTGTCCTGACACCTGACCACCTTAACCTGCGCATATCATTAGTTGGAACGATCGTCGGGAGCAAAAGTTGGTCACAAGGGGTCGGTGCTATTACTTTAAACAACCACCAATTGTGAGAGACACATAAAGGGTCATGGTCGCTTTCTGGCCTTGCTGTTACCACCATGTCACTAACAGATGACCATATAGATATGCTACAGATGACATAATCAATCCGACTTTTGTTTCGCCCGTTGTTAAAAGTCATGGCAGGGACTCGATCTGACTTGGTTCGACCATTCAAGGCTCGTAGCCCATACTCCAGGCACATTGCATTTAAGCCTAGTATGTCAGCCGTCCAGCGAGTTATCGGGGGAGTGTCTAATGTGGGGATATCCCATAGCTTATCTTCCTCTACCCCAAGAGGGGAGTCACCAGTGATGAGAGGTTCAAAAGTGCGATTTAAATCGCCTGCAATTAGTATGTTTTTCCTTGCAGAATGTATCTCGAGGAGATTAAAGAGGCTCAAGAGAACCTCAGATTTACCTTTGTTTCCACCTCTAGCATAGATATTATAAATATCTATGGAGATGGGTAAATCACTAGTGAGTCTGATGAGCTGGATATCTTTTTGGTCAAGCTCCACACATTTTACAACAGTTTTTAAAGACTGCCTGATTCATATGGTAAGACCCCCCCATCGGACGCCCTTTAGGGCCCTTAGAAGCAGGAACATGAAAATGTATGTACCCCAAGGCAAAAACAGGGTCACACGCCCAAGTCTCTTGGAAGATGCAAAGATCGTACTTGTTAATAAATCCAAACCAGTCAGCACAATCCAACTTGGAACATAGACCAGCCACATTCCAAGACAAAAGATTCCCCGTGTTAGTTATCATGACCGAACTAGGGCTTGTAATAATCTCATGCGTCATCTTTCCACCAGTATCATTACAATTAATATTTTCATTGGATAGGCCTGCTGGATCCACAAAGGGGGACCCCTTAGTTCGATCTTTAGTTAGGTAGCTGGCCTCTCCAATGATGCTTTCATCACAGACAATTAGTGGCATAGAGTTACAAATAGGTGGTAGTCAGTCACAAGCATTCAAGTTTGATAATGCAGAGAAACGATTTTCCAACCCCAAGCCCCAGTCCACCGAGGAAACATCCTTCCTCCCCCTCTTAGTCACAATGTTCCATTTGGTTCTCAGAATACTTGAATTCGGACCACTTCCCTTCCTTGGGTAGAAGAAGTCCAAAGTCAGTGGAACAATTGATGTTGATCTCCGCTGTGGTGGTAAAATGTTGGGCAAGATATTAGGCAAGACCCCAGGGTCAGAAAAGTGAAGGACAACACACTCCCCCTTAAACTTTTTGACCCTGTCCCCAATCCACTGAACCCTTCTCGCATTTACGAGCTCTTCCGAGAGTTGCTGCTTTCCCCATGGAGAAATTACCATGTTGTTGGTCAACCATGATAGAGATTTATTTATTAAGGAAGATGTTGTTTCGTGTTCTCCTTGGGCCAGGGGAGGGACGTTAGCAAGGACAAGAACCAATGGGGAAGCTTCAACTACAAGCTCAAAAGTCCCTTTCTCAGTGATTGGGTCAGCAACAACGGGAACTGGAATCGAAACATTAGGAGCATCACCAGGGAAGTTAATCTTGGGTGCCATTGGAGGATTTGATACAGGGGTAGGGATAAATCCACTATTAACTACAGTGGCTGGTTTGCTCAGAGTAGACTCGATCCTAGAAAAAACAATTTCCGGGAGTTTACCTACTTCGCCCAGGGTTTTTTCTAATAAACCTTCTAATCGGTTAACCTCGGAGGTTAACTTATCTATTTTGCTGACCAGAGGTTTAACTACACCTTTGATTTTTGTTTCCATCAATGACAGTAGTTTATTGAATTGGGCATTTGAAAGTGTAACATAAGCCTCACTAGTCAGATCAGCCTCCTCTTCCTCTGAAAATGTCCTCGGGAGGTTTGCTACTTTATTCTTGGCTGACCTTAAACCCTCCCGTTTTGTCGTAACCTTTTGGTTTTCCCCATTAATCCTCGGGACTAAAATGGGTGCTGCAGGGGAGATTGGGGACTCATTACTGGTGGATATCTCTATCAAAGCTTCATTAACACTAATGTCTTCAATACCAGCGACAATACCACTAGGCTGGATGATGATAGTATCAGGAAGAGAATCAAGTATTTCACCATTTGAACTACTATTTATCTGAAGTACAAAAGGATCAACTGACTCGATATCAATGAGGGGAGATTGGGTAGGTGAATCTATTCCCAAGGAAGATCTCCTGTCACTATTGATTCTTTCTACAACATGTACAAGATAGTTGTCAATAGTGTTATTAGGAGTAGCTTGCTTTTTCGGAGGCATATTTCTCTAAGCACAACAGATACAATTGGATGCACAAATTAATGATATCCGAAATGTACTAAAAACTGCAACAAAGTATATATCACATCAAACAAGAAACCGGGCCCAACCCAACCTTGGCCAACCTCGGACGGCCTCAGACGGCCCGCCCTTTGTCCGGGCTTCGTCTGGGCGTCCCGCTCGCGTCCCGCGTTGCGGGCGGTCCCGAGCTTTCTAGCGCCTCCAGGCGCAAGGTGGTGACGCGCTCACTGAGCGCCGAAGCAGTGCCCCCTGGGAAACCGAGTTTCTCCACACAGCGGCCGCAGGTGTAGATGGTGCGGCGGCGGGAGAACTCGGCGTGGGGAACCAGTATCCGTCAAGAAGCAGTGGGGAGTTATGAAGATTGCTCTGAGGACCGGTGTGAGGTAAGTTTCCCCAGCAGGGATTCAGCGAAATGCCCAGTTGGTCGGGCGGTCCCGAGCTTTCTAGCGCCTCCAGGCGCAAGGTGGTGACGCGCTCACTGAGCGCCGAAGCAGTGCCCCCTGGGAAACCGAGTTACTCCACACAGCGGCCGCAGGTGTAGATGGTGCGGCGGCGGGAGAACTCGGCGTGGGGAACCAGTATCCGTCAAGAAGCAGTGGGGAGTTGTGAAGATTGCTCTGAGGTCCGGTGTGAGGTAAGTTTCCCCAGCAGGGATTCAGCGAAATGCCCAGTTGGTCGGGCGGTCCCGAGCTTTCTAGCGCCTCCAGGCGCAAGGTGGTGACGCGCTCACTGAGCGCCGAAGCAGTGCCCCCTGGGAAACCGAGTTTCTCCACACAGCGGCCGCAGGTGTAGATGGTGCGGCGGCGGGAGAACTCGGCGTGGGGAACCAGTATCCGTCAAGAAGCAGTGGGGAGTTATGAAGATTGCTCTGAGGTCCGGTGTGAGGTAAGTTTCCCCAGCAGGGATTCAGCGAAATTCCCAATAGGCCGAATAATGTTTCCAAATCCAACTTCATTGAAAATATCCAAAATAAACTCATTAATTTATGTTCACATCTTCCCAATAGGCTGAATGATGTTTTCAAAACTTTGGTTTAAAAAATATCAGATATGAATTTAGTAATTCGTAAGGCAACCTACATTTGAAATCCAAATGGGCATCATTGCAATCTGTTCATCCTTTTTTGCACTTTGAATACACAGTATAGTGTCCAGATGTTGTAGTAGGTCCATCATGGAAAATAATAGCCACTGCTTTAAAAGTTCTTTCCGAAATTGGAAATTAAAACATGACTTGACACAACATTTTTAATTTTGATTTCTAGTTTTCTTCCATCTGCTCTACAAAGCTGTAGCATTAAAATGACATATACCCAAATCTTTCTATAAATGATGTTGAAAACATTTCTGATTTACAATGAGAACATTTCATATCATGATTAGCTGTTTTTAGTAACTTGTTAAAAGACACTGATTAGCAATCTGATATTGTCAAATATATGGATCATTCAATGCCTATTTCAGTGGTTGAAGAAAATGAACGCTCTTCACATTTGTGATCCCATCTGTAATTTAGTCCAAACAAATTTTGCATTTCTATTCCTTCATCTTCCAATACTGCAAGCATAAACATAAGATATTCTTGGGCATCTTGCTGTACATTCAATGTAAATTTCAATGATCCAGTATGTATATCCACTAGATGCTGAATGCCAGAAGCAGTATGGATTTTAGTTCTATCAGTTATCAACTTTACAAAAATTTAAAGTAGAAAAGAACAGAATCTTCTATCTCGATTTTCCAAATTTTCATAATGAAGATCCTCTAGATAAAACACAACATTCACAATTACATTAGCATAGCAGTTGATACCTGAACTATTTTCTACCTGGTATCCTACAATATCATCAACTGTGTACATTTTCATTCTCTTTCAAGTTTTATCATTCTCTTGAATTCTTTTCTTTTTTTATCTCAGTGAAACAGTTGTTATACTTCCGTTTTGGACACGCTATACGATTCCAATATATGGGATATTCAGTTAGGAGCATAAAGTCTTCCTAACCAATTGTACTCTCTTACACAATTTACATCAGCATTAATCTTTTTCTCATCAAAATCAATCATATACAAACCAGATAATGTCCATACTCGAGATAATGCAACACATGCCATGCCCTCTTTACACACTGTACTTCCAATATTTTCCAAAGCAGTGTCTACACTTAAACCTTAAGTGTTATGAATGGTTAGAGCATATGTTAAGGAAAATGGAAACTGTTTTCTATGAACATACAAGTCTTTTACAAGCAAAAAACGAACAGTACAACATCCAATCTGTTTCACCTCTTCAATCTGATCAAATGTAATGTTCAAAAATCTCTAGTCTAAAAATTTACAAAATCAACAACTTTTCCCTATGCTCCATTTCTACATTCAAATAACGCTGTAAAATTACCCGACAGTTCACACATATATATAAAGTCTTTTTCTAAACCTGCAGTCTTAAACACCGACTATTCCAAAGAATCCAAATTTGACTTCCCAGCTCCACTACGCTTTGGTCTAACGAACCGGAAAAACCAGATCGGGAGGCCGCTCCTTCTCCTTCCTCGCAGCCAAGGCCTGGAACACCCTTCCACTCCACCTCAGACAGACAGCAGCGCTCCCCACCTTCGTAAGAAACCTCAAAACCTGGCTCTTCAGCGAACCCCCCCCCAAGGCACTGGAGCCTGCTTCCTCCGACCCCCCAGCTCCTTGAGACCCTCACGGGTGAGTAGTGACGCTTAATAAACTCCTTATTGATTGACTGTAATTTCTCTGAGAGAAGAATAGTAACACGTTTGTGCCGATAGCTTCCGTTTTCAGTATTGGTTGTTTTTCCACTTTCAAACGTTCTTGATTGAATGTAGAACACTCTTGCCGTGTAGGCATTAGGCAAACTATAGACTTCTTTTCTCAATTTTTTTTGTATATAATTTCAGGTGCTATGTTTTCATTTTGAAACAAGTGCAGTAAAAGCAGACTTTGTAAAGCTTCTATTCCATCTTTTGTTAAACACCAATTCTTATCTCTTGAGAAATGTTTCCATAATGTTCATCACTTGCTTGTTGGATATTCTTCATAATTTTTTATTTTCAAAGTAAGACCAAATGTTGACATTTACAATTCTTCCCAAAGATTTCTTAGTGTGTTCATGAAGAAGTGTTTTAAAACAGGTTGTCCTTTTACAGGAGCAAGTTGTAGTAGGTTGCTGAATAGAATTACATGTTTTCCTCCAATTAGAACATCATAATCTGTTTTTTAAAATCTATTGCATTCTTAAAAGTACAAAGGCAAGCATTAAGTTTCAGACCATGCTCACCTCATCAATGAATAGAAGATTAATGTTATTGAGTACTCTTAAAATTTCATAACAAGCTTATCCAGATAACTTGTCATATTCCAACTTATTCTCATGTTCAAGTGGTACCAAATAGGTTGAAATGATGAGCAATGGCATTCTATTTTTTCATGCAGTAAACCATGCTGTATCTGCTGATATATTTCTTTGTATTCAATATTTAGTTTTTCTTCTATGTTTCCCAGCTCAATATTTTCCTGTTTTGCGTGTTGCATTGCCGTTTCTACTTCATTCATGGCTACTGCTTCTTCATTTTGAAGAATTGGTTTACCTAGTGGATCTTGACTTGGTGGAGCAGACCTTTGACTATCTTAAGAACTGTCTCTAGGTATTTCAGCTTTAATAGTAGTTTCTTGTTCAATCTCTTAATTTAACATTTGTAGATAAATTGGAAAAATTGTGCACTGAATGCTATCTACACATGCATTCAAAGAAACTTCATAGCACTCAAAATCTCCAAGTAATTCCATTTCACTATGCCAAGGCTTGAAGAGTTGCTGAAATGCTAAATAAAAAATTCCCTTTTATCTGGAGTTTTACAACTGAGTTTCCTGTGGTTAATAAGATTTCCTTTGGCATGTTTTACCAAACATCCATCGCATCTAATTACTGCATATTTTTCTTCATTATGTTTTCTGTAACATTTCTCTTAAAACTATAACGTTGCAGTAGTTCATAGAGACATGTTTTCCAGATGTGGACTCCTTTTTGGATAGTACATATCTAACATATATGTTTTAACAATATCTGTACTTTCCGGTTCATTCAATGCTAAGTATTCAATTTCTTGTAGAGATTTCAATACTCGATTTCGTGATGCAGCAAGATCTAGACTAATCCAAATGAGTCCTCTTGACTTTGAGTATAAACTGCAGAGGTCAACGATCCGATCATTTGTGGAATCCAATTTCTCGACGGGAAAGCATTTTCATATGAATGCTGTACTATTTTTTATTAAGAGTCCTCTCTTCTGAAATTTCTTCACACATTTCTTTCAACCCCGTCTTTTCAGATTTTGTTTCATATGACGTTACATAACGAGCAACAGCAATTGAATTATTTGCAACATACTGGCTATCCATATTTGCATTCTACATTGTCAAAATCACTGTATTGTAGTCATAAATATACTTTGATTCTTCAGTTCTTTTCATGTTGTAAGTATTCTTTGGGAATTTTAGAGTGATAGTATGCCTTACTGCAGACATGAAACTATTGTCTCTTACTTTTGAAATTACTGCATGTGGGAAGGCAAAACGATATTTTGAATAACATTTTCCCTTTGACATGTATTATTGTAGACAATATTTTCCAGATCGATGACTTTGAACTGTAAAACTTGTTGTCTTAAGCTATTTTCTCCTCCTTTTTTTGAAATACCACAGGTAACATAGTCTTCATAAAAAGACAAAACAGTTTCATCTGAATCGGTTCAAAATGTAGGTGCATCCTTGATCCATAATAGCATGTGTATATGAGGAGCACCTCTGGCTTGGTAATCCTTTCTCCAAAAGAAAGCAACAACTTCTCCAAGAGGTGGATTTTTTTATTGCAGATAAAAGACATTTTAGCTTGAAACCTATGATTAAAATATCTTCACATTTACAGGATCCAAGGAACACAATTCTCCAGCTGTCCTCAATTTCAATGTTTTTACATCTGAATTTGCATGTCATAGAAATTCAGGTAAATCGTCCCATGCGTATTCATCCCAGTTAAGCGTAACAAACCACATAGGGGTTCCTAACTTTCTTAACATACATTTGAGTTCACCGTGCCAACAATACCAATACTCATTAGTTCCACATTGAGAGTCATCAAATTAATTAACTGAGGTTCTAAATGATCGTCTCTTTGTTGAACTTTGTCCCAAAAATCCTTTGCAGAAACATGTGTAAGATGCATACGAAAGTTCAGGCCAGTCAAGTCAAAATAACTTTATTCGATTCAGAATAATCCTAAAAGTATACAGTTCAACATACAAATTCACAAATGGTATTTCATATCCAAAAGTTCAGAGACAAGAACACAATACGCAGTATATCAAAAGCATATAATCAATAAAACATTATATCAATACAAAAATGATTCCTAAATAAAATCAGTCCAATAAAACTAAGCATACAACTACATTTAAGAGGCAGTTAATAATAGTCTCAAATGCTCCAAACTTCCTTATATATTCAAGGTCAGATATCCCTCAGGAAGAGTTTACTAACTTTTCTTGAAAGAGAGCAGAAAAATATAAAGTGCACTATGCATTGTTAAGCTTCGTCATTACATATACAAATGGGGTAGCCTCTCACACCAGCCCCTTTGAATTAGGCAGGGCAACTACCATATTTTAATGGATTTAGACCAATTTCATTCATATAAATCATCAGTATTATTTCATTTCCATAGGTTTCAGAAGCAAAAACAATGTATCATATCAGAAAACATACTATCAATAGCGATTCATGATTAAAAGAGCACATCTAATAAAACTAAGCATAGAGCTACATATAGCAGCAGTTTGTAATGATCTCAGATGCTCAAAACCGTCCTTATGTTATGTTATGTTATAAGGTGGATTTCTATAGTGCACAGCTACTCCGAAGAGTGTCCTGGCGCTGATAGATCCTCACTCATAGCGAAAGGGGGCGCTGAAAGAGTTACTGAGTAAAAAGAAGCCAGGAGATCGTTAGTCGCTCTCAGAGAAAGAGGAAGGGCATTCCACATCTGGGGTGCCAGGCGCTTGAAAGAGTGGCCCCCGCACCGGGCACGCCTAATCGTAGGCGTGACAGCCATGGCCTGAGTGGAAGATCTCAGAGATCTAAAGGGTGTGTAGAAGCTCATCCTTCTCCGAAGATATCTGGCGCCCAGACCATGGAGGGCTTTGAATGCCATGGTGAGCGTTTTGAAAGCAATGCGCTTTTTGATCGGGAGCCAGTGCAAGGTTTTAAGAAGATCACTGGCTCTTGCTCTCCTAGTGAGGTCGAAGATGGCTCTAGCTGCTGAGTTCTGGACGACTTGCAAGCGAGCTAAGAGGAAGTCAGGAAGGCCCAAGGATAAAACATTAGAGTAGTCAAGGCGCGAGCCTATCAAGGCATGTATGGTAATTCTTCTATGGTCAAGGGACAACAGAGGGATACATTTTCTAATCATTTTTAGGGTGGCAAAACATTTGCCGACCAGGCCAAGAACCTGGAGTTTGAGGGAAAGGCTGTTATCTATTTGGATTCCCAGGTTTTTGGCGATCGTCGAGTCGCTGTCAGGGGGAAACATGGCCACAGGCCACCAGCCCTTCCACCTGGGGTCTGCTGGGCAGCCGAAGAAGAGTACTTCAGATTTGTCGGAGTTGCACTTGAGGCTGTTCTGTTCAAACCAGTTGAAAACAGCCTCAAGGCAGCCCCTGATGTTTGCACCGTGAAAGTCAGATCCTTTATCGCACGTGAACAGGAGCTGGGTGTCGTCCGCGTATGATACGATCTGAGCCCCGTAAGCCTCCGCCAGTGCCGCCAGAGGGGTCATATAGTTATTAAAAAGAGTAGGGCTCAGAATGGAACTCTTCGGAACTCCAACCTCCAGAGGCGGCATTATGGCAGAGAAAGGGGGAGCCCAGACCGTCTGCTGGCGGTTGGCAAGGAAAGATCTAAACCAGCTGAGCACCGTCCCCCTCAGGCCAATCTCCCAGAGTCTAAAAAGGAGACGGTCATGGGGGACGGTGTCAAAGCCGCCGACAGATCAAGCATGCTCAGCATGGCCTTGCCCCCACCATCTAGGGTTTCTTTGATGGCCTCAGTGTCCTAGAGCAGAGCTGTTTCTGTGCTCAGATTGGAGCGGAACCCTGACTGTGACTGATGCAGAATGTCATGGGCCTTGAGAAAGTTGACGAGGGAGGTATGGGCATGCTTTTCAACAACTTTCGCCAGGGCCGGCAGAAGGGAAATGGGTCTGTAGTTAGCATGGTTCCTTCTGAAGAGGTAGGATCAGGGCCTGCTTCCTTGGCTGAGGGACCGTCCCTGTACTAAGGGAGAGGTTAAGAAGCGGATTAATTAAAGGGTTAATACCGGAGCCACCTGGGCCAGAATTTTTGCGGGACAGGGGTCAAGAGGGGAACCTGATTTGAGCTTAGAGAGAAGCTCAAGGGAGATTTCGGGAGTCAGCAACGGAAAATCCCAGAGGGCCGGGCACGTGGAATTCAGAGAGGGAGGGGACTGAGGTACTTCCTGGATTGATGTCATCCTGATAGCCGCAAAAGTGTTTTGGATGGCATTGATCTTGCTGGCAAAGAAGTTGGCCAGCTCGGTGATTCAGAGCTCCGAGTGCCTGGTCTTAGGGGTGCACCAGGAGGGGGAAATAAAGTCCTTCACCACCCTGAAAATTTCTTTGCAGGAATTAGAGGCTGCATCAATTCTCTTTGCTAGATAGGACTTTTTGCCTGCGGTGATGTCGCGGTGGTACTCTCTGATAGACTCTTTATATGCTTCCCTAGACTTAGAATCATATTGCTTGCGCCATGCTCTTTCTGCTTTTTTACACTGTCGCTGTTTCGCAGCCAAGTCTGGTCGAATTTCCCTTAAGAGGGGTTTCATAAAACGATCTCTTGGAGCTTTATAAAGTGTACATAAAAGCACAAAGTGCATTGTGCATTGTTGAGCTACATTATCACATGGGCAAGGAGATAGCCTCTCACACCATCCCCCTTGCTTAGGAAAAGCAACTAAAAAGTGCAGTGCATTTAGCCGGAATCTAATCAAATAAAAACGCCATTGCGTATGTGTAGTAAAAGATAAATTGAACTGTTGCTGTTATATAACCGCTTGATTTGGTAGTTGTTTGTCTTGTTTGGACAGACCTAATGTAGTACAATATGCATTCTTAATGACCATCTTAATGTCTGGTTTAATAGAGTCAGGATTATCATAAAGGTGTCCAAGACCAATTTAAAAAAATGTTTCCTTTACATAACGCAGCCATGGAATCTGCATGGCATTATCCAAGTTTACGCAATCTTTTAAAATTTCTTTTGAAAACAGCAGATCTTCTGTGGACCATATTTTTCCCCATAGGAGCAGGGGGGACAAATGAATACTATCACTCACAAAATCTAAACCCACCTCGGAATGACAAAAAGTGTTAGGAGAACTATTTGGAACAGATAAAAGGCGTTTTAAAATTTGTTCTCCATAATTTGTATGTGTGCACTTTTATGGTATCCCCATACCCCTGCCCCATAGGTCGCTACTGGCAAAAATTTAGATTTGTACAGTTTCTTCAATTCCGCTATTGGTTTTTGACGTAATTTGCTTGCGAACCGGAAACGGGCCTCTATCGATCTGCTTGTCTTTTGGACCCGAGTTGTTATTAAAGGGTCCCAATTCAATGTTTTATTAAAAAGATTTCCCAGGTAATTAAAATTTGGGACTTTCTCAATGACCATGTTGTCCACAACAAATTTACAGGTTTTAGTCCTATTTGGCCTGCAAACCATTGTAAATGATTTTGTAAAATTAACCTCTAAGTCTAAATCCAACATAAATTTATTAAAAGCATTCAGACATTTTTGCATACTATTTGCTGTTAGGGTCATTAACACAGTATCGTCTGCATAAGACAATAAGGGTATATGTTTGCCATTTATTTTAGGGAAGTCTAGACCTTTTCCCACTAAAAAAAAATTCTAAACCATTTGTGTATACTAAAATCAAAAAAGAGGCCAGAATACAACCCTGGCGGACATCTTCAGTTGATGTGATAGAACCATTTTTTTCGCCACTAGAGCCATATTGAAGTAGCAGCATGTAATCTTCGCAACAAAGTAACCAATGATTCCTCGAACCCCATGGACTCCATTAGAAGCGACAATTTCCCCCTACACACAGTGTGAAAAGCACTGGATAAGTCCATAAAGGCCAGGTGAATTGAAGCGCTCCTGGCCTTTATGTACTTACCCATAATCAAAGCCAGATTAAGGCACTGCTCCGTTGTCCCCCTACCTTTCCTAAAGCCATATTGTGTATCCACAATGAGTCCAGAGGAGTTCGCCCATGTCTCTATGAGGGCCAATATTACTCTCCCCAAAAGCGTGCAAGAGGCATCTATTAAGGAGATTGGCCTATAGCAACAGGGGTCGCTTTTATTACCTTTTTTTAAAATGGGCACAACTACTGCCTCTTTCCAAGATGATGGAATGCGCCCCACAATAATCGCCTTGAAAACATTAAGCAACAGGGGCACCCAAACTTCAGGATTATTTTTAAACAAATCCAAGGGTACAGCGTCAGGTCCTGGTGCCTTGAGTGGGATACCTCTTCTCAGGGCCACCTCCACTTCACCCAACGTAAGCGATAGACTAAGCTGTTGTGCATTCTCAATATTAAGATGAATTTCATCCTCACTTTCATTTATCAATGAAGTGCCCTTTGGATTAAAGATCCTAGAGTAATGGGCCTCCCGAGCCTCCCCGGTTATATGCGTGACCATGGTCCTGTTTTCATTACTGAAAAGGGGGTGATTTATAACCTCCCAAAATAACCTACTGTCTGTAAAATCAGTGGCTTTCTTAAGGTCATCCCAGGCCTGCTTTTTCAATTCTAATTTCCTTTTTTCAATGGCCTCTTTATAATTTCTTCTCGCTTTCTTAACCATTGCCTTATCCCGTGGGACTCCATGTAAGGCCCTCTTCAGTAATGTTTGTGCTGCAGAGCATTCAGCATTAAACCAATTGTTGTCTCGGATACTACCCTTCCTGGCAGGTTTAAGCAAATTTGTAGCCACACTCTTACAGAGAACTTCAAAATTCTGTACTATCAATTCAGGCTCAGAGGTGCTCGTCAAACAAGTCATTACTTTTGATAAATTAGCTTTAAAAATCGTTTCCTCCATTATTTTAGGATGAATTAAATCCCATTTCCACCTAATGCCTTGATTATAACTATATTTCATTGGTTGTTCAGAAGACTTTTCCCTGACAGCCACAGTAATCAGCAATAAAACAAGTGGGTTATGATCACTGGCAGGGTTTGCTTCTATTCTAAAATCATCAATAAGGTAGGCATACCTGCTAGAAATTAACACAAAGTCAATTACGCTCATTCGTCCCCCGGCCCCTTGAAAGGTTGGAATTAGCACCTTTGGAGTGTTGGTCAACATATCGAGCATGCAAAGATCATTTACCACAGTGATATGATTTAATGCATCGCCCCGTATGGTATGCTTAAAGTGTGTGTGTGGTTGTTCGTTAGTATCAAATAAACCACAGACCTTGCTCCCACAAATGATGGCATACGGTGCAATTAAAATCCCCCAGCCACTTAATACACAGAGGAAAGGTTTTTTCAGTCACTTTGGCAATTTCTACCTGCAAGCAGTCAATAATAGATGACGTCTGCGTGTCAAAAATATTATAGTACCAATTGATTAAAAGCAAAGGGACACTAAACAAGTTAGTAATCAAAATCAGTTGGTACCATGGAGAAGCCATTACTTTATCTATCTTTAGTGACTTGTATTTTACCGAGATTGAGGTCATTAAGCCACCCTTTGCAATCCCAGCCAGTGAAGGTTCAGCATGGACGACTAAAGAGTTATATCCGTCCAGGCATGGGTCCTTTCTGCTCCAGGTTTCTTGGAGACAGATAATGTCAAAGGATTTAATATACTCCATCCATACTTCATCCAATAATCTTCGTGAGATGCCTGCCATATTCCACGAGATTAGGCAAAGTGTGCATCTATCAGGTTGACTATTTATTAGGTCTAAATGTTTACTAGAGCTGAACCCTTCTACTGTGTGACCAGCTTGTATAATATTCTTTTTACCCTCACTGTCTTTAGCCAAACCCTGCGTTTTGTTTTTATTGCAAGACAGCTGCAAGTAGCCATGTTTCCCCGAAGGGTCAACAGATGGTATAAGCTTGCCAATATTCCCACAGTATGATGGAAATACAACCATATCTTTAGGATCATTTCCCTTAGGGGTCTCTATCTGTAGTCAATCGACCTCTGCTAAAGTACTCAATGGGTCAAAACGATTTACATGGTACCATGGTGGGAAATGTGATTGCTGTTTTATTTTATTTTGACTCTCTATTCCTGTTAAATTAAATTGCCATATAGAAGGGCGGTAAAAGAATCCCAACGGTAAAATCAGGACTTTTGACTTATCAATAATTTGGTCGGCCATCCTATCATGTATAGCTCTCACCAGCCCTGGGGACCTAAAGGTCAAAACAATACTGTCCCCCTCCAATGATTTCTCACTTGGTCCAACCCATCTGACCCTTCGTGTCATCTTCAGTTCTGGAAACAAAAAATTATAGTTAATACCTGCACTAGTATTTACAAGATGCAGCGATTTGTTCCTCAGTCTTCTCCTTCGCCTGAGGTTAGGGGACGCACATTTGCTAAAGCAACAATATAAGGTGTGGTTTGAGGTGGCAAATTTAAAATTGAATCTGGGCTACTATCGGGCAAATGGCGTGAGTGACGTTCCACAGCAGTAGTCTTTTGTGATCTACCTTCATTTTGAGGGTTTCGGGCTCCTGAAGCTCTGTTCATATGTGTGGGATTTATTGCCTGATTAACTTCCTGAGTTAATCCATCTACATCCACTAATGTGGCATTTACAGGAGGACTAAAGTTACTTTGAGTTCCCGTCCTGTATTAAGATTTGACCCAGGCAATCTGTTGTAGCAGCTTCCCCACTTCTAGTTTTTCCCATTTGCTTGTTTAGGCTGGATCTTAATTCAGCATGTAGCACACAAATACTTAAGTGTTGGCCCTTTATGCTTGATAACCGGTTTTCAATATCAGCCAATTTGTGTAAAACAGGTTTTAAATGAACATTTATTACTGCTTCCAGCTTAATCCAGACGTTTTCCTCCATGCCCTGTTGTATAATCGGTGTAATCATTGTAGGTGTTATCTGTGTCAGGGAAGAATCATAAGTTAACTCAGGCACTGGTTCAGATATTATTTCTATGGGCTCATGCGTGCCCTTCCTTAGTGGGGGTTTAGATGTATGCTGTTTACGTGGTCTACTAATTGCCTGTCCCCTTAATTTTTACCCAGTGGTGCCGAACAATTTCCACTTATTTGTTTGGATTTCTGTGCCCTCGTTACTACCGAGGGTTTGTCCCTTATGATGGGGGAATCTAGGATTTCCTGGGTACTGGGGGATTCTGGCGACAATGAAGAACACCCGTTAATTTGTAATCCTCCATCCACCTGACCCTCGTTAGGATTTGTACTAGTGGTAGCATGACGACTATGAATCATTTGAGAGTCTAAGGACAACCTGCGTTTGGTTAGTTTAATTTCATGTATAATTGCAGATTCAGCTCTTACTAAAAAGGCATCCAGAGTACCTACTACCCCTTTCCCTTTACCTTCCTTTGATTTAGCCATTGCTAATATTGCCTCACATAACACTAATTATCATAAGATAACAGGCAAAGCCAAAATATATAGCCCTGCAAATGATATAATATAAGCAGATGTCACTCAACACATGAAAACCAGCACCCAGCACAATACAGAAAAAATATATAGTATCCAGTCTACTATGAAGTTTTGGGGCAATTTCTTACATAATACGGAGGGTCAGATGTTAATTCCGTGGCTCAGCCTGGCCGCCTTCGGCCCCTGACGGCCACAGATGGTTCACCCTTTGCCCGGGCTTAGCCCGGCGCCCGCCCGCGAGCGTCCGGCTCGGCGGAAAGAGCTGGTTGTTTTAAAATCCACCTGGGTTTCAAGGAGGCAGGGGCTACAAGTCAGTTGTTGGCCCGCTGCGTCCTAGGGCGTGTGGTCCTTTCTGCGCCAGCCCCCACAGGCACTGGAACTGCAAACGAAGCGTCTCCCGCGAAGCGGAAGGCGTGAGAAGTATTTCAAACCCCCGGTAACAGGGGGGAGGGGCTACAAGTCAGCTGTTGGCCCCACTGTGTCCTGGGGCGTGTGGTCCTTTCCGTACCGGCCCCCACAGGCACTGGAACTGCAACCGAAGCGTCTCCCCCAGGACAGTCACTTTCAAACAGAAGATGAAATAAATATGGAATACAATGTCGAAATACTGCATTATTTGAGTTCAGTCTTGTTGAATAATATTCTGAAGCTGGAATCTGTACTGGTCGTTCATCATACTGTCCTTCTTTTGCAGTGGGGAAGAGCTGTGGAAAACAACAAGCTTCTTAACTTTTTTCTCATACTCTCATGAGAGTTACCTTTGCTTTCTTCATTATGAATAATTCAATAGTGTTTCCTATAACTTATTTTGAATGTAGAGGATGTATACTGTAATGTTCATAAATGTCTTCACTCCCGCAGTTGTCCACTTTTTTTATTTGCCCAGTTGAAATTTCTCTATCATCTTCTAAAGATAATTATTGCTCTTCCACATATACATCTGTATGATAAATATTGTTTTCCACACGTTATAATGTAGCCTTTTGAAGTTTGGTGACATCTCCTAACTCTTGCCATATTTACTGACTCTTTGTTGATACACCATTAACTAGAATAACTACAGATTCACTTTCCTCTCTCTCTATACCAACAATTCCAATATGTTTCTTAAAATCAAAAGGTAAATACACAACTCTCCCCTTTAGACCTCTTTATAAATCTGTTAGAGGCAGCTTACCTGTTTTAGGCTCCATACGAACTATAGACTGAAACAGATGCACACATTGAACAAGAATGGACTCATAAGTATTTAAATCTACTAGTTCCGAAGGAATAGCTTCCAACTCTAGGTTGTTATGTACAACTCTAGCTGGCATTTTGTTCCCTACTAATTTGTTGTAACAATATTTACAAATACATTGATCACTAACCAACTCAAAACAACCTTCCACCAACAAATAAGCACCAATCTCTCCCACTTATCATTGTTTTCCTTTTCACTTTTTAAATACGCATCAACAGTTCTAGTTTGACTTCTATAGTGAGTACTTCGACAACAAATACATGTTTTGGTTTTTCTCAAGAAAGTACCTTAAACTTTGTAGTTTCTTCTACAAAGCTCTCAGAAGAACTATCTTCCACCTCTTTTTCATCACCTACACTTATCAAATTCTCACTTTCTCTACACTCCCCTTCAGGACCAAAGAAACAAAACTGTATGTCATCAGAAACTTTTTTTACATCCAATACTGAACCATACAAAAGAGCTGTGTTCATTTCATTTCATAAATCTTTATTCGATCATAAATACCAAAAGAATATCATAAAAGAACAGACAGTAACAACACAAATAAAATGCATTAAATACTCCAACGAATACCTTAAAATTACAGATATATCTCAATATTTTTAGAATTAGTTAAAAAGCTTACTTTTCTTTGTGCAGGCCCAGAGGAAGTTTGCCATTAAGTAGCTAATGAAAAGATCGCCAAGTTTTTTAAGATAAATAGGAGGCACTCTACGTTGCCTACAATTATGCTGTCTCAGAACCTCTAATAAGTATCTTGCTCATTCCTCTTTATACAGTTCACAGAATAAAATAATGTGTAAGTCAGATTGTTCTGAAATTTTGTTGCATGGGCTGGCACAAGGGTCGCTAAGCTTATAATTTCCCACTGGATGCCCTACCAACAGTGGGAACAGATGCAAATGAAACCTGTGCTTTAGATTTAAATTCTCCGCTAAATAATGATAGTCAATCTCTAGTAGGGGTGCAAGACTCCTACATGTCCTGACTGATGACCTATCTTTGTGTATCTCTGAGCGCTCCTGAGCCATGCTAGCCAAACATTTTTCTTTTAAAAGTGTCTTTGAAGTTTGGAGACAATTTTGTGTGTTTTCATACAGGTCCTCCATGCCTAGTCTATTCAGAGTCGATCTTAAATAACCTTTAACTTTGTCCAGCTCGAGACAGCCCTTTGTAATGTGTTGTGTTAGGGGGAGACTGTTCTTCCTGCAGATTGAGTGCCATAACTTTAAGGGGCTAATCTTATCTGATCACTAATATACGGAAAATCTAGTTCTATATGGCAATTAATATTGGAGCATGATACCGATAGGGCACTTAGCCATTTCAGAAATGTATCCTCAATAGTCTGGACATGGGCAATATTAGAGATAACCCACACCCCTGCTCCATAGGTGGTTAGGGATACTGTCTTTGCCTTATAAATGCTTTTTATGATTCTTAAGGTTTTAGAGCCCAATTTTTTGAAAATCTAATAATGCCT
This sequence comes from Lissotriton helveticus, assembly GCF_964261635.1. NCBI lineage: Eukaryota > Metazoa > Chordata > Amphibia > Caudata > Salamandridae > Lissotriton > Lissotriton helveticus. The sequence continues at coordinate 1,746,498,884 of NC_136063.1, read as the reverse complement.
GCCAGACTTGTTTCCATTGCTAACCCCCTGTTTTTAATCATAGGTGCCCAAGTATGGTGCTTATCAAATTCGATACCCAGGTAAGGGTATCCCTAGTTTACGAATCCGTAAATAAACGGATGCGTTTTTACCTCGCCCTGCTGGCCTTGCTATTAAGATAAATTATTTTGATTCATTTACCCTCAGATGGAGGTAGCTGATAAACAAGGTATAAGCTGTTATACTATGTTGCAGCATCCTCCCAGTTGTGGCCACTAAGACAGTATCATCTGCATGTGCAAGCAGAGGCAGTGATAATGACCCGAACTTTGGGAAGTCCAGAGCTGTACCCGCCAGTGCAGCTTCTACCCCATTTGTATATAAGGAGAAAAGGGAAGAGGCGAGAACGTACCTTGCCTAACTCCTCGAAGAATCTTGAAAGAACGGGTACAAGCCGCGTCCTTACCATACCACACCGAGGTGGTAGTCTGGGAGTAGAGCTGTCTTTATATGTCTTCTGTAAAGATTTTATTCTATCTTGGTCTCTGGGTACTTCTTTCAAGGATTCATGGAGGGTTTTTAGCGATTGGGAGCATGCACGATCAGACCAACGCCCCACCAATTCCTTAATTGAAGTTCCTTTGCAGAATAAAGCCTTATTTACTGCCTCCAATAATTTTGAGAAATCCTGGATGATACAATGTTGTATGCAATCCAGATTTTTTGTCAATATTTCCTGGGTTGTGTTTATGTATATATAAACTAGCTTATTTTTAATTGATAACCGTTCTTTCTTTCTAGGTCCGGTGTCTCAATTGTTTTAATTGGCATCTCTCAAGAGGAGCCTAATGCTACAGAAAGAGAAAGGATGGCATGATCACTAAAATGGTAAAAACTGAATCCACTTAAGTCAGTGTCCCATCTAAAGTGTCAGAAGTGATGATGTAATCAATAGTTGACTCATATTCTTTGCGTATGAAGGTTGTTATAAACTCACCAGCATGTTCAAACTGTCTGTTTCTTATCTTCAGGTTTGTAATGGTCAGGAGCCTATTCAGTGTCTGGCCATGTTCATTATGACTAAAATGAATTACTGGGGGCCCTTCCATATCCTCAGTAACATAAACTGGGGTGGTAGAATATTGACATAAGTGTGTGTGTTAAAATCACCCACCCACACAATAGCAAAGTTCTCTTTGGATCCCACTCCCACTTTATCAAGCTCAAGCTCCACTTGGGTCACCACCGAATGCATGATCGGTCTAAAATTATTATTATAGAAATGTATCAGTAGCCAGTTCTGACCTCCTGAGCTTTCAAACAATAAAAAGGGAAAGGATGGGGACACCTTCAAAAATACCTTTGGGGTTACTGACAGGGTATTATATATTAGTGTTAATAAACCACCCCTGGCTCAACCTGCGGGTGCAGACGCTGCCTCTGTTTGAAAAGAGTGGTACCCATCTATGGAATTCTGTTCAGTGGCCCAGGTCTTCTGCATGCATTTTATGTCATATTTTGCCAAGAATGACTCAACTATGTATTGCCCACCTTATCTTGATACACTCCATGAAGCGAGTTTTAACCATTTACCAGCCTCAATCCTCCTGTAACTATACGCAACCTGACTCTTTGATATTTGTGTTCACAGGGGGTTCTGGGTTCTTTCAGGGGGTTCTGGCATTTGGGTAGATGGATTCGATGTAGGCAGTTAATCACAGCTATCAAGCCCCTCTAGGGGAGCCAATCTTATCCCTGTTTCCCAATTGGGAGTTTGTCGTCTGATTGGAAGGGTTGTGTTTATTCAGAGGGGTCTTCGTTAAAATCCATAATTCCCATGTACAGATGTACATTGGTCAGGACCCCCTGGAGCAGAATGTGCTTAAAACAAATCTAGAGGTAAGGTTAAAATCTGGGTGCCAGAAATTGGAATGTTACATAATCGATGTTTCAGAAGGCTCACCATTTGGCAATTATTGAAATTCACCACAACACATTCCCCTTTTAAGCTTTCGTGTGTGGGACGGACCTAATTCCCTCTCCGCGCCATCATGATGGTATTCGCTAAGCCCCCATACCTTTCTTGTCCATTGCTTGTTCCGTAAATTCCTTCAGGTCCTTTCTCAGACCTGGAACATTTGCTAAAATCAGGGTCAAGGGTAGGGATGCAGGGGGAGGTCTATCATGGGATGCAGAGGCTGGGCTTTATTAAGACTTGTATGTTCTATATGTGGTGCTACCCTTACCCTGTATGCTGGAACCTTGTCAGCCATATGTGATGTAGAGTGAAATGCTCTCTCTGACTGTGTTAACCTCCTTGATCTATGGAGCGCTCTGCTTGATCATAGTAACAGGAGGATTAGGCGCAGGTAGAGAGGGCTGTTTCAACACCATAAAGGTGGAACACTTAACTGGTGCACCTACAGTTGTTGGGCCTTTTAGATTTCCTGAGATTGTTAGTGTAGTTCGTTCACCAGTAGTAGCCCTTGTACCGAGCAGACCTATATATTCTTCAATTTTAATGAGCATGTGTATTAAAGGCTGCAGGAGGAGGGAGACAACTTTCTCCAATCTGTCCCATCCCTCCACATTCATTGTTACTGTGGGTGAATTAACAGTTAGAAGGTGAGGCGATCCCAGGGCTCTTTCATTCCTGCTCAAAGCTTGTCTCGGCTTTAAGTTTTCAGGTGGGTGTTTAGGTGGGTTTGCTTTCAGTTTATTCCCACACTTTTTCCTTTGAGCTGCCGGCTCTCTATTGGGGGTGGGTTGACTACTGCGTCAAAGAACAAATGTGAGTGCAAGTGTACAAGAGTTTGGGGCCACAGAGAGTCATGTCGTGCAGTTCTAACCCAGATACAGTCACAGGAGGGGAGTGAGCTAAGGGAGCGCAACCTCTTGTTTCTTCCAGTGATAGTCTGCGCTATGTGAGCTCTATTTCGTGAGACAGGGCTCTTGCAGTCCTCACTAAAAATGCACCAAGAGTATTATGACGCTCCTACTACAATGTCCCAGTAATTGAAGATTTCACAGAGCCGTTTGTTAGAGGGGTGGCCCTGTCCAGCCTCTGACAGGCTCTGACGGGCCTGCCCTTGGCCCATGCCTTGCCCGGGAACGTCCCCGCACGCGTCCTGCACCACGGGCCTGCGTCGGTGCTTAATGCGCTACCAGGCGCAAAGGAGGGTGAGTAATGCAGTCCCCCAGCAGCACGGCTTTCACTAGTAAAGAGAGCAAGAAACAAATAGCCCAGCAGGTCCCGAGGACAAGCAAGGTAAGGCTACACCGGCCGCGGGCTGGTGTCGGTGATTAATGCACCCCCAGGCAGAAACAAGGGTGGGTAATGCAGTTCCCCAGTAGTGAACCTTACACCAGTAAAGGGAGCAAGGAACAAACATCTCAGCAGGTCCAGAGGCGAAGCAAAGCAAGGCTGTGTTTATTTAACCTAAAGATAATGCGGGACTTTTCACATAGTATAATCTTCTTACTAACTTCTACATTTCTGAGTGATGTACCGCTAGCATTCTTAAATGATGAAAAGTTCTTCAACACACTTTTCCTGAAAGACAAGCCAGAGAATGACCCTGCAAGTTAGTATATTTTCTGACTTTATAAGGATCAAGGGCCCGATATAGGTAATTCATATTTACCACTTCTTAAATACCGAATCATACCGATTCGGTATTTAAGAAGTGGTAAATATGAAGGGGGGAGATGTAGGTGTTTCCAGATGTGGAAATACCGAATCGTTAAGATTCGGTATGTACCGAATCTGGAAATACCGAATCGGTATTTCCTATTGATTCCTATGGGCTGTGAAGCCCATAGGAATCAATGGGCAATACCGATTCTGTAATTACAGAATCGATAAATACCGATTTTAGCAAGGGTGCAGGGGGTGTCACTTTGACACCCTCTGGCACCCCAAAAATAGGCATGTGCGCCATGTGGCACACAGACATGCCCTAAGGGCATGTCTGTCTGTCACATGGCTAGGTGTGCATGCACACATGTGCATGCACACCTGAATTCGGTATTTTAACACCCAATTGGATTGGGTGTTAAAATACCGAATTTGTAGGGCCTTTGGGACTCTGAAGAGTCCCACCTACATATGGATTTACAGAATCGGTATATTTACCGATTCGGTAAAATACCGAAGTGGTAAATTTACCGAATCGGTAAATATACCGATTCTGTAAAGTCAGAACCACCTACATCTCAAAAGCCAAATACCGGTCGGTAACGGCCAAATTCGGCCGTTACCGACCGGTATTTGGCTACCTACATCTGGCCCCAATTCCTTGCAACATCTTTATCTTCTGTTTAACACTTTTTTTTACCATAATCTCGTAACAACTTTTGTAATATGTCCTGTTATATACTGCGATTACTACAACACTCCCACTTATACACTGGAGCTTGTGTATGTCTCCCTTGAACATCTTCAGCTACTACTTCCTCCAAGTTTCTTGGAACCACCTTTTCTTTTTCAATTGGACAACCATTCTTAACCTCATGACAACGACCACTGGTATCAACTGCATGAACTTTCCTTTTTCTCTATCCCTGTTCCCTATTTCTACACTTCTCTTCACTGTTTCTGTACCACTCTTGAATGTTTCTGCGCCTCTCTTGCCTCTTTATGCAACTCGCTTGCCTCCTTCTGTACTTTCTGTGCCTCTTTCTGCAGCTCTGTTGCTTCTTTCTGAACCTCTCTTGCCTCTTTCTGCACCCATCTTGCCTCCTTCTGCACTTCTGTTGCTTCTTTCTGCATCTCTCTTGCTTCTTTCTGCATCCCTCTTGCCTCTTTCTGCACCCCTCGTCCCCTTTCTGAACCTCTCGCCTCTTTCTGCAACCCTTAGCCTCTGTCTGCATTTCTGATGTTTCTTTCTGCAATGCTCTTGCTTCTTTCTGCACATCATATGTATATTTCTGCACCCCTCTTGCCAATTTCTACACCCTCCTAGTTCTTTCTGTACTGATTTTTCTTCTTTATGCACCTTTTGTGCTTGTTTCTGTAACTCTCTTGCCAGTTTTTATATCCATCTTGACTCTTTCTTCACCTTTATTGCTTCATTTTGTACTTCTCTTACTTCTTTCTGCACCTCTCATTTATATTTTTCATCCCTATTACTTCTTTCTGCACCCTTCGTCCCTCTTTCTGCACTTCTCTTGAATTGTCTGTACCCATGTTCCCCTTTTCTGTGCCTCTCTTGCCTGTTTCTACAACTCTTCTGTCTCTGTCTTCCCTCCTTCTGCACCTTTGTGGCTTCCTTCTGGAACTTTCTTCCTCTTTCTGCACCCCTCTTGCCTCTTTCTTCCCCTCTGTTACTCCTTCTGAACCCCTCTTGCCTCATTTACATCGTTCTTATCGGTTTCTGAACCTCTCCTGCATCTTTCTGCAACCCTCTTGCTTCTTTCTGTTGTTTCTTTATTCAATGCTCTTGCCTCTTTCTGCACTTCTCTTGCTTCCTTCTGCACCTCTGTTGCTTTGTTCTACACTTTTCTTGCCTTTTTCTGCACCCCACTTCTCTCTTTCTGCACCTCTATTGCTTCTTTATGTACTTCCCTTGCTTCTTTCTGTACTTCCCTTGCTTCTTTCTGTACCTCTCTCTAGCTTCTTTCTGCACCCCTCTTGCCTCTTTCTTAACCCTCTTCGTTCTTTCTGAACCTCTCTTGCCTCTTTCTGCAACCCTCCTGCCTCTTTCTGCATTTCTGTTGTTTCTTTCTGCAATGCTCTTGCTTCTTTGATTTTTGATGATGATTTGATTCGGTAGTTGTATAGCGCAAACTGTCACCTTACGGGTATCCTGGCGCTTCTGACTGAAGAGGGAGACCTTGGTGGAAAAGAAGGTTGGGCAGAGTATATAGGAGGCCGAGGTCTAAGCATTTGGGAAAGACAGGTTTTTAGGCTCTTTCGTAATTCAATTAGGGTGTCTGCTTGTCTCAGATTCAGGGGAAGTTCATTTCAAAGGCGGGCACCCACCACATGGAATGCCCTCCCTCCTGCCCTGGCACGTTTAAACCTGGAGACTGACAAAAGGCCGGCACTAGAGGAACGGAGGTGCCTCTTGGGTTGGTACCGCATGAACTTTTCCTGCAAGGGGATTGGTCCCAACTTATGCACTGCTCTGAAGGTCAGACATAGGGATTTAAAATGGACCCTTTCGTTAATAGGCAGCCAATGCAGTTTTCTCAGAGCCAGGGTAGAGGATGAACTTCGAGGCTTATTAAGTGCTAATTTCGCCGCTGCAGAGTGTACTCTTTGCAATCCCTGGATGATGTATTGTGTGGCGCCCGAATACAGAGAGTTGCAGTAATCAAGCCTGCTTAGCACGGTGCTTCTTACCACCAATGAGCGTCACTGAGTTGGTAAAAGAGGAAGTATTTTTCGTAGCAACCGTATTAAGGAGAAACATACATTAGCGGTCTTATTTGCATAAGACTCCATCTGGAGGCTGTCATCGATCAGAACACCCAGGTTGCGTACCTTCTTGACCGGCGCTATTGGTTCCTCCTCAGGAGTGAATTTAAATTCACAGGGTAGAGGTTTAAGTATCCTTGCGCAGGAGCAATACAGCACCTCGGTCTTTCCGCTGTTGAATTGAAGGGAATTTCTCCTGAGCCAACCAGCCGTGTATTGCATGCACTGCTGGAAAGTATCCAGGGAGAACGCATGTTCACCTTCTAAGGAGAACGCCAGCTGAGTATCACCAGCATAATTAACTAAGCTGGCTCCAAATGGTTTAATTAAAAGGAAGCAGGGGCTGCAGATATACATTAAAGAGAATAGGACTGATCGCAGAAACCTGCGGCACTCCGTAAATTACCAGAGATTTGCTAGAGGAAAATGGTGCTAATGACACGACCTGCTGTCTCTCCATCAAATAGGACTGGAGCCATTGCAATGCCCGTCCCTTCACCCCCAGCCTCCTAAGTCTCTCCACTAGGATGGAATGATTTACCATGTCGAATGCTGCCGACATGTCGAGCAGTTGCATTCCCATTGTCGGCTACCGTGCGCAGGTTGTCCATCATGGTGACAAGCGCCATCTCGGTCCCACAGCCTGGTCAAAACCTGAATTGGTCTCTATCAAGTGAGAGGTTGTCCTCCAGAAAGCATGACAGTGTCCTGCTGACTGCTTTCTCCAGGATTTTGACCGGATAGAGCAGCAGAGAGATGCGCCTGAAGCTGGCCAGGAATAATGGATCAAGAGTTGGTTTTTTGATCAGCGGGGTCATCACCGCCTGTTTCCAGCTGTCTGGGACAATTCCTTTCACCAGTGATTGTTTACAGATCTGTCTCAACCACAGGAAGGTTTCTTTACCAAAAGTCTTCCAGACTTTATGAGGGAGGGGATCGAGAGGGGACCCCGACGTGATACTGTGCGCCAGGCTGTTAAAAACGTCATCAGTAAGGACCGGAAAGTTATCCAGGACCATTGGCTGGGGAGAGTTTTCATCCACCGGTTGTTCTAAATCATCATAGCATTCATTATTGGGATTAAGTGTGTTAACAATTTTTTGTGATTTTGTCCTGAAAATAATAAGAGATGTCATCGCATAGTTTTTGTGATGCTGCTACCGTATTAGTTAAACAGGTAGGAGAAGATAAGTCCTTGATGATTTTAAAAATAGCTTTTTCTCCATTCAGCGCTGGTATGATAGAGGTAGCATAAAATTCGGCCTTTGTTTTGAGAATAAGTTCTTTATATTTCAATTGTATTGATCTCAATTCTTCTTTGCCTTCCTCAGTGTATCCCCTTCTCCATTTCCTTTCCGCCTTCTTGTGGAGTGTACGTAGCTGTTTCAGATCTTCATTGTACCAGGGGGCCATGATTTTATTCCTATTTTTTTTACTTCTTTATAGGGATTATCTTATCTAAAGGATCTGTAATATAGCTGGTATAGATTTTGTAGTTCTCTTCGGCGGTCACCATAGATGAAAAATAATTATCCTCCTTATCAAGTAGGAGGGAGCCAGGCTTATCCAAATTTGCCCAATCCCTACCGCTTCTGTAGGAATTCTGCTGGCTGGCTTTCACCTTTGAGCGGGGCTGCCTAATCTCAAACTGAATTAAAAAGTGGTCGGTCCAAGACTGGGGTAGTATATTTAATATCTTGAAGGTAACCTGATTGGAGAACAGTAAGTCAAGAATGTGGCCCCCTTGATGCGTGGACTGTATGAGATTCAGGTTAGCCCACCTATGTTTTAAATCTCTCAGAGGGCTGATGAAATTCCCATCCTCCCTAAGGTTGAAATCTCCCAATACAATCATACTAGTATGTGTCGGGGTTAAGTTGGCGATAATATCTAGGAGGTTTTGATATTGCGTGGTGTTGCCAGGGGGTCTGTAGCATAGCAGTCCTGTAAATAGGCTACCCGTGAGTGTCTGCAACGTAAAGCCCATAGTTTCTATCCCCTCTACCTCATCTATTGGTAGGGACGTAAGGTTCTACTCCTCCTTGAAAATGATTCTCACTCCTCCCCCTCTGCCTATAATTCTTGGCTTGTGAATGATTTTGTAACCTTTAGGACAAGCAAGCCCTATTTCCACCATCGACTCAGCACTAATCCATGTCTCTGTCAGGAACAGAGCATCTAATCCCATGTCTTCAATTAAACTTAGAACTTCTACATGATGCTTGACAAGTGACCAACTATTAATCAGTCCACAAATGAGAGTCTTTCCCGCCGTTGGCTCATGAGCTATATAGTGTGTTGCCTTGCTATTTAACTTACCAAGATTTATAAGTTGATCCTGTCATAAACCAGGCACCCCTGAGCAACATCCAGACGGACAGCATGGCTAGTGCTAGGCGCGACCTGGGTGCGGAGGGGCACAGACGGGCTTGCCTCTTTCTGCACATCTTGTGTAAATTTCTGTACCCCTCTTGCCTACTTCTACACCTCTCTTGGTTCTTTCTGTACTGCTCTTCATTCTTTATGCATCATGTTTCTTGTTTCTGCAACTCTCTTGCTTGTTTCTGCATCCGTCTAGCCTCTTTCTACATGTCTATTGCTTCTTTTTGTACTTCTCTCACTTCTATCTTCCCCTCTCTTGCTACTTTTTCATCCCCTATTACCACTTTCTGTACCCTTCGACCCTCTTTCTGTCCTCCTAACATCGATCTTTCTCTTCCCCCCCCTTTTTTCCATATTCTCTCTGCACGTACCCACAGCAGTGAGTCCAATAGGTGAAATCGACCCCCCTGAGACACCATGAAGTGTCATTTTGCACTTCACTAAGTAAATATTGAGAGGCTTTTTTCTATGTACTTACCATACATGTTATGTGTCTATTGTCTTGGTCACAAAAAGTTCTGTCTTGTTTATATGTGTGAATTCACAAACACACAGCACATTATTTATTGTTATACACTTGGCATGGCAGCCTGCATGCACTAATATGGTGCATCCATCAACTATAGCACCGGATGAGTGCGGCATGAAAGAACACTATGTGCGCCTTCCTACAGGGAGGAGATTAATGCTATTAACGATATGCTTTCTTTTTACAGCATCAGCAACTGATACAAACGTATGTATTTCCAGTGTGAACGCATGCTTTGATTATTGAGTTTTTTGTCTTTAATACCCTTAATCAGGGACACAGGAGTGGCAAATGCAGGGCTGGTCCCGGCATGGTCCTGAAGAAATGCTAGGGGTAGCATGAAACATGTTGACCTTCCATTTTCACTGAACCAAGCCCCATTATAGGTTGGTTTACAGTGATATTCACCCCATTTTTAATATACCTGCCTAGGAGCGAAATAAATCTGTTGAGGCCCACTAAGCATGGTATTTTTAATTCACTCACATCCACTCCACCACTTCATTGCACTACACATAGTCTTTCACCTTTAAGTTCTCCTACGTAGCTCGTGAGTCGTAGCACGCCTCTTTTCATAGAGAACTGGGATGGCCCCAATGATGAAGCATGTCACCGTGGGGCAACCCCGGTGAGTGAGGGGACACTAGAATTAATTTTTTCTTTCTATTTTTGGTTACACTGAACGAATAGGGTCAGTTACCAACACGTGAGCTAGGTCCCGGTTTCCAATACAGAGGATTCGTACTTATGCACTAAGCTTTATAAATAGTGCCTACATAAATGAATGAGTGCAACAGTAGTGTGTGGGTGTTTCTATGAGTGCAACAATACTGGCTGGGTAATTGCAGAAAAGGATGAATAGTAACTGGCTGATTATATGACTGCATAAGTACTGCCTCCGTGATTTAATGAGTGCATTGGTAAATTAAATGAGTGCACATGTCATGACTAGGGGCATGGATAACTGCATGGATAGTGCCTGGGTGATTATATGAGTACAGGAGTAGTGCTTATGAAATAAGAGGACTACATGAGTACTACCTGAGTGATTGAATAAGTACATAGGTAATACTTGGATGATTGAATGAGTGCATGCCTAGTGTCTGGATGATTGCAAGAGTACATGGGTACTCCCTGAGTAATTAAAAAACAGCATAGGTAATGCCTGAGTGATTGCATGTGTGCTAAAATAATGCCTGTGTGGTTAGAGCAATGCACAGATGCTGCCTTGGTTCATCGAGGAATGCAGGGGTAGTGCCTGACTGATTGAAACAATGCATAGGTAGTACCTAGATGATTGCATGAGTACAAGGGTTGTGTCTGGATGATTGGAGAACTGCATGGGTAGTGCTTGGGTGATTGCATGAGTGCAGAAGAAGTGGCTGAGTGCAGCGGTAGTGCCTCAGTGAATGCATCACAGCATCCCTACTGCCTGGGTGATTGGGGGAGTGCAGAGATAGTGCCTGACTGATTGCATAAGTGTTGGGGTAGTGCCTGACTGATTTAAGAACTGTATATATAGTGGCTTAGTATATGGATGAGTGCATGGGTAGTGCTGGGAACATTGCAAACTTACAGCTGAGCTATCTATTCACGTTGCTGCTTTATATTTGACTACACTCAACATTCTGAGTAGTAGAATAGGTAAATAGCAACACAAAAGTGTGGTTTATGAACACTGTTCTAGTACAGCTTCACCATTGTCCAACTGCTCAAGGTATTGGGACTACCCAAATATACAAACAACAAACCTACACATAGCTCTGTTATACATCTTACCATGTTCCTGAAAGCATGTCTGCATGTGTCTCTACCTTTTACTGGTACTACCATATATAAAATAAACATATAAATAAAGATATATCTCTCTTTTATTTATGTAGGTTCTTCAGATGCATAACACATATGAGAATACATATGCAACTAGAAAATTCATCAATCACATGACCATACAGACCAAACAAACTTGACACACTACACTTAACATTTCAAACATACACCTAGATTTATCTGGCATACATCAAGTAAAGTTTTATATAGACTCTTTTAAACCACCATAATCAGTAATTCCACACCCAATATATCTTAAACATCACTTTACTGCTCCTACTGCTTTACCATCCTACTGCTACTGCTCACATGTACAACCTACCATCATATATATGAATAAAACATACATATAGATATATACCTGTATTGTATACATCAACCATCTTTAGATACATAACACATATAAAAATACATCTGCAAGTACAGACAAACCTCAGTCACAAGATGATCCACACCTTAACACTTAAAAAAGGGGCACTTTTCATTTCAAGTAGAGACCTAAAATCACATGGTGTATTTCAAGCATTTCCCAGTGCACAGGTAAGGCCTGGGTGATTGGAGGAGTGCAAGGGTAGTGCCTAGGTGATTTTATAAGTGCATGGGTACTGGCTGGGTGATTGAGGAGTGCACGGGTAATGCCTGAGCGATTGCAGGAGTGCATGAGTTCTGCCTGAGTGATTGAAGGTGTGCATGGCTAATGCTTGGGTGATTGCATGAGTGAATTGTTAGTACCAGGGTGATTGGACAACTGCATAGGTAGGGACAGGGTGATTTTGTAAATGCTTGGGTACTGACTGTTTGAATCAAGGAGTGCATGGGTACTGCCTGGGTGATAAGAGGAGTGCAAGGGTACTGCCTGGGATATTGCATGACTGCATAGGTAGTACCTGGGTGATTGCATGAGTGCAGAGGCAGTGCCTGGGTGATTTTATAACTGTATAGATAGTGCCTGAATTATTGAAGAGCTGCATGGGTAGTGCATGGGTGATTGTATGAGTGCAGGGGTGGAGCCTGCAAGATTGAGCAGTGCATTGGTAGTGCCTGGGCGACTTTATAACTGCATATTTAGTGCCTGGCTTATTGAAGGACTGCAAACATAGTGCCTCAGTGCATAGATGAGTGATCAATAGGGACTATGTGATTGCAGAGTTACAGGTGAGACTGCACTGTAACTACTCAGGCTGTTGGGTTTACCCAAATATGAAGCATCAAACTTACAGATATGTCAGTCATAAATCTCACTCTATTCCTGAAAGCATGCATGTATATATGTTTACCCTTTCAAATCATCATTGTACATAAAAAAATAAACAATTAGACTGCAGTTTACATTTGAAAGACACACAGCTATATCTCTACAATGTATATCAAGTGTACATTTCCCCAAACTCATAGATAGTAGCCTAATCAGTAATCCCTCTGCCAACATCTCTTAAAACTTACTTTTGTTCAGCAGCTTGACTGGGAGCACGGATAGCTGCATAGGTAGTGCATGAGTGATTACATGAGTGCAGGGGTAGTGCATGTAAAATTACAGGACTGCATGAGTACTAATATACATATCAATCAATCAATCAATCAATCAGGTTTTTGTTAAGTGCAACTACTCACCTGTAAGGGTCTCAAGGCACTGGGAGTGGGGGTAGGTCGCAGGGTCCAGTCCATCAAGGAGGGGGTCTGTCGAAGAGCCAGGTTTTGAGGTTTCTTGCAAAGATGGGGAGCGATGTTATCTGTCTGAGGTGGGGCGGAAGGTAGTTCCAGGCTCTGGCCGCGCAGGAGGAGAAGGAGCGGCCTCTTGATCTGGTCTTTCTGGTGCCGCGACCATGGCGTAGTAGAGCTGGGCTGATTGTAGGGTCCTTTGGCGTGCATGGATTTGAGTCTGCTGTTCAGGTATGCTGGTCCGGTGTTGTGGAGGACCTTTTGAGTGTGGGTTAGCATCTTGAAGGTGACTCTAGCTTCGATGGGGAGCCAGTGGAGTTTGCGCAGGTGCTGGGAGATGTGGCAGTGTCTTGGCAGGTTGAGGACCAGTCCTGCGGCTGCGTTTTGGATGTTCTGTAGCTTGGGGGTGAGGTTTTTGTTTATTCTGACATAAGATGTGTTGCTGTGGTGGAGCCTGCTGGTGACCGGGCGTGAGTGACGGTCTTTCTGTGTTCAAGGGGGATCCATTTGAAGGTCTTACGCAGGAGGCGGAGGGTGTGGAAGCAGGAGGACGAGACAGAGTTGATCTGGTGGTTCATTTTGAGCTCCGAGTCCAGGATGATTCCCAGGTTGCATGCATGGTCTGTGGGGGTGAGCGGTCTTTCGAGGACGGGGGTCACCAGGTGTCGTTCCAGTCCTCGGTTTTTGGGCCCAGGATCAGTACTTCCATTTTGTTGGAGTTTAGTTGTAGGCAGCTGTTTTTCATCCATCTGGTGACGGCTTCCATGCCTTCTCGAAAGATGTGTCTGGCGGTGTTGGGTTCATTAGATAGGGAGACAATGAGTTGGGTGTCGTCTGCTTATGACACAATGTTGAGTCTGTAGGTTCTGACGATGGGGGAGAGCGGAGCCATGTAGACGTTGAAGAGCATAGGGCTGAGGGAGGACCCATGAAGGACTCCCCAGGTGGTAGGTGTAGGGCCCAAGCGGAAAAAGGGGAGTCTCACCCACTGCGTTCTGCCGGAGAGGAACGAGCGGATCCAGTCGAGGGCCTTGTCTTGGATCCCTGCTTCATGGAGTCTGCATATTAGGGTGCGGTGAGAGACTGTGTCCAACGCCTCTGAGAGGTCAAGGAGGATGAGGGCTGCTGTTTCTCCTTTGTCGAGTAAGATACGGATGTCATCTGTTGTGGCGAGGAGGATGGTTTCCGTACTATGTTTTTTTCTGAAGCTGGATTGGGAGGAGTCGAGGATGTTGTGCTCTTCGATGAATGTGGCGAGTTGACTGTTGATGGCTTTCTCGATGACTTTCACTGGGAACGGGAGCAGGGAGATGTGTCTGTAGTTTTTGAGGTAGGTGAGAACCGCCAAGGGTTTCTTCAGGAGAGGTTTGATTTCAGCATGTTTCCAGTCATCAGGGAATGAGGTGGTTGCCAGGGAGCAGTGGATGGTGTGGAAGAGCATGGATGCAATGGTGTCAGCGGCTCTGTTGAAAATGTGGTGGGGGCAGGTGTCCGTGGGGGCCCCAGAGTGGATTGACTTCATCGTCTTCAGCTTGTCTTCGGTGGTGAGGGCTGTCTAGTTGTTGAACGCTGGCTTCAGGGTGTCGGTGGTGGTTGATGAGGGTTCAGTGTGTTGGCTGTCTTCGTCATAGATGCTCTTGATTTTGTAGTGCTGAGTTTGTCGCAGAGGTCTTGTGAGGGAGGGATGTCAGTGGACTTGCTGGTGGGTTGGGAGAACTCCTTGATGATGTTGAAGAGATCTTTGCCGTTGTGTGCATGAGTGGAGATTCTGTCTTCAATCGCTTTTTTCCTCGTTTTTCTGATGAGTTAGTGGTGGGCGTTGGTGGCGGCTATGAAGTTGTTATGGGCTTCTGTGGATTTGGTGATCCTCCAGGCCTTTTCGAGGTGGTGGCATGTGCATCTGGATGAAGTTCGGTGGTGAACCATCTAGCTTTCTTGGCATGGGTGTTGTTGTTTTTCTTGACGGGGGCCATGGTGTTGGCGCTGTTGTAGATCGATCTGTGTAGGGTTCGGTCTGCGGTGTAGGGGTCGTCATTTTCCGCAATGGTTGAGGTGGAGTTGCCGAGTGATGAGGTTAGCTGGTCGTTGGTGATTCTGGTCCTGTTTCTTTGTGGGAGCATGTGTCAGTGGATGGTGAGTCCATGGGAGTTCAGTGGTGTGGCTGAAGGTGATGGAGTTTCCTGTTGTGAGGAGGGGGTCGAGGGTGTGTCCTGCTGAGTGAGTGGGTTCAGTCACGATCTGCGGAGTCCAATGTTGTGAAGGTTGTCCTGGAGGGATGTGGTGCTGGGGTCCAGTTGGTTGTCAAAGTAGAAGTTGAGGTCTCCCAGTAGGATGTAGTTGATGGAAGCAATGGCATGCAGGGAGATGATGTCCGTGATGGAGTTGTTGAAAAATCCCTGGGGTCCAGGAGGTCGGTAGATGAGGGTTCCTTGGAAGGTGGAGGTAGGACTGGCGCCAGTATCTTAAAGTGAAGGTGTTCCATCAGTTCTGTGGGGTCATCGGAGAGTGTGCTCAGGCGAGGGTGGATTTGTGGATGATGGCGATTCCTCATCCCGAACGGCTGGCGCGGTCCTTCCTGGAGATCTTGTATCCTTGGGGAATGACGATGGCGATGTCCAGTCCCGAGGTGGTGTTGGACCAGGTTTCGGTAAAGAATGCTTCGTCCGAGGTGGTGCTGTCGAGGAGGTCCCAGATTTCGGAGGCTGTGGAGCGATCGGACATTGAGGAGGATGCATTGCAGGGACTTCGGTTTGGTGTTCTTGCGGGTGGGTTCCACTGGGTCCGTGGTCTTGGCGGTGCTGCAGGTGTGCCGGCAATGATGACACCTTATGGGTCCGTGGTGGCAGCCAGTGATTATAGCTTGCAGTTGTTGTTGCGGCCTGGGTTGAGAGCATGGAGTGGTGCTGGGGTGTAGCGTTGGCAGTGCAGAGAACCAGGGTTCCTGGCACTGTTTGCAGTCGGGTCACAGACGGGCTTGCCTTTGACACACCAGCAGCACGGCTCCTGTGCAGCAGCTCAGTGGCCAACATTAAGTAGGGGTCAGGGAAGGCTGAACAGCTGGGAGGCCTGCAGGTCATGCTGGGGATGGGCCATGGGGCAGCAGCGACAGGTAAAAACAGGCTGAAAAAGGCAACAAGAAAAAGGCAAAAAGAGAGCGAAAAGTGCAAATAAGGCAGCAAAAGTGCAAGAAAGAGTGGAGGAAAGACACAGAGGACACAGAAGGAGAGTAAAAGGGGGATATTGAGATAAGAGTTAAAAATGAGTGAAAAACATAGGAAAGACACAGAAGGAATGTGAAGGGGAGCTTTAAATGAGGAGACACGTGACAGAAAATGGAGGAAAGACCCACAAGGAGAGTGAAGGCGGAGATAGAAGTGAGTGAAAAAAACAAGTGAAAAAGGAGAGAAAAATAAGATCGAGAGAATGGAGACAGAGGTCCACTGGACCACCAGGGATGAGGCACAGGTGAAGCCAGCGGGTAGAGGAGGGCCTCGAACACCAACACTCGAGAGTGCAGGGGCTTGGGGGAAGGCCTCACTTAATGGTCGAGCTGCGAGGAAGAGAGAGCAATTTACTGACAATGAGTCAGTGGCATATAGATGTATACCTGTGTTTTATACATCTATCATCTTCAGACACATAACATATACCATAATACATTTGCAAGTACAATCCTACCTTAGTCACAACACCATACACAGCTCAAAACTGCACAGACTACACTTCAAATTTCAAAGACACAGAAAATTATGTGGTATATATAAAATGTAGCTTTCCACACATCATGCTAATTACTCTAACAAATAATATCTCTTCTAACATATCTCAAACCTCACTTTTGTGTTGCTGCTTTACCATTCTATAATTATTTATAATGTTACACTTACACAAATAGAAAACAGAAACCCTTCACATGTCTGTGCTAAAAGTCCCACCATATTACTACAAGCACACATGCATATGTCTCTACCACAACACTATCCACACCTCAACCGTTCACAGAACAAACTTCCAATTTCAAGCTAACACTCAAAATTTTGTGGCATAATTCAACTGTACCTCTCAAGAGAGTTAGAAAAGTAGCCTAATCATTAATACCTTATGTCAACATCTTTTAAATCACATTTTTATGCTGCATCTTTACCATTCTACAACTACTCAGAGTCTTGTGCCTACCACGGAAAAAGCAACAACATTTCTCTGTTTGACATTATGCACCTTTAAATGTATAAGACATATGAACATACATATACAAATTGAGACATACTTCAAACATGCACAACTTAAAATTTGACAAACTGCACTTCCAATTTGAAAGTGACACCTAAAATTATGTGGTATACTACAAATGTACATATCCATACACTAAAACAAACTACCATAATCACTAATCCATCTTCCAATATACACATATTACTAAACAGAATATATTTCAAACAACATTTAACTACAATAAAACAAACTACAATGTACATCCATACATTTTATAATCTATTTCAAACATTAACGTTCTTGAATCATTTCTAAAGTTGAAAAAAGTTAATACATAACACACCTCACAAATGTATAACACACCTTCTAAATTGATTTGTAAAGTAGGAAATATCACAAGCTCATGAAAGATTTTCTTATGCACACAATCAATGTAATGCACCACTTTCAGCAAGGTAAAACCGGTAATGGCAAATTTTCCCTCTCTTTCTCCACACAAATAAATCTAAGTACCAAATTACATTGCTTCCTACATAATTTCAAATTGTAAATCACATTTCAATTGGTTATACATATTAACACTTCCCATTGGACTTCTAAAAGTGCCCAAAATTGTTCTGGAACTTTTCGGAATCGCGACTCCACAATGCACCAACACGATGGAGCCGCAAATCCATACAGGAGTTAAAACTATATTACAAATATAAAATACTACTTCTTTTTAAGACCACACCACTTCTAATGATAGTACTCACTTGGGAACTTTCTCAACAACCTAAAGCTGTGCATCAACACTTGCATGTAGCTAAAACAAAATCATAATGAAAACAAGGGCTATTTTCTGAGCCTCCCTATAACATAATTGTAAATATAATTTTTTTTACAGATACATATTTTTTTTATTTTTTGTGGATTTGTGCATCTGACGCAAATCTACAAAAGCATGGATTCAATGTACTACAACACAATACACTTTTCAAGTTTATCTATTAAGTTTTAATTTTATATACTTTTAACCACTCTATCAATTGTAATATTCTGATTAACATCAATCACAGTACCTCTTTAAAACAACTTCCGAAATACAACACTACCTTCTCAATTAAATACTACTAAATTATTTATATGAGTTGAGTTTGCGAACCTAATGTGGCATTACTTGGGGGCCACGCTGAGAGCCACGGTGGGGTCACAACTCCAAATTTGAAAGAAAAAAAATGCCCTACTTCCATTTTTCGATATTTGCCCCGGGGACCCCATCCCCTGGGGCATTACCTCTTATTTTTTTTTCAATAAAAAAGGGATGGGGCCACTTGTCCCACTTTCCTCAGCCACTACTGGCCCTGGGTTCCCATCCCATGGGGCATTGCCTTTTATTTATATATATATTTTTAAAAGACTACGGGAGGGAGACCACATGCCCCCCATACTTTGTTTTTAGAAGTTGCCCCGGGGAGGTGGCATTTCCCGTTTTTCTACCCTGACCCCTTTTCTACATTTATAACTTTTTTTTTTACCTTTTTGATGTCACTCGGTTCAATTGAGTCACAATCAGAAGTGCTCATGAGGGTTTGCGGCTCGTCCTCGGTAATAGATATTGATATAGGTTTTTTTAATTTCTCAGGAACTACTGAACGGATTTATACCATTTAAAAAAAGCACACTTTCAGGACCAAGACCTACCTTTTTGCCACATTTGGTGTAATTCCGTTCAGCAGTTCGGGCTGTAGCTTTGTCTAAAGTCCCTGAGGAAATTAACATAGGTAAAACACGTTTTCGGACCCCCTTTTTTCTCAACCCCCGCTTGATTAATCACCCAGAATCTTTCAAAACAGGAGCTGACCTGAGTAAACCATTAGTTTTTGAAAAGTTTGTGAAGATTCATCCAACGGCAACAAAGATATTGGTAAAAAGAAAAAACACTTTTTGAATAGAAAGTTTAACAAGTTCTTAACTATTCCTACCTACTGGTGACTGCCAGTAGGTATATATAGATGCCCAAAATGCATCGGATCTAGTGGCTTTGTTGGAATAAAAGAACTTATGCCAAATCTGCATGTTGGAGTTACGTGGTCTTTCCTTTCACTCGCATGAGCGGCTGTGGTGAAGATTGCACTTTTGTGGATATATATAGTTGCAAGGACGCACTCCTCTTCAGGTAAGTGTCAAACTTTATTTTCAAAAAAACAGGCGGCTTCCCCTCCCGACCATCAGTCCTCGGCGTGGCGCGTTTCCAAGCATTCTTGCTTCTTACGCAGAGGCCTACGCTTAGTAAACTTTGAACTGCTTCCAGCCACATCATTCCCTGCGTGCTTCAATTGATTGGCATCCAGTGTGCCTCATAATGAGATCTCCTTCCACAAGGCACGCTGGAACATGTCGTTTTGAATATATGCAATTATTACCATCCAGTGAGTTTGGTTACTCTTGCGCAATTTTAGGACACATTTAAAACCCTTCAGTGGGTCCCCAGATGAGACTACGCCTGTTATGATAATTTCACCTTCTGTGCCAGCATTTCCTCTCATACGGACCCGTTTGATGTCTTCGAGCGGTGCGGTCAACTCCCCGGCCTGGACCCGCCATGATTCCATCTCCCAAACAGTTGCCCAGTGGCAAATGACGCACTCCTTTTCAGGTAAGTTTCAAACTTTATTTTCGAAAAAACAGGCAGCTTCCCCTCCCGACAATCAATCCTCATCCTGATGCGATTCCAAGCATTCTTGCTTCTTCCTAAGCCAGCGCTTAGTAACTTAGTAATGTAATATATATATATATATATATATATATATATATATATATATATATATCTAAAAAATCTAAGGTTTCAGGGACAATAAAGTTAGGCTCTGAATAAGCACGCACAGCACCAAAGAAATTCAGCAGTTATAGTTACCTGAGTTCTATACAAATCATAGTCAATAACGAAGTGCATCTTTCAAGGAAATGCTAACACATTTAAAACAACATAAGAAAAAGTTTAACTGGCAGAAACATTCAGCATATATTTTAACAGGCAATGAATTATTTAACTGGACTACCTACAGTGTAGTTCAGGACTGCTACTACACCAATACCAAGAGTATATGGAGGCTCTTAAAAAAATCAACCCTGAGCCTAGAATATGGGTTCACTGACACAATATCATGGTACACAATATCGTTGACAAAATTATAGTGCCACAAATATAGTTTGCTACAATATTCTAGGAACATAGTGGCCCATTCGGCCTAGCGGTGCTGGCCGAGCGGAAAAACGCCTTTTTTCCGCCCCCGAGCAGCGGGAAACAGGTCCGCCATATTAGTATTGCAAAACATATGTCAATTCCCGTCCGCCGCGGAGAAATGTGCACCGCCATCAAATTGCGCCCGCCACCGCGGCTGTGGGAGCCAATGCCCTTCTCCACAAATTAGGATGGCCCAAACATGCAGATGCACCGCAGTGGAGACACCGCCCAATCAGAGACGGTTGAAACTCGACAGCAAAGCACAATACCACAGTACCGGTCCTCTCCACCCGGTCACAACCGCCATGGACCCTGACCTACATGTGTTCCTGGTGCTGTACCTGCTACTATTGTCCTGGTCACGTCACTGCAGCGGTCAATACGTGTGCACAATGCAGAAGGCAGGGCCAGTCCAAGGCATGGGCAGGGCACAAACACCCCAGGGACACACCTTCCCACCACACGTTAACACACTCCATGAAGGCACAGGCCAGGTACCCATCCTGTGCACCCCCATGCACAGCAACAAGCACAACAACAAGCAAGCTCAATCCACACCCTGCACCCCACAACAAACAACCAGGGAGACAGCCACTGCTGGAGTAGCTGCACAGGAACACTCAACACACAACACCAGTGCCACAAACAATGACGGCTGCCAATACTTGCCAGTACATACACACACAAACAAACACACACCCTGGGTGTAGCCACAAACATAACACACACACAGGGATGCCTGAACAGATGTCTGCCCAAAAACAACACACAAACACAAAACACTACAGAAACACACACAGAACCCAATCAGAAACAGACATACCCTGTCAGCTAAACTGATGAAAGACAATGTGAGCACAAACACCACAGGAGTGCTCAACCTTATCACTCAGGAACAAAACACACATAACATACCACAAATCACACAAAAGATGCACATGAAATCAAAAACACTACAGGACATCAGGGGATGCACATCAGGCAATGCCAAGGCCACATACACACAGCACTGTATGCACAACAAGCAGTGTGTGCACACCAAGCAGAACAGTCACACATACACATGACTGACACAACCTCTTCACACACAACAGAAATCAGCACAGCACAAACACAACAGCACACCCAGGAAGTGAAGGAATTCCATAGCCAACGCACATACATCCAACACAACAACAACAGATGCACCACTCTGGGATTCAAGAGCAGAAAAATCTTGACCAGAGCACTGGGCAGCACACACAGCTGAAGTGCACATGAGCAATCCTCACTGATTAATAGCACAAGAACATCACGCATAAACCATTGGGGCAATGTCCATACTGGAACATCACACTTGGTCCAAGAACTGTACCACAAATAAAGTGATGGAGAGGCACACACACACACATGTAAACCAAGGGGACAGCTGACATCAAAGTGAACTGTCTTGCATGTCAGTAGTCGACATGTAAGGGGTGTACCATACTCAAATAGAGGGAGTGCAGACTCACAATGGGCAGGCATAAGTGGCACACATAGGGGATGGCATTACACCATACACACCATGCCATACAGGCGAATAAAAGGCACCATGTGCCTGCAATGCTTGAGAAACACAACCACAATGGCAGTGTGGAGCAGCAGGGCTGCACAGTGTACACAAACACTATCAAGACACATGGATGATCAAACAAACACAACACTGATGTGCAAGTCACATACTCTGCACACTCATAAGTGATTAAAAAAACAAGTAGGAGTCAGACACAACAGCATGGACACACCAACACACTGCACAGTGCACAACAGACAACTCACACATGCGCATACAACCACATCCTCAGGGCAGAACAATCCAAACAACAGGCACACAACTCCTGGGTGACACGTGTGTGTATTTCACAATCCAGGGGCACACACTCATCCACACCCCCTACAAAGGCACACCCTTCACACTGCACACCTCTTGACTACCCAAGAGCACACATTTTATGTAGGCCATGGGACCAGGATCAAGGGCCAACACAAGATGACCATACACATACACAGCTGGGCACACATAAAGGAATAACACACATACATGATGACATTGCCCAGCCTGCATGCAAACCTGTGCACAGCATCACACCTTGTGCTGGCAGTGTACCCCAACCTTACATCTGAACAATGTAGCCAACAATAGCAAACCACAAAAAAGAGAACTGCATGACAGGTAAAATAGACATCACAGATAACACAAGTATCAGTGTCTGAATGGACTTAAGACCCTGTCACCCCTGTTAATAAATGTGATATGGCAAAGAGTTTGGCAATGTTGAAGTGATAAATAGAACATGGGACATATTCAACAAAAGGCACACACCAAAATAACTTTAATCAGCAAGGACACTGACAAAACAGACAACAGGAGTAACTGTCTTTATTCACATATTGCAAAGATGTGACAGTAGAACAACAGTAGACAAGAGCAAGGCACAAAATGCTGATCATATGCAAGATAATCTGCACAGGCAAACTCCAAACAAGAAGGCCAGTGTCCATGGCAGATGGCACAGCAAGAAGATGAGAGGCTGCACAGGAGAGAGTACAACACATCAGAGCAACAGGGCTAGTGTCCATGGCAGGTGGCACAGCAAGTACATGAGAGGCTGCGCAGGGACAGTACAACTCAACAGAGCAACAGGGCCAGTGTCCATGGTAGGTGGCACAGCAAGTACCTGAGAGGCTGCACAGGGGAGAGTACAACACAGCAGAGCAACATGGCCAGTGTCCATGGCAGGTGGCACAGCAAGTACCTGAGAGGCTGCACAGGGGAGAGTACAACACAGCAGAGCAACAGGGCCAGTGTCCATGGCAGGTGGCACAGCAAGGACATGAGCGGCTGCATAGGGGAGAGTACAACACAAAAGAGCAACAGGGCCAGTGTCCATGGCAGGTGGCACAGCAGGCAAGGGCAGAACAGCAGTGAATGACAAGGCCAGTGGGCATGGCAAAGTGTAGAAACTGCACAGTGAGTGTGTTTGACTGTACCCTTCCATGGCCAGCAACAGACTCAGGTGGTAAACAATGGGCAGGAATAGCACACATGTATGAAAGACAGGTGTGTGAGGTATGTGAGGGGGACTACCTCTCACTCTTGGCTGTCAGGCGGACTTGGAGCTGGCTGTGTGTCGGGTACAGCAGGAACACTTGACTGGGAAGAGAGACCCAGGTGATGTAGGGCTATCAGTGGCTTGGCAAGCTGGAGGGCTGTTAGGACCTGGTGTTGTAGTGGCACATGGCTCTGCTCTTCTGTTGGGATGGTGTCTGCGGGCAGGCCCGCTTGGGTAGTTTCTGCTGGGTGCTTCTTGTGCTGTATTGTGACTGTGACACATGGAAACCATGGTCACTATCATCCGAGGTGGCCACTGACTGGGGGGTGGACAAAGGCACTGGAGCAGGAATGGGAGTATGTGCCTATTGAAGGGCATTCGTCACTGTGGACGACAAAGCCTGGACGGTACTGTGTAGCCCACCCACGTCAGGGTTTATGCACTCCATTTAGGCAACTACCTGGCCTAATGTTTTGTAATGGTCACTGCAGGCATTAAGCAGGGCTGTCTGGCCCACACAAAACTGCCGCAGGAGCTCAACAGACTCAGCACTGAGGGCAGCAGGGGGACAGGTGCAGGCTCAGCGGTACCATGTGTGAATATAACTCGTCCCCTCTTACTGACACCGACACAGGCAGCACCAGAGGAAGTGAATGAGAGGGTGGGCACTGGCCGCTGTGTGGTAGAAGATGATGCAGAGTCCCCATTCCCTGTGCCTGCCAACATAGATGCATCCCCGGTGGCATCAGATGATGTTGTTGTTTGTGTCTCAGGCACTGACCCCCTCTGAAGCACTGGTGACCTCTGTGTCACTGGGCTCCTGTGCAGCTGTAGTGCTACTCTCGCCACCACTGGTTTCTGGCTCCTGTCCCTCCGTGTCCACTGGCGAATCTGCATGAGAGAGAGTTGAAGGGTTTGGTTAGTGTCATCAACAGGACAAAGCAATCCAATCAATGCAGTACAGAAGATCACCAAATCTACATGTTGACCCCCACACTCTGCAATCACATTGCAGCAACTCACTACATAGACCACAACAGTGCCTGTAACCCTGAATATCTGCCATAACTGAGCCATGTTAAGGCCATGCAGCACAACACCCTGCCCGTGGATGAAGTCTACCAGACACATAACTTGCTCTACCCACACCTTCAGACATGAGGTTCGCACACAACTTATTGCCACTGACAGACCTTGAGGGAACAGGAGGGGACAATACAGACAGCTATTAGGACATGACAGTCCACAATGGCAAGTAGCCCATGCCAAACACCATGTTGTACTCTGTGGCACATTGCCGGCAGATGTGCGGAACTCAACGATCAAGGTGGATGCAAAGTACGCATACATGAAGTCACACTCAGATAGTGGACACTGCTGTTCACCCCCAAATAGATTCCCCACACTATCCCAATGCGGAATGACCATGTAGATCCTAACACATCCGGCTATGGGAATACATGGCAGGGAGGATCACCTTTGTAAGGGCAATTTGGGCCAATGCATGACACTGGCACCCATCCCAGCAGTCACTCACATTATTATTATTATTATTATTATTTTTTTTATTTTGTACAGTGCAACAGCTCCCCGAAGGTTTCCCGGCGCTAAGAACACTGAAAATGTATAAAGGATTGGGATTAGATAAAAAGGGGGCACAATCTATTGGTTAAAAAGCCATGTTTTTAAGTCCTTATGAAACTTCTTGTACTGAGGTTCGATGCGTAATGATAGAGGCATTGAGTTCCAGAGTACTGGGGCCAAATAGGAAAAAGAACGTCCTCCCATTCTTGTTCTTTTAATCCTCGGGATTTGATAGGTGTGTTGATTGGCCTAACAAAGTGATCTTGACGGGTAGTATTGATACACGAGCGCCTGAAGATAGTGTGGTGCCACTCCTGCATTGATCCTATGCATGTGGCAGAGAGTTTTGAATTTAATGCGGTTATCAATCTTCAACCAATGCAAGTCACGTAGCACAGCTGAGGCAGATGTTCTAGCTGGGAGATTACAAAGCAGTCTGGCTGCAGCATTTTGGATTATCTGTAGCCTGTATAATACTTCCTTTCCCACTCCAAGATATAGAACGATACCGTAATCGAGCCTGGATGTAATGAGAGCTTGGACTACCATTCTTTGAGTGGGCAAAGGGAGCATCCACAGGATTTTTCTCAGCCACTTCAATATAACAAAGCAGACAGAGGCTACCTTGCCGGCTTGTTGTCTCATATGTAGTTGATCATCAACTATGAAGCCAAGATTCCGGGCTGATTGTACAGGAATCGGAAGTGGTCCCATTTGGGTGGGCCAATGTTGGGGGCCCCATAAGCTTTTATTTTTCCCAAAGAGCAAAAGCTCGGTTTTATCACCATTTAGTTTGAGTTTGTTATTGTGCATCCAGTCTGCAATGTTTAACAACCCAGCTCTCAGAGAAGAGGTGTTACTGTTTGGGTTGGTTGAGAGAGAGTAAATAAGCTGGGTATCATCGGCATAAGAATACACCGTGAGCCCTGCTTGTTCCGCAATGACAGCTAAAGGGCTGACATAAATATTAAAAAGCAGAGGGCTCAATATTGAGCCCTGAGGCACTCCACAGTGAAACCCTCGAACCTCAGATTTGAAAGAGGCAGAGAACACCTGGAAGGTCCTATTAGTCAGAAAACTGGATAGCCATTTTAAGGCTGAGCCAGTGACACCACATGATTAAAGAGTATTCAAGAGGATAGGGTGGGAAACAGTGTCAAACGCGGCACTTAAATCAAGAAGAATAAGTGCCACGGTTTCACCTCTATCAACTTGTCGACGGATATTATCCGTAACTCCCAATAGTGTGGACTGCGTAGAGAAACCTGCACGGAATCCAGACTGGGAGTTATGCAGGAGATTATGTGACTCAATAAATGTGGTAAGCTGGACATTTATGTGCTTCTCCAAAATTTAAAAAAAAAGTTGGTAAAAGAGAGATCGGACGGAAATTAGATGGAATATCCGGGTCCAGGTTCGTTTTTTTCAGTAGTGGCATAACCATAGCATGCTTCCATGTGGCTGGTACTTCAGCCTCTAAAATAGAAGAGTTCATTAGTTGCATAATTAAGTTTTTATTCGGTGTGCTTAAGATTTGAAGCACAGAGGGCGGAAGCAAATCATTTGGAGAGCCAGATTTCATGCTACACAGGATTTTACAAAAGGAGATGATATCCATTTGAGTCCAACTGTCTAAAACAGTGTTGTTATTTGAGGCCGACATATTCCTGGGGATCAGTTGTTTGGAAGAAGATGAAGCAACTGATGCCTGTTTTGCGAAGCCAGTATAGATAGTGCTGATCTTTTCCACAAAAAAATCAGCTAGATCATTACAGTTTTTAGTGTCTAGGCATGGAGGTTTAGGCTGACATGCAGCCCCAGAAAGCTCTTTTACTACCCTATTACACAGCACAGCACCACCCCACGAATATCACATAGGCCACCACTGCCACAGGCCCTGTACTCATGCATCCGCTCCCTGCCAAAGTCACCCTCCCCAAATACTCACCCCTGCCTTGCTGCTGATGCTCCTTCAGACGTGCATCCAGCTCAGGATGAGTCACTGCCAAGATGCGGCCCATCAGTGGTGTCATGCTGCGCCGTGCCAAACGCCCAGTGCGTGGTAGCAGCCCCAAGGTCATCTTTGCCACGTTCTTTGCCAGCGGCTGATGTCGTCCCACCTCTTGTGGAAGGGGGTGCGTCATCAGTTAGATACCCCCAGGGCTCGCACCTTTGCTGCAATGGCCCTCCACACAGCCTTACGCTGATGTACCTTGAGCTGCAGGCATGGGAGAAAAGAAGGGGAAATGATCAGTGACACAGTGTCATGAACCAACATCTATCAGTACAGGAGCAAGACACAGACTCATCACAACCATGTTTTTCAGTGTATGCCACAACCCCACACCCTCAGGCATATAATGCAGCAGTCCAACTACATGTATGCCCCCTACCCTACACCTCCCTGTACGATAACTCACCACAACATTTGGGCAGCAGCAGATGAGGGTCCCAGGGAGAAGGCTCTGGAGGCAGCAGCAGATGAGGGTCTCTGGCAGCAGGCTCTGGATGCAGCAGCAGGTGAGGGTCCCAGGCAGCAGGCTCTGGAGGAGGCAGCAGGTGATGGTCCCAGGCAGCAGGCTCTGGAGGCAGCAGCAGATTAGTGTCTCTGGCAGCAGGCTCTGGAGGCAGCAGCAGGTGAGGGTACCAGGCAGCAGGCTCTGGAGGCAGCTGCAGATGAGGGTCTCTGGCAGCTGGCTCTGGAGGCAGCAGCAGGTGATGGTCCGAGGCAGCAGGCTCTGGAGGCAGCAGCAGGTGAGGGTCCCAGGCAGCAGCCTCTGGAGGCAGCAGCAGATGAGGGTCCCAGGCAGCAGGCTCTAGAGGCAGCAGCAGGCGAAGGTCCCAGGCAGCAGGCCCTGGAGGCAGCAGCAGATGAGGGTCTCTGGCAACAGGCTCTGGAGGCAGCAGCAGGTGAGGGTCCCGGGCAACAGGCTCTGGAGGCAGCAGCAGGTGAGGGTCCCAGGCAGCAGGCTCTGGAGGCAGCAGCTGATGAGGGTGTCTGGCAGCAGGCTCTGGAGGCAGCAGCAGGTGAAGGTCCCAGGCAGCAGGCTCTGGAGGCAGCAGCAGATGAGGGTCTCTGGCAGCAGGCTCTGGAGGCAGCAGCAGGTGAGGGTCCCAGGCAGCAGGCTCTGGAGGCAGCAGCAGGCGAGGGTCCCAGGCAGCAGGCTCTGTGAGCAGTGATAATGTAAGGCTCACTCCCACATATTTATAGCTCCCTGGGGTCGTTTCCAAGGTTCCAAGATGCAACAATTGGTTGTCCACGTCTGGCTCTTTCAAAGCATCCAATGTCTGCCTCCGCGGTGGCGGAGCACGCCTACCACGATCTTCAAAATTGCACTATGCCACCGCAATCATTGCTCTCATTGGCTGTGGGCAATGCTCCATGGTGGGGGAAACAACCTTTACAACGCAACTTTTACAACACACTACCATTACAACAACACTTTTACAACGCAACATCCATTACAACGCATGCATTTACAACGCAACAATTACAACACATGACACTACAACACACACCACTACAACGCATGTCATTACAATGCAGTCTTTACAATGCATACCATTACAACGCATAGCATTACAACACATAGTACCCCTACACTATCCAACACTTACCCTACTGTTGCACCACCTGGAGTTAGAATAGTAATTTTTACCCCTACACTATCCAACACTTACCCTACTGTTGCACCCCCTGGAGTTAGAATAGTAATTTTTACCCCTACACTATCCAACTCTTACCCTACTGTTGCACCCCCTGGAGTTAGAATAGTAATTATTACCCCTACACTATCTAATACTTACCTTACATGCAAAGTAATGTTATGCGTTGTAATGGTATGCGTTGTAAAGGTAATATGCGATGTAAGGGAATGCGTTGTAAAAGTAGTTTTTAAAAGTTCGTTGTAAATGCATGCGTTGTAAAGGACTGCGTTGTAAAGGATTTTGCGTTGTAAAAAATGCGTTGTAAAGGTAGGCGTTGTAAAAGTATGCGTTGTAAGGTCATACATCCCCATGTTGGTGATGCACCGCAGGGGCCCGGGGTGTGCTACCGCGATGGTACATCTTTCAAAAGCATCCAATGTTCGCCTCCGCAGCGGCGGAGAACGCATACCATGATCTTCAAAATTGCATCATGCCACTGCAATTATCACTCCCATCAGCTGTAGGCAATGCTCCATGGCAGTGATGCACCGACAGGGCCAGGAGGTAGCTACCGCGAGTTGGGTGGTGGAGCATGCCCACCGCCTTTTGGGCATGTCTCCATGCCAATCACTACTGCAGTTGTGTGAACGGTGGTGCTGGTGACACGCGGCCCGGGCCAGGTGGTAGCTACCATGAGTAGGGTGGCGGAGCATGCCCACCGCCATCTTCCCACGTCTACATGCCAATGACTACTGCACTTGTGTGAAGGGGTGGTGCTCCTGACACACTGCCGTGGCCAGGCGGTAGCTACCGTGAGTTGGGTGGCGGAGCATGCCCACCGCCATATGGGCATGTCTCAATGGCTAACACTCCTGCACTTGTGTAAGGGGTGGTGCTGGTGACTCACTGCCGGGGCCAGGCAGCAGCTACCGTGAGTTGGGTGGCAGAGCATGCCCACCGCCATATGGGCATGTCTCTATGGCTAACACTTCTGCACTTGTGTAAGGGGTAGTGCTGGTGACACAACGCCGGGGCCAGGTGGTAGCTACCGCAAGTTAGGTGGCGGAGCATGCCCACCGCCATTTGGGCATGTCTCCATGCCAATGACTACTGCACTTGTGTAAGGGGTGGTGCTGGTGGAACACCGCCGGTGCCAGGCGGTAGCTACCGCGAGTTGGGTGGCAGAGCATGCCCACTGCCATCTGGGCATTTCCCCATGCCAATGACTACCGCACTCATGTAAAGGATGGTGTCGGTGACACCCTGCCGGGGCCAGGCAGTAGCTACCGCGAGTTGGGTGGTGGAGCATGCCCACCCCAATTTGGGCATGTCTCTATGGCTAGCACTACTGCACTTGTGTAAGGGGTGGTGCTGGTGACACACCGCCAGGGCCATGCGGTAGCGACCGCGAGTAGGGTGGCGGAGCATGCCCACCGCCATTTGGGCATGTCTCTATGGCTAGCACAACCACACTCGTGTAAGGGGTGGTGGTGGTGACACACCGCCGGGGTCAGGCAGTAGCTACCGCGAGTAGGGAGGCGGAAGATGCCCTCTGCAATTTGGGCATGTCTGAATGCCAGCACTACCGCACTTGTGTGAAGGGGTGGTGCTGGTGACACACCGCTGGGGCCAGGCGGTAGCGACCGCAATTTGTAGCACATACAAAGTCAATGTCCATCAGGAACATTTCAACAGTGGACAGTGGCCACATGGTGAAGTGCACATCATCTTGCGCACAATGTCAATGTTCCATTGACTCCACAGGTGCCTTCATGGACCATGGTTGTGTATGTGTGACGTACATTGGTCTGTAGTCCCTAACATGTTACAAATGCATTAGATGGTTGGTGAGGTAGGACAGTGTTGTAGAAGACTCTACAATATGTACACATAGGAATGTGTTGTGGGGCAGTGATGACCTCGGCAAGGCTGTCTCACTGTATGATGTTGTTACTTACTTGTACTTATCTGTGTGCTCATACACGCAATTGTCAATTCACCACCAACTGTGATCATTGTGTTGCGGATGTGTGCCAAGTTTGAATGATACATTGAGTTGTGACAGGTACAGCAGATGAGTATGAGACAGTTGTGTTGATTTGTTGCACAATGGTTGGAGGACACGCTCCCAGGCATGCACATGTGGAATGTGGCTTTGAAAATATGTGCATTCCCATTGACCTAAGTGGTGTTTTACGCACTGGTGTATTGTAAATGGAGAGGTGTGCCCTCTGTGTGGCTCAAACTACACCCATGTAACATGGTATGTCACACATCCCTCCGGTCAGTGTTTGTTCATTCTGTTTCATCCTAAACGTGATATGCTGTGGCCATCTAATTATGGATGTCATTTGCATGTGTCCAGTTTCATCTCAACTAGGAGGAGGCCGAATCTGATATGTCACTTGACACTGCTGGAGGACATGGAGGACATAGCGATCATTTGCAAGTTCTGTCTCGACAGAGCCACCGTGAAGACCCTTTGTGATCTGTTGGACCCCACCTGCAGCCTCGACGCCAATACCCAACAGAGTTCACACACCAACTTACAAGGTAATGGCAGCCCTCCATTTTTTTGCCACTGGATCCTTCCAGGAGACCGTGGCCAGCGCTGCTGGGATGTCTCAACCCATGTTCAGCATGGTGCTGCAGGATGTTCTTGCAGCCATGATGATCTACAAGGACATATACATACATTTCCTCCGGGGAGCAGAATTGGCAGGTGTGAAGGGAGACTTATATCCCCTTGGGCACATCCCCCATGTTGTTGGGGCTGTTGATTGCACACATGTCGGTCTTGTGCCACCACAGGCGAGTGAGCACATTTTCCGTAATAGAAAACATTATAACTCGATCAATGTGCAGGTGGTGTGCCTGGCCGATATGACCATCTTGCATGTGTGTGCCAGATTCCCCGGCTCAGCCCATGACTCCTACATCCTGAGGAACAGCATTGTGCCCAGGCTGATGGCTAATCTGCTTCCCGAGTGTGCTTGGATTGTGGGTGAGTATGCCTAGTCGTATGGCGTACTGAGTGTGTGACTTGCTGCCCTCTGCCTGTGCAACATTGCAATGTGTGTTTGTCATTCCTAGGTGACTCTGCATATCCCAGCCGTCCATGGCTGCTGAGCCCACTGCGTAATTCCAGGACCCCGGCTGATATCAAATACAATGAGGCCCATGGCAGGACACGTCGTGTGGTTGAGCGTACTTTTGGCCTGCTCAAGTCACGTTTCTGCTGCCTTGACAAAACTGGAGGTGCACTGTCTTACTCTCCTGGGAAGGTGTGTAAGATTAGTGGCGCTGCTGCATGCTTCACAACCTGGCCATTCGCAAGCAGATTCCCCTGCTCCTGGATGATGATGAGGACCCAAGGCCCCCGCCTGCCCAAGAACCTGAGTCCAGTGATGAGGGCAGTGGAGAGGAGGAAGGAGGTGACATTGGTCAACAGCTCATCACCAACTACTTGACTTGAAGGTGGGTGACAAAGTACAACATGTACATTGTCAGGGTGTGATTGCTGTTGTCACGAAGGCCTATGTGCAAATAGTACAGACAGCCAGATGTTTAGTCGCCTGGGTGTGGATGTGTGACAGTGACATGTAATCTGTGAACCTTTCGGACATGTTTGTTGACACTTGTTGCCCATTGTGTCATCTGCATGTTGGGTTATGTAGATGGTTTATGTAGTGTAATGTCTGTGATGCCACACTCACACCAGTGAATGTTGTTCTGTTGTGTTTCCCTAGGTGCCTCAAATGTATCCATTCCTACATACAGTACATCTTTCTGATACATTATGGACATCTTGAAGACTGTAAATCGTGCACTAAAGACAAAGCTGACACAATAAAGGTGTGTAAGGTGTTTTATTTACAAAGTTGACATGTGAGAGGGTGGGCAGATAAACATGAAGGTGGTGATGGAGCAGTGAGGTGACAGTCATGGTAAATGAGATGAATGAATGGACACCACATCGATGTGGTGACCCAGTCCAACAGACAGGTGCCATACCCAAGGCAGTGTGGGGAAGGACAGTCCAAACAGTCACTGCAGTGGGGAAGCGGGTTGCCATCAGGGCTGGCTCTGTGACTGGTGTTTGACTGGTGCTTTGCCTCCAGAGACTCCCATGCTCTTCTTTGGACGGCCACTTGGTCATTTCGCTGGGGTGGGCGATGCTGTGGTGCCAGCGGCATCTGAGGACTCACCTCTCTCCGTGGCCTCAGGAGAGGATGGTGAACTGTCATCCTGCAGCACGCCAAAGGGGGTCGGATGTTGGTTCGGACACAGGCCTGTCCCTCAGTAACACCACTTGCTAGCCCATGAGGTCCACCATTTGACCGATGCGGGTGTCGATGGACCTTATCAGCAGGATGAGCTCGCATAAGAGTTTGTCAGACTGCCCACTTTGTCCCTGGACCTGTTAGTAGGCCTGATGATGCTGGTGAAGTAGTCCAGGTATGGGATCCCAACCTCCTGATGTCTGGGGGGACCCTGGCCCTCTCACCTGCCCTGCTGCCACGGACCTTTTGCCTCGCCACTCTGGGTCCATGCACACTCTCCCTGCTGCCGTCCACAGTTTTTGATGTGGGCTGGTAATCCCCTGGGACAGGGAGGGTGTTGCAGGTGGCACTAGTGGTGGTGGTGGCGGTGGCGGTGGAGGAGGATGCACAAGCCATAACAGCAGGGCTCTGCTATGCTGTTGTTGTTGCATCAGATGTGGTGGTGGGGAGGATGGGGTCTTGGGACCTGGTGCTCACTGGCACACCGGATGGGCTGGCCTCAAGCTCATCGTCCTGAAAATCCTGGGAGTCTATATCCGAGAGTCCATGTACCAGGGGTGGAGACTGGCTCTGCTGGTCATTGATGTTGTCCTCAGCAGTGAGTTCTTGGTCACCTGTGGATTAGATGGGGAATGGTCAGTATTGTGCACTCAGCAAGAATTCTGTTAGCTGTTTGTCATCCAGAGTCTGTACACTACAGAATTGACTGTTCTTCACATCTTTTGCTATGTGCAATACTGTGCCTCATGACATGATGCAGAGGTACATACATTACTCATACATTTAGTCATATTTCGATGCATTGCATGCAAATCTTGCTGTGATCATGTTCACAGGGACCAGTTGCCATGTAGGGACCAGCACAAATTATTTTAATGGTTCTCTCAATGTAGATTTGTATGCCCTGGCTGATGTCACATCTGGCCATGGAGTGGCCATTGTATTGTACTGCATGACTTTGACCTGTAGTGTACATATTTTTATTTATGAGCCCACACATGCTTCTGTGATTTTACATGCTCCTTGCTGATTGGGCCACATGGCAATGCACTCACCAGTGTGTGATCTGCATGGTTGTGCACAGTCTACCTTGTGGATGTCCATTGATGTGTGACTCTTTGTTATCTGTGACCATTCCCTTAGCTTACCTGTGTGCACACTGTGTATGTCAAGCAGGGTCGGCGTGCATATTTGTGCATGGAGATGGCTGGTGTTGGCACATGGCACCATTTCATTGGTGACCGATGTGTGGCTTCACATACATGCTACCTACCTGTTAGGTGAAGCAGAACAATGCAATGACTGCCACATGCTTGTGGGTGGGAGGGAGTGATCCATCCTGCTTAGGGGTGGGACAGGTGGCATGGTGGGAGTAGTGGTAAAGGCCTCCCTCCCCCACACAGACCTCACAGGTAAGATGGCTACCTACTGTTAGGTGAAGTTGAACAATGCAATGGTTTCCAAGTGCTTCTGGATTGGTGTGGTGTGCTACATCCTGCTTAGGGGTGGGACAGGAGGCATGGTGGGAGTAGTGGTACAGGCCCTCCCAGGCAAGATAGCTACCTATCTGTTAGGTGAAGGTGAACAATGCAATAGCTGCAAACTGCTTCTGGGTTGGAGTGGTGTGCTACATCCTGCTTAGGGGTGGGACACGGGGCATGGTGGGATTAGTGGTACAGGCCTTCCTCCCTCACACAGACCTCCCTGGCAAGAAGGCCCCCTACCTGTTAGCTGAAGGTTAAGCATGGGCTGAAAATTTGTGCCGCTCGCGAAACTTGCAGATTTTTGGCAATTTTGCGTTCCGCGAATCACTCAAAATTGCCAGACAAACCGCAATTCGCAAGTTCAGGATTTTTTTTGCTTGTTCGCGCTACAAAAATACAATCACGCGCACCCTGCGTTGACTTACCTTGATCCTGAGTTTGCCGAGTTGTTTTCCTCCTGCGAACAAGATGGTCGCGCCCAAAAACGACCGCATGGGTGAGTTCGCGGTAGCCGCGCTGAAAAAAAACCCCGAGAACACGCCAAAATAAAAAAATTCGCAAGTTTGCACATATTCGCGGATTTTGCCGAACACTAATTCGCTTTCGCGCGAATTCGCAGAACGCGAATTCGCAAATTTCGCCCATACTTAGTGAAGGTGAACAATGCAATGACTGAAAACTGCTTCTGGGTTGGTGTGGTGTGCTACTTCCTGTTTAGGGGTGGGACAGGGGGCATGGTGGGAGTAGTAGTGCAGGCCTCCCACCACCCACAAACACCCTGCCTGTGAAGATGGCTACCTATCTGCAAGTTTGATGAGGGTGATGCAAGGGCTCCCAAGTGCTTCTGGATGGGGTGGAGTGCTTCATCCTGCTTAAGGGTGGGACAGGGGGCATAGTGGGAGTAGTGGTACAGGCCTCCCTCCCCCAAACAGGCCTCCCAGACAAGATGGCTACCTACCTGTTAGGTGAAGGTGAACAATGCAATGGTGTTTGGGTTGTGCAAGAAAGTACTTATCAGTGTGTTGGTTAACATTTGTTTGTACTTACCAGCCTCCTCATCCCCGGATACTCCTGTGAGACTCTCAGGAAGCAGTATGGCAAGCACCTTCTCCTCCCATGTTGTGAATGTTTTTGGTGGAATGGGAGGACCACTGCCAGTCCTGTCAGCCAGCTCCCGGTTCTTGCTTCTCCTCTCTTTGACAACCCTTTTGGAATCATGTCACCGCTTCATGATCTCCTTCTTGGATCAAGGGGTGTTCCCTACTGCATTTACCTTTTGGACTATCCTTTGCCACATTTGTGTCTTTGTGGCTAATAGTGTCTGTTGGACCAGGCTACCAAACAGTTGTGTTTCCACTCTGACTATCTCATTTACCATGACTATCAACTCACTCTCTGTGAATTTGGGCATTTTCTGTGATGCCATGCTGTGTAGTGTGCAAAGTGATTGTGGATGCAAGGGTGTGGGTGTGGTATTTGTGTGTGAGGTGTGTTATGTGCTGGGGGATTGTAGGTGCTGGTGTTATGGTGGTGGTGGTGTGTGTGCTGTGTTCTCTTCTTGCCTCTCCTGTCAGGTATGGTGTATGCCCTTCTCTTCTGGAGTGTTGCAAAGGATTGTGGTCAGTGAAGGGGCTGGTTTTATACTCAGCTATGTGGGTGTATCTTAATGATGTTTTTTAGTCAGGTGTGTTTTGGTAGTTGTCCTGGTAATTGTATGTTACTGTTTGGCATTTATTTGTTTCATTGGGATGTGTTTAGTGTATTGAAGGGCATGGCTACTTTTTTTGTGCAATGTTTGCCTTTGTTGTGGTGTTTTTGCATCGTCCGCCATGTTTTATGAGGATCATCTGCTGCGGTGGCTCTGCTGCAGCTCTTCTGCTGGCTCTCCCATTCACTTCAGTGTGCAACCGCGGCGGCTCGGAAACAGCGGATCGTACCGCGGGACCATCGGGGATTTCCGAATTTCCCGTGGAGTCTCTTCGCTATTCTTGTGGCGGGTTGTTGCTTTTCCGCGGTTGTGTTTGATTGTCACCGCCCGCGTCGTGCAGTTTTTATTAACCCGCTACTGCTGCGTTTGGTCTTTTTTGGCGGGTGATCCTAATTTCACCGCCGGTATATCCACGGTCGATGGTCCCGGCAGGCGGTTGTTTTCCGCATTCGTGGCAGTTGGGGTGATTTTCTGCCCGCCATCCTAATGGGGCCCATAGTCTTCACACTGAGGACATGCTCGCCCCTTCACTCTGACCCAGAACTATATCTAAATTGATGAAGTATTGTACAAACAGATACAAGGAACTGCTACTGGGACCTGCTTCACCCTCAGACATGCCAATTTATTGAGGAGCTGGTGGGAGGAGCAGGTCCTCGGTGTGAACACTATGTTCCTGGAACATGTAGAACTTATTGATGACATTGTTGCCATCTGGAATATCCCATTTGATCTGGCTATGAAATGTATTACGTCTCTGAATGAGAATGAGAGGAATTTACAGTTTGTGGAAGAATATCAGTAATACAAGTGCAGATGTTTTGGATACTATAATTGAAGTCTATCATGATGAGATCAGGACAAGTTTATTTCAAAACCCACATGCCACAAGTGGATATCCCCAGAGTTTGATGCAGTGTGTACTGTATGGGGAACTGATAGCAACTAAGAGAAATTGCACTACTGAGGAAGTGTTTCAGAAAGAACAAGAAATAATGATATCCCTATACAAGGCATTAGGATACATGAAGAAAGTATTAGCTCAGGCAGTGTTGAAGGTGGGCAGGATTAAAATGGATGATCTCCTCATGAATAGAATAGGGAAACATAACGAGGAAACACAGATTAGATTTTTACCTACCTATAATACAGGAGCTC
Source organism: Lissotriton helveticus (assembly GCF_964261635.1). Lineage (NCBI taxonomy): Eukaryota > Metazoa > Chordata > Amphibia > Caudata > Salamandridae > Lissotriton > Lissotriton helveticus. The sequence goes on along the minus strand of NC_136063.1, from coordinate 1,746,461,707 downwards.
ATGACATCTGTAGGATAATAGGAAAACACAGGATACTTTTATAAATAGATCCAGTACTCGCTGATATAATTCGACATTCGCCTATGGTTACATTTAGGAAGAGCCCCTTTCTGAGAGATGGATTGAGTAGAAATTATGTAGTGAGCAAACACAAAGAGTACATCTCACAAAATAAAGGATGTCTTAGATGCAGGAAGTGTAGAGCCTGCAGATTTAGCAGTGACAGGGCTGAGTTTGAGACAGCTGTGAGTCAGAAAAATGTCATCGATACATTGTTGACTCGCACCTTGGATGATGATGTCTACATCTTTGTGTGTCCATAATACATGAGCAGCATGATACACCCAGTAAATAAAAGGGTGTTGGAGCATATGAGGGTGATGCAAATGAACGACAAAAACTATACTAACAAAATACATTTTCAAGAGCATCACAAACATGAGAGAGACATTTTAAGTTTCTATGTGATTGATTGGGTTTCACCTTGAAAAAGAGGTGGCAATCAACAGTTCTGTGGTCCCTGGTGACAGTTGAAAGTGGTGGGCATAAATATTGGGCCTGATTTTTATATAGCAAGAGACGTGAACAGGTTAAATGGACAATACTCATATCCAGGGTGGGTTCCTCTCCTGAGAAAGGAATTTAAAAAAGATTGCCAAATGATACATTTCAAAGCAAATGAATTTTGCGATAAAGCAAATCATCTGCAGACAGGTCTTTAAGTGCGATGAAAAAAGTAGGGGCTCTCAATAAAGGAGCATGTCAAATCAATTTCTGTGATTTTCACAGTGTGCCAACTGACCAATATTTTGGTTTACTGGTTCCAATCTGAGATGTAATTGTATCGAGATAAATGATAAATGACATAACTGATCTACACCTAAATCCTTTCACTACAATTGGCTTTGTCAATTGGTGTTAGCTGGTTAAAATAAATGAGTAATAACAATGATTTGTTATAAATAATTCACAATGGAAATGTTTCAATTCTGAAATACTGAGTCTGTGAATTCAATAGCATTGAGACCTGTGGAAGGAGTTTTGGCCTTCAGTTATGTGTGCTTTATATTATATAAGTATCCTATTTTTCTCGGCATATCTTGTCCATCAGCACATCTTCAACCACCTCTATTTCCTCTTCTACATCCTCCTCCCTGAATGCACTTCCTTGCATCTCTGTCACTTCACTACCCCAATCATACACTGCACTCCCTCAAATTTTAGCTCATTATTTTCTCTTACTTTTGCCTTGAAAATATTTTGACATCTGTCTACCCCTTTACCTACACATCCACAGAATGTCAGTTGCAAATGGAATACATAAACATTGTTCTATGTGCTGTGAAAGGAGGTCAACCCACTGACACACACTTTATTTGGCTTCAGCCTTAGCGCCTGTGCGCTCACTCGAATCCCCTCGTAAACACCTGGCATGGCGCAAGCCTCAAAGTATGCACAGACAAAAATGCAGACAAACAGCAACACATAAAAAAACTAACTCTAAGATTAAGTATATTATGAAAAATAATAGAGGAACTAAATCACTGAAATGTATTGCCTCAACGCTTTCAACATTCATTGTTTGCAAGTCAATCCATGTTTTTGGCATCAGGGTTCACTTCGGGGCATGAAGCCACGGGCATTTTTAATGTCAGACATCAGAGAACTGTCCACTGTAAGCATGTATTTCTCACCTTGCTTGGCTTAGATATTTGTATCAACTTCGCAAGGGAACAAGAACGTACCCTGCTCATTATTTGGATCAATTTTTTGGTGGAACAAATTCTGCAGGTCCACTTCTAACGGGGCCTGCTACGTGCAGTCAGGGCCTAGGGTGTCACAGTGGGTGAGGTTAGCGTGATGAGGGGTCTCAGCACAATATACATAACACAACTTTAGCTTGCAAAGACTTACCATTACCGAGAACAAGGCACCAGGTCAGACGTGCCTGGATCCACTTTCACGTATGACGAAAGGTTGGGATCTACACCTGCATACAGCCATAGACCAAATGGCACTAAAGGGCTTTAAAACAGAAAGCCCTGCATCCTGCATCACAAGTCCAAAAGTTGATTTACTAATTGGCTTCTGTCTCCTGCTTCGAGGTGAGGCAGGGCAGGCAGCTTGAAACACGCAGCCCAGATTTAAATACATCAGTTTACCTAGAGATAGGATCGTACCTCTCAATAAATCAATCTATTTAATATGTTATGTAAAAGTGTAGGAATTTCAGAGGGGCGCGGCCCCACAGCTCTAATGGAGAAACTGTCCCTACAACAGTTAATGCTTAGAAGAGCTAAATCAAAATGGATAATTGAACTAGAAACTAAGGGGTCGCAGTGCCTTAATACGGAAGAAGAACTAAGCATTCATTTAGGAACCGGTTAGAACTAAGCTATCATAAGTAAATTTAATTTCCTTGCCTAGTCATGTGAAAATGATATTTGCTTCATATGTTTAATCATGTTTCAAATGGAGAAAGATCACTTGTCCTGCATAACCAGGGTATGCAGTTTTCGTTCTTACCAGTCCCAATTTAACCCTCATGCACGAGTGTTAGATGGCTGTTCGAGCGGTTTATCTTGATTCTCCGCTTTCCCTCACACGTGTGTGCATAATCATCGTTTTTTTTTGTTTTATGCACCCTCCACCAGGAGGTTGTACCCTGGTTAGGATCAGTAGTGATCAGTGACTGGTGCGTGATATAGTGAGGTGAATAAAATTAAAAATCTCTAGTTTCCAGATTTGTATGTTTATTAGTTCTGGTTTGGAGATAATAAAATTAATTTAACGTGAATGAGAGTGGTTATGACTCTCTCACATTGATGTTAGTGAAATAGGTCGACATGTTTCAGCCCTTGTGTGCCAGTCGGTCAGTGGGCTTTCTTCAGGACCAAAGTGATAAGTGTGGAGAGGCCGATAGGCGTCTCTAAGTGTGTATAGCGATACTAGTATTTCCTAGTATGCTAGTATCCAATTATGAAGCATTATTCATTATGGCTCCTTGAAGGTTTCTAGGTACCAGTAAATAAAAACATATATACTAGACAAAGGGTAGGGGTTTGGATTTACATTCAACTGGTGAAACTGGTTGAGTAACCAGGAACAGTTTGCGCTATTGCAGCGTAACAACTAAAAAATAGCAATACTTTATCTGACTGTCCCTAACTCCAGGTCAGGGTCAACTCTCGCAACCATAGCAATATGTAGTATCTCCTGACAGGTTGAAAGAAACCTGTTTAATTATATCGTTGTAAATTGCATACACACCACTGTTTCATTTCTATCGTGCTGCCTGTAATAGGTTTTGCCAACCAATATTTTAACTGTCGTCGTTTTTTACCCGTTCAAACATCCATTCAATACTACTGGTTTTGTCTCATTGTTGGCAATTATTATTTCTGCGGTTATGTTTATCGTTCAGAATAATCATTCGTAATGCACACATACTCGTTGTGAATAGTCGCTCACTGTAACCATTACATCTTCATGCCAAATTAAAAACGTAATGGTTTGTCCATACGTAGTTTTCCATGATGATTACTCGTGCTCAATAAGGTAACAGAGTGGCCCCAAGTGACTCAAAAATCAAACTCCGTTTTGTATACGGCGGAAATTAACAGGAATGGGGCGTTTTGTCACGTACCTTTGGTTTGGGTTATAATTACCTCATCGGGATTACCAGTGGGTCAGAGAGGCCTTCTGGAAACAATAACAAATGTTTTTAGGAAAGGTTTAAAGTTAAAAATACTTTACAGTTGTAGTCCGCGTCGGTTGCTCTCCCCGTGTTACCTTTGGTCTCGGTCGGCACGGCTTGTGCTGACACTACCACCTGGACCCGGATGTTGGGAAGGAGTTCCCGGTTCACCTAATGTTCACAACAGTGGTACTATGGCCACTGTAAAAAGACTTTAGTAGAACCCTCAGTCTGTTTTTCTATTAAGATTATTCATTTAATGTAGAATGTTAATCGTTATTTAAAATTGTTAATTTCCAAGCGAAAAACAAGTGGTGATATACCGCAATGTCAATGTTAAACCAGATCGTATTTTATGCACATGGGGTTACCACTGCATAATATGGCTTCGGAGCAGGATTATTCTTGATAATCTCTAGACGTTGTTCATGGGAATAAGTAATTCATTCAGTCTGGATACATGTGCAATTGTTGTTAGACGAAATTTTTTATATATAGAATACAACTGATGTCACCTGGGATAGTTCTGGTGAATTTAGGATCTACTTCATTTTTAGAGGCGATTAATTACAGAGAATCACTATATGTGGATTTGTTTTCATCCGTTGTAGGACTATAACTATAGAAGTTTTACTTGTAAATGCTGCCCCACGGGATATTGTCATTAAGTCCTTCTGAATCAGTTTTAAGTCTGTGGACCCATCTTTGCTCCTTTTCAAAGAGGATTCTTTCGGCATTATGATCTTTATTGTTCAGTGTTTCAAGGACTACCCAGTTAAGGTCATTCATCGTGTGTCCTGCTTCTAAATAATGGCTTGACATCTTGGTTGTAATTTTTTTGCATTTTACGTTGCTCCTATGCTCACACAGGTGTTGCTTGACTCTTCTACAGGTCATGCCTATGTATCGTTTGTCACATGGGCATGTGATCATATAGATCACATGACTGGTGTTGCAATTTGTGTGATTCACCAGTTTCCACTTGAAGTTGGGTAGGAGTTCGATTTCTTTGGTTACTTTTGTTAATGTGCACACTGAACATGAACCACAAGGGTAGTGTCCTGTAACTGGAGGTGCATCCCAATGGAGATTAGGTCTACTCGATGATTTTATAGGGGGTGGTCTAATGTGGACCAGTATGTCCTTTAGGTTTCGAGTCCTTTTATTGGCAAACCGGGGTTTAGGCCAGTTTATGTCTGCTGAAGTTAGTATTCCCCAGTTTTTGTTGATAATCTTTTTGATGTTATTACTCACTGGGCTATAGGTGGTGACGCAGGTTGCGATATCTGGCTCAGATATTCTGGGTGTAGTTTCTAGAAGGCTTTCCCGGTTTTGATTCCTTGCCCTCTTCTTGCATTTGTCAATGACTCGTTGGGGGCAGTCCCTTTCTTTGAGTTTCCCACATAACTCGTCTGCCTGTTCTTTATATTCTGATGTTTTACTGCAATTTCTGCGCAGTCTCAGAAACTGACTGTAGGGAAGATTCTCCCTTAGTGGCCTGAGGTGGAAACTCTGGTGGAAAAGTAAACTATTCTTGGATGTTGGTTTTTGATATCTAGGAAGTCAAACTTTTTGTTGTTTGCTGTATACGTAAATCTCAGCCATTCATCTTTTGTGTTCAGCCAAGCGTGGAAATTGCTGAGACTTTCCATATTTCCCTCCCAAATCAGGATGATATCGTCTATATAGCGACGCCAGAATAAAATCTGTTGGTGATAGGGATTGGTGTCATTGTTGATGAATTCTTCTTCAAAATTACTCAAGTGTAGCCCTGCTACACTAGGAGCAAACGTGCTTCCCATGGATGTCCCATGGCATTGTTGGTACATGGTGTCTTCGTACTGGAAGTAATTTTCTGTGAGTGCCATCTTGCAGCATTGTAGGATGAAGTGCCTTGGTGTTCCATAGTCCCACTCACTGTTGAAAATGATAGTTTCGAGAGTATCCAGAGTCTTTTGTTGGGGAAGACTTGTGTAAAGGCTCTCAACATCGTGCCCTACCAAGACCATATTTTGTTCTGAGTAGGTGAAATCCTGTAAGAGGTTCAAAAGATCTCTAGCATCTTTAAGATAGGTAGGGGTCCTTTGTATGAGAGGTTTCAAGTATTGGTCAGCAAATTGTGATAGTGGTTCCAATACTGAACCAATACCGGACACAATTGGTCTGCCTGGTGGTGGATTTCGTGCTTTGTGGGTTTTTGGCAACGAGTAGAAATAGGGTATCCTTGGGTTAGTGGTCTCCAAAAATTCTGCCTCTTTCTTAGAGATCCAATTATTTGTTTCTGCCTCTGTCACCATGAGTAAAATTGTTCTTTGTAGTCTAGGTGTTGGATCTGTATTAATCATGTTGTAGAACTTTTGGTCAGAAAGGAGATCCAGACATTGTTGGTTATAACCTTCCTTTGAGAAGAGTACTACTCCTCTCCTCTTGTCTTCCTGTTTGATGATGATATTTTCATCGTTCCTTAGTTCATCCAACGCATTTTGTTCCGCCCTGGAGAGATTCTGAAAAGGTTTCTTGGTGTTGTCTTTTAGGCCATCAATTTCTTTCATTAATGCCTGCTCAAAGGTGACTATTTTGATGGGTATTTGGGAGTTTAAAAGACAGAAGGTCGATTTCTTCCGTAATGTTGTATCTCTATCCTGTGTTTTAGGAGTTTGGTCTCTGAAGAAGGCTTTTAATTTCAGTTTCCTGCAGAATTCCACAATCTCACATTTTGTTTTGAAAATGTCCAGGTTTGGAGTTGGTACGTACCCAAGGCCTCTGTTTAGGATCCGTTCTTGATCTTTTGTCAGTACTTTGTTTGTCAAATTTACTACAAGGTTGTTGTGCTCGTTCCTGCTCTTCCTTTGGTCACACTCCTGTTTTGTACTTGTCGCGGTTGGTCCTGCCATGTTATTCCTTTCAGTCGTGTTCTTTGGTTGGTTTGGCCTCTCCCTAAAAAAGGCGGCCCTTGTTGGTAGTTACCTCCCATAGTTTGCTGCATTTGGTGACCTATTGGTGGAGGTCCTTGGAAGAAAGGATCTACCCATCCTTGGAAATGGGGATTGAAGGGATGAAATGGTATACTAGTTGAATTCATTGGGTAATGTGGTGTACGCCAGTAATTTCTTCCTCGTCGATTCCCTCTTCTATTGTGATTGCTGCTTCTCTGGTGTGTAGCAAAATCGCCCCCACTCCAATCCGATGCATCCGTTGAAGAACCACTGTTGGAACTGTAATTAGAGGAGTTGTCGTTGGGGTTATAGTCTTTGTTGCTGTAGGGGTGTATTCGCTCTAAGGAAAATTTCTTGAGTTCTTTTCCCAATTTTTGTAGCTTTGTTTGTGTTAGATATTCTTGTGAATCACTCATTTCTTTATTAATTTCTTCCAACCTTTTTTTGTATATGGTAACATTGACTGTGTTGTTTAATTTTTTCTCTATGATCTGAATCTTTATTGTCAGCTCATCTGTAAGCTTAGTGGCGGTTTTTATTATTAGTACTAGGTAGTCCCTGGTACACTTCCAGGAGATGGCGGACCAATCTTTCCGAAATGCTAAATCCTTGAGGAAAATTCTTGGTGCATTAGTCACCCAAAGGCCCTTCAGTGCTGCGTTTACCCTTAGGTATTCTGTCATGATTATCCCGTGGACAGCTGTCCTTACTTGTTCTTTTTTCAGTTCCGATAGTTCATCCCATTCATTGTTGTTGACTAAAGTGTGCGAGAGGTCCCCGTCCAGTAGTAGTGGCGGTCGGGCGAGTATTGCATCTATCTCTTCGGTAGAATAGCTTAATCCGAGGTTATCTGCCATTGTGCGTCCCTTTTAGGTCTTCAGGGATGATTTTTTTTAAATTATCACTCCCACAGCAGTGCGCTGCTAAATATTAGAAATCAAAGTGGGGGGAGAAGGAATGAGTGATTTCTCAGTTTCCTTAAGTTTGAAATCAACGAATCAAATGGAGAAAGATCACTTGTCCTGCATAACCAGGGTATGCAGTTTTCGTTCTTACCAGTCCCAATTTAACCCTCATGCACGTGTGTTAGATGGCTGTTCGAGCGGTTTATCTTGATTCTCCGCTTTCCCTCACACGTGTGTGCATAATCATCGGGTTTTTTTGTTTTATGCACCCTCCACCAGGAGGTTGTACCCTTGGTTAGGATCAGTAGTGATCAGTGATTGGTGCGTGATATAGTGAGGTGAATAAAATTAAAAATCTCTCGTTTCCAGATTTGTATGTTTATTAGTTCTGGTTTGGAGATAATACAATTAATTTAAAGTGAATGAGAGTGGTTATGACTCTCTCACATTGATGTTAGTGAAATAGGTCGACATGTTTCAGCCCTTGTGTGCCAGTCGGTCAGTGGGCTTTCTTCAGGACCAATGTGATAAGTGTGGAGAGGCCAATAGGCGTCTCTAAGTGTGTATAGCGATACTGGTATTTCCTAGTATGCTAGTATCCAATTATGAAGCATTATTCATTATGGCTCCTTGAAGGTCTCTAGGTACCTGTAAATAAAAACATATATACTGGACAAAGGGTAGGGGTTTGGATTTACATTAAACTGGTGAAACTGGTTGAGTAACCAGGAACAGTTTGCGCTATTGTAGCGTAACAACTAAAAAATAGCAATACTTTATCTGACTGTCCCTAACTCCAGGTCAGGGTCAACTCTCGCAACCATAGCAATATGTAGTATCTCCTGACAGGTTGAAATAAACCTGTTTAATTATATCGTTGTAAATTGCATACACACCACTGTTTCATTTCTATCGTGCTGCCTGTAATAGGTTTTGCCAACCAATATTTGAACTGTCGTCGTTTTTTACCCGTTCAAACATCCATTCAATGCTACTGGTTTTGTCTCATTGTTGGCAATTATTATTTCTGCGGTTATGTTTATCGTTCAGAATAATCATTCGTAATGCACACATACTCGTTGTGAATAGTCGCTCACTGTAACCATTACGTCTTCATGCCCACATTAAAAACGTAATGTGTTGTCTATACGTAGTTTTCCATGATGATTACTCGTGCTCAATAAGGTAACAGAGTGGCCCCAAGTGACTCAAAAATCAAACTCCGTTTTGTATACGGCGGAAATTAACAGGAATGGGGCGTTTTGTCACGTACCTTTGGTTTGGGTTATAATGACGTATAGACAACACATTACGTTTTTAATTTGGGCATGCTCCACTGACGTTGGTAAACGGACAAAAGTTGAGTGCAAGCTTCCCGAGTAGCTCCAGTTTTATAATCTGCACTATTACAGATTTGAATGAGTTCTGCCACACTGGGGGTGGGGGGAGGGGCAGTGTTATTTGTTCGGCACCATTCATTGCCAAAAATAAATAAATCACTAATAGTGCGGTTGTAAGAGTTAGGACAGTGTCCTGTTTTCCTCATTGTGTTATGTGCTTGCTGTATTGCTTCGTAGTTTGGGCTAAAAACGTGTTTATATGTATGCACACAAGGAGGGGGCTGTACACAAGAGCCAATCTGCCCCTGGTCAGACTTCTATATATACCCTAGTCCACCTCTTCCTTCCCCGGTTTGCACGAGCGGACGTACCTCTGCCCCGGAAGCATTAGTGTAACTAGATTGACCTCTGTCCCCAAAGACATTAAGATGGCCGACAACCTGGGTTGGCTTCTTGCCCTGCCTCACTCTCCCTCGTGCCTCCCCCTTGTTGCTTGTTATTTTTGCATTGCGCCATGCCGCCATTGACAAAGCCCCTATCCTGGCTGCACACGTTATCCTGCTGCAGCCGGCACATTGTGGTGAACAGCAGCGGACGTGCTCAAGCCCCCATGCTGTTCTTTAATTTATTTTTAGATTGTTTTCCTCTGCCTTGTTTGCCCGCCCCCTCCGCTTCCAGGATCGTTGCTTTTTTTCTCTCCACCCGCAGGCCGCAGCGAGGCTCCCAAGCAGGAGGTAGGGGAAGCACAGGTGGCAACATGACGTTTCTGGCTCTCCAAATTTAGCCACCCTGAAAGGGAAAAGAGCGCAAGTAGGACCGAGATGCAAGAGGAGGTGAACTGTGTGCAGTGGGAGGTTGGTGCTGCTTGCTTCAGCGCAGCGCTGCTACTCGCAGTTCGTGGAAAGCTGTTCTTTAATGTGTTAGTAGTTTTCCCTGTGCCTTGTTTTCTTACCCCCAACACCCCTCTAAAATCGCTGTCAGGATGCTGTTCTTCAATTATGTTCGGATTGTCTCCCTGTGCCTTTTTTGCTCGCCCCTTCCGCTCTGAGATCACAGCTCCTTGCCTCTACGTTTAAAGATACAATCAAACAAATCAAATCAAACTCGCATAACCCATGCGCTTGTGTTTCTGTGTGTGGTACATTGTGTCAATTAAAAGGTGCGTGCTAGGACAAGTAGTATTCCCCTTGGACACTGAGCTGAGGGTTGCACCATGATTTTCAGTATGCTCCCTTCCTGTTTTATCATTAAATTTTTCTGTGACCGATGTCCCTTCGAGCTCCGTTACCGTTTCAGAGCACTTCACCCATGCTCTAGTGTGTTTCAGATTTCTGACAAATGTCTGCTCTGTTTTCTTTGTGCTTGGCGAGATGGAACATTTTGTATGCACTCCTGCCTGCACAAACCATTTTTTTATTTATTTATTTTTAAATCAAACTTCCAAACATGTCCTCAGACGGTCTGGCACTAAGTGCATTTTTATTTGTGGGTGTCTATTCCTTTTTTTGTTATACGAGCACCAATTCCTATCTATTCTCTAAAGCAGATGTTAAGGAAATGCTTCAAAAATGGCAAAAAGATATCCCTCAGAGATAGATTGGCCTACTCTGTTCTGTCATTCTCTCTCTGTTGCTGTCACTTATAATTATTTAACAACGGAAAAATAGGTTGTTTATTTTCTCTTCTTTTTCTTTTCCCTTTTCTCTTCAAGGAGCCAAAAGCGGGATGGGGTCCTAGATGGTTGCCATTTCATCGGCAGCCAAAAAAGAGGAGGATTTCTCCTTCCAAAACTGAGAGGCGGGTGGGAGGGCCCGAGATGCTATCTCGGAAGGGAGGAGAGCTCTTGGGTGGGAGCAAAAAATAAAAAAAACAACATGAAGCTATTTGAAATTCAAGAAATGAATGTTATGAATGTTATGGACATTTCAGGAATTGTTACTACGAAAGGGTAGCTCAAGTTAATAACAGTAAAATGGAATCAATAAAATGTTTAATATGGAATGTGGCTGGCCTACATAACAAGAACAAAAGACGGCTTGTGTCAGAAGAATTTAGGATGTATAATCCACAGATCCTTTTACTCACAGAAACACATATCTCATATAAAGATAGAGGGCTGCTAAAACAATTAGGGTACGATATCATTACAAACTTAGAACAAAATGTATCACTCAGAGGAGTTGCTATGTGGAAAAGTAAATTTTGCCATGTTCTGTGTCCCTACGTGTCCCCCATCTTATGTTATGTGTGCATGATTAATATGCATATGTATTCCCCATGTTTGATTAAAGACGCAATTACAGTTGTGTCCATCTCTAGTATGCCAGTTTCCAGTTCTCGTGAAAGCTACGAGTATTAGGCCTATGTAAAAGTTACGTTGCCACGTTTCTCAGTGTGCACGTTATTTCATTGTAAAGTCCCCGTTTCTAGGCCTCAAAAGGGCCCGGACACCAGATTCAGCTCCTGTCTCCTGAGCCCTCGCTGAGGAGCGATACAGCCCCCACCTGTATTCCTGACCCTTCACTTACTTCCTGTCTCACAGTGCCCGGCTTGGCCTGGCTCTGCCTGCTAGTCTGCCAAAAGTATGTTATGATTCTAGTTATCAGTCCAGCCCTCCTTCTCTGCATTCCTAAAGCTACTGAATCGCATCAATAGTTTCCGTCATCGTCTAGCCTTTACGTCTCCATTTATTTATTTATTTCCAGGTTTGTATGGCGCTATGAATCGATTCCCGAAGGAATATCTCCGCGCCTTTGGCACAACCAAAGAACAGAAAAGTAAGAGAAATACTGTATTTATGGTCATTTAATATTCTTCAACACGCACTACATGTAGAATAATGCATGCACCAGTCTTAGTGTCTGTTAGCCTTTACCCCGATAACTTTTGGATTCTATCAACATGTTCTCTAAACATCAGATACTAGATAGTGTTTAGGTACATGTCGACCTGACTCTCCAGACTTCAGTCTCTGCTCCTAGCGCAGAAGTCATAGCCCCCAGCTTCTCCTAGTAACACGTCATTGTCAGTTTGCGCGCACCACTAGGTTAGAGGTCCCGGCTCCTTAGGTAGCCCCCTCCATGTTTCCACCCCATTTATGACATATTCTGTTACGTTTACATCACATGTCCATGTATACGCCTCCTGTTACACCTACTTTCACCCTTATCTTTCGCGACTGTTATTGACCACACCCACTGCTCCGCCTATTGTATGTATTGCAATGCAATTGTTTTAGTATATATGCTTGTGTACTGTTATTAAATGTTATCCCTTACGCCGATTCCGATCCTGCCCCCGGCAGCGCTGCCATCCTATTCCTGTGCAGGTTGTCCTGTTCCTGTCCTTTATTCTGTATTAAACCTGCAAACTCCTACTACCTCGAATCTTGACTCTTATTTATTGAGCTATCTGTTATTACTATGTCCAGTCAAACCTAGATCCGGTATTATTTATTTATATACCACATAATGGCGCCCGAATAGGGACTTGCCCTTTTCCCCACGCGCCGGTGAAGCCACGTATGCCCCATGATCCTCTGCAGCCGTGACGGAACTCTTCTGCGCACCGGCAGATATTTCTGCTTCAAGTATCCCTCAGGCCTACGGAGGAGACGGAGGTTGCGGTCCAGCATCCAGACGAGGCGGTGGAAGAACGCGGTGAGTCCCGACCAGAGCCCAAGCCGAGAGTCCAAGGTCCGAGGTATCCGGAGGCCCACCCGTAACAGAAGTCCGAAGTCCGTGTCCGTCCGGCGTCGAAGCAGTCCAGTCCGAGGCCTACCGTTCTTGCTGCCCGGTGAGTACCGTTGCTGGGGTAGTATCTAGACAGGGTCAATCTAATTGACTCTGGTCCGTGGGTTTGGGGTACACAGACCCAACACGAAGTGTCCACTCCGGTGGATGCGGGTCCTGACGTGTCTCTTTATGAGACCGGTAAGTTTCGTACTGTTTCAGCAGTGCATCTAGTCTCTGTTCTAGTCAGTTCTGTTCTCGAGAAAATTCATGTATTCTGTTTTCAGTATTTCCAGGTAGTATTCTGTTCAGACTGTTATTTTTAAATGTCACTCATGTATTTTAATGTCGTGGTATGAAAGTGGTGTAATTATCGTGTTTATTGTGTATTGTATTGTGTCTAGATTACAGTTCAGTCATGCCTTTGTTTTCCAAACTACGTCAGTTAAGAACTAGAAAAGGTCTGTTAGAAGAAGCAGTTCCTGTCCCGCCTAGGGACAGTCCAGGTCATTTTATGTATCAAAAGCATGGCATAAGTGCCATATTGTATCTAGATTTATGGGTGGAGTACACCAAAGAGTTAGAAGAAAAGTATAAATGGCCTGCATCAGGTACGTGGGATGCCGAGTGCATCATGCGAGTAGAAGAAGCATTATAGAAAAAGAAAGCCAGACAGTCACAGAAAGATGCCATCGAGTTATGGCGCAAAGAATCTCATAAAAGAACCGAAAAAGAAATCAGAAAGTCAGAATTAAGTAGAGAATCTTTAGAAAGAGCGCAAGAAAGGGAATTAATCGAGATAGGTGAGCGAGTTAAAACCGAACAGTCAGACAGACAGAGGAATGCCCTCATTAAGGGTATGTATCCTCTTCTTGCCGAGGGCTTGTTAAAAGCGACCCCGGAGGCATCCAGTAATTTTCCGCCACCATTAGTTCCGACCAAGTTACGTCACAAACCGACCGCAGTTGATATTTTTCTCTCGTCCTATTTGGACGACACAGTCCCAGAATATGCAAATCCTGTTCCACCAGCTCCTGTAAATAATGTAAATCCTGCTCCTCCAGTCACCAGGGCACCTGTTGCAGTATCTGCTACGGTACCCCCGGTCCAGCCCACATTACAATTTCCCGCCGCGCCAGCACGAAGAGTATCAGTCGACGATTCTAGTTTAGGGGCCGCAGGAGGAGGTCCTCCTGGTACCCCGCCACCACACCAACGTGTAACGTTAGTCGAGTTACATGAACGTGCGTTACAGCGTACGCCCAAATATAAGTCCGTTGCAGAAATCCGACGAGCTCTTACTGAATGCCGCTATGATCCAGTCACAGGCGATGATAGTACGGTTATATATTCCATACGTGTAAGACGGGTGACCGGGTATTTGGACACCCTACCAGATATGAAAGAAGATCTAGACAGAATATATCGTTTCATCCGTACAGGGGATGATCCAGAAAGTATTGGCGAAACCATGTCCCAAAGGAAAGCTGAGATCCAGCTCATGATATTAAAGTTTCTGATTAATTGTTTAATAAGGGAACAAGATTAACCGACCAAAGATCCGGCCGAAATGAGAACCCTGACAAGGTGGAGTGATAATATAGCCGAGGGTAAACACAGAACCATCAGTAGTATAGAGAGTATGTACAAGAAAATTCGTAAGGAAATAATAAGGTTACACGAACAACGTAAAACAGCACAAGTAAGCGAGAAAGAGAATGACTCTCCTACCGAAGAGGTAGAGGACGAGAATACCGCCAGAATAGCGTATGTAGGTAGATCTAGATTTCCAGACCGCCATTCACGTTTGGAACACAAGAAAATCTTTCATCATCCAGCACCAGAACAAGGTTCTCTAGAACAAGTATTTCAAGCTACCGATCACATTTTGAAATCACGAATTGGTTATAGTGAGTTAAGTACTATGCATGAACAAGAACTAGCCCGATCAGCAGTCCGATGGACTACTGATTCTACCACTTTTCCAGATGAAATAGTGGCACCAATGTTTCTGAAATTGCCCCCAGCCGAGCAGCGACTAGTGGGTATGTATATGATTCAGCACCTCATCACATTGTATGAGGGTCAACATTCTGATCCAGGTCCGTTACATGATGTCCTGAACGAGTTACTCCAGTATAGGTGGAAAGGTTTAGGTACCGATTTAATTAGTGTCATTCTAGAACAGCGTCATAAATATAGTATGTTTTTGAACCCGCATTTTGTTCACGTCTCACCTCCAGAAAGTAAACCGTTTTACATAGATAGACAGAATCCGTTACGAGAAGTACACCCAGTCAGGACAGCAGATGGTGAAATGCAACGAGTATTTGTTTACACCCCGATTACAAAGATGGAACTCTTGGAGATGAAGAAATTAATTCCTTGTCATGACAAAGATCCAGCAGGGTTCCACCGAGAATTAAAGGACATGCTCCGTATGGGAGAATATACGTATCCAGATATTATTAAAATGTTAAAAGTCCTGTTGCCCGCCGGGGTATATGAAAAACTCAAGGAGAAAGAATGGGAGGTGGGAGAGAAAAAGATCGATTGGGCAGTTCTAGAAGCTGAAGATAAGATACGAGTACCAGGTACCGGTCTTGGAGAGAAATGTAAAGAATTACCAGAACTGTTAATACAAGTTTTGCCCAGATTATTAGCCACTAAAAAGGAAGACTGGGATGCAATCTCAGCCTGTAAACAGAAACAAGACGAAGATACTAGTGATTTTTATTCTAGATTCGAGAAATGTTTTATTATAAACAGTGGCTTGAAGACGAGTAGTGAGTCATACCCTCATCTTTTTGTTACTAAATTAGTCGAGAATTCAAGTCCACAAGTTAAGAATCGAGTTTTGAAAGTCGAAAGTACATGGCAAGCTAGTACCCCGTCCCAGATGTTACAGATGCTCCAGTATCACCAGAATAGAATCAGAGAAGAGCAAGAACACGAGAGAAAACGTATGAAAGACACGAAAATGAAAGTACTAGTTGCACAATCTGTTCCACAAGACAGTCAGAAGAGGGGTCCGAATCAAGCCAGTCATCCTGCAACTCCCGTTAAAGGGACATGCAATTATTGTAAACAGCCAGGTCATTTCATAAACGAGTGTGCAGTTCTGAAACATAATATAGCTACTGGTAAAACTAAAGAAAGACCACGTCCGCCTAGACAAGAACAAGTTTCACAGACTTCTCAGTCACAGAATGCACAACAGACAGTTCCAGCACCGCAGCCTATTGCTGCAACACAGCATGTTACACAGCAGATGTACCAGTATGCTCAGACAGAGTATCCAGAGTATCAACAGTACTCATGAAACAGCCTAAAGAGGGAGGTAGGCTTGCCTCTCATCGAGATTCCTGTAGATCAAGAAGGTCCCTATATTCATAGTCAAGTATTAGGGAAAGACAGAAAGTTTCTGATTGATACAGGGGCAAGTAGGACTACCATAAGTCACGCCGAGGTTCCAGGGGCTCCGCTCTCAGGCTCTAGAAATGTTTCCCTTGGATTTTCAGGAAAGCCTATTGTAAACGAGATATCTAAGCCAGTTACTCTAGAAGTAGGTCCATTGTCCCGCACTACTGATTTATTACTTACTAAGTCATGTCCAGAAAATCTGTTAGGTATTAAGACACTGAAAGAATTAGGTGCAGTTATTTGCTGTTCCCCAGAGGGAATATGTTTGTTTTTACGTGACTTCAAGGGTCACTATGTATTACGAGATTTTGATCCAAGATTGTCAAATGTTCCGCAGCATCTATGGGCGCAAGGTCCAACTGATGTAGGCTTCATGCAAATCACACCCCACCGTGTGACTCTCAAACCAGGTGTAGTCCTGCCACGAATCAGACAGTACAGATTACCACCTGAGGCTGTAGCAGCCTTATCCAAAATTATTGACGAGCTCATGGCTCAAGGAGTAGTTGTAGAAACTGACTCCAATGTATGTAATTCTCCGATCATTCCAGTCATGAAACGTACTGATCCAAATGCACCCCCGGTATATCGATTAGTGATTGACCTTCGAGACCTCAATAAATGTATTATTCCCCAGTACCCAGTTGTCCCAGATATCTCTTCCCTATTGACAGCCATTGATTCCGAAGCCTCATTTTTCACAGTCATAGACCTCAAGAACGCGTTTTTCAGTGTCCCCATTCATCCAGACAGCCAGTTTCTTTTCGGTTTTTGTTTAAATGGAAGGAGCTATAAATTCACACGAGCTCCTCAAGGTTTCACAGAAAGCCCTAGTATTTACAGTCAAGCACTTAAGAGACAACTAGACAACATTCACATGCCAGCTGACACTGCCCTGCTCCAGTATGTCGATGATCTACTGATTACAGCCCGTTCTGAACGTGCTTGCGAGCGAGCATCACTTACAGTCTTGTATTTCCTAGCCGAGATGGGGCACAAGGTGTCCCCTTCGAAGCTTCAATTCTGTGTCCAGCAAGTGATCTACTTAGGCCACTTACTGTCCAAGTGGGGTAGGCAGTTGACACCAGACCGTATCCAGTTAATAGCGAGTCTTCCTCAGCCCAAGACACAGAAGGAGGTACGTGCTTTTATCGGCCTTACTTCTTATTGCAGACAATGGATTCCTCAGTATGCATTTCTAGCTAAACCACTGATACAGTTAACGACACAGGAGGCAGCCGTATCGACTGTCCTCCCTTGGACATCTGAACATACACTTAGTTTCAATGAGTTAAAGAAAGCTTTATGCCAAGCTCCTGTTCTAGCTACACCGAACTACAGTAAGCCTTTTACACTTTTCGTCACAGAACGCGAAGGTACAGCATTATCTGTTCTCACACAAGATCAAGCAGGACAATACAAGCCCTGTGCTTATTTTTCGAGCACATTAGATCCTGTAGCCCAGGCTCTGCCTGTGTGCCTCAAGTCAGTTGCAGCCACAGCACTAGCTATCAGACAAAGTGATTCCATAGTATTAGGACACTCTCTGACAGTACAAGTTCCACACTCCGTGGAAGTTCTTTTAAACCGAACACAGACTCAGCACTTGACAATTGCACGTTTGACAGGTTATGAACTGACACTGTTCCAGCCACACATAGAAATCAGACGCTGCAACGTTCTAAATCCTGCTACACTGTTACCGTCAGTTAATTCAAATCCTGCCACACACGACTGTGTGGAAGTAGTTAATACTATGACTAAGCCAAGACAAGATCTGACAGATATTCCATTACCAGATCCTGACCTGACACTTTATGTGGATGGTTCATGTATGAGAACAAGTACAGGAGAACTAGTAGCCGCGTATGCAGTGACTACTGACACTGAAGTTATAGAAACACACCGTATTGACACCCTGTCTGCTCAAGCAGCAGAGCTAGTTGCTCTGACACAAGCCTGCATACACGCCAAGAACCTGAAAGTCAATGCTTATACAGATTCACGCTACGCATTTGGAGTCGTACACGACTTTGGAGTGCTCTGGCAGGAGAGAGGTTTCATGACTTCTCATGGAACCAAGATTCAGCATGGTCTCCTTATTCAAGCTCTGTTAGATGCTATACACTTACCGACATCTATCGCTATCATGAAGTGCAAAGCACACACGAAGGTTACAGACATTATTTCCCAGGGTAATGATCTAGCAGATCGCACAGCCAAGCTTACAGCACAGACTCCAGACATTTCAGTTAACAAGACACAGACACATACTCCAGATCCGACTACCTGTATGACAGTTAAGGACCCTGCTCAAGATGTCATAGACATCCAGTTACATGCTACTCCCGATGAAATCAAGAAATGGTCCGAACAAGGAGGGGTCCAGACAGATCAGGGATGGGTAATGAAGGGGAAAGCCACATGGTTTCTCCCCGACTCAATGGTTCAAGTCATTATCAATACCGCACATAGTCCAGCACACTTAGGAGAAAAAGCCATGTTAGACAGTATCCAGAACATTTGGTTTAACAAGCATTTACGAGCTGCAGCCAAGCAGAAAGTCCGTACCTGTATGATATGTTGCCAGTTCAATCCAGGTAAAAGTGTTCCGGTGGAACAAGGTGGATTCCAGCCCCCTGACCACCCTTTTGAAGTCCTCCAGATGGATTATATTCAGATGGAGCGATGTCGAGGTTTCAAGTATGTCCTTGTAGTTGTATGCGCTTTGTCCAGGTGGACAGAAGCATATCCAGTCCCAGATTACACAGCCGCGACCACTGCCAAGCAGTTGGTTCGTGAATTCTTCCCCCGCTATGGACTCCCAAGGGTCGTATATTCTGATAACGGCCAGCCATTCTCATCTGAACTGATGAAACACGTTTCCCTGTTGTTAGGATACCAGTGGAAGTTCCATTGTGTACGCCATCCTGAAGCAGCCGGTCTCGTAGAGAGACATAATCAGACCCTGAAAAGCCGCATTGCCAAAGTCTGTCAAGAAAAAGGTGTAGACTGGTTAGTTGCTCTGCCAGTCGCTCTGTTTTATATGCGCATGGTCGCACATTCCAGATCAGGTCTGTCCCCCTATGAGGTCGTATTTGGCCGCCCCCCTAATATGTGGGGTACACCTAGACCCCGAAGTATTACAGATGTTTCAAGTAATATGCTGACAGATTACCTAGCTTCCTTGATGTCTGCCCTACACTCTTGTCGTTCACAGGTTGCCGCCGCATTTCCAGACAATACCGAGGTGGCACCGCATGAAATCGTTCCCGGAAGTCTGGTTCTTGTAAGGAACTTTGATCGTTCAAGTCCGCTGGAGCCTCGCTGGAAGGAGCCAAAGCAGGTCCTCCTGGCCACCCGTACTGCCGTCAAGCTGGAAGGCAGGAAGGGCTGGGTCCATCCGTCGCATGTAAAGAAGTTTTATGGACTAAAGACTGTTTCCAAGAAAATTTCCGAGGATTTTAAAGACTGCCAAAGTACTATTCTCAAGGACTGTCCCGCAAATGACATTGATACGAAACCCTCCCTGTTAGAGAAAACTCCGCAGCAGGAGTATAAGTTAAGATTAAGGTCTAGTAAAATAAGTCAGCCAGTTTGATTGTCTAAGTCCTCCCCTAGGTGAAACGGTTAGACCGGTTTCTGACATGTATAAAATAGACCCCCATAGAGAGAGAGTTAGTGAGAACTCTAAAAGTTGCATTATTATTTTATGTTTTCTGCTATATCTCAGCCTTATGATTGCCTGCACGAGTTATGCATTTTATTTATGTTTTCCACTTTCTCATGTAAATAAGTCTTCTAATACTACAGTAGAGCATACGTTTAGTGATCTGCCTCCTCATGAACTATCTTATCGTCTTGCTATGCGAAATAATTCCTTTATCCGCATGTTACATTATTCACACCAGACCAGCAATGCCACTAATTGCTGGGTGTGTGGCCGACTTCCCCCTTTCCAGACACCGAAGGGAGTTCTGCCACTGTTTCCTTATCCATTTTCACATAACGGTTCATGTGGAGCATGGTCCACATTAACGTCATCCTCAAATGATATGTCCTTCCTGAACAGTATATGTTTTCCAGACAAGCAAGGTCTTCCCCACAGAACAGGGTTAAATCTAGAAAATGAAGTTTATAATTTGGGTAATTATTCTTCGAATTTCATGGTCCTGAATGTTCAGTCTGATCCTACTCCAGACTTACCTGCTATGTCAGTACTACCAGTCAAAGGTGAATTATGTGTCAGAAAGAATGGTTCCGTACATGTAGGACATAGTGATTGTACTACTATTGTCAAGTATAGTGACAGTGGGAAATCTATTTTCAAAGCTTCACGTCATTCTTATTTTGTTTGTGGTCAGACCGCATATGTTCGTCTGCCCCTCGATTGGGAGGGAACCTGTTACATTGCATTCCTACTGCCACCAGTTTTTCTAGCCCCACCTGACTATCATAGGAATTCCCACCTAGTACATACTAGACACAAGAGAGACCTCCCGATTGTCGATTATACTGAAACTGCTCTAGAACAATACATAGATATCAATAAAGGTGTCTTCCCCTACTTAGGTACTGTCGTGAATAGTAAACTGATACGTAGATTAACCAGAACCCTTGAAGCAGTAGTGATTGAGACTACCTCTGCTCTAGGTAACTTAACCGAAGAACAATCCTTTATGAGAATTGTCGTGCTCCAGAATCGTCTCGTCCTTGACGTCATACTGGCTAATAGGGGCGGGGCATGTAGAGTCATCGGATCTAGTTGCTGCATTTTCATTCCTAATAACGCGCCGTCTGTTTATTCAGCTATAACCAGGCTCCATAAAATTGCCCATCTGTTACACCAAGATCCAGGCACCTGGACATGGTCCGGTTGGTTCTGGAATATAATTTCCGCCTGGGGATGGAAAGTGTTGTCCTTTCTAGGTATTGCAGTAGCGATCACATTCAGTTGCTGCCTCTGTATACATTGTTGCCCTGCGATTTGCTGCATTTGTGCTACCTCTTGTATTCCTAGTCCCAAGTCCCGTCCTAAATCCCGTTCCAAGAAAATTCGAGACGAGCAAATGATACTATATGAAATGATAGATGGTATCATGAATATTGATGTTTCCTGATGGAAACGTAGTGACAAGGAGGGAATGTGGAAAAGTAAATGTTGCCATGTTCTGTGTCCCTACGTGTCCCCCATCTTATGTTATGTGTGCATGATTAATATGCATATGTATTCCCCATGTTTGATTAAAGACGCAATTACAGTTGTGTCCATCTCTAGTATGCCAGTTTCCAGTTCTCGTGAAAGCTACGAGTATTAGGCCTATGTAAAAGTTACGTTGCCACGTTTCTCAGTGTGCACGTTATTTCATTGTAAAGTCCCCGTTTCTAGGCCTCAAAAGGGCCCGGACACCAGATTCAGCTCCTGTCTCCTGAGCCCTCGCTGAGGAGCGATACAGCCCCCACCTGTATTCCTGACCCTTCACTTACTTCCTGTCTCACAGTGCCCGGCTTGGCCTGGCTCTGCCTGCTAGTCTGCCAAAAGTATGTTATGATTCTAGTTATCAGTCCAGCCCTCCTTCTCTGCATTCCTAAAGCTACTGAATCGCATCAATAGTTTCCGTCATCGTCTAGCCTTTACGTCTCCATGTAAGAGAAATACTGTATTTATGGTCATTTAATATTCTTCAACACGCACTACATGTAGAATAATGCATGCACCAGTCTTAGTGTCTGTTAGCCTTTACCCCGATAACTTTTGGATTCTATCAACATGTTCTCTAAACATCAGATACTAGATAGTGTTTAGGTACATGTCGACCTGACTCTCCAGACTTCAGTCTCTGCTCCTAGCGCAGAAGTCATAGCCCCCAGCTTCTCCTAGTAACACGTCATTGTCAGTTTGCGCGCACCACTAGGTTAGAGGTCCCGGCTCCTTAGGTAGCCCCCTCCATGTTTCCGCCCCATTTATGACATATTCTGTTACGTTTACATCACATGTCCATGTATACGCCTCCTGTTACACCTACTTTCACCCTTATCTTTCGCGACTGTTATAGACCACACCCACTGCTCCGCCTATTGTATGTATTGCAATGCAATTGTTTTAGTATATATGCTTGTGTACTGTTATTAAATGTTATCCCTTACGCCGATTCCGATCCTGCCCCCGGCAGCGCTGCCATCCTATTCCTGTGCAGGTTGTCCTGTTCCTGTCCTTTATGCTGTATTAAACCTGCAAACTCCTACTACCTCGAATCTTGACTCTTATTTATTGAGCTATCTGTTATTACTATGTCCAGTCAAACCTAGATCCGGTATTATTTATTTATATACCACAGCTATCTTAAAACATAAACAATTTAGGGAGAAATTATTAAAGTACAAGCAGATAAAGGAGGAAGATGGGCTTTAGCTCAGTTAATGATAGGGAATTCTTAATATGTTTTCTGTGTTGTATATGGCTCGAATACTGACGATCCATCTGCTATAGACCGAGCAAATATAGAACTGCTAAACTGGGAAGGGGAACGGGTGGTAATGGGTGATTTTAATTGTGTTATGAATTATGAGATTGATACCACCAGGCGATGGGCCACTCCAAGAATGCGTAGGACTAGATCTGCCATAACTGAATTAGGACGATTACATGATCTAAAAGATATGTGGCTAACATTGCATCCAAAAATACGAGGCTACACTTTTTACTCAGCTGCACATAATCTATGCTCTCGTATAGATATGCTCCAGGCTAGCGAAAAGATTATAGAGAATGGTACAATAGATATTTGCCCAAGGGTCACTTCTGACCATAATCCCTTGCTGATAACATTTAAAATATTTAATAAAAACAGAACATCAAGGTCTTTTTCGTTCCCTCGTTATTTATTTTCAGATAAGGAATATATAACTCAGCTGAAGAAGTACATCAAAGAGTTTCTTGAGATAAACACTGATACTGCATCATTAATAATAGTATGGGATACACTCAAAGCTGGTCTTAGGGGATTCTCACAACAATATATTCTGAAACAGAACGGGGAATTTAAAAAGGAAAGAGAAAAGACAATTTCGGATATCCTCAGGGTAGAGAATCTACAAGCTGAGGCTTTGCTCACAGACCTAACAAGTGCAGCAGAATATGGGTACAATTTAATTGAAGTGAAATCAGCACTCAAAGAAAAAGCTCAGGGATAAAAGCATAGCTAAATGAAGAAAATACAAATTATCTCAGTATGAGGGTGGAGAAAAGATAGGGAAGATTCTAGCATTCAGGGTTGCAGATGATAAAGCTAAGACTATCATAAAGGCAATTAGAGGGTCTGATAATGTGGTTTACGAAAATTCAAAACAGATACTCGAGCAATTCGTTAATTATTACTCAAAACTTTATACTCCAGAGAACAAAATAGACCCGGCTGATATAATTAGCTACCTACAATCTAATTTAGTTAAAAGTATGGGGGATGAATCATCTGAATTGCTAATGTCAGAATTCACACCGGTAGAGATAAAGGAGGCTATTGACACTTTCCCTATTGGTAAAGCTTCAGGAGAAGACTCAATACCTCTAGAATTGTATAGAAATTGCAAGGATAAATTAATACCATTCTTTAATCAAGTCATTAGCTCTATAGAGGTGGGAGGAAATGCCCCAGCATCACGGAATATTACACAGATTGTCTTTTTTTAGGAAAAAAAATAAACCAGCCATAGAATGTGGCTCATATATGCCAATATCGCTTAAAAATACCGACGCAAAAATCTTTGCTAAAATACTGGCGAGCAGGCTTGCTTTAATTATGCATGTTCTAGTGTCTCCTCCACAACATGGTTTTATTCAGGGCAGAGATACTACCGCACATGTCAACATGGCCATAACAGCATTCGATATCGCAAAGGTAAAATCTACCCCACTCGGTATGATTTTACTCGATGCTGAGAAAGCTTTTGTCAGAGTGGGGTGGGATTTTTTATGGGCTACACTGTCTGCTTTGGGCATCAAGGGAAGATTTATGAAATGGATCAAAGCATTATATAATTGTCCTACTGCAAAAATGTTATATGCTGGTCTGAGTTCTACCTTTTTTCCAATCCTACGAGGCACCCGTCAAGGGTGCCCTCTTTCACCACTACTGTTTGCTCTATCATAAGAGCCATTCATTCTTGCCTTACAAAATCAATCAAGGATCAAGCCGTTTATGAATGGAATGCATAGGCTAAAGGTCACAGCATATGCAGAGGATATCGCTGTATACTCTGTTGATGCAGCTGAAGCTTTATATGCCGTAGAAAACAAGGCTGAAAAATTTGGTATAATTTCTGGCTATAAACTAAAGACGAATAAAACCCAGATTGTAATAAACTATAAGCCAACAACTCCACTACAGGGAATCTGTAATGTTGCCACTTACCTGGGAATCAGAAATTCAGCTTCAACACAGAACATCGTATCGCTAAATTATGAGACCTTACTGAAAGAGACTGTCAAATCACTTAAGAAATGGCATAAAGTGCCAATGGGTATTATTGGACGGATAAATATAATAAACATTAAAATCCTCCCAAAGTTCTTATATCTATTCAGGTCTATCCCTCTACGAGAGAATAATATATTTTTTAACCAATTAGATGGAGTTTGTAGTAGCTTTATATGGGCGTAGAAGAAAGTAAGACGAGCCACTGATCTTTTAAAACTTCCATTCAACCAAGGAGGTCTTGACTTTCCCGACTTAAAATTTTACTTTTGGTCAGCTTTTTTGTACAGGCTTCTTAGTTTAATGAATCCTATGGTCAATATTTACTTTTTTCATAAATTTATGTTAGGAGAAGAGTATAATATGTTTTTATTTAGAACAAATGACCCGAATTACTTCAAGCGAGTCAAATTTAAGACTGCTCTCGAAACTGTGACTATATGGCGGTCAATTATGTTTAATTGCAAAACATCTTTCTATCACACTAGACTCCCTCTGTGGAACAATGCTGGGCTTCCAGAGATATTTCAGGGGGGATCGACAAGAGGATGGGCAAATAGTGGGGTTAAAAATTTAGGAGATCGGTACAGCCATAATGGCTTTATTACATTTGAAAATTTGAGAGTGTTATATAATTTATCAGGAAGTATGCAATTTCAATATCTTCAATTCCGAGATTACGCGTCGTCTGAAATTGTATATTGTGTTGGATTCTGACATCTGGGATTGCTTCTATGGGACTAATAATACATCTCTGATTAGCAAGGGATATAAGAATTTAAACACTTATAAGTTAAATGATTGTGCTAAACTTGCAGATCGGTGGATCCAAAGTATGGGGATCTTGGTCTCAATGGATACTATTTCCCGAGCTTTAGATAGTATTAATCGGTCAGTACACTCATCTAATCTGCAGCCTCAACAGCATAAAACAATATGCTGTCTATACTATACTCCTGAAAGAATATCCAAATGGGCATCTAACAACTAAGGCAATGATCGAACAAAATGCCCTAAGTGCGACTTATTAGCCGCAGATTTAAAACATATGTTCTACTTATGCCCAAAACTTTCAGAATTTTGGTAAAAGGTGTGCCAAATAATGTCTCAGAAACTAGTGAGTGTAATAAAGTTATCAGTCATCGATGTAATGATGAGTGGACAGAATACTAGATCTAATCAATCGAACTTGATTACTATCTTGTTTGTTTGTGCTAGACTCACTATAGCCCGTGTTTGGATTTCACGCGATCCCCCTTCAACCTTCGACTGGTGGGGATTAGTTAAGGAAACATATGATATGGAATATGTATTGACTAAAGGTAAAAGTACTCGCTCAATCATAACATTTTATAAAATCTGGTGGTCATTGTTCCAAGATTAGGAGATACTGTGATATGATTTTGCATAAAATGTATAATGCTTTGTTATTTCTGATATTTGTTATACTCACCTTCTTCTTTTTCTCTTTAATGTTTATCAAAGGGGAAAAAAATATCATTGTTTAATGTCTTTTTTTCTTTCTATGTAACTCAAACTCATGTTGGTTAATAAAAATATTTTAAAAAAAGAAAAAAAAAACGAGCACCAATTCCTGCATACTTCAGTAGCCCGGTCTGCACATCTGACCTGTGTTTAATTTTGAGGGTGGTACTTACAGGAATATTTTACCCAGCAAGTTTATAAGGTGCATTGTAAATCACGAAGAGCACTGTTGGAATTCAGTGGTGTGTGTGAGACATCTGGTTGGTGGTGAGCGGCCCAAAGTTGGGACAAAAGGTAGCATGGGCCCGCTCACATCGGTTAATCGCAAACGAGACTCCTCTCACACCATTTTTTCATTTGATGAAAGGGCGTCCCTACTTTCTACTAACAAGCCAGTCTGTGTGTGTGGGGCTCTGTGTGGATAGCTTTTTTTGTAGGTGGCTCTATGTGTGGGTGGCTCTGTCTGTGTGAGGGTGTCTCTGTGTAGGTGGCTATGTGTGTGTGGGTGGCTCTATGTGAATGACTGTGTGGGTGGCTCTGTATGTGTGTGTGTGTGGCTCTGTGTGGGTGTAATCGCAATAGGTCATGTATATGCAAGCGATTAAGCTATTGGCATTGTAAATGACAATGCCATTTATTTAACGATTAAGCTATTGGCAATGTAAATGACAATGCTATTTATTTATGATAAAAAAAATCATGAGCAATGCCAATAGCTCTACCTTTAATAATGCCGAGACCATTGCATTGTAAATGCTTGTTTCTCATTTGCCCCCTACGTCTATTGTCATGCTCACGTGACCGGAGTCCTACGTACGGAACGGCAGCACAGCTGGGTCTTTAAATAACGGCGCTTCCCAGACCGGGCTCGCATTGCTGGTTATCAGGCCACTTTACGAGGAGACGTTCATTTTTCCGGTAAGAGACACTCAACTATTTATTGTGCTTTTTTAATTTAACTCGGACCAGAACGCATTTGGACCCACCAGTATAGTCTTGGGTGCTTCATATTATTGCATAACTACCTTGTCTGTAAATGCACTGACTATCCATCTTTGTTCAGCTGTTTTTAGGAGTGCACCCTGATTCACTCGCATATCTGTTGGTTTCACCAATTTTATTAATAATTTTCTTTTTCCGTCACCTTCTTTTTGTTTTTGTTATAGATATATGACTTGAAATTCTGGGTGACTCCAATTGATTAATGGATTACCTTTTTAATTGGTGGCACTTTTATATCACTTTTTACCGTGGAATGGATGTTTAGCCTAGGAGTTTCTTGGGACTACTTTGTCTGCGGGGCTGTCATTCTGGTCTAACGTATGCACCCAATTAGTCTATCGACTATTATACATAATTTGTCTATCTCCCCATGTTATCTACTGACTCATTTATCATTTTTCTTTCTGGCACTCTGCTCCTGCGATGGTTGGATTGTTATTTTTCGTATGGATTTTGTCTGCAGGAAGAGCGTGCCTTAAAGAGGACTATATATAGGTTAAGTTCTACTCCTTCATGTTTGCCAAAACTGGGGAATCTCTCTCTTTCTTATAAAACTATACATAAGAGTAGAAGATTTGAGTTATTGTTGGTTCTCTCTCTGAGACATATGTGTCAGCAGTCTACTTTTAGATGCTTGATGTTTTCTAGTAATATTTCTGACATACCTCATCTTTTTGAAACAGCCAAGACAACGGTACCCGGACATTCATAATTTTATTGTTAGATATATTATTTCCTGGACGCCACTTTTCGCTAGACGCTACTGCATATGAAAGCTAGACTTCTAATCTCGCGAAGGTGCGAAGTCAGTTTGATCATTTTTAAGATAGCTAAAAAAGGGCACCTAACTTGAGTGTGCATTTGGTATTGATTTTGGCTCTAGTTTTTGATCTGGAATTTTCTTGATTTATTTATCTCTTCCGTTTCTCAGAAACCACGCTATTTATATTGGTATTGAGGCTAATATTTAGCCTCATTGGGTCCGGATTCTTAAAAATACATACTAATCTTGGTATCTGACTTGATGAACATATAGGAGGTGAGAATCATTTTATTACTGTTTTCTTGGTTCCACAGTCCTCTCACAAATGACAAGTGCTATTTATTAAGTTTTTATACTACGTCTTGCAAACAAAAGTATTGAAGCTTGAGATACTAGAATGACATATTTTTGTCAATGGGCTAGTAAGACCAACATAAGTATTCCTTTATATCTACTACCATATGATTAGTCCTCCCTATTCTTTTGGTAAAAGTGTCTTCCCATATATAGGTATGTCTAGATGTTATGTTATTCTTTAGACGCAAAGATCTGCTTTTTGGTATATGTACTTTCAATGTTGTGTATATATATGTATTTTTGTAAAAATGTGTTAGTTGTTTCTCTGACAAAATATGCACTATTGATGTGAGGGATTGGTATGTGTTTCCTTGTCTTGAATATATATGTATTATTTATGTGAAGTATTGTTATACAAATTGAGGGTCGTCTGATATTATTTATGTTAATTATCTGGCCTTTGGTTTTTGTTATATTGATGTTATGTCTGGTCTATAATGTTACAGCCCATACGAAGTTCCCACTGGCAAGAATTGGGAACGAAACGCGTTGGCTGTGTGCCAGTTTAAAAAAAAAAGATGTTTTGAATGAAAAGAAGTCGTTCTGGAATAAATGCCCGATGTTCGTGTATTGACTTCGCCACAGGTGTACCTTCCATTTCCTCTCGTGGAACAGAAGCACTTGTACCATGGTACTCAGGTGTCTGTATTGCGTGTGGGATTGTCTTTTTGCAGGAGGGGCCACGTTCCTGAGTGATATACCCTCAGATCCATGATCGTCTATGCATGTTTCCCTAAGACTGCAGCACACATAAGGAGTGGGAGAGACTTGGCTGACTTCCATTCAGTTTCCTTGCTACACATTACATGAGGAAACCAATTGATTTGTCACATTCCAAAGGTTGCCTGGTTTGGGATACATCACATGCCTCATGAACCAAGGGAGTTGCTTTGAGACACCCCACAACACCCATAGAAACCCTTGCTTTCACACATTGATGCTACACTGCATTTTGAACAGCATTGCTTTGCTCTATACCTTTGTGGCATTTTGAGGCACAGAGAGTGGCTTTGCCTGTCTTAACATCTATGACTTGGGGCTTTGTATTACACGTCTACCGTGATGAATGGTGCATGTATGAAGCACATTGTTCAGACATATGGCCCTCTCTTCTTCAACAAACACAGAGATGGCTATTATTTCATACATTTGTTTCTGTTAGTAGATCTGTAATGTACTTCTGTATTGTTTATCAACAAGTAGTGCATTCCCATATAGGGAATTATGGAAGCAGTCATTGATGATGGAGTGCCTGAAAATGTAGGCATCATGCGTACTCCGTGAGTATTTTGCCCGCACAACTGATAACATCCCTGATGGTCCACGAGACATGGACAGTGATAGAGTATGTGTGCTTCAGGTATCTGTAAAGTTGTGATGTTTCTGCAGGGGGAACCAGTTGCATAGGTGGGCCATCCTTTGCATCCAGAACATGTGGAAAGTCAGCAATTGCATAGAAACCTTGCCCAGCTGCTCTTTGTGTGTCTTGGGGAAGATGAGCTACTGGGGTATAAGGTTGATGATGGCATCCAGGACAGAGGATAGGAAAGCAGAAAATGATGGCTGTGATATTCCTGCCCCTTTGGCTATTGTGATCTGGAATGAACCAGATGCCAGCATGTGGAGGACAGATATTAGCTTGACGTGCAGTGGGATGTCTTTCACCTGCTAGGCGGGTTGGGGCACTCATCCTGTAACTGATTACCCGTGCAGCCGATCTCAACGCTGCCACGGGGTAGGAAATTGCAAGCACCGCCATCAGCGAGCGAGCCTGCTCACAGGCCACGCCCACTTACCAAGGCCACGCCCCCCCTGACTATATAAAGCGCCGACGCCCAGACCTCCTTAGAATCTGTACTCCTGAGGCACAGCGGGGAGCTCTGCTCAAATCTTGAAAATATTTTAAAACTTTGTGTTAATTGTTATATTTTGTGTGAATTGATTTTAAAAATTACGCACCTATCTTTCACCTGCTAGGCGGGTTGGGGCACTCATCCTGTAACTGATTACCCGTGCAGCCGATCTCAACGCTGCCACGGGGTAGGAAATTGCAAGCACCGCCATCAGCGAGCGAGCCTGCTCACAGGCCACTCCCACTTACCAAGGCCACGCCCCCCACGCCCTCTTCCCGTATAAAAATATGTGCAACGCTCGGACGCGCAGCGGACGGGCGCAGCGGGCGCGCCGTCAGCGCGCCGAAGGCGCGCCTAAGGCAAGCCCGTCTGGGCCCGTCCGGGCCCAGCCGGACCCAGGCCCAGGAACCCTGCCTGTCTTGCCGCAGGATTGTGTGGTTTACACAAGTGACATGCTTCGAGCCCTGAACCAGGAAAAGAATCAGGAATGTCACTACGTCCAGGCAGTAGGTAAACCCTTTGTCAACTGCGCTCGCTGTAACCCAGCTGAACACTGCCCGGGAAAGCGGGAACTACAGATTGGCCTCCTTAACTGCCGCTCCCTCCCCAAACACGCGCACGAAATTGCGCTGCTAATACTGGACCACGGCCTGGACGCCATATTCCTCACAGAAACATGGCTTTCTGCTAGCACGGACTCGGACATTGTCAATGCCCTTCCCCCTGGCTATCTTATCCAAACCTTACATAGACCTAAAGGGAGAGGAGGAGGGCTGGCAATCATCCACAGAGAACACCTCGCCTGCCGGACTAGCAATGCTAACATCATAGATTGCGAAAGCTGCCATTTCGCCCTTCAAATCTCCCCGGCACACTCCATCTCTGGACTGCTGATTTACCGCCCGCCAGGGACACCAGGGAATTTCCTCAATGCCCTCACTGACGTAGTGTCTCAATTAGCCCCCTCTGCGTCTAACTTTCTCCTCGTGGGTGATCTTAACCTTCACCTCAATGACCCCACAGATTCCTCTGCATCTGATCTCCTTAAGGACCTCAGGTCATTTAATATCCGACTGGTCAACAATGAATCTACTCATGATAAGGGTCACATCTTGGACCCTGTTTTGACCAACATCGAGGATATCACTTCAGATCCCCCCATCCCTCTCCCGTGGTCAGACCACTTCCTTGTCCCCTTTTTCTGGCACCGTGCCACAGCACCCCCCCCCCCCCACCCCCCAAAATTCGAGCGACTGGCCGACGTTGGCACAAGCTCGATCCGGTTGAATGGACCAACGTGCTGTCAGACTCCACACCTGTCCTATCCACGGACCCGACCACGGCCGACGAACAATTCAACTCCTGGGTTACATCCTCACTGGATAAACTCCTTCCCAATACCACCACTCTCATACATATGAAAAGAGTGGCTCCTGCTCCCTGGTACACTCCAGCGCTCAAATCTCTGCGTCAGGAATGTAAGAGAACTGAACGCTCTTGGAGGAAGGACAAATCTAAGGATAATAAGGAAGCTTATCACATGGCATTGCAAAACTACAAAACTGCTCTCCATAAAACCAAAAGCCTATTCTTCCAAGAAAGAATAGAACAATCCACGAGTTCCAGTAAAGAATCTTTTATCATTTTAAAAGAACTCCTCAAAATCCCTGACCCGGGACCAAGAGATCCCCCAGACCCCTCAGCCGATGAGGAAAAATGCCACAAGCTGGCCAACTTCTTCAAGGAGAAAATCCAAAATATCCTCGACTCTATTCCATCTACGAGTTCGAGCGAGGAAGAAGAAACCAGCAAGTCTCTCTCCCCCCCCTGTCTCACTTTCTGGGATCAAGTGACTGCAGCAGAGGTCGAAGACACACTGCAAGTCATTAAAAGCGGATCTCCCAGGGACCCTACCCCTTTACGCTTCCTTAAAAAGGTAGCACCCCTGATCGCTCCCCTCCTCACCCAACTTATTAACGCCTCTCTTCAACAAGGAGTCGTTCCCCCCCAGCTGGAAGGCGGCGGTCGTCAAGGCACTATTAAAAAAACCTTCCCTTGACCCGGCCGACCTGGCAAACTACAGACCTATCTCCCTCCTCCCGGGAACTAGCAAATTAGCGGAAAAACTTGTGAACAGAAAACTCTCACAATACCTGGAGAACAACAACCGTCTAAAAAGCTCGCAGACGGGATTCCATCCCGGGCAAGGCGCCGACATCGCCCTTCTCACGGCGGTGGAGGAGGCCAGAGCACTCTTAGACGAAGGAGGATCAGTGGCAGTGATCCTCCTCGACCTTAGTGCGGCCTTCGACACCGTCAACCACCAGCTCCTCATTCAACGTCTCAGGAATGTCGGTGTTGGAGGAACGGCTCTGTCTTGGATATCGTCCTTTCTGAGTCAACGCTCCTTTCAAATCTGGGAGAATAACACCTGCTCCTCCGAAACTCCCCTCCAATGTGGTGTACCTCAGGGCTCCTCCCTGAGCCCCACATTATTCAACATCTATATGTCCCCATTGGAGGAGGTTGTTAACCCGTTCGGAGTGAGCATTGTCAGCTACGCTGACGACACACAGTTAGTGGTGTCCCTTTCTCATCCTAAACAACAACCTGCGGACCTTTACAACTGTCTGACACAGATACAAGGGTGGATGAATAGATCGTCTCTGAAACTCAACGGGTCTAAGACCGACATTCTCCTCCTTGGTCAGAAGGCGCCCACCTCACTGCATAACATCTGGCCTCTTTGTCTAGGCTCGCTCCCAGACCCGAAACCTGAAGTAAAGAGCCTGGGCGTGTGGCTCGACAAGGAACTATCATTCACCCCACAGGCAAATAAGGTAGCCGGGTTGTGCTTTGGACTGCTCAGGTCAATTCAAAAGATTCTGCCCTTACTCCCCCACAATTCCCAAAAACTTTTGATCCAAGGCCTGATTCTATCTAGGCTTGACTTTAGTAACTCCATCTACTTAGGGGCCCCAGAGGCTACACTGAACAAATTACAAAGGGTCCAAAATGCTGCTGCCCGGATCCTCACAAATACCCCTGCCAGAGCCTCAGCCAAACCAGCTTTGAAGCGTCTCCATTGGCTTCCGGTGAGAGAACGGGTGATGTTCAAGGCTCTCTGCCTGGCACACAGACTGCTCCAAAACAATGGCCCCCCAAGTCTAAAAAAATTCATCAAACCTTATAAAGCCCCTAGATCCCTCCGCTCCGATCAGGAACATCTCATCGTCATACCCAGAGTCAAGAAGGCCCGAACTGGAGGAAGGCGTTTTTCGGTCCATACCGCACGCCTTTGGAATGCCCTTCCTCATTACCTGAGAACGGAACCTAACTACTTAAGGTTCAGGAAGCAACTGAAAACACACCTCTTTCCTTAAAATTGCTCCCCCCTGCCCCCACTGACTCCCAAGACGTACTGATTCTAGCGCTGGGATACCTACGGGTGACTACGCGCTCTACAAAATTAAATAATAATAATAATAATAATAATAATAATAATAATGTTGGTATGCCTGGCAGTTAATGGCTGGACCCTTGCCTCTATCTGGTTCAGTAGTTCTATTATGGACTCCCTTCTGAGTCAATATTATGTGATGGCCCCATCCTACCTGAGGTGAATGAGGGTAGTCTGAAGGTGAAAAATATGTTCTCTTATCCTACACTGGCTACATGGAAGAAGTGAGATGGTGGTCTCCTTGAAAGTCCTAGTTGCAACAATAGCACCTCTGTGGCGTAGTTGAGCTTGCAAAACTCTTTTGTGTGGCTTGTCTCAATGTACCTCAGCCAAAGCATCATTCCATATGCTTGGGTTGCCGATGCACAGGAACTTTGATGCATTTCAGGCTCTGTGCGCCTTTTGCTAATGATGCATCACAAATTGTGAAAACACTTACCTTGAATATGTTATTCTCTGCTTGACACCGTTGGTTCTGGTGCTGGTTATTATTATTATTATTGTTATTACATTATTATTATTATTATTATTATTATTATTATTATTATTATTCTGGTACTGTTAATTTTCAACACAAGCCTACCAAAACTGATGCATTTGGCCACATGCGTCAATTTCTAAATACGGAGTACTGCTTGAACTGCCATTGCGTCAAAATTAGTGACACAATGGCTGCACATGTCTCTTATAAATAAGCCCCTTGGTATGATTAGAGTGCATTAAATTATCACATTGGTCTGTAAATAGAAGGTAAGAACAGTTGGACTATAACTACACTATATTACAATTAAATATCTTCAGGATACATGACCTCAAAATTAAGAACTAACACGGCAGTCCTATTTAAGAGTGACATTCCTTTGTTCAGAGGGGTCTTCAAAGTCTGATATTAGTCTCTTTAACTAAAAGTCTTATTCTTCCTTTTTGCTATTGTTGTTGAAGAAAGTGGATTCAGTGTTTGTTGGTAATATTTTAGCAGCAAGAACCTCTGATACTTCTATAGCAATGCATTTACAAACACAGAGAAGCATATATGCGAAAGTATTGCTGAAAAAATATATTACTGAATAGTAACCATAACTTAGTGATGAGAGGGCTGCCATGAGACGTAAATGCTGTTTCAAAAACAGTAAACCACGATTATGCCCTCCCTTGCTGCAATCATTAAAATGTCATTGTAATAGTTTACTACTTAAACAGAACACTTAATCCTTTCTAAGCTAAGACTTCAGACAAATTGTTCACAAATAAAATGCAGTAGGTCGAACAATCTGCCCGCTTATTCAATCAAGTAAGCCTGAAAAGATGATTTAAACATGTCATTATCTTTTTTCCTGCTCAAAAGTGTTGAAGCTCTTGTCATTCACAGAACACTTTACATCATATTTGATTGGGAATTATATTCGAAATGTTTGAGCAACATAACCCTAAAGACTCTATTGCTTTTAATGTCAGCACAATTTAAGTGGTTCCAAATTCAAAAAGTTAGCTGGAAGCACAATTAAAGGATTACTTATCGACAGCGCTTAATTTGTTCCGGTGGTTACAGGTAAGGGACACCAGCACTTTTTTTGGAGTACAGGCACTTATTTTTCCGCATTATTGATATTGTTAGAGCAAGAGCTGGAAAAGGTAAAAGACAGAGGTAAAAAAAAAAAAGCAGTCAGGAGTATGCGTGACCTGTAATAGTGAGATAAAGGGGCAGGCCTTGGTAAATGGTAAGATGGCTGCTAGAATAAGAATGCTAATGGTACATCAAGGGCTGTGTGATATATGGAGAGTAAAAGCAGGTCACCAGCCAGGATATACTTATTATAACAAAAAATACAACCATAGATAAAGGGGCAGGCAGAGGCCAGCAGTGAAATAGAGAGGCCTGAGGCGGATTTGAGACTACCAACCTTGATTTTCGGCACACTAACATTTAATTGCACCAGCTGTGATCTTCTATAGAGTGATTCAACCACCAGAACTCTTTTTTTTTCACAAATTAAGCGCTGACTCGTCCTTACAAACATTTAGGCAATCACAAGCAATTCAATGTAATATTAATCAATCAATAAAAACTTTATTTGATTAAATAAAAAACAGAAAAGTACACCACATGCAAAAAAAGCTAAGATAAAAAGGACATTTCAGCATAAGTACATTTCTTCAATATTTCAGTATTTTAAGGTTTTAATTTAAAAAGCCTTTGCATAATTTCAGCATCCCAAATATTTGTTCCTACTTCTGAGAGCACCCACCAAAAAGCTTGCCACATTAAAGCAAATGTGGGGGGTTGTAACATTTGAAGGTGGATCAGGGATACTTTTACCTGCCAAAATCCCTTCCCTCTGACCAACAGTAATATATAACATTATCTTAGGGTCTGATGATCACAAAATAAAATAAAGTGCACTTTATCTTTGACAAATAAGTTATCACATGAGCATGGGCCTTTGTATTCCACCTTTTGCTGCCCCTGGGGTTCTTCTAAAGGCCAGTGTAAAAGATTCAATCTAAAATGGGTTAAAATAAAGCGGTGATGAGGTGATATAATCGTGATTAAGTAGGGTTCCCAAAAAAATCTATTTTTAGTACAACATGGCCCGAACTCTAGATTTTAAATCTTCTCTTTCATCTCTATCCACTTTAACTCTTGCATTAAATTGCGTTTTAATCCAGGACTTATTTGGCGATCCACTCCGGTGCGCCATAAAACTCTGGACTCTCCAGTTTTTCCAGCCAGATTCAAATATAGTGCAGCCATGGGATGGAATTACCTTTATACAGGGAAACACATGATAGCCTGGTTCACCCCTAACTGGAATCACTGGCACATCGATTCCTTTAATATCAACCTACACAATAATCGAGTCACTAATTTCGCAGTACGCAGAAATATCGACTCCCAATACACAAAACTAAAATTATACAGATATCGAAAAAATAATATCAGCAAAATAATTATCGACTACAAAAATATTGACTACAAAAAAATAGAACACAAAAATATAGAAAAAATGTAAATAACATATAATGCAACAAAAATATAAATATGCATAATTGGCATAACAGATGTAGTGCTATATTCCCCTCAGGGCTGCCTATGCAGTCCAGTAATCCGCCAGTCACTACCTATGCACTCCTCCAATCACCCAGCCAGTACTATGTCCTTATCTAATCACTACGCCAAAACCCAAGGACTTATAAATTCACCATGCACACTTCTCGCAGTACTCTATTCATCCAGTCACTACCCATGTAGTCATGTAATGATCCGGATACTGACACATGCACTGCTACAATCCCTCTGTACTACCAATTCAGTCCTCTAAACACCTACATTCTTCTCATTCGCTCCTTCAATTCCCCTGGCAGTACCCATGCAGTCCATCAATCACCCTGTCGCTCCCCGTGTACTCCACCAGTCACTCAGCCACTACAATGTACTAATCCAAACACTCTGCCAATACCCAAGCACTTATAAATTCAGTCAGGCACTCTCCTTGCAGTATTCGAACATTTTAGTCAGTAGCTATGTACTCATGCAATGTTCCAGGCACTAACTGATCACTGCTTCAATAGCCTATGCACTACCCATACAGTCCCCTAACCACTTACACTCTTCTTATTTGCTCCTTCAATTCCCCATGTAGTACCCATGCAGTCCCACAATCACACAATTACTCCCCTTGCACTCCTATAGTCACCCAGCCACTATCACATACCAATCCAAACAACTATTACACCTATAGTGGTCAAAGAGTGACAGGGGGATTGTGGAGATCCTCATCCTCGAGTCCACCCCCTCAGCCTGGGACGACTCCTGGTGGCCGACCACGCTAGGAACAGCACCGACACCCACAGAGCACGCACGCAACCTCGGATTTATCCTCCCCTCCTCCCTCTCCATGTCGAAGCAGGTCAACGCCTTCTCCTCCTCCTGCTACAACACCCTCCGCAAGCTTCGCTGGATCTACAAGTCGATCCTCACTGAAACAAGACAGACGGTGACACAGGCCCTCATCAGCAGCAGACTGGACTACGGCAATGCACTCTACGCAGGAATCCTGGCCAAACATCTCCGATGACTGCAACGCATCCAAAACTCCTCCCCCCGACTGATACTCAACGTCCCTCGAACTACTTTAGTTCAAATTTTAATTTTCATTAGCATAATGCATGCGCTATAAACTAGAAACTGTTGTCCAGCATAATGCTACTGCTTGTCAGTCAAATGCATCCTGCATTATGTTCCTTCTATACTATTAGTCCTGGTACCTAATCTAGTATTCAATCCTCTCTACTGTCATTTTTGGCGTATTTTGTATACTAGTAGTTTATTCTGACTCACTACGAGCTACATCATTAAAGTTTAAATTTCATTTGTATAACGCATGCGCTATACACTAGACACTGTTCCCGCATCCCGCATAATCTCCTCATTCGCTAGATGCCGGGTAGTTAAGCTCTTTGGAAACAGCACTTGCGCCGTTTGCTCTTGCCATACGGCGCATGTGTGAGAGATTAGTAGCTCTCCTTGGGCTTTAAGCCACTACATATGCGATGTTCATCGTGACGCGCATGCGCTGTTTACATACATTCTACAGCGCATGCGTCAGAGATTAGCAAGCTCACTATCACGCACCCGCATACATGGACATAACTTATCTCGCAACCAATTAGGCCCTAATTGAAGACTAATTTACCAATTCAGTTACGTATAAATAGCATGACGACGTGCCCTACCGTCACCTCCACTTCCTCTCGGATGCCAGAGAGGGATACCGACGGATAGGTAGGTTCCAGGCATTTCACTGCAGAATTACCATCTGAGCAGTACCGAGCCCTTGTTTCCCCATGGAGGGGAAATCTACTTGGTCCACCATCAGCTATGATACCTTGGGATCTTGACTACAATCTATTGTGGCTTTCCTAAGGATATTTTATATTTTATATGTTTAATTTAGAAAGTTTTCAGTAACATATAAATATGTGTCAGGGGTCTTTTTGTCATACATCTTTATCCTGACCCATCTTCTTCCTCATGTATGGAACAGGTTTCTGCACCATTAGCTGATTCCTGCATTCACCCAGCCTCTCTGGTCAATCGAGAGGTGTCCATACGAAATGACTAGGTTTAAGTTTATGTAATGATTGTTTAGCCACTAGGCTGGGCATGACAACACGATGTATTGATCATGTCCAATTTTTATTTTTACATAATAGAGCGGGGCCTCATATTCCCGAGCGGTTGCAGGGTGAGGAGAGGCTATTCCCCACAAAAAGTTGGGTGAGTATTTCATTCTACAATTAAACTCAAAACAAATAGATTTAATAAAACGAAAGCTAAATCAACTTTTGTTTAGCGGAGTAGATTACTTCTCCGTTGGTGTGTTTTCTGTACAGCTGCTTGATGATAACGGGGATATATACAAGCAACTATGTATATCATGTATTTGTGCAATTCTTTCTCCTTTTCTTCATTTACAGGAAAGGATAACATATTCTTCTCCACCAGTATACATTGGGGCTCCAAGTTCCTGGTAGGATGATTTGAATTATACTAATACACATTTACACTATTTTCACGGGTTTCCACTTTTTGCAGTAGCTTTACATCCTCTGGTCCTGAAGAAAGACGGAGAGTGTTTTCCGTTTGGCTGAAACATGTTGACCTCTCTGCACAGCGCCACGGTATAGTTATATTTTCAGACTATTAGGTGTCATTTTAACCTTGACACTTGGATACATTCTGATGAAACTTTTTTTCTGTCCTAGTAGTCATTTTTATTTGTCACACTCACTTTAGCACTGCACTCTATCAGCACCATTAGAGAAACACCTAGGTAGAGTTCATCTTAGGTATCCATCTCCGCACCATCATTTGATGGAGTGGGCGTTGCATGGATCCATAATTCAATCCCACATGATGATGCTCCGCCGAAAGGGTGGGCTGATGGAAGTTTCTCTGCCAGGTGTTATCCTTCTGGTTGCTGTATAGTTTCTAGTTTTCTTGAGTTTCTAGTACAGGATTCACACATACATTCTCATTTGAACGGACATCTCTTCTTTTGTTGTTGCTATAATCATGGAGGGGTTTTGAGATGTCCGAGTCGGTAAACCTTTTCCCCTAGACCCCCATTGCACTCTCTTTTTTCGGTATTCAGAGCAACTACGGTTGCGGGTCTTTATAAACGGGTCTTAACTCCCTGTGTTCACAACCCCTCTTTTTATGCTCGCCTAGTCAATTTAATTTATATGTGACACCTTGTCTACTGACCATGGCTGACTATGCAGGGTTGGCATTTGATGATGAAGTTTTGAACTCCATATTGATTAATAACCCAAGTATCCTAGATTCTTCACCTGAAACCACCAGCACAACGAAAGATGACTGGTTGGTATTGTTAAATCTTAAGAAAACTCACTCCCACACCTCAGTACACGGGTTGACAATGGCGGAATACCTAAGAGGGAAATGCGCGCCAACAGGTTTAATAGTGACCAATACACCAAGGCTTTTTCTAACTGACAAAGATTTCCTCCGGGACTGGTCTCTCATCGCGTGGCGATGCACGCGAGATTGGCTAATCCTAATCATTAGCACCGCCAAGAGAATATCGGATGCTATTCTGATAGAGATCCAAACATTGGAATGCCAAATCAAAGCAACTTGCAGTACCTTGTTTAAGAAACGGATGGATGAAACAAATAAAACCAATAAGGACTATAGAGACAATATCCTTATCAATAAGATAGACAAGTTTAAGAAGGATTTAGATCGATTCTCATTGGTTAAAATCTATCCATACACAAGTGACAACTTTGTGCCACTAGAGTACAATAGCAAGGGCAGATGATATGGGCCCAATTAAGGTAGTGTAGTTCCTATTATCCCAATAGGCTCTGCGCATTGGAATAATACCTCCAATAGTATAGACCTAGACCAGACGTTAACTAGGTCTTCTACTGTCGATATTAGACTTAAAGTTTTGGGTTTGCCAGCTAGCTCAGAGTTCACTAGAAACGTTCTCGAATAGGCAAGGAGGAGTTGAACCTCCCTGGATAGACAAGAAGGGATTTAGTTTCTGACAACCATAGAACATGACAACTTTGCTCTCCCCTAATCAAGAGTGTATCTCTAGAGTCGTGTGAAAACAAAAGACAACTTATTTTACTCAGTCAGTACGTGCATTCTTAGTTTCACCAGATTGTAGAGAAAAGGAAGAGACGGGCGTGTTCAATAAAAGATGTTATTTATTGATCAGTCTCTTTTCTCGTACAAGAGAAATGGATCGATATTATCGCAATACTTATGGTTAAGTAAAGTGCATACAATAAAAGCAGAATTATAAAATAATACTGTAAAAACATTGATATGGTTTCTAAGCCATACGTTATTTAAAATGGATAAAATAGATACATACATATAAACATTTGACTAATCGTACTCAACTGGTGCTTCTAACTACGCCTACCCCAGTGTACCTGACCTAAGCCTAATACGTGGGCGGGGATAGAAAGTAGCAGTTTAAGTTAAGTTTGTTTTGCCAAGTGACTGACTCAAGAATTCTCTGCAAGGGGTTATTCAGTTCCGTACCTTGAATCTAGGATGATTGAGGGATGGTATCTCTCATCTTTGGTCTCGATATTCCAGGCTGCCTGCAAGGGCTGCTCGGAAGCGCCGGAGCTGGATTTCTCGGCAGGAGAAAGGCAGCGTCTCGTTCTCAGCGCGTCAGGAAGGCGGGGCAGCGTCAGTGGGCTTCGCTCTCTGCTGAGCTTCGGCAAGTCTCGCTGCTCCGATCTCGTCACCACCGCGTGTGTTTGCTTAAGGCAATATCGGTAATATTTATACCTGTAAGGTGCCGAGATTGACGTAAGGATGGACATAGATACGTCAATAGGGATGTCATACGAGCTGGTCGTTAGCACATTCTTTTACTGAAGTTCTTTGAGAAATCAAAACAATG
The DNA here is from genome assembly GCF_964261635.1 of Lissotriton helveticus. NCBI lineage: Eukaryota > Metazoa > Chordata > Amphibia > Caudata > Salamandridae > Lissotriton > Lissotriton helveticus. The sequence continues at coordinate 1,746,420,323 of NC_136063.1, read as the reverse complement.
GCCGCAGGGATTTTCCCAGGTTGTCATAGGTTTGATTTGTTTTGAGAACTCCGTATGCCTTATCAGGGGCTGGAGGAATATTGCTTGCCTAATTAGATGGCAAGCGTTATGACCTAATCAGATAACACGCTCCTGTGCCGTGGTCTGGCGTAATCAGATAACGGTTTCTGCATCATGGGATGGCTGCTAGTTAATTTGTTAACCAGAATATGGTCAGGAATAGGGGGATCGATACAGAACCTATAGGAATACATCACACCCACTCCACGCTAACTATGGCCATATTTACGAATCTAGGCATAGTAAAACATACTGTAGAGTATCGTGTATACCTTACCACCCCAAAATACACATAATGCATTTTGAAATTATGTAACATACGGGAAAAAAATAGTCATATGTACTATATGCACTCAAGCAGTAGAATAATGCTAAAATAATCACGCATATGTATACATTATTAGTAATTGAATATTAGAATTACACATGAAATGGCTCTTAATACAGAAGAAAAGTTCGAGACCACTTCATCACAGTTCAAAAATATTTATGAACATACCAGCGGGCAGCTAATGTCTATGAAGTTTCTAAAAATAGAAATTAGTTCTCTAAGAATAGTTCTTACTTTAAGCAGAAGAAAAGTGTCCCGTAAAATTTAAAAAAAATATTTTGGGGCTGCTAAAAAAATTGCTGTCCGTGGACTGGAGGAAAAGTTGATCTTGCTACTTTATTATTAAAGTTGAAGGCCAAATTCAAGGTGTCGGGAACGCCGTGTGCTAGCTTGTTCAAGAGTCATTATTTCTGCTCTGGTGAGAACATCATATCATTGAGACTGCTGAAAAAGCTGTCAACAGCTTCCTGTGAGAGTTCCACTAACTCGGAAAAGGATGTAACCATGCATTCATGTGCATGATTGTCTCCATTGACGTTTTGAGTAGTATTGCTGACAGAAGGTTGTACCTGATCGATGCTGCTTTCATCTTGATCTTCACTACCCCTTAATCGTAGTGGTGAAGTTTCCACGAATGCCGTCATCAGGATTGGCAGCCGTTGAGGGCAGCACAATGCATGAGCCTTTACCGGACCCAACAATGTTTCTGCATCCATTGGCGCATCCTATTGTAGCGTCAGACAGGTGTCCAACACGCATTCTTCTCCGCACAGCACGCACCTTAGTACAGGTAAAACACATCTTTGCCATATCGGCCGAAATGAAAGAAACCAAGTCATGTTCAGGTCTCTAAGCCGGGTTTGTCCCAGGATTTTTGATATCCGGTCCCGGTATCCAATGGCTCGGATTGTTTCTTCCCTTGTCGCGGGTGTTTTGTCTGTGACATGGTTTGCCATAACGAAATATAAGGACTAAGAATAGGATTCCTGCAATTAGTCCCAAAATGAGGGGAACTCCTCCAAAAATCGAATGGACGAAGTCTGGAAAAATACCCAGTATGGCTTTGAATGGTGTTAATGCCATCGAAAATACTGTCTTAAATACATTTGAGACTCCACTGGTATCAGAAATATTTAAGATTTCATTCAGGATTTCTGCGAAATGTATGGGGGAATTAGTTGATAATAATGAGTGAATCTCTGCAGTCGTCCTTGCGACTAGGAGATCATACGTTTCTTTTGATGACGTGAGCCTGGTCAGCGTCTGAAGAAGCACTGTTTTCAATCTGCTTAAAGTATCAACTCGAATAGAAGTAATTTTCAAGTTAGGCCATGCCCTTGCCTCCCTGTCTGGAAAGGAGCTGGGGAACAATAAGCGTCCACAGCACATGACCTTCGCAGTCGTACTAACGAGATAAGGAACCCCGGGCAGTAGACTACAACATCTGCGATCCACAATTAGAATGTAACTCCCGTTATAGAGTCTTTTAAAGAATGGTTCTATCTCTGTTGCAGGTGTGCCTAGCTGGTGACATGAAAGGTTATTTGAATTCCCTTCACAGGCTCCATGCAAACTAATTCCATTACACAGAAGTGTACCGCTTAGTGACCTCGCACAATTATTGCCACTAAGAAACACTTTCTGTCCTTTATTACTGACACATGCATGTGAATAGGGCAAGTTCCATGTTGTCTTAATGTACCCTTTACCCAATTTTTCGTACATGCCAGCCTGTATATATTTTTGGCAGTATTGAAACCTGAAAGTAGATATCGGAATATTAATTATCCCATGTATTATCCATTCAATGACAGGTCGTTCTGACATTGTCAATGGTAATCTCTCGAGTTTCTCAATGCTCAGGATTGTATAATCAGCACCCTTTTGTGCCATACTGATTTGTTTATCAGTAAGGTTAAAGATATTGAATAGTGACGTTGTGTTGATTAAACGCCAAGGCACATAGCCTGAACGCAGATTTTGTAACGTCCAGCCAAGCTGTACAATAGAACGCAATTGAGACTGACCGTGTTGTAACAACAGTAAGTCTTGCGATATTATGTCGATTGCTGATGACACAATGCTGTCCAATGAAAAGATTCTGGAGGACAGAGTCATTAACCCATTGTCCACTACAGAAAGCGATTTTTCCAAATTAATACGGTCAATTTCCCGTATACTTTCTGCTGTCTCAATTTGAGTTATCTTCCAGGCCTCGTTGTAAGCTGCATGTATAGAGGCTGCTATGAAGCGTTTTTGACGCTGTTTGCGCGGTCCCATAATGAAATCACGCAAGTCAGCACCATCAGTAAGTAAAGTTAGGTGTTGCTTAATCTCTGTCAGTGTGGAAGTTTGTAGCCATTGAAGGCAGAGTTTGCCCACACTGTAGGTGGTGATTATCCCTGGGTGTTGTCTTTGGGAATATCTAGGGTCTGGCCTGGTCAATGTGAACCCCTGTGTTTTGTTCAGGAATCTGTCTTGACAGTTATTAGTATCTGTGGGCCAGATCAACCATTGTTTCCAATCAGGATTTGTTCTGTTTTGGTTTAATACAAAATTTACGTCTATCTCTTCATCTGCAGAGTTATTGCTGTTCATTGTTGGTTTTGGAATAGACGGTTTATTTAAGTCTTTGATTTTGGCTAATCCAAGACAGGTAGTTTGTTGAATAGTTTCATTCAAGAATATAATTTGTTCTGGGATCATGCAGGCTCTAAACAATGATTCTATACCTTGTACTTGCCATTCTTTTGTACCCCAAACACTTTTTACTTCAACATTTTTGTCCCAATAATCAAAACCAAATGTATTCATTTGTTCAAAAAATGAGTCCGAATATATCAATTTCGTGTTTGTAAGCATGGTTTTTGTTCCTGTCCTATTTGACAATTTGAAATAAAATGTTTCAGCATTACTTGTGTTGAACCCTGAAAAGTATGAATATTTGTCATAAAAGGTTCTTGAGCTTCCTTTTGGAGGGGTTGCACAATGTTCCCATTGATTATAATTTAAAACATTTCTAGGTTGTGCTGATTTATGTAAAAAATGGTTACCATAGTGGTTGTAGCAGTACATACTGTCATAATTAGATGAACCCTGCAAATAATCATGTTTGGTAAATTTAGCAGACATCACTAGGTCAGACATCATGTCATTAATACTTTCAAAGTCCCAGTCATCAGCAAATGAGTTTGGTTTTACAAAGTCACTCAACGAGATCTTGATTTGGTGTGGATATTTGAGGATTTCAACCGGACCATAGATTTCATAGTCAGTATTGTCCCATGCTACCCCACCCGGTATAGGATTGGCTGTGAAGTTGACTGAAGAAAGTTCTCTTTTCTCGACGTGTGAAGACGTGTGTGGCTTGAGGATCAAGTTGATTTTCTGGCTTGCTGTGTCCATTTTTGCATATTTTCCCTCAATGAAGCGTCCCAAACATAGTATCATGATGAGCCAAAGTATCAGGATAAATACACCAAAGGACACCCAAAATTCAATCCATGGAGAAATCAGATAGGTTTCTTTCAGCTGTTTCAAAAGTTCCTTAGCTTTGTCTTTAAAAGTTTTTGTTGATGGCTGTGTCTTTGATTCACTTAGATCTTCAGAAGAATCATCAAAGTTGATGAAGTAGCCGGATGCCGTTCTGTCTATTGTTCCAATTGCTTCAGGATTACTGTTTCTTGCAGCTTCAGCATATTCATTTGTTACTTCATTGTAGGTTGGTGTGTCTCTACTAAATGTTTTTATTTGGGTTTTCAGAGGTGTGAGTTCCATTGCATTGTTGCATATTCCTTGTTGTTGTTCTGTAGGCGTTTCGAATGTGATTAGCCTTTTAGTTAGCACCTCTGTACTTGTAGCAAACCTCGGTGTTCTACTACTTATCGGGAGTCCACTTGGCCTACTGTTTGTTATCGGCCACATGATTGTGGTTTTACCAGGTCGATGGATACAACTTGGTTCTCCTTTTTACCAGCAAGTGGCGGTAGTACAACTGATCTCGTCCCGTTGATGGACAAGACAGGAACTGCTTTTCTGTAAGAAGGCCCAAATTCCTTCTTTACCGCGATCTTTTCTCTGACTAGATCCCCGATTTTTGGAATCCAGACAGGTCTTGCTGGGACAGGTGGTGGTTCTTCAGTGGTTGTTGGCTGCTGTTTCAACTTTATGTTGCTCAGGTCTTTTCTTGTTTCGTTTAAGTCCTGTAAAATAGCCAAACGATCTTTGATATCAAAGCTTTTTTCTTTCACCACTGAAGTCTGACTGTCAAGATCTAAGACTAGCATCCTAGTCCCAAACAGTAATTCGTACGGACTGAATCCCCTCAGAGAATTTCTTGGCAAGTTGTTTAGACTACGTTGGACACTTATTAGATGTTTGACCCACCCAGCTCCCGAACCTAATACCTTTGCTGTTATAGATTGCTTTATGCCTTGGTTTTTTCTTTACACCATCCCGTATCCCTCAGGAAGGAAGTGAGAAGAATCCCGCTTCGCTATGCTCATTTGGCCGTGCTTTCCCACAAGCTTGAGAGCTAAAGTGAAAACATTGGTCAAACGTAGCATGCTCCTAGCATATATGCCATTTAGACTCGCAAATCTTTGTATAACAGTCCCGACGTCAGCCGAGTGCTGGGGTCTACATTTATAAGTGGAAACTAGTCTTTATTTGTTAATGGGACGCATTATTTACACTTGTTTCACTGATTATTGTTTAGCCCTTATTGAGTGAAACGCCATGGTATTACCCCGTTCCTCTCGCCGCTGCGATCTCTGTTGCAGCCCGGGCATTTTTTTACAAAAATGTGATGATGCGGGCTCATGCCTGGCCACCAGTACACTGATTGTAGTTCTTCCAGAGAATCTTTTAGTTTGAGGTGTCTGAGACCCTCGCCCATATGTGCGTCTGCTATTAACAAAGTTCTCCTGTCCTTGTTTGGAATTACTCTATCCCCCACTCCAGGAATTCGAGCAAAAGGAACGGAGTTCGCATCGATTATGTATGTATATTCGAGTGGGTAACTGATCGGTAACGCTGAGCAGTCGCCTTTTGATGACGTTTTCACCGCCAGCATTGTTTCACCGTCAATGTATTTTACTGCACGCTTTTTCCTAGCTACGGAAGCCGATTTAGTTGCTACCGCTGTGGCTTTCTCAGCCAATGAATTCCCTGCAACGTGAACGCCATCACGCTGATGACTCAGTGAGTGTATCACGTGAGTCTTTGGTAGTTCTTTTTTTAACAGAACTATTTGTTCCCAAAGCAGTTTTTGCTTTATTGTTGCACCTGTGTCATCTTTGTAACCGTTTTGAATCCATTTCTGTAAATCGCTGTTATATGATTTGACACAGTAATACGAATCGGACACTATGAGTGTCGGGAATTCGCGATCTGCATTATCTAGCGCCATTTTCAATGCTATTATTTCAGTCTGTTGTTCTGAATTAGTTTCTACTGAGTGTGTTTTTGTTACTAGAGGTCTTAGTATACCTCCGCGCCACACTTCTTTTGTAATCTCACATGTGGGGTTGTATGCTTGTTCTCCCCAAACGGATGGTTGAGCATGTCCGTCTGTATAGATTACACAAGCGTACTGTCGTAATGGCAGAATGTCGATTGGCAGAGGGAATATTCTTTCATATTCTAGATATTTTAGTTCCTCTAGTTCTGGATCAAAGTAGTATTTTACTTTGTCCATTGTAATGGAATTCACCCATTGTGTCCATTCCGGATTCAATGCTGTTGTTGGTAAATTACACGGGGTTGTTAATGCCTCAAAGGCTGATTCTGCTGTTCTGACTGTGATGTGTCTACCGTCAGCTTTATCTTTTTCTCTAGCTATTGCGGTTTGAACTGCATGAACAATGTTTTCTTTAATGCTGAATTTCTTTTCAGCTTTAGTGTACAAGTGTGATTTGAATGCAATTGGTACCTTTTCTCCCTCATTAGAGGTCAGGTATGTGAATCCGCATCTTCCTGGGATGACTCGAATCACAAGGTTGCGTGTGTTATCACGTGTTTCTAGTTTTGTTTTAATTAACATATCTGTTTGTAAGGATCTCAGAATTTCTGTGTGTATTTGAGTCCAATTGGTTTTTTTAAAATCTGGTTTTATTAGATCATAAAGGGGTTTGACCCTTTCTGCGTAATTTGCAATGTATGTTCTTCCGAAATTTAGGAAGCCTAGAATTGACTAGGTTTTTTAGTGTTCTAGGTGCTTGGAGTAGGGCACATTTCTCTAGGAAATTGTCAGCCAGGCTTTTGCCTTCACTTGATAATTCATATCCTAAGAACAGGACTGTTAGATGGGCAATTCTAGATTTTTTAAAGTTGAATTTGTAACCCTCTGCCGCGAAACCAAGTATTATGGTGTTCACTCTCTTCAAGTGAGTATCCAAGTCATCGTCTGTTAGGTATATGTCGTCGACATACGATAATGCTTCGTCATCATATGTTTGTAGTAACTCTGTTACTCTCGCTGAGAATAATCCTGGGCTGTTCTTGTACCCCTGGGGTAACCGACAGAATTCTTTTTGAGCGCCATTTATTGAGAACGCTGACAAGTATCTGCTCTCTGGTGCTATATTTTGACAAAAGAATCCATTAGAGATGTCTAATGTTGTTTTATATTTTTTGCGCACTATGTTATTCATTAGTGCAGCACTATGCGAGTTTTGTACTGCAAAAGTTTTGCAACATGAGTTAAGGTGTCTGTAATCCAAAACTAGACGATATGAATTGTCTGGTTTGGAGACAGGAAACAAAGGGTTGTTCATTTGTGAGGTGCAAGTTTCAATCACCCCCTGGTATTCTAGTTGATCTAGAATTTCTTTTACCTGTTTTTTAGCTTCTTGCTTGATTGGATACTGCCTTTGTGCAGTAGGTTGTGATTTTAACTGGATTTTGTGAGGAGGAGACTCCTCATCCCATCCTACATGATTTTTATATAAAGCAGGAGCTTGAGCTACTGCCCACTTTCTTGCAAGTGTATATTTTTTATGAATTGGAATATGATTTGAGAAGGCAGGCATAATTATTTCTTCGCCATGTGGGCACTCCCTGACAAACTCTGGTGGCCAATCTTTTTCAGCTAGAAGGATGTCATAGCCCTTGGAGAGATTATCCCAAAAAAGGCCCCTTATTTTCCTAGTCTTATCCCCTTCTATACGTAAAGTTATTTCATATATTTTGTGAGGTTTGCTAACTCTGGTGTCTGCAGTTTCCACCTGAATGTATTCATTCGTGTCCACTGTCTCCAGATGATTCATAAGGACTTTGCATGCTATGCTCACTTCTGCTGCGCTGTCTAGCATTGTCTGAGCCCACTCTCCGTTTTTCAGCTGTGTCCTCAGTATTCTCGGCATTGTTGAATACTTTAATACTGGCTACCTTCTTTTTTGGAAACTGTAATTTTTTATTTGGATGAGCAGGTTCCTTGTCTTTGGACTTGACGTGCCCTTCCCTGGGTTCCGATCGTCCTCTTCTTTCCGATTTTGCGAGGAAGTCTGAAAAGATTGAGAGGGACGTGTATCAAAATCTTGATATCTATCCGGTTTCTTTATGTTATCCCTATTTCTAAGGTTGTATTTTTTCACAGAGGGCTCCCTTTGGGGAGACTTGGGTCCTTGGTCCGGAGATCTTTCTCTCCGCCGAGGAGACCTTCCTCTGGACTGGAATCTCTTTTCTTTTGGATTGGATTGTTTGTTTCCATCCCAGTTCTTCTTTTGACTGTTTAGATTATTTTTAATAAATATTTATTCAGGACTTTCAATTAGTTGGGGCTTTACTGGTATTCCACCCAAACTATCTCTACCTAGTTCTTCATAGGATTTTTCTATAATTCTGGCAATTTCAGCTGGTTGGTCTGCTATATCTGTCTCTTTTAACCTCTGGCGGATCGCCACCTTCGCTGCTTCTCCTTTTATGTTGGCTAGTAATATTGCCGAGACCTGCTTGAAGTCTTTTAGTAATTTCATACCGAGAGTTAAAGCGGGTTCTGGACCGTATTCGTCTTGAATTTGTTTTAGCACATCTGGTATTATCGACATGGATGGTACACCATGTGTTTTTGTGTAAATGGAAGCAAAGACTGTACCCCAAGTGTCACAGTCCTCCACATGTGGTGTGATTCCCATTGGAAGACAGATAGTCAGAATCCTGTGTTTATCCACAGGGGTGGTGTCTGGAAACACCGCCTCTATTTGGGTGATTTTTTGTGCTAACCAGAATGGTATTTGTTCCCGTTTAGCTGGTACTTTACCTAGGCAGGACTGTATGTTCTGTGGTGTAATTTTATTTGTGTTCCCCTGATGAGGGGTCAGCTGTGGATTTTTAACTACAGATTGGATGGTTGAAGTCCGCATTACATATTGGACTAGTTGTCTATATATTTTAATTAATTGTTTTAGTTGTACTAAAACATCTGCTGCAGACATTCTTTCGATGTCTGGATGTGGTGTGTATCCGGCTAGGACTGGCCACGTTGCTCCTGGTCTACCTAGTGGACCGAGCCTGGTGATGTGTTTGTTGTGTTTTAGGGCGCCATTAAACAAGAGCATGAGCTCTTGGAATTTAAGTGGTACTTCTACTTCCTCGAAAGGAGTGTACTCATTAGGAGGTTCCTCTATTTTATAATAGTGGAACTCCTTCGTTACAGCATTTGCTGCTGGAAAGTTTATCCATGAATAGAATACCTCTGTCTGCCGATATTCGTGTGCCTCAATTACGAATATGACTGTACCACCTCTTGGTGTCAGTCCATTTTCTATAAGTTTTAACGTTATAGATCTTCTTATGTTGACCTGGATGAGTTTTATATCCGGGTCCGCTTCTTGCATAGTATTATCAGCTTCTATTAGTTCAGCTGCTACTCTAGCTCTCTCTCTTTCATCATCACTTTCTGGCATTTTACTGTCAGGAAGGTTATTCTGTTTGTTTGCAGATCAGGTTTCTTGTGGAAACATTTAGATGCACAATATTTTGGAACAGTGTATCCTTCAACGTTGATTGAACCAAGAACCATACATAGGAGTTCCCTCCTGCGAGGTTTGGCGGATTTTACCTCTCACCCACTCCAGACGTCTTTGGAGTATTATGGGAAAAAGGGGTCTGAGTGAAAGAGCACGACTGAGTTACTCTAAAGTCTTGCGTTAGTTTTATCGCCTATCCAAACACGTTGGGCGCCATGTAGTGTAGTTCCTATTATCCCAATAGGCTCTGCGCATTGGAATAATACCTCCAATAGTATAGACCTAGACCAGACGTTAACTAGGTCTTCTACTGTCGATATTAGACTTAAAGTTTTGGGTTTGCCAGCTAGCTCAGAGTTCACTAGAAACTTTCTCGAATAGGCAAGGAGGAGTTGAACCTCCCTGGATAGACAAGAAGGGATTTAGTTTCTGACAACCATAGAACATGACAACTTTGCTCTCCCCTAATCAAGAGTGTATCTCTAGAGTCGTGTGAAAACAAAAGACAACTTATTTTACTCAGTCAGTACGTGCATTCTTAGTTTCACCAGATTGTAGAGAAAAGGAAGAGACGGGCGTGTTCAATAAAAGATGTTATTTATTGATCAGTCTCTTTTCTCGTACAAGAGAAATGGATCGATATTATCGCAATACTTATGGTTAAGTAAAGTGCATACAATAAAAGCAGAATTATAAAATAATACTGTAAAAACATTGATATGGTTTCTAAGCCATACGTTATTTAAAATGGATAAAATAGATACATACATATAAACATTTGACTAATCGTACTCAACTGGTGCTTCTAACTACGCCTACCCCAGTGTACCTGACCTAAGCCTAATACGTGGGCGGGGATAGAAAGTAGCAGTTTAAGTTAAGTTTGTTTTGCCAAGTGACTGACTCAAGAATTCTCTGCAAGGGGTTATTCAGTTCCGTACCTTGAATCTAGGATGATTGAGGGATGGTATCTCTCATCTTTGGTCTCGATATTCCAGGCTGCCTGCAAGGGCTGCTCGGAAGCGCCGGAGCTGGATTTCTCGTCAGGAGAAAGGCAGCGTCTCGTTCTCAGCGCGTCAGGAAGGCGGGGCAGCGTCAGTGGGCTTTGCTCTCTGCTGAGCTTCGGCAAGTCTCGCTGCTCCGATCTCGTCACCACCGCGTGTGTTTGCTTAAGGCAATATCGGTAATATTTATACCTGTAAGGTGCCGAGATTGACGTAAGGATGGACATAGATACGTCAATAAGGATGTCATACGAGCTGGTCGTTAGCACATTCTTTTACTGAAGTTCTTTGAGAAATCAAAACAATGGCCGCAGGGATTTTCCCAGGTTGTCATAGGTTTGATTTGTTTTGAGAACTCCGTATGCCTTATCAGGGGCTGGAGGAATATTGCTTGCCTAATTAGATGGCAAGCGTTATGACCTAATCAGATAACGCGCTCCTGTGCCGTGGTCTGGCGTAATCAGATAACGGTTTCTGCATCATGGGATGGCTGCTAGTTAATTTGTTAACCAGAATAGGGTCAGGAATAGGGGGATCGATACAGAACCTATAGGAATACATCACACTTCAGGATCTGACTCCGGTTCTAGTGACTCTGATACCCCAAATACAGCTGGCCCTCAGTATAGAGGGGGCGGTCAACAACGGAGATTCAACAAAAGAAGAGGGATGCAGGGCAATTACCAGAACCAAGGCCCATGGTGGCCCCCTGGGCCCTGGGGTTTCCAACCACCACCCTATGTTCAACAAATGCACCCTTTTCCACAACATACTCAGTTTTTCTCAGACCCGTCTTTTTTAGGGCAGGGCCGAGGCCGCAGTCGCGGCAGAAGAAGAGGACAACAGACTGTTCACTGGTAGACAGATTCCTCATTTCCCAACACCCGGAGCAGGAGAGTGGCCAAACAGACAACCAGCACAGGGGCGACCGGAACTTAACGGTTAACCTTAGTTCACGCAACTTGACATCTGATGAATGGGATGTGCTGGAAAAAGGATTAGGTTTTGTTCCTACCAATAGAGGTGACCCTTTCGGAACAAGATGTGAGCTTGAAAAAATTTTCAGGAAAGTACGCCTTCATTTCTTTTTTAAGAACAAAGGAGAAAATGTTACCACAGAAGATGAGCGTTTGACCAACACAGGACTACGTCCCAAATCGACATTCACTCCTCTCACACATCAGGTTCCCTCACAGGTGATAACGTTCGAACAAGCTGTGACACATGACATCATGGCCCTGTATGATATTAATCAACGTAATTTTCAGAACCTCTCGACTAGAGAAAGAAACGCACTTACCAGTCTGTCCAATGATCAATCCATAATTATAAAACCAGCGTAGGGGGTGCCACAGTAATCATGGACATGGTTACTTGTTGAGAGGAATGTCTTAGACAATTGAAGAACACCAAAGCCTATTGGCTGCTGTCCAGTGACCCTACTCCTCGACTGCTCACAGAGATCAAGACTCTGGTGGATGAAGGAAGTGCAGAAGTGTGGATTTCACCCCAGGAAGCAAGATTTCTGGTAACACCCAACCCGGTCATGCCCGGCTTCTATTGTCTACCAAAAATACATAAGGCAACTAGACCTCTACCAGGACGCCCGATCATTTCAGGGATTGGCTCCCTCTAGGAACCTTGTTTTTGAGGCCTCTCGTCAAAGAGGTGCCTACCTATTTGTAGGACACAGCTGATATTCTCAGACTTCTTCCAGAGGTAGAATTCAACGTCGCAACTGACCTGCTGGTCAGTTTCGACGTCGAGTCCCTTTATACCTGCATACCTCAAGAGGAGACCCTTGAAGCAATTAGACAACTTCTAACCTCACGCGATCTGGGAAGTATCACTCCTGTAAATTTTATTATGGAGTGTGCCAGACTGGCAATGATGGAGAATTTTTTCAAATTTGAAGATCAGATTTTCCTCCAAACCTCAGGGACATCCATGGGGAGTATTTTTGCCCCTAGCCTCGCCAACTTGTATGTTCACTTGTTTGAACAGGATTGCGTTCTCAACCATGGCAACCCCTTCTTCCATCAGGTGGTGCTATGGAAGAGATACATAGACAATATCTTCCTGGTATGGTGTGGCACTTCCTCTGAGATTAAACTATTTCACAAATGGCTGAATGAACAGAACCAATTTCTTAAATTTACTGTTGAGTTCAGCCAGGAGCATCTTCCATTCCTGGATATTCTTATTTTTCCAGAAGAAGGTAAACTTGAATGTGAACTCTACACCAAACCAATGGCTAGGAACTCTTTACTGGTTTTCAACAGTCACCATCCACGGGCCCTACGAGAAAACATTCCTGTCGGCCAGTTCTTGCGGGTACTTAGAAATTGCTCCTCCAAACAATTGTTTGAGAAACATGCAAAAGTCCTTTCCACGCAACTACAAGAGCGACAATATCCGAAACATCTAGTCAAAAGGGCTTGGAAGCGGGCTTCCAATAACAATCGGGAGGCTCTCCTGGGCAAGCGGCCTGAAAAGTCTCCACTAAATAGGCTTACTTTTGTAAGCACATTTAGTGTTCTCTCGAACAAAATTCAACAAACAGTACGCAGGCACTGGAGCATTCTGAATGTAGCAGATGCTAGTGTCCCACCCCCTTTGTTCTCTTTTAAGAGAGTATCAAACTTACGCGACAACCTAGTTCATACAAGACCTAGAGGACAAATAGCGGACAGTACCAACACACTTTGGATTCTCCCGCCAGTCCAGGGCCAATACCCTTGTGGTTCTTGTAGTGTCTGCCCTCAGACCTACAAAACAGATAAAGTGGACCTTGGCATGGGTAAACCCTGGCTACTCAAGAAGCACAAAAATTGTAACTCGGAGAGGGTTATTTATATGATAACGTTTCCCTGTTCACTCAGGTATATTGGTCACACAACCCGCAAAATAAAGCAAAGGTTCAGTGAACATAAGAGTACTATCCGGTGTCACAAACATTCTACCCACCTGACCAATCACTTCTTATCCCTGAAACATACAGCTGAAGATATGAGGTGGGTGATCCTAGAACACCCCTTCATTCCATCACACATAAGCGATGTTTCGAGATTCTTATTTGTAAAAGAGCAGAAATGGATCTTCAAATTGAGAAGTGATAGCAAAGGCCTGAACGATGATATTCCGTGGGCATCACTGTAGCAGAGTACACATATATGCATTCCACATACAATTAGCCCTGGTACCCAGTGTAGGATTAAATCTACCATGCTGTCACTCTTGGCAAACTACGTACCCCAGCGAGCTTTTTCGTATTCAATTTCTTATTCAATATAAGCTATATCTCTAAAGTTCAAATTTTAATTTTCATTAGCATAATGCATGCGCTATAAACTAGACACTGTTGTCCAGCATAATGCTACTGCTTGTCAGTCAAATGCATCCTGCATTTTGTTCCTTCTATTCTATTAGTCCTGGTACCTAATCTAGTATTCAATCCACTCTGCTGTATTTTGTATACTAGTAGTTTATTCTGAGTCACTACGAGCTACATCATTAAAGTTTAAATTTCATTTGTTTAACGCATGCGCTGTACACTAGACACTGTTGTCTAGTACAGTGCTTAAACGCGCTAGTCAAACGCATGCCGCATAATATCCTCATTCGCTAGATGCCGGGTAGTTAAGATCTTTGGAAACAGCCTTGCAATACGGCGCATGCGTGAGAGATTAGTAGCTCTCCTTGGGCTCTAAGCCACTACAAATGCGATGTTCATCGTGACGCGCATGCGCTGTTTACATACATTCTACAGCGCATGCGTCAGAGATTAGCAAGCTCACTATCACGCACCCGCATACATGGACATAACGCGAGTTATCTCGCAACCAATTAGGCCCTAATTGAAGACTAATTTACAAATTCAGTCACGTAAAAATAGCATGACGACGTGCCCTACCGTCACCTCCACTTCCTCTCGGATGCCAGAGTGGGGTACAGACGGATAGGTAGGTTCCAGGCATTTCACTGCAGAATTTCCATCTGAGCAGTACCAAGCCCTTGTTTCCCCATGGAGGGGAAATCTACTTGGTCCACCATCAGCTATGATACCTTGGGATCTTGACTACAATCTATTGTGGCTTTCCTAAGGACATTTTATATTTTATATTTTATATGTTTAATTTAGAAAGCTTTCAGTAACATATAAATATGTGTCAGGGGTCTTTTTGTCATACATCTTTATCCTGACCCATCTTCTTCCTCATGTATGGAACAGTTTTCTACACCATTAGCTGATTCCTGCATTCACCGAGCCTCTCTGGTCAATCGAGAGGTGTCCATATGAAATGACTAGGTTTGAGTTTATGTAATGATTGTTTAGCCACTAGGCTTGGCATGACAACACAATGTATTGATCATGTCCCATTTTTATTTTTACATAATAGAGCGGGCCTTATATTCCCGAGCGGTTGCCGGGGGAGGTGAGGCTATTCCCCACAAAAAGATGGGTGAGTATTTCATTCTACAATTAAACTCAAATCAAATAGATTTAATAAAACGAAAGCTAAATCAACTTTTGTTTAGCGGAGTAGATGACTTCTCCGTTGGTGTGTTTTCTGTACAGCTGCTTGATGATCACGGGGATATATACAAGCAACTATGTATATCATGTATTTGTGCAATTCTTTCTCCTTTTCTTCATTTACAGGAAAGGATAACATGTTCTTCTCCACCAGTATACATTGGGGCTCCAAGTTCCTGGTAGGATGATTTGAATTATACTAATACACATTTATACTATTTTCACGGGTTTCAACTTTTTGCAGTTGCTTTACATCCTCTGGTCCTGAAGAAAGCTGGACAGTGTTTTCCATTTGGCTGAAACATGTTGACCTCTCTGCACAGCGCCATGGTATAGTTATATTTTCAGACTATTAGGCGTCATTTTAACCTTGACACTTGGATAAATTCTGATTAAACTATTTTTCTGTCCTAGTAGTCATTTTAAATTGTCACACTCACTTTAGCACTGCACTCTATCAGCACCATTAGAGAAACACCTAGGTAGAGTTCAGCTTTGGTATCCATCTCCGCACCATCATTTGATGGAGTGGGCGTTGCATGGATCCATAATTCAAACCCACATGATGATGCTCCGCCAAAATGATGGGCTGATGGGAGTTTCTCAGCCAGGTGTTATCCTTCTGGTTGCTGTATAGTTTCTAGTTTTCTTGAGTTTCTAGTACAGGATTCACACATACATTCTTATTTGACTGGACATCTCTTCTTTTGTTGTTGCTACATTTGTTAGTGCCTGGATCATTCCATATGTACATGGTTAGTGACAGGATGATTAGAGTACTGCAAAGAGAGTACATGGTGAATGTATAAGTCTTAGGATATTGGAGCAGTGATTGGATAAGTACCCGGTGCGGACAAGGTTATTGAAAGACTGTTCACGGAGTGACAGGGGGAATGCTGGAGTTCATAAGTACTGCTCTGGCGATTGTAGCAGTGAATATATTACTGCCTGGGACATTGCTAGAGTGCACCATGCACTCTCCTTGCAACACTCTAATTATCCAGTTACTACCCATGTACTCATGCAATGTCCTAGGCACTAACTCATGCAGTGCTACAATCCCAAGAGCACTACCCATGCAGTCCAGCAATACCCCTGGCACTCCCTATGCATTAGTCATTCAATGGCCTAGGCACTAACATGTTCACTGCTACAATCCCCAGAGCAGTACCTATGCACTCCAGCATTCCCCTTGTCACTCCTTGAGTACTCTTTTAATCATCTTGTCAGCACTCTATACGTATCCATCACTGTGCCAATACCAAACCACTTACAAATTTACCATGTAGTATCTTTGCAGCACTCTAATCATCCAATCACTAACCATGTATTTATGCAATGACCCAGGCACTAACAGATGTAGTGCTACAATCCCCTGAGGACAACCTACGCAGTCCAGTAATTTATTTATTTGAAAAGTTTTATATAGTGCTGGTTAGACCCGGAGGTATCGGAGCCCTTTACATGAGTTACAGCGAGTTACAGGTTACATAGTTACATCACTTAAATCAGAGTCACGGGGGAGGAGGAGGGGAGGGAGGATATACACAATGGGAGAAACGAGGAAAACAATGTCAAATGTCCGACTTGGTAGGAGACGGCCGAGGGGGTGAAACCAGGGCCAGACTCCTATTTAGCTGCATGTGACAGCTCCACCGGGCATCGGCCAAGGTTGCTTGTGCATCGAGGTGAGTACAAACAGTTTTGACTCCCATGGGCCGTTGTCAAAGGTCCAACAGAAGTTCAGTGGAACGTTATTTATGAGTTATATATAGTGCTGGCTAGACCCGTAGGCATCAGAGCACTTTACATTAGACTACACAATGTTACAGAGAATGAAAACAAATACACATTACATCAAAAAGTAAGCAACACATTGGGAGAGGAAAGAAAGGTGAGGCAAATAGAGAGGAGGGGGGAAGGGGGACGTGTGAAGGGGAGGATGAGGGAAAAGACGGCCGGAGAGACAAAACGACGGCAGGAAAGACGAAAGGAAGTCTGCCCAAAGACCGACTGGGACAACAAAAATCCAGGAAGGAGCACCAGAGACATGAATGTTCAAAGTTTTAAATAAAAATAGCGCAGTAAAGTGCCAACCACTGGCAACTGGTCAAACTAAACTGGGACAAAGTATGGTTTAGGGCTGACTATGATGGAGCATAGATAGAATTTAGAGACCTGGATCATTCTTTTTGGAAGTTTTCCCTTCTGACTTATGGAAATAGAAGTCAAAGTTCCTCAGCGGTGCAAGGCAGCAGGCTGTGGCCAAGATGGGTTCCATGAGTTGGATAGCCGTCAGAATAAGTCCGATGAAGCGATTGACTTTTGGTGGGAAAGCTCCAAATGGGAGAAAGTAAAAATGTGTGCTGAAAGCAGGTCCATTCCCGACCAGATGCTTTAGGCACCTTTACCAGGTGAAGATTTCTGCCTTCGGGCTTAGTGACTGTGTTGGATCTCAGATTCTTCCTATGGGGAAAGGTTGCAAGAGGTGGACAAATAAGGATCAAGTGTCTAAGTCCCTGCTTTTATGGTTAGGCATGAAAAATACACTCTGACACTTTTGTAGGGGGCCAGGACCTTAGGACACCACTAAGAGGTTTGGATTTACAGTTCCCTTCTTTACCTACTTGACAGAACATTTCTTCCTCTGTTCAGAGCTCCCCATGCCCACCCAGATGTGTGGCTAGGATAATGGGAAAGCCCTCCCTTGTGGTCACTTTAAACCAGTCCTTGGGTAGTTTCCCTCTCTACTGAATTTGGAGGCAAGCTGGCTATGAGGACAGAGGGAATACAGGCTTAGGTGTGAGCTACATCTGCCAATGAATAGGAAGGCTTCCATGGAACCTCAGGAAATGGCTTGGTGCAGCTACTAGGCCATTTTACTCTGTGATAAAAACATCTCCTCACACTCCAGCTCTTCATCCAATGTATGTGAGCAATACCCATCTCACAACAAGAGGGACCTTGATAGGTGACACTGAACACCTGCAGAAAGATACTTTTGGGACAGGCAAGAAAATGACAACTTTCTAAAAGTGCTATTTGTAAAATTGCAATATAAAATCTGACTTGAACATTACATTTGGGTTTAAATTACTATTAAAGTTAGTCCTTGAATACTATTTCTAGTGACCCCAAACCTGAGGTATGGGCATAATGTATTACAATGTAATTCAGTGCTTTTTATAGGAGGACCAGCTGCACCACAGTGAAAAACGATTTTGGAGATTTTCTCCATCAGCCCATACAAAACACAACACTATTTACTTTTCAAATGTCATGTCCAGTGGCATGCAAGGCCTACATTAGCATTAGGTGTGACTTATAAGCATTAAAACAAAAGGTTTAGGCTTAGCAAAAGGTTAATTTCACAAAGTCAAATTGGCAGTTTCAAAAATCCCTACCCAGGCTACAGGGTATAACAAAGTGCCTTGTTTGCATGGCTAGCCCCCACACTTTTTGCCGGGTTTTGATGTGGTTTCAGATATAGAGCACAGGGTCCTTGCCAACCACATACCCTGTGCCAGTGCTCCTTCCATAAAACAAACTCCCAATCGGTACGTATGAGCCCTTAAAGCCCCTAGTAAATTGTACCCTGGGCGCCTAGGGCCAGAAAGCTGAAGAGAGTCCCTTGGGACCCACCACACTGGGACCATGCCACTACCTTTGCAGCCTGCATGCCCCTATGAGGAAGAGAATGATAACGTTGACATAACACCCTGACTGGCCACCAGGCCAGCTAGCACTGTCTGACAGCATAGGTAAGCCACCCCTCTAGTCGGCCTCACAGCCCTAAAGCTGGGTGCACTATACTACAATAATGGGCACCATTTCCTAATTTGATAAATGCCAGTGCAACCATAGAGAGTACCAAGGCTGGAAACTTGACAGCTCAAGTTCCAAAGCATCACGATGGCGTCACTGAATGCAGTAGTGTCTGGTACCAAACTACTCCTTTCAATAAACTGATGCCAGAGTGATATTTATTGTACCATGAACGCAAGGGTACCTCATAGGTGTTTCCTGAATTCCTACCAACCCTGTTGTGGTCTCTGACTGTCTATAGGCAGCCAGCTACCATCAGACATGTTTCTGGACCCCTGGGTAGAGAGCCCCTGCTCTCTAGGACCAGAATCATTGCACGTCCTGGGCAAAGGTGTCATGCCTCCTGCTCCAGGATGGGCCAGTGCTCGACTAAGGGAAGCTTCAAAGGCCTGTCACCTTTGTAATGCCACCCAGCCTATACTGCAAGCAGCAGATGGCAGCCCCTGGATTACACCCCCACTTTGGTTGGGAAAGCCGTCAGGAAAATTAAAAAAAGATAGGAGGTGTGTTCACATTTGCCAACCCCACCCCTAAGATGGAGGAAAGCGAGGTGAAGCACAACTTTCAGTACCCACCAACTTCAATATAGGAGTACCTCACAGATCAGGGCTAGGCCTATGCCCCCTCCCATAGGAGGGTGGCACAATAGAGGGCGTTGTCACCATAAGTAAGGTGTCCATTGGCCCTACTTGCTACTCCCTAAAACGTCTCCTAAATTTAGTATTCACGTGGTTCCCCCAGACCTGACCCTTAGATTCGATAGACCAAAGAAGAAGACAGAAGATGACTGCTGCCGGCCAGTAAATGAACCCCTGCGGACAAACCCCTACAAGGACCCCGCTACCTGCAACTGGTTGGACCTCTGCAGCTTCTGTTCTTTCCGAAACTCTCCAAGGCCTCCAAGAAATCCCAGACACTTTCCACCTTCAGAAAAGTGTCAGGAACCTCCCTTTGGACTAGTGGCTCTAGTCCCTCGCATCCTCTGGTATGAAAACCACAGTGGTGAGAACCGATCCTTGGGTTGACATGAGTCACTGCACCCAAGGAACTCGGGAACTGCAGTCGTGAGGACAGACCCTTGGATTGATGTGACTCACTGCTACTAAAGAACTTCCGGACCACAGTGGTAGAGGACCGGCACTTGTGTTGATGCAACTCTACTCGGTCAGAAGAACACCTTGCAGAAGGAAGGCCTTCACAACCTCGTGGGATCCTCTCGGCCCTATGACCTGAGCTGTGCCCAGCCCTTTCCCCGAAAGTCCGTACCCTTCTACCATTGGCACTGCAAGCCTCCTCCTGCTCCTCTTGTACTACCTGCCCAACCGCAACCTCCCTCTGACTGTCCAATAATGGCAGAGCATCTCCATACGATCGACAGCAGCCATTTACTGTGACGGTTTGTTGAAAACCAACCGGTTTCATTGCTCTCCCCAGACTGCAAGGGTAAATCTCATCTCCCGGTATACCCCGCCTCAGCGTAGATACTGAATCCCACAGCTCTTGGGTGTCCACAGTGCTCTAAGACCAACATTGCCCGCACTGTTGGCCTGAGACACCCAAAGACTGGACTAGGACTGTAAGTGGTATACGGACCTGTTACACCGCTCAATTGTTTTTCTCCACAGGATATTATGAAACTGCTCTGAATTTTGCACTGTCAAACATCTGAAACCTGAAAAGTATTTTTAATGAGAACCGTACATACCGTAATGTGAGGACCTTGGTCTTAAAAATAAAATCTAAACAAAGTATAATTTACTTAAATCGGTCTGGATCGCCTTCTTGAGTCGTGTATCCATTATTGATCACTGTTGTGCAATAAATGTCTTACACTCCTCTGTGTTAGGCCTAGGACTGCTTGAACAGACTGCCACAAATAGGGTTTTACATTGAGACCTGTGCACTTTTGGGGAACCCCTGGACTCTGTGCATGGTATACCACCTGGTTACAATATCTTATACAGAGCTAGATTCCTACACAGGGGCAGAAGACATGATGCATATTTTCACTTTAATGGTGGCATACTATCTGCTGCAGTCCACTAATGATATTTACCTTACAGGTTCTGGGTAGCCTTTGGTTCCATGAACTAGGAAACAATACTCAAGTTACATATGTCACTTAGGACTGTAGGTCATTTCAACATGTTTAGGGGTTGTAGTACATGCACTGGAGCCTGGTTAGCAGTCCCCAAGTGTTTAGAGTAAAACGCACCATTCCAGACAAAATGGAGGTGATCTTGCAAAAAATGTCATTTTCCTATGGATAAAATTGTGGATAATGTCATGATGGGTCTCCTTAGTAGAACAATACATGATCAAATAAAGCAGCGTTGTGATTACCTTATTTTTGGTGGCAAATGAATTGTTAATGGACCATAAATCGTATGACATCATAATGAGTCTTCCTCGTCGAACCAAACCTGATCAAAGAAAGCAACAGCCTCATTGTTGATGATTCATCAGTGGTCATGGGTCAATCTAGTGAATGCTGCCATGATCGGTTTCAAAATGACTAGGATGCCATCATACAAAGCAGAATTCTGTTATCCTCATTAATGGTGATACATGATTGATAAATAGATCTTCTAATGAATAATGTCACAGTGGATCACCAATGTTCAACTAGACCTCTTACAATAAGGCAACATTCTTCTATCCTGATTGTGTGTCATGCAGGATTACATAAGGGACCAGTTAGCTACAGTTCCACAATGGTCTAATAAATGACAAAGGGGTTTCTGATCTCATAATTACTTATGTAGGATTGGAGAGATGGACCATAAATGAATAATCTAGCATTGGGTCTTGGAACAAAATGAGACCATGTTAAAAAAAATGTACATTCTGGACGCCTCATTTCATGTGAGGCTAGTTTAAAGAGGCCCTTGCGCCATTGGAATGTCACTTTTTGTGACGTTCTGTGGCGCAGAAGCCTGCGTGATGTTTATCAGGCAGCACTAAGCCACTTTTTTTGGCATAATGCTGCCTGATAAATATCAGTACCTTTAACGCAGTGTTCTGCGTTAAAGGGGCGTGCAATGGCTGTTGTTGGGGGCGTTCCCAGCAACATCCATGGCCTTTTGACATTGCCCTGGGGAGGCGTAAGGGAGGCGCAACAGGGAGAAATGTCTTTATTTCTCCTCATTTCTCCTTTTTCTATGTGTGCTACATTCTGCAGCACACGCAGAAAGAGGAAAAGCCTCTTGTGATTTTTTTTGTACAGAGAGGTTTCCCTTCCTGTACAAAAATAATCATGCCCACAAGGCATGCACCCTTGCACCATTGTGCAAAGGTGCCTGCATTGGTGCTCGGCAGCCCACTATGCGCGGGAACAGGGGAAAAGGACAGGAATGCGCTGTATCTTAAAAATACGGCGAATTGCTGCCCTTTTCCTTTGCCGTAGGGAGGCGCAGCAGGAAGGCCTGCTTCGCCTCCCTACGGCAAAACCTCATAAATGAGGCCCTTGGTATTTTTTTCTTTTGAGTGGATGCCTTCTTAAGTCTCCCTTTTACCCATGGAATACAGTACAAAACATCTAACATGACATATTTGAGGTGACATTTTTACAGTCTGGTTTAGAAGTTGGGCTTTTGCCGTTCATCGTACAACTTGCTTCCTGCACAATTTTGAGGTTTTCGTGATGGACAGAACCATATGTTGATAAATTGTCTAATTTTGGCTGTGAAAAAACATACGCATAAGCAATCCTTTTGAAATAATAGTTCAAATCTTACTCCCAGATTCTCCATGTACCCCTCTGTCGCTATCTTGGAACCATTTAAAGATCTGTTTTGGGTGTATCAATGAGGACCAGTCACTTGCGAGAAATTCAGAAGGATACAAATGTGGAACAATGTAGTCAATAGATTACTGGAAAGCTCATCACGTTCATCTGAAGCGATGACAAAAATTTGTCTCTAATTTTCAAAAACTAAGATACATTGGTTTGAAATGGCATTATAGAAATTAATTACTCTCTCCATGATTAGACAGTTGCGGGCAAATATTCTGGTTCCACAAAGAAAGATACATACAAAGAACACAATTTCAGAGTTCTATGGAAAACAATCTCTCCCTATGAAAGAAAGAAAATACCCTGCCATGGGCTGGCACACAGCAGGCTCTCTATGTTTGAATGCTCTGTTTACTCTGACACACATGTGTAAGCCTAACTGCCTCCGGATATGGAGCACTGTATATAAAATTGTTTCTTTCTGGAACTCATATCCCTAGATTACCGGCTATCCCAGAAAGCCTTCTCCAACTATACTTCTTAAACCCTTCATGAAAATGTTACCTTGAATTTCTTCTTATTAATTACCTCCTTTCTTTCTTTAGAGTGACAATCTTCTTATGTTATATCCTCTGCATGCCTTCTATTTCTAGGTATACCCTTTTTTTCATTCTCATACCAGTCATCCTTAGTCTCTCATAGTGTAGTTCTGTAATCATTTCGTAGATCACACCTCTCCTTTTTTAAACCCCTAACCTTTCAACCTAACAATGTCTAACCTCTTCCAGCCTACCTATCTCACCAACCATTTGCTTGAAACTGCAAAACCACCATTAGAGACCAAACATAAGTTTAATTTACCACAAAGAAATTAGTCTGATGGCTCAAGAACGGCTCAGGTCACAAGAGGTCTTGGGGCATGTGTGTACAACTGGTTCATTGCGAACTAGGCCTGGAGGCTCAGGAGCAAGTGGGTTTTGTCAACTGGGCTAGATTAACAAAGATGCACCTCACGGTCAGAGACAAACAGCTAGAAGAGAAGAAATCAAGCTAGCTGGCCCTATCGATGTGGGTCTTGAGGGTTGCTTGATTCTGCTGCTGTGAGTGTCTGGTATGAACAATCAGGATCTGTCTTTGGTGCAGGGTGTCCTGTAATGTTGGGGTTGGTCCTGCAAGGTTCCATTTGGTCTTAGTATCTTCAGACTTGGTGGGGCAACAGATCTGATCTTTCAGAGCATGAGTACCTTCGCCTGGTCATTTGTGGCATTGATCGGGCAGGGGAGCTGCAAGGCGGTGGACCAGACTTGTCTTCTTAGTGCCTGTATACTGCAGGGTAATAGGCCCTTTACTCCAGGGGAGAAGTTTCATGTTTGTTGAAATGCTGGCAGGCTACCCAAGCCTTTGGTAGCTCTCCAGCTTGGAGGATGAGTCACTCTGTTGCGAATGTCAAGAGAGGGCTTAGAACAGCGCCACAGTCCAAAGTTCTGCTGCAATTCTCGCCAGGCAGTGACTCTTCTTCATCCTTCTTCTGTTGATCCATCAAATCTGAGTTCTTTGGTTTAGGGGTGCCATAGAAATACTCATTCATGGGGAGCGGCATGTAGTAGCCAATGGGCTACATACCTTGGGTTGTCCACACCCTCTATGTCATTATTATTATTATTATGAAAACACATGTAAAGTGCATGGCTACCCGGAGACATCCCAGCGCTAGCAGTGTTACACAAGAACAACTTTCAGGATGGCTTATGGTTGATGCACAATATTCTGGTAAAGCCAGGTTTTAAATTGCTACCGAAAGGAAAGATGTTGTGTCACAGATCGCAGTTGAACAGGAAGGATATTCCAAAGCCTAGTGACATTGTATGAAAACGAACGGCCTCACTATCTTTCCTTTTTTTATACAGGGTTCTACAGCCAAAAATAGATTGGCTGATTGTAGCCATTCTCTAGGGTGATAGAATGAGATAAGGGAGTGGTTGATCTGGGGGCCTTTGCCTCAATTTGTCTTATGGGCTATGGAACGGGATGTAAACGTTATTCTTTCGCTTGTTAGCAGCCAATGTAGGGTATTCAATGCTTGGCGGACAGATTGGGTTCTTTGAATGTTAAGTAACAGCTGGGCTGCACAATTTTGTGTTATTTACAGCTTTCTTATGGTTGTCTAAGAGGCCTCTAAATAGAGGGATTTACTGTAGTGCAGGTGGGAAAGGACCAAAGCCTGGACCATCAATCTCCGGCTGTTAAAAGGAAGCAAAAGAAGAAATTTTCGTAACATTCTAAGATTGTCATAGCATGTGGCTGCTAGTTTCACTGCTTGATGGTCAAACTTGAAGAATTTGTCAAGCCACACACCTAGGATTTTAACCCTTGCCTTAGGGGTAGGAGGAGAGCCAAGACATGTTGACCACACTTGTCCCGACTCTTGAGTACCTTATTGCCCAGGAGCATCGGCTCTGTTTTGGCTCCTTTGAGCTTAAGGAAGGAATAATCCATCCATTTTGACACTTTTTCTAAGCATGCATCAGGGGAGGGTGGGATGTTCTGAGGGTGATTCAAAGAAAGAATCAATTGGGTGTCACCTGCATAGTTGACTATATTGATCCCATAGGATAGAACAATATCTGCAGGTGGTCTCATAAATATATATTAAACAAAGTGGGGCTCAGTGAGGAGCCCTGCAGCACTCCACATTTAAGTTCTGCTGTTTGAATCCCTGGCGTACCTTGGTGTGGACCCACGTTTGCTTCTGCTCGCCGCTCCTGTCCTGTTGCCGCTACTCCCCGCTGCTGGCGCCATTGGTCATCGGGCGTAGCAGCCGAGAGGGAGAGGCACAGGACTACATTTCCCAGGTGCTGTCACTAACTCCACGGCTCTAAACGCGCCTGGAGGCGCTTTAAAACAACGTGGCATTACCCGCATCGCGGGATGCGCGCGGGACTAGCCGGAATGAGCCCGGGCAGAGGGCGGGCCGTCTGTGGCCATCAGGGGCTGCAGGAGGCTGGGCTGGGCCCATCCCTTAACGTCTATCTTTTGTTTGTTGGAACTACTTTTCTTGATTGCAGCTTCTAGTAAGTCAGGGTGGTGTGATATTGGTGGTATTACACACATAGCACACCGTAGTTACACGTCTGTAGCACTTTGTCGTTGATTTTGGACACATTGCTTATATTTTAGATTACTGAACACTGAGCCACTCATTGCTCTCCCCGAGTACCTAGGATGTCTACAGATATATCTAACTCCCTACCATCTACTGTGGGGGTTTCTATACTTGGCCCCTTAGACAAGTACTTTGCAAGGGCTACCAAAGAAATAGACAAAGAACTTATGCTAGTGGAGAAACGTGCGGAGCGCCGGTTCTCCATTGATTTACTTAAAAAAAAAACTTTGCTTTCGCCCCAGAAGGTACTTACATCTTTACAACCTGATAACACAAGTATCTTGGGAGCAGATGCTGAGTTATTTAGCACTGACAACATTCCACTTATTTTTCAAGATCATATTACATCTCCTGTTCAAATGGACATCACTAATGATAGCACTGTAAATGGCCCTTCTGCAAATTCCAACTGTTTAATAGATTTGAACTCTCCCGTGGTCTTGGACCTTGTCTCCCAACCTCAGTCAATTTCTTCTAATCAACCAACTAACACTGAAGCTCCAACAGAGACATTTCCATCAGTCACTGTTAGTGTGACTAAAGACAACTCCAAGAAACCCCCGAGGGCATATCGCTCTCCACCAAAGAAAAGAAGGAGAAAAGGCAGGTTTAATAAAGGGGAAAAGACTTTATGTGGCATCCCTTCTCCGGCTGACCCCATGGATAAACCACCTGGTCAACCAGAGAGGGATGTATTAATAGGGACCCAAACAACATCTCTTTTGGGAGAACAAACTCCGTTGACCAAAGAGACAATGGAAATGTTTGAACGTCACCTAAAATCTCTTTTGCTCCCACTAATAGAGAGAGTCAGAAGCCTAGGGGAAAAAATGTATTGCATTCTGGCAGCTTCTCGCCTTAGTGCAAACTCCAACCCTGTCAAACTTAAGGAACCATATCTAATAAATAATCAGTCAACCTCTAAAATATCGAATACAAGTGGTCCACGAAAAGAGAAACAAAACCCAATACTTAATGGTGAATTGCTCCCCTAAACTCTATCAAAACGACGGTTGTAGATGACATATATAAAGAGAAGCATATGCCAGCTCCTAAAAAACCGCCTCCACCCACCAACTTTCCAACTACGAAGCCAGGGATAACAAAAACCCAGAGAGTAAATTCAAATCGTAGGAACATAGTGGAACTACCCCCAGAGTCAGTTAACTATGTGATCATTCTAACTGGTGTCCCAATTATTCCTACCGGAAATACTGAATACAACGCTAATCTCAAAAATAAAGTTATTTTTTGGTTGCGAAACAACAGACCCCTCCCTTCACATCTAAACGGAGATATAATCTCTGTCAGACATTGTAAATGGGTGGGTCCTAGACCCAAAGATATTGAGGGGGATGTTGTGGTAGTAAATTTTAGGGACCATAGAGTGGTCACGCACATTAGCGATTGGTTTCCAGGAAGAAGCGAAGGAGGAGTTTCAACCCGTAACTTGAGTTATTTTTATCCTGAGGCTCTGTTAATACCCCCTAATCATCCATCAACCTGTCGAAATGTTAATTCTTTAAATTTAGCCCACCGTGCTTGACACTCTTCTTTTTCTGCTAATTACACAAATATTTTTTCCCCTTTCCCTCCACGTCAACGTCCTCTCAATTATTGTCCTCCATCTAATAATTTTTGCTATTCTTTTAATCCCAATGAATATTGGAATATCCCGCTACAAAACTTATACGAACCTCTATCTGGGCTTGATTCAAATGAATGACTCGACCTGCCACTTTCTGTTATAGAGGTCACCCAAGATTGCATGAGTGTTTTTGATACATTAGATGAAGCAAAAGAAACCGTTCCTTTTTCTGTCACCTCTGCATTTCCAACTAGTATGGCTGAGTTAGAAATTGATTTGGGGAAGGAATGTTGTCTACCTCTAATTGAGCGGAATGGGACTCGCAATGATACCGCTTGTCAATTGAACTTGCATGACATAGAGACCTTTTCTTCCCCTACAGAAGTAAATGATGAGCGGGCAGGGATGGGGGGCTTGTTGTGCGATGCCACTTCTGTGTTGTCTATTCGTACCAATTCAGATATTGGAATGTGCTTAAGTCCCCTCATAAATCATCCAGAAATTGTTATGGAGGGGACTGGTGAAAATGTAGAACCTGTTAATATTGTATCCTTGTCTGAAAAATGTGCTCCTATGGACCAGGAAAAAACAGTGGTTTGGCATACTACCCCCATAACCACACCCACTTACACTTTCCATCCCATACTCAGCTGGAACGTAGCTGGTCTTGCGTCAAAAACTGCTTTGCAATCATGGTTAGACCTGGTGAATATCCACTCAATTTTATGTTTTCAAGAAACCTGGGCTGCAGACCCGGTGCACCTACTAGGTTACCAGACCTTTCATGCTCCGGCCCTGGTGACTCACCACGGCAGAAATAAGGGTGGTCTAGCTATATACATTAGTGTTAACAGTGGACTAACAGTGCTGACACACATTCCCAAAGACTGCTACCAGATAGTTGTTATTGCTTGGGGAAGTTTCCTCAATCTTATCATAGTAAATTTTTATAATAACCTAGCCTCAGACGTCCTAAACCAAACATTAAGTGATTTATCCCATGCGGTTGTCACATTAAAAGAATCAACTTCTAACGAGTGTATGATTGCCTGGATAGGTGATTTTAATTGTAACACCTGCCAATGTGGACCAAAGGAACTCTGTGGCTTAGATTTTTCAATGGATGATACCTTGAATCATTTTACCCATTCAAAAATAGGGGATAGTTTAAACAGTTTTCTTTTTAATTTTAATTTGGAATATGTAAATGAACTATGCTCACCGCCCATACCCTTCCAAACTACCTTCCATGGAAGAGGCTCAAATACAGTGATTGACTTTCCCCTTTTTTCAAAATCACATGCCTCCCTACTCTTTCCTTGTGGAACACCTTGGATGGTGTTTACGGAGACCATTACGCCTTAACGTTTAGTTTAAGAAAGCAGATAGAGAGGTCACAAACTATGCCAAAGACTATTAATTATCAACCACATATCTCCATGGGAAGAACAAATGGCTATACCATCGAATGGGACAAATTGGTCCCTGAAACATTTTTTAAAAATGTTATATCCAAAAGACGATCGGAGATTGACATCTGTCTATCCCCTCTAGAAGACCCTCTAAAAATACTAGGCTCCTTCACTAAAATTCAGAAGACATTAAAATCTTTATTGTCCCGCCAACCCAAAGTTGGTCCCAATAAAAATAGAGGTTGGTTTGATAACTATTGCACCTCTGCTCTTAAGACCCTGAAAAAGGCTTTACATACTACTCCGCGATCTTTAGAGGCTATTAGACAGGCAAGATCCCAATATCGCGGGGCAAGGAAGAATAGACAGAAAGCCTTGAAACAAAATCCTGGGAAGCCTTAACCTTCGCTTCAAAAAACAAATACGCCTCGGCCTTCTGGAAGGCAGTAAACGCCTCCTTTCTACGATGCAATCAACCGGAAAAGCTAGACATTGCTATTAATGGGGACACATGGGTTGCTCACTTTAAAAAACTGTATGATTGCCCAGAGCCAGACGGTATTCCTTCTGAGGGTAGTATTGTACCATTTGTCAATCCCGGTTTCCTCCACTAAAAATTTCCCGTTGGATATTGTTTTTTCATGTGAAGAGGTGAGTTTAGCTATCAGAGAAAGCCCGTCTGGAAAGGCACCGGGCCCGGACTTAATACCAATAGACGTTTTTAAAGCCAAACTAGATTTCTGGGCACCAATGTTAGCTCTAGTGATGAATTGTGCTAATTCCCATGGTTTAATACATACATGGTCAGAAGCTATAGTGGTCCCCATTTTTAAGAAAGGGGACAGGCACGACCCATCCTGCTACCGTCCAAACTCTCTGATAGACGCCTTAATGAAGGTAGCGGGGCGTATTATACTAAAACGAATGCAAAATTGGATTGAGGAAGCTAATATTCTTTCGATTTTCCAGTATGGTTTTCGACAAGGTATGGGGACGGTTGAGCAGAGTCTCAATTTACACCTTTTAATTTCAAAATACACTGTAGCAAAAAAAAGGAACCTTTTTTATTACTTTCATAGATTTAAGTTCAGCTTTTGATTGTGTTGAACACAAACAACTGTGGGCTGCCCTAGAAAGTCTTGATCTGGATCCCTCAATTTTAAACTTTATTAGAGAACTTTATAAAGACGCTGGAGCGAGGGTTCGCTTTGGACAGCGGGGAGAGTGCTCATCAAGATTTTCGATTAGGAGGGGAGTAAGACAGGGGTGCATTTTGGCACCCCTGCTTTTCTCCCTCTATATAAACAAAATTGGTGACCACCTGAACAACTTTTGCTATGACTACCCCGTCGTACAGGGCCGCCCTGTTCCCATTCTCTTATATGCGGATGACGCCGCAATCTTATCTCGGACCAGCCTGGGCCTTCAAAAGGTAGTCTCTAAGTTCACTTCCTTTATGAGGGAAAAGAGACTGAAGGTTAACATCACAAAGACTTTCTCTATGTCCTGCCGCCAGGGAATTAAAAAACACCCTGTCCTATTTTTATAGAGAACAAAAAAATAGAGATAACTGATCAATTTCCGTACTTAGGGATTTGTTTTTATAGGAAAGCCACTTGGAAAAATGCTATCCTAGCTAGAAACCTAGCCTTTTCCAAGGCCATCGGAGCATTGCCGAACTTTGCAATTAAAATTGGTGGCAGACCTGTTAAAGAGCTGATCGTCATTTATAGAGCCAAATGTGTGACTACGGCCATTTATGGCTCAGGGGTGTGGGGGATCGATTCTGCACTTTGCATACAACAAACTGAGAATCGTTTCCTCCGGTACCTCTTAGGGGTCCCAAAATCAACTCCTAATTATTTTATCCACATAGAACTTGGCCTATCATATATATCAGATCTTATAACGACGGAACCCATCTTCCTATGGCATAAGCTCTGGTTGACCCCTGAAACAACGTTTAATCGCAACACCATATCTGACTGTCTACTACTAGATGGTGTAAAGCGTATTAAATGGTTGGCTGCAGTAGAAAAAATGATGAGTGATATTGGTCACCCGGAGTTTTTAAAAAAAACCCTTACCATGGAATCAATTTCAAGGAAAGGGTTACGTAAAATGGTTATGGATCATCTAGAGATCAAAAGATGGAACACTGAGAAATTAAAAAACTCTGTGCTAGCCTATCAAAATATAACTCCTGAACGGGGTCCACAATTATATCTTCTTAGTGATACCAATTGCTATGCTATAATGCTTTTATCTAGATTTAGAATGGGTTCCTTCTTTCGTCTGATCACATTTCCATCCTGTAATGATTGGTCGAGAGAAGCCTCGCCTTGTCCCTGTGATGATCTTGCCCCCCAATCAAATTTGCACTGCACTTCATTCTGTAAATTTTACTATGTTCCCAGAAAAATTTTGCTCAAACCTATTCTTAAGGAGTGGGGTCTCCGTTCTTGTAGAGAGGCGTTTTTTAAATTACAAAGGATGGAAATCCCGAAATTAATTTATACTCTAATTACATTTTTGAAATTATTGTTGAAATTTAGAAATTCGATGTAAAAATACAATGAGTGTACATATTCTATAAATTGTTTTAGCTCATAGGGCCTGGAGATCCCTATAATTTTAACATTTTAAAGTATTTATTGTATTCTTTATGTATGAACATGACTAATATCCCCTGTTGTTTCCTCATCCAAATTGAAATGATACTGGTTTCTTGTGACTTATGGTTTTATGTGTATTGTAATGTATTGTGTTTTTTATTTTTAAAAATGTATGCTTTTATGATATGAAAAACTTATATCAAAATAAAGCTCAATTTGATTGAAGTGGTAGGCTATCAGAGACCTTATCTTCTTCAAAAACCTGGAAAGTTCTATCCACAAGGAAGGATTGTAGCCAGGTGATTGCGCTTTCCGCAATTCCGGCGTTCCTTAGTCTGTTTATAAGCATGTCATGATTGACTGTCTCAAAGGTGGAACTTTGATAAAGCAGAATAATAACTTCTGATCCTCCCTGTTCGAGAAGTCTCTTGCATTCTTCAAACACATTGAGCAAAGTGGTTTTCGTACCATGAAGAGATTGGAATCCTGTTTGGGTTGAATGAAGTAGATTGTGAGTTTATAAAAACTGTGACAGGGTCCAGTTAACATGTTTTTTTAGAATCCTACTAATACCTGGAAGGAGGGAAATTGGACGGTATTTAGCCTGGATGTCAGGGTCTTAATTGGACTTTTTTAAAAGAGCTATTACCATAGCGCATTTCCAAAGCAAAGGTATTGGTCCTGTGGCAAGGGAAAGATCAATCACTTCTAGAAGAGTAGGGAGTACAACTTCCACTGTCTTAATTATAAAGCAGAGGGGTACCGGATCAGAGGGGGTACCCAATTTTACTTGGAAAGGATATCTGCTAGCTTGTCCATACTGAGGACAGGGAATTTCTCCTGCAGATGTTCAACATGGGGTGGATGATTATCATTATTAAGAGGGCTGCCTGGGGATGAAATACAGGAAAAGGTATCATAGATATCTTGTGTTTTTGTTTTGAAAAATCCCGCAAATTTGTCACATCATGTTGTTGTGATATCTGGGAAAGTATCTGGAGTTGGAGGCTCAAGAAGGCTTTTGAAATTTAAAAGATTTCCTGGGGGGTTACCTGCTCGAGTAATTGTTTGTTTAAAAGTAAACCGCGTGTGCTTTTTTTGTTTTGGCCTGATAGAATTTTATGATTGCCCAATATTCCTGTTTGCCTGGTTCATCATAATCTCTTCTCCATTTCCTTTCAGCTCTTTTGCATTCTTGTTTGAGCTTCTGAGAGTTTAGGGGAGTACCACAATGTGACTCACTTTTGTTCTCTTATTGCCAGTTTTCTTAGGATTAACTTGTTCCCGGGAAAGCTCAATCCAGTGATTGAATTAATCATAGGCTAAAGTGATATTAGAGTTTGTAGTAGGCCTAGTGTCATTGAGAACAGGGATCCATTGTTCCAGTTGTAGTTTAGACAAAGGATGCAGTAAACTGAGAGTTGAGTCTCTCGCTCCCAGGTAGTGGAATCAGATAATGGTCGGACCAGGCCACTGAGATGGGATCCAAAACTCTTAACTTACTGTCCCTAGAAAAGATAGGATCACGTAGATGTCCTTTACAGTAGGTAAGGCCTAATATCTTTTGTGTTAGCTGACTATCTAGAAGATCTTGAAGAAGTTCAGAGGCCTGGGAACACAGTGGGTCATCATTATGTAAATTAAAATCCCCTAGAAAATAAAAGTTGGAGGTGATGCTAACCAAATTAGCAGTTATTTCTGTGAGAGAGTTAAGAAATGATCTATACACTCCTGGTGGTCTATATATTAAAACCCCTGAAAATGTGCATGTAGGAGAAAAGGAGATTAGAAAGGTCAAACCGCGCAATCAGGAACTATATCAGGTTTACTAAGGCGTTTGAAGGTTTCTTTAACAATGATAGCAATACCTCACCCCTTTCTTGGTTCCACAATATCTTCGCTGAATATAATAGCCAAGGGAAAGGGTCTGTACAATATCCAGACCTGGGTTCTTGTGGAGCCAGGTTTCCGTTAGGAACATGGCATCGGGTTGTTCCTCTTCTATAAAATAAACAGGTCAGGGGAATGTTTTGATAATAACCTACAGTTAATTTAGAACAGTTTATAAGGGTGAGAGGTCATAAGTTTACGTTTACGTTGTGTCCCTTTGGTAGAGTGAGGGCTAAAAGAACAGTGATTAAAAGACAGACCACCTTTGTCTAAGCACATTGTGTGTAAGCATGTCTAGTGTCACACTGCCCGAAGTTGGATAGAGGAATACAAGGTTCTACGTACTTGAAGAGAGCCAGGTTTCCTGGCCCCTGGCCCCATTTGGCTGATGGGCACAGACAGACTTGCGCGTCCACACAGAAGGTCTCATGAAGTAGAGGAGACCCAGAGACACTGAAGCACTACCAAAATGGGGCCTCCAGATGTCCCAAATATTCAAAGTGCAAAATGGCGAATTTTAAAAACTATAAAACTAGCATACTTTTTTTAAATAGAATTCCTAATATTTGGCATCACAAAATCATCACAGTTAACAGCAAGTATCAGTTTACTCTGGATCTCGTTCCTAACCAAGAGTAATTCTGAGCGATGGATGCTGCGCATCTGCACAACGGGTTTCTTAAGTAGAAGAGGCCCAGAAACAGTGGAGCGCTAACAAAAATGGCACCTCCAGATGTGGCAAATATTTAGAGCAAAATGCCAAATTCTAAAAATTATAAAACTAAAGGATCACTTTTTAAATAGAATTCCTAATTTTTCGCGTCACAAATTCATCACAGTTAACAGCAATTAACAGTTTACTCTACATTTCGTTCCTAACCAAGAGTAATTCTGTGTGACGCATAACGTGCATCCCCACAGCAGGTTTCATTAAGAGAGGAGGCCCATAAACAGTGGAGCGCTAACACAAATGGCACTTCCAAATGCCCCAAATATTTATAGGGCAAAATGTCAAATTTTTAAAGCAATCAAACTAGCGGATCAATTTCTAAATAGAATTCCTAATGTCTGGCATCACAAATTCATCACAGTTAACAGCAAGTAACAGTTCACTCTAGATCTCATTCATAACCAAGAGTAATTCTGTGCGACGGTTGCCAGGTACATATGACCATTCCTGTGGGAAGTGCGCATAACCCTGACCCTAGAAGCCATATTCCTTCCAAAAACAACATGGAGGAATTCGAAAATTCGAGTCCACATCAGCTGGCTCATCTTAGGGTTGGTGCTGGCTGAGTGTAGGCACACCTCCTAATCCACCTGTCTAGCAATCAAAGGTGGGGTCAGGCCAGGTGGTTGGTACCTACACTATGTGGAGAAGCCCGAGGTCACATATCAAAGGTGGGAGGGCCTTTGAGGTATATCACCCTGGAATGCCAATCCTGCTTGGACAAGATGTGAACACCTCCGCCCATATCAGGCTTACTTCCCGGCCTCCGAGCATGTAGGCTTTCACATCAAGAGGTCAGAAACTTGTCTAGGGTGGCTGGCTGATTGAGACCGGTCAGTCAACATACTAGTAGTCAGTAGGTTTTCACGGGGTACCTCTAAGGTGCTGACTGGGTGCATCTATTGATACATCCACCACTGGCATCAGTGGTGGATTTATTGATAGATGCACCCATATGCAGTGTTTTGCTGACATGACACACACAGGTGTGTAGCATATCAACTCTTTGGCTTTCTCTGCACCACGACACGCAGGATGCAATAGCAGTTTGTCTGAAGGGTCCCTTAGGGAGGCACAATTTGTGCTGCAGCCCTTGGAGAGCCTCTTTAGGTCAAATACCCTAGGTACCAGGGGTTCCATTTACTAGGTACTTTCAAGGGACCTAAAGGTGGTGCCAATTGTAGAAGAATTGTACAGCATAGGTAAAGAACACTGGTGCTGCTGACCTGGGTGGCAGGAACCATTCAAATGTGTACCAGATTCCAGATAAAAAGTGCGAGGGTGTTCTTCATGAAGATGAAGATCAGAGCTCTCCACAAGATCAACATTTGCTCTCAATGAGCTCTAATGCTTTGCCATGCTCTGCACACCTGCATTCCACATCTCTATCAGTGTTCTTCCTCTACTCAGTCATATTCTGAAGAACGTTACTCATGCTCTGCAAAATCTGAATCATAACTTGCACATACTGGACCATGAAGTGCTTTTCCAGTTCTGCAGGGTACAGATTAATCCAGCCCCTCTGAAGACATTGGATGATCATTAACTTAGCAAATCTTTAACCACTTGCATGCTAATGACAAGGTGAACTCGTCATGAGGCACACTGGATCTGTGCTCATGACAAGGTCAACTCGTCATGTATAATGGGATACACCAAATGTCAGCGTAGGAGGGGAAAAGCCATAGCAGCCAAGTGGTTAAGAGAAGGCAAGTCTCTTGACTCAGGGTACAGGCCCTGAACTGTGGTTACAGCCTCAGAATGTGACTTCTCAGATGGTAGATGTGTGGGTAGGAGACTGATGGCTGGAAGCGGCTCCAGTCTATACCCGAGGTCATAAAGGAATCAGGAATGCCCGGCAGATGAGAGTCTAGGGTTAAGAGAGTATTACAGCTTACTGCTTGCCACTTTGGGGAAATGTTTAAGTTCTTGATTGGATATATGGATGATTGAACCCTGGTCTCTCTCAGGAAAGTCATAGAACTAAGGGCCATATGCATCATCATCCAATTTTGCGATTCTCAATTAGCGATTTTTAAGAAATCGCTATTTGAGAATCGCAAAGAGGCATGTATGTACAAAATCGCTTTTTTTGGCAATTTCTTAAAATTCCTTAATTGCGATTAGCAAAGTGTGAATCGCAATTAAGGAATACTTTCCCATTCATTTCTATGGGCCAGGAGGCCCATAGGAATGAATGAGAAGTTATTCTCAATTTGCGATTCGCAATTTCCTAATCGCAAATTGAGAATAATTTCAAGGGTGCAGGGGTGTCCAAAGGACACCCTGTTGCACCCCTGAAGTATGCATGGGTGCACATGTGGCGCACATACATGTCCTAAGGGCATGTATGTGCATCGCATGGCACTTTGAAAAATGCAAAAATTAGCATTTTTCAAGGAATTCGCAACTTACCACCAACTAGAAGTTGGTGGTAATTTGCGATTCCTTAAGGCCATTTAGCAAATGTTTTTGGCTTCTTACATTGCATTTAAGGAATCGCAAAATTTGCGATTCCTTAAATGCAATCGCAGATTTTTCTGTGCAAATTTTGTGATTCCTTATTTTGCATGCAGATTTGTGTGATACATACCATTTTGCGAAAATGCGTTTGCAAACGCCGAAATTCTGCTAATTTCGGCGTTTGCGAACGCATTTGGGCATGATACATATGGCCCTATGTCACAAGGAACTGCATAGGCTGAAGCTGTTAGTCCACCTCTAATTCTAAATGCAGTGTTGAACCATGGCCTAGAAGTGTGCGGTGGAATTCAGGGCCAAGTACCTTTTCAGAGACTATCTTTGACATCCAAAACGTACATTAGGTCTTTCATTTATATGGCAGTGGTTGTAAATTACTGAATATACATCATGTGTTTCCATCAGCAGTGTTGTGTGATTATGGTTCTTGCAGTTAGTGTCATGCTGATTAGTGAACTTCAGATTCTTCATCTTTCATTTGCTACATAGTGGTAGTTTACTTCACAGTGTTGTTGAATCCCATTATGTACATTGTTCTCTGGGGAGTGTTTTAATGTACACTATGTTGTGTCAGGTGTGTCAATAGGCCTATTTGGTAACCCTTTCACAGGATTTAACAAGTTATTGCTATTTTATGTTACATATCATCATTTACATCCACTTTCCTTACACATTTACAACAAATTCTAATGAGTCATTTATCTGCATTGCTGGTGTTACCTCTACGCTTAAAAATTAGAATATTTTATATGCAATCAAATGCTTTGCACAAAACATTATTTTAGATGAGTACGTAATCATACTTACTGTAGAATATTTCTCTATGATAGAGAGAGAATTTAAGCTAATTTTCAAAAGAAGCCCCCTCTGCCTTCACTGTAAAACAATTTATCCTTAGTGCAGGTCTACATTACTGGGAGAATTTGGGTTACTGGTTGAGGAACGTGTGAGCCCTGGTCAAGCAGCAACCATTTACATTGTCAGGGTAAGGCAAATCAACTCCAAATTAACCTGTGCTCACCCTCAGATAGCGTAGCACAGAGCAGTAAGGCTTAAATTACAGTCAGTGTAAAGTATTTGTAAAACACTTCAAACAGTAAAAAAGTGAGAACACCACACAAGAAGGATCCTACACCAAGTAAAAAAAATAAAGCAAAATTTAATACAAAAAGCACAAACAAAATGACAAAACTCCAATTAGTAGAACTGGAGTTATGTTTTTTAAAGATTTTTGCGAAAATAGCACCAAACAGCATAAAGAGCCAACTCATGACATCTAGTTGCGTTGGACTGGGTCAAAGGAACATTTTCAGGCCGCCCGCAATGGATTGCTTGTCAGACACAGTGACCAGGTATAGCCCACTGGAGTTTAGCTTCTCAAATTCTGTGTGAAAGACCCAGTCATAATGAAGGGGTCGGTGGAGAGAAGGGCGGGCATTGCAGGGGGCTACCAGCATAGGGTGTTCATGGTTCCCTCTAGCGATTAATGCTGTAGTGTGAAGAGGCGGCTGCCAGAGCTTCATGCTGAATCGTGCTGTGACCCACAAGGCCTTGGTGTGAGCGGCTTCAGTCACAGTCGCAAAGAACCCAAAATCCTAAATCTAGGGCTCTCTGGGCCACTCCAAGGGGCCAGTAAATGAGGTGAACCACCTGGAAGTCAGGAACCTACTTCAGGGACTGGTGCAGGATGTTGGAGAGACTTTTATGTCCCTGAGACTCAAATCAAGAGGCCATCAGACTAACCTGTTGAGTCACTCTGGTGTTCTGAGTGCAAGGGTGAAGTTGCTGATCCTGTTCTCTTCTCATCCAGCGAAGAGGACAGGAGGCAGCAGGTCAACACTGCAGGACAGACGTTCCTTCAGGGCAGCAGTCCAGCAGACTGAGCAGTCTTTTCTGTGGCCCAGCAGTCCTTCTTCCTGGTTCAGTATCCACACCAAATCTCTTTGTATAGTTTTCAAAGCACTTCAGGAGAAATTATCTAAACTACTGCAAAGGAAATTTAAATGGTACCTTCCATCAGGGAACTTACGGACATCAAATGCAAACCTCATTTGCATTCTTAGAATTTGGTTGATAAGACAAGGAGGACAAGCCTTTTTTGGTTAAGGCAGCACAGCTATGTAAGAAATTACCAGTAGCATTGAGAAATAGTACAAATCTCATACAATTCAGGAACGCTTTGAACACTTGGCTATTCCCCCATATTCTAGGATAAGACCTTTTGCTGAAACAGTAGCTCTACTTGAGAAGCAAGCCCCAGGATACCTTGACAGTTGCACTCTATACATGCTATATGCACCTCTTGTCCTTCCTCTTTTTGGCAGGCACCTCTGCCATTTGTCCAGGCTCTAGGTCCTATTGGCTACGCTCCCAAGCAGGTATGTACCATGTGGTCAGGCGCACCCACTCAGGCATCCTTAACATTTCCAAGTGTGACCTGAGCACCACCTCTTTCCAGATGGTGTGCTCCAGACATTTCTAAGCAGACAATCCACTGGCATAGTCGGAGTCACAGCTACCCAGAAGGAACCCAAAGTCCCTTCCAACTAAAAGGGATCCAGAACCACTGGGTAGTGACCTAGGTTGTTGGCTGTAACATCTTGGTGGAATACATTAGTAGCTACCTCTTCTGAGGTCGCCAGATGACATCTGGTGTTTTTCATGCTGGCTTCAGTGCCTCTCAGACCATCCATCCTCTGCCCAGTGATGGCGACCTGCTGCCTATATTTCTTGTGTTACTCAGCATGTGAGTTATTTGCATCATCTTTCTGTCACCAGGGAACACTAGAGTAATTTCTACACTGTCCCTACCACTAACTGGGACAATCTCCTCCACAAGCTCTACACTAGCCAACCCCAGAGACTGCCCAGCAGTGGGGGCTGTGCCCACTTTGGACATTAGAAATTGGTTCTGTCGGGTGCGAACAGCACTTACTTATCAAAGAGTGTTTTACTTCTTATTTGATTTTCAAACCAGAAAAAACAACAACAACTCAAACCCTTCTCTGAAAAGAAAAGAAAAGAAAAGAGAAAGGCAACTTCTTACAATCAATGAAAAGAAAGCCTGTAAGTATATATTCTCTTTATATGTTTGTATAAGTCACACTCTTACAAGAACTTGTTTCTATACAACGACTGTCAATATGTCCAATACAGTGCAAAACAGTGAAAACAGTCAATAGTGATCACATGACAAAGACAATATATACAAGGTTAATACATTCAAAATAGACAATCTATACAAATATACAAACATTTCAAAATTCTTGTTTCGCAAAGGCCATCCGCTGGTATAAACTTCCTGAACCCTTTTAATTTCTTTTAATTCGATGGAGTTCTAGAGTTATGGGGCCTGTAGGGAAATGTTGACGTTTCGACCCTGTTAAGCGCCAACTTGTTGGTCACGGCGGGTCTTTCTCAAGACGAATATAAGCACGACAGTCTTAGCTTCCAAGTACACGAATGTCACCTGGAGTCACGATAACATAAAGTCCTCTAGTCGTTAAGTTATAAGCACACTAAAAAAAAAAAAAAAAAGTTATAAGCACACTCTGTATGCACCGGCGCGTCTGCTCGTGAAGTGGTTAAAAACAGACTGGCTCTGTATTCAATGGCGCGTCTACTCGTGAAAGGGCTGCGGACAATCAGCTGATTGTCCGCAGCCCTTTCACGAGTAGAACTCCATCGAATTAAAAGAACACTGAGCCTGTGTGGGCAATCTGATCTATATGTTGCCAGTGTCGGCTATATACTTAGAGCAGAAGAAGGTCCTCGCCCTGCCTTGAGTTAGTGATGCTTTCACCACATCCGCCTTAGCAAGTAAGTGATCAATTATTGGTGTACATTTATAATGTAACTACACCTCAATATAAATCACACAGCCGAGGGGAAGCGAGTTAGGGTTTTTATGAATGGGGGGCATCAGCTTGTTGGGGGCAAATCCTGAAGACTGCAGGAGGTCTCAGTCCCTGAATCACGGCCCGATAATCATCACGGCTCTCCTCCGCCACCGCTCCTGACACCGCGGCCGCAGAGCGGGGAGAGTGGGGGCACAAACTACAATACCCAGCGTCCCTTGGTGTTCCCAAAGACGCGAATTGACGGGTCAGGATCCTGCGCCCGGAGGCGCTTATTAGACGGCTGCTGCTCCCGCCTCGCGGGACGCGCGCGGGCGACGCCGGGCGAAGCCCGGGCAAAGGGCGGGCCCTCTGTGGCCCTCAGAGGACCGACAAGGACGGGACGGGGCAGCCCCCTTGACTCGGGGACAGGAGGAGGTACATGTGCTAGAGCTACATATTGACACTCTTTGGACAGTGTACTTTTTCCTGAAAGCCATCAGCACCATTTATATACTACTGTACTGAACTATGTCACCCAAGGGGACAAATAAGAAATCTCCTTTTTTATGCGACTCAGGTCAGGGGGTCCTAAATTTTACCGT
Source organism: Lissotriton helveticus (assembly GCF_964261635.1). Taxonomy (NCBI): domain Eukaryota; kingdom Metazoa; phylum Chordata; class Amphibia; order Caudata; family Salamandridae; genus Lissotriton; species Lissotriton helveticus. Next base: position 1,746,379,541 of record NC_136063.1, on the reverse strand, counting down.
GACTAGTAGTACACTGCCCACTTCCAGTGAAGATACGAATGAGCTGCGCCAAACGTTAGTAACTGGACTATCTCCCCCAGTGATTTTTGATAGTTCGCAGATTTTGCATTTTTGGGAGGAATTTTATGCTTTATGCGGAACTAATTATGCCCCAGTGGCATCCCCATTTCCCGCTAAAAGCATTAGCACTATCACTCCAACTAGCAAACCCGGTGACTTAATTCCACCATCCCTAACAAACAATACACAAGGTATCACTTCATCTCAGGGCCCAAATATTAAAAGGAAGCATGATGGGATAAATGAGAGTGGGAACCATTCTAAAACACCTAAACTATGCGTCGGTCCTACATCGCCAGTCTCTAACTCCATCTTAACTATGGTGGAGACCAGAAAATACGATGACCAAGTACCTTCTCCCTATTTCCCTCTACTGTCTCAGTTAGAGTTACTGTTAAACTCTATCGTACTACCACTGGTAGAAAAAGTCAATTCCCTGGGTGATAGATTAACAGGTATTGAGAAAATCATTTTAGCTAACTCTTCACCACTCACTAAAGACTCTTCTAATGGGGGAAGAGCCCCGCCGGCTACTACTATAACAAAAGAGTCAATCACTAAAGCCAACTTTCCATTCACTTCGAAGAAGGTAACCTTGAATGGTTCTGATCTACTTACTGCCCCCAATGCTCCTTTAACCATCAACATAAGTAAACATCCCAAAACTTCCTCACATCCTCCTAAAAACAATGTTACAACTGACCCTAAAGTCGCCCCTAAACTCGTGTTCACTAAGTATACTGCTGCTAGAGTGGATCCAAAAAGAGTAGCATCTATACACTTATCCCCTGAAGCCGCCCCATTTGGTCTTGTCCTCTCAGGAATACCGGCACCCTCTCACGGGAAACCCAAAAGTCGTCAGGAGCTTTTAAACAAGGTCATATTTTGGCTATCTAAAAATAGACCTCTTGCACCTAATCATGACGGCGGAATCCTCTGTGTTAGAAGGGTGGGCTGGCTAGGGTCTTTAACCAAAAACATCAGTGGGGACCTGATCCTTGTGAAATTTAGAAATAGGAACATTGTCCCCTATCTACGATCTAAACCGCCCCAAATAGGAGATGGCCCAATATCTGTATGGGACCTACATGATTTTTATCCAAAGCACCCCACATATCATGTCAACAAGGTTCAAGGCAGACTATACCCATCTGTTGGGAAGGGGTCCCCATGTTATGTATAATGACTACGAAAATGTTTTCTAAAAAGCGTTTTAAAACGATGGAATTCATGATGAACTATTAACTATTCGATTGAATCACTCTAATTGATTTAATACTTTTTTAAATGTTTTGTATGTTTGTATAGATATACTTTTTTTGTATGAACTGCTTTTATGATTTTTAATACGTGAAAATCGAATAAAGCTTTGAAAATTCAGAATGGTTGGGTAGGGTATTTGAGGGAAAGGTTTGACAAAGACAAACACTACACATGGACAACACACAATCTTGGCAGATGACCATCATAAATCTGTTAAGGGGGAAAAAGGAAATGCTTGCATGATGATGCCTTGATGATGATGAGTAGTATTAGACTATAGTGGTACAGGGAAGCAGTATATTATTAATTATTATTATGTAATTGCCTTGCCTGTCTACCCGAAGAGAGACGCAAGTTACATACATGGTATGTTTTTTTGTACCAAGCTTCCTTTTAAAGCTAGCCAAGAAAATTAAAAATATATCTGTAGGATTCAAATATGAGCAAACATAATAACAACAACACACACAGTAATAATTATTGAAGAGTAAAAATGAATTAGATGAAAAGAATATGAATCTATAACTTTGTTATGGTCAAAATGGGAGTTGCATCTCGACAGTCGACATTCCTCTTGGTCCTTCCTTCCATGGACCCTCCCTCCGTCAATCTTGGGTGCCTGCCTGGAGGATGCAGAATGGTAAGGGAAGTGTGTGTTGTTTTTCCAATTATAGCAGAGGGTAAAGGCCGGCTTGTAAGTGTAGATGGAAAAACAAAAGGGATATTGAAAAATCAAGGAGAAAAGTAAAGTTAACCTGCATAAAGTAAGGAGGCGTGCATCAAGAAAACTTTCAGAGGCAGCATGGCTAAATCATGCCTACTCTGTCTCCTGCATCTACAACAACACCAGGAGCAAACCCAACCTCTACTTAGCTTAGATTTTGAGCCAGACAGCACTGAACACACATACATATACAGAGACATAGCATTTTCCAAATTAAGTAACTAAATCAATAAACCGCTGTCAGTCATACCACTATAACTGCCTCCACCACTACACAGACATGTAGGCCTGGTGTGGCTGTTGTTGACTTGTTTACCTTTTAGTCCACTTCATGAAATGCCCGAGTTATTCCATCAATCATCTCCGATCCTACTGACTGACTGCGAGTATGGTATGATATGGTCATCATGGTGTCCAACTCTGTAGTGTACCCAGTAAGTTCAGAATCAAAAATGCAATGGATCAGTCTGCAGTAGTAAAAAAAGTATTGAACAACAAGAAGGGAAACTTTGACTTGAACCAGAAAGAAAGTGACACACACAAATAATAAAGTAAATAATATTCCTTAGCTGTATCTTTTTGGGGGGATTTCTTTGGGTCATCACAGCAAGAAAGAAAGTAACAAGTCAAAAGCCTGGTTGTAGTCAGGGAAGTAGAGCTTGTACTCAAACTCTGGTGGTTCACCCAGAAGTAGGTCATCTAACACACTACTTCCATCATGACCTAAGTCACTGTCATCGTCTTCCTATTGTGCTACTTCAGGCATGGTGTAAGCGGGTGGTATAAATTGTTAATTCATTATGGTCATGGTTAACCTCTCCATGTTTTGAAGCAAGAGACTGGGCCTTCCCACTGTCAGAACAGCACCAGCAGCACTGAAAACACGCTTAGAAGATAAACTTGATTCAGAAAAGGGGGTGGTGATGAACAGAGTGGCTGAATTAAGCAGACCACTCTTACCCAGTCCAAAGATCAGGGCTTGATCCATCACCGTTTTTTAGCTCACTGCACCATCCCAGCTCAGAACCTGGCTACATGCAAATTAGTCTGTTCCTGTCCCAGTGCATGATGAGAACAGGGCAAACCAAACTACCAAGCCAATTCTTATACTGGGAAGGAAACAAGCTTCCGGGGACCGGTTTCTGGCATTTCAGCCGTCGTCGGCCCGGCTTACTTGAATCCTGATGGTGCTATGAGCAAGGGACTCACATCTGAGTATACCCTTCCACGCTTATGGTGGACAAAATGATTCAGAAAAGGGGGTGGTGATGAACAGAGTGTCTGAATTAAGCAGACCACTCTTACCCAGTCCAAAGATCAGGGCTTGATCCATCACCGTTTTTTAGCTCACTGCACCATCCCAGCTCAGAACCTGGCTACATGCAAATTAGTCTGTTCCTGTCCCAGTGCATGATGGGAACAGGGCAAACCAAACTACCAAGCCAATTCTTATACTGGGAAGGAAACAAGCTTCCGGGGACCGGTTTCTGGCATTTCAGCCGTCGTCGGCCCGGCTTGCTTGAATCCTGATGGTGCAATGAGCAAGGGACTCACATCTGAGTATACCCTTCCACGCTTATGGTGGACAAAATGATTCAGAAAAGGGGGTGGTGATGAACAGAGTGTCTGAATTAAGCAGACCACTCTTACCCAGTCCAAAGATCAGGGCTTGATCCATCACCGTTTTTTAGCTCACTGCACCATCCCAGCTCAGAACCTGGCTACATGCAAATTAGTCTGTTCCTGTCCCAGTGCATGATGGGAACAGGGCAAACCAAACTACCAAGCCAATTCTTATACTGGGAAGGAAACAAGCTTCCGGGGACCGGTTTCTGGCATTTCAGCCGTCGTCGGCCCGGCTTGCTTGAATCCTGATGGTGCAATGAGCAAGGGATTCACATCTGAGTATACCCTTCCACGCTTATGGTGGACAAAATGATTCAGAAAAGGGGGTGGTGATGAACAGAGTGTCTGAATTAAGCAGACCACTCTTACCCAGTCCAAAGATCATAAACTTGCCACAGGGCAAGCCAGATAGTTTATTGCCAGCCTGCTGAGCACTGGCCATTGGTGTCTTTTCCCATACCGATACAGTAATGGGTTTTGATCAATGAAGACCTCTGTTAGGTCATCCAGACAGGCCAGACCATCCGCTCAATGCTAAGGGGTGCTCTGCTTTGCTCTGCCTCTTTTGCCTTTGCCTCAGCCCTGGAACAACTAGCCCTTGCTGTAGGAACCATTCCTGTGCGATTTTGGTGGGACTAATGCTCCTGTTCTTGTTGTTGTTGATGATGTTCTTGGTGTTGTTGTTGGTTTTGGCTGCTGTGAGCCAACCACACAGCCCTCAGGCTGTGAAGTTGAACTTGACACCTGCTGCCCTGCAGTACTTTTTGTGGCCTGGACTAGCGGGCCTCTACTTACCGGGTATTCTTTTTCTAAGTGACTGGCTTCTGCAGCTATCCAACTTTTGAAAAAAGAAATCAATGTGTTCAGTACTGGTTTGTACTGTGGATCCATAATTGTGGCATAAAGGTAATGGTTGGATGACAAAATGCCTCATTGCACCCTTGTATTTTCAGATAAGCGTAGGGTTAAGCTTTCCACCAACTCATATGATTCTTTTATATCCTCCACACCTGCGTGCATTACAGACACCCCCTTCAGCTGTTCCTGTAGCATGTGCAACATTGGCCCATACAACAGTCCTCCTTGCTGACTTCACATGTGAGGTGTTCCTGCCACAGAAAGGCATGCAGGAATCTCTTGCGGGGGCCCGTTGCGGTCCCCCAGGGACTCTGGGGGTGAGGGATGCACATGGGGGTTACCTATGGTACCCCTCGCATTGCAATGTACAACGTGGCAGGCACCACGCTCTGCCTGTCACGTTGTGCATTGATATGCATGAAGTTCATTTTAGCATTGCGGTAGGCGTGCTTTCAGCACCGCTCGCTGCAATGTTTAATAAGCGGGATGCGCCCGCCACTGTGGTGGACACATCCTAATGGCCCCCACAGGACCCCAGCCCTTATCCCTTTTTATGCCAGGATGGCGGGTGGACAAAGTCCGCCCGCCATCCTAATGACCCCCTTAGTCTTTTGCCACTGCGATGTTGCTGATGATTATATGGGTGGTACCACTGTACTGCCGGAACAGGGCTACTTTCTGTACCAGGGAAATGTCTCCCTCTTGTTCACCTTCCACCGTGATCGGATCTTCTACTTCTTCATCCCCACCGGCAGCTAAGGTACTCCGCACACTGGATCAAGTGGCCTCCCCTTCCCTGGGTGGTTTTCGGTCCCGGGGATCCGGGGTGGTATACCCCATTTTTAAATGCTTTTTTTTCAAATAAAAAAGGGAAAGGGCTGCCATTACGGCCCTGGGGACCCCATCCAACTGGGCCCTGGCTTTTCATTTAAAAAAAAATATTTTTATAGGGCCTGCTCTATTTAAATTGTATTATTATCTTTTAACTTCGGAGGGGGCCATGTGGCCCCCTCCCATGCCAATTTCCGGGGCCCAGCCTGTAGCGTGGGTGCCCTGGTCCCAACCCACATCATGTATTGTCAATGTTAGGGACCGTTGGGGAGCCTGAAGGCTCCTGATGTCCCTGCCAACTCCCCACCTCCTGCGGGAGGCGATATTGCTTTGGTATTTAGGGAACTGCTGACATGCTCCTACCTAGATCCCAAAACAATGTCTGTTTCTCTGCTTGCATAACAATGGGCAGGGAAACAGAAATTCTCTGCTTTCTTTAAGTGAGCGTATTTTTGCTCTCGCTTGCTGAAATTACAGAGTTTCCTTTGGCTTGATGGGAGCACTGCTCCCGCCAACCCATAGCATGCTGCAAGGTCCCAGGGTTGGGCAGCCCGGGACATTACTGAAGCCGCCCTCAGGGTGGGAGTCCCCAGGGCCATGTAGGACTCCAGGAGAGGTAGTCATGTGGCCCCCCTGACCTTGAATCGGGGCCTGTCCCAGTAGGTGTTAGTTCCTGGGGCTGAGTATGATCCAGAAAGGGGGGCATGCAGCCCCCTCCCATTTCTTCAATATACAGTTTGGTCCGGGTAGGTGGTGTTCCCCAGGGCCGAGGAGGTCCATGAGGAAAACCCACATGAAAATGTTGATGCCCCATGGAGGTGGTAGTCCCTGGAACAGGATGGTCCTCTATGCCCCCATTACATTAGCCCTGGAGATTTGGTGGTCCCTGGGGCTCAGGGAGGCCCTAATAAGCCCAGGGGAGGTAGCAGTCCCCAGAGCAGGGGTTGTGTTCCATTGGCACCCTCTGCATTACCACATAAACTGCCCACGGAACCTGCCCCACCCCACCCCGGGAGCATAATTTAACAAATCGCAGCAGAACACACTTTTTTTTTAAAGAATTCCGCTGGAGTTGTGGATACCAAAATTATTTTTAAAAAATGCTCATTTGCCCCTGGGAATCCCTGTGGGACCCATCCCCCCACCCAGAGGCCAAGGGGGTAAGGGTTTTTCTACCCTGCCCCTTTTTCTTTTTTTAAATCTCGTGACTCAGTTCAACTACGTCACAAGATGGTTACCAAAACTTCCTGGTTTGAATTGTTGGCAGACAATTAGATCTCAGGCACAGGATTGGGAGGGGTTGTGGATCTACCATGGCCTCATTTGTACATCTGAGAAATCTTTAAACTTCTCAGCAACTACTGAACGATTTACCCCATTTAACAAACAAAGTACCTTCTGGACCAAGAGCCTACCTTTCTGCTAATTTAGTGCTATTCAGTTCTTCAAGACAGTAGCTTAAGTAAGTGTAAAACTAATTTTGAGAATTTCATGAAAATTAGTCAAACAATGAATTCCTAACTATAACTTCCCTGTAATCTTACTTTTTTCAGTGAATTTCTATGTTTTTTTTAAACACGGCCAGGCCCTGCAGCTATCTCCCCACGTGTTGCCAATCCACAATATGCAAGGCCTTCAGCTGTGCACCATGAGGGATTGGCCTCATGAATTTTATTCCAATTTCTGGGAGTGCTTTGTCCGTCTTTTGCCTCATCTTTTACTGCATTCTTCTTTTTCCCCCTGTTTTCTGAGTGTTTTCCTCTGCTTTTGCCTAATTTTTTACTGCTTTCTTCTTTCTTTTCCGTTTTTCTAAATGCATTTACCTGCTTTTGCCTCTTTTCTTACTGCTGTCTTCTTCCTCTCCCCCCATTTTTTTGAGTGCTTTCTCCTGCTTTTGTCTCACTTTTTACTGTGTTCTCCTTCCTTCTCCCTGTTTTTAGCTCCCAAGGGTTTTATATAAATATTGGAGGGGGCTGCCTGGACCCCCTCCATGCACTCATTTGAGCCCTGGGACCCACTACCTCCTTAGGGACTCTCTTTTACAATGGGAGGGGGCTTTGTGGACCCCCCTCCTGGGGCTCCTTAAAGCTCCGGGGACCACTACCTCCCCGGAGCTAAATGTATAATTTAATAAAATATAAAGGGGAGATGCCCAGCCCTCCTGGCCCATGCGGACCACCACATTTCTGAGGCCAAATCTTCAATTGAAACTGGGAGGGGTATCTGTGTTGCCCACCTCCTAGGCCAAATTTCGTCCCTGGCCATACTTCAATTGGAGAGGAGGGCCATGTGACCCCACTCTCATGTCCATTTGTGGCCTCAGGGACCCCATCCCTGGGGCTGGTCCTTAATTTAATGAGGAAGGAGGCCACATAACCCCCCTCTTCTGTCTGATTTCAGTTGTGTACCCATCTCCCAGGGCTCTGCCATGTTTCTGTGTGTGCACTGGAGCCTTTCCAGGGCAACCACTGGACATGCACCTGCAGAGGGAGACTCAAAGCCCCCGCGGTTCCAGCTGGCTCTCCACCTCCTGCAGTAGCCCGCATTGCTCTTGCTGCAGGGAGCTGCTGGAAATGCAGCTCCTTGTGTGTGGGAGCAAAGCTTTCATCTATTCCTCTGCACGCATATTTGACAGCTCCAGCTTACAGAAAGAGAGTAAATGTGCTTTTGCTTCGTGAAAAGTAAACAGCTACCTCCCGAGGGTGGGCACCTCAGTCAGATAGCAGGAGCTGCCCCTGGGGTGTGGCAGTCCCCAGGATCATTCATGGCTCTGCGAGGGCTGTGTGACCCCCCTTCATTTTAGTACTTAACCCCAGGAAAGTGGTGTTCCCAGGAGCTATGGGGGGGGGGTCTGCCCCCTTAATTTGAAAGGATTTCCCCAGGGAGGTGGCAGTCCCAAGGGCTGTGGCTGGCCACACAGTACCACCCATTAATTATATGTATAGCCCAAGAGGTGGCGGTCCCCGGGTCTGCGGGGGAGGCCATACATATCCCCTACATTATCATACACCCGAATTATTCAAGAATGTTTTTCACCTTTGAGGTGGTGGTCCCTAGCGCTGCAAGGGGACCACACAGGCCTCGTGCATTAAGTGTGATTTTCCCCCTGGAGGTGGTGGTCCCCAGAGCATGGGCGGGCCCAGTGGGCCTTCGTGCATACATAAATGTAAGTGTCCCTGGGAGGTGGCAGTCTCTGGGGCTATGGAGGGCCACGCTGGCCAGCTGCATTTATTTATAGAGGTATGTCCTGGGGAGGTCGCAGTCCCTGGGCTTTGTATATGCCATAGGAGGGGGGACCCGTCTGCCCCCCTCCTTTTGATAATTCCTCATCCCCCATGACCTTGCCCACCCGGGGACAAAACATTTTCATTTTTCAGTGGGAGCCACAGATCCAGCGTGACTTAAACTGAGAAAAAAAGCTTTTTTTGCCCCAGGCAGGGTTTGTTGTGGGATGCCTCTAAAAGGCCTAGTGGGTTAGGGTACTCCTACCATGCCCCTTCTCTTATTTTTAGCATTTTATTTAGGACTCAGCTGAAACTGAGTTTCAAGATCACTGCCAACACTTTCTGCTTGAAGTATTAGCAGCCAATCACATTTTAGCATGGAGACTGTTGGATCCTCTGAGAATCCTCATACTTAACTATACAAATTTAAATTCTCAGAAACTACTAGACAGCTTTACACCAAACTGGCAAAAGGCACTTTCCTGGAACAAGAGCTACCTTTCTCCCAAATTTGGTGTAATTCCATTCAATGATCGGTCTGTGGACGTGTCTAATGTTCCAATGGGAATTAACATGGGGAAAATGCATTTTGGGAGTCCCTTTTTCATTGCTTCCACTTGACGATCACACTGAAACTTTCAAGACAGCATCTGAAGAGTGTGGCACAATATTTGGAAAATGTTGCCAAGATTTGTCAAACTGCGCCAAAATTATCAGCAAACCAAACATTGCTTTTCCTATGGAAACGGGGCCAGATGTAGGAAAACCGTATTTACCGATTCATAAATACCGAATTTTACCGATTCTGTATTTATGAATCGGTAAATATGAAGGAGGGAGATTTAGGAAGAATCGGTAATTGAATTACCGATTCTTTAAAATTCGGTATTTACCGATTCGGTAAATACCGAATCGGTATTTCCTATTGATTCCTATGGGCTTTGAAGCCCATAGGAATCAATGGGAAATACTGATTCAGTAATTACCAAATCGGTAAATACCGATTCACTTTGACATCCTCTAGCACCTCAAATACAGGCATGTGTGCCATGTGGCACACAGACATGCCCTAAGGGCATGTCTGTCTGTCACATGGCATAGGTGTGCATGCACAAATGTGCATGCACACCTGGATTCGGTATTTTACCACCCAATTGGATTGGGTGGTAAAATACCGAATCTGTAAGGCCTTTGGGACTCAGAAGAGTCCCACCTACATCGGGAAGTTACCGATTCAGTAAAAATACCGAATCGGTATTTTACCGATTCGGTAAATTTACCGATTCGGTAATTTTACCGAATCGGTAAAATAGGGCCCCTACATGCCAATTCTTAAATACCGGTTGGTAACGGCCGAAATCGTCCGTTACTGACCGGTATTTAGGCCCCTACATCTGACCCTAGGTCCTAACTATAACTACCTACTGGCAACCACCAGTAGATAATACATATAAATGTATGCATGTCTATTTTTTACCTAGTAGCCGTTGCTTCCTGGGGAAAAGGATTTTTTGGTTTGCTTATACCTTTGGAACAATTTGGCAAATCTTCACACACCTTTTCAGTAGTAAGTGTCATCCAACTCAGCTCCTTCCTGGAAAGTTTTGGGGCGATCAATCAAGTTGGAGTGGAGAAAAATACCTTGATACCGGAAACACTTCTGAAAGGAATTAGACATCATTGGCAGACAATTACATCTGTGTCCAGGAAGTGTGCTTTTTTTGTGATTTGGTATAACTCCAGCTGCTGTTTTTGAGAAACCAAGGTTTAAATTGTATGTATATATCATGCTGCAGAGGATACGCAGAGCTGACAGATCTCTGGATAAAATCTGAATGACAGCCAAATCATCAACAAAGATGTAGATTCAGCCATTTTGGGAGTTTGGAACTCGGTACCCCGTTCCACAAGCCTAGCAAAGGGTAAAAAAACATTTTAAAACCATATGGGTGGAAGATTAATGATACACTGAACCACTAGGCATTTTTTTATTTTTGCCTTTTCAAGCTTCTCAGGTTTTTCAGGCTGTTTGTGTGGAGGGAGGACCGGTTAGGCTTTAGCTCACTTCCGCTTGTGGCCATTTCACGGCGGCCGTTACGGAGAGGTGACACTCTAGTCATTGTCTTAGGCTCTCCTCTTATCCCGCATTTAAGCAGTTGATGGTGCTGACGAGCAGTGGACCCTTGCAGCGGGCGCTGCTGGCATGCCAAAGGCGTGCCTAAGCAAGCCCGTCTGGTTCCTGTCCGAACCGGTACATCGCCAGGAGCCAAGACAACTGCCTGTTTGTCCCCGGATAGTGCTTCCAGGCACTCTTATACATCCTCACAACTGCTTCAGGTGAAAAACTGTTTGACATCATGCCCACAAGCCTCTACATTTGCCAATCTTGAAGGTCCCTTTGCCTGCCTATACTGCCACTTCCACAGCTGTGATGATATCCATATCTCATCTGACACACGGGGTGGCAATTCCAGCTGCAAGAGATTGGCAGGGGTGAGTGGGGTGTCTTACAGTCAAGTAAGGCCCCACATTTCAAACCGGTTGTGTTCTAGGAGGGGGTTTGTAGCACACGTACACTCGCTACCTAAACATGCATGGAACTCTGGGATCTGGTGAGTTCAGATTCCCCTGATTTAGGTTTCTTAATGGAGACATGGCTTAAACCCACCTTAATGCCTGATATTGCCCTTGCCCTTCCTGAGAATTAATGGATTCTTAGACTTGACAGAGCAGGGAAAGTGGGTGGTAGTGTTGCCATAATATACAAAGATGCGTTGAAAGTCATAGTTATTGATTTGGCTTTGCACAATACAATAGAAATTTGTATACTCCAAATTGATCTGACACCCCAGGAAAATCTAAAGGGGGGCCACTCAAATACTTTCATTTAAAAATGATGGAGAAAATTGTCCCTCACACTATTACCTCCAAAGACGTCTTGCTACTAGGGGACTTTAATATTTATAGCGAAGATAGTGAGAACACAGATGCTGCTAATTTCTGGGCCAATATGGACTCACTGGACTTGGGGTGAATCAATACTAGACCTAAACAATCTGCAGGTCATTCCTTGGACATCATACTCACAAATTTGCCATTTCATACTTACTGAGCCCCCTTGCCCAGTGATGTGGTCTGATCACTCTCTGAATCCATTTCAGATTAATAGTTGTCTTAGACACCAAACTGCCGCATGTCCCCTAAATAGTCCCTGAAGACAATGGCATAAAGTCACGTATGACTCTTTTAGCAACTTGTTTGTTCCTCCTCTTTTTAATGAACATATGGACAGTACTAAGAAGCTTAGGGTTTTTAATGAAGCCATTCCATCTATGATAGATACTTTGGCTCCCGTCAAACATCAACATATTAACACTGAAAAAGTGCAGATTTGTATACTGCTGAGTTGCGCAGTGGAAAATCTATATGCAAACACCTGGAGAAAATTTGGTGCAAATCCCATTCAAAAACAGAGAAGCTTACCTATAAATCTACCCTCACCGCTTATCATAAGAACTTAAAAAGGCACGAAAAGAACATGTAATGCTAAAACTCAACCAGGTAGGAAATTCAACTAAGGAACTGAGTAAAATTCTCAACTCTTTCACCAATCACACAGCTTGCTCCCAGCAGATTCTCCCCTCTCAGGGATTATGTGACAGTATAGCTGTGTATTTTGACGATAAAATTAATTTATTTACAATCAATTTCCTCAAAACTCTTGTCACTTGGATCCTTCTAACTCTAGACTCTCAACTCTAAGAAGTTCTGGTGAAAGCCTGAAACGTTTCAATGCTATTCAGGTCTCTCAAGCGGAAGACATGCTTAGAGTAGAGAAATGTGGATCTACCCTTGATGTGATGCCAGCATATATACTCGCTCTCCTTGCACCTCTCCTGACCCCCTCCGTTTGTGATATGCTTAACACTTCTTTTGTGAAGGAGTCATGCCACTTGATTGAAAGGCCGCTCAATTGCTACCAATTAGGAGGAAAGCTCAGTTACCTGCCAAAGTGCACTCTAATTATCGCCCCATCTCACTTCTGCCGCTTAGGAGTAAAGTGGCAGAGGGTTATGTCAACACTAAGCTGATGGGTTACCTGGAATCCCGAGGCATTCTTGATCCTTCGCAGTCTGGGTTCAGACCCAACCACTCCACAGAGTCTACCCTCATTGGGGTTACTGACCATATAAAAACAGCTTTGGATAATATCAAAGCAGTGCTGCTGGTCTTATTGGAACTGACAGCAGTCTTTGACACTGATTCTCATCAGAAACTAATTTTCCAACTTAGAGTGGCTGGTTTGCAGGGACAGGCACTTAATTGACTTGTTAGCTTTCTTGATCAGCACACCCAGACCATCAATTTGGGTACCTTCAGCTCCCAAATCCGGAAGCTTACCCCCAGAGCTCTTGTTTGAGTCCTTCCTATCAATGTGGCCCCAGGCCAAGATCATTAGGGAGTACAGGTTTACTCCATTTTCTTTTGCTGATGATACACAACTACTCCTGTCCTTTGATAAGGACACAGAGTTAGTTGATCAGCGTTTTGCAAAGGGCATGCTAGCCATATCAGACTGGATGAAGGAATACTTTCTTCAACTGAAAGCTGCCAAGTCCGAAATCCTGCTGTTTGGCTTGGCTCAAGCATCCTGGTCTCCTAAGGGGTGGCCTGCTGTGTTGGGCCCACCCCTTTTCCTTCTACTGTGGTGACAAATCTAGGGGTTCCTTTGGATGTATTGTTATACCACAGGGACCTGCTACCATACCCTGAGCCCTCTGCGCAGAGTGTTCCAGTGGCTGCCTCTTTCTGTTTGTAGAACTCTGATTCAGGCTTTGATAATGGTCGTCTGGATTATTGTAATGCTCTACTGGCATCTGCTAACTAATCAATTCTGAGCAGATTACAGATTGCACAGAATGTTGCTGTATGCCTGGCTCCCAAAAAGCCACCTTGCACCTCCCCGGTGCCTGTTGCTAAAACAACTCCACTGACTCCCTATCGGCCAGAGGATTAAATTCAAGCTTTGCTGCCTCATCCTTAAAGCACTCTATGGTACGAGCCCTAGCAATCTGGTGGACAAGTTTAAAGTTTACTGCCCGAACCGTCTTCTCAGATCGGAAGGTAAAGTGCTGCTGGTGTTTCCCTGCTACAGGAAAATACAAACAGGCGGCAAAACTGGTGCCTACCTTGCCCCGAAACATTGGAACACCTTGCCGGAGGCCTTGCACAAATTCCCCAGTCTCTTTCACTTCAGGAAACTCCTGAAGACTGAGTTATTCCAGCACTGATCTGTGCCTGTCCTGTACCTTCTCTCTGGTAGTGTGGAGATACCCCTGCGGGGGTGATTCCAGCACTTTATAAATCTCTTACATACATACATACATACATACATACATACATACATACATACATACATACATACATACATACATGCTCTAGGAGTGTATTTCAAAAGGAGGGGGGGGGTTGAGCTGGCTCCTCTGAGATTTACTTAAGCTAGGGATCCCATTCCCTGGCAAAAATCACATTTAGGGGAAGCGGGTATGTTGCTCTCCTCCCCGACCTTCCTTTGAGCTCCAGGGACTTCCATCTCCTGGGGTTGGTATTTAATTTGTGCAGACGGGACATGCAGCATTCCTCCTCTCTAAGCCATTGCTCTACCACATGTATCCCATCCTTGAGGCACACTATTCCTACAGTGTCCTGGGAGCCTATCCCTGACACACTGTAGTTTTCTGCCCAGGAAAGTATGAGAATACCCTGCTCACACTTCCTGGCCATGGAACACTGCTTTGAGAACAATTATGCTTCCATCCTGGGCAGGAGCAAAGAAAAAGTACTGGTCACCCTCAGAAGCACCAAGGGTGCTGCCTGGGGGGCCAGTAGGCTTCCCCATAGCCCTAAAAGTGCCATATGTTGTGGGTGCTCCAGGTGAGGACCCGGGCAACCTGTTTTATCTAAAAATGATGTCTCTTTCCAGCACCACCTTGGGTGCTGTCTGGGGAGCTGCCCGAGTCGCTTGGGCCTTCAAGCTCCCTCCACTACTCCCAATGATAAAAATGTTGTGGTATCCCGAGTGGGCACCGAGATGCCCACTTAAAAACAAAATACTCTATGGATGCTGGTGGAGAGCTGGCAGAGGCCACAGGAAGCCTTGTGGCTCTCACTGCAGACCCCAACATATACTTTTTTTAAGGGGTGAATGCCCTGACTGGGCACCGCTGCCACCATTTTTTTTAAAATATGAAAATAATCATAATAAGTGAGCTGTAGGAGCCGCTCATTTATTCTTCACAGCTTCGACAAGCTCCACATAAAGCACTGAGAGGGCTTTTTAGGCATATTTATGGATCTTGCTGGTGCCCCTAGAAGAGCCAGGGGTATCACCAACCATTTTTTTAAACCTGAGGGGGCTGCAAGGAGCACAGCAGCTCCCTAGTAATATTACAATAACTGATTTGTCTGGATAATTGAATCTATGAGCTCAGGAGAGCTTACTATATTTTTTAAAAGCACTCCGAACTAGAGCTGTATGTTTTGAAGCTGGAGTGGCTAGACTTCTATTGGTTCATTCTATGGCTGCACTTTTTGGCCTGAAAAATATTAAATGAAAGATTCAAAAATATGTTAATGTTTTCTTAAAAAGGCTTTATTGAAAATATTTTCATCACAATCATGATTATTAAACATTGCACCTAATGAATTTATCAAATATACATTTCATTATGGTTACAGGTGACTTTTTGGCAAAGCCAATAGGTTTGATGTATATGATTTGCTGTGCTGACCCCTTGATAAATCCAACAGGCCCACTTTTTATATTTTGGTGTTCTGACGCTATGAAGAAGTCAGTAGGTCTGCCTTACTAAAAATGACATAATGTAGTCAGCCATGCACACCTGTAGGAGGTGAGTGCAGGACCTGCGCCCAACCCCAAGTATGGCCAAAGTTCAAGGTCTGCGAGGGATAGTGTGTCCTTAGGAGGTTAGGCACTGCACCCAACCCAATCCCATGCCGTGCAAAGCCTAAGGCCATATGCAGTGGCGAGGCCAGGCCTTGTGCCCACACCATTGCTTTACAGGGCCGAAGCAATGAGCTGTTGGGGGAAGACTGCCCTTAGGGGGTTGGTAGTGGAGCCTTGTTTCAAAGGTAGTGCCCAGCGGGAGGTTGGGCATCATCAAAGGATTGGGCAGAGGCCCTGCACCCAACTTCATGCAGCAAAAGGCAATGGGCATCTTACTTTATGTAAAAAAAATAGAAATTTACAGAAAAAACAAAAGTGTAATTTAATGTTATAGTTAGGAATTGTAGCCATATCAAACTTTAATTTAAAAAACAAAATTCAAAATGTACTAAAAAAACAAAGGTTGAAGTTACAATACACTTAGGAGGCAATGTCAGTTAAAACATGCCATTATAAACAAACAAAAACCATTGAAATGCACAAGTAATAGTTATCTCAAGCAATTAAAACTCATGCTCTACAGGAACTACATCTTGCGCCCTTGCAATACACTGCTAACTCACATAATAAATCAATCATGACATGTTCTAGGACATTATTCACAACATCACTGCAACATCTGAAATTATGTCATTGATGTCAAAACTGTGCATGGGGCTATGTTATCATAGTGTGATAGGTCTTATTGTAATCTGTAATATTTGTATCTATTTTTATATGTTTTTATGACTGTATGATCATTTCTTATGAGGTTTGATTTTATATGTGGATTAGAAATGTTGTTTGACTGGGTTTATATATTTTTGCGTTACAGAAATGTTTTTCATATTTTTTTTGTTTTATTTATTTTTTATTTTTTTTTTTTTGTAGAGTTTTATATAGCGCGAACTAGAACCGAACCGAATCAGTTATCAGAGCGCTTTACATAGCACCAGTTACGTTACATGAGGACACACTTTCATTTTAGGCACGGGGAGATTAAGTGAATTTCCCTGAATCACAGGGGGTTTTTGGCGTCATTACCGAGACTCGAACCCAGATCCCCAGGTCCGAGGTCGAGCGCCTTAGCCGTTAGGCCAACCCCTCTGGAGAATAAGATTTATCTGGATAAGTATTTTTTTTCTGGGAAAAATAGTTGGCTATTTTTTAACCAAAACTATTTTTTATTAGATTTTTCATGTTTCATGGAGCATTTTGTATTTTTTTGCATATTGTTCATGTTTTGGATGGATTGCATGGATTACAGAAGTGATACTCAATGATTAAAAATTTGGACGCTATATGCTTGTGTTTTTTCAGACCATTTTAATGGATTTAATGGTGATTTCATTATAAAGAACTTAAGCAAAAAATGCGTATGCGCGGGCACGCGCACATGCACAGTTCTCTCAAGCAGTACCTCTATGGCAGGGAAGAGGAGGAGGGGAGCCTGGGGATGCCGCGGTAAACGGGTAAGTGTTTTTTACTTTTTTAAATTACTTGTTACATATATCTTAATAAGGGGTGGAGACGGGTGGCGGGTCAAATCCGCTCCGCTGCGGAGTGTGCAGAGATTTGCCTACTCTGCGTCCTCAGTGGAACGTGGAGTAGGCAAATCTCCACACACTCTGCAGGCGGAGCGGAGTTCTCTCTCACAGTTAATCTAATGCCCATGGGGGGTGGATGGCTAACACTACCGGCAATCTAATGCCTATAGGGGGAGTGGAAGCTAACACTACCTGCATTGTCTATCCTATAGGGGGGTGGATGGCTAACACTACCAGCAATATAATGCCCATGAGGGTGGATGGCTAACACTACCAGCATTGTCTATAAGACTACCAGCATTGTCTACCCTATAAGGGGGTGGATGGCTAACACAACCAGCAATCTAATGCCCTTAGGGGGTGGTTGGCTAACACTACCAGCAATCTGATGCCCACAGGGAGGGTGGATGGCTAACACTACCAGCATTCTAATGCCCATAGGGGGTGGATGGTGAACACTACCAGCATGGTCTACCCTATAGGGGAGTAGATGGCTAACACTACCAGCGTTGTCTACCCTGTAGGGGGATGGATGGCTAACTCTACCAGCAATCTAATGCCCATGGGGGGGTGTATGGCTAACACTACCAGTAGTCTAATGCCCATAGGGGGGTGGATGGCTAACACTTCAAGCACTATCATATAGGGGTGGATTTGATACAGTCTTCCATGGCCTCATCCTACAGAAATTAGAATCTTGTGGAATCAGGAGATCAGCTCTGAGCTGGATGAAATCCTTCCTGGTGGAAATGGGTTCCCAGGTTACACAAGACACATTCACATCCAAGAGATCTCCCCTATTACAAGGAGTTCCCCAGGCGTCAATACTGAGCACCACATTGTTCAACCTATATATGGGACCACTAGCTAATATAATGGAAGGCACAAAGTGTCCATTGTATCTTATGCTGACGATACTCAGGCTATCGTCACACTATCGCAAAACCCAAAACATAATGCACTTCAATTTTCCCAATGTATGGAGGAAGTAACAGCATAGAAGGCACACCATTGCTTAAAACTTAATGGCAGTAAGACAGAAGTGATGGTAATGGAAAGAGCGCCTTCTATCTGGACATCAGCTTGGTGGACGGAAGCACTGGGCCAGCTCCCAACCCCTAAAAACGTTTTCAAGAACCTTGGAGTATGGCTTGACCTCAAACTGACATATGAAAATCAAATGTGAAAAATAACAGGCAAATGTTTCGGAACGCTGAAAACCCTATGGAAAGTCATTGACCTACTACTGGTTCAAGCCAGAAAAACTATAATACATGCAGTTGCCACCTCTCAGATTGACTACGGCAATGTTCTATACCTGGTGTAGCAAAAAAAAGGCTGATAAAGCTGCAATCAGTCCAAAATGCCACTGCCCGGCTTGTGCTAAATGTACCTAGAAGATCTTCCAACAGAACAGCCCTGGCCAAATTTCATTGGTTGCCTGTGGGCAGGAGGATCCTGTTAAAGGCAATGTGCTTCTGCCATCGTATTCTAGCAAATAAAGGCCCAAGTTATCTACAAGGCATGATTACACCCTACAACCCCAATATAAGCCTAATATCTGAAAGAAAATCATTGGTAATAGTACCCAGATTTAGGAAGGCCAGGCTAGGAGTCTGCTCTTTCAAATTCCTGGCAGCAATACATTGGAATTCATTACCAATGGATTTGAGGAAAGAGCCATGTGAAGCTGCCTTTAGGAAAAGGCTGAAAACTTGTTATTTTCCTACCTATGAACCTTAATAGACCTTGAAACATTACAGCTAGGGCTCGCCTACGTATCTTGTGTCATTTCTGACTTTCTGCTCAGTGCGGGGGGACACCGTTGGAGAAACCAGGCACTCTACAAATGCTGCTGATGATGCCTAACACTACCAGCATTGTCTACCCTATAGGGGGTAGATGGCTAACACTACCAGAAATCTAATGCCCATAGGGGGTGTAGATGTCTAACACTACCAGCTATCTAATGCCCATGGGGGTGTTTGGCTAAACTACCAGCCATCTAATGCCCATAGGTTGGGTGGATGATAACAATACCAGCATTCTGTACCCTATAGGGGGGTGAATGGCTAACACTACCAGCAATCTAATGCCCATGGGGGGTGGTTGGCTAACACTACCAGCAATTTAATGCCCATGGGGGTGTGGCTGGCTAACACTACCAGCAATATAATGCCCCTGGGGGGGATGGCTAACACTAGCAGCATGGTCTACCTATGAGGGATGGATGGCTAACACTACCAGCAATCTAATGCCCATATGGGTTGGATGGCTAACACTACCAGCAATCTGATACACATATGGGAGGGGATGGCTAGCACTAACAGCATTGTCTACCTTATGGGGGGGGTGGCTAACACTAGTGACATTTTCTACCCTATAGGGGGTGGTTGTCTAAAACTACCAGCATTGTCTGCCCTACAGGGGGTGGATGTCGAACACTACCAGCATTTTCTGCCCTATAGGGGTCTGGATGGCTAACACTACCTGCAAAATAATGCCAATGGGGGTGGATGGCTAACACTACCAGCAATCTAATGCCCATGGGGGTGGTTGGCTTACACTACCAGCCATCTAATGCCCATAGGGAGGGTGGATGATAACAATACCAGCAGTCTATTGCCCATAGGGGGTAGAGGGCTCACACTACCAGAATTGTCTACCCTGTAGGGAGATGGATGGCTAACACTACCAGCAAATCTAATGTCCATAAGGAGGTGGATGGCAAAACACTACCACCATTGTCTACCCTATAGGGGGTGGATGGCTAACACTACCAGCATTGTCTATCCTATAGGGGGTGGTGGCTAACACTACAGGTAATCTAATGCCCATAGGGGGTGGAGGCGTAACACTACCAGCATTCTGTACTCTATAGGTGGGTGGATGGCGAACACTACCAGCAATCTAATGCCCATAGAGGGTGGATGGCCCACCCCCAACGCCCACCCACTCTGCCGGCCACATGCTCGACCCCGCCTTCTCCTCAAGCCTGTACGTCTCCGTCAGCCACACCACCGAACTCCTCTGGACCAACCACTGCTGCATCCACTCCGCCTTCCAGAAACCCACCACACACCACCGCACCAAACAGATCCCCCCCGCTGCTGGAGGAAAATCACTGAAGACCAACTACAAGCAAACCTCGCTCTCAGCCCACCAGCCTAATCCTCCAACACTGACGACGCAGCCCACAGCCTCAGACACTGGATCGAGGACTGCGCCAACACCCTCACCCTGCTGAAGAAACCCCACAAGGAGACACCAGCTAGAGGGGCAGCTGGTTCACACCAGAACTCCTAGACTCCAAGCAACCTGCCAGAAACTAGAGCAGAAATGGCACAGTGAATAAACTCCGTACAGCCACGCAGCACACAAGGATGCCATCCCCAACCACCACCACCTCATCAGGGCAGCCAAGAGGACCTTCTTCAAAGACCGTCTCGACAACAGAGCACACAATAGCAAGGAGCTCTTCAACATTGTGAGAAACTCGCCAAACTCAGCTCCAACACCAATGACATCCCTCCGTCGTAAGCCCTGTGCGACTCCTTCGCCACATTCTTCCACCACAAGATAGCATACATCCTCGACAGCTTCAACACCCAGACAGCCCCAACAGACAGCAACACAACAGACCCTCCACACACCATCGACCATGACCAATTGCTAGCCTGGGCCAGCGTGAGCATTGAGGACACCATCAAGACCATGCACACAGTCCACTCCGGCTGTCCGTCAGACCCGTTTCCCGCACCACGTCTTCAACGGAGCAAGCAGCTCCATAGCACCCCACCTGCGCAACGTCATCAATCTCTCCCTCGAGACCGCGACCTTCCCAGAGATCTGGAAACACGCTGAGATCAATACCCTACTCAAAAAACCTAAGGCAGACCCAAGAGAACTCAAGAACCTCCGGCCCATTTCTCTGCTCCCCTTTCCGGCCAAGGTCATCGAGATTAAACCTTGGCCGGAAAGGTTTTCAATAACTCGAAGAAAATAGAATTCTGGACCCTTCCCAGTCAGGGTTCCGCAGCAACCACAGCACAGAGACTACCCTCATCACCGCCACCGATGACATCAGGACCCTGCTGGACAACGGCGAGATGGCAGCACTCATCCTCCTAGACCTCTCTGCCGCCTTCGACACCGTCTGCCACCGCACACTGTGCGCAATCCCTCCATGCCACAGGGATGTGATTGGACCACCTCTTTTCTCTCCGGCAGAACCCAGAGGGCCCACCTCCCCCATTTCGTTCCAAAGCCTCCGAGATCATATGCGGCATACCCCAGGGATCCTCCATCAGCCCGACGCTGTTCAACATGTACATGGCCCCGCCAGCACGACCTCAACATAATCTCCTATGCCGACGACACTCAGCTGATCCTCTCCTTCACTAAGGACCCCATCACCACCAAAGCCAACCTCCACGAAGGAATGAAGGGCGTCGCCGACTGGATGAAGACCAGCCATCTGAAGCTCAACTCGGACAAGACGGAGGTCCTCATCTTAGGCTCCAACCCTTCAGCCTGGGATGACTCCTGGTGGCCGACGGCACTGGGGGCAGCCCTGACACCCACCGACCACGCACGCAACCTGGGAATCATCCTCGACTCAACGCTCTCAATGACTAAGCAAGTCAATGCCATCTCCTCCTCCTGCTTCAACACCCTCTGCATGCTCCGTAAGATCTACAGATGGATCCTGACAGATGCAAGAAAGACAGTCACCCAGGCCCTCGTCAGCAGCAGATTTGACTATGGAAAAGCCCTCTACGTGGGAGGCCAGACCAAGCTCATCAAACGACTACAACGCATCCAAAATGCCTCGGCACGACTGATCCTTGACGTTCCACGCCATGGCCACATCACCCCCACCTGATAAACCTGCACTGGCTCCCCATCAACAATAGGATATCCCTCAAGCTCCTCACCCACGCACACAAGGCACTCCACAAGACCGGCCCAGCCTATCTCAACAGACGGCTCTCCTTCTACATCCCTGTGGTAATTTAGCAATGATTAGGTTAAGCATTAGCAGAAAACATCTTGTATTTAGAGACTATCTTGTCTGTTTTACGGAATCCATTTTGTATTTCTGTTGGCCATTTTGTTTGCCATGTGCTCTGTCCTACCTTCCTGTTAACTGCTCTTGAAATCTGCCTAGAGACAATATATATTTATGCTCTTCTGCTTTGCACATGCTCAGCTGAGCATGCAGCTGTCTCCAATTTGTAACTGTCAAGATGAATTAGCTAACTGTCAACCTTCCCACTTGTTGCTCGCACACTTTCTATATGTCCTTATATGTATTTGAAACCAACACTCTGTGCCTTGTACCGCCTTCATTTCAGCCCCTGTGTGGGTATAAAAGGACCAAGCTCCTTCCAGTCAGTGTGCTACCTCATACTCTACCGAAGGGTGTTGTGTGAATGTAGTTCCACCTCATGAGTTTTAATAAACTCTGTCTTTTCTATTCCAGTTTCTGTGCCAACTTCTTGCTATTGGTCTAAGGACTCTGTGTAGAGAAGGGCGAATCCCTTGCACTGGTAGGCCTGGCTGAGGGTTGCTACCACAAATTGGCTTCCAACGTGGGACTCATCGGTGACTCGGATGCCCGAAGGACTGGTCGAGACGAAGGATTAGAATCTCGCTTTGGACGTGATCACTGCCGAAGGAGACCCGAGATTTGGCATCCACGGCGTTTTCCCTTTCTTTCTGATCTGATCATCCAGGTGGCGCCGGTCCTCAACTAAGATGTCTTCTGTTGATTTGCTGTGCAGTGACCGTTTGGTCGATTTGAGAACTTGGCCGTAGGAACCTGGACACCATTTGATTAGTAAGAGCCGTTTTTCAGCACTTGCTGTAGGTTTTGATGCCTTTGACTGGTAAGGTAGTTTAGAAACACTTACTGTGGCACTTACTGTGGCATTTGTATATGAAATTGGCCAAATAGTGAATTTTGTTCTATATATGTATATATATATATATGTGCTGCAACACATATAGGCAGGTAATGAGGAGATTTTTCTCAATTTAAGATTAACTGGACGGCGCAGCGTACGTGGAGTACCTTAAGCACTACTTTTTGATTATAATACTGCATATTTTGCATTATTTTTGACATGCCTGTTTCCAGCACACTTCGTAGGATGTGTTGCTTTTGTAGTGGTACCACATTGAAACTCAACAAAGCACAACCGCCCGCCCCCCCCCGAGGGGACGCTTAATAGGGACATGTATGTTAAGTATGGTATTTCGTCCATAATGTACAGCACATTGTGGAATAAATACACCTGAAAGGATCCTGAGTTGCGTTGGCCTATGCATGGGTCATTTGATTTGCGAAAGATTCAGAAAGTGGAGCAACGGATGTTCAAGCGAAAGGCTAGGCAAGACATGTTTGACAGTGTGCGAATGTGGGAGAAAGAGGTGCGTGACAGATGAAGCATGAACAGGCCTTGATTGAAAAAAGAACATCGTAAAAGTGTGCATGCGAAAGCTTTAGAAATGAAAAATAAAGAGATTAAAGAAATTAAAGAAAGGGAAGATAGGGAGCGTCAGTTACAGGTAAATGGCCAATACGCTATTCGTAGGTTATACTTAATAAACCCCAAGATGATTCTGTCTTATTAGATCATTGTCCACCTCTGTATACTCTTGCCTCTGCTCCTGATGAGTCAGATGAGGACTCTTCTACGAGGCAGGATAAAGCCCGAGACACTCGCTCAATGTTAAATACCGAACGTTCCTTTCAGATTAGATCTACGGCACGTAAAGTCGATCGTAGTAATAATACTGCTTCTGAAATCTTAGATACTATTCAGAATTGGTCGGAAAGGGAACAAAAATATTTCACCGAGATATTTGCTGGAGAGGTTCTTGAGCGATTTAAGAAATATTCGGTGGAAGTAGAGCCAGATGATATAGCAACTGATTTTAAGTAATTACGTGAAGGTTCTTTTGTCTTCTCCCAGGTGGCTGACACGATCAGATGCTTGGTTAAACTATGTGATGAAGCAGTCCGTTTGCGGGAGGAGAAAAAGGCAGCAGACGCAGCTGCACAAACATCTCGAAGGAAGTCACCGGCGGTGGAGCACGAACACATATGCCCTGGGTCCAGAATCGTAAAGAAGTTTTTTATCGTTTGGACCTCGTTTGGCAGTAGTCACGTTGAGAAGAACACCCCAAACCACATCAAGCCTACAGTAAAGTAAATACAGTGTCATCACTTATACCAGCGAGCATTAGATTTCCGCCACAGTATCTTCGGAAACCCGTTGTGGACAGACACATAGAGAAAATACGTGTGCAGATTCCATTATTATTGTTTCCTGGAATTTTCAGACATGGGAACCTAGGGTGACTTCAGATAAAATACAGGTTCTGAGTCTAATCAGTCTCTTGGATCTATATTTCAGTAACCACTATCTACAGAATTCCTGAGGCAGGCACACGCCAAAACGCGTAGATTGGGATTTTGGTTCTGTAATTGATGAATTGTTTTATGTAAAAATTCTTGTTTTTGTATTGTGATTGTAAATTTGTATTGTTTGTTCACAGAATCACACGTACATGTAAAACAATTTATGTGATGTCTTGTATAAATATACAAAAGAGAGGGAAAAAAAGACAAAAAGATGCATAAAAAATAATAATTTTTTTTATAAGAATAAAATAGAATATATCAAAAACATAAAAGTTGGCAATCATTCCATTTAAATAACATCCTTTGCTCCCATTTAGAAATATGCACATATCCCGGTGCTAATGGTCCATTTTTTCTAAAAAACAAACATCTCGAATCAACATGGCACGAGCTCCGACGCTCGAAACAGATAAGAATATTGTAAATGTGAAACCTATGTGGGAAGCTACACCTTTATATGTTCCTCCTAAAGGAACAGGCACAAGTGATGATAAGACTTCTTTCGAGGCGAAAGGGTATTTTATTTATAATTGGGTTTAGACTCCTTGGAATAGAGCATATGCCATGGCTCTAAAAAATGCATTGCCTGATCCGCGAAAGAATCCAACACCCTTTTATGAAGAAATTGAGGGTGCCATTAGCTCTTGTACTATGACTTTGTCTGACATTGATTTGTTTTTTGGATTAATATCACCGCCTGGTATGTGGAGAACTGTGCATAAAGTTGACGATCGTGTGGTATTTGGGGCATTGTGGTCACATATAGAACAATTAGCTAAAGATGGAGAACCTGCACAAAAACCGTGTCAGCTAATTTGAGATCTTCCAGCAGCTATCTTGGTTAATTTAAAGACGATTCTTCCACCTAAAAAGATAGATTGGACTATGTTAGCGTCTTGTAAGCAAAAGATAGATGAATCAGTTTCAGACTTCTTCACACGCTTTGAAGAAGCATTCCACGATTTTAGTGGTCAGTCATTGACAGATGACATGGGTAGGGATCTGTTTGTCAATAAATATGTCACAAACCTTTTGCCTGAAATAGCTAGTCGCCTAAAGGCGAGTGAAAGTTCATGGACTACCTCCTCTCCGGTTTCTCTCTTAACTATGACTCAGTATTATGAACGACAAGAATTAGAATTGAAAAGTAAGGAGGATAAAAAATCTAAAGAGTTAAAAACAACGGTTATGATGGCTGAAGCTTATGGCCCACCTTCTAGAGGTGAAAATAGAGGTGGACGTGGATTTCTCACGGGTACACTGAGAGTACGAGTATTTATAGTCAAGCCTTAAAAAGACAACTCGATTCCTTTATTTTGCCTGATGAGGGTGGCTCTCATACAATATGAAGATGACATCTTGTTGGCAGCTGATACACCTGAGCAGTGTGAAAAATGTACTTTGTCCTTACTTTCTTTTCTTGCGACACATCATCATAAAGTATCATGGAAGAAATTGCAATATTGTAGACTGAAGGTGACCTACTTAGGACACCTTCTGTCTAAGGAGGGCCGTGCACTGACATCAGATCGCATTCTAGCAATTCTAGACACTCCAGTACCTTCCACACAGAAAGATGTCTGTGCATTAATTGGTTTAACTTCATTTTGTAGCAAATGGATATTGGGTTTTTCACACATTGTTAAACCATTGCTAGCACTTTTGACTAAGAACACTCCGATTCCTCTTCCTTAGATAGATGAATGTCAAAATGCCTTTCACCAGTTGAAACAAGCTCTTTGCTCTGCACCAGTGTTAGGCACACCAGATTATACAAAGGCCTTTACACTCTATGTACACGAGAAAGATGGATGTGCATTGTAAGTTTTAGTACAGACACACAGTTCACTGTTGGTGCTAGTACCCCATGCAGTAGATGCCCTTTTGAATCAGACCAAGACTCAACACTTAAGTAGTGCTCCCATTACAGGATATGAATTGACACTGTTAGCACCTCATATTACATTGAAGAGGTGTGCAACACTAAACCCAGCCACTTTTTGCCATATCCTGCGACTCAGTCTCAATCAAAGGAGCCTCATGATTGTATATTACTTACTGAGGAACAGACAAAGGGTCACATTGATTTGCATGATACGCCTCTTCCAGATGTTGATGGGGAGCTGTGGGTTGATGGGTCCTGTCTAAAGTTACCGGATGGCATAACCTCAGCTGCATATGCAATCACCACACTTGAGACAGTAGTGGAAACAGCTCGTACACCACAGAAGTCGGCTCAAGCAGCTGAACTAATAGCTTTGACACAAGCGTGTGAGCTTAGTACTGATTTATGTGTGAACATTTACACGGATAGCCGCTATGCTTTTGGAGTGGTTCATGATTTTTGCCTACTCTGGAAGGAAAGAGGCTTTCTTACATCCCACGGGATGCAGATAATGCACGGAGAATTAGTACATCATCTCTTGACTGCACTTACATATCCGGGGAAAGTTGCCATTATGAAGTGTAGCACACACAAGAAGATCACTGACAAAAGAGGACAAGGAAATGCCTTTGCAGGTCGTGTCGCTCGTGAAACCGCAATACAGCGAAGCACTACACCTATGTACGTAGTAAAATCACAAGCTGGGCGTTGGCATGATGCTAGAGAGGAAGTATTGTTATACAGAGATCTGCCTCTGTTGAAGAACTTGAGCAGTGGTCCAAAGAAGGAATGTTAGACGATGAGGGTTGTTGGCGTAACAAAGAAATGAATAAATAGAAATTGCCTGCAGCCTATTTACAACCTATGGTTCAAATGGCACATGGGCTGGCACATGTTGGAGCTCTAGCAGTAACTAAATTGCTTACACAAATCTGGGAGCATCCTGAAACTGCCAGCACAACTAAAAGAATAGTACAGTCCTGTTTGATCTGTTGGCAGTACAATCCTGGAAAATGGACACAAACTCCTACAGGAGGGTTTGCTACACCAAACGTACCTTTTGAAGTGTTGCAGATGGATTACATCCAGCTTGAATGCTGCAATAATCTAAAATATGTCCTAGTGGTGGTATGTGCCTTCAGTAAATGGATAGAGGCGTATCCTACAAAGGATAATACTGCTCTTACCACAGCAAAGGTGCTTCTGAAGGAATGTTTTCCTAGGTATGGTGTTTGTAAATTTTTGTGGAGCGACAACGGAGCTCATTTTATTGGGCAAGTTGTTGAGTATGTCCTGAAAGGGGTAGGTATCAAACAGAAATTCCATACAGTCTTCCACCCACAATCAGCAGGATTGGTTGAAAGGTATTATGCTACCTTAAAATTGAAGCTGGCAAAAATACTGGCTTCCACGTCCCTAAAGTGGCCAGATGCACTGCCTTTGGCACTGTTATCCATAAGATCGGTACCACACTCACGATCAGGTCTTACACCTAATGAGGTGGTATTTGGGAGACCGATGAACATTTGGGGAGTTCCTAAGCCACGCCCCATACAGGATGTACCTTGTGTTCTGTTAAATGATTATTTGGCACAATTAACTGACAGTTTGACCTCTATTCATCAACAGGTTCGAGAAGCTCTTCCCGACAGATCTACAGGTGAAGCCCATGATCTCTGTCTTGGTAACTATGTTATGATAAAAGTGTTTGACAGATCGAACAGCTTGGAACCAAGGTGGCGAGGCCCAGAGCAGGTGCTGTAGGCTACAAGGACAGCAGTTCGAGTGACGAACAAAAAGAATAGGCTCCATACCACGCACTGCAAGCGTGTATCGCCCGCCTTGGTGGAACCTGCTGCTCTGACCGCCCATCGAGAAATTCTAGAGATGGAGAAAGGTCAAGCCATCTCACCTGACGAATCTACGGTAGTCTTCCCTGACCACAGGATTCCTGGAACATCACGATACAATTTGAGACCGAGGAAAGAATCTGTAGTTTTGAATGAGACTGGTTGAGCTACCGCCCTGGGTTTGTGAAACGGAGAGCCAATGAGGCAAGGGGGGGGATCAGCCTTGCATTAGTGTAGTGACACCCGTCTTGGCTTGTGGTGAAGAAATGAACGGCTACCCAAGGGAGAAGAGCTCCACGATTGTTTTCGACAGGTTCTTAGAAAGATCGATCATCGCTGTCATTGAAATGAATAACAAGAGGATTATTTGTGCTTTAGGGTTTGTTGTTGCCCTGGTGGTTTTGGCAATAACCACTTGGTTCATTGAGAAAGCAGTTCCTGCTCAACAGCTTTTTGTTGCAACTACTCCAGCTTCACTGAGGCATCGTTACTATACTCTTCCTTATCATGAGCAGAAACATCGACAATCCTATCTGAATAACACATTCATCCAGATGTTGCATCATACCCATAATGCTACACATACTACCAATTGTTGGGTATGTGGGATGATACCTGCACACCAGAAGAAAGAAAGAACACCTTTTATTCCTCTACCGTTTTCCAATAATGTTTCATGTCAAGCTTGGTATTCCCTTTTGTTTGCTTATGGAAAGCCTTTAGTAGGTGGAATCATTTTTCAATTAAATAAAGAATGTTACCAAGATGAAAATGGTTATCCTTAAGCTAAAGGGACTAAATGGGAATGGGATGAATACCAACCGGACAATATTTCGACACCATATGTCTTCACAAATGTGAGGAATATGAAGAACATTGGACCCTTTGTGATTTCTGTAACCAGAGCAAAATCAGATTTATGTATTGGCAGTGTTGGGAGAATTCCCGTATGACGAAATGAATGTATTTCTGTACTGAACATTAAGGGCATGAATAATAGTAGTTTTATATCGTCGCACAACACCTACTTTGTGTGTGGTAATAAAGGATACTATCAATTACCTGTTGGGTGGTCTGGGCTATGCTACATATCATTTTTGTCACCCCCTGTGTTTTTAGCCCCTGCATCATATCAGCTTGACCTGAAGTTGTACAATGATATTTCTAAGAATAGATACAAACAAACAATAAGTACAGATGAGATCGACCAGACAGATACCACTTTGCAACAATATGTCGATTTCAATTTGGGTTTGTTCTTCTTTGTGGGTGCTGCATTGAATAGCAGAAAAATCAGACGAGTGACTCGTGTTGTAGAAGCTGTCACCAATCAGACAGCCATGGCTTTTGGGAACATTACAGAAGAACTGCAAATTGCAAGAATTGTAGCACTCCAAAATAAGATGGTGCTCGACGTGATTTTGGCTGATCGAGGTGGTGCATGCCACATCATCGGTAGCAGTTGTTGCGTCTTTATACCTGACCACTCACCTTCAGTTTATGATGCAAGCTCTAAGCTGCATAAGATTGCTGCAGACATTCACCCAGATACTGGTATATGAACATTTTCAAACTGGATATGGACACTTTTTGTTACTTGGGGCTGGAAGCTACTGACTATTCTATGTATACTACTGGTGATACTATTTATGTGCTTTACTTGTATACAATGTGGTCCCATGATTTGTTCCATGTGCCTCACTGCTTGTACACCGGCCAAAAGATATATTGCAAAAGAACAACAAATGTTAAATAGTGAGTTACTGAAATGATGAACATTAATATACCGGATGCAGATTTAGATTACCCCAGATAGACGAATGTCTTGAGAAAATGCTGAAAGGGTCGTCTGTGGTAATTTAGCAATGATCAGGTTAAGCATTAGCAGAATACATCTTGTATTTAGAGACTATCTTGTCCGTTTACGGAATCCATTTTGTATTTCTGTCTGCCATTTTGTTTGCCATGAGCTCTGTCCTACCTTCCTGTTAACTGCTCTTGAAATCTGCCTTGAGACAAGATATATTTATCCTCTTCTGCTTTGCACATGCTCAGTTTAGCATGCAGATGTCTCCAATTTGTAACTGTCAAGCTGTGTTCCACCAGAATTAGCTAACTGTCAGCCCTTCCCACTTGCTGCTAGCACACTTTCTGTATGACCTTATATGTATTTGAAACCAACACTCTGTGACTTGTACCACCTTCATTTCAGCCCCTGTGTGGGTATAAAAGGACCAAGCTCCTTCCAGTCAGTGTGCTACCTCATACTCTACCGAAGGGTGTTGTGTGAATGTAGTTCCACCTCATGAGGTTTAATAAAATCTGTCTATTCTATTGCAGTTTCTGTGCCAACTTCTTGCTATTGGTCTAAGGACTCTGTGTAGAGAAGGGAGAATCCCTTGCACTGGTAGGCCAGGCTGAGGCTTGCTACCACATCCCCAACCGCCAGCTTCGCTCTGCCGACCTCTCACTCGCCACCGTCCCGCACATCCAAAGAACAGCCATCAGTGGCAGATCCTTCTCCCACCTCACTGCAAAGACTTGGAACACCCTCCCACTGAGACTACACAAACCCAAGACCTGCTGACCTTAAGGAGGATACTCAAGACCTGGCTGTTCGATCAGTACCACCCCCCCAGTGCCTTGAGACCCTTGTGGGTATGTAGTGTGCTTTACAAATGGTTGATTGATTGATTGATGGCTAACACTACCAGCATTGTCTACAATATAGGGGGTAGATGTCTAACATTATCAGCATTGTCTACTCTATAGGGGGTGGATGGATAACACTACTAGCAATATAATGCCCATGGGGGGGTTGGCTAACACTACCAGCATTGTCTATTCTATGAGGGATGGATAGGTAACCCTACCAGCAATCTAAAGCCCACGGGGGATGGTTGGCTAACACTACCAGCAATCTAATGACCATAGGGAGGGTGGATGAGTAACACTACCAGCAGTCTAATGCCCATAGGGGGGGATGGAAAACACTACCAGCATTGTCTAGCCTATGGGTGGATAGATGTCTAACACAACCAGCATTATCTACCCTATAGGTGGTGGATGGCTAACACTACCAGCATTGTCTACCCTATAGGGGGGTAGATGTCTAACACTACCAGCTTTGTCTACCCTAAAGGGGGGTGTATAGCTAACACTAGCGGCAATATAATGCCCATGGGGGGGATGGCTAACACTACCAGCATTATCTACCTATGAGGGGTGGATGGCTAACACTACCAGCAATCTAATGTCCATTAGGGGCGGTTGGCTAATACTACCAGCAATATAATTCCCATGGTGGGGATGGCTAACACTACTAAGTGTGGGCTGAAAATCCGTTCCGCTCGCGGAATTTGGGAATTTTTGACAAATTCGCGGTTCACGAATCGCGTGAAATTGTAAAAAAAATCGCAATTCGCAAGCTGGTGGATTTCTTTGCTTGGTCGCGCTGCTAAAATACAATCTCGCGCGGGCGGCGTTGACTTCTGAGTTCGCCGACTTGTTTTTCCTCCTGGTTTGAGTGTGCTTTGCAGGGCCTGGTCATGTGGGTGGAGGTCAAGGGGCCATTTTGAATCCAGGCAGTGTGCTTTGTGCCATAGGCCTGCACCCAGTCTGCCCTGCTTTCATCCATTATGCACAGGGGTAGTCAGTGGTGCATTGACCAAGTCTTTCTGTGGGGTCTCTTGAATTTAAACATAATTTACGGCATCAATGGCATTGGATTGTGGTGATTTTTGTGTGTTTTTTGATTTTTTGGGGTGGTGTTGGGGCCTGGCCGTGTGGGTGGGAGCCATTTTGATGCCTGGTCCAGGCAGGGCCTGGCCATGTGGGTGGGGGTCAAGGGGCCATTTTGAAGCCAGGCAGTGTGCTTTGTGCCATAGGCCCGCACCCAGTCTGCCCTGCTTTCATCCATTATGCCGAGGGATACTCAGTGGTGCATGGAGTGGACCAAGACTTTCTGTGGGGTCTCTTGAATTTAAACATCATTTAGGGCATGGATGGCATTGGATTATGGTGATTTTTGTGTGTTTTTTTATTTTTTGGGGTGGTGTTGGGGCCTGGCCATGTGGGTGGGGGCCATCTTGATGCCTGGTCCAGGCAGGGTCTGGCCATGTGGGTGGGGGTCAAGGGGGCATTTTGAAGCCAGGCAGTGTGCTTTGTGCCATAGGCCTGCACCCAGTCTGCCCTGCTTTCATCCATTATGCAGAGGGGTACTCAGTGGTGCATGGAGTGGACCAAGGCTTTCTGTGGGGTCTCTCTTCTATTAGTGTAAACCTCCA
This sequence comes from Lissotriton helveticus, assembly GCF_964261635.1. Classification (NCBI taxonomy): domain Eukaryota; kingdom Metazoa; phylum Chordata; class Amphibia; order Caudata; family Salamandridae; genus Lissotriton; species Lissotriton helveticus. Next base: position 1,746,347,009 of record NC_136063.1, on the reverse strand, counting down.
TTTTTGATTAGAAATAATCGCAATTTTTATTTTTGATCTTTCTGTTTTTGGGTGTGTTGGTAATAATATTAAATGCCTAGTTGCAAATATTAATTGAAGCAAGACGTATGCAACATTTATTTAACTGATGTTCCTCTGGCTTCCTTTTCTTTTAGGTGAAGAGAACTATGAATCATCCTCATCGTTCATCATCAGTGCCAGGAAGAAGTCCTGCCGCGGTGTGTGCAGCACAACGTCACGTGTGGCCACAGACAACTCTGCAACTCGTGCAACTGCGGCCTGCTGTTCTGACATCTGAAGAAGATGGGCCCAAAGAAAGGTGTCCGTAGCTCCTCTACCAAGAAAGTTGCCAGTGCCACTGCCAGTAATAAGGAGCAGAAGAAGCAAGTGGCGCCGGCACTTACCAAGCAGACTGGTGTGCCCACAAACAATTTTTGGGGAAAAAAAACTACGCCTGCAGCAGCGGTGTCCACCGGGGACCAAGCTGGGAGCAACACCTCAGCTTCATTGGTCTCAGTGCCACCACGCCAAGTTAGGCCCAAGGCCATGAGTGCCGCAGAGGCAGCCACTTTAATTGCTCAATCACCATCGACCAGTGATGTTGGCGTTGACTCATCACAAGAAAGTAGCATCCAATCAACACATGGTGTAACTCATCTGATGAGTGTTCAACCACAGCCGCAACCACAACCACAGGTGCAACAAGGAGAGGCGCAAGGAGAGGCGCAAGGAGTGGTGCAAGGAGTGGCGCAAGGAGTGGCGCAAGGAGTGGCGCAAGGAGTGGCGCAAGGAGTGGCGCAAGGATTGGCGCAAGGAGTGGCGCATGGAGAGGCGCAAGTAGAGGCGCAAGTAGAGGTGCATGGAGAGGCACAACTGCCCACAATGCCTGTTCCTCCAGAAGTAGGGGCACATCAGGAAATCGAGATTCAAGCGGAGGTATCATTCGAGCAAGCCACTCCGCCTGATGATCCATTGTCTTCCAGATCCCCAGCAAGAAAAAGGGCAAGGAGGGCTAGTACAAGTTCTTCTTCAAGTCCCCTTCCTTCTGATGATCAAGATGTTGATTGGAACCCACCAATGCAGTCTGAGAGGGAGGCACCCCATGAGCCGACAAAGTTAGATAAGCCTAAAAGAAAGGTTCCGGCAAGACTTTCACTTATGGGTGATGACGAAGAACAAGAAAAAGAAGTGGTGTATTCTGCTGCTGATGAACAGTCTGACGATGACGACCCAGTCATCACAGTCGTCACTCCTGCCCCAGCGGGCATGCAGTAGACAGGCATTTTAACCCTATCCCGAACTGCTGGTGAGTGGGTTGTGGGCGGCGTGGCACTTGTACCACCACCAACACAGGTAACTACTACACCAACACGACCTACAGCTTCCATATTTTCTCGTCAGAAGGGCCGGCAGGGTCCTCCATCCAGCTCGACCTCCATTACCTCAAGTAGTGGTGCTGTAAGTGGAAAATAGAGTCAAATTCAGCCACGCCCATCCTCCACTTCATCTGGCATTGAAAGTAGAACCTCCACCACCACCAGAAATCTCCAGTCCCCAGTTTGGGACTTCTTTAGTATTACCAAAAAGGCGGAAAACCTAGTCCTTTGTTCGATTTGTAAACAAGTAGTTAGTCGGGCTAAGCTTGGTACCAACTATGGTACCGGAGGCCAGAGAGGTCATCTCAAAAAACATCACATTATCCAGTGGGAGGCGCATATAAGTAACATCCGGAAAGCCAAAAGTACAAATCCAAATGTAGACATTGATATTGCATCTGATGACGAAGAGGAGCTGATCATGCAGGGGGGAGGTAAACAACCGAGAGGCATTTTTTCTGGTACACACAGTACCTCTGGCAGCAGCACTGCATTGGTGGCACCCAGACCCTCCTCTACCCCAACAACATCAAGGAGGCACAGTAGTCTGGTAGAGACACCAATGCGAAAAAGTACATAAATGAAACTAACTGGGTTGAAGAGGTCTGGATCCCCCTCATCACATATGAAAACGGTCCAGACCACCATTAAAAGCATGTTTTGGTCGGAGTCGCCATTTGAACGCAACCACCCAATGGCACGTCTTTATAATGCAATGCTGGCTAAAATGTTAGCGCTGGACCTTCTCCCTTTTTCTTTCGTGAAAGGGGTGGGTTTTCTAGAATTTGTGGCAACAGTCTGCCCTAAATGGAAGGTTCTTAACCGGTCCTATTTTGCCAGAGTTGCGGTTCCAGCACTACATCAAGATGTGCTGGAGGTGATTGGGGCAGCTTTGCAGAAGAGTGCTGTTCACACTCTCCACCTGACAACAGACATGTGGACCAGTTGTCAAGCCCTTGATTACGTGTGCATCACTGCACATTGGGTCTCTTTTGCAGGGGTTAGAGACAAGTTATATGCAGGTGTTGACAATGACACAGTTTTTAAAGCTAGTCAGAAACATGCAACAGTAGCCATGTGCGCCATGGAAAAATCTCATACTGCAGTAAACATTTTGGAGGAGTTTAACAGTAAGGTCTTTGAATGGCTACATCCAAGAAAGCGCATGATTGGTTATGTTTCCACGGATAATGGCAGTAATATAGTTAGGGCCATGAATGATGGTGGCTATTTCAGAGTGCCGTGTTTGGTGCACAGTATTAACATTGTTGTTCAAGATTTCTTGAAAAAAGAAAACAAAGTCAGCGAGTTACTGACCACCTGCCGAAGAATCTGCACACATTTCAACCATTCTTTTAAGGCCCGGAAGCAGCTGAGGAACATTCAACGTGACGGTAGAGTGCCAGTCAGTGGACTCATCCAGGAGGTGGTAACACGTTGGAACTCAACCTTCTACATGCTTGAGCGTCTGTCTGAGCAGTGCTTGGTAATCAATGAGTATGTCTTTGCATGGGGTTCTACTATGAAAGACATGAGGCTAGAGTTGGGGGAATGGGACCTAGTTAAAAGCCTGACAGACATGCTTCGTCCTTTTGAGGTCTTCACGCGTGAAGTCAGCAGAGTGGACTGTACTTTGGGCAAAGCTATCCCATTATTGCACATGCTAGAGCACCAACTGAAAGCGGTGTCTTCAACGATCAGAGCTTATAAACCCGCCTAGTTGACAATGAAATGCTTAAAAAAATATATACAGAACAACTTTACATTTGTGCCACTATTTTGGATCCATGGTACAAAAAGGAACTGGCCAGCAAAGCATTCTTTCCTTTTAATGAAGCAGATGTTTCAAAGTACAAACATTGGCTAGCTCTGTCAGCCACTCAGTTAGAAAAAGAGCGGCTGGAAATTGAAGGAACCCGCAGAAGTACTACTGAATCAGCAAGCCATCCGACGTCAAGGTCCTCCACTTCTGTGGCCCAAGGCAGTCACTTTCCCTCACAGCCGTTACCGACACCAGCAACCGTATTATCATCCTCACCTGCACCAGGCCTAGCCATAATATTGTCGGAAGCAGATTGGATAACTCATCAAGGGTTTGCTCATTCCAGTGTTGATGCAAAGGCCTCAGAAGGTATGCAAAGATCATCACCCCTGGATGACCTTGAGTGGATGGTGAAGGCCTATCTGGATTACCCAACAGAGGTCTACATTGATCACAACCCATTGCTGTATTGGTATGGGAAAAGGGGTCAATGGCCACTGATCACCAAGCTGGCTCTAAATTATTTGTCTTGCCCACTCACAAGCGTGTCTTCTGAACGTGTTTTCAGTGCTGCTGGTGCCATTGTAACTTCAAAAAGGACCCGCCTCTCACCCAGAAATGTGGAGAGGTTAACAATGATCAAGATGAATCAGCACTTCATACCACCAGATTACAAAATACGTGAATCCACGCAGGAAGAAGAGGACACCGACTTAGGTGACTGAAGTTCTTCTCTGTTAGCTGACCTACTCCCTTCTCAATTCACAGAGTTTGAGGATGAGCTCTACTTCCCTGACACCTAGGCCTGAAACTGACTTCCTTTTTTTCCGTCCTGACTCCTTATTCACTATTACTCATGTGTGTCTTTCTTTGTTTTGCAACTTTTACCACAACAAAACTCTAATCACAAACAAATTCATCAGCAGCACTGTCTTCATCTTATTTCCTTATTGAAGGTGCCGCTGTCTGCAATCCTGAAGTTCACAATTTCACAACTCAGTCATGCTCCTCTATCCTCCTCCTCCAAATCCCCCTATCCATTTCCCTCAAGGCAGATGGCTGGATTACGCACAATAAAGAAACTGTCGCATCGTAGACGAGTCCCCTTAAAAGTAATGGGACTGGAATTACTGACTATATGCTGATTGCTGACAGTTACTTATGAAATTGACACAAGAGGCTGCCCTGTAGGCCTTCCCTTTAAGAACAAGATGCGAACAAAATGTGGAACAGGTAATGAATAATGAGACGGCATGCAGTGGACAGCACTGGCTCTCTGGCTCTGATGAAATCAATTGCTGTTTGTTTGTTGTGCATGAAATAAATCATATGTCTTCTGCTATTATTTAATCTTTCACACACTAAATGTATCTCAAGTCTACTCTGTTATTTTTACCTTGTTTAATTCAAATTGTACTTCTACTGCAGGGGCCACTACGTTGCATTTTTTAATATGCAAAATGTCCTTGGACTCACTGTGTGTGTAGACTGCGACTGCATGAACAACATTGAGTTTGCCAACATACCATGATGATGATGAGTCTTGATGATTAAAGTTACATAATATCTTTTTTCTTTACAGTCACTCACTGGGATGGATGGATCATCATTGTCGGTTTACAGAAGAACTATGGCCATTTTGTGAGTGGCAAACAGGTAAACAAGGCAACAACAACTACAGCAGAACTGCATGTCTGTCTAGACGTGGTATGGAGTGGTCGAGCCAGTGTAGTGTTGTTATGCTGAGGTCCAGACAGCAGTTCATGTAAATTGCGGCTATGTGGCTTGCTGCATACAATTAGATATGCTTTGTATGTCTGTGTCAAAGAGGTATGCCACATCATGTTGCTTCACTCAGTGGAGCCTGCCTTGACTGTCTGCATGGCCCTGGCCTGCTGTGTGCTAATTAATATCCTTGAAAAGGAGACTCAAAGTACGCACTTTAGAAATGATGCTTGTATGTAATACTGTCGCCTCTGAAACTGAAAGTTTTATTTTTGTACTACACTCCGTACCTTATAATTTTTTTCTCCGTGGTGTTTTAATAATATCTCTTCCTGTTTTTCCATCAACAATTACAGGCTGGCTTTTACCCTGTGCGATGGGAAAAACGAATAACTCAGGCTTACCATTAGCGATCTGCAATTCCGCATCCGCCAGGCAGGCAGTGGACAGTGTGTCTGTCTGGTCACCAAGATTGATCGACGGAGCGACAGATGGAATGGAGGAGTACCGCGAATAAGAGGAATGGCTGGATGCATGAAACTAGCCAAATTGAACAGGGCAACTACAACTTACAGTTACAGTATCCTCTTCACTTCTCCTTATCTTTTAAATAATGTTATTGGAGTGAACTTCTATGAGTGTGACTCTGTGTGTTTGTTTGCTCTCTGCTTCAAATTCATCCCTCCATCTATTTGATAAGTTTCTTTGCTATTTTTAAAACTAATTTAATGTACTAATAAGTGTTTATTCTCTCTGCGGGCAGATAGGCAAGTAAAATTGCGTAATTACTGCAGCCCTGTACTGTCAAATTGTTTCTTCATAGTTAGTAAGTTGTGGTAAGTACTACTTTTCAGTAACCTAACCATCTATTTAGCAAACAACTTCATGCATGCAGTAGTGCACTTCCTTTATGTCCCTTAAAAGATTTATGGATATCTTCGTATCCAAAGATTTGTTTTTCTTCATTTGTTGTTTGTCCATGCTGTGTTTTTTTCCTCTCTCCACAAAACTTTCCCAAAAACCCCCATTCCCATCCAATTTTCAAACCCTAACCCTCTTCCCCCGTGCTGTGTGGTTTTCATTGAGGTGTGACTAAATGACAACAATAATTCCACACACTTGCTGGGGAGGATAAGGTCAAAGCTACAGAAAATCAATTTCAAGGCTGGTGAAGGAATCCGAGGATATATTCTTATTCTGCTTGACACACACCCATGAGTAACTATTTGCAAATCAAATCAGAATTTCATGTGCGCCATCAAGTGGATTGATCATCAACAACATCCTCTTCCTACATGTGACGAATCAAATGCTTACGCTGCTGTATCCTTCACCTTCAGTACTATTTCTTGTAGTAGCCATACTCCACGCAACTAGTATTTATATTTTGAATACTTTAGCATTGCTTAAGCTACAATTTATGGCACTGTTCTTGTGTACTCTACTATCTATCGTGCTGTTCTAATGCTACGCTCAGGCCACTCAATGTTTAATTTCCTTTTTTTTCATATGCTGCTACTGCCAGTGCGTACCACTACTACTACCACCACAACAATGACATTTCATCCGTCCAGGATTCCAGAGCCAACCTTAATAGCCATTTGCCATGCAGCCAGCCCTGTGCCTAGCCCTATTATCAAACATGAATCACAGGTAAGAGAAGCATTTTGGGGGAGGAAGAATAATGGAGTAGGAGGAGAGGAGAGACTGACGGTAGTACTAGTAAAGTAGTAGGACAATTGAATTCACTAACTCTGTCAGTGGCACTTTTGTACAAATTTGGGCGATTAGTCAATTTTAATCAACCAGCCAGTTAAGTTTCAGGAAAACAAATGTACAGTTGAGTTAACCCCCCCTGCCTCCCCCACAAAACAGTAAAAACGCATATGCTATGTTTAAGTTGAAAATAAATAATTATTTACACCCTAACAAAAATAAACTATTCCACAAGACCCGACTCTAACCCCAACCAATGTCCATGAAATGTCCCAAAGAAAAGTTCCAAAACCCCAACGCCCAATTCCCACCCCCCTAAAAGTCTTTAAAAAAGGGGCAAGGGACAGTCTCTCCTCTACTTCCGCCGGCAGTGTCCTGTGGCCAGGTGGTCACGCAGCTCTCTCCGGAGGTCCTTAAGCAGGGCTTCCTGCCTTGTCACCTCCTGCTCAAGGTTGGACACTCTGAGGGTCAAGCGGTGCACACGAGCCTTTGCTCCTGCAGGTACTGTGGGGGGCAGCTGATTTGTTTGCTGCTTGGCACGGCAGGTGACTGCCGGACCACGGCTCCGTACCTCTGAAGGCTTGCGCTGACCGTATGGCCCAGGGGCAGCGGATGAGGATGCAGCTGTTGTGGATGTTGTTGACTGCGACTGCGTGTCATCCTCCTCCTAGGTGGGCCACCAGCCACCGATATTCAGCCACAATTGCCTCCAGCTTCCGTTGCCGGGCCCGTCTAGCCAACTCCTTCCTTGTTAGTTTGGAAGGAGCATCTATATGAAGAAAGAAAAACATACTGCAACCAATGCTCTTTAAGATTAACACAAAATAATTCAGCAGAAAGTTGTGTCACAGTAGCACTAGCAATTTGCAAGCACAGTACATGACATTTGTGGCATGTATCTATCTAACCTCCCGCTTCGTCGGCCTCCGCTCTAACATTAGTGGGAGTTTCAGGAATTCTACTAGCACTATATGGACTCACTACATAACACTCAGACAGTACACCAGTCTCTTCTACTCTCTTGTTTAGCGAAATTGGAACTTAAACTTGTGGAAGCCGGCATAATGCCAGCACAGTCAACTTGCACCCGAGAAAAACAGACTCAAGCCATGATGACACAGACTTGCGTTACTGTTACCAGTCCAGTACATGCAGGTGGTGAAGCTACTTTTCTATTACGGGTGGCACTGGCCATACTCTGTTACAAGGGCTACTGCTCAATTAATTTAACTTTCACCCTGGCCTGCCCCTGACTACTACAAAAGGAAAATGAAGAAGATAATATGATTATCTATGCCTTCACATGATATGTGCTTACATATGGGATGACTTTAGGTGCTTTACTTTTGATTGACTAAACACCGATAGGCCACACATCAATGTCAATGATAGAGTTGTAAAAAAATTATTAACAGAGGTAGTGAGTGGTCCCCGACTCCCCATAATCGCCGGATATATGCTGTGCTTGCAAACTACTGTTACTAGTCATGGTAGTATTCTGAAAAATTCCAACTTCTTTCCTCTGCTTTTCTACTCTGGCACGGAGGTGCGGAGTTACATGCTCTTCAAAGTAACACTCTTCAACTAGTGACCGTCTACATAGACCTATGCTATCCATGAGGAAGATACCATCCCGGCATCCATCCATTCAAAGTAAATGTCAATCACTCTTCATAATGTCTCAACTGGTCAAATCTTCCTTTTTCTCACCGAAAAACAACCTTTTTATTTTATTTTGTAAACCGCAAGCCATGCATCCGTGCTTGACTTGCATTTGAATTTGAACCAAAGGATATCGCACACATACAGTTTCTGTTTCACCCACCCAGGCAGTCCTCTTTTCTTTCTCCTTCCACCCATGCTTTCTTCAGACTTCAACTGGCCATGCATCAGATTCCCATTTTCCAGCCACCTCGGGCAGCATTTAAAAACACGTATCATTCTTTGCCAGTCATTAATTTTAACTCGCTCGTCCTTCCTTACACCCTTCTTTCCCTTTTCGTTCATCCCATCCATCAAGCTCATCTCTGATCTGACTTGGCTTCTCAATAAAACTTTCACAGCTGAGTTGAAGTCAAATTTAGAGGAGGCCATTACTGGTCAACTCCCGCCGCTAATGCTATTGCTAATGAGAAGTCAAGGGTGACTGTCTTCTACCTGGTTGATAAAAACTTAGTTCTAAATTTGTAAGTCTTCTTAACAGTAAAGTGTACTTGAACTGTAGAACATATACACCCCTGCAGAAAGACCACTCTGCAATCTCAATAAGTAAGGAATATAATAGCTTACCACTGCCCGCCACTACCGTGGCATCCCCCACAGCAGTTCCTGCTGGCTGTGGCACCGCATCCGACCCTGGAGTGCCCACCTCTGCGCTGGCCCCGGCACTGGTGGATGGCTGTGCCGATATTCTTACGCCTAGAAAAATAAATTTAATATTTTTAGATGCCATATACACCACTCCCTATTTTGTCTAGGAATAAAAAATTGTTACTAGTACTACATAAACAAATGTAATAACTTGTGACTCTCTAGTCTAAATTAAAATGTTCCTTTCTTCAGAGAAGGGTGTTTTTTATTTATGCTTAGCCATAACATGTGATGCTACACTTTTTGGCACAACTGATGAATGCTTGCTTTTTAACACGCCCCATTTTTCTCATAACAGACAGAAGCTTCCCTTCTACGAACAAGAGCAAGATCATCATCATATCTTAGTTGGAGTTGTCAATGATTCATCCCCACCAAGACTTTAAGTTCCAAGTCCAACCAGGTGAGCACTGTCCCACAATTATTATGTGAAATCAGCAACTTTTCAGTCGTTCACCGTTTGTTATATGACATTGATTTTAATAAATGTTTTTATATAATGCACAATTTTTATTTTTACAGAGTACACACAGAACTATTTTTTTTTTCTTTTGAGAAAGCTTTAAAGGGGCGTGGCTTGGATGGCAAGGGGGAGAGTAGCCTAAATCCGGAGCTCCGTCCGACCCCTGGGAAAGAGCCAAACTAACGGCTTGGACGAGCAGCACGAAAGCAGAATGGGAATGGTGCAGGCAGCGGAACGGAGCAGACAGAAACAATAAAGCCAAACAGAAAACAGAGATTTTAAGCATAAGCCACGGAGATCTACCATACCACAGAGCTCAAAATGGCGAGTCTCTGCAACAGCAAACAGCTAACAAGCGCAACCAAGAACTGAGGATAAAAGAGACTGGTGAACGAACCAAGCACCGAAGGTCAGTTGCTCAGTAATGCTACCGCAACCAGGCGTTGAATATTCTGAATAATACCTGGTATTTAAGCATCAACAATGATAAACGAAGTTAAGCGCAAGGGAAAGCGAAACTCAGACTGGGTGCAGCCATTTTGGGGGCGAGAAAAACAAATCCGAGCGTGGCCAAGCGGAGGCAGATAATCGAAAGAAGGCAGGTAGCGCGCAGACGCAACAACAGCGCTACCGATCAGACGCGCTCATGGGTGCTCCCGAACAACAGTAGCCGAAAGCTGAAAGCTCCTAGAGGAGGGGCACAGTATAGAAATCCAGGAAGCAGACTAAAACAAAACCGAAACCTACCGAGGTCGCCGTTCTGTGCGCCATTTTGAGCACCAAAACGATAAGGCAGAGCGGATAACAAACTGAGGTGTGGGGTTAACGGCGCCAATGGACGCAAACAGCGCATGGAAATACCATACAGCCTAAACGAGGGTACCCAGCACACATAAAAGAGAAGTACAGACAAGCGGCCATTGCGGAAGGGGCAACTGTGCAACAACACCGCGGAATAACGCAAACAAACAAAGATCAAGCGAGGGAAAGTGCTCCCAACTACAAAATAAAGCAGAAGGCAAAACAGCATCAAACTAAGAGGACCTGATTATCGGAACGAACGAAGGCGAAACCAACCAAAATAAAATTCACCAAAAAAGAGACAATAGTAAAATACAAAGTCCAGAGCAAAATGTCGCAACTACAAAAGAAAAACAGACCAGAGAGCAATATTGAATCTCCAATCAAAAATAGATCAGACATTTCTGGCACATTGGACAGTATACTCAAGAAATTGGTGGAGGTACACGACCTAGCCATATCTACGAAAAAAACAACAGAAAAGATCGAGCCCGAGCTCGCAGCCATTAGAGCAGACATATGTTAGAACTGGGATTTCTGGTAGGCTAAGGCTGACGCCAAAGCCAGGCAGAAACCACCATTCTAGTCAGGGTAAGGGAGCCACACGCCAAGATAACCCCTGCTCACCCCCTTGGTAGCTTGGCACGAGCAGTAAGGCTAAACTCGGAGGCAATGTGTAAAGCATTTGCGCAAGCACACAACAGCAACAACATCCTAGGCACACCACAAAAGGAACTCCACACAAGGTTATATAAAAATAACTTCTGTATTGTCAAAACACATTACATTGTGCCAACTGGCACGGGCAATATTCACAAGGGATAATTTACAAGACAGGGCCACATGGGCCACTATCAGAATCAGCACTTAGTAGAAATAGCACTTCGAGAACATAGAATATAGGATATAAAATCACTGTAGCACAAATTAGCAAGTATAGCACACAACCAGTAACTACTGGTAACAGGTAAGTACCACCTACGCAACCCTAACCACCTTAGGAGAATGTCACGCAGGGGACCAGGACCTCACTAGGACCACCTGTACTGGAAAGAACAACCACCTAAGAATAAAATACATTTAGGGGTATCAGCAAGAACACATTACACATGATGCATCACAACATTCAGAGGTGTAGGGGAAAAGAAAACACATGATGCCTAAAACATTCAGAGGTGTAAGAACAAGGAAGACACATGATGCATAAAAACATTCAGAGGTGCCAGAATAGCGCAAGAACACATGATGCATGAAAACACATTCAGAGGTGAAATAAAACCACACTATTGCGCAAAACTTACATAAGCCACCACTTGTGGCAGTCCCTAGGCCAACTGGCCTTGTTGGGGCTAGGACGCCCTGTGTCCCAATGTCAGGCAGGCTGCGCAGGCAGCCAAGAACTCAAGCCTAAACGTGGCAACTGCCCACGAAGTGCTGGGCTGCTGTAAAGAGATGTGGCCACGCGGTGGAGCCTCGCAGGCTCTGGCCAAAAGAGATGCCCCCTAGAGCCTCTCTGGGCTCTCAAGACAAAGATACAGCCTCAGTAGGCGGTGGGGTCCCTCACGGGGGACCCGGGAACACTTGGGGCGCCTTGAGCCTATCCTGGACTCTCAATGTACATGTGGCACTTCTGAGCCTCTCTGGGCTCTCGAAACCAAACAACCGTGGCCCCTCGCTGGAGCCACTTAGGCTCTGAACGACTCAATGCCCCAACACGTGGGAGCGGCCCACTGAGCGCACGGGGCCGCTTTGTCTCGGTGCCCTTGACTGGCACTTCACAAATCATCTGCTCCCTCATGGAGCGAGAACAGCCATGCCCCCATGCCGTTGGAGCAGCCCTCTATCAAGTGGGGCTGCTCTGAGGGTTGCACCGCCGTGGTGCCTCCACTTCGCTCCCCCCGGCCAGCTGTACTCACCGGCTCTCTGGGCGGGAGCTTCTCTCAGGACTTGGCAGCTCTTCTCCTGCGGGGCTTCCTGGGACTGCTGGGAGCCCCGCACTGCTGTCGGCGGCCTCAGCCGCCATCTTCTCTTCACCCCGGCCTCCTCCTCACCCGGCAGCTCTTGGGCCAATCCGAGCGCGGCTCAAAAGACAAGCCCCTCGTGACGCCGCACTTCTTCTCTGCGCTAGGCCAATCCTAGCGTGGCTCACTCTGCGAGCCTCTTGCGGCGGGCCAATTGCAACGCGGCCCCTGCAGACGAGCCTCCCGCAGCGGCCCAATTGCAGCGCGGCCCCTTCGGTCTCACCAGGGGACCCCGGGGGCTGATGGCGGTGAATTTCCAGCGGCAAACACAGGGTAGGCTCCCTCGGATTTAAAAACAAAAAGCGAGGTAGGCACTCGCTAAATAATTCAATAAACAGGGTGGCACCCGTCCACTCGGCACACAAAGGGCAGGAGCGCTTCCCACACGGGAAAACCACAGCGCTCTGCAAGAAATCAGGATAAAGCGCCCACGAGGCGCTGGGGAGCCCAGAAATCATGAAAAACGCCCTAGAAAGGACCCCCACACCAAGGAGGGTCCCAGCAGCTGCAGGGCATTACAGGACAAGACTTCTAGGGCAAGTGGAGTCTCCCAGCCATCCTCAGGCCAGGCAGAAAGGGCCCCCAGGGAGAAGTCCTCCAGCAATCCATCAGGTATCCAGGGGCTGGGCAGGGCCCAGGGAGGCAAGCCTTCCCCTGAGCCCAAGCAGCAGCACGCCCCTGGCAGGATTCAAGTCAGAAAACAAGAACATTTTGGAAGGGGGCACAGCCCCTTTTTATACAGAGAAATCCTTTGTCTAGCAGGGCGCAGGCAGTGTGAGAACCAGCTAGAACTGGTTATAGGGAATTCCTTTCACTGGCCAGGCTAGGGACATCAGACGCACCCCAGGGGGTGGAGCCAACATTGTGTGGTGAAAACCCAGCCTCACTCAGGACCCTCAAACCAGACAGTCAATCCACAAGCAGGTCCAGACTCACTCCTCCCCTCAGCATGCTAAACACTCCATTTACCACCGGGGCAGACCCTCCCAGACTCTTGGAGCCAGGCTGACCAGCCAGCCTCAGCCAATCACACGCCTGACACAAATTACACAAATATGCCAACTTCTACAAGTGGCACTTCTACACTAGACACAATCATGCCGCATATACCATTGCGCAGCATTCAATCTCACGAGTTCGCACATACCAAACTCGACCCTGCACTCCCCACACGTCAGGAACTACCATGGGCATACATATTCCCCATTCATTCCTATGGGAGGGCAGGTCACTCACCACACATACACAGAGAGCTCACGCACTTTACACTGTACCACAGTGAAAAAGTGCGCAAAGGCCTAAAATAACCAACACCAGGTTCCAGCAACAGGCTAGGAAAAAGCTAAATGTTTCGGGGTGAACCTGCCAAAAAGGGCCAGGTCCCCAATTGCAACGCGGCCCCTTCGGTCTCGCCAGCGGACCCCGGGGGCTGATGGCGGTGAATTTCCAGCGGCAAACACGGGGTAGGCTCCCTCGGATTTAAAAATAACAAAGCGAGGTAGGCACTCGCTAAATAATTCAATAAACGGGGTGGCACCCGTCCACTCGGCACACAAAGGGCAGGAGCGCTTCCCACACGGGATAACCACAGCGCTCTGCCAGAAATCAGGATAAAGCGCCCACGAGGTGCTGGAGAACCCAAAAATCACGAAAAACGCCCTAGAAAGGACCCCCACAGCAAGGAGGGTCCCAGCAGCTGCAGGGCATTACAGGACAAGACTTCTAGGGCAAGTGGAGTCTCCCAGCCATCCTCAGGCCAGGCAGAAAGGGCCCCCAGGGAGAAGTCCTCCAGCAATCCATCAGGTATCCAGGGGCTGGGCAGGGCCCAGGGAGGCAAGCCTTCCCCTGAGCCCAAGCAGCAGCACGCCCCTGGCAGGATTCAAGTCAGAAAACAAGAACATTTTGGAAGGGAACACAGCCCTTTTTATACAAAGAAATCCTTTATCTAGCAGGGTGCAGGCAGTGTGAGAACCAGCTAGAACTGGTTACAGGGAATTCCTTTCACTGGCCAGGCTAGGGACATCAGACGCACCCCAGGGGGTGGAGCCAGCATTGTGTGGGGAAAACCCAGCCTCATTCAGGACCCTCAAACCAGACAGTCAATCCACAAGCAGGTCCAGGCTCACTCCTCCCCTCACATCAGCATGCGAAACACTCCATTTACCACCGGGGCAGACCCTCCCAGACTCTTGGAGCCAGGCTCACCAGCCAGCCTCAGCCAATCACACGCCTGACACAAATTACACAAATATGCCAACTTCTACAAGTGGCACTTCTACACTAGACACAATCATGCCGCATATACCATTGCGCAGCATTCAATCTCACGAGTTCGCACATACCAAACTCGACCCTACACTCCCCACACATCCGGAACTACCATGGGCATACATATTCCCCATTCATTCCTATGGGAGGGCAGGTCACTCACCACACATACACAGAGAGCTCACGCACTTTACACTGTACCACAGTGAAAAAGTGCGCAAAGGCCTAAAATCAACAACACCAGGTTCCAGCAACAGGCTAGCAAAAAGTTTCGGGGTGAACCTGCCAAAAAGGGCCAGGTCCAACAACATACATGCCACGAACAATAAAGTCGAAGCGGTGGAACAAAGAGTCAGCGACATAGCGGACAGGTCGCAACTAACAGGGAAAGCCATAGGCAATAGAGCCAAAGCTACCACAGAACTCCGGAGACAAGCAGCGGAGTTCGAAGACAGAAACAGAAAGGGTAACATCAGAATCCTAGGAATACCGCAAGGAGAAGAGGATGCCGCTGGTTCGTGTGTGGCACTACTACAGAACCTCATTCCAAAACTAACAAATCTGAAATTTGAATGGCCCTTTGAACTAGATAAAGCGTACAGAATACCAGAAAACAGACAACAAGGGGGCAGAACAAACCCGAGACCAATAATATGCAGACCACTAAGGTCACACCAGAAAGACGCCATATTTTTGGTAGCGAGGAAAAACCCCAACCTAGTTTGGAACAGTCACAGAATAATCCTCACACAAGACTTCTCAAAGCCGACGGTGGAAATAAGGAAAAGGTTTCTAGCCCTACGCGATCAACTAAGGAAGGAATACATCACCTTCTCAGTCACAGGGCCAACAAGGTTCAGGATTAACAACAAAGGCATCACCATAACCTTCGAAGACCCGGAAGAACTTTCACGCTATCTAAGAGGACCTCCCATAGAAGAGTTGGAAGACTCAACACCGTCTGGGAAAAGAAGTGCATCACCCAGCGCCGGAACCAACAGTGGCTAAGCAAACGACAAGTCTATATCCCAAACACGTACAACAAAGAACACTAATGCAGCCAACCCGTAGATATACTGTTGGAAGTAGGACACGGTCGCCAAAACATCTTTTTACCTCAAATGCTCCACAAGTTGAAGCCAAGCTAACTCAAACAAGACTATCGGTACCAAGCCAGCACTCTATTACCACAACTTCCTACCTCAACGTCGCACGTGTTAGGAGAGAAGAGGCAAAAAGAACTAAAACAGAGGTGGTCGGTGACAAAGGATGAACGTTATTCTACAACTTTCTACCTCAATATCCTTTACAGTCTATTTTTTCATCAGCTATAAGCTATAAGCTAGCTAAAGAGACAGGGCTCAATTTCGGGGAGGGCGGAAGTGGGAGGGTCTTGCTGTCGTCCGCCCATTGTACGAGAGAACAATGGGCGCACAGGAGGGAGGGAGGGGAGGGAGTGAGGGGTTACAAGGGGGGTAGATTAGTTTGTATGGTAAGTCTTGTACGTTATGTTTGTCATGTTTTTCTTGTCTGAAGTAATGCCATCACCATAAACAGATCGACGAAAACATCTGCACAACCAGGCTATAAGTACGGCGCCAGCAGACAGCACAGCACTGTCACACGGGAAACATCCTTTACAACGCAACTTTTACCACGCAGTGCCTTTACGACGCAACTTTTACAACGCAAACCATTACAACGCATTGCGATGGAGGGCGCTCTAGGATAGGGAATAGATTTAATTTACTATCCAACACCTTCCCTACTATCCACGGGGACTGGAGTTGGAATAGTAAATTAAAATATTCACTATCCAGCGCCCCAAAGCACTATGCGTTGTAAAGGTATTCGTTGTAAATACCGCGTTGTAAAGGCATGCGTGGTAAAAGTATGCGTGGTAACGTCTTACATCCCTGTCACACACCAGGCGTCTGGGACCATAAAACGCATTCGCCATTGTAACCCCTACGATGACACAGCCGAGTAGCACTCTACTTCAGACAGACCTGAAGGTCATCTCACTTAATGTGAAGGGTCTCAATCACCCCGTCAAAAAGAAAAAAATACTAGATTATCTAGCCAAAACTAAGGGAGACATAATACTATTACAAGAGACAAAACTAGGCCTAGAAGAAGCCGACAAACTTAGGGCTAGATGGATTGGCCAAGTTGCCTGATCCCCAGCAGTGGTGAAAAAAAGAGGTGTCATTACCTTTGTCAGCAGCAAATCCAAGATTACCATTGAAACAGCACAACAGGATGAGGAGGGCAGACTACTGATCACACACATGGAAAGGGGGAAGGAGAAAATACTAGTGGCAAACATCTATGCACCCAACACAGACGACACACCATTCTGGGAGAGAGTAACCAAAGACCTGGAAATCAGCACGCCTCACGACATGATGGTAGTAGCAGGAGACTTCAATATGGCAATAGACCAAGCACTAAACAGGCAAGCCAAAAATAGGACATGCACGCCGACCTCGCACAAAACGTTAATGAACCTGTGTAAGAAACTAGACCTAGCAGACCCGTGGCGCCTACAACACCCCAACACTAGAGATTACACTTTCTACTCGCACCCACACAACTCCTACAGCAGAATCGACTACATTCTCATATCCGCATCCAACACCCACCTAACGGAACACACAGACATCGCAGCCAGAACGATATCAGACCATGCCTGCATCAGCCTACACCTAGCAGGCAGACACAATGAGCACCTTACACAAAGATGGCGTCTCAACCCCACAACCCTATCAAAACAGGAAGACAGAGTTAGAATGCAGAAAGCTATCACAGAATACATCACAGAAAATGAAACACCAGACACAGACCCAGGCATGCTATGGGAAGCTCTCAAAACAACTATAAGGGGAGTACTAATAGAAATAAAGGCGAGAAGAGACAAAGAGATAAGAGCGCAGCTAGCACAACTAGAAGCAGACAAAAAACTACTAGAAACACAACACATAAGGGCCACCACCAAACAGAACGCACTGACGGAACTCACTAAGAAGAAATACGAATTCAATAGAATACTCAGCGAATGCGCGGTCCTCTGGATAAAGAAAAACAAGGAGATTAACCTCTGCGATGCAAACAAAGCTGGCAAATCATTAGCGTCCTACCTTAAACGCAAACATAGACAACACAGCACCACATCGATCACTGACACCTTAAAAAAAGCGCACACTTGGCACGAAGACATTGTAAGAACCTTCAGAGAATTCTATGTTGAGCTATACAAGAAAGATGATGGATTAGACACTGAACGAACAAAAGACTACCTAGACAACCTGAAGCTACCAAAAATCACAGAGGAGGAAGCAAAAGCTCTAGGCCAAGACTTCAAGCCGCTAGAGATTAGGACAGCCATCAAGTCACTGAAAGATAACAAAGCCCCAGGTCCTGATGGCTACACAGCAGCATTCTATAAATCGGTCCAAGAGCAACTAATACCCACCCTAACAAAAACATTCAACTTCTGCGGGAAAACGGGGGAAGTCACTGCCCCAATGGCACAGGCAAACATTATAGTCATCCCAAAGGAGGATAAAGGCCCACAATGGCCAAAGAACTACCGCCCAATTTCACTCATTAACCTAGACTGCAAACTGTACGCCAAAATACTAGCCACTAGACTGAGCAGCCTGCTACCACAGCTGATAGGTAATACACTAGTAGGGTACATGAAAGGACAGATGTCCAGCGACAACACCAGACTACTCTGCCAAGTCATAGAACATTGCACACAAACACAGAAGCCAGCAGTCGCAATCACGCTTGATGCAGAAAAAGCGTTTGACAGGGTGTTGTGGCACTTCTTAAAAGAATGCCTACAAGCATACAACCTAGGAGAAACGTTTGCTAGGAGAGTCATGGCCATGTACAAAAGCCCGAAAGCACAGATAGCAAATAACGGCACAACCTCAGCCCCTTTTGACCTTCAAAGAGCGACCAGGCAAGGGTGCCCCATATCCCCACTACTGTTCCTACTTGTTATAGAACCCCTGATCAAAGATATTATCAACAACGACAGCATAACAGGCATCTCCATCAACAAGGCCACTGGCAAACTAGCGGCCTATGCAGATGACCTACTGATAATAACAGAGTATCCCACAGCGTCCATACCCGCACTCATGACCACCATTGACACCTACGCCTCTCACTCAGGCTACAAACTAAACCGAGACAAATCAGAATGCATGCCCATGAACATATACACGACCAAAGATGTACTAGGCAAGTCAGGGCTGGTATGGCAAACACAAACTATCAAATATCTAGGTATCAACTTTGGTAGAGACCTAAAGATCACCCTAGACCTGAACGAAAAAAGGACACTTACAAAAATAAGAGACATGCTAGAAAACTGGTCACCCAAATTTATTACCTGGTGGGGAAGGATAGAAACAGTCAAGATGATGGGTACTCCTATAGCTAACTATCTGGCTAGCATGCTCCCCCTAACAATGTCCAACGACTACCACAAGAAGATAGATCAAGCAATAAACAAATTCATCTGGTGAGGTAAAAAACCCAGAATTGCACTACCAAGACTTAGACTGAGAAAAGAACTAGGAGGTCTGAACCTAGCAGATCTAAAGACATTTCAGACGGCCTGCATAGCCAGACAAGGGTTGCACTGGGCTTCCCAAAAACAGAAATATAAACCAACCTGGCTGGTCCTAGAAAAAGCTATTCTAGACAACTCAGACCCTCTAACCGTCCTCACAGCCAACAAACTGACAATGAAGAGTAACCCGATATTCAAGGCAACAAGATCGGCCCTCCTCAAACTAGATCAGAAACTAGAAGTAAGCGTTAAGAACTCATGGAGAGCTCTAGGCATCTCACAATCAGCACACCTAGAAGAAGCTGGCAGTCCCCTCACTTTCACAGCACAAATACATTTCCCTCTTAGACCATAATCATTCAACCATGAGATACTTCATCTGATGAAGTATCTCATGGTTGAATGATTATGGTCTAAGAGGGAAATCTGTTTGTGCTGAGTTTTTGCATTCCCCTCCTTCCCTGACCTTATTGAAATTTGAGGGGATCCCATTAATTCTGCTACTAGTCCCCTCACTTTCAACACCTTAAAGGGAAGGTTTGAACTCTCGGAAGCGGAGCTATACAACTTTCTGACCATTAAGACAGCGATCACAAAGACGAACCTTAGCAGCCTAACCCCCTCAATTTTCAAATTCACAGAAAACCTAAACAAAACGGGGCACCACATATCTCACATATACAAACTCCTTCGAGCAACTACCTCAAAACTCAACGACAAAAACAAAAAGTACTGGGAAACCCAGATAGGCAGACCCCTGACAGAACAAGAACTAATATACTTGTGGATCGCCCCCTCGCATAATATAATTTCACCAGTACTCGCACAATGCAAATTCTGGCTACTGCACCAGGCACACTGGACTCCAACAAAGCTAGCAAAACTCAACCTCAGAGAGAGCAGCCAATGTTGGAACTGTAATAAGGCAACAGGGAACCTGACCCATCTAATATTCCAGTGTAGCAAGGTCAAATAATTCTGCGATAGAGTCTTCGTTTTTATCAACCAAACACTAGGCTGCAACCTTAAGAGAGAGTTCCATACTCTGACAACAGCCCTCTTTAACACTGAGATCGCCACACAGCAAGACAGGAACCTTCTAGACTTTCTCCTAACTAGCGCCATAAAGGTTATACTGTCCAAATGGAAGAACACTGCCAAAGCGACTTTTAAGGGGTGGATAAACTGGGTGACATTCCTGAGAGGGGCAGACAACACAGCTCTGAGAAATACTCCATGGAGGAAACCAACCAGACAGATGTGGGCATCCCTAGATAAAGCACTAGACCCTTTCAAACCGCCTTAGATAACGGGTAAAGCAGAGAAAGTACCAGGCAAGATGTCGTACGCCGATCACCAACAAACTGCCAACACTTATATGTTACATGTGTTTATGTTACACCTACATTGGGCGAAACCGGGTTCTCAAAGATGGAGGGGGAATCGCTATCATTTTCAAGAGAGAATTCTCTTGTAAATGGGAAGATCTCGATCTCCCAAATTGTGAGGCGGGTCTGTTTAAACTCTTACTCACGCCTCACTTCACCTTAACTGGCACGCTGATTTATCGGCCGCCGGGTTCTGCTAGTAATTGGGCTTCCTCCTTCCCTGAATTCATTGCCCCACTTTTGGCGCAATCTACTAATTTTATTATTGTCGGCGATTTAAATATCCATTTTAATTCTGAGTCGTGTGCTATTTCCACACGCCTCTTACAGGACCTTGCAGCCTTAGACCTTCACCTGCATAATTTTGATCCCACTCACAAAGCCGGTAATCTTTTAGACCCCATTATCTCCAATCTCACTGGCATCTCCTATCATTCCTCAACACCAGTTATTTGGTTGGACCACTTTATTGTTAATTTCTCAATTAAAACAGCAATGGTTAAACCCTCGAACTCCGCTCTCCCTCACAAGGCCAGTAGGAACTGGAAACACTTAGATACTGATAAACTTAACTTCCTCCTTGGTAAGGAAAAACCTATGCTTACCAGTATAACTACTAAAGAGCTACCTACCATCAGTCGATGGTTGACAACAGCTTTGGATTTTTGTCTTCCAACTCAAAAAAATAAAACTCAAATCCATCATCCACCAGCACCATGGTTTACTGATGTTCTTCGTCAAGAAAAATCTAATTGTAAAAAATTGGAACGCATTTGGCGTTCCAAGTATAATGCTGACCAGAAATTAAAATATAAGGTAGCCCTTAAAGCCTATCATTCGTCTTGTGACATCGCCAGAGCCAACTTTGCCAATTCTACTATTCTTACGGCAAAAAATAGACCTAAGGCTCTGTTTAAAATCGTTAAAGAGCTTTCAGGTGCATCTGCTGTACCTAAAGATCCTTGTTTGGACACTGCCCATTGTGAGGTTCTGGCCAATTTTTTCGTTGAGAAAATTGATAAAATTTATGACACTTTTAATTCTACTTCTGCTGTGTTACCTAATCCTGATCCAACCTTATGTTCTCCCGTTCTTGATACTACCCTTGGCTCCACATCCGCGTCTCCCCTTCTGCATGCCTGGGACACTATCTCGCCTACACTTTTAAAAAAGTATCTTCGAGATATTAAATCCGGCTCCCCCCTTGACCCAATGCCTCCACAAGTCCTGAGCTCCCTGGATCCAGCTCTACTTCATATCATCTTGAAGGTTCTGAACGCGTCTTTAAATGAAGCTATCGTTCCCAATGAATGGAAACATGCTATGGTGGTTCCATTACTAAAAAAGGCCAATGCAGATCCCAACATCCCATCAAACTTCCGCCCTATCTCTTTGCTCTCATGTTTTTCCAAAATTTTGGAGAAACATGTCAATTCTCTACTTACCTCTCATGTTGACTCTTCCAATTTTCTTCATGGTTCTCAATCCGGGTTCAGGGCTGGTTTTTCCACTGAAACCACTCTTCTTGGTGTGTCGGAATCCATTAGACTAAAGGTGGACAACGGGGAGTCAGTGGCGCTCATATTACTTGATTTGAGTGCCGCATTTAACACCGTCTCTCATTCCATCTTGTTGTCCACCTTGAAATCTGTGGGTGTCGGTGGGGCCGCCCTGGCCTGGATTGCTAACTTTCTTTCTGACCGCACGTTTCAAGTGTTCTCCCCTACATCTGTTTCATCAACCTTCCCCTCTAAACACGGTGTTCCACAAGGGTCTATCCTTAGCCCCCTCTTTTTTAATTTATATGTGAGACCCCTGGCCTTTCTGGCGGAACAGGCAGGTCTCACGATTTACTCTTACGCCGATGACACTCAAGTCATCTACTCACTCTCCACCAATAAAAATTCTTCTTCTTCTTCTCTCCAAAATGGACTTCGACAAATATCTGCATGGATGCTTGATCATAAATTAAAACTAAATGGGGACAAAACAGAACTGCTTTTGTTTGGCCAAGACATCTCGCTATGGGGCCCACAACATTGGCCACCAGAGATGGGTCCTCTCCCTACCCCAACTACGACTGCTCGTAATCTTGGGGTCCTCCTTGACAATCAATTGTCCTTCAAGCAGCATGTCGTAAAAGTCTCCGCCACCTGTACTACCATCATCAGGTGGCTAAGAAAAATCACATGGATGCTGCCTGCTGACACCCTGAGGACGGTAGTCCAGGCTCTTGTCATCTCACTCCTGGACTACGGGAACATCTTACTCTTGGGTGCCTGTAAGGAGGTAACTAGGAAGTACCAGGTGGTACAAAATATGGCTGTTCGCCTCATTTGTAACCTTCCTGCTAGAACATCGACCTCGTCTCACATGCGCGAACTGCATTGGCTGCGTATTGAGAATAGGGTTAAATTCAAAGCTTTGTGTCTTATGCACAAAATCCTGACCGGAAAAGCCCCACACTACTTATCTGTTCTAGTACAACACTATGTCCCCTCTCGCACACTTAGGTCCTCCACCCAAAATAAAGTTAAAGTACCGCGTGTCAAGAGAGCTAAAATGGGAGGTCGGTCATTCTCCCTGTTAGCGCCCGTTCTTTGGAACTCCCTACCCTTATCTTTACGCTCTGAAATGTGTTTTCTGACTTTCCGTAAGGGAATCAAGACCTGGTTATTTAATATGTAGGCTGCTGATCCGGTACTCTCTTCACCTTGTATACTTTCTGTCTGCTTTAGCGCCGGGAAACCTCCGGGTAGCTGTGCGCTTAATTAAGTGTAATTATAATAATAATAATAATAATAATAATAATATGTGTATGAACAAGCACAGTGCCGCCAGAGCCATACCATGAGTATGTTTACAACTATAACCAGCACAATGGACTTGAACCAAACAACAAGAATGATGAAGAGCAACCTTGTATAAAAAGCTATGCAACTTACCAGCGCCGTGCCCTTGTAAGGCTATATATGTTCATACTTCTGTGTACACCGTCTATGTAAAAATCAATAAAAATATTATTTAAAAAAATAAAGCTTTAAAACTTGCATAGACTCTGTGGTTTTTGGTCATGAGTGAATGAGTGAAAGGGTTTGCAATTTGCAAACATGAGTACGTGACTCTGAGAGGTCGGGACTCTGACTCCATAGACTACTGGGTTGTAATCATTGAGGATCATCGCTGCGTTCGGGAGCTAAATAATGACTCTCTGACACACTAACTAGTCAGTAAGGAGATTGGGGGTTCAACTTCTGTTATGACTGAGGTATGTGGAAAGTCTAACTGCGCCTATTATAATTTATAACCAATGCCCTATTTCTTGTCCATAGTTCGGTATGTGGAGAATAGTCCCTGCAACAGTAGTAGTATGTCCTCATATCCAATCAAAAAGTAAACTAGTATCTTATTCTTGGTGGCCATTGACATTTTATTGTTGGGAATTGTCAAAGCATAAACATTTAGAAGACTTCAATAGACATTATGGACAACCCAGACAACTGCACTTAGTGCCAAGAGCTATTGCTGAATAGGAGTTTTGTTCAACAGTGCACCTTTGCCAACTGTGCATGCTTAGCTAGCTACACGGACAGACTAACAATAGTGTAGTAGTAGCACAGGGAGTCATAGTAGAGGCAGGATAAGAATTTAGAAACAGTCTACAAGAAGATCAAAGACGATTTAGGAAAAATATAATTATGAGGAACGTTTGGAATAAATAGGTGCTGTAAAAGATAGGGAAGTATAATTAATAATTTTAACAGGAAACATTACTGGGGCCAGCAGAGGAGCCCTCGGCGGACCTATCCTGGCCTTCCTGTTGTTGTTCCTGCTCTGCCAACACTGCTACCTCCTCCTCTGTCCTCTTGCCCCTGGGGGGAGCTGATGTACACCATGAAAGAAAGACACAAACATGGATGATTGTTGTCAACCAAATCAAACCTTTCAAAAAAACAATAACAAATTATTTCGGGGAAATAGACAACAAGTGCACTAAATTTATTGACCTATCTGATGTGGTCTACTAGGATATTACTAGTATTGCTGGATTCACGGACCGTCTACTTGGAAAGTTATGTAACTCACTAAACCAACTACAAAAAGGTTCTACTAGGACTGGCAGGCAGCACTCCGCAGCACGCGAAGGGACAGACACAGTCCGTCATGATTGCAGACCACTAAAAAGTTTCCTACTAAATAACCAGTCAAAATATACTCAAACTATCAATCCACCACCACTATCTCTTCTTAGTGGCAGGAGTACAAAGAAAGGACTGGACTTGAGTCTCTAGTGTCTAGCATTACACAGTTCTGTAAAGTACACTCATACATAATCACCCAAAGCCAAATGAGCACAAAATTGAAAACAAGCAAGCATAGTAGCACTGCCAGTGAGCAGGCGAGCACCTGCAATCACAGAAGCTTTTGAAACATAATGTACCTGCAATGTAATCGGCAGCATTCTTGCTCTTCGGAAAAAAGAAATATTTGCAATATCATAACACAGAGCAGAAGACAACAAAGTAGTGATTAAATAGATGCTAGTACTCACCAAGCCCAGGGATCTCTACGCCAAGTAGGTCGAGCAGGTCGTGTTACCGGGCCAGGATGTCGGACCACCGGTGCGTCGCCTGGTTGTAGGTGCGCCGGACCCCAGACCCCAGACTCCCGATACATGGCCCAGCACACCTTCCCCCATAGCTGGCGACGCTCCTGGAGCCCATACCCGGTACCGGGCCTGCCGCCTGCCGTGACGGTCTTGGGGAGGTGGCGCTGGGCGAAGAATACCAGTGCGGCCACCCCCACTGCGCTAAAGATCTCCCGGGCAGTTACTTCTCCCCCCTTAAGTGTCCGCAAGGGAGCCGGCTACGGGGTGCGGGGCCCTTCCACTTAGACTTGCCGGCTCCCTTTGCCATGGTCCTGGGTGAAAAAAGAAGAAAAGAATAGGGAAAAAAAGTAAAGAGAAGAAAAGAGAGAGCTAAACAAAATAAGTAGTTATTAAAGTAACAACAAGTTGGAAAAAACACAAAATATAGATGTAGAAAAATAGAGGGATAGATAATGAGTAAAAAAGATTTAAAAAAAGTTCAAACAAACAAAGGATTGCAAAGATGAAAGCAGGATAGTAAAAGCATGCCCAGAACCATAGCAATGAATGAAAAACAAGATGGCTGCGCCCATTGCGAGCACGTGGGTAAGTTTGCGCGATATTTTCCCAGCAAGCACGCAAAAACAGACGCGAACATGCAATTGCGGCCCGCGCGTAGGAAATGCACAACGCACAACGCGAGCATGCAACTGGCGCACGGAAATACGCAACGCGAACACTGTAAACAAGATGGTCGCGCCCATGTACCACCGCATGGGTAACTTTGCGGTCGCTGCGCTGAAAAAAAACCTGCTAACACGCAAAAGCGCCCCGCGAACACACAAAATTAAAAAATATCCACTTTTGCGCGAATTCAGACGGCAAATTCGCAAATTTCACCCATACTTAAACACTACCAGCATTGTCTACCTATGAGGGGTGGATGGCTAACAATACCTGCACTCTAATGTCCATAGGGGTTGGATGGCTAACACTACCAGCAATCTAATACACATAGGGGGTGAATGGCTAGCACTAACAGCATTGTCTACCCAATAGAGGTTAGATGGCTAACACTACCAGCTTTGTCTAACGTATGGGGGTGGCTATCACTAGTGACATTGTCTACCTTATAGGGGGTGGATGTTTAACACTTCCAGCATTGTCCACCCTGTAGGGGGATGGATGGCTAACACTACCAGTAATCTAATGCCCATAGGGAGGGTGGATGATAACAATACCAGCAGTCTCTTGCCCAAAGGAGGTGGATAGCAAACACTACCAGCATTGTCTACCCTATAGGGGGTTAGAGGGCTAACACTACCAGCATTGTCTACCATGTAGGGGTATGGATGGCTAACACTACCAGCACCTCTAATGCCCATAGGGAGGTGGATGGCTAAACACTACCACCATTGTCTATCCTATAGGGGGGGGGGTGGCTAACACTACCTGTAATCTAATGCCCATAGAAGGTAGATGCCTTTCCACTACCAGCAATCTAATACCCATAGGGGGTGGATGGCTAACACTACCAGCATTCTGTACCCTATAGGGGGGTGGATGGCTAAAACTACCAGCATTGTCTGTCCTCTAGGGGGTGGTTGGCTAAGAGTACCAGCAATCTAATGCCCATGGGGGGTTGATGACTAACACTACCAGCAATCTAATGCCCATAGGTGGGTAATTGGCTAACACTACCAGCAATCTAATGCCCATGGGGGGTGGATGGTTTAACACTGTCAGCAGTGTCTACCCTATGGGTGTGGATGGCTAACACTAACAGCATTGTCTACCCTATAGGGGGTGGATAGCTAATACTGCCAGCAGTTTGTACCCTTTATGGGGGATAGCTAAAACTACCAGCGATCTAATGTCCAGGAGGGGGGTTGGATGGCTCACAACCAGCAATCTAATTCCCATAGGGGGTTGGGTGACTAACATTCCAGTATTGTCTACCCTATAGGGGGATAGATGGCTAACATTACCAGTATTGTCTACTCTATGGTGGTGGCTAACACTACCATCAATCTAATGCCCATTGGGGGTAGTTGGCTAACACTACCAGCATTGTCTACCTTATAGGGGAGGATGGATAACACTGCCAGCATTGTCTACCCTCTGCAGGGGGTAACTAACACTACCAGCAATCTAATGCCCTTAGGGGTTGGGTGCCCAACACTACCAGCAATCTAATGCCCATAGATGGGTAGATGACTAACACTCTTGAATTGTCTACCCTATAGTGGGATGGATGGCTCACACTACCAGTATTGTCTACTCTATGGGGGTGGCTAACACTACCATCAATTTAATGCACATGAGGGGTGGATGGCTAACACTACCAGCATTGTCTACCTTATAGGGGGGTGGATGGCTAACATTACCAGCATTGTCCACCCTGTAGGGGGATGGATGGCTAACACTACCAGTAATCTAATGCCCTTAAGGAGGATAAATGATAACAATACCAGCAGTCTCTTGCCCAAAGGGGGTGGATAGCAAACACTACCAACATTGTCTACCCTATAGGGGGTTAGAGGGCTAACACTACCAGCATTGTCCACCATGTAGGGGGATGGATGGCTAACACTACCAGCAACTCTAATGCCCATAGGGAGGTGGATGGCTAAACACTACCACCATTGTCTATCCTATAGGGGGTGGTGGCTATCACTACCTGTAATCTAATGGCCATAGAAGGTAGATGCCTTTCCACTACCAGCAATCTAATACCCATAGGGGGTGGATGGCTAACACTACCAGCATTCTGTACCCTATAACGGGGGTGGATGGCTAAAACTACCAGCATTGTCTGTCCTTTAGGGGGTGGTTGGCTAAGAGTACCAGCAATCTAATGCCCATGGGGGGTTGATGACTAACACTACCAGCAATCTAATGCCCATGGGGGGTGGATGGTTTAACACTGCCAGCAGTGTCTACCCTATGGGGGTGGATGGCTAACACTAACAGCATTGTCTACCCTATAGGAGGTGGATAGCTAATACTGCCAGCAGTTTGTACCCTTTAGGGGGGATAGCTAAAACTACCAGCGATCTAATGTCCAGGAGGGGGTGGACGGCTAACACTACCAGCAATCTAATGCCCATCGGGGGGTGGATGGCTAACACTACCACCATTGTCTTTCATATGGGGGGATGGCTAATAATATGAGCAATCTAATGCCCATGGGGGGGGTTGGATGGCTCACAACCAGCAATCTTATTCCATAGGGGGTTGGGTGACTAACATTCCAGTATTGTCTACCCTATAGGGGGATAGATGGCTAACACTACCAGCATTGCCTACTCTATGGTGGTGGCTAACACTACCATCAATCTAATGCCCATTGGGGGTAGTTGGCTAACACTACCAGCATTGTCTACCTTATAGGGGAGGATGGCTAACACTGCCAGCATTGTCTACCCTCTGCAGGGGGTGACTAACACTACCAGCAATCTAATGCCCTTAGGTGTTGGGTGGCCAACACTACCAGCAATCTAATGCCCATAGATGGGTAGATGGCTAACACTCTTGAATTGTCTACCCTATAGTGGGATGGATGGCTCACACTACCAGTATTGTCTACTCTATGGGGGTGGCTAACACTACCATCAATCTAATGCACATGAGGGGTGGATGGCTAACACTACCAGCATTGTCTACCTTATAGGGGGGTGGATGGCTAACACTACCATCATTGTCTACCCTCTCCAGGGGGTGGCTAACACTACCAGCAATCTGATTCTCATAAGGGGATGGATGGCTAACACTAACATCATTGTCTACCCTATGGGGGGTGGCTTACACTACCAGCATTCTCTATCTTATAGGGGGTGGATATCTAACACTACCAGCATTGCCTACCCTATAAGGGGTGAATGGCTAACACTATCAGCAATATAATGCCCATGGGGGTGTGGATGGCTATCACTACTAGAATTGTCTGCTCTATAAGGGGGAGGATGGCTAACACTACCAGCAATATATAATGGCCATGGGGTAGGGGGGGGTTGGATAACACTACCAGCAATCTAATGCCCATTGGGGGGTGGGTGGTGAACACTACCAGCGTTGTCTACCCTATAGGGGTGTCGATGGCTAGCATTACCAGCATTGTCTACCCTGCAGGGGGATGGTTGGCTAACACCCTCAGCAATCTAATGCCCATAGGGAGGTGGATGTCTAACCCTACCACCATTGTCTACCCTATAGGGAGGTGGATGGCTAACACTATCACCATTGCCTATCCTATAGGGGGATGGTGGCTAACACTACCAGCAATCTAATGCCCATAGCGGGGAGGATAGCTAACAATACCAGGAATCTCATGCCCATAGGGGGTGGATGGCTAACCCTACCAGCATTCCTTACCCTATAACGGGGCGGATGGCAAACACTACCAGCATTGTCTATCCTATAGGGGGGTGGATGGCTAATAGTACCAGCAATCTAATACCCATGGGGGGGGGGTGAATGGCTAACCCTACCAGCAATCTAATGCCCATAGGTGGGTGGATGGCTAACACTACCAGCAATCTAATGCCTATAGGGGGATGAATGGCTAACACCACCAGCAATCGCATGCCCATGGAATGGGGGGGTGGATGGGTAAAACTACCAGCATTATCTACCCTATACGGGTGGATGGATAACACTACCAGTATTGTCTACCCAATAGGGAGGTGGATGGCTAACACTAACAGCATTGCCTACCCTATAGGGGGAGGATGGCTAACACTACCAGCATTTTCTACCCTATAGCGGGTGGCTAACAGTACCTGCAATTTAATGCCCATAGGGGTGTAGATGGCTAACACTACCAATATTATGTACCCAATAGCCTAAAACTACCAGCATTGTCTACCCAGTAGGGGTGGGGATGCCTAACACTACCAGCATTATGTACCCTATAGGGGCAAAAGTCTAAAACTACCAGCATTGTCTACCCTGTAGGGGTGGGGATGGCACACTCTACCAGCAATCTAATGTCCATGAGGGGGTGGATGGCTAACACTACCAGCAATCTAATGCCCACGGGGGTGGATGGCTAACACTACCAGCACTGTCTACACTATAGAGGGGTGGGTGGCTAACACTACCAGCATTGTCTATCCTATGGTGGTGGCTAACAATAACAGCAATCTAATGCCCATATGGGGGGTGGATGGCTAACATGACCAGCATTGTAATGCCCATAGGGGGTGGATGTCCACCACTACCCGCATTGTCTACCCTATGGGGGGGTTACAATACCATCAATTTAATGCCCATAGGCTGGGGTCGGTGGCTAACACTATCAGCAATCTAATGCCCAAATGGGTGGTGGATGGCTAACACTAACAGCAATCTAATGTCCATAGGTAGGTGGATGGCTAACACTACCAGCAACCTAATGCTCATAGCAGGGTGGATGGCTAAGGGTAGTGGAAGGCTAACACTACCAACAATCTAATGCCCAAGGGGGGGTGGAAGACCAACACTACTAGCTTTGTATATCCTATAGGGGGTGGATGGCCTACACAACCAGCATTGTATATCCTATAGGAGGGTGGATGCCTAACATTACCAGCAATCTAATGTTCATAGGTGGGGTGGATGGCTAACACTACCAGCATGTCTACCCTATAATGGGGGGTGGCTAACCCCCCAACAATGTGGAGTGAAAATGGCATTTGGGAGGCTAACCCTCCCAGCAATGTAGAGTCAATATAGGTTTGGGATGGGCTAACACCCCCAGCAATGTGGAGTCAATATAGAGTTTGGATGGCTAACCCCCAGCAATGTGAAGTCAATCTGGGGTTTGGGGGGCTAACCCCCCTACAATGTGAAGTCAATATAGGGGTTTGAGAGGCTAACCCACCTCAGCAATGTGGAGTCAATATGTGATTTGGGGGGTTAACCCCCCCAGCAATGTGGGATCAATATGGGTTTGGGGACTAACCCACATGCAATGTGGAATCAATATGGGGTTTGAGTGGCTAACCTCCCCAGCAATGTGGAGTCAATATGGGGTTTGGGAGGCTAATCCCTCCAGCAATGTAGAGGCAAATAAAAGTAGTAGTAATCGTGCACTCCTTCACATTTTTACTTTCACTCTTTTTGATTGTTTTTGTTTTCACTGCACTTTATTATTCTTTGAACACACTCACCTTCCGGCTTGATGACCGCCGATGATGAGATCAGGGCATACCTGGTGAGTACCTATCAGGTATCCCGTTGGTGGTTCGCCCATGAGGGGTCATCTAGCCTTTGCACATTTTTCTTTGCAGCAGTATTCACTACTGTGGGGGCTTTTTTGAGACTGTCTTAACTGGGTCTTGTGCGTTATTTTAAGAGGCAATACACGATGTACTCTCTACCCCTATGGTAATTAAAAGAAGGGGAGAATAATTTTTTGCAAAATTACAATAGGAGTAATTCGTCGTATTCAATGTATAATTGCCTCTGAGTACCCGGTCTTTGTTGTATATGTAAGCTTAAAGAATGGCCAGAATTGAGATGTTGGAGGCCCAGCACCAGGAGAAAAAAAGAACAAAGAGCAACATCCACTCAATGCCCCTCAAATTCAGGTGAAACACATGGGTGCTGGTGCACACAGGCAACAGGGCAGCCACACACATATGATCAATTTCAACATGTGTGTTTGTAAGCTGTGTCAGCCTGACATGGCACACATGACAGGGTGCAGAGCTCCACTGAGCCATATGTGTGTTGAGTCCAATCCGGAAGTGGCCTGGACCTGCCTTCAATTGGCAATGTGGTCAATCAGGCATATGTTGATGAGCGGTCACCTGCAGCACAAGCTATGGGTTATCCTCCAACAACCACAACAAGTGACTAACACACTTCCCAGGTTCCCACCAGGCCACAGCACTGTGGTGACAGTATCTGGTCTGCTTATCTGCAGTGCTACAAATTGATGATGTGGGACAGACTTCAGAGCAGACACTCTGGTGTGCCCTGTGTCACGTGCCTTGCAAGTTGCAGTACTTTCAAATGAGAAAATCATAGGACCAACAACAATGTTGGAGACAGTCACCAGCTATGTCATGGTGGGGCTGTACACAACTCTACTCTAAATCACAACATGTACACTGTCAATGTTGGTGCATGTCATTCACAGCAAGTCTGTACACAAGTACAAAAGCTGAAGTAAGTGTAGCTAATGCCTAATGCCATTTTGTTAATACAGATTGTGTGCTACAGAAAACTTGGATTAAACATGAGTCACCGGACAGAGGATACACCATCAGGCTTTGGAGGCGCCAATGCACTGCCAAATGTGTAATAGAATGTGACAGCCCTGGTGACAATGCCGGGGGTGATCAATCTGTGGCTCACATACACTATCCACATAGCTATCCGCAAGATTATGAAAATGGCTACATCTTGTGAGGATGGTGGACATGTGCAGAATGAAATCTGTCTTCATCACATTTTGTACTTCATCATTGTATCAAAATACATTAATCAATAAAGGAGACCCACAACAAAGACACATGTACCTCAAGCTCCTGGGCAGGGTACAAAGTTCTGATTGTGAGCCCTCATGCATACCTAAAAGTCCCAAGCTTGCCACACCAGATGATTGGTACCAAGAAATTCACAATGCCAAAACCTATGGAAATGTGTGAACAGTTCCAGTGTCACAGGGTAGAGTGTTGTCCTCAGCACAACCAAAGATGGCATAACAACGAGTCCACACCCCTAGTGTCCCAATATCTTGGCCATTCAAAGTCAGAATGCCAGGAATATCCACACATGTGTAGTCTACTGGCAAGTGCTGGGATGAGTGTCTGGACTAGTCTGAGCACTGGTGACATACTAACACACATCCTTGCATATTAATATGAGGTGCCAATAACACCCCAAGCAATGGCATGCCAGTCAATGTTCCTGCAACATGACTAAACATCAGACGCAAGCACCACCTCCATACTAGAGCATCATACAAGGGCATTGTTGACAGATCAGTGACTACTACTGACTACACAGACTAACTTGTCACTCAATCCCACACACGACTCACACAATCAAGGCGAGGTGGAGGCTACTCCTCTTGTGAAGCCAATAGGTTTAGCACACACCGGTGTCCTCAAAGAGACCATCACAGCAATCATCCATGTATATACTGTGTCAAATAGCAAGCTTCAACAAACACATAAAACATTTAGAGATTAACTCTGGGTACTGTTTCTGCACACTCACATACACATATTCAACACATAAACACATGTCAACTTCAACACAAGGCCTGCATCAACTCAACATATGCAGGTTTCACCCCTCCAATATCCAGGTCACAGGACATGCTCAACTCTCATTACTAACAGACACAAAAGCACATCACAACACCCTCCGTTTAACCTAAACGTAAAATCATGTCTGACACACAAGCTCCAGACCACTACACAAACCCTTACAATCTGAGTCGTCATCACTCACATGTGGGCTGCCCTCATCTCATTCACACATGCACTGGCAGCACCACTATCCATCAGCATGTGCACAGCACCTCTCACATGCATGACATGCATACAATGTACAGTACACATCCCCTCCTCAGCAGAAGTCAAATGTGACATGCCAGATGGACAAATCCCATCACCAGTAGCACACTCGGTGATGCCTTGGACTGCACTCATGCCACAACTTGCAGCATGACTGCACACCCTGACATGCACACTCAACACAGCTCACAACAAGACACATATATAACTCAATGGATGTGTGTATAGTAATTTGCATATCACCACAGGTCCACTCACATCTGCACAAGTCCAATCACTTGTCACTTGAGTGAAAGCTCCATCTGCAGAATCAAACACAACACTCTACAACTCGACAACACCTCACATTTCACCATCCAGCACCCATTGTCACACTACTGGTGTACATACCTTCACAAATACTTGTCAACTCTGTAACATATGACTATTTAAACATTGTCTCAACTAGGCCCAGTCATATCCACATAAGACTTCCATGAGCAAGAACACCGGGGACTCATGCACCGTGTTAACAGACGTCATTCATCAATGAGACAGGTGACTAGCTGCACATCGCAGACCTATTTTGCATGCCCATCATAACGTGTTGCACTTTGCAACTCTTACACTACGTTAACATACGGCAGCATTACCTACGTGCAAAGGTGAAATTAAAACAGGGATGCTTGGCAGATGCATGTCACCTTCAGGGCCCAAAATGATATGGTTGAGGATTCCCTGCAAAGGTAGGCAATGCAGACTTGTATACATACTGTAATAGGTCACATACTCCCTGGACCACATGCAGTCAATGTATTTGCGAAATAACAACCTAGGCAATTATATAATCTTGTCTATACAATGACAACTAGAGAAGGCAACACAAAAACAACTATGGTTCTGCTTATTTATTAACACAGTTACATTTTAAAATACATGTTTTGTTAAAAAAAGACTTATTTCCATATGTAATATGGACTAAATCTGACAATATTATTAAAACAAAAATCACAAAATTAAAAAAACGCAGCGAGTGGCGCAATAAATTCTAAATTCGACACGCGTTTCGGCGAACCAGCGCCTTCCTCAGGAATTACCACATATTCAGCCGACACTTTCAGTAATTTGATGAAAATATGTAAAGAACATTTTCATATTTATTTAGTGAATAAATTGTATCAATATACCAATTTTTACTTCTTGAAATCTTATCCGTCTATTTAGATGAGCTCTTTATGTTCGCGATCTCGATTGAAGACAGCCGCAACGCAGATAGTTATGCATCTATGTTCATGCTGCTAAAATACACATTGCGACAATGTTGTGTATTTAGTGGAACAGATATTACTGTCATACGAAAAGCCTAATATCGTAGACCGGTCGGCGTAGTTGTCTGGTATATGTAGAACTAGTAGAGCGAATAGTTCGTTTCTGATAACAGCAAACATAGCCTTCTGATATGCAAATTATGTTTCAAAGCACAAAGCTAATGTTCTAAAACGTTCAACTTTGCCGTCTGGTGTATATCAAATTGATAGAACGTGAGGCTGGTTTATTTAAACCGCAGATGTGATTTTCTGTTATGCAATTGGGCTTCAAGACACAAAGCTATGATAATGCTTGGCCAAGAGGAACCAGAGGCAAACGGCGTCCAAAATCATGCAAGGGCTGATGGCGGAAGTCAATGACATAACAACCCCATTCTTTACCCACCACAAGAACTGTACATGGGTGACATTTGACTTATAAGCAAGATGTGTGACACAGAAATCAACAGTGAGAAACTTCAGACATGCTTTATTCAGCATGAAAAGCAAACATATTAACATTAAGCATAAGGCCAAAGGCCAGTCCATATTTTTAAAGGTCTTTAATGGGTCAAGGGTAATCTCCCTCCATCACTTGGCTGCACTTTGAGAACAAGGGGACACCTCCCCTGGGATGGGCATCGGGGGGCATGCTAGGCACCAATGGGACTGAACTAGAGAAGACTGTTTAGGGTTTTGGGAGGGGTGGGATCCTGAGGGGTATGTAGGTCCACTGCAGGGAATGGGCTAGATTGAGAGGGTGGAGGGTCCACTGCAGTGGTTGGGTCAGATTGAGGAGGGGGGGTCCACTGCAGTGGTTGGGCAGATTGAGTAGGGGTGTCCACTGCAGGCGTTGGGCCAGATTGAGAAGGAGGGGTCCACTGCAGGGGCAGTTACAGACTGAGGGGGGGCAGTTGGAGGGGGAATGTTTGTGGGAAAGGTGAGGGGTTGGGACTGACCATTTCTCAGGTTGTGTATTTCTGGAGGGTGAAACCTTTGATGGAGATGGACTCTGCATCTTTGTGAGGGGGCCTTGGATTGGGATGACCTTTTTTGCCAGGGGAAGTATGGGTCGGTGTTGGTGTTTTTTATTGGGGACTCCAGGGGGATTTAGGCTATTCCTCTTTGGGGGGGCAGATTTGGATGTCAGGTCGGGGGGTTCCTCTTCCCCTTGGGAGGGGAGGACAGGTTGGTCTTTGGGGAAGAGTCCAAGGTCACAGAGAAATAGCTTCGGGGCAGAGGGGGGTGCAGGAGAGTTAAGGGTAGGGGTTGGGGAGAAAGAGGGAACTGAGATATGTGGAGTGCCTGTGGATGCATGTTTGCAAGTTTTGGCCTCTCCCTGGTGTGTG
This sequence comes from Lissotriton helveticus, assembly GCF_964261635.1. Lineage (NCBI taxonomy): Eukaryota > Metazoa > Chordata > Amphibia > Caudata > Salamandridae > Lissotriton > Lissotriton helveticus. Next base: position 1,746,310,792 of record NC_136063.1, on the reverse strand, counting down.
TGCTGTCAGTCCCCTGAGTGTAGGTGCATGTGTATGTGTTTGGAATCATGTTTGTGTGGTTGTGTGTTACATGTGGATGTTGATGTGTGTGCACCTGCATGTTTGCGTGTGCTTGGGCCAGGTAGGGAGGTTGAGACTGTGGATGGGGAAGGGGGGGAGAGGTGAGGGACTGTTGGATCAGGGACACTGTTGCCATCAGCGTGGAGGCCAGTGCCTGGTTTGATCTCTGTAGGGAAGACATGTCTGAGTGGATGCCCTCCATGTATAACATCAATTGTGTCAAAAGACCGGTATGCGCATGGAGGACATTCAGCATGGATGCCTGCCCCACATGGATCTGCTTCAGAAAATCCACAGCCTTCATACTCAGGGCAACAGGGTAGACTGGTACAGAGGGTGCGGTGCTTGGCCCAAAGGAGACATGCTCACCTACATGGGAGTGGCCACAGACACTGGGCATGGGAGCAGCATGGAGGGTAGAGATGGTGGTGGTGCTGCTGGCAGACTTTGATGTAGTTGGAACCAATCCTGGCTCACCCACCACCATAAGGGTGTGATCACTCCTCCGCACTGGACACAGTATGGCGAGCTGCTTCCTCAAGAATGCAAAGAGATTTACATGAGTCGTCAGCATGTACTTCACACATAGGTATCACCACAAATCATCACAGTACAAGCATATACATTATTTGGCCTGCAGCTTTCTACTCATTACACGCATGTGTATATGACACTTGCCAGTCTGCAAGTTAACCATGGTTCACAGACACATGATGTCATGTACAACATTGGCTAGATCATTGTTAAAGCCCACAACCACTCTATCAAATCCTACGCTACGTAGCATGTGGTATGATTTCTACTGCTCATGATGGTCTTGTGTCATTACATACCTGTCTCATCTCATGCAAGGGAGTCTTGAACTGACACTGCAAATTGGATACACACATTTGAAATGTGACACGGTATTCATTATTCCACCCCCAGTCATCGAATTTAGAAGCCATGGCTATGGCCTAACTGGAAAACAGGCTTCCATAGTCAGTGAAGGACTCATTTCACACAGATAACAGTGATAGTGCTCATTTGTCCACCGTCTTTGGTCCTTTGCTGTCAGGTCACACAGCTGATTCTCATTTTATAAACAACAAGGTGTTAGGCCTAGATAGGGTGAGAGGCACTTGGCCCAACATCTTTTGTCAACAATGGACAGTTTTTGTGGGATTCTCCTGGATGTCATGCACATTGTATACAGTGCAACTGTTACATATCTGCACTATCTCAAACACCATTTGAAGACCAATGACTCTATCATTACAATGCAGCATGTGGTACACTATGCCACAGGCATGTCTGAGTACACCATCTGTATGGATTAGTAGTACAGAACCTCAACATCACATCATTCCAGTCACCACTGTGCACCAAACCTGTCCAGACTACTTCAATCCACATCTTTGGCTGCCAAGTCTAAGTGTCCCTTATGTGGTAGACACAATTTGCACACTTTGACAAACTGACATTACTATTGTTCACCATAAGCGTGTGTGAACTCGCAAATGAACTTGGATGCACAGTTGACATCTATCATGATGAAAGAAATGCAGCATGCACATGGATGTCCAAGCCACAAGTATGTATAGTCAAGAGATTATACGCATATGTAAACAGTTGTTTATGCAAACTATAAACAATACATTTGAAGTGTAGCCTTGTTTCTAACAGTGATGGCCTGTGTCTGTCAAAGAATTTAATGTGTAGTCACTATGACAGAGTCAGACACATGTATTTTCTCATTTCAAAATTGAAAAAGGAAGAACACATACTAACATGATAGGCCAGTGTCAAAGTTGCCCAGAATTGGCATTCCTCCCCTTGGCCCATGGGATACATGTGATTACTCTGAGCAATACAGCTGGAACAGATATTTGCCTGAATGATCAGCATAAACTCTACAAGGCATCCACATTAGTGTCACCTGCAGCCAGGATGTATAGCATTGGCATTACCCACCTGTGTGCTCCACATACTACACATATATATTTTATCCAATCTGAGTACAGGTCATTCATTAGTCACTCTGCTGACACATGTCAGACAACTGCATCACTCAAGAAGGGCATCTCCATGCACATGATGTTGTAGATTGTGCAGATCACGTGAGCATGGGACTACAGTCACTAGTCTTACATAAGTGACACACATGTCACAGATGGAATGGGGCACAACAGGGAATTTAGTAGTCATGGTACATATGCATCTCTTGAGACAGAACTGTGTGTTTGGACGACTTACAAACAGTAATAGGGGCAGCAGGGTGAGAAACTGCAACATGCATGTTGAGCATAGGTGTGCGACATAGCACATACTCACCCCCTCCTTGCTGCTGTCTGACCTTCAACTAACTATCCATGACAGGGAAGACCACCACCTTAATCCGGAGCATGTGGGGGTCAGGGTCCAGCATCCAGCCCTCTTGCATGGAGGTAACAGGTTTAGTTGTACCTGTGCACTCCTCCGAGTCCAGCCCCGGAGGTATTGCCACCTCTTCTGGCAGTGGCTGACGTGTCGATGGGATACCCCCACTGAGCGAACTGTCCGTGCGATGGTCTGCCACATCTTGACCTTCTGATGGGAGTCGACATGTGAGGATGACATGGTGACAGTCCCTTAATTCACATTCTACATGTTTCAGAGTAAAACAATTTTACACATTGTTCAGGATGAGATTACAAACAATGTCTAAATGGTGAGCAAGTGGCATTATGGGCAGTTGTCCTGTGTGCAATGATCCCTCCATCCCTTGTGAACAGTGCTAAGAAGGCAACACCACACAGTACACACACTTCTACAGCAGTGTACCTGTCCAGACCACAATTCTACACACACCAAAACTTACAAGAACTCTGTATGCATGCTTTCACCTGAGATTTCCAATTATCGCAGTGCACGTTTTTGCACATGTCCAATGAAAAGGCAGTGGAATCATCACTCACCTGCTCCTCTGGTTTGCCATTAGGTGGCTACAAAGTGGAGGGAGGCTGTCCAGCACGGCCTGGTTTTCTTCTTCAATGAAGGCTGGGGCCCTGTCCACTGTAAGTGCCAAGGTAGTCAGAGGATCTGGAGACAGCAGCAGATAGATGGGGAGATGCAGGTAATGTGCTGGTAGTCCAGGCAAGTGAGGTCTGTAGGGAACAAATAGACTTTTATCTGTACAGCAGAGGAGGTATTTTTTCCATGCAGACAAAGCGATAAGTCTGACTCAGTCACATCATCCGAATCTGGCCAATCCATAACATTGCTAGTGTATCACACGCCTACAGCGACATTCAAAATACCCGCATCGTTCCACTTTTGACTTAGACACATTAGTTATGGAAGATTACAGAATCATTCTGCACGCGAATCGGACACGAAACAAGCGTCATTCACCATATAATAATAATAAGATAATAATTGCATTTGTAGAGCGCCTGGTTACACTGGGCCAGTGTGTCTCCGCGCTAAGTTACCGGCTAAATACAGCAACAACAAGGGACCTACAGCTAGGACCTATAGTTATACCGCAGGAAACAAATGGGTCTTCAAACCTTTCCGAGAAATAGACTCAGAGCACTCCAGCTGGAGACTCTGAGGAAGTGAGTCCCACAACTGAGCAGCCAGATAGCGAAAAGAGCGGCCACCCATCTTGGCTCTTTTGATGTTGAGAACTCACACCTTTCCTTTCCCACTAGCTCTTAGATGTCTAGTCGGTGCATAGGGAATTAAAAAATCGTTCAAGTATGAGGGCCCCTTCCTTTGTATAATCCGGTGACTAACACACAGGGCCTTAAACTGTACTCTCTCCCAAATAGGAAGCCAATGTAGGGAGGCCAAAGCCCTTTTTGTTGAGGCTTTCTTAGGAAGCATAAGAACCAATCTTGCTGCTGCATTCTGGATGCACTGCAATCTCCGCATGCATTTGGCAGTAGCACCCAGATACAGGAGATGGCCATAATCCAGGCGAGAAGTCACCAAAGCGTGCACCATGGTCTTCCTTGATGCAGTGAGAAGAGTGTCTTGAGTTTTCCGTAAACCCCGTAAGATACCAAAACAGGCGCCTGCCACCCGCCTGGTATGGTAATCAAAAGACAACTTGCTGTCCATTCATACCCCAATGTTCTTGGCTTGTTCACAAGGTGTAGGAGTGGGACCCAGAGTCTGGGGCCACCAGGTCGACGACCAGACTTTTGGAGCCTTCCCTATCACCAGCACCTCGGTCTTGCTGCCATTCAATTTCAGGCAGTTATTTGCCATCCACACGACCAACAGCCAAAGGGCGCAATGACTTAGTTTGGATGCGGCTACTGTGTCCTTTAAATACTCACCCACGTTGTTTACCATGGCGATCAACAGCAAATGGGGGCGACGGACTCGGTTTGGATGCCGCTACCGCGTCTTTTGCATACTCACTTGTGTTGTGCGTCATGGTGACCAACAGTCAATGGGCGCAACGGTCTTGGATCAGATGCATCTAATGTGTTCTTTGAATACTCACCCACGTCGTTCACCATGACCACCAACAGCAAATGTGTGCGATGGCCTCGTTTGGGATGCGGCTACTGCGTCCTTCCACTAATTGGTCAGAAGGGCAGACAGTAGTGCAAATAATGATGTTCAGTTGCATTAAATGTGTGAACACAGTGTTTTCATGATATATTGTACCTTTGAATTCATAGCTCACACTCCAATGATGAGCTAACCTTGATGGGCACACAACACAATGTTTGGGAGTCCCATTGGAACATTGAAAGTACAATTCTCGGATTACTCTACTAGGCTAGGTCACAGTCCCAGGGGATATTTTGTGAAAACATGTTTTGGCTACACATATTCACTGCTTTGGTGGACTGTGTGACCCACTGTGTGACCCATTGTGCATTGGGGGAAGTTTCTGATTGGGACTCTTCTGTGTCTGAGTCATGTACAACACAGAAAATGTTGACATTTTGTACTGTGACATTTAGCTGCCACATCAGCTTGTGTATGTTATGTGAGTTGCTGTTGTGTGTTTGTCTCCCAGACCTACATGGATGATTGCAAACTTAATGTCACCCATACATTGTAGATGTTTGGTGTATGTGATTATACATGTTTGTCAGACATGACATCATGACAGTGTCCAACCTGTGACAGTGGTGTGCAGGTTTGTCTTGGTGACCCACTGTATGTATGATGTCTGAAATATATGAGGCATTACCTAATCCTATTGTGTGTACCTTTCAAACATGTGATGGCTGTCATAAACCCATTTCTTGTATGATTTGTTTGGCGTGTTGTTGAGTATGTGATGTTTGCTCACATGGACGTTGACAGACACTAGTGACTATTTACAGTACAGCACTGACATTGCTGTGTAACCATAGTTGGTTGACATGTCTGGAAAGGGAAATAATGCTGTGCTTTGCATCTAGGCTCAAAAATTATCCTAGCAATGTTCCTTTCCAATGTTGTAGTTGACATTACTAGATTGATTCTTTGTCCAATTTTGTGGACACCTTCATCTTTGATCTTCGGTGCGCCTTTTCAAAGTGCACATTTGCATTTCAAAGTCACGACATGCGCAAGTATTTTGTACTAAGTGATTTACTTTAGTGCATGGTTGGTTGATGACAAATGATTTGATGGGGGAGTTATGGGAGTGATCAAATAAAACAGGGAGAACAAAGTGCAGAAAGGAGTTGGTAGTGTTTTATGAAGTTGTTAGTAGTAAATCCACAGTTATTTGAGTTCAAAGTCCAACTAAGACCCTCCTTCCAATGTGGGAGAGTTTAGTGGGAGTCCACAAGATGAATGCTTGGCACACAATGGGGGGTATCAGGAGCAGTTTTTCACTTCCTGTGGGTGATGCATCGCCATCGGTCTCTCATGTTGTCTTCTTCGTTGGACAACCCTTTTTCATTTTCTCGGGGAGAACTCAGGTGGAGGCAGCATCGGAGGAGGAGAGGGAGCTACACCAGTGTCCATATCACTCCCTGTGGCAAGTGCAGATGTTGATACACCTGATGTTGTGGGCACACAGGGAGGTGTGGACATGTTGGTAGCAATCTGGCAGAGGCAGGTGAGAATGTCCTTGTGCACCGCCGTCAGGCCTCCATTTTTTGAAAGGTATTCTTTCACTTTAGCATAATGGGCTGCCTGCTGATCTTGCATGGTCCTTAGGATCCCAACTACCTGTCCAGAATCCCCCATGCATTTAGGATAGGTAAGGGTCATATGCAGCATCAGCACCAGTTGCATGTTGGGGTAGGTCCCTACAGCCCCTCCAACCACCCCTACCCACCCAAGCAGGAGTCTCCTTCCTCATTGACAGTGGTGGTGTTGTCCGCTGACACCAGATTGCCCCGTATTGCTGTGCTTTCGGTGTTGGCTTGGGTTGGTGTGTCCGTGAGAGTAGGGGTCAGCTGTGTGTTGGCTGTTGAGGTGGGAGGGGGCACAGAGGATGCCGTTGTTACTTCTGCTGTGGTCTGAAACCACCTGATGGGCCAAATTGTTCATCGTCGTCCGAAATATGTTCAGAGACCTCAATGCCATAAAGCTCAATGTTGACCAGAGCCTGGGACTGGCTGTCCTGCATTGTTACTGAGGTGTTCCCAGCTTGCCCTGTGGGTATATGAAAGACAGAATGATTGGTGTGACTCTCCACAGCCCCTCAGATCATTACCATGACATTATCTACTGAAGGACGACTTGATGGCCAGAGGTTGTCCTCTCCCAGCAAGTTGAAGGAGTATTGTCAATGGCCAGGTCCCCCATCATGCACTGTTCCACACTCACTCTTTCCAGCCAGCCCAAAGAGCACACCTGTGATTATGCTGTCCTTGAGAGTTAATGGAAATGGACTGGGAAGATCGCTGACACTGGGGACTGATGTGGAGAGCACAAGGCCTTAATGGAATTTAAGGGCAGAAGCAAACAGGTCCCAGTATCAGTCATCTTGCAAGTACATTTCTATTCACTTGGAGGGACAGAATAGTCCAAGGTATGCTGTTTGGGCTGGCTGAGAAGGTGTGTGGAGGACAGGGCATGATTGTAGGCATAGACAGTGCAGATACTACTCCTTCCACCAAGCCCAGCCAGGCCATCTTGAATTTTGATGTCCTGACAGTGTGTAAGTGTACATTCGAGATGTTTGACAGTGTGATCTGTTGTTTGCTTCTGAAAACCAGATGATGCCATACCTAAATAAAGCCAGGGTCAACAAAACATCCACCAATTTATGTCCATAACCCATAATATAAAATAAATGTAATGATTCCGTCTAAATACAAGAACCCCCATAATTGGAAAACAGATCACATTCTAAAATGATCTACATTTCAAATGATATTCATAAATAAAAATGCCAATATGTTTTATTTATTAACTTCTAAACTAGATAATACCTACTCAAACAAGTACAACTACAAAGCACATCTAGTATAAAAAACTAATGAAGCCAATAAAGTTACTGGTTACTAGAGAACCCATATAAAAATGTAATTTATACAAAAAACAAACATTACACACTACTTACCTAAGCATCCCAAAAACACATGTAACCTGTTTTATAAAAAACATTTAAAATTTTGTGAACTTGGGATCTACCCAATATCATAAATTTGTAACTTGTGATTTACCTTTGACTTCCTGCATTTCCCTCTGTCCCAGATTTCAGTAATCATGCCCTATAAATGTCAGCTTCTTCAGAAAAGTGTTCCCTTCCTGACACTCCTAGCTCTAGTTCAGATGATTAAGAAAGCAGTTGTTAGATTGCACGATACAATCCTGAAATCAATCGTAGCAACACTGCCTGAGTTTTTTATATAAAAAATTAAATGACCCTAGCGATTGACATTCTTTTGATTCCCTCTGCTTCAATAAAGGCTTTTTCTTTATCGTTCTGTTTTTTCTTTATTCATCCATTTGTTTGTTTCTTGCTCTGTGTTTTCTTTTTTTTGTCCCATCATGTGTTCATCTATCTTTTTGCTATCATTCCTTCATCCTCGTTCCTTTGCTCTTTCTTTCTTTCTTTCAACTTTTGCTATTTGTGCTAATTTAGTTTTCTTTTTCTTTCTCTTATACTTGCTTATTTTCCATTTTGTTCATCATTGTAAGAAAGCAAGGGCCATATTTGCAAATTTTTTGTGAGTCGGTAATGAGTCACAAACTAGTTACTGGTCATAAAAACAGCAATTTGCTACATACGAAATCAATTTGCTGATAACAATTTTGCATTGGGATTGAATGACTAATCATTATTTTACCTACTCTAAATAGTGAATCACTATTAGGAAATCACAAATAGCAAATCGCTATTCTTATGTTCTTCACAATCGCAAATAATGGTTAGTGACAAATATTCATTCAATTTAACACTATCTAAAACCAGTTGGTAACTAAGTGCCCTGTATGTGATGGCAAGGAGTATGCATGTTCTGGCTTCTGTGCATTGAAGGAGTAGAAGACAGAAGAGGATCACCAGACTGAGGACAGCACTATTTGAGCAAACTCAGGAAGTGACATATTTGATGTACAGGCTGAGGGCTTGATTAGGAATCTGGCAGTCAACAAACTGTCAACTCACAGGAGCACAGCAGTGGCAGTCTTTTGCCTACCCTATTACAATTAGGGCAGTCTGACCATGATTACGTTGCCGCAGCCGCCAGGGAACCACCGTTCCCTTGTGGTGGTGCTTTGGTCTTGAGGCCGCTAAGCATATTACTAGTTTTCTCTCTGCCACAGTTTTCATGGAGGTTCCTTCTCCATTAAAACTGTGGTAGAGAGGAAACAAAGAGGGTGCTACAGGGTACCCTTGCACCTCAGGGCAATGGGGTGCATTCAGGGAAGCACTACAAGTGCCCCCCGTGTATGCACCCTAGTACTTGCATGGCATGAACTGCACCAGTCCATGCTGTGCAGGTACACTCTTTGACCTTCACATGAGGATGCCTATTGTAGGAACTTGTGCCATTTGGAACAATATTGCTACAAATAAGGGACTAACAGTAACAATATCTGATTCTGACTCAGATGAGGAAGGAGATAAATCTGACCACTCGCCACAGAAGAAGAAACCCATGATGCACAAGGGCATTTGAGACGTGCCAATATAATCAATCATTATTTTTCAATGTAAGTTTACACATGCAATCAGTCATATATAAAGAGTCATAAACAGCCAGGTGATGATGTATAATTAAATATACATTTATTTCCAGTTAAGAAATAGTGTATCTAAAAAGATGCTTCTCTTTGCATATGGTATTTGCAAAACCAAATAACATGAAGGTGAAATGCTAGGTTGATATGTTACAGTTTGCCTTTTCTAAGGATTGTGTTTGTTGTGAGCTGACATTTAAGCTGCAACAATGTGAGGGGTACCACTGCAACTCCTGCTTTGGTATAGATTTATACTGGCTGTTGCTGGCATTCTGCTGACACTTGATTGGTTCCCCTCAGTCTTCCGAGTAAATTGATACATCACTTGTGAGGGTGGGGCAAGGACCTGTGACTGGGAAGAGCCAGAAACATAGGGATTAAGAGTACAGCACCAAGAATTTTAAGTTCTCCATTTAAAAAAAAAATTGTTTTTAGCCAATTCTACATTGGACACCGACCCAAGTGAGGTATCATTTTACTCGGGAGAACGCTGTGGGGTAGGACATTTGTGCCTACATGGTGATTCTACACTAAAATATGTGGAAAATGTGTTTTTTACAGCTAAATTTAGGCTTGAAGGGGGTTCTGTGTAGGAAAACATTGGGGGATCCACGCAACTCATACCCCGCCTGACTCCCCGGGTCTCTAGTTTTCAGAAATTGTTAGACCTGGCACCTTGGCGGGAGTCTCCCTTCCACTTTTTGCTGATGTGCCTCAGATGTTTTGCTGGTGTTCGATGCTCAGGGCACTGCGCCACGGCCAATCCGTGCCGCAGTGCGAGTGCTCCCAATGTAAAGTGTATCCGTATTTGATTTCCATGATTGGCCTATTTGGTTTACTGTCAGTCCCCAGTAACGTGCACGAGGAGTGCCGGGGCTTGTAGATACAAAGGCTGCTAGTGGGCCTCCAGCGCTGGTTGCGTCACCCACAGAAGCGGCCTTGTAAGATATATCTCGGGTCCGCCATTGCAGACCCTGCGTACAGTCTGGTACTGTCACGCTGACTGCACAAGTGCACACACTTGCCAGTCCCTAAACCTTCCCTAACCTTTATATCAGTCACCCTATGGTAGGCCTACGGGCAGGGTGCATTGTAAGCGTAAGGTAGGACAAGCCATGATGTGTGTGGCTTGTCCTAATAGTGAATTACCGACCTTTTCGTTCTTCACTATTGAAGGGCTGCCTGTTCTCTTAGGCCAAGGTGAGCTGCCGGAATTATTACACGCTATAGTCCCGGCAGGCTCAGGGAACACGGTGGCACGTCGAGTTTAGTATGCCTGAACTCAGAATAATAAAATACCTTCCTTTAGCAAGGTTTATTTTAATATCCTGTGTTTGCAAATGCTACTTTTAGAAAGCTAGCCTTTGCTTGCCTAACTATTTCAGCCCGCCTCTGCCAGGATGTGTATCTGCTGTCTGGGTTTGTGTGAGTGACAGGGCTGGGGAATTCCCGGGGACAGTCGGGGTTACCAGGTGGTGAATAGGGTGCTTGCACCGGGATGGGTGGGCAGAGTAGTCCTTGACTCTGAATAGGGTTGTGCTCCACCACCACAATGCTGGCTCCACCTCCTGCGGAGCGTCTGATGTCCCTGCCCTGCACCCTGAAAGAAGACGGCAGCATCCTGTCAACAGAGTGCTCCAAAACTGGGTTGAACCAGGCTCAGGCCCCCTGGCCTGCAAAGACAAAAGAAACTGAGTATAAATATAGGAGCCCTGCTCCTAGCAAATCAGATCCTGTTTTGACCACGATGAACCTCTGCCTGACTAGAAGGACCAAGAGAAGCTGAAGGAAGGAAACCGGTCTCTGCCCTGAAGGACTGGCCTGCAGTGGTGCCTTGCTGAGAACGGAGAGGAAAAGACCAGAGAGGACTTTGTAGACTTGTGCCTGAAACTATCTCCAAGGGCTTGATCACGAGCTTGCCCCCTGAACAGAACCCCAGGACCATTGGGTTCTCTTCTGCCTGTGCCCATCTGCTGTTGGGCCTTTAGTTCTTATTCCCTCTCCGGAGTTGTGACCCGGGTGCCTTCGCCCCTCCTAAGGTCATGACAGCTCGGAGCCTGGTCGCCCCGCCGCCGAGAGCCCCGCTCAAGCTTGAGTCGCTCTCCGCTTCAGTGCCGGGCCGCCCGCTCTCCTGTCACCTCGCCTGCTACGGAGCGCGTTGTGTGCCTCTCATCATCTCCCGCCAGAATCTGCACGGAGCGCATTTGATAGCCTCGGACGGTCCGTACGTTGTAACGTACCCGACTGTCTCGCTTTCCCCTCCTGCATACCAAGGCTCGTGCGGCACCTCAAAAAAGGCCTTCCGTACATTGGTACCGGAGGCCCGGTGCTGCACCCGTCTGCCTGAGAATGCGACGCCCCTAACAGATCCACAGGTACGACCGGGCGTGCTAAGAAGTAGTATGCCCCCCAGGCCTGAACGGCGCCTCGCACCGTGAGCTGCATCAGACCCCGGATCGCCACAACCCTCCACACTGTCCCGCTCACCCGCCTCGCACCTCGAGGGGGCTCCGAGCCGGACAGATCCTTTGGAGAACCGTCGGCCTCCTCCCAGGTCCGCCCTTACCAGTAGCCGCGCCTAAAACGCCTCGGACACTCAACGCAAGGTACACTTGAACTCTATTCCGAGTTCGCATCAGATCCAGGGTCCACAACGTTTGTTTTCCCTGTCATCGTACCTTGCTAACCAAGAAACGCTTAAAGAACAATTGTCTATTTAAATCTGGTGGCCCTAAATCGCTAAACGTTATATGGTCTTGTGATTATTCTGCATATGAAGTATTTTTATATAAAGTCTACGTATTTTTGATACAACCTTACGACTGGTGTCCGTTTGTGGTGGGTCAGTGGGTTTACTGTATGTGATCATAAATGCTTAACTAACTATCGCCCTGAGGATTAGCCTTGTCTGCTCGCGCCACGCAACCTAGAGGGTGAGCAGGGGTTGTTCTTACGGAGTAATTCCCTTGCCCTGACTAGAGGAGAAGGTCCCTGCTTGTCACAAGTGCATACCTGTGCCAACCAGAGACCTCCGATTCTAACAGAAATCTGTGGGTTTTGTAGTTTCCCAGGATGGCCACCAAGCACGGGGCCAAAAACCCAGCTGCCCCCTTTCACACCAAGTTGTTTTTTGATAGGTAATTTTGATGTCTCCTCAATGTGTTTTGGGCCCATGCCTGTCGCAGGTACTTGACCCACCCACGCGAGTGATATACAATTTTTATTAGGAGACCTGGGGGAATGCTGGGTGGTAGGAAATTTGTGGATCCATGCAGATTCCAGGACTGTTCCACCCAGAAATTTGAGAACATTTTGATTTTTTCAGCTAAATTTGAGGTTTGCAGGGGATTCTGATTAGGAAAACTTTGATGGTCCACACAAGTCATGCCTTGCTGGACTCCCCCAGGTAACTAGTTTTCAGAAACGTATGGGTTTGGTAGGTTTCAGAGGATGAACGCTGAGCCCAGGGCCAAAAACCCAGGTGACCCCTCTTGTAAAGCCAAGTTGTTTTGTGATAGGTCATTTTGATGTCTCCTCAATACATTTTGGGCCCTTGCCTGTCGCGGGTACTCGACCCACCCATGTGAGTCAGAGTCCGGAGACCTGGAGGAACTCTGGGTGGTAGGAAATGTATGGATCCATGCAGATTCCTGAACTTTTCCACACAGAAGTTTGGGAAATACTTTGATTTTTTCAGCTAAATTTGAGGTTTGCCAGGTATTCTGGGTAGGAAAATATTGGGGGATCAATGCAAGCCACACCTCGCTGGACTCCCCCTGGTGTCTAATTTTTAGAAATGTGTGGGTTTGGTTGGTTTCCTAGGATGGCCACAGAGCCCCAGGCCAAAAGCCCAGGTGATCCCCTTGCAAATCCAGGTTGTTTCGTGACAGGCAATTCTGATGCTTCCTCAATATGTTTTGGGCCCTTGCCTGTAGCGGGTACTTGACCCACCCACGCAAATGAGGTAACATTTGTATCAGGAGACCTGGGGGAACGCTGGGTGGTAGGAACTTTGTGGATCCAAGCAGATTCCAGAACTTTCCATCACAGAACTGTGAGGAAAATGTGTTTTTTTTACAAAGTTTGAGGTTTGCAAGGTATTCTAGGTAACAGATCTATAATGGGCTCAATATTGTGTGCCAATTCCAAAGTGAAGCATGTATGAACACGTGTCTGATCAGAAGTGCAGATAGAGTGTGAGAACGAAATAGAAATACTCCCATCAGCCCACCACTTGGCGGAAAATCGTCATCTGGGATTTTTTGTACATAGACTGGTATCTGTTAGGTCTCTCACCTGATGATATTGTGAGGAGACCTAAAAACAGATCCTCCAGTGACGAAGAAAATTTATAAATGACATGGCTAGATGGGAGAGGTTGCAGTGAAAGAAATTGTGAAAGAAAAGAAGTGAGATAAAATTACCTAGTGTGATGCCAAGGCAATGTACTTTATTAAGGAGGTCATCACAGAGGTAATATTAAAAGCAACAGTATGTGGACAGTATTTTAACAAATATTACTACCAATCAGATGGATCTGGTCGACATGTTTCAGCCTATAAAGGCTTTCTTCAGGACCTATGATATGGGATACTACTGCAACAAATACTCTACAAGTTGACAATCACTTGATAGAAAAGCCACAAACTGTGTGGATGCCTACCGTGTACCATGTAGTAGGTCAGTAGATTCTCACCTGTATAAAGATATAAAAAGAACAGACACGAGACATACATGCATAAATTATGAAAAACAGCAATGTATACACTGAACAACACATATATTGGCCTTACATCCCATGTGGGACAAATATAGTGAAAAAGGACTCACCCAAAGAAATTATGGGGAAAGGCCTCACCTCGCCTGGCGCTCGCTCAGGTCTAAAAGAGGCCCCGCTCTGAGGAAATAGAAAAGGTAACAAAATATCCATTTCCAAATGATTCTTTTAAAAATAACAAATAATGATTTGATAATCCATGTTCATTATGAATCTTCCTCAAACTACCTAATTTTGAACATAAAGCAGTGGACAAAGGATGTGGTCCAAAGGGCAGTCAAGGCTGACCGATGACACTTATCTAGCATTCTCTAAGACCTAGGGGTAGGAGCACCAAAAGGTATGTTGGTAAAGCAAGAAATTGACCAAAATCAACCTGAGACAGAAAAAACAACAGAAACAACAGAAAAAACAAGCCCAGGGAAGCAGGTCAGCAAAGTACTCCAAAAAACGCAAGGCAGTGTTCCAAATGGAGTCGCTGCAGCGGGCTCAGTTGCTTCTTCAACGAGAGCAGTTCAACCCACCTGTCCGTCGGTACCTCGGGCTTTAACTGAGCCGAGGGGGAGGTACCGAGGCAAAGGGAGACTGTGCTTTTATAGCCCACCAGCTGACCAAAGTGGAAACCACCAACCGTGGCTGGTGATTGGTCAGGAGAGGCTAATTGGATAAGAGTTGCATGAGTAATGTAGTATGCGACAAGCAATGAAAGTTATTTCATGTTCTATTGATTGATTCAGGCTGTCGAATTCGGAGAATCCGCAAAAGTGATGGAAAATGAAAAATCCTTCTCTCATAGATAACAGAACCGACTTGTCAGGGCCACATATCATGTACGTTACACCTGTTGGTTAGTATGGCCATACCGGCGATATGATTGGCCCATGTGTGGACCAATCCTATATCGCCTATACCGGCATGAAAACGCCGTCAGTACTGGCGTCCCTGCCACATACAGTACAAACAGTGGAGAAACCTGAAAGAATAGCCAAGTGTCAATTACCTGAAGCGTATAGAAAAACACTCGCTTTCTAAGCCAAAATGACCGGTACCATCGTAGAAAGAAGCCAGGCTCACTGTGTAAAGGAACACCCCATTGGTGAAGTGGCTGTACTAGGACACCTGATTGTTCCCAGCATTCATCAGTAGCCACTCCCTAGATGCGACTAGATACAGTGGTGATATGATCGTGTTCGTGAATATGTCTTGACCTATGTTTCCCCAATATCTACTACACATCACTAGATTAGTCAGTGTCGAAAAAGAAAGAAAAATGAATAAATGGTTGGAGGTATTGCACTCTGCTGTTAAAATAAACCACTTGCACGGTACGTGTGCTGCACTAGATTGGTGCCTGCTGAACTCCAATAGAACAATGAATATGGCCTGGGATCACTAGATCACCAGGACTCTAGTGCGCACTTACTAAATAATATAGAATTATTTCCCTAAAGCATCGAAATTAATTAGGTGTCCTTTTCTTTTCTTTTCTTTCATAGGCCCCTGATGAAGGGGTTCAAACCCCGAAATGCATTGGGTTGTATATATAACTGTGTTTTGTACCAATTGATTTGTGAAAAGTGTATGATGAAAATACAGTAATTGTGTATTGTTCATGTATAAATTGCATTGAAACATATTTTACTCGTTCAACATGAGATGAATCAAAAAACAAAGAATATGTATTAAAATTGTGTCAATTTGAAAAATTTGAAAAATTTCATTTAGTAAGTGCGCACTAGAGTCCTGGTGATCTAGTGATCCCAGGCCATATTCATTGAAAAAGAAAGAAAGGCACGTCCGGGGGATCGTAATCATTAGACAAGCAGTGCGCTGTTCTGATGTCATACAAACAAAGCCATGCGACTAAAAATGTGCAGACGGCCCATTGGATAAAAAGCCATTTCAACATTACCGATTGGTCCATAAGTCGACCAATCACAGTTCTCGAAAAACGGCCAGTTGCCGTCCATAGCCAACTCAGCCCGGGTTCACCGAGTCATCAAAAAGAATGGCTCGAGAGAAAGAGAAGGGTCTCTGAAGACACCGGCGGACACCGATTGTTGTGACAGATCGTGTAAAAAAGTGCTAAATCGCACCAGAAGTATATAGGCAGGTCCAGGACGAGGGCAGTACATAGGAAAATCAGGGCACCTTAAATTAAAATGAAGGGCATACTTCAAGGCATCTGTTGACAAGAGGGACATCTCCCTGTCGCCCCTAACCAGGGGTGTATATTGAGGGGAAACCACAAAAAGATGTTTGATATATACAGACCCCGTGATGGCTGTATCACTATCGCCTTGGGTACCGACCATACGTGATAGGATACAGAAAACGTAGGAGGACAGCACACTAAAAAAGGTATATTAGTATGTTATAATCAGGGGCATCACCTTCACATGTCATGGCACCCCAAGGTGCTCTCCTAAAGGAAAACTGGTGTAGTCCAACATGTCAATAGTACAATGAGTGTAGATGTCAGGGGTCATTGCCCTACCTCAATATTGTTGGTACTAGCATTCTCACAGGTAGGTGTCGAGGTCTAAATCTGTATCCATGGAATTTCATCGTTTAGCCCATTGATATCACAGTGAAGCTTAAAAATCCACTTCTGTTCCCTGATGAACAGGTACCGAGAGATATCTTTCACATGTTGGGAGATGAAAGGCTGTTCCAAAACTACCCACTTCATATCTTCAGCACTGTTTTTCTTCGTGAGAAAATGATTGGTGAGGCGCGTAGCTTGTCTATTGCGTCTAATGGTGCTCATATGTTCCTGTATTCTGAGCTTTACTTTTCTGGATGTCATCCCTACATACCGGAGGGAACAGGGACAGGTAATCAAGTACATAACCCTTTCGCTGTTACAATTGGTGTGGCGCTTAAGTACCAAAGGGCGTTGAGTGCCTATGTCAATCGTCATGGTTTTTTCAGTCTGTGGGCACACTGAACACGTGCCACATGGATAGTGCTCTTGCACTGGTGGGAGATTCCATAGTGTTGTAGCAGGGTTGGAGATCATGCCCGGGGGTCTTGTGTGGATTAGTTCATCACGCAAGTTTTGACCCCGCTTAAAAGCGAAAAGCAGTGGTGAAATCCTAGTGCCTGCCGTGTTCAGGATACACCAGTTTTTCCGCACTATCTTTTGCACCTGTGTGGAGGCTGAATTAAAGGTGGTCACAAAAGTCAGCTTCTCCAAGGGCGGTTTCTCGAATGGTGGAGCCAATAAAGTCTCTCGAGGGTTGTTGGACGCCCTCTTCCGTGTTTTGTGATTAGGACAGCCAGGTATTGTCTATGCTTCAATTTACCAGCCAATTCTCGTGACTGTACCTCATAATCTGAACGCTCAGAACAATTCCTCCGAACCCTCAAAAATTGCCCGAAGGGCAAATTTTTACGTAGTGATCGAGGGTGATGGCTATCAAATCGGAGTAGCGAGTTTCTTGACATAGGCTTGCGGTATAATTTGCTAGCCAAATGTCCATCAAGGGGAATGATAAGTAGGTCGAGGAAAGGGAGCTCCACTTTGCTTGATTCTACAGTGAACCTGAGGAATCGATTTTGAGTGTTAAGCCAGTTCTGAAAGGCTAGAAGTGAGATGTTGTCCCCTCTCCACACTACGAGAACATCGTCAATGTATCTCTTCCACAACAACAGCTGGTGATGGAAAGGGTTGTTGTGGTCGAGTACATGACGTGTTTCAAAAGAGTAGACATAGAGGTTGGCTAAACTAGGGGCAAAAATACTCCCCATAGAGGTACCAGATATTTGGAGGTACAGCGAATCCTCAAACTGAAAAAAAATTTCAGTCATTGCCACACGCGCCAACTCCATGATGAAGCTGATTGGTGTAATGCTCTCATGAATTTCAGCTTCCAATAAACCTCGCACTGTTTCTAGTGTTTCTTCCTGCGGGATGCAGGTGTAGAGAGACTTTACATCAAAGCTGACTAGTATGTCAGTCTCAGTGTCAAAAGTTATTTCTGGAAGTAACCGGAGTACGTCTTTGCTATCTTGTAGATACGTTGACATCTTCAGAACAAGAGGTCTTAAAAAAACATCAACACATCTTATCAGGTGAGAATCTACTGACCTACTACATGGTACACGGTAGGCATCCACACAGTTTGTGGCTTTTCTATCAAGTGATTGTCAACTTGTAGAGTATTTGTTGCAGTAGTATCCCATATCATAGGTCCTGAAGAAAGCCTTTATAGGCTGAAACATGTCCACCAGATCCATCTGATTGGTAGTAATATTTGTTAAAATACTATCCACATACTGTTGCTTTTAATATTACCTCTGTGATGACCTCCTTAATAAAGTACATTGTCTTGGCATCACACTAGGTAATTTTATCTTACTTCTTTTCTTTCACAATTTCTTTCACTGCAACCTCTCCCATCTAGCCATGTCATTTATACATTTTCTTCATCACTGGAGGATCTGTTTTTAGGTCTCCTCACAATATCATCAGGTGAGAGACCTAACAGATACCAGTCTATGTACAAAAAATCCCAGATGACGAATTTCCGCCAAGTGGTGGGCTGATGGGAGTATTTCTATTTTGTTCTCACACTCTATCTGCACTTCTGATCAGACACGTGTTCCTACATGCTTTACTTTGGAATTGGCACACAATATTGAGCCCATTATAGACCTCCAGTATCCCTTGTGTTTTTGTTATAGTTGGATTGGGGGATAGGATACTTTGTAGGTCGTTAAAATTGTTTCCCCTATAGACCCTCCCACACAGTTGTTTTTTGTTACTTCAGTGCAGCTCTGACTGCGGGTCTTTTGTCTACAGAGATAAAGCACAGCTTGCTTTATCTGTTGCGCTCCCTTTTAATAATATTTTGCAGTGGCCTCCTTGAGATGGCGGACTTCACGGGCCTCTCTTTCGACGATGACACTCTACTTTCCATTCTCACTGAGAATCCGAGCATTCTTGACTCCATGCCAACCTCTGGACCAACCCAGATTGGGGACTGGGACACTATTCTTAATCTTAAAAAGAGCCATTCCCGTACTATCTCCCATGGCCAAGTGATGGCGGAATATCTACATGGGAAGTGTGCCCCGACAGGTCTCATAGTTACCAACACCCCAAGGCTGTTTCTTACAGATAAGACCTTTGTTAAAGATTGGTCGCTCATCGCGTGGCGGTGCACCCGCAATTGGATTATTCTGATCATCACTACTGCTAAGAGGGTGGCTGATGCCATCCTCGTTGAAATCCAGGTCCTCGAGGGTCAAATAAAAACCACATTCACTAACAAGCAATTCCAAAAACAACTGGATGAGACTAATAAAACAAACAAAGAATATAGAGATTCTATCATCTTTACCAAAATCGATAAATTTAAAAAAGATTTGGCGAAGTTTTCTTTAGAAAAAATCTATCCCTACATAAGTGATAGTTTCACACCCCCGGACTTTACCAAGAAAGGCAAGAGATATGGCTCAAATTATTCCACCTCCTCTTCAGATGCTGAATCCAGTGACTCAGAAGCAGGGACTAGTACAACAACCCCAGCAAGAGGTAGAGGCCAATACAATCGCCCTAATCGGAGGCGAGGTGGACAAGGTCCCTATTACCAACAAGGTCCATGGTGGCCACCTGCGCCCTGGGGTTATCCACAATTTCCTCAACCTATGCCCCAATTTCAACCGCAGCCCCAATTTTTTGACAACCAGGCTTTTTTATGGCAGGGCCGTGGCAGGAACAGGGGCAGACGGAGGGGTACACCCACAGTTCGTTGGGAAGACGAACAAGACCTCCCAAGCACCCGCGGACAACGAGGCCAATGACAGTTCCCCAAGGAAGTCAGGAAGATTTAGTAGTAAACCTAAGTACACATACTTTGACCACAACAGAACATCAAGTCCTTAACAAGGGCTTGGGGTTCGTCCCCACACAGAATGGAGACGCTTTCCAATTACGTGGAGAAGTGGAAAAATTCTTCCGTAAGGTCCGTCTCCACTTTTTCTTTTCTGACACCACGAGGGATGAAAACCAACCGGACCCAGATATTAACACCGGTCTAAAAAAGAAATCCACCTTCACTCCCTTACTACAACAGGTACCGCCCAAGGTCGGTGCCTTTGAGAAGGCAGTGATCCATCAAATAGGCTCTCTGGATCTCTCAAAACATGACATCTTTCAAAATCTGTCCAAGTCAGAAAGACTGGCGGTCAATACTCTGTCAAAGGACCAGAGTATAACAATCAAACCCGCCGAAAAAAGGCAGAGCAATAGTCATTCTGGATACCTCTGTTTATCGAGCAGAATGCCTTAGATAGCTTGGCGATACTAACTCTTACAGGCTGCTGACTATTGACCCTACCTTAAGACTCACAGCTGAGATAAAAAGTCTAGTGGAAGAGGCCACCGCAGAGGGCTGGATAACAGGACATGAGGCCCAGTTCTTGGTTACTTCATGTCCTGTCACTCCGTACTTCTATATCTTGCCCAAGATCCACAAAGCCACTAGACCACCCCCAGGATGACCCATCATTTCAGGGATTGGGTCCTTGTTAGAACCCCTGTCATCATTTGTTGATGTTTTTTTAAGACCTCTTGTTCTGAAGATGTCAACGTATCTACAAGATACCAAAGACGTACTTCGGTTACTTCCAGAAATAACCTTTGACACTGAGACTGACATACTAGTCAGCTTTGATGTAGAGTCTCTCTACACCTGCATCCCGCAGGAAGAAACACTAGAAACAGTGCGCGGTTTATTGGAAGTTGAAATTCATGAGAGCATTACACCAATCAGCTTCATCATGGAGTTGGCGCGTGTGGCAATGACTGAATTTTTTTTTCAGTTTGAGGATTCGCTGTACCTCCAAATATCTGGTACTTCTATGGGGAGTATTTTTGCCCCTAGTTTAGCCAACCTCTATGTCTACTCTTTTGAAACACGTCATGTACTCAACCACAAAAACCCTTTCCATCACCAGCTGTTGTTGTGGAAGAGATACATTGACGATGTTCTCGTAGTGTGGAGAGGGGACAGCATCTCACTTCTAGCCTTTCAGAACTGGCTTAACACTCAAAATCGATTCCTCAGGTTCACTGTAGAATCAAGCAAAGTGGAGCTCCCTTTCCTCGACCTACTTATCATTCCCCTTGATGGACATTTGGCTAGCAAATTATACTGCAGGCCTATATCAAGAAACTCGCTACTCCGATTTGATAGCCATCACCCTCGATCACTACGTGAAAATTTGCCCTTCGGGCAATTTTTGAGGGTTCAGAGGAATTGTTCTGAGCGTTCAGATTATGAGGTACAGTCACGAGAATTGGCTGGTAAATTGAAGCAAAGACAATACCCGGCTGTCCTAATCACAAAAGCACGGAAGAGGGGGTTCAACAACCCTCGAGAGACTTTATTGGCTCCACCATTCGAGAAACCGCCCTTGGAGAAGCTGACATTTGTGACCACCTTTAATTCAGCCTCCACACAGGTGCAAAAGATAGTGCGGAAAAACTGGCGTATCCTGATCATGGCAGGCACTAGGATTTCACCACTGCTTTTCGCTTTTAAGCGGGGTCAAAACTTGCGTGATGAACTAGTCCACACAAGACCCTGGGGCATGATCTCCAACCCTGCTACAACACTATGGAATCTCCTGCCAGTGCAAGGGCACTATCCATGTGGCACGTGTTCAGTGTGCCCACAGACTGAAAAAACCATGACGATTGACATAGGCACTCAACGCCCTTGGGAACTTAAGCGCCACACCAATTGTAACAGCGAAAGGGTTATATACTTGATTACCTGTCCCTGTTCCCTCCGGTATATAGGGATGTCATCCAGAAAAGTAAAGCTCAGAATACAGGAACATATGAGCACCATTAGACGCAATAGACAAGCTACGCGCCTCACCAATCATTTTCTCACGAAGAAACACAGTGCTGAAGATATGAAGTGGGTAGTTTTGGAACAGCCTTTCATCCCCCAACATGTGAAAGATATCTCTCGGTACCTGTTCATCAGGGAACAGAAGTGGATTTTTAAGCTTCACTGTGATATCAACGGGCTAAACGATGAAATTCCATGGATACAGATTTAGACCTCGACACCTACCTGTGAGAATGCTAGTACCAACAATATTGAGGTAGGGCAATGACCCCTGACATCTACACTCATTGTACTATTGACATGTTGGACTACACCAGTTTTCCTTTAGGATAGCACCTTGGGGTGCCATGACATGTGAAGGTGATGCCCCTGATGATAACATACTAATGTACCTTTTTTTAGTGTGCTGTCCTCCTACGTTTTCTGTATCCTATCGCGTATGGTCGGTACCCAAGGCGATAGTGATACAGCCATCACGGGGTCTGTATATATCAAACATCTTTTTGTGGTTTTCCCACAATATACACCGCTGGTTAGGGGCGACAGGGAGATGTCCCTCTTGTCAACAGATGCCTTGAAATATGCCTTTCATTTTAATTTGAGGTGCCCTGATTTTCCTATGTACTGCCCTCGTCCTGGACCTGCCTATATACTTCTGGTGCGATTTAGCACTTTTTAACACGATCTGTCACAACAATCGTTGTCCGCCGGTGTCTTCAGGGACCCTTCTCTTTCTCTCGAGCCATTCTTTTTGATGACTCGGTGAACCCGGGCCGAGTTGGCTGTGGACCGCAACTGGCCGTTTTTCGAGAACTGTGATTGGTCGACTTATGGACCAATCGGTAATGTTGAAATGGCCTTTTATCCAATGGGCCGTCTGCACATTTTTAGTAGCGTGGGTTTGTTTGTATGACATCAGAACAGCGCACTGCTTGTCTAATGATTACGATCCCCCGGACGTGCCTTTCTTTCTTTTTCGTCACCGACTAATCTAGTGATGTGTAGTAGATATTGGGGAGACATAGGTCAAGACATATTCACGAACACGATCATATCACCACTGTATCTAGTCGCATCTAGGGAGTGGCTACTGATGAATGCCGGGACCAATCAGGTGTCCTAGTACAGCCACTTCACCAATGGGGTGTTCCTTTACACAGTGAGCCTGGCTTCTTTCTACGATGGTACCGGTCATTTTGGCTTCGAAAGCGAGTGTTTTTCTATACGCTTCAGGTAATTGACACTTGGCTATTCTTTCAGGTTTCTCCACTGTTTGTACTATATGCGGCAGAGACGCCAGTACTGACGGCGTTTTCATGCCGGTATAGGCGATATAGGATTGGTCCACGCGTGGGCCAATTATATCGCCGATATGGCCATACTAACCAATAGGTGCAACGTACATGATATGTTGCCCTGGCAAGTCGGTTCTGTTATCTATGAGAGAAGGATTTTTCATTTTCCATCACTTTTGCGGATTCTCCGAATTCGACAGCCTGAATCAATCAATAGAACATGAAATAACTTTCATTGCTTGTCGCATACTACATTACTCATGCAACTCTTATCCAATTAGCCTCTCCTGACCAATCACCAGCCACGGTTGGTGGTTTCCACTTTGGTCAGCTGGTGGGCTATAAAAGCACAGTCTCCCTTTGCCTCGGTACCTCCCCCTCGGCTCAGTTAAAGCCCGAGGTACCGACGGACAGGTGGGTTGAACTGCTCTCGTTGAAGAAGCAACTGAGCCCGCTGCAGCGACTCCATTTGGAACACTGCCTTGCGTTTTTTGGAGTACTTTGCTGACCTGCTTCCCTGGGCTTGTTTTTTCGTTTTTTTCTGTCTCAGGTTGATGTTGGTTAATTTCTTGCTTTACCAACATACCTTTTGGTGCTCCTACCCCTAGGTCTTAGAGAATGCTAGATACGTGTCATCGGTCAGCCCTGACTGGCCTTTGGACCACATCCTTTGTCCACTGCTTTATGTTCAAAATTAGGTAGTATGAGGAAGATTCATAATGAACATGGATTATCAAATCATTATTTGTTATTTTTAAAAGAATCATTTGGAAAAGGATATTTTGTTACCTTTTCTATTTCCTCAGAGCGGGGCCTCTTTTAGACCTGAGCGAGCACCAGGCGAGGTGAGGCCTTTCCCCATAATTTCTTGGGGTGAGTCCTTTTTCACTATATTTGTCCCACATGGGATGTAAGGCCAATATATGTGTTGTTCAGTGTATACATTGCTGTTTTTCATAATTTATGCATGTATGTCTCGTGTCTGTTCTTTTTATATCTTTATACAGGTGAGAATCTACTGACCTACTACATGGTACACGGTAGGCATCCACACAGTTTGTGGCTTTTCTATCAAGTGATTGTCAACTTGTAGAGTATTTGTTGCAGTAGTATCCCATATCATAGGTCCTGAAGAAAGCCTTTATAGGCTGAAACATGTCAACCAGATCCATCTGATTGGTAGTAATATTTGTTAAAATACTATCCACATACTGTTGCTTTTAATATTACCTCTGTGATGACCTCCTTAATAAAGTACATTGCCTTGGCATCACACTAGGAAATTTTATTTCACTTCTTTTCTTTCACAATTTCTTTCACTGCAACCTCTCCCATCTAGCCATATCATTTATACATTTTCTTCGTCACTGGAGGATCTGTTTTTAGGTCTCCTCACAATATCATCAGGTGAGAGACCTAACAGATACCAGTCTATGTACAAAAAATCCCAGATGACGAATTTCCGCCAAGTGGTGGGCTGATGGGAGTATTTCTATTTTGTTCTCACACTCAATCTGCACTTCTGATCAGACACGTGTTCATACAAGCTTTACTTTGGAATTGGCACACAATATTGAGCCCATTATAGACCGCCAGAATCCCTTGTGTTTTTGTTATAGTTGGATTGGGGGATAGGATACTTTGTAGGTCGTTAAAATTGTTTCCCCTATAGACCCTCCCACACAGTTGTTTTTTGTTAATTCTAGGTAACAGAACCTGGTGAGTGCCAGACAAGTCAGCCCATTCTGGATTCCCCTGTGTGTCTAGTTTTAAAAAATGTATGGCCATACTATCAAGAACGGTGATAACAATATCGCCGCTTTAGGGGCAGGAAACTGATCGCCGTTCTTGATAATATGGCCCGAATAGGTTTTCTAGCTTTTGCTAGGTGCTGACAGAGCTAGGGTTCAAAATCAACAGCTAGGCACTTTGCATAAAAAGGGTCAATTTTTACTGTGAAAATGTGGTGTGTCCATGTTGCATTTTAGGCCGTTTCCTGTTGTGGGCACTAGGCCTATCCACACAAGTGAGGTACCATTTTTCTAGGTAGACTTTGGGAAATGTGAGGTGGGTGGAATTTTATGGATCCACGCAGATTCCAGAACTTTCCACCACAGAAATGTAAGGAAAATGTGTTGTTTTTTTTTACAATTTTTGAGGTTTGCAAGGGATTCTGGGTAACAGAACCTGGTGGGAGCCAAACAAATCACCCCATCCTGGAGTCCCCTGGGTGTCCAGTTTTTTAAATTGTATAGGGTTTCTAGGTTTTCTTAGGTGTCCGCAGAGCTACAGTTCAAAATCAACAGCTAGGCACTTTGCAAAATAAGGGTCAGTTTCACTGTGAAACTGTGGTGTCCATGTTGCATTTTGGGATGTTTCCTGTTTTCAGGCACTAGGCCTACCCACACAAGAGAGGTGCCATTTTTCTCTGAAGACTTTGGGGGATGCAGGATGGGTGGAATTTTGTGGATCCATGCAGATTCCAGAACTTTCCCTCACAGAAATGTGAGGAATTTTTTTTTCATGAAGTTTGAGGTTTACAAGGGATTCTGGGTAACAGAACTTGTCGAGTGCCAGACAAGTCACCCCATCCTGGATTCCCCTGGGTGTCTAGTTTTAAAAAATGTATAGGTTTCATAGGGTTTCCTATGTGTCCTCAGAGCAGGGTTCAAAATCTACAGCTCGGCACTTTGTGAAAAAGGGTCAGTTTTCACTGTAAAAATGTGGTGTGTCCACGTTGCGTTTTGGGCAGTTTCCTGTCGCAGGCTCTAGGCATACCCACACAAGTGGGGTACCATTTTTATTTGAAGAATTTGAAGAATGCGCAGTGGGTAGAATTTTGTGGATCCACGCAGATCCCAGAACTTTCCATCACAGAAATGTGAGGAAAATTTGTTTTTTTTTAATCTAAGGTTGAGGTTTGCAAGGGATTCTGGGTAACAGAACCTGGTGAAAGGCACACAAATGCACCATCATGGATTCCCCTTGGTGTCCAGTTTATAGAAATGTACAGGCTTGCTAGTTTTCCCGATCTGCTGGCTGCGCTAGGGCCCAAAATCACCAGATAGGCACATTGCTAAACACAAGTCTGTGCCTAGTGGGTTTACTACCGCCCTGGGGGGGAGAGTCAGGGGAGTTTTGCCCCAATATGCCCCAAGAGAGGCAGAAAGACTGTGGATATTTTTTGGGGGGCATCGGTATGCCCATTCTGGGCACCCCATACATAAAAAAGCCTGCCTAATCGCTGGCACCTAGTGGGTTCTCTGACACCCCCTGGGGGGCAGATCAGAGGCTACTGCCCCCATCTGTCTCCTGAGGGGGCAGAAAAAGTGTGGCATTTTTGGGGGCATGGTGGGGGCATTGGCATGCCCATTATGGGCAGCCCACACCCCTGAATTAAAAACATTAATATTCCCTGATGCCTATTGGGTTTCTGCCCCAACCCAGAGAGGCAGATAAGGGGTTTTTGACCCTATCTGCCTCCGGTGGGGTGAAAGACTGTGATTTATTTTTGTGGTGGGGCATTGGCATGGCCATTCTGGGCAGCCCCCACCCCTACGTATATATAAAAAATTCCTAGTGCCTTGTGGGCTTTCTGTCCCGACCAGTGGTGAAGATCAGGGGCTACTTCCCCATCTGCTTCCTGGGGGGGCAGAAAGACAGGTGCATTTCCTTTGGAGTTGTGGGGGCATTGGCATGCCCATTCTGGGAAGCCACCACCCCGAACTTTGGAAAAAGAAAAATCCCTGGTACCTAGTGGGATTTCTGCCCCCCGGGGGCGAGAAAGGGACTATTGTCCCATCTGCCTTCCAAAGGGGGGTAGAAAGACTGTACCATTTTTTGGGGTGAGGGCATTGGCATGCCCATTCTTGACAGCTGCCACCTCTATGTATAAAAAACAAAAAATCCCTGCTGCCTCATGGGCTTTCTGCCCCTTCGCTGGGCAGATCAGGGACTACTGCCCCCATCTGCCTCCTGGGGGGGCAGGAAGTCTTTTGCCTTCTTTGCGGTAGTAGGGTGGGGGCATTGGGATGGCCATTCTGCAGTCCCCACTCCTGGCCATCAAAAAATGAATCCCTGGTGTCTAGGGTGCTTTCTGCCTCCCAGAGGGGAAGGTTTGGGGCTACTGCTCCCATTTGCTCTCCAGGGGGGCATAACGACTGTCACTGCCAAATATCAGGGGAGCAAAGGCCCATCCTCGAGGGGCTGCTCCCCCCTCCCTGGTGCTAGTGGGTGGACCCTGCTTAGGGATCACCCTCCAGGGTGATCCCCAAGCAGGGATCCACTAGGGCACTGTACCATTGGAAAGGGGAGATTTGTGTTTCAATGCTGGGGGCTGAATTAGCCCCACAAGCACCGAAGCTGTGAAACTGAATCTAAGTTTCAGTTTCTTTTCATTGTAATGACGACAGCCCACCATGCATGTGATGGTTATTACGATGAAAACCCCTAACAGGCCACTGGAGGTTGGGGAAGCTCTTCCCCACCTCTCAAGGCAAAAACAAATAGGGAAATCCCTCTGCTGTCTGCAGCAGAGGGTTTTTCCTTGCCTGTACTCATGACGGAATGGTTCCATCATGAGCACAGGAGAACTGGTGATCATGATGGAACAATTCCGTTATGAGCATCCAAAGGGTTAAATGAGCTTCATTACAACACATAATGACATACTGTCAATTTTGTCAGGTCAGGTTTCAAGTCTTTATTTCGATTTTTAACAAATCATAAAAGACACATTATGATACATTAAAAAACATCAAGTTAAAAAAATATTTTCCAAAGAAAAAGATACAAAGCATTAATAAGCAAAGGCTATATACATGTAAGGCAAACCATATGAACCAGACAATAATAACCTAAAATCAAATAAATTTGAAGAATTTTTACAAAAGTATTAAACATCTAAGGTAAGGAACCTGATTAAAGTATAAAGGTTTAATAATACATATCGAGTCATGTCAAAAGGGAAACTATTTCCTGCTTAAAGTGCAAAAAGTGCAAATAGTAGAGAACGGGTGTTTAAGCAATAAACAGAATAAGTCACTTTATGAAGCACAAGCTCTGGTAACTTGGACCTGTATTTTAACCTTATAAGCCAGGCCCACCCCAAATATTTGGCTAAGCTCACTACAAAGACCTCAGAGGTATTAGTTTTTAGCGCCCAGATGGCATCGGCAGATTTTCTAAATGGTAAACGCTGGAACAGTGGTTTTAACCATTTCTTTCGCGGCACTGAATAGCTGGGGCACGCAAAAAGAAAATGGCCCTCTGATTCTTTCTGGCCCAGACACCCTTTACAGAGATTTGATACCCCCGTGGACCATTTGTTTACAAAAGTATTCAAAGGCAGTGCACCCACTCTGAACTGATGATACAGTTTCTTGTCCAGAGATTTGGTAATAATATCCCAATAGGGCTCACGGGACATGTCCAGCTTGAATGCGAGAAACCTGCCCGTGAGGCTGATATTACTAGAAAGTGAAACTCGATTTTGGCGAACAGAAGCCCAATACAGGGCTTTAAACTCCTGTTTAGAGGGAAAAGCATTGGATAAAGGAGATATCCAAAGCTGTTCTAAGCCCATATCTTTGAGGATGTTTTTTACAGCTTGGAGCCATGGAATTTTTCCAGATCCACTGATTGACCTGACTTCTGCTAGTTCTTTCGCGAATAGAGACAGGTCAGGGGAGGTCCATATTCGCCTCCACAGGGCCACCAACCTAAATCTGGCCATCTCATTGATCGGTAAGCACCCCAAATCCAGGCAAAGGGGGATTGATGGAGTCGACTGTGGTAAGCCTACCAGGTTCCGTAGGAACTTACATTGGGTTTTAAAGAGATTAAGGAGATCCATATGGCCCCAAAGATCTGCGCCATATAGGATAGCAGTAGTAATTTTGGCGTCATAGATCTTGAGAGCTGGGAGAACCCGCTTAGTGATGGAACTCTTTTGCTCTTTTATAAGACAGCCCGTTAACCGTGCAAGCTTGAGGTGTTGTGTGTTAATTTGATCTTTCCATCTCAAGCGGCTGTCAAGGGTAACCCCCAGGTAGGTCATAGTCTCGACTTGCTCGAGGTTGACTCCATTCAGGCTCACAGAACTCCGGACAGGATGATTTCTAGAAAAAAACACGAACTTTGTTTTTCCCACATTCACCGCAAGATTGTTAATGGCACAAAACTCCTCAAAGCGGTCCAAGGCCCGCTGCAGCCTGCTGCGTGTTCTAGAGAGGAGTAGGGTGTCATCGGCGAAGATGAGCAGTGAGAATCTCGTCCCAGCCAACATTGGGGCATCAGTGGGGGTGTCCATGAAAAATTTCACCACTTGATCGATAAATAGGAGGAAGAGTGTAGGTGCCAGGACGCACCCCTGACGAACACCTCTAGTTACGGGAAATGTTTCCGTCACTTGTCCCTGGCCTCCCCACCTCACCCTCGCATAGTTATCCTCATGGAGTTTTATTATGAGGTCAAGTAGTTCTGGTGGACAACCCAAGTTTTCCATCACTCCCCACTGTTTGTCCCTTGGCACTAGGTCGAAGGCGGACTTTAGATCGATAAATGCAGCAAAGATGGTTCCGCCGCCGAGCAAGACCACTTTCCAATAGATCAGGCATAGTCTGAACACCTGATCAATGGTGCTTATGCCCGATCTAAAGCCCGCCTGCATAGGAGATAATATGTCCTCAGATTCAATCCAGTCCTGGACCCGTCCCAAGACCATACGTGCGATGATTTTTTGTATGGAATCAATGAGACTGATAGGGCGGTAATTCCCTGGTTTGGACCTATCGCCTTTTTTGAATATTGGAATTATCTCGGCTCCCTTCCATGATTTTGGGATCGTGGCTCCTTTAGCTAATGAGTTAGCAACCATGGTTATGTAGGGGAGCCACAAGGCTGGGTTTGATTTAAACAGGTCCGCTGGTATAAGATCCATGCCCGGAGCTTTCCCTCGAAGGGTCGAGCCCAAGGCCAGCTTGGCCTCTGATACTGAAAAAATGAGTTTCTCCCCATGGTTGTGTAACGGGGGTGTCGTACCCGGGATTTTTAAAGGTTTGGAATTATCAGCTCTGAATTGGGCAGAATAGAATGCTACCCACTCTTCTTGGGGCACATGATTAGCCGGGGTACTCGAGTCTGGATCCTTCCCCCACTTAACTAAATCCCAGAACTTTTTCTGATTATTCGTGGTGGAGGCATCCAAGAGATCTGACCAAAACCTGTCCTCCCACTCCCGTTTAGATTCCCACTGGGTTATTCTATAATGAAGCCTAGCCGCTTTGACTGCACCCATGTCTCGAGATTTAATAGTTTTGATAAGATCAGTGTGGGCCTCCTTACATTTTTTGTTATACCATTTCTGGGGAAGGGAATTGGCTTTAATGGGAGCACTCCGGCAAGGGAGAGAAAGTAGGGACTTTAGATGGTCAAAGCAACTGATGTGGAGATTAATAACATTGTTTGCCAGGTCCAAACATCCCCCCAACAAGTCAATTTTTAACATGTCATTATACACATTTTTGGCCATAGTGTTGACATTGTCCCATAAGGATTCATCCTCCATAATCCTGGACCATTTCAACCTCCTCCTGTCATTGGTTAACACAACATCCCCTGTTTGTGAGATAGTAGGCTCCTCTAGTCTCTTTATATCTGGCAGTTTCAATAATAATAACAGCGGATTGTGATCACTTTCTGGGCGCTGTATTACTACCATGTCCACTAGTGAGGACCAATATTCCAATTTTAACAAAACATAGTCAATGCGGCTCCGCCTTAGGTACATAGTCAATGCGGCTCCGCCTTAGGTACAATTGGCTTCTTTATCCGAACTTGTGCGGCCATTACAAGCTCGGAATCCCCTATTTAGACAAAGGGCCATCCAGTTCACTGCTGCCTCAGTTGCTTTGGCCATTTTGTCAACCACCAGATCAGGAATGTCCCAAACAGCATCCTCAGCCGAGCTCCAACTGTCCCCCATATCAAACAATGGCTCTATGGTGCAGTTTAAGTCTCCAGCTAAGAGGGTAACATTCCCACTACCCATTTCAGCAAGTTTATGATCAATAACGTTCAGCAACGGCGGGCTGCGGCCACCTGGCATACCTCTGGCATATATATTAAAGATATACAGATCCCGTTGGTTAGCCTTACTCAGTTTGATTAAAAGAAGATCCGGGTGCTGAACAGGTAGCTCTGTTGGATAAAGACCCAATGACTGCTTCACCCAAATCAATAAGCCGCCTGAAGCACGCCCATTACCCCCTTTAATCGCAGGTTTAAAAAAGTTAGCATAACCCAGCTTAAAGACTGGTTCAGTTGCCCAGGTTTCTTGAAACAGGATAATGTCATATTTGTCCACAAATTCCAGCCAATCTGCAGAGGACATGCGGGCCTTGGTTCCTGCAATATTCCAGGATAAGATTTTCAGATTGACAAGATTTGGAACCGCAGGGGGAGGTTGCAGGGATGAAGCTAGAATAGATGATTGATTGCACCCTCTATCCTTCTTGTTCTCCATTATCTTAGAATTATCCATAGGATCAGCAATTATCAAAGTCTCTGGATCATCATTGGGTGCCGGTAGATTAGTCGCCCTTATCACTAGGCCTCCCTCATCTGCATCTAAGTTTTCAATTGGATGCGGGGTCTCCATACTACACCTTATTGGCTCATAACCAACTACTTTAGCAGGGAAAGACTCACAAGATGTTATATGAAGTCAATCTATGGCCTCAAGGTCGGAGAGGGGGCCAAAGTGGTTAAAAAGGAATGGGCGTTGGTGGTCAAGAGGGGTTAATGCCAAGGGGTGTCTTATAACTGGGGTCTGGCGGGAGGTGGAAAATCGTTGGATGGGTCTTAGCCTATGAGGGTAAAAATAGGATAAGCCCAGAGTTTGGACATCCCCCTGTCTAGCAAATCGTGCTTCTCTTCGGATGGTATCTACCACCCATGGGTCTTTGAACGAGATCAAAATACAATCTCCCTCCAGATCCTTGGTCCCATGCCCCACCCAGTCCACTCTTCTTACAAATAGAATTTTATTAGGAGAGGAGGGGGGTAAAGGTCGATTTTTATTTAGCCAGAAGATTACTTTGTTATGGAGGTCCCCATACGACTCCTTACTGCCAGGTTTAAGTGGAGCAACACCTGTCCAAACTATTGTGTGTTGTGTTGCTTCAACCGGTAGATCAGCCCGAGGGGTGGTGAATCTTCTGTGACTCCCCTCTCTATGATTGGTGTTACTGCGTTGGGTAGCTATATCTCTATGTGGCGGGGGACGGGGGGGGCGGGATTTATTTTAACTTGTGGGGGTGGCCCAGTGCTTTGATGCCCACTAGAATTGCGTTTGTCATTAACCATTGTCTTGGGTGCCTGTGTTGAAGTACTCGCAGATGGATTAGAGGATGCGGTTTTTTGCTTCTCCCCCCCTGTGGACATATTGGTATTTGGCCTTGAGGTTTTATTATGGGCAGAATTGCTCATTGCAATATTATTACTAGCTAGGTTTTTTGGGGCTGTTTGGATTTTACTAACTCCTATGTGGCTAGTGGCAATCAATTTTTGTAACTCAGCATGGTTTGAGTTGATTACAGCCTCCATGCTGTTGATTTTTGAAGTCATTAGCCTTGTCCGCTCCAAAACAGGTAGTAATAAAGATTTAAGCATGGCCTCCATTTTTACTAACAGTATTTCATCACTGTTAAGGCACATAGGGCAAGTATTTGAAGAGCCCAAAGTAGTAAGGGAGGGGCACAGCATATTGGAAAACGCAGAGGGATTTTGTGTGTCAAAAGGATGCTCGGGCCCTGGCTCCCTTTATCTGAGGCATCTATTATTTTTGGGATCTTTCGTTCTCTCCCCCCCGACAATTTAGAATCTTGTTTTCTCTTTTTAGTATTAGAGTCAGTGTTTGTATTTGAAGAATCAGCGGTGGCAGCAGTGTTAGAGACGTTAAGGGGTAGGTATTCAGATAACTGGCTAGGTTCAGGCCCCCCACTACTCTGTGAATCGTCCCCCTGGCTAGCTTGTGAGTCGTCTATACTGTACCCATCTTCCTCCAGGATAGGAGCAGTTGGACTCACCCCCACGCTTTCTAAATGGACGATGGCGTCCGAGGAAGAAGTTTGGACACAGTTGAAAGCAGCATGTGCTACCGGGCTGGTAATAGTAGCTATTCCCCCCAGCGATGAGCGCTTTCCGCTGATAAGGTCGAGCGAGAGTCTTTTTTCGACCATGACAATTTCCTTCTCCAATATCCCTGTGGCCCGTGTAAAGAAGGCATCAAGGGGGCCTGATACAACTCCCTTGGTAGTGTGGATTTGGACTAAGCGTTCTTTGCCTGACCTTAAAGGCATTATAAAATGTAGGTGGGAAGAAAGATCACACAGTTACTTTAAATACGTCCTTACAGTACCAAGAGGCTAACGTTTGTATGCTAGGGCGCGCCGCCTACCTTAGGTACTTCCGAACAGCCAGGGGGGGTGGGCCCGGGCCGGACTCTGCCGTACTCGAACGGCCTCAAACGGCCCGCTCTTTGCCCGGTCTTCGCCCCGGTCGCTCCCGCGCAGCGGTTACTCCGCCCAATAATATAGGGCGAGAATGGGGTAGGGGCGTAGCCGGCAGGGAGAGCGGCCACAGGTGTAGCACGCAGGGACTCCTGGACAATGGAGTCCCTGCTAGGCTGCTCGCAGCCCTGCCGGTGGACAAAGTAATTCCTGAAACAGCGCTCCCCTCCCAGCGCCTCCACAGGGTGTCTCCTGGCGCAGCGGGACCCGCGCAGCGGGTCCGGCAAGGTGTGGGATCTTTCCCAAATAGTCCAGCGATGTCAGGGAGCAGGTCGAGTGAGCCTCCAACACGGCTCAAGCAGGTCAGCAACAAGGTTTCCCACTGGGTAGAGGGAGCGAGGCAGATTTCAGCTGCTGTCAGGGGGCGTGGCCGGCAGGGAGAGCGGCCACAGGTGTAGCACGCAGGGACTCCTGGACAATGGAGTCCCTGCTAGGCTGCTCGCAGCCCTGCCGGTAGACAAAGTAATTCCTGAAACAGCGCTCCCCTCCCAGCGCCTCCACAGAGTGTCTCCTGGCGCAGCGGGACCCGCGCAGCGGGTCCGGCAAGGTGTGGGATCTTTCCCAAATAGTCCAGCGATGTCAGGGAGCAGGTCGAGTGAGCCTCCAACACGGCTCAAGCAGGTCAGCAACAAGGTTTCCCACTGGGTAGAGGGAGCGAGGCAGATTTCAGCTGCTGTCAGGGGGCGTGGCCGGCAGGGAGAGCGGCCACAGGTGTAGCACGCAGGGACTCCTGGACAATGGAGTCCCTGCTAGGCTGCTCGCAGCCCTGCCGGTGGACAAAGTAATTCCTGAAACAGCGCTCCCCTCCCAGCGCCTCCACAGGGTGTCTCCTGGCGCAGCGGGACCCGCGCAGCGGGTCCGGCAAGGTGTGGGATCTTTCCCAAATAGTCCAGCGATGTCAGGGAGCAGGTCGAGTGAGCCTCCAACACGGCTCAAGCAGGTCAGCAACAAGGTTTCAATGAAATACGTGAATGAGTCTTTGTTCTACCTACAACATGCTGCAATCGCAGCCTTCAAAGCAGGAGGCACCAACTGAGGTCCTCATACACCAGACCTTCAGTGCATAAGCCCAAGCTCCAGGAAAGCTTGAAGCCATGTAAACTTTCCTGGGGTTCAACAGCTTTACCTGCTAAAAGACATAGTACAACTTTATGAAAACTTTAGTGTGGACTTCTATAATGACTGTCACATTCCTGACAGCCCCACAGACATCTAGAAACAGTTTCTGGACCTGCAGAAGACCAGAAGCAGACTGGGCCATGTGTTTGAGACCAGTGTGGAGATCTGAAGATCTGGACCCGCTCCCATTTGTACATAGGACTAAGTAGTGTTTTTCAAAAATCCCTTGGCTCGCCTCCTGTGTAGCTAAAGGAATGTGACAAGCTTCAGGAGGACCTAAACTGGATCCTACTGTTTATCTCTGCTGGGTGGGTTCTGGCTCCTAAGTGCTGTTGATTAGGTTTCTTGTTTAATTTTTCATCCTTGGGAGCTGGGGAAGAGCTTCTCCAGCCACCTGAGGCAATTTTTCTTTTCAATGTAATGATGATCATGTGCATGGCACACTGATGCCATTACATTGAAAGTGGAAGTGAAATGAGCCACACACCTCATTTCACCTTCACTACTTCGATGATTGTGGGGTTATCTTGGCACCAAAATACATGTGAGAAGTGTCAATGGAAAAGGGAAAAGTTCCCCTTTCCAATGGTACCCTTCCCTAGTGGACCCCTACTGTGGGATCACCGAAAGAAGGTGATTCTCAAGCATGGATCTACCGCTAGACACCAGGGAGGGGAGAGCGGCCCCTTGGGCAAGAGCCTTTGCTCCCTCCAATTTTTTATGCATATACTGAGTTATTTTGACTCCCTTGGGGACAGATGGGGCAATAGCCTTTGCTACCCCCATGGGGCAGAAATCACACTAAGGGCTAGGGATTTTTTTTAATACTTAAGATGGGGCTGCCCAAAGTGTTCTTGCCAATGCCCCCAAATACAAAAAGAACAGTCTTTCTGTCCCCCTGGGGGGCAAATGTGGGTAATTACCCCCGATCTGCCTCCAGCAGGGCAAAAAGCCCACTAGACATCAGGGAATTATTTTTATAAAGAGAGAAGTGGGGACTTCCCTCAATAGGCAAGACAATGCCCCCCAACATAAATAAAAAGCAAAGCATTTATGCCCCCCAGGGGCAGAAAGCCAACTAGGTAACAGGGTTGTTTTTATTTGTATGGGTGGGGCTGCCCAAAATGGGCATACCAATACCCCACCTTCCCCAAACATCAATGAGTCAGTCTTTCTGCCCCGGGGCATATTAGGATAAAACCCCTGGTTCTGCCTGCCTCCGGGGGATAGTAAGCCCACTAGGTCCCAGGGACAATTTCTGAGTGTAGGAGTGGGTGCTCCCCAAAAATAATGGGCACAGTATTTCTGCCCCCCTCTTGGTGGGCAAATTGGGGAAATACACCCCATTTTCCTTGCCCAGGGGGCAGAAAGCCCACAAGACACCTGGCCTATTTTCTTCTTTGTCCACAGTTGGGGCTGCCCTGAAGGGGCATGCCAATGGCTCCACCTCCCCCCAAATAATGGTCACAGGCTTTGTGCCCCCCCCCCCCTTGGGGGGCATATTTGGGAAATAGTCGCCAATTTGCTTCCCCAGGGGGGCAGAAAGCCCACTAGGTACCCAGAACTTTTTTTCTTTTTCCACAGTTGGGGGCTGCCCTGAAGGGGCATGCCAATGGCCCCACTGACCCCCCCACCCAAAAAAATAATGGGCTGAGTCCTTCTGCCCACCAGGGGCAGATAGGAGCAACAGCCCCTGATCTTCCCCTCTGGGAGGGCAAAAAGCCTACTAGACATCAGGGACTAATTTTACTTTGTGTAGGGTTGGGGGCTGACCAGATTGAGCACACCGTGGCCCCCAGCTGCTCAAAAAATGGACACAGTCTTTCTGCCCCTCTGGGGGGCAGATGTTGGTTATTACACCTCATCTGCCTCCAGGGTGGGAGCAGCCCCATAGTCAAGGGCTGTTCCCCTTTTTATTAAGGACACATTTTAGCCATTTCTGACTCCCAATGGAAGCAGATCAGTGATATTTTTAGGATAATCTGACCCCAAGGGGAGCAGAAACCAATAAATACCAGGGACAGATTATGTGTGTGTGTGTGTGTGTGCGCGTGTGAACAGGAGTTTGGCTGACAGTCTGCGTGTAGTGGCATTTGGCTGTCTGTGTGTGTACTGGCATTGTGCTCGTGGTGTGTGTGGACAGCATTCCCCCAAGCCTCCCGATAAAAAAGCTACCTCACTAGTGTGGGTGGGCCAAGGGCCCCAGACAGGGAAGAGCCCAAAATGTATTGTGGAGGAATTATTTTTATCAATCAGAATACTAGTTAGTTTTGCAAAAGGAACATCTGCATTTTTGGTCCCTGGATCGACTGCCATCTAGGAGAACCAGCCAAAACCAGACAGTTCTAAAAATGAAACACCCGGTAGAGTCCAGGGATGTGAAGCTTGTGTTGATCCCTCAATGTTTTCTTACCCAAAATCCCCTGCAAACCTCAAATTTAGCTAAAAAAAATCTCATCACAAAAAAATGCAGGTTAATCCCTTCCAAAACTAGGTCATTTTGTGATTGATAATTTTGATAACTGCACAGCATATTTTGGGCCTCTTCCTGCGGCGGGCACTACGCCCATCCACACAAGTGAGGTGCCATTTTTATTGAGAGACCTGGGGAAATGCTGGGTGATAGGGCATTTGTGTTGGCCAAGTGATTTCACAACTGTCCCACATTTAAATGTAGAGAAATTGTAATTTTATTTTTGCTGATTTTGAGGTTTGGAGGCGATTCGGGTTAAGAAAATTTTGGGGAATCCATTCAAGCCACACCTCCCTAGACTACCCCGGGTGTCTTGTTTATAAAAATGTCTGGGTTGGTAGATTTCCCTAGATGGCTGTCGAGCCCGGTATCAAACACTGAAATGACTCCCTTGCAAAAACCAAGTTGTTTTGTGATTGATAATTTTGATGTCACCAAAGTGTGTTTTGGGCCACTTTCTGTTGCAGTCACTAGGCTACCCACACAAGTGAGGTACCATTTTTATCAGGAGACTTAAGGGAATGCTAGCTGAGTGGAGGTTTGTGGCAGCCTGTAGATTCCTGAACTTTACATCACAGAAATTTGAGAAAAATGTGTTTTTTAGAAAAAGTGTTGATGTTTGCAATGGATTTTGGGCAACAGAATCTGGTGAGAGCCACACAATTTGCCCCATACTGGATTACCCTGGGGGTCTTGCTTCTGAAAATAAACTGGTTTGCTAGGTGTCTTTAGGTGCCAGCCGAGGTAGGGCCTAAAATCCACAGCTAGGCACATTGCAAAAAGAAAAGGGTTTATTTTCAGTAGAGAAATGTGATGTGTGCACATTGCATTATGGGCAGTTTCCTGATCGGGAACTAGGCCTACCCACACAAGCAAGGTACCATTTTTATCAAGAGACCTGAGGAAATGCTTGGTGGATAGAAGTTCATGGCTCACCTTAGATTCCATAACTTTCCATGACATAAATATGAGGAAAATATGTTTTTTGTGCAAGGTTTGAGGTTTGCAAGGGATTCAGGGTAACATAACCTGGTGAAAGCCAAACAAGTCACCCCATCCTTGATTCCCCTGGGATTTCTAGTTTACACAAATGTACAGGTTTGCTAGATTTCTCTATGTGCTGGCTGAGCTAGGGCCCAAAATCCACAGATGGGTACATTGCAAAAAAGGGTCATTTTTCAGTGGAATAACGTGATATGTCCATGTTGCATTTTGGGCCATTTCCTGTCACGGGCACTAAGCCAACCCACACAAGTGAAGTACTATTTTATCGAGAGATTTAGAGGAACACAGAATAGTAGAACAAGTGGTTTCTGCCTTCCAAATGTAAGACAATGTGTGAAAAAGAAGTTATTTTGAAAAATGCCCTCTAGTTCACATACTAGTATGGGTACCCACAAAGTCAGAAATATGTGAAAAATCACTACTTCTAAACTCAATAACCTATTCCCATCTCAGAAATACAAAGGCGTGCTTGATGACAATTTTTTCACTCTTTATATTTTATCAAATAAATTGCTGTATACCGGGTATGATGATGAAAAACTACTGCATGGCACAGCTCAGTTATTGGCTCTGGGTACCTTGGGTTACTGGTGAATCTACAAGCCATATATATCTCTGCAACCAGATGGGTCCAGTGGGTGTAACGATATATTGCTTTTAAAAAATATGCCATAGGTAGAAGAAGTTACAGGTGAAAAGGTAGGCACAAATGGCTGTTTTTTTCAATGCAATTTCAATTTGTTTTTTATTTCAACTGTTACTTTCTATATGAAAATCTTAAAGGAGATACACAAATGACCCCTTGTTGAATTCAATATTTTGACTACTTTTCAGAAATGCATAGCTTTCCAGGATCCATTATTGATGTCATAATAACAAAAAGTAGGAGAAATAGACAATGTCGCAGTAAAATGCCATACTTGTGTCTGCCTGTTCCCAAAAGCAAGCAAGATAGTGATTTTAGCACCACAAACCCTTTGCTGAGACCGTTTGCATGGAAAAAAAATTCTTCTGCAGCACTTTTTTCCCCATTTGTCCCCAAAAAACAAATTGTACCTGTATTTTGCCTAATTTCTCAGTTCTCTCCAGGGGAATCCACAGAGCATTTTTGCATTTAGAATTCTCAAGATGTTGCAAAAAAGGAAGTACATTTGATGGAGATGCCTTATGTTGACAAAATGTTATGGGGGCCTAAGCTCAAACTACCCCAAACAGTCAAAAAAAGGCTTAGCATCAGAAGGTTTAGGAGCAAAGGGGTTAATTAGATTAATGTTGTTTTTTTCATGTCATTTTAATTAATAAATGTTTCTCTATTTTTTATGGTATTTTCAGGGTCTTGTGATTTTCTTTACATGTTTTGATTCTGCAAAATACCTTAGTCATTTCTCTAACATAAGCATTTCTGCTCAGTTCCATAGCTACAAGCAAGTTGAGTTTAGGTAAAAGAAAAACAGTGTTTGTTATACTTAATACGTTTCTTTGTGATGGACTCCCATCTTCCCAAATTAAGAACCCATTGTTCTTACACACCTTATTCTGTACTGCCCCCTTTCTTTCCTTTTTTCTAATATGTCTTATTCTCTATTTTTGTCTCACCTGGATTAATTTTGGTATTCTTAAATCTTGCATACAGTTGTAGCAAGACTTATTTAAGACAATATCCATACTTACAGTGGGCTTTGTAAAATTCCATTGCTTGAAATTGGTTGTTTTTCTTATCAGTATCTTTTTGTTGCTGCTTTTTTAATGGATTTCCTCTTTTTGTGTTAGTCCATCTTTTGGAGCATTCATTCTGTTACAACCATTTGACTGGATAACCTGTATCATTTCACTGTTCACTGCTCACATTCACTCTTTGCTTTTCCTATTAGCACTCACAGAGAGTGCATGTGCTTGTTACTCTCTGTCCTTTCTCTTGTGTGCTCCTTCCTATTCACAGCCCTGTCCCCTTTCACATGCTTTCCGTGTTGCTTTTCCACTCCCCATCTTGTCTCCTGCATCTCCCACACCACTGCTTCCTGCCCCACTTGGTCTTTTTTCATAACCCCAACCTCCTTTGCTGCACTACTCCTCCCTACCAGTCATAGTCTGGGTTTACATGTTTCCTTCTAGTGAGGACTCCCCCTTTTTTCCCCCTCTCGTGCCAATCTGGTTTATAGTTGTATTTTAGTTTATTTAGGGAAGCAGCTGTAACTTGGTACTAGACTAGACCAAAGCTTTTAGTAACAAGCTTTTGCACACATTTTATTTGATTCATTGTTAATATGCCACTTGAAGCTGGGCATTTGCTATCTTAGAATGATAAACAAAAGAAAAACCATATTGCCACGGCATTATGGGGCATATTTACAAGCCCCTATTGCCACCACAACTTAACTTTCAGTGACGTTGTGATGGCGATAAGGACCTTGCCTTATTTACAAAGTGGCTTAATGCTGCCTTGTAAATAAGACACCCTTTCACGCTGTATTTAGCGAGAAAGGGGAGGGTATGAGTGTTGCGGTGGTTGTTCCTCCGCAAAACCCATTAATTTTGAAACTGCCTACAAGGGCAGCGTAAATAGGAGGCAGCGCCAAAATTAAGACCAGAAAAAAACTGGTCTAAAACAGGTTTTTGCTGTTTCCATGTGTGCTGCATTGTGCAGCACACATAGAAACAGCAAAGTTCTTATTATTGTTTATGTGCAGTAAGGTCCCCCTTCCTGAACATAAACAATCATTTTTTTTAAAAAGGGCTGTTTTGCAACTCCTATGTGTGCTGCTTAAATCAGTACACATAGAAGTTACAAAACGGAATTTCAAGATTGTTTATGTGCAGGAAGGGGCACCTTCCTGCACATAAACAATCTTCCCCTAAACACAGGCACCCTTGTCTAAGGGTGCCTGCACTGGTGCTAGGCAGCTAAAGTTAGAGCGAGCGCAGGGGGAAACGCAGGGCTGCATTATATTGTTATAAATATGGTGCAGCCCTGCATTTCTAAAGTGACAAAGCATGTAGTTAACCTTCTTGGCTTAACAACACACTTTGCCACTTTATTGTAAACATGCCCTATGTTTACACACATGCATGTGCATTTGTGTAAGTATACAATTTTTTGGGTATTTACTAACCCCGAGTTTAATTTTACTAATACTAATTTTATGATTGCACGCTCTGCGCATAAAGAGATAGAGCTGGCATATCTTTTTATGAGCTGAGTCTACACCACGAGTGAGGTGTCTCCCCACACGTAAAAATTATTATTTGCAAAATGCCAAGGAAAATAGTAAACTTACACAAGTGTAAGTTTCCCTTCGTGAAATAGGGCTGTTGGTCACTGCTGACTCACAATTCTCAGTTCTGTCATGCTGGTCGTTGACAGTGTCATTCGACTTGGGTGATTGTTGAAGGTTGCTGCGTTGCTTCTTGCCCTCTGACCTCGGCATCGAGTGCTGCCGCTGCCGCTGCCGCTGCCTCTCGCCGCACCCGCTCCGCGGGTGCCGCTTCGCGGCTTCAACGAGGGAGCGCCGCCTTGAGGCGCTGGCCAGTGGGAGGTCCAGGAAAAACATCAACGGCGCTGCAGCAGGGACTCGGAAGTCCAGGAGTCCCTGCTTCCTCAGGTGCGCGCGGACGCGCCCACCAACAGACACGCCCC
Organism: Lissotriton helveticus; assembly: GCF_964261635.1. Classification (NCBI taxonomy): domain Eukaryota; kingdom Metazoa; phylum Chordata; class Amphibia; order Caudata; family Salamandridae; genus Lissotriton; species Lissotriton helveticus. The sequence goes on along the minus strand of NC_136063.1, from coordinate 1,746,268,867 downwards.
CCCACCTGGCCAAAGTGAAAAGGCGCGGGTTCCTCTACTGGTTGGGACACACCTGGGTGATTGTTGAAGGTTGCTGCGTTGCTTCTTGCCCTCTGACCTCGGAATCGAGTGCTGCCGCTGCCGCTGCCTCTCGCCGCACCAGCTCCGCGGCTTCAACGAGGGAGCGCCGCCTTGAGGCGCTGGCCAGTGGGAGGTCCAGGAAAAACATCAACGGCGCTGCAGCAGGGACTCGAAAGTCCAGGAGTCCCTGCTTCCTCAGGTGCGCGCGGACGCGCCCACCAACAGACATGCCCCCCGCCTGCAACGCTCCTACTTCACGTTCTGCACAACGCTTAGCGGGACGCGAGCGGGACGCCATGCGAAGCCCGAGCAAAGGGCGGGCAGTCTGTGGCAGTCCAGGGCTGTCAGAGGCTGGGCTGGGCCACGTCTCTTATACTCAGCTCCGAGCACAGGTGGGCCGTGTGTGACTCCCTAGGGTTTCTGTTATGATTCGTACTTGTGATACCAAAGGAGTGATTTATGGCATCAAATGCCCATGCGGCAAATTATACATTGGCCAAACAGAGCGTAAGATCAAAATAAGAATCACGGAACATAAAAGCAATATCCGTTTGAAGAATGTCAAGTCAACAGTGGCAACTCATTGGGCTGAAACAGGTCATAATATAGCTCAATTGCGGTTCACTATACTAGAGGTGATCAAACCTAAATCTGATCAGGACACTCATAAACAAAGACTAAGATCAGAATACTTTTGGATTCATACATTGGGAAGTTTACACCCGCATGGACTGAATGACAGGATAGAGCTATCCTGCTTTTTATGAACAGTTAAAAAAGCTTTATTAAATTCCTGTTAATAACACACTGAAGAGAGTACTATGATCACATTCCAAGATGGCTGACACATAACTACATTTCTCAAATGTTGAACCTTTTTTGTTTACATTGTTTAGAAACGTTAATAACTCTTGGGTTTTATCTTTCATATGCACATGATAAATATTGCGTTTCGATTTTATTTATGTTGAAAATGTTAAACAATTATAAGTTAATAATTATACCACGTAAATATGATGTTACACTAAAATAGTCGCTCTTGATTTAGCCGTGATGTTAAATCACATTTACTGTGGTTGTAATTAGCATTCACATTGGATTAGTAGAAGAAATTGCTAAGAATTGAGTAACGATCATGTGATCGCGACAGGAACCAATCACGGAGGCTCTAACCAGTAAAAATAGACTTGGATATATTTCACGCATAATGATTGGTTGAGCAGAAACGGCGCGTAACTCTTGGCATTTAACTGTGAGTAAGAACGGAACGTTTGTTTAAATCGCGGTAAACTTGATTCTGGTCGTTTAAATGCGAGTAAGAACGAAATGCTTGTTGTAGTCACGGTAAACCTTAAATTTACGTGTAGAATATATAATTTGATCGTTCTTTACTGTTAAGTTCAAATGTTTGAGAAGTTTGCTTATAACACACAATGGAATTGGATACAGTTTGGATTCACTTGAACATCATGGTAAATGTTGAAAATTGCTCTTGATTATGAATGTATTGCTGTTGATATGAATAGACTGAACAGTCACATACTGATTACTGCAAAAGCTAGTTGTAATAGCTGTAATGCTCACAGAATTCCTTGTTTCCCACACAGACCCCCGAGGAAGGGTCAACCTCGACCCGAAATGCATTGGGTAGAAGTTAAATGTTAAAGCCTTTAATCGTCATAAATGAATGGATTAATTCAATTGACTTTGAAAAACGACAAACATAAAAAGAAATGATGTGAAATTTCTAACAGAGAGTGAATAAGTTTTTTTCACATGAAAGATGAAAGAATGAGTATGAGACCATCAGGGTCAGGATAATACTGTGCACAACTCCACCTGCAAGTGGAATTTCCACTTTCTCCATTTTTGACTCCCTAGGGTTTACCACCAACCATGTCTACCCGTTCTGGCAAACTGCTCAGGAGTGAGGGCGAAAGGGGAGTTGCGGGTGGGAACCCAGTGATCGGATCTATGGACCGTTTTATTACCAGAGTGACGGCTGTCATAGAAAAGGAGATTGCTATGTCCGAACGCCGTCTATCCGAGGTCTATCTCCCGTCCAGACGTTCATCCTTGGGGGCCGTTGCACAGGCCTTGACTCCGGCTAGTGAGCGGGACCAATCTGCCCCCCTTGCTGGTGTCCCGGGCTGCTCTATAGACCCCCCCGAGCTTTTAGAAGTAGGGCAAACATAGACAGGTTGGAACATCTAGCCGCATTTCTACCGAGTGGCATTGAGGAAGAGGGTGGCCCTAGCACTCCACCTCTACCTGAACTATGTACGCCCCTAAATAAAGCTAAAACCCAGCCACCATTGCCAACATTGCCCACTCCCATCACAGTAATCCCAAATGGGGTGCCTTCGATAACTGACGCAAGTAGGCAGATTAAAAGGGCTAAAAGCAAAAAGGCAGGTAAACATAATAAGGGCAGGCTGGTGAGACAGGCCGCGCTCTATAAACGAACAAGTAAGCCTTTTGGCCAAGGCGGGAAAGACGCAAAGGGTCTGACCCTAGAGGATAAGGCTGAGGAGGAGGGGGACGTTGTGGTTTCACTCATGGGTTTAAATAACTGCCCACCTTCTAGTAATGGTACTGACAATGTCCCCATATTGATTGATCCCATGACTATTGATTCCATTTTGGAGAGGGTAAATAGTCTCTTGATACCCTTGCTGACTCGGGTTGAGGGCCTGGGGGCTAGAATAGATAAACTAGAGCAATCAACCCTCGATGGGTTTTACTCACTTAAAACTATATTTAAACAGCAAAAAAGAGTGAGTGACAATCAGGACATGGGACCAAAGGGGAGTGTGCCCCCAGTAGCTTCCTTACCACCACAGGTAGATTCTATTCCCCCAAACAGAACAAATAAAGCTGAAACCAGCAGAGTGCAGGCCCCAGCACCTAAAATTCCTTCCCCTCCTAAAGTAAGGCCAAAACCCAAGGGAAGGTCAACACCCACAGAGGCTGCCAAGACTACATCTAAGCCACATCCGCAAGTGCAGCCCCTGGCAAGTAGTGGGAAAGCTAAAGCTAGCCAAACACCTGGCATACAAGATAAAGCAAAGGGAACAGCGACAGGAATGGTCGCTAAAACTGCTCCTCAATCTATAACCCCAGCTGTTACTACAGTGGCCCCTCAAATCTTCACACGGCGGATCCCCCCTGTAAGCCTTCCACCAGATTGCCAACCCTTTGTCGCTGTGTTAGTAAATGTTCCTCTTCTGAAGGAGGGCCAGTTGGAAAACCACCAATCTCTTAAGAACAAGTGCATCCACTGGTTAAAGTCAAACAAGCCAATTCCGGCTGGTGTGGATGGGCTCATTCTAAGTGTTCGCAGAGTAGGGTGGGTAGGGCAAGGAAAAAAATCACAGGAGGGGGACTGTATAATAATAAATTTCCAAGATCCCGGGGTAGTGAGCGCCATCTGTAGTCCGATAAAAAGTATGGATTCAGTAGGGGTTAAAGTAGTGGACTTAACCTTTTTCTACCCTAGGCAAATTACTATGTCACCATGGGAGGGTCCTAGTACCCTTGGTTTTTGTCAAAACTGGGACACACGCTGGGTTGGGAACCTTGGGTGCAATGGGCTGAACCCCTCGTGGGTGCCGGGGAGTTGCTGACTGGACGAGGGCGACATGAGGGAAAATACAGCTGCAGATATGGCAGCTGTTAATAGAATAGGCCAAATGGTAGCATCACCACCCCGAACAGTCTCACCCCCAACGGCAAGCGTTAGTGGGTCGGTAGCCTCCCCGTCCCTTTCTTTAGATTGTTGTTTCCTTGTTCCTCCTGTGAGGCCTGCGGATAGTAGTGTTCTCGCGACCAGCGACACATCAGCTGTGACAGACCGAGTTTTTAAGGTTTGCAGCTGGAATGTCGCAGGGATCGCGAGAAAGCTGGCCCTCCCAGATTGGAATGCCTTGGTCGATGAGTACTCCTTGTGCATCTTCCAAGAGACCTGGAGTTTGGAATCGGTACATAGGGTGGGATTCTCTTCCTACTCTGTGCCAGCGCTAACCTCGGAATCAGGGAGAGGACGCCCCTCGGGTGGCTTGCTTATATGGGTAGCAGCCTCCCTAGACTGCAGAATAGAGGAGCCACAGACAGGTAGTCCGGACATTCAAAATATTATCTTAAGAGACCCCAGGGGGCGAATAATATTAAATGTCTACAACGTGTACGCCAGAGGGACTAAGGGCGGGAGGAAGTCCTCTGTATTATCTCTCCTAGAGACCCTTTTGAATATAACTCTGCACAAGTCATGTATCCTGGTCGCGGGGGACATGAATTGTACGTTCGAGCCCTTGGGCTCGGACGTTGCCCTAGACCAGGATGAGGAGGATACTAGGATAGGGATCCCCGTTTTAGAGATTCCACCCATTAGGAGATGGTCACAGGTGGCGCTACAGCTATACTCCCTGAGCCTTGAATTAAATCTAAGGGCAGTGAATGGAAGGACAACTTCAGATAGGGGGGGGCCATACATATAATAGACCAGGACACACCTCTAGAATAGACTATATCTTACTAGATGTATGTCTCTGGAACCAAGTGAGGGATATGGTTGTGGTCCCGACGATTGAAAGTGACCACAACCTACTTTCCTTAACCATGGCCCAGTGGTGGTGCTTTCCTAAAAAGGGTCCCATTAATCCTGCAGTATCTCCCCCCGATGAGTCTGTAGTCTCTCTCTGTGGTAGGCGCTTAAAATGGGCCAAACTGGTCCTCTCTGAGGAAAGGGTTGGAGAAATCTCAACCCTCTTAAATCAAGCAGTGTCAAATCTGGGGTCTCTACCTGAAGGGGTGGGTAAGGCGAGTGGGGTCTTTGTCTCCCTAGTAGAGGCTCTGACAAAGGTGTTTACAATCCCCTCTAGTAAGTCAGGGAATAAAAGATGTAAAAAGCAAGGCAATGGTTGGTATACTCAAACATGCAGGGTACGCAAAACAAGTCTTGTAGAGGCGGTGAAGTGCAAATCCCACAGCGACATACTGGAAGCAAGGAAGGCTTACAATAGATCCCTTAAAATTGCGAGGATGGAGTGGGAAGAGACATTTTGGGAGGACCTACTCCTTGCTAGCAAAAGTAAAGATTCAAGGGGTTTTTGGAATCTTGTAGGCTCCCGGAACAGGCCTGAGGAAACAATGAGACCCTGTAATATTCCCCCACAAAGCTGGGTAAAACACTTTAGGGCTTTATACCTCCCGGCGGATGCACTAAATGTCAGGGCGACCTCCCCACTGGTATCCGAACCCCATACCTATAATCTCTTTACACCTCTAGAGATCGAAAAGGTAATTGGGTGGGTAGCCCCCTGCAAGGCAGCAGGCCCAGATGGTCTACCGGGGGATCTCATGCGGGCACATCCAGTGGTGTGGGGAAGGGTCATTGCAGCTCTCCTTAATGACATTATGACGGGAGGCCAGTGCCCGATTCCTGGAAGGGGGCGGTGGTGGTCCCGATTTATAAAAAAGGATGCAGAGAAACCCCGGGGAACTACCGCCGCATAAGCCTGATAGACTCCACCCAAAAGATAGCAGGAAAAGCTATACTTGGCAGGATTCTCCATTGGGTGGAGGAAAACAAAATATTATCGGACTTCCAGGCAGGCTTTCGAGCAGGCATGGGGACGATAGAGCAGGTGTTTAGGTTGGCGCTTCTTGGGTGGAAGGTGGTGGAGCTAGGCAAGGGCAGTCTATATCTGGCCTTTATAGACCTGAGGACTGCCTTTGACCTAGTTCCCCGGGAGGAGTTATGGAGGGTGCTTTATGGGTTGGGATTGCCTCCTTACATCTTATCCCTCCTTATTAGCCTTCACGCCCATACCTTTGCCCAGGTCCGCTGGGGAAGAAATGGAGAGCTATCAGAGAAAATACCAGTGTCCAGGGGTGTGAGACAGGGATGCGTTCTGGCACCCACCCTTTTTTCATTATATGTAAACGGGGTGGTGGAATATCTCCAGCAAGATCCAGCCGACGCTCCCTGTCTCGGAGGAGTGCGGATCCCCACCCTGCTTTTTGCGGGAGACACGCTCTTGATTTCTAAGACCCCGCAAGGCCTCCAGAAACTGCTAACCCGTTTTCAGAACTTTTGTGCTGCAAAGGGCCTAGTAATCAATGTGGATAAAACTAAGTTTCTAGTCCTAAATCCTCCAAGGAAACTGGGACGCCCCCCTATTCTCAATTCTGTTGCCTTGGAGAAAGTATCCGAATTTGACTATCTCGGAATTCGGATCACGGACAGCATGAACTGGTCGCACCACATTGCTAAAATGGCCCTGAATCATAAGAGAGTTGGAGGTGCCCTCTTGAGGGAATTTCGTGCATCATCGAGGAGGTCGCTCGCCCCAGTAATTGACATCTACAAGGCTAAGGTAGTAACATCAGCCTTGTATGGGGGTGAACTGTGGGGGCATTGCTGTCTGGACTCCCTGGCATCAGCAGAGAGCAAACTCCTGAAATCCTTAATTGCCATCCCTCCGAGCACTCCAACAGTTCCTGTGCTACTGGACACAGGATGTAAGAGCATTAAAGACCAAGCCCGGCTTCGCCCACTCCTCTTATGGACACGTATCTGGAGGGGTGTGGAGTTAAAATCATATGCTGAAGGGTTGGCGGAGATAATGAGCTTGGGCGGTTGGGCGAAAATAGGGTGGTTGAGAGATACTAAAAAACTTTGGGAGGAAATTGGACTGGGGGACTGTTGGTTATCAAGATCGGCCCCACCAAAAGAGGTTCTGAAGAGACTATACTGGAACTGGGTTGCGGAACGGCTAGTTACACATTCCGAACATTGTAAATCTACAGCTGCCTTTTTAACAGTAAAAGATGCAGTAGTCTACGAGCCTTATCTGGACCTTATTACTCTTCCAGTTGATCGAGCTCTGTATTTTAAATTTAGAGTGGGCTCCCTTCCAGTTGGGGCTCTGGTGTCAAAATGGAAATCAGGTGCTCACATGTCCCCTTTTTGTGCATGTTGTCCCACTAGGATAGAGTCCATTACGCATATCCTATTTGAATGTCCCGACTATGCGAAGCCCAGGAGTTTTTGGCTTAAACCCATCTGCTGCAATATGGGCACACGTAGTTATTTAGTAGCCCTGCGTATTTTAATGACGGACACTTCCCCTCCCATTGTTTGTGGTATTGCCAAATTTTTAAAACAGTTTTGGTTGATCCGATGCAAGAGATTGTCAATAGCAGTTTAATCCCTTTTTAGCTAATTTATGTTGGCATTGCATGTCCTTTTATCTTTTTAAATGTGCATTTAATATTGCTTTTTAAATAATGTCCTTTTTTAGTTTTGTAAATGGCTGTATTCTGTGTACGCTTACAAGATATCTTGCATATCGAATAAAAGCTTATCAATCAAACCATTCGACTTGGATTTCTGTCTTCAGGCATGTGTCTGTTCAAAGTTGAGCGGGTCCGTGAACATAAAATGTCAAATGGTCGAACAGCTAAATTGCTCTAGACAACCAGTGACAACCTCCACTGCAGCTGCCAGGGGAAGGTATATTAATGCAAATGACATACAGAAGAAGATGTAGGCCGTGCTCCTGTATAAGATAGGCATTGGAGATTGATCCCTTCTTAAGCGAGCCTGCTGTATTTACTCCGCTTTCACTTTCAGTACCCTATGTAACTGAGGGTCCATTGATCCTTTTCCATCTGCACACCACTCCCTGGATTGTGCATCCTCCATTCAGGAACTCCTTTTATTGCTTTGCTGTATTGTTTATGATATACAAGCATCCTTCGAATGTGTATACATACAAACAAATAGGTCTACTCAGTAATAAAAAACATCGACTAGTATAGGCTTTCATTGTTTATTAAAAACACACACAAACCGACATACACTTCTCTCTCACATACACAAATTCTCTCTCTCTATTTCTCAGCTCACAGAATTACCCGGTCGGTCCTTGCAGCACCATAATGCAATAAATGCAAAATTTGCTAACATTCTTTCTGTGAAAAATAGCGCACATCCTGTGACCTGCTCTCCCTTTCCATTAAAAGTAAAGGCTATGAGTAAAAAACTGAAGGCTGCATATTTCTTATTTGAAGTTTCATCCGAGTATCTAAACAAGGTATAAATAATTATCTGCTGCCCCATCAGCGTTTTATCTGCAACTCATTTATTTTTAAACTCGGTGATGGAATGTACGTGTAATTTTCTAGTTTAGAAAATAATTTAGCTGATAAATTATCCCAGATATTCTGGGCATTCAGCAAAGTAAGCAGTTGTCAAGCTCTTCTAAAATTTGCTTTTACAATCACTACGTTAAGGTATTAAAACAAATTGAATTAATTAGTACGAAATTCTAGGCCATGTCGGTTCCTCTCCTGTATAATTATTGGAGAATATGTATTGCAGACGCTGACATTTCACTGTTCAAGGAGTTAATTTCAAGCTTGAAATTAATAATAAGCGTTTTCCTTGTGAAGATGATTATGCCTCGCCATAAAGAAGTGTGAACTTTATAATTGGAATAGCATGTGCTAATTATTTAGAATATGTTCATTAAATGTTAGGCTTAATACCGAGAGAAGGATGGGTGATGCTGGCTTAGTCTTGGTCTGTCTGCTAGAATTGCTTGAGTAGCCTCATCACATGCCAGCCTAAAGTAAGAGCAGTGGGCTGTGTGCTAGACAGACAATGCTATTCAGGGAGCGTCCACGTGCAATGAAAGCACCTCTTTGTTTACCCGAACGAGTTTTCTAATTGCAGAACTGCGGCAGCAAGGTTTCCATTCATTAAGCAAGCCTGGCATACTAATCCTACTCTGACTGCTTTGGACTGGCACAGGCAGATATTGTTCTATCCCGGAAATAACAAAAACATAAAACAGCACCCACCTGCAAGCAGCAGAGACAGCGGTCAATTTCCGTATGAGAATTTTTCAGAATATTTTAAAAGCAACTCTTTCCTCCGAAGAACAATAGGAGAGAATGGCACACCGAACAAGTGATGTCACCTGCGTTGGTGGCAAGCATTCTGGGAGATGGCCTATCACCCAAGCAAGAAACATGTTATTAAAGACAACCTGCAGACATCAGAGTGTGATCAGAAAGCAAACGTTCTATTCAAACGGAAAACGATTATGAAATTAAATTTACTGTCAGTAGCTGTTTGAAACTAGTCGTTCCCTCATTCTCAAGTTTTTTATTTGATTACTCGTGTAGTATTTCATTGCTATCGTTTTTTTTTTCTTTTATAGAGGGTGCTAACTATGAAAATTAAAGTCGTCTGTACCTGTCAACGATTGCAAAGTCATTTTTGTTACGATTTTCCCATAACAATTATAAAATGAACAAAGATCTCATATAGTTATGAAGTTTGGTTGAGAGCAACCTGGGGGGTTGGTCGAGGAGTTTGAAACTTGTACAGGGTATTGCAGCTAAAATCGCATCCATCGCTGGTTCCCAATTTGCCAGATACAATAATAAAAAAAAAACCACGAATGGCAAAGTAGCACTGGGAGAATGGCAGTTTATTTCAGATATGGGGTATAATGCTCTCCAGGCGCACATTTTGAAAGAGTGGTATACCTTTTAAGATAGTTACCCTACTACACTCACAGCACCCTTCACATGATATCCCCTGCAAAGCCAGAGCAATGTTTTCGGTATCATTCAAATATTTCGGGCCCCTGTTACATACATTTTTTACAAATCTGCAACTGCACGGTTTTTGGTATAAGGTTTTTCAAGGCTTGAGCAAAATAGCAGGGTTAAATATTGATCTGAAGCAGTTTTAGCACTGTTTGGATATGTGCGAGACAGAAATATGCTCGCGAAATGTTCTCAATATTTTATTTTTATAACTGTGCCTGTTGCTCGCTCTCTTATATTACAGCGCTGGAAGTCAAAAGAGTTACCATGGAATACTAGTTTACTAAAATGACTCGAATTAAAATATTTGAATAATTATACGCCTTGAGAAATAAGAGCTTATCTGAATTTGATGCAATTTGGAAGACTTTCGATCAGTACGATCAGAATACACTCTATTAACTTTTATGACTAGGGGCTTTAGAATGCGAGTCTGCTTACACTTGGATATGCAATCATATTCAGTCTATGTTAATATCGATAGGTTTAATAATGTCTCAAATAAACTTTACGTGCGTGTTACACTTTATTCGAATTTCACAGCACTATTTATCACTTTAAAAGATCTAATAATCCAGTCAAGGATGTATTGATTGTTATGTGTAATGGATATAATCATTTTAATTGCACTTTGCACTTTAATCAGGTATAACTCAACACTGATTAGGATTTTAGTAATTAGGATCGGATTGTGTTAATGATGAAAGTAATTTACCTAATGTTTCGATTCTCGATTAATGAATTGGTGATTAATCTGCCAATGGGCAATAAAAAAGAATTATAAAATATACAATGACAACCAAAACAGAAAACGACCATATTCATCATAGCTTAAATAGTTACATAACGTTAAGGTGATATTTTATGGTAGGTATAACACTGCAAAAAATCCATTATAAATCGCGCACACAACACCTTTTTACAGTCTTTTCAGTTGGACAAACAAGGCATGCATAATCATCTCCCGATTATATCTAGTTGTGGTTTCCACTATCTGCTACCCCTCCCAATCTTACCTGAAGTATTCTTGAAATGGTTCGCAAATGTTCTTGGGGGTATTTTTATCTGGGAGCTTTGTACTACATACCTCTGAAGCAGATTCACACCAAATGGCATCCTTTACACCAGTAGTTCCCAAACTTTTGTGACCTGTGGCTCCCTTGACCTAATTGGCAGTTGGGCGTTGCTCCCCACCATTTTCTTACCAGTGGGCGGGTGGGAGGGGATGTAAGCCCAACCTCGGGAGTACTTCCTGTTGTCTTCCGTCTTCCTGTTGTCTTCCAATAATTGGGATGCAACGAAGAATGAAGGTATTATAATCATACTTGTAACAAAACAAAAATATAACAGTTGTTTAATAAAAACTTGTTAAGTGAGAAACAATACATATTCTGTTAATGTGTTGTGTAGGGCTTTGTATGTGTTTTTTTAAAAGTTTGAATTGGCTGTGTTTGTAAATAGGGACTCAATGAAGCTTCTTGAGGTGCAGTGTGATGTCGGTGCGGCATGGGAAGGTGAGTTTGAGTCTTGCAGCCGTGTTCTGGATGGTCTGAAGTCTGTAAAGGCGTTGTTTAGAGATTCCAGCACCAAGACTGCTTGAGTGGTCCAGCCTGCTGGTGATGAGTGCTTGCATGAAGGTTCGTCTGGTGTTCTGAGGCAACCATTTGAAGATCTTTTGGTGCACGAGACAAAGGACAGCATGTCCTCAGCGATGAGGCAGCAGGGCCATGTGGAAGCATGACATGCACCGAGTAGGCCTCAGTTGGCCTCAGACAGAGGTCAGTGGCTTCTCAGACCTGAGGTAGCAGTCAAACAGAGGACAGTGCGTCCTCAAAATTGAGACTCAGGGCTTTGTGGGAGTATGACAAGTACCGAGGAGGCCACAGACAGAGGTCAGTGGGATCTCAGAGCTGAGACAGCAGGGCCTTGTGGAAGCAAGACATGTGGAGAGGAGGCCTCAGACTTGAAGCTTCACTCAAACAGAGGACAGTGTGTCCTCAGAGCTGAAGCAGCAGAGCCTCGTGGGAGTATAATGAATATTGAGGAGTCCTCAGGCAGAGGTCAGTGGGTTCTCATACCTGAGGCTGCATTCAGATGACAGTGTGTCTTCAGAGTAGAGGAGAGTGAGACAACAAATTAACAGGGAGGGCCGAGCTAGAGGGGAGTCAAGAGTGGGCTCAAACAGCCTGCTCACAAGCTGAGTCTGAAAAATATTTGGCATATAAGTCAAGCAACAAACATCATGTTAGAATAGGATTACAATATGTGCTGCTCAACCATAACATCCAAAACTTCTTCTACCAGGTCATTTCCTTTTTACACAAAAAATAGTGGGGGTGATACAGTTGTAAAACAGAGGTTGGGCAGAAGATCGGCATGGTATTTAATTAATAATGAATGATAATCAAATGCCATTCTCTCTGGCAGCTTTAACGAGCTCCGTTGAGCCTGCTTTTTTACACTAAGCTTGATTTTCCTAACGTGAGCACGGCGCTCCTGGCTACTCATGATGGCGCACCGGGGTGTCGCGGCGCACAGTTTGGGAACCACTGCCTTACACCATCTATATTCTCTGTCACCTTTGAAGAGGGATCCCTTCCACCAGGGCCGGACTGGCTACCGGGCGTTTTGTCATGCTGCCGAGCTGGGGGCTGATTTCCTTGATGGGGTCCTGCGTGTGCCGAACGAAATTCGTTTTGCTTTGTTTATTTCGGAGCACATGCAGGTCTCCATCAAAAAATTTGCCCCCACCGCAGTGACATCAGCCCCCAGCTCAGCAGCATGCCAAAATGGTCGGTAGCCAGTTCAGCCCTGCCTTCCACCATCCCACTGCTACCCTCTTTTCGCTTAGAGGAGTAGCAGCGCAGCAACTTAATGTGCTGTTTTAGGTTTGTCTGCTACATATCCAATCAACACAACCAGGAAGAGCATGGTAACATGCGAGTTCGCATTTTGTTGAGCACGAGCATCACAGCTTGCCAAGAAATTGCTAATCCTGGAAAATGCCAAACTAAATGCAAAAATCCTGCATGTGGGGTGTCACATTTCAAACATGTATGATCCCTGTGTGAGTTCAGTGCATACAGGCACTCTGGAGTCATGTACACTCTATTGACAAATTTATAGAGTATCAGTTGATGTCCATAATTAGAATTAGCAAGTGAAATAAGTGTAATATCAAAGTGGCATGGTCCTCTAGCGAGTAGACCCAAAAAGCTTTCGTCACTGGCAGTGCAGTTGCTGGGTTTAGAAAATGTCAAATTACAGATTATAAACTTTAATCTGTAGCTTTTGATTGAAAATGGCCAAAATAGACACTCAAAGACTGTTTGTCATATTTATTAATAGTCCAATTCATCAATGAAGTTAGATTTTTAAGAAATGTTCAGGAAAATAGGCTTTTTTAGAAAGTTAGCTCTTCCCTTCTTGAAGCTCCTGAAGGCTAATTTGCATTAGCTGCCAGCAGCTGCGAGCAAGTGATTAACCTTAATGAGGTGGGAAAAACGCTCCCAAAGCAGAACGATGGCATAGGCCGGGTGACAGAATGACCTGAATGTGTAGTATTCGATTCATATAAGCCCAGGAAAGGCATTTTGGTTGAACCAAGGAAATTGATTAACTTGAAAGGGACAGAGGTGAGGCCTGCCCATTCAATGTTTAGTGCAGGAAAGACACGAAGCAGGCAAAGCCTTTGTTTCCAAGGCCCACACTAGCCACACTGTTTCTAAATCCAGAGGGAGAGAATTTACCCCCCAGGAATGGTTTGGAGTAAAAACAGAGGATGGGGCTGCTCCTTTCCCACACCAAATTTCTGGATGGAGGAAACTATATGCATAAGGAACAAAGGCTTTCCCCAGCTTGTATTGTAGTCATGAGGGTCATTGTGGGATTGTTTACAGTAAGGCCAAGATGATGTGCTGAGGAGGGCTGCCACCGGGACTGCATTCGTCATTGGTTTGGGTGTGTATAAAAGCCACCTCCACCCATGGGCTAGTGCACGCCATAAATACATCACCCCATTAAACACTCCTCAAAACACTTTCTGGACCTGTAGTAGATGCTACACCTACTATCTGTGACCAGAGAGGAGCCCTGAAGAACTACATTTGCTTCTTCTTGTATCGAGGACAAAGAAGCTGACTCCAGCGGTCACTTGGCTTACCTTATGTATGGATACAAGGACACAACAAGCAGCAAAAGGACTTTTCATTGAAGAGACCAGTTGGCCTGTAGCAACTGTACCTTGACAGGACCTTGCGAGTTGTTTCTGCTAGAGTGAGGCTTGCCCTAATATGCGATTACTGGGGTCCTTGGTGCCTTAGAAGTGACCCAGTGAAGCTTTTCCAGAAACTTTGAAAAGTGGGGCTTAAAAAAAGCTTTGACTGTCAAGACCTCTGGAGTTATTAGGAGAACTTTGCAGCAAAGGTGTCCGATTCTGATGCACCAAACCCAATCTCAGTAGGCCTGAAATTGCACCCAGATCATTTTTTAAATAAATATATTGAACATTTATATCTCTGATTCCACTTATTGGACTTTGGTCATTTTAGCGTCATTTGTTTGTTAACTTTTTTTCCATTTTCTAACTCAAGTTGGGATTTCTATTATTTGGTGTTTTGACTTTACAACTGTTTTGGTACTGCTTAAATAATTTCAGCATTGTTATAAGTGAAGCCCATTTGTTCTATGTCCTAGCAGCCATGGGTTCAGCTCATGTTAATGTTGAGGCTTTAGGGTTCACCCTAACAAGTTATCTTATTATTCCTTGAGGTGGGTGATCATCCACCCCATCAAACGATCCAATTTCTTACATGCTAGATTCAGTAAACCCTTATGAGTTTAGTAAAGTAATAAACAAATACACATCATTTGTTATTATTCCTACACTCATTCAAGAAAATGTTATTGAGTTACACAAAACAAATTCATGGTATTAAAGAAGACAAGACAGTACATCCCTCTGTCACTACTACATTCTACTGAATTTGTAATTGATAACCAATCATTGACGAACCCTGAGATCCTGTGACAATAACTGAAAATGCCATCTCCAAATTTAAATAAAAGGGAAATAAAACTTTGGGTAGAAATTAAATATGTAGTAGGGACTCCAAAACATTCTTCAAAATTCACAAATACAGAGGAGTGAATGCTAGTGAACCCAAATTTAATAGTCATCTCAAAGTGGAAATTATAAAAATTTTAATCAAAAATGTTTATACATGAGAATTGCGTGTAACAAGAGGGAGAGAGAGGACTAGATAGCTAGTCCGAGTCCCCGAGGGATTATATGTGATTAATCAAAGAGGACTAGCTTAAGTTGACCAAAGTGTTGCAGTACTGTAATTAGTTCTGTCACGGGCACCTTGTTGGTGTATTCATGAAGCCCTCACCCACCAACCTAGTTGGTGGCATGCTTCATCATCGGGCCCATCCAGTGACACCTAGTATGTCCCGGGTGTGCTACGACGCCTGATTACAGCGGGGCTGGTATATTGCTGAGAGTGCAGTGAGTGCGGTTGAGTGAGTTGTGATTTAAAACGGCTTGGTGGTGGTCCCAGTACCCGAGGGTAAATTTAATTTTAATAACTGGGCCGTCACCAGTGGTTAAAAGTAAGGCTACAGGACGCGTAAGCGTGGCAAGTTACTGCCCCCTGCGTCCTTCAGATGGTCGACATGTTTCAGCCAGCGCCTTAGAGTATTCTGGCTTTCCTCAGGACCGTTTTTTAAAAGGTGTGGTGAAATAAAACAGACTTAGTGTTGTTGTACAGACTATGTGATACACTCACTAAGGCGTTTTTCTATATGTGAGAGGGGGATTCCCTTCTCATGCATACCTGTACAAACAAACATTAAGGACAAGGACAAAACATTTATAGAGAGAGTCAGTAGTCAATTTAGACATATGGTCAACAATGCTTTGGTGGCCGGATCTATAGTGCAAGGTGAGAGGACTATAGTCGGATGGTACTGGTGGTGCCATCAGAGTGAAAATACGCGACTAATTAGGAGCGTGGTGTGGCTAAAACACGAAAATCACACTGTAAGGAGTTGACTTAGTGTGGCAGGGCGCAAGAAAATAGTTCTTACGCTTTGGGTTATTAGCCAAGGCTTCCTGGAGGGAAGCGGTAAGGGGATGACCCTATGGGAGAAAAAGAGATAGGCTGCAGGGGTTAGGGACCTGTAAGGAAAGAAGCGCTTACCCAGTTTGTTGTTTGGAGGCACAACACAAAGGGGTAGTGTTTCCACCCTGACTATTCCCACAGGTGCTCATCATTACCTTGTTAACCATAGTATAAAAAGCCCACACGTCTACAGGCTCATTCTACCGGAGGACGACGGCGGGACAACAGGTACAAGGCAGGCACTGACCAGAAAGACTGTGAGTATGACAAACCTGACAAGCCTCCAAACAGAGTTAAAATGTAATTTTGTTATCCACAGGTTTAACTCCTTGACATATAATACCATCTGTTTGCTTTTAGTACCAAAAAACAAACTGGAGGACCCAAATTTCTGTTCTCTTGTGTAGTTGATCTTGATTTCCGTCCATCAAAGTTTGGCATATGACCAGATTCCTGGATCCAGGAACAGTCATGACACTGGACTGCACAGGACGAGAAGAAAATAGTATTCAATAGCTACTGGACATTACGAAAAATACCCAAGCATCCTTAAACAGGTAACACTTAGAGGTCCTGAATTTGTAAAG
Source organism: Lissotriton helveticus (assembly GCF_964261635.1). Lineage (NCBI taxonomy): Eukaryota > Metazoa > Chordata > Amphibia > Caudata > Salamandridae > Lissotriton > Lissotriton helveticus. The sequence continues at coordinate 1,746,252,471 of NC_136063.1, read as the reverse complement.
GTTACACACCCCTCATAAGAATCTCTGGAAGTAGGGTCTCAAGCCAGGTAGGACTTTGTCTGTCTCATCTGAATGACTGAGGATCAAGAGATTTCTCCCCTTCTCCCTTATCAACCAAGATTTTTCTGCCAGCAGCTATAGAAGTGGAATCCTTGCAATTCAAAAGATCCCTTTGAGAAGGAGATTTGCCTTAAAATAGGGATGCACACTTTCTGTTTTCAAATACCTTACAGACCACATCCTCCAAATTGCCGCTGAACGATAATTTAATAAAAGGATTATGTAGGAACAAACCCTTCTGTCTTGAATCTCTGTGTCATTACAAATATCACACCTAGCTGCTACTATTAAAACACCAGTAAATGCTGTGGATCCAATTGAAACAAAAGCCAGCATTGTATCAGCGTGCTGTTCAACCATTGGCAGTATTCCTGAAGAGTCTGGCACATCAATCTTTCAAAGATTTTACCACATATGCAGCATAAACACCGGGTCTCCTTGATAGATTCCCTCCCAAATATACAAGTGTCAATGTATAATAGATGTTGCAGTCCCCTAAATCATTTGATTGCATGCCATCGACAGCAATTAATATATGCCCAGCAAGGCTAGGTGAAATAGCCAATACCAGTGATGCATCATATAAGTCCGGTTCTTCACCCTCCACAGGATATATGCTGCCCATAATTTTAGGCATCACCAGTTTTTCAGGTGCGCTCAATTCCTTTGATAGCACACTTTTCATAGACGTGCTCTGTGTCATGCCAAGTCAAGATAGTTCATATTTGACAATAATTCTCCACCCCTTCCTGGTGATATTTTCTGAGGTGGCAAAGCTTCACTTTGTTTCACATAAGATGGATCTGCTTCATAACTTCCTGTCCCATAAAATAAGGTTGATGGGTAGCATCACCCTTGTTAGAAATGGGGGTCTCTAGTTGACAATGGTTGGTACCTTTGTCTAAATAGCGACCCTTGCTTGTAGTCAGGGTAAGAGGATACACTTCTAAAATAACCCTTGCTCGCCCCCTTGGTAGCTTGGCATGATCAGACATGGTTAGCTCAGAGGCAGTGTGTAAAGCATTTGTGAACACATAGAGTAATACAGTGAAAACACTACAAATGGACACCCTACCGGTTTACATAAATAAGTAATCTTTATCTAAACCAAACAAGACCTAATGACAAAAATCCACATTACAGTAATAAAAATATGACTTTCAAATGGTTGAAATAGTTCAGTTCAAAGCAAATTGCAGATGCAACACTTTTCACACAAAGTACCTTGATGCATCGCGCATACACACAAAAAGGGCCACAGGTAAGGTGATGCGTTTTTTCCTTACACTCAGGGAAGGTGATGCATCAGTTTCTTGCTCCGGGGGAGGCAATACATTAGTTCCTTACTGCTGCGTAGGGAAGGTGATGCGTGGGTTGCTTCCCAGAGAGAGGTGATTGCGTGGGGAGGTGATGTGTCATTTTCTTACTGCATCCCCAATGATGCAACAGACTTGGGGCCTTGATGCAATGATCCAGCACGATGAGTGGGTTTGTGCAGCTGAACAGCAGGGCTTGCGTCGGAATCGGTGCTGTAATCTTAGACTTCGGAGATCATGGGCACTCGATGTGGCGAGTTCTCGAGCCGCGTGCAGGCGCTGCTATGATTTCTTCGGTGATACATCTGAAAGAGGTGCAGATGCATCACGCTGCTCATTGTTGCATTTCTATTCCTGCTCCCAACAGTCAGAACAACCTCCAGAAGCCCAGAACAGCTACAGGCACCTCTTGGCAGGTCAGAACTCCCAGCAAGAAAGTTCAGGGGAGCTGGGGTTGATGTCTTTGTGTCCCTAGACTTCAAAACAGGAGGCAAGCTCTACTTCAAGTTTTGGAAAAGGGGGGTGGTGATGGACAGAGTTTCGGAATGATGCAGAATACTCTTACCAAGTCAATAGATCATGGTTTTAATCCATCACCGTTTTTTAGCTCACTGCACCATCCCAGCTCAGAACCTGGCTATATGCAAATTAGTCTGTTCCTGTCCCAGTGCATGATGGGAACAGGGCACACCAAACTACCAAGCCAATTCTTATACTGGGAAGGAAACAAGCTTCCGGGGACCGGTTTCTGGCATCAGAGCCTTCTTCGGCCCGGCTTGCTTGAATCCTGATGGTGCAATGAGCAAGGGACTCACGTCTGAGTATACCCTCCCACACATAGTGTGGATAAAACCGATTTTGGAAAAGGGGGGTGGTGATGGACAGAGTTTCTGAATGATGCAGAATACTCTTACCAAGTCAATATATCATGGTTTTAATCCATCACCATTTTTTAGCTCACTGCACCATCCCAGCTCAGAACCTGGCTATATGCAAATTAGTCTGTTCCTGTCCCAGTGCATGATGGGAACAGGGCACACCAAACTACCAAGCCAATTCTTATACTGGGAAGGAAACAAGCTTCCGGGGACCAGTTTCTGGCATCACAGCCTTCTTTGGCCCGGCTTGCTTGAATCCTGATGGTGCAATGAGCAAGGGACTCACGTCTGAGTATACCCTCCCACACATAGTGTGGGTAAAACCGATTTTGGAAAAGGGGGGTGGTGATGGACAGAGTTTCTGAATGATGCAGAATACTCTTACCAAGTCAATAGATCTTGGTTTTAATCCATCACCGTTTTTTAGCTCACTGCACCATCCCAGCTCAGAACCTGGCTATATGCAAATTAGTCTGTTCCTGTCCCAGTGCATGATGGGAACAGGGCACACCAAATTCCCGTAAGAATGGTGATGGATTAAACCCAGATCAGTTGACTGGGGGTGAGTGTTTGATTTGTTCAAATGCTCCGTCCATCATCCTCTTTTGTATCGCTTTGTTCGCCCTAAGTGTGGCAGGGTATGCTCAGACGTGAGTCCCTTGTTCACTTGGCCACTGGATTCAAGATAGCCTGACTGATGAGGATTATGAATCCGAAACCGGTCCCAGGATGCTTGTTTCCGGTCCAGGGAAGACATGGCTAGGCAGTTCGGGCTGGACTGTTCCCGTAAGGCACAGGGTCAGACTGATTTGCATATAGCCATGTCTGAACTGGGGTGGCTGAGTGAACTAAAGAATGGTGATGGATTAAACCCAGATCAGTTGACTGGGGGTGAGTGTTTGATTTGTTCAAATGCTCCGTCCATCATCCTCTTTTGTATCGCTTTGTTCGCCCTAAGTGTGGCAGGGTATGCTCAGACGTGAGTCCCTTGTTCACTTGGCCACTGGATTCAAGATAGCCTGGCTGATGAGGATTATGAATCCGAAACCGGTCCCAGGATGCTTGTTTCCGGTCCAGGGAAGACATGGCTAGGCAGTTCGGGCTGGACTGTTCCCGTAAGGCACAGGGTCAGACTGATTTGCATATAGCCATGTCTGAACTGGGGTGGCTGAGTGAACTAAAGAATGGTGATGGATTAAACCCAGATCAGTTGACTGGGGGTGTGTGTTTGATTTGTTCAAATGCTCCGGCCATCATCCTCTTTTGTATCGCTTTGTTCGCCCTAAGAGTGGCAGGGTATGCTCAGACGTGAGTCCCTTGTTCACTTGGCCACTGGATTCAAGATAGCCTGGCTGATGAGGATTATGAATCCGAAACCGGTCCCAGGATGATTGTTTCCGGTCCAGGGAAGACATGGCTAGGCAGTTCGGGCTGGACTGTTCCCGTAAGGCACAGGGTCAGACTGATTTGCATATAGCCATGTCTGAACTGGGGTGGCTGAGTGAACTAAAGAATGGTGATGGATTAAACCCAGATCAGTTGACTGGGGGTGAGTGTTTGATTTGTTCAAATGCTCCGTCCATCATCCTCTTTTGTATCGCTTTGTTCGCCCTAAGTGTGGCAGGGTATGCTCAGACGTGAGTCCCTTGTTCACTTGGCCACTGGATTCAAGATAGCCTGGCTGATGAGGATTATGAATCCGAAACCGGTCCCAGGATGCTTGTTTCCGGTCCAGGGAAGACATGGCTAGGCAGTTCGGGCTGGACTGTTCCCGTAAGGCACAGGGTCAGACTGATTTGCATATAGCCATGTCTGAACTGGGGTGGCTGAGTGAACTAAAGAATGATGATGGATTAAACCCAGATCAGTTGACTGGGGGTGAGTGTTTGATTTGTTCAAATGCTCCGTCCATCATCCTCTTTTGTATCGCTTTGTTCGCCCTAAGTGTGGCAGGGTATGCTCAGACGTGAGTCCCTTGTTCACTTGGCCACTGGATTCAAGATAGCCTGGCTGATGAGGATTATGAATCCGAAACCGGTCCCAGGATGCTTGTTTCCGGTCCAGGGAAGACATGGCTAGGCAGTTCGGGCTGGACTGTTCCCGTAAGGCACAGGGTCAGACTGATTTGCATATAGCCATGTCTGAACTGGGGTGGCTGAGTGAACTAAAGAATGGTGATGGATTAAACCCAGATCAGTTGACTGGGGGTGAGTGTTTGATTTGTTCAAATGCTCCGTCCATCATCCTCTTTTGTATCGCTTTGTTCGCCCTAAGTGTGGCAGGGTATGCTCAGACGTGAGTCCCTTGTTCACTTGGCCACTGGATTCAAGATAGCCTGGCTGATGAGGATTATGAATCCGAAACCGGTCCCAGGATGCTTGTTTCCGGTCCAGGGAAGACATGGCTAGGCAGTTCGGGCAGGACTGTTCCCGTAAGTCACAGGGTCAGACTGATTAGCATATAGACATGTCTGAACTGGGGTCGCTGAGTGAACTAAAGAATGGTGATGGATTAAACCCAGATCAGTTGACTGGGGGTGAGTGTTTGATTTGTTCAAATGCTCCGTCCATCATCCTCTTTTGTATCGCTTTGTTCGCCCTAAGTGTGGCAGGGTATGCTCAGACGTGAGTCCCTTGTTCACTTGGCCACTGGATTCAAGATAGCCTGGCTGATGAGGATTATGAATCCGAAACCGGTCCCAGGATGCTTGTTTCCGGTCCAGGGAAGACATGGCTAGGCAGTTCGGGCTGGACTGTTCCCGTAAGGCACAGGGTCAGACTGATTTGCATATAGCCATGTCTGAACTGGGGTGGCTGAGTGAACTAAAGAATGGTGATGGATTAAACCCAGATCAGTTGACTGGGGGTGTGTGTTTGATTTGTTCAAATGCTCCGGCCATCATCCTCTTTTGTATCGCTTTGTTCGCCCTAAGAGTGGCAGGGTATGCTCAGACGTGAGTCCCTTGTTCACTTGGCCACTGGATTCAGGATAGCCTGGCTGATGAGGATTATGAATCCGAAACCGGTCCCAGGATGCTTGTTTCCGGTCCAGGGAAGACATGGCTAGGCAGTTCGGGCTGGACTGTTCCCGTAAGGCACAGGGTCAGACTGATTTGCATATAGCCATGTCTGAACTGGGGTGGCTGAGTGAACTAAAGAATGGTGATGGATTAAACCCAGATCAGTTGACTGGGGGTGAGTGTTTGATTTGTTCAAATGCTCCGTCCATCATCCTCTTTTGTATCGCTTTGTTCGCCCTAAGTGTGGCAGGGTATGCTCAGACGTGAGTCCCTTGTTCACTTGGCCACTGGATTCAAGATAGCCTGGCTGATGAGGATTATGAATCTGAAACCGGTCCCAGGATGCTTGTTTCCGGTCTAGGGAAGACATGGCTAGGCAGTTCGGGCTGGACTGTTCCCGTAAGGCACAGGGTCAGACTGATTTGCATATAGCCATGTCTGAACTGGGGTGGCTGAGTGAACTAAAGAATGGTGATGGATTAAACCCAGATCAGTTGACTGGGGGTGAGTGTTTGATTTGTTCAAATGCTCCGTCCATCATCCTCTTTTGTATCGCTTTGTTCGCCCTAAGTGTGGCAGGGTATGCTCAGACGTGATTCCCTTGTTCACTTGGCCACTGGATTCAAGATAGCCTGGCTGATGAGGATTATGAATCCGAAACCGGTCCCAGGATGCTTGTTTCCGGTCCAGGGAAGACATGGCTAGGCAGTTCGGGCTGGACTGTTCCCGTAAGTCACAGGGTCAGACTGATTAGCATATAGCCATGTCTGAACTGGGGTGGCTGAGTGAACTAAAGAATGGTGATGGATTAAACCCAGATCAGTTGACTGGGGGTGAGTGTTTGATTTGTTCAAATGCTCCGTCCATCATCCTCTTTTGTATCGCTTTGTTCGCCCTAAGTGTGGCAGGGTATGCTCAGACGTGAGTCCCTTGTTCACTTGGCCACTGGATTCAAGATAGCCTGGCTGATGAGGATTATGAATCCGAAACCGGTCCCAGGATGCTTGTTTCCGGTCCAGGGAAGACATGGCTAGGCAGTTCGGGCTGGACTGTTCCCGTAAGGCACAGGGTCAGACTGATTTGCATATAGCCATGTCTGAACTGGGGTGGCTGAGTGAACTAAAGAATGGTGATGGATTAAACCCAGATCAGTTGACTGGGGGTGAGTGTTTGATTTGTTCAAATGCTCCGTCCATCATCCTCTTTTGTATCGCTTTGTTCGCCCTAAGTGTGGCAGGGTATGCTCAGACGTGAGTCCCTTGTTCACTTGGCCACTGGATTCAAGATAGCCTGGCTGATGAGGATTATGAATCCGAAACCGGTCCCAGGATGCTTGTTTCCGGTCCAGGGAAGACATGGCTAGGCAGTTCGGGCAGGACTGTTCCCGTAAGTCACAGGGTCAGACTGATTAGCATATAGACATGTCTGAACTGGGGTCGCTGAGTGAACTAAAAAATGGTGATGGATTAAACCCAGATCAGTTGACTGGGGGTGAGTGTTTGATTTGTTCAAATGCTCCGTCCATCATCCTCTTTTGTATCGCTTTGTTCGCCCTAAGTGTGGCAGGGTATGCTCAGACGTGAGTCCCTTGTTCACTTGGCCACTGGATTCAAGATAACCTGGCTGATGAGGATTATGAATCCGAAACCGGTCCCAGGATGCTTGTTTCCGGTCCAGGGAAGACATGGCTAGGCAGTTCGGGCTGGACTGTTCCCGTAAGGCACAGGGTCAGACTGATTTGCATATAGCCATGTCTGAACTGGGGTGGCTGAGTGAACTAAAGAATGGTGATGGATTAAACCCAGATCAGTTGACTGGGGGTGTGTGTTTGATTTGTTCAAATGCTCCGGCCATCATCCTCTTTTGTATCGCTTTGTTCGCCCTAAGAGTGGCAGGGTATGCTCAGACGTGAGTCCCTTGTTCACTTGGCCACTGGATTCAAGATAGCCTGGCTGATGAGGATTATGAATCCGAAACCGGTCCCAGGATGCTTGTTTCCGGTCCAGGGAAGACATGGCTAGGCAGTTCGGGCTGGACTGTTCCCGTAAGGCACAGGGTCAGACTGATTTGCATATAGCCATGTCTGAACTGGGGTGGCTGAGTGAACTAAAGAATGGTGATGGATTAAACCCAGATCAGTTGACTGGGGGTGAGTGTTTGATTTGTTCAAATGCTCCGTCCATCATCCTCTTTTGTATCGCTTTGTTCGCCCTAAGTGTGGCAGGGTATGCTCAGACGTGAGTCCCTTGTTCACTTGGCCACTGGATTCAAGATAGCCTGGCTGATGAGGATTATGAATCTGAAACCGGTCCCAGGATGCTTGTTTCCGGTCTAGGGAAGACATGGCTAGGCAGTTCGGGCTGGACTGTTCCCGTAAGGCACAGGGTCAGACTGATTTGCATATAGCCATGTCTGAACTGGGGTGGCTGAGTGAACTAAAGAATGGTGATGGATTAAACCCAGATCAGTTGACTGGGGGTGAGTGTTTGATTTGTTCAAATGCTCCGTCCATCATCCTCTTTTGTATCGCTTTGTTCGCCCTAAGTGTGGCAGGGTATGCTCAGACGTGATTCCCTTGTTCACTTGGCCACTGGATTCAAGATAGCCTGGCTGATGAGGATTATGAATCCGAAACCGGTCCCAGGATGCTTGTTTCCGGTCCAGGGAAGACATGGCTAGGCAGTTCGGGCTGGACTGTTCCCGTAAGTCACAGGGTCAGACTGATTAGCATATAGCCATGTCTGAACTGGGGTGGCTGAGTGAACTAAAGAATGGTGATGGATTAAACCCAGATCAGTTGACTGGGGGTGAGTGTTTGATTTGTTCAAATGCTCCGTCCATCATCCTCTTTTGTATCGCTTTGTTCGCCCTAAGTGTGGCAGGGTATGCTCAGACGTGAGTCCCTTGTTCACTTGGCCACTGGATTCAAGATAGCCTGGCTGATGAGGATTATGAATCTGAAACCGGTCCCAGGATGCTTGTTTCCGGTCTAGGGAAGACATGGCTAGGCAGTTCGGGCTGGACTGTTCCCGTAAGGCACAGGGTCAGACTGATTTGCATATAGCCATGTCTGAACTGGGGTGGCTGAGTGAACTAAAGAATGGTGATGGATTAAACCCAGATCAGTTGACTGGGGGTGAATGTTTGATTTGTTCAAATGCTCCGTCCATCATCCTCTTTTGTATCGCTTTGTTCGCCCTAAGTGTGGCAGGGTATGCTCAGACGTGATTCCCTTGTTCACTTGGCCACTGGATTCAAGATAGCCTGGCTGATGAGGATTATGAATCCGAAACCGGTCCCAGGATGCTTGTTTCCGGTCCAGGGAAGACATGGCTAGGCAGTTCGGGCTGGACTGTTCCCGTAAGTCACAGGGTCAGACTGATTAGCATATAGCCATGTCTGAACTGGGGTGGCTGAGTGAACTAAAGAATGGTGATGGATTAAACCCAGATCAGTTGACTGGGGGTGAGTGTTTGATTTGTTCAAATGCTCCGTCCATCATCCTCTTTTGTATTGCTTTGTTCGCCCTAAGTGTGGCAGGGTATGCTCAGACGTGAGTCCCTTGTTCACTTGGCCACTGGATTCAAGATAGCCTGGCTGATGAGGATTATGAATCCGAAACCGGTCCCAGGATGCTTGTTTCCGGTCCAGGGAAGACATGGCTAGGCAGTTCGGGCTGGACTGTTCCCGTAAGTCACAGGGTCAGACTGATTAGCATATAGCCATGTCTGAACTGGGGTGGCTGAGTGAACTAAAGAATGGTGATGGATTAAACCCAGATCAGTTGACTGGGGGTGTGTGTTTGATTTGTTCAAATGCTCCGTCCATCATCCTCTTTTGTATCGCTTTGTTCGCCCTAAGAGTGGCAGGGTATGCTCAGACGTGAGTCCCTTGTTCACTTGGCCACTGGATTCAAGATAGCCTGGCTGATGAGGATTATGAATCCGAAACCGGTCCCAGGATGCTTGTTTCCGGTCCAGGGAAGACATGGCTAGGCAGTTCGGGCTGGACTGTTCCCGTAAGGCACAGGGTCAGACTGATTTGCATATAGCCATGTCTGAACTGGGGTGGCTGAGTGAACTAAAGAATGGTGATGGATTAAACCCAGATCAGTTGACTGGGGGTGTGTGTTTGATTTGTTCAAATGCTCCGTCCATCATCCTCTTTTGTATCGCTTTGTTTGCCCTAAGAGTGGCAGGGTATGCTCAGACGTGAGTCCCTTGTTCACTTGGCCACTGGATTCAAGATAGCCTGGCTGATGAGGATTATGAATCCGAAACCGGTCCCAGGATGCTTGTTTCCAGTCCAGGGAAGACATGGCTAGGCAGTTCGGGCTGGACTGTTCCCGTAAGGCACAGGGTCAGACTGATTTGCATATAGCCATGTCTGAACTGGGGTGGCTGAGTGAACTAAAGAATGGTGATGGATTAAACCCAGATCAGTTGACTGGGGGTGAGTGTTTGATTTGTTCAAATGCTCCGTCCATCATCCTCTTTTGTATTGCTTTGTTCGCCCTAAGTGTGGCAGGGTATGCTCAGACGTGAGTCCCTTGTTCACTTGGCCACTGGATTCAAGATAGCCTGGCTGATGAGGATTATGAATCTGAAACCGGTCCCAGGATGCTTGTTTCCGATCCAGGGAAGACATGGCTAGGCAGTTCGGGCTGGACTGTTCCCGTAAGGCACAGGGTCAGACTGATTTGCATATAGCCATGTCTGAACTGGGGTGGCTGAGTGAACTAAAGAATGGTGATGGATTAAACCCAGATCAGTTGACTGGGGGTGAGTGTTTGATTTGTTCAAATGCTCCGTCCATCATCCTCTTTTGTATCGCTTTGTTCGCCCTAAGTGTGGCAGGGTATGCTCAGACGTGAGTCCCTTGTTCACTTGCCCACTGGATTCAAGATAGCCTGGCTGATGAGGATTATGAATCCGAAACCGGTCCCAGGATGCTTGTTTCCGGTCCAGGGAAGACATGGCTAGGCAGTTCGGGCTGGACTGTTCCCGTAAGGCACAGGGTCAGACTGATTTGCATATAGCCATGTCTGAACTGGGGTGGCTGAGTGAACTAAAGAATGGTGATGGATTAAACCCAGATCAGTTGACTGGGGGTGTGTGTTTGATTTGTTCAAATGCTCCGGCCATCATCCTCTTTTGTATCGCTTTGTTCGCCCTAAGAGTGGCAGGGTATGCTCAGACGTGAGTCCCTTGTTCACTTGGCCACTGGATTCAAGATAGCCTGGCTGATGAGGATTATGAATCCGAAACCGGTCCCAGGATGCTTGTTTCCGGTCCAGGGAAGACATGGCTAGGCAGTTCGGGCTGGACTGTTCCCGTAAGGCACAGGGTCAGACTGATTTGCATATAGCCATGTCTGAACTGGGGTGGCTGAGTGAACTAAAGAATGGTGATGGATTAAACCCAGATCAGTTGACTGGGGGTGAGTGTTTGATTTGTTCAAATGCTCCGTCCATCATCCTCTTTTGTATCGCTTTGTTCGCCCTAAGTGTGGCAGGGTATGCTCAGACGTGAGTCCCTTGTTCACTTGGCCACTGGATTCAAGATAGCCTGGCTGATGAGGATTATGAATCTGAAACCGGTCCCAGGATGCTTGTTTCCGGTCTAGGGAAGACATGGCTAGGCAGTTCGGGCTGGACTGTTCCCGTAAGGCACAGGGTCAGACTGATTTGCATATAGCCATGTCTGAACTGGGGTGGCTGAGTGAACTAAAGAATGGTGATGGATTAAACCCAGATCAGTTGACTGGGGGTGAGTGTTTGATTTGTTCAAATGCTCCGTCCATCATCCTCTTTTGTATCGCTTTGTTCGCCCTAAGTGTGGCAGGGTATGCTCAGACGTGATTCCCTTGTTCACTTGGCCACTGGATTCAAGATAGCCTGGCTGATGAGGATTATGAATCCGAAACCGGTCCCAGGATGCTTGTTTCCGGTCCAGGGAAGACATGGCTAGGCAGTTCGGGCTGGACTGTTCCCGTAAGTCACAGGGTCAGACTGATTAGCATATAGCCATGTCTGAACTGGGGTGGCTGAGTGAACTAAAGAATGGTGATGGATTAAACCCAGATCAGTTGACTGGGGGTGAGTGTTTGATTTGTTCAAATGCTCCGTCCATCATCCTCTTTTGTATCGCTTTGTTCGCCCTAAGTGTGGCAGGGTATGCTCAGACGTGAGTCCCTTGTTCACTTGGCCACTGGATTCAAGATAGCCTGGCTGATGAGGATTATGAATCCGAAACCGGTCCCAGGATGCTTGTTTCCGGTCCAGGGAAGACATGGCTAGGCAGTTCGGGCTGGACTGTTCCCGTAAGGCACAGGGTCAGACTGATTTGCATATAGCCATGTCTGAACTGGGGTGGCTGAGTGAACTAAAGAATGGTGATGGATTAAACCCAGATCAGTTGACTGGGGGTGAGTGTTTGATTTGTTCAAATGCTCCGTCCATCATCCTCTTTTGTATCGCTTTGTTCGCCCTAAGTGTGGCAGGGTATGCTCAGACGTGAGTCCCTTGTTCACTTGGCCACTGGATTCAAGATAGCCTGGCTGATGAGGATTATGAATCCGAAACCGGTCCCAGGATGCTTGTTTCCGGTCCAGGGAAGACATGGCTAGGCAGTTCGGGCAGGACTGTTCCCGTAAGTCACAGGGTCAGACTGATTAGCATATAGACATGTCTGAACTGGGGTCACTGAGTGAACTAAAGAATGGTGATGGATTAAACCCAGATCAGTTGACTGGGGGTGAGTGTTTGATTTGTTCAAATGCTCCGTCCATCATCCTCTTTTGTATCGCTTTGTTCGCCCTAAGTGTGGCAGGGTATGCTCAGACGTGAGTCCCTTGTTCACTTGGCCACTGGATTCAAGATAGCCTGGCTGATGAGGATTATGAATCCGAAACCGGTCCCAGGATGCTTGTTTCCGGTCCAGGGAAGACATGGCTAGGCAGTTCGGGCTGGACTGTTCCCGTAAGGCACAGGGTCAGACTGATTTGCATATAGCCATGTCTGAACTGGGGTGGCTGAGTGAACTAAAGAATGGTGATGGATTAAACCCAGATCAGTTGACTGGGGGTGTGTGTTTGATTTGTTCAAATGCTCCGGCCATCATCCTCTTTTGTATCGCTTTGTTCGCCCTAAGAGTGGCAGGGTATGCTCAGACGTGAGTCCCTTGTTCACTTGGCCACTGGATTCAAGATAGCCTGGCTGATGAGGATTATGAATCCGAAACCGGTCCCAGGATGCTTGTTTCCGGTCCAGGGAAGACATGGCTAGGCAGTTCGGGCTGGACTGTTCCCGTAAGGCACAGGGTCAGACTGATTTGCATATAGCCATGTCTGAACTGGGGTGGCTGAGTGAACTAAAGAATGGTGATGGATTAAACCCAGATCAGTTGACTGGGGGTGAGTGTTTGATTTGTTCAAATGCTCCGTCCATCATCCTCTTTTGTATCGCTTTGTTCGCCCTAAGTGTGGCAGGGTATGCTCAGACGTGAGTCCCTTGTTCACTTGGCCACTGGATTCAAGATAGCCTGGCTGATGAGGATTATGAATCTGAAACCGGTCCCAGGATGCTTGTTTCCGGTCTAGGGAAGACATGGCTAGGCAGTTCGGGCTGGACTGTTCCCGTAAGGCACAGGGTCAGACTGATTTGCATATAGCCATGTCTGAACTGGGGTGGCTGAGTGAACTAAAGAATGGTGATGGATTAAACCCAGATCAGTTGACTGGGGGTGAGTGTTTGATTTGTTCAAATGCTCCGTCCATCATCCTCTTTTGTATCGCTTTGTTCGCCCTAAGTGTGGCAGGGTATGCTCAGACGTGATTCCCTTGTTCACTTGGCCACTGGATTCAAGATAGCCTGGCTGATGAGGATTATGAATCCGAAACCGGTCCCAGGATGCTTGTTTCCGGTCCAGGGAAGACATGGCTAGGCAGTTCGGGCTGGACTGTTCCCGTAAGTCACAGGGTCAGACTGATTAGCATATAGCCATGTCTGAACTGGGGTGGCTGAGTGAACTAAAGAATGGTGATGGATTAAACCCAGATCAGTTGACTGGGGGTGAGTGTTTGATTTGTTCAAATGCTCCGTCCATCATCCTCTTTTGTATCGCTTTGTTCGCCCTAAGTGTGGCAGGGTATGCTCAGACGTGAGTCCCTTGTTCACTTGGCCACTGGATTCAAGATAGCCTGGCTGATGAGGATTATGAATCTGAAACCGGTCCCAGGATGCTTGTTTCCGGTCTAGGGAAGACATGGCTAGGCAGTTCGGGCTGGACTGTTCCCGTAAGGCACAGGGTCAGACTGATTTGCATATAGCCATGTCTGAACTGGGGTGGCTGAGTGAACTAAAGAATGGTGATGGATTAAACCCAGATCAGTTGACTGGGGGTGAATGTTTGATTTGTTCAAATGCTCCGTCCATCATCCTCTTTTGTATCGCTTTGTTCGCCCTAAGTGTGGCAGGGTATGCTCAGACGTGATTCCCTTGTTCACTTGGCCACTGGATTCAAGATAGCCTGGCTGATGAGGATTATGAATCCGAAACCGGTCCCAGGATGCTTGTTTCCGGTCCAGGGAAGACATGGCTAGGCAGTTCGGGCTGGACTGTTCCCGTAAGTCACAGGGTCAGACTGATTAGCATATAGCCATGTCTGAACTGGGGTGGCTGAGTGAACTAAAGAATGGTGATGGATTAAACCCAGATCAGTTGACTGGGGGTGAGTGTTTGATTTGTTCAAATGCTCCGTCCATCATCCTCTTTTGTATTGCTTTGTTCGCCCTAAGTGTGGCAGGGTATGCTCAGACGTGAGTCCCTTGTTCACTTGGCCACTGGATTCAAGATAGCCTGGCTGATGAGGATTATGAATCCGAAACCGGTCCCAGGATGCTTGTTTCCGGTCCAGGGAAGACATGGCTAGGCAGTTCGGGCTGGACTGTTCCCGTAAGTCACAGGGTCAGACTGATTAGCATATAGCCATGTCTGAACTGGGGTGGCTGAGTGAACTAAAGAATGGTGATGGATTAAACCCAGATCAGTTGACTGGGGGTGTGTGTTTGATTTGTTCAAATGCTCCGTCCATCATCCTCTTTTGTATCGCTTTGTTCGCCCTAAGAGTGGCAGGGTATGCTCAGACGTGAGTCCCTTGTTCACTTGGCCACTGGATTCAAGATAGCCTGGCTGATGAGGATTATGAATCCGAAACCGGTCCCAGGATGCTTGTTTCCGGTCCAGGGAAGACATGGCTAGGCAGTTCGGGCTGGACTGTTCCCGTAAGGCACAGGGTCAGACTGATTTGCATATAGCCATGTCTGAACTGGGGTGGCTGAGTGAACTAAAGAATGGTGATGGATTAAACCCAGATCAGTTGACTGGGGGTGTGTGTTTGATTTGTTCAAATGCTCCGTCCATCATCCTCTTTTGTATCGCTTTGTTTGCCCTAAGAGTGGCAGGGTATGCTCAGACGTGAGTCCCTTGTTCACTTGGCCACTGGATTCAAGATAGCCTGGCTGATGAGGATTATGAATCCGAAACCGGTCCCAGGATGCTTGTTTCCAGTCCAGGGAAGACATGGCTAGGCAGTTCGGGCTGGACTGTTCCCGTAAGGCACAGGGTCAGACTGATTTGCATATAGCCATGTCTGAACTGGGGTGGCTGAGTGAACTAAAGAATGGTGATGGATTAAACCCAGATCAGTTGACTGGGGGTGAGTGTTTGATTTGTTCAAATGCTCCGTCCATCATCCTCTTTTGTATTGCTTTGTTCGCCCTAAGTGTGGCAGGGTATGCTCAGACGTGAGTCCCTTGTTCACTTGGCCACTGGATTCAAGATAGCCTGGCTGATGAGGATTATGAATCTGAAACCGGTCCCAGGATGCTTGTTTCCGATCCAGGGAAGACATGGCTAGGCAGTTCGGGCTGGACTGTTCCCGTAAGGCACAGGGTCAGACTGATTTGCATATAGCCATGTCTGAACTGGGGTGGCTGAGTGAACTAAAGAATGGTGATGGATTAAACCCAGATCAGTTGACTGGGGGTGAGTGTTTGATTTGTTCAAATGCTCCGTCCATCATCCTCTTTTGTATCGCTTTGTTCGCCCTAAGTGTGGCAGGGTATGCTCAGACGTGTGTCCCTTGTTCACTTGGCCACTGGATTCAAGATAGCCTGGCTGATGAGGATTATGAATCCGAAACCGGTCCCAGGATGCTTGTTTCCGGTCTAGGGAAGACATGGCTAGGCAGTTCGGGCTGGACTGTTCCCGTAAGGCACAGGGTCAGACTGATTTGCATATAGCCATGTCTGAACTGGGGTGGCTGAGTGAACTAAAGAATGGTGATGGATTAAACCCAGATCAGTTGACTGGGGGTGTGTGTTTGATTTGTTCAAATGCTCCGTCCATCATCCTCTTTTGTATCGCTTTGTTTGCCCTAAGAGTGGCAGGGTATGCTCAGACGTGAGTCCCTTGTTCACTTGGCCACTGGATTCAAGATAGCCTGGCTGATGAGGATTATGAATCCGAAACCGGTCCCAGGATGCTTGTTTCCGGTCCAGGGAAGACATGGCTAGGCAGTTCGGGCTGGACTGTTCCCGTAAGGCACAGGGTCAGACTGATTTGCATATAGCCATGTCTGAACTGGGGTGGCTGAGTGAACTAAAGAATGGTGATGGATTAAACCCAGATCAGTTGACTGGGGGTGAGTGTTTGATTTGTTCAAATGCTCCGTCCATCATCCTCTTTTGTAAAGCTCTACTTCAAGCCCTTGGAGATCTTCTCCAAGCGGGGACACAGCAAACAGCAAAGTCCTTTTCCCTTTCCTTAGCAGAAAGTAGCCACTGCAGGCCAACCCCTAACAGCAAACATCACAGAGTCAGTATTCATCCTCAGTTACTCCAGCTCTTCTCCTTGGTAAAGTTTCCTCTTGATTTCCCAGAAGAAATCTAAAATTCTGGGGTCTGGGCCCCTCTTTTTATACAGTAAATCTCTTTGTTCTCTCCTGGCCCAAGGATCTGAGCCCAGTCCGAACCAGTTCTGGGGGGTACTTTGTTAGTGCATAACACCCTCCATTGTCAGTGTGAGCCTGGGCTCCAGACACACCACGGGGGGGCAGAGCCATCATTGACTCATCCAGACTCTCTGGAGCCAATGCTCATCCCCAGCCCTTGTCACTTTAAAGCCAGAGAGTCAATACACATCATAGCAGAGGCACACTGGATGGCGAAGCAAGAAAAAACCTACTTTCTAAAAGTGGTATTTTCAAACATAGAATGTAAAAATCCCCCTCTCTAAAAGATACATTTTAACATTCTGAGTTCAGGCATACTAAACTTCATTTTCCTACTATGTTCCCAGGGGTAGAATGAGACTCCTCATTCTATACTATGGGAACAGATAGCCGTGCAATATTGTAAAACGGAATTGGCAGTTTTTTACTATCGGGAAACGCCACACACACCAGGGCATGTCCTACTTTTCACATACACTGCACCCTGCCCACAGGGGTACCTTTGGCCTACCTTATGGTTGACTAACATGTGAGAAAAGGGAAGGTTAGGACCTGGCAAGTAGGTGTACTTGCCAAGTCCACATGGCTGTACTAAACTGCACACAGGCACTGCAATGGCATGCCTGAGTTATATTTACAGGATGCTTATGTGGGTGGCACAATCAATGCTGCAAGACAACTAGCAGCATTTGATTTACAGGCCTGGGCACACACAGTGCACTGTACTAGGGACTGACTAGAAAATCAAATCAGCCAATTATGGAAACACCAATCCATACATACAAATTACAGTGAGAACATATGCACTTTAGCACTGATCAGCAGTGGTAAAGTGGCCAGAGTCATACAATAAACACAAACAGGTCAGAAACAGAAGGCCACAGAGGAAAAGATCTGTGAAAAACCCGCTGTGAAAGCCAGGTCTAACAACCCTCATCCTGTCCAGATTCTGAAGAAACAATTCATTGCCTTCTCAGGTCCTTACTCAGAGCCTCCTCCTCAGCAACTCAGTGTACCATTGTGCTGATCAGACATTCTGTTGAAGCTTTGCTCCTCTTTGGTAAAATGGAAAGTGGAGTATAGTGGGAGCTGCTTCATCACCTCTTCGGCTAGCAATTGATTTAGGGGGGTGATTTTTTCCTGACAGTTCTTTAACCCTGCCAGCAGGAAATTAATATTGTCCACTAAAGAGCAATACAATGGAACTGGGCTACCCGAGCCTCGATTGCAGTCTGCCACCTAAGAAATATTATACACTCTCCATGTTGGAGACCTTCTTAATACTATTCCACTCTTCTTTCCCGCTTCTCTGTAGGCAGGTGGCAGTGGAATCACAAGATTTTTACTTGGTCAAACAACAAAACTGCATTATTATGGGGGAGGCCAGCAATGGCTGTCAAGGTACCCTACCTTACTTTTGGAAAGTTCTAATGCTTTCTCAGGTGAAAACATAAAGTTTTCTGTAATCCCCTCGCCCACCAGGGTTACCCCTTGGTGGCATGCTTCGTCATAGAGTCCTTCCCTTTCTGCTGCGGAATGGGGTGTGCTGCGACCAGACGAACTATGCGCGAACATTATTTTTGACTATGAGAGGCAGATTGATCTGCGAGGGAGCAGTGAAGGAAGGGATGTTATTTAAAAATACTTGGCTAGTGGGTAATGACTGCTTTATTCTGACCCCTAGTCTGTATGGTTAAATACAGGGAAAGAAATTGGACTCATGGAATTAATGTTGCAAATTCCTAATGGTCAACATGCTTCTAGCTTACCCCTCTCAGCTATTCTTCAGGACCTATCGTGGTCGGTGTCTGATACCTAGTTCCACTCCCGCTGTATACTAATCACAACATTCAACACTACATACTTTGTAGGTACTTTTTGAAGTCGGTGCATATATACTTGATACCACCTGAATTTGTATTCTTATTGATTATTTTGGGTATAATGCCATCGCTTTATGATTTCCCCGGCGGGAAGTTTGGTCTGTAGTTACACTCTCATCAAGACTGCACTTTGCTTCTCAGACCTATTTGTCTGCTGCTCGGGAAGATCCAAATCCTAATCCCTTACCATAAATACATGTTCAGAGAAGAATGTGACCTTGTTGCAACTAAGTTGGTAGTAATGGTTCCCAATAAATGAGAAAGAACTGCGCAATCAAGTAATCTAACAAATGTATCACTTTGTACTGGAATGGAGTGTGAACAAATTTTTGTTTTACATAATAGTTTTTTTGGGGGTGCTGGCTTGGCTCAAATGCATCTACTACCAACAAATGCTAGTCACACAAGAGAAAAACAAATGTGTATGCAAACCTACAACCATAGAGCACTAATGAGCACACCCTTTGATATTAACAAACAACTAGGGAACTAGATAAGTAAAATGATTCCTTATGTCCAATGTCACTTACACAATTCTTCCGCAAATAATCTCAGTCGAAGCGGTCAATCAGCATACAGAGTCCACAGAAAGCAAAGTTTCTTCAATTTGGCAAATTTATTCTTATATTCCACACATTCAGCATGAAATCTGCCAATGTGCCAACAGGTGTTTCGTCTACCAGTAAATTTTTTCAAGGCTGAAACAATAGATATTTAAGACACTGTTGGTTTTTTCATGCTTTTTTTAAAGCATTTTTTTATTGATAACACAAGCAGTAATAATAAAAAAATGATTTACAAACAGTAATACATTTGATCCGTAAGCAAACCAAAACAATTTCATATGGCAGCTAAAAAGACAAACAAAAAGAAAGCCAAACCCCCAATCAGTTCAATTCGTATCAGAGCTGGGAAAAAGGCATCCCCAGATTCTGTCTATTTTCTTAAGTGCTCTATCACCCCTTTTCTTAGCTAAAGATAATTCCATATCATGTATCTCTTTCACCAGAAACCACCATTCGTTTACATGAGGTTGTTGGTCCAAAATCTATGCTCTTGCAATAATCAATCTTGCACATGATAACAAAATAAAAACAAGATCCCTAAATGAAGCAGTAGTTGGCTGTATACCTAGAAGAATCATTTTGGGTAATAGTGGTGTATAGATTAACTGTTTCTGTTTCAAAATGTTTTCTAAACTATCCCAAAATAAAAGCAAGGCAGGGCATGAGAGAATCATATGTTCTAGGTCAGCAGCCTGTAAATGACACTTCGGGCATTTCGTGCGATCATTAAGAGCATTATTAGAAGACCACTTGCAGATTTGTAGCGGTGTATACTATAATTGGCATACGGTCTTATAGGCTTGGAGTTTTAAGCTGGATGAGTGAACAAGAGTATCAATATTGTTTAAAAATGAAGAAATGTTGTTCGAGGAAATACCAGTCGTAAATTTTAAGGCCCATTTCTGCGCCAGTTTAGGGCAGTCATCTATTTTAAATTGACTGAAGCATTTATACCCTAGGCTTATCATTGCTTTATTTCGCCCCCCCTCCCCCATACATACAAATCCAAAAATCTGAATCTGAAATCTCTTTAAGTTTTAGTTTCCCTATAAGAAAATCACAGATTTGTATGTATTTGAAGTGCGCGTACTTGGGTAGTTTATAAAGTAGCCTAAGTGTTTCAAACTCTAACAATCCTGATAAACCTTATAGATCGCCCAATTTCGTTATACCTAAATGAGCCCAAATCCTCCACCCTGAATCACTAAAAATGCCAGGTAAACCCGGGTTATTCCAAAGAGTTAAGTTAGGGTGGAAAATCGAGGTTTTATTCAGAGCCAGTATTGTATTCCATATATGAATAGTGCCTTTAGCGGTCTTAAACCTGACTCTTTTAAAATAGTTTGGGTCAATAGTTCTAGCAAGGAATTGTAAGGAATCGGATCCAAGCATAAATTGGTGAAAATAATACGGGTTGTTGGAGTTAAAGAGACTCTGTAAATGCCCCAAAAAGGAGGCGAGAAAATTAGTTCTAAAATCTGGAAAATTAAGACCGCCCTTACTGAACGGTAACTTTAAAGTAGAGAGTGCTCTACGGTTTTTTTTGTAGCCCCATATAAAACATCCTAGAATACCATCAAGTTTTCTAAAAAAATTATTTATTCATTTTCAAAGGGATACACCTAAAAAAATACAAACATTTTGGCAGAATGTTCATTTTAATAAGGTTTATTCGTCCAATGACATTTAGGGGAACCTTATGCCATTTTTTAAGAAGAACATTAGTATCCTTTAATAGAGCATCGTAATTCAATGCCATAATGTCCCTGATATTAGATGTAATTTTAATGCCTAAATAGGTAGCTGTGTGGCATATGCCCGAGACAGGGGTCCGTGGTTTATGATTAACTATAATTTGTGTCTTACTCAGGTTTAATTTATAGCCCGAGACAGCACCAAAAACGTCAGCTTCTTTAATGATTCCTACCATGGCTTCTGTCACATCGGTTGTACATATCGCCAAATCGTCAGCAAATGCTGTAATTTTAAGTGAGTTAGCACCGATATTGAATGATTTTATACGTTCCTGAGATTGTATAGCATTGATAAAGGGCTCCATAGCAAGAGCAAATAGGAGTGGTGATAGCGGGCACCCCTGACGAGTGCCTCTTGAAATTGGGAACCTAGGAGATAACAAATTGTCATATCCTATTATAGCATTTGGGCAGTCATAAAGTGCTTGTATTCTCATTAAAAACTGTGTTTTAAAACCAATTTCTCTAAGAGTAGCCCAAAGATATTCCCACCCAACTCGGTCAAATGCTTTTTCAGCATCGAGTAGTACCATACAGAGTGGGGAGGAATTAGTTGCTGCAACATCGAACGCTGTGATGCCCATATTAACATGCAAAATTGTGTCTCTGCCTACAACAAAACCGTGTTGGTGTTGGCTGACTAGCTTGGGGATGAGAGGAGACAGTCTTGTGGCAATTAATTTAGCATATGCTTTAGCAGCAGCATTAATCAGAGAAATGGGCCGGCAGGACCCACACTCTACAGATACTTTGTTCTTTTTTAGGAAAAAAATAATTTTTGCAGTTCTCCAAGAAGTCGGAGCCCTACCAGTCTCCCCTATCTGATTAATAACGGAACAGAGTAGAGGAAGAAGTTCCTCACTATAACTTTTATATATTTCGATTGGGAGCGCGTCGTCTCCAGCGGCTTTCCCAGAGGGAAGAGAAATAACAGCTAATTTTAATTCTGCAAGGCTAAAGTCTTTTTCCAATTCTTCCATTGCTTCTGCATCTCTTTCTAATAACCAGTTACTTCTAATGTATCTTTGCACAGATTCAATCGGGGGAAAGTGCTCGGGAGTATATAGTTTTGTATAGTACTTAACAAATTGTTGTAAAACCTGCTCGGGTTGGTGTAATTAGTTCCATCGGCCCCTCTTATGCTCTTAATTAAGGAACTAGCTCTACCTTCTGCAACATTATAGGCGAGAATTGTACCTATTCTATCACCGCTCTCATATTGTGATAGCTTGTATTTATGGAGCTTAGTACTAACTCTATCTCAAAGAATTTTTTTTGTCTCACAGCGTAAGGTAATTAATTTAAGTTCCAGCTTTGCTTTGTTTAAGTTAATTGTTACCCCTGCACCCTCCTGCCTTATCATTTCTGCCAGATGTTCTTCTAAAGCCCAGATATTTGATGTAATACCCAAACTCTTCTCTTTTCGATTAGCATTCTGCTGAATGATAAACTGCTGGGAGAACCCTCTAATACGTGCTTTGCAAGCGTACCACACATAAATAGGTTGGGTTGAGTCGATATTAAACTCCAGAAATTCTTTAATATGTTCTTTCAACTGATTAATAAATAAGGGGTCGGATAGTAAATGTCTGGGGAATGAAAATAACCTGGGTTCCTGTTTTTTAGATATAATATTGAAACATAAAAGAATAGGATTGTGGTCCGAAGTTACTCTAGGACAGATCTCCATTTTACAGCCTTCCAGTATATTATCCGCGGCCCAAGCCATATCGATGCGGGAGTACATTTTATGTGGTATTGAATAATAAGTATATCCTGCCAGTGTAGGGTGGAGATTCCTCCAAACGTCTTTTAAATTATGTATACGTGCAAGTTCTAAGATGGTGGCTCTTGTTTTACGCACACGTGAGGGGATGCCCTTCGTAGTATCTTTTACATAATTAATAGCACAATTGAAATCACCCATTAATATTAGCTCCCCCTCCCAATCTAATAATTCAATAATAAGTCGGTCAAAAACTGCCGCATGATCATAATTCGATCCATACACTGCGCACAAGACATATTTGCAATTTGATAGCTTTAATTGTGCAATTGCCCACCTTCCGGCTTTATCAGAAGCCACTCTGAGAACTTCTACCTAAAATAGTTTTTTCTTTAGTATAGCTACTCCCCGGATTAAGGCATTTAAAGATGTACATGTTATTAGTTCAAACCCCCCTTGTTCTAGCATTTTTCTATCTTGATAGCGAATATGGGTTTCATTTAACAGTGCAAAATGAGGGTTGTACATTTTGAGCTCTTCGAAAACTAATTGCCTTTTACTTTTATTGTTAATCCTGAAACATTCCAGGCTAAGCAGTTAACTTGGTACATATCTTAATTCAAATATGTTCTGAATAGCTACCTTATTCAGGAAAAAAATAGAGCATTTTTTGCTCAATCTGTACCTTATATCTTCTTTGCTTGTGTCACCTGTCCCCCCCCTATAGACCCCCCTCCCCTCCCCTCCATCAATCAATAAATCACATAATTTGTATAGCGCACTGCTCACCCAGAGGGGTCTCAAAGCATCACTGCTCGAAAAGCTAGGTATTGAGTTGGCTTCCTGAAGGAGAGATGGTTCTGGGTCATCCGTAGGTGGATGGGGAGGGAGTTCCATGTCTTGGCCGCCAGGTAGGAGAAGGATCTTCATCCGGCGGTGGCTCTGCGGATGCGTGGTACAGCGGCGAGGGCAAGGGTGGTCCATCGTAGCTAGCGGGTGGGCGTGTAGAAAGTCAGGTGGTTGTTGAGGTACTTGGGGCCCAGGTCGTGGAGAGCCTTGTGTGCGTGGGTGAGGAGTCTGAACGTGATCCTCTTGCTGACGGGGAGCCAGTGCAGGTCTCTCAGGTGGACGGAGATGTGGTTGTGTTGGGGGATGTCCAGGATGAGTTGTGCGGAGGCGTTCTGTATGCGCTGGCGTCTTTTCTGTAGTTTGGCTGTGGTTCCCGCGTAGAGGGTGTTCCCGTAGTCCAGTCGGCTGGTGACGAGTGCCTTGGTGACCGTCTTCCTGGTTTCGGTGGGGATCCATCGGAAGATCTTGCGGAGAATGCACAGGGTGTTGAAGCACAATGATGAAACGGCGTTGACTTGTCTGGTCATCGAGAGGGAGGAGCCTAGGATAAAGCCTAGGTTGCGTGCGTGGTCCATTGGCTTGGGAGTGGTGCCCAGGGTAGGGGGCCACCAGGAGTCGTCCCAGGCAGAGGGCGATGATCCCAGGATGAGGACTTCCGTCTTGTCTGAGTTCAGTTTCAGGCGGCTGTTCTTCATCCACTCGGCGACGTCCTTCATCCCTTCGTGAAGGCTGGCTCTGGCGGTGGCGGGGTCGTTGGTGAGGGAGAGGATCAGCTGGGTGTTGTCGGCGTAGGAGATGATGTTGAGGTTGTGTTAGCGTGCGATGGCTGCGAGAGGGCTCATGTAGACGTTGAAGAGGGTTGGGCTGAGTGATGATCCTTGTGGTACGCCGCAGATGACTTCGGTGGCCTCGGATCTGAACGGGGGGAGGCGGACTCTCTGGGTTCATCCAGCGAGGAACGAGATGATCCACTCCAGTGCCTTCTCTTGGATTCCGATGTTGCTGAGGCACTGTGCTAGGGTGCGGTGGCAGACAGTGTCAAACGCTGCAGAGAGGTCCAGGAGGATGAGGGCCGCTGTTTTCCCATTGTCGAGCAGGGATCTGATGTCATCGGTGGCTGCGATCAGGGCGGTCTCGGTACTGTGGTTGGCTCGGAAACCAGACTGCGAGGGGTCGAGGGATCCGTTCGTCTTGAGGAAGGTGGTGAGCTGTCTGTTGACAGTCTTCTCAATGACTTTGGCAGGAAAAGGGAGGAGCGAGATCGGGCGGAAGTTCTTGAGGTCGGTGGGGTCCGCTGTCGGTTTCTTCAGGAGGGCGCTGAGCTCGGCATGCTTCCAGCTCTCGGGGAAGGTGGCGGCGTTGAAGGAGGTGTTGATGATGTCCCGGAGTTGAGGTGCGATGATGGAGTCGGCCTTGTTGAAGACGTGGTGGGGGCAGGGGTCGGTTGGGGATCCGGAATGGATGGTGTTCATCGGGGGGTGGTGCCTTCGGTGCTTACCGGGGTCCAGGCACGGAGGTGGTGGTGGGGGGCGCTGGTTCGGTAGTTGGGTGCGTGGTGGGTGCACCGAAGCTGTTGTGTATGTCGGGGATCTTGCGGTGGAAGAAGGAGGCGAGTGAGTCGCAGAGGTCTTGCGAGGGGGTGATGTCGTTGTTTCCGGCGCTGGGGTTGGAGAACTCTTTGACGATGCTGAAGAGTTCCTTGCTGTTGTGGGTGTTGTTGTCCAGTCGTTCTTTGAGTGTTTGCGGGTGGCGTTCTTGAGGGCAGTCATGTTTTCTGAGGTCTGATCGTGGCGCCATGCTTTCTCGAGGGTGCGGCAGTTCTTCTTGGAGTTTTTGAGTTCGTCGGCGAACCAAGAGGCTTTCTTGCTACTGGGTCTGCTGGGAGGGTTCTTCAGTGGTGTGAGGTCATCTGCGCAGTTGGTGAGCTACTGTATGAAGATGCGGGCTGCTTCGTTGGGGTCCGTTGTGCTGGTGGGAGGGTTCTGGCTGAGGCACGTGGTGAGCTAGTCGGCGGTGATCTTGCTCCAGCTCCTTCGGGGGGCCTGTTGCAGGTGGTGGTGGGTCGTGGTTCTTCTGAAGCTGAAGTGGACACAGCTGTGATCAGTCCAGTGTAGTCCAGTGGAGTGGCTGAAGGAGATGTGCTTGCTGGAGGAGTAGACGGGGTCAAGCGTGTGGCCGGCGTAGTGGGTGGGGGTGTTTACCAGTTGCATGAGTCCGAGGTTGGCGAGGTTGTCCAGGAGGGTGGTGGTGTTGCTTTCGTTGTTGCTCTCCAGGTGGAAGTTTAGGTCCCCTAGGAGGATGTAGTCAGCGGAGGGGAGGGCGTGCGGGCTGATGAAGTCTGCGATGTCTTCGCTGAATTGTGTCCGTGGTCCCGGGGGTCTGTAGATGAGAATGCCTCTGAGGGTGGTCTTGGGGTCGGTGTGTATCTGGAAGTGGAGATGTTCGGCGGCGGTGAAGGTGTCGTCGGAGTTGGTCGTGATGCGGATGGTGTTCCTGTGGACGATGGCGATGCCTCCTCCGGTCTGGTTGGCGCAATCCCTCCGGGTGATCTTGTAGCCTTCCAGGATGGCTATGGTGATGTCGGGGGCTGAGGAGGCGTTCATCCATCTTTCTGTGAGGAAGGCGACGTCTGGTGATGTTGTGTCGAGCAGGTTCCAGAGTTCGATGGCGTGCCTGTGGACGGAGCGGGTGTTGAGCGGGATGCACTTGAGGTGGTTGTTGCTGGTGTCTGGCTTGGCGGGTGCGGTGCAGGTCCGGAGGCAGGTGAACTTGCAGGCTTGGCAGGTGAAGGGTCCGTGGGTGCGTTTCGGGGTGGCTCGGTAGCAGGCAGGGTTCCTGTTGGGTTTGAGTGCGTTGAGGGTGGCGGCGTTATAAGTTCGTCGTGTGGGCTGGCATCTTTGGGGGCCAAGGGTCCTGGCGCTGGGCGCAGTCCAGGCGCGGATGGGCACAGACGGGCTTGCCTTTGCCTTCGGAGCACAATCGGCGCTCCCGCTGCGCGTGCGTGCGGGCTCCATTTAAGGCCAAGCACGAGCAGGGACGGACCTGAGGTGCGGGGGCAGAGGTGCGCCTACAGCTGGTGGGCCGTGCGGCGTGGGGGTATCCTGAGGCCAGGTCACACTTACCTACGCCGCGCGGGATCCATTTAAGGCCAAGTGGGAGGGAGGACCATGTTTCTTCCCCCGACCCTATCCTCCTCCCCCTAGAACCCCCCCTCGCAAGAGTACCTACAAGGAAGCCTCCCCCTCTCAGCAGCTGCCGATGTAAAGGCAGCCCTCCAGCGAGGTCTCCACAAGAACCCCCCCCTCCGTATTTAAACTCATACATCAAACCTCAAAAAAGGTGCCCTGTTGATCAGAAATCCCTGCAAAGACATTGGGGCTAGGCCGGGCCTATTCCCTTGCATCCATCTTCCAACCTTCCTACTGCTGGAATGTCTGCTTCAGGTATGATCCCCGAATTAACTATTGTGGATAAGCCGGGGGGGCTGCCGTTAAAAGGTACTCTTGACAATTACTTCACCAAGGTCCTCATTGATTTAGAAAAGGAGACCACGCTATCAGAGCGAAGGGCGGAGCGCCGTCGCTCAGTAGAAAGTCTGAAAAACAAAACTATAATAGATCCTACGCTGAATGCCCCTTTTCCTAATGGGGGGGAATCCCAGCAGGACTGAAGATCTAACTCTGCAAGAGAGTGTCCCATTTTTGCTACAAGACTGTACCCCTACACCGTGTGCCTCTACTGGACAGACCTTGAGTCCTACTCCACTTTCTAGTCCTATCAGTTTAACAAGGGATTCAGTTAGTACGAATCGCACTTCTGACAAATTTAAATTTAAACGTAGTAAGAATAAAAGGCCAATTTTGCCTAAGGTACAAGGCCCACCACCCTGCAAAAGAAGACGCAAGGGGGGGCAATGCAAATACCTAAGATTTGTCACTCAGATTTTGGCAAGTCTCTCAAGCCCGGTATCACAGCCGAACAGACTTTAGCACCTGCAGAAGACAAATTGTTAAATCTGACAGTCGATTCAACATCCCTGCACACTGGAATGGACATCGGCATTAGTCTACCCGCCGATGCACCTGTAGAATCTACATTAAAATCAGCACATACTAGTGTCTCATTAGATAGCATGGAACACTTAATTAGATCCTTCATTTTACCTATCATTGAAAGGTTAAAAAATGTGGAGAAACATCTTGAGGTTATGGAGTTGGGTGTTGGGAGGAAGGATAACTTACCTGAGGTCCTGGTGAGGGAGGCTGTGCCGCCCTTGACCTCGATCCCGGTCATACCAGCTATGTCCACTGCCCCTAAAGTCTCATCCCAACCCATTATAGTTACATCAAAATCCCCCAAAATGGCAGGTTCCATCCAACAAAAGCTATCTCCCCCTAAGCAGGCAAAAAAAATCAGTCGTAATTCCCGCGAGTAACATCATGAGGGATCAGGAAAAGGTACCTGCAGGGAAATTACGTGAGGTGAGGAGAGGCATCAGACACACAGGGGTTCCAACGAATAGGGTTCCATTAGCAGAACTCCCCCCGGAAGCTGTGCCTTATGTGGTTGTCTTAACAGGGGTTCCTGTATTGGCTGATAATAAGAGGGAAGGGTTTGCCCAGCTGAAGAATAAAATTATGCATTGGTTTAGAGTATACAGACCTATGGCAAGTAACATCAATGGCGAAATAGTACATGTTCGCCGACTTCCTTGGCTGGGTAGTAGAAGTAAGGACATTGAGGGAGATGTAGTCGTAGTCAACTTTAGAGATTCGTGTGCGGTCAATTATATATTAAACTGGCCTGCAGGGAATGGTAATAACAGCATTATCCCCCGCCCTCTGACCTATTTCTATCCCAGAT
Source organism: Lissotriton helveticus (assembly GCF_964261635.1). Lineage (NCBI taxonomy): Eukaryota > Metazoa > Chordata > Amphibia > Caudata > Salamandridae > Lissotriton > Lissotriton helveticus. The sequence goes on along the minus strand of NC_136063.1, from coordinate 1,746,224,545 downwards.
CCTTAGTGTTCGCCCCAAAATACACAAGTGGACAATCACATACCCATACATATTTTCCAACCCCATTCAACACTGGGCATTTGTTGCATGCACAATACCAAATGCCTGCTGCTGATCCCTACGGGTGGAATACTGTACCCCCCAGAGTCAATACAAACTTTAACAGAAACATGGACCATCTGAGCCCTTTCACACCCCTGGAGACACTTAATAGGTTCGATGTGTTTACTGGTATGGATGATTGCGACTGAAGTTTACAGTCAAGGTGGGGTATGGGTGGACAATCCCATACCACTAGTCCAGAAGGTGCAGCCCATGGGGTTTTAGAAGAAATCACTCCGTATCCAATGTTTCATCAGCTTCCGGGGGAGAAAAATGTGGAAGGGGAAGGAGAGGGCTCCAAAATTCCACAAGAAGGATGTTTAAAGTTGATCTCATGGAATATAGCCGGGTTAAAAAATAAGCTACTAACCCCAGAGTGGGCGGCCTTTATGGCAACACATAACATATGCCTTATGCAAGAGACCTGGGCACTGGAAGAGAGCAGTAGCTCATCTTTCGCAACATTTGACATCCTGGCCGTGTCTACAGGCAGAGGCCGCCCATCGGGTGTGTTGTCAATTTGGATAGGTACCCACTTGGGTATCCAGGCGACCCAAATACAAACAAACTCATTGGATATACAGTTTGTCTTATTAAAACACGCAAGCAAACCCAAAGTAGCAATAATAAATATCTACTCCAGACCATCCAGAAATGGACAAGAGTCGGAAACAATTAAAGCCCTGAATTCTTTTATCCAGAGGCTAGACTCCTCTATTTCAATAATTCTTGGGGGAGACTTTAATTGTCAATTCAAACCACTGGGAAGTCTGGAGCTGGGTGAGCAAGATGAGGTTGACGCACTTTGGCATATTCCCGAGCCCAATATTACCCCGGTTAGGGCATGGACTCCTTTAGCTCTCCAGATAAAATCCCTCTCCCTCGAAACATCTTTGCGGGCATGTAATGGGAGATTGGATCCTGATTCCCCAGCTATAGTTACGTTTAACCGAGTAGGGCAAACATCCATCATTGACTACCTTATGGTAGACGCCAAAAATTGGGATAAGCTAAAAGAATTTAGGGTCGAACAAAGACACGATAGCGACCATAATGCCCTGGTTTTAACTAATCCTGTACCCGAACCCGCGGCGTTGATGCCTCCCCTCTTGTTGGCTAACAATAGAAGAAGGGTTAAATGGCCCCACCTAGTAAATTCACCATCCAGGCTAGCAAAAATTTACCAACTTGCAATCCCACTTATCACCCAGATGGGTGATCTATCCTGTAAGCATCAGGTAGTGGAGACACATAGGCAGTTAGTTACGGTATTGGGGGACGTGTTCTACCCTGTAAAAGGAATTAAAAGGCGAGCCCCGAAATCTCACCCTTGGTTTAATGATGCATGCAAAAAACTAAAAAAGGAGCTACTTGCGGCAATCAAATCGAATGACAGAGTGAACATTAGGGCAACCAGACTGCTATATAAAAAGGAGCTCGCTAGGGGCAAGAGGGAGTGGGAAGAAGCCAAGTGGGAAGATCTAAGAGGGGCCCTACAAGCAAAAGACGCCAAATTATTCTGGGCAATAGTAAACTCTGGTGTAAAAGAGGGAGGGGAGCCTCTTCAACCAAACATTGCTCCGTCAGTCTGGGAGGCGCACTTTGCTGCGCTTTACACCAGCCATGAGACTGATACTAGTGAACACCTAAATGGGGCAGAGATATCGGTGGTAGATGATGCCCTCCGGATGTCCCGAGCCCCATAACCCCCGCACGAGTATCGACTGCGGGGGGCCTCGGACTTGGGTTGTCCGTTAGGCCATCGGGACGCCAGAGCAAGGGAGGGCCCTGGAAAACACCGAGAGTATCTCAGTCAAAGAGGTGGAATCGGTGATCATCAGGCAACTACCTAACAAAGCCCCAGGCCTCGACAGACTACCAGGAGACCTTTTCCGCTCCCAGCCAAAAATCTGGGCCCCGTACTTGGCTGCTCTATTCAATGCTGTCCTTTGGGGAGCCAAGTAACCGGACACCTGGGCAGGAGCCGAGATTGTGCCAATCTTCAAGAAGGGCTGCCCCTTAGTGCCATCAAATTATCGGCCGATTAGTCTCCTGTATACTTCACAGAAGCTAATGGGCCGAGTCCTTTTGGACAGATTGTTGGGGTGGATGGAGGAGCAAAAAATATTGACTACCCTACAGGCCGGCTTCAGGGCTGGAATTTCGACCCTGGACCAAATTTTTAGGTTGCAGGTCCTTTTTTGGAAGACAGCAAGTGTAGAGGGTGGCAGCCTCTACCTTGTTTTCGTAGACCTGCGGGCTGCTTTCGACCTTGTCCCCAGGGAAAGCCTATGGAGGGTACTGAAAGATCTAGACCTCCCGCCCTATCTGCTAGACGTCATGATGCGCTTCCATGCAGGGAATTAAGCCAAGGTGAGATGTGGGAAGAAAGGGGAATTATCAGCCCGCTTCCCTGTGACTAGAGGCGTACGCCAGGGCTGCGCCCTGGCTCCCACGCTCTTTAGTCTTTATATAAATGGCCTGGTGGGTGAACTGGATAGGGTCAGAGATAGTGATGCTCCTTGGTTGGCCACTGGCCAGGTACCTGTTCTGATGTTCGCAGACGACACTCTGTTGTTGTCTCGAACATCATCAGGTATCCAGAGGGTCCTGGATGGTTTTGTATCCTTTTGCGATCGGAGGGGATTGGAGATAAACTTAGCAAAGACGAAGTTTATGATTTTCCATCCCCCAAAGCGAACTCGCTCTAACCCGGTATTAAACGGCGTCCCGCTCGAAATGGTGAGAACCTTTATATACTTGGGGGTTACCCTGACTGAAGGTTTTTTTCATACATAAAGGTTGTCTTTAAAAAGCGGAAAAACTCAATCTGGTTGTTGCAAATGTGACAATATGGATCTTTAAGGAGTATGCAAACAAAGAGAGCATGTAACGGCCAATTATAAACTTGAAGACTGGGGGCCATTCAGCATCATACATAATTAGTGTGATTGTATTACTGGTATTTTAAAATACTTGGGAAGGATCTAGCAATGGATGCACATGGTGGTGCCAATCACTTGAGGGAGGCACTCAATCACAGAAAACAAGGCATATTTAAGAAAGAACTACAACAATGTGTTTAGCAAATTTACTGTGGATTTAGCAGCACATGACTGATTACTTACAATGAGCAGAGGGGAAACTACCTATTTCTGAGTTGTGCTGTTTTCAGCTGAAGTATTAACTCGGAGAAATATGGGTTCAGATTTACTCTCCCTAATACAATGGACCACTGTGAGAAAATTTGAAGCACTGTGTTGTGTGAAGGTTAAAAAACTAGTGCAGCACCAGATTTATGAAGTGTTGTCCTGTTTTGTGTGATGTTCTTCCTTGAGTTATAGTGCTCAGGTGGGTGATGCTAGATTTTATCTAGCCTAAAATTTTGACTTGAAGTACACAATTCAGCACAAATTCATAAATGGAGATCCCGGCACAGGGTCAGATATGCAGGAGTTTTTTTCTTTTGGGTAAAGCAAACAGTACTATTAGCTAGGGAAATACCAGTTGCCCCCTTGAAAGCACCAGGTTACACTGGGACTTTTGATTTGAGGGCCAAAGCCGGATCATGTTTCCTCAACAAATATTGCTTTGCTTCAAAACCTTTGGCTTTTGCTCTGACATGTCCAAGACACATCCACACTTGCATGCTGGCAGAAAATGCTCTTTTGCATTGTTACCCCACACTTTTTGTACAATTTTATTGCTGGTGTGTGGACCCTGAACTATGGGTCACTGATGTCCAGCACCCAGTGCACATGCTCTGTCCCCTAAAATATGTGTACAATTGGGTAATCTCTGACTGGCATATTTAACTTACTTGTGAGTCCTATGATATAATACTCAGTGCACCCAGGGCCTGTAAGTTAAATATCATTAGCACACTTCAGCACCTATTGTTCCACCTCTAGAGTGACAAGGCAAAGCATGTCTTCAGACATTTCCCTGCAGCCTGAGTGTTCGGTTTAACACTCAAAATTCAACCTGGAAAACTAAACATATTGCCAGGCCTAAGATTTCCATCTTAATTTTAGTAAGTCACCCCTAAGGTAGTCCTTGTATGGTATTAAAAAAGATGCATGATATTTATAAAGTAGAGCATGTGTTTTTAAGTTTTACATGTTCTTGTTATTGTAATATCTCCAAAGTTGTTTTCACTGTTTCAAAGCTGACACTCCAATAAAAAAGCACTGGTTACATTATAATTTATATTTATATTTTTGAAATGCCACTTTTTGATAGTTTGTATTTTGATGGCATTTGCTTGCCTAAAGCCTCTAGTACCTTTTTCAGCTATCACCTGCCAGCCTGCTGTTAAGTGTCAATTGTGTCCAGTTAAGGGATCAAAAGTGCCTTTTGACCTCCTCTGACAGCATGCCCTGGGGGATGTGGCCACTGACAGCGCAAGCTTCAAAGACACATCTCCTGTCAGAGGTAGATGTAACCCACACATAGGCCTTCTCCTGCTATGTCTAATGGTACCGATCCGAATGGGGGACATCCTGTTCCAGAAATGGTTTGCAGGGGAAGTTCCTCACTTCCCTAGACACAGCTGAGGGGTGTGCCCAGAGCTCTGGCCAGGGGAAGAAATATTTTGCCATGTTGCATTTTGGCAGAGCAGGGCACCATGGGCTTATTTAGGGCCAAACACACAGGAAATTATGTCAAAGTGGATAGGTTTGCCCATGGTACCCCTAGATACTTTCTTCAGAACTCTGTTGGATCTGAGGAAGAAAAAAGAAGGACTGCACCTGCTGAATCCTTTGGTCTTGTAACCTGTGGCGCAAACCCCAGATCTGGTGTTGCTCCCAGTTGAAGCCAGGATAGAAGAGTGTATTTCAAGGGCTAGTTGACTTGCCTCCTGTTTAGCTACATAAATTCAAAATACTCCTAGAAGCCCACCTCCCTGAATAGCCCAGTTGACCATTTCCAACTGGACTTGCTCTGGACCCTGTTGATTGCTTCCCCTGAAGTGACTCCTGACCCCTAAGCAGCGTCTCTAACCACCTGGGGCCTTGGATAATTTTCAGAGTGCACTCCTCCTGCCCAACTGAGTGAACGTGGTAAAAAGTATCTGGCTGGTAAAGGACCTTCCTTACGCACAAATTTCACATTTCTCCCAAGCTGAGCTTTCCCACCAAACTTCATTGACTTCACCTTTAGTTCATCTGATAGCAATTCAGCATCTTGGAACCCATCTCAACCGCAGTCTGCTGACTTGCCCGGCTGAGGATTACCGGCTCACATTCCAGCGTCTAATTCAAAGGGGAAAGCTTTCCACCAAACTGAAACTGGCCCTTGTGTATTACTCATGATCTATCACGGTCAGCATTACTTTTGATTTTGACCCAGTATAGAGCATCCAGATACCCACGGTGATGCTTTGCACTTTTTGGCACTAGAAACATTAAACATTTTGAAAAATCATATAGCTGGTGCCCTGCATACGATTTTTTTTTGTGTGTGTCTAGTGCTAACAGATACCCCCCCATTTACACCCCTTGCACTTTTTGGCATTAGAAAGATTTGCTGGGTTTTTTATTCAGTTATGTTTTTTACTTTTCTTCTGTTTTGTTACTGTTACTTCTTGATACCTAACTGGACCTAGTAAAGAATAGTGCCATTATAATTTGAAGAGGAATACCAACTACTTCAACTAATATTCGAGTTTCTCACAGATGCATTACCACAGTGTTGGCACAAAAATGTTTGGCTGCTCAACTTTTACAAGCAAAATAACGTTTGCACATGTTGCTGTTTTGCAAGCACAAACGTTTACTAAATCTGGGCCTCTAATATAAATGTATGCACGTTAAGAAGTGCAATCATATAAAATCAGCGCTTTCTGGGTGTGTAAGTGTTCATTATATATTCCCTGGATGTGAAAAGGGCAGCACATGCTATAATATGCTGTGTTGAAAGATGTGTCTCTATTTGAGGTTGATAAAATCCCTGTTGATTTTGTACTAGAAAGACTACTTTTAAAATGCAGTGGAGGTTGTTTTCCCTGGCAATAGACAATAAGCAATAGACCAGTTGTGGCCGGGATGAATCGCGGGTGGGGGGTTAATTTAATAAAATTTGATTTAAAAAAACAACTTACCTTCACCTCTGGTCCTTGACTCCCAGACCACGGCGTCGCGTCTCCCGCTCTCTGCTCACAGGAAGCAGAAGCAATAAGCCTCCCTCTCTTCCCCTAAGCCAATCACAACAACGCACTGACAGCGTTGTGATTGGCTAGGACGCAGTCCTTACAGGCTTCTATGGGGAGGCCGTTTTCTTCATGCAGGCTGCACAGCCTACAGCAGTGGTTCCCAAACTTTTTTGACCTGCGGCTCCCTTGACCTATTGGCCATTGGCCGCGGCTCCCCATTATGTCACTTTTTTTTCGGGTGAGGGATGTGAGCCCGGACTCAGAAGTACTTTCATTTTTTTCCATGAAAATACTTGGGAAGAAGCCGATGAACATATTATAATTATATTTGTAACAAAATAAAAATGAAAGCAGTCGTTTATAATAAACTTTAAGTGTTAAGTGACTCTAAGTGCATAGAAACATTACTGCGTCTTCAGGTGCCTGTGTTAATCTCACTGGGCCTGTGTCCTGTGATCTTGTTGACTCTGTTAGTGCTTCTATTCACCTCCTTTTCCCTTCATCTGTTTTGGGGCATCTCTCTGTTTGTACGTATGTGTTGGTATTTTTGGAGCAGAGACCTAGCTGGAGCACAATGGAGCTCTGAAGTGTGGACATACCCTCGTGCCTAAGATTTTTTGATTCAGCTCAATGTCCCTGAACATGCTTAGGGTCCCATCACTCTTGTAAAGCCGACTAGATGCTCCGTTTTATCCCTAAAGATGCTTAGATGCACCACCATGGCCCATAAGAAAATGGTCAAAGGTACTCACTGTCTTTGATTTGAAATGGCTCGAATGCACGGCTACTCAGACTAGGATGTGCATCAAAGCACCTTCTGGGACAGAGTCCCTGAAGGTGCTCAAATGCACCCTTCTCCTTGTAGTCAGAGGTACCCTTCCTCTCTGTGTCACTACCAGCTGTGACAACCCCCCCCCCTGTGCACTACTTCTACATTTGGGATATCCCCTTCCTGTATGCTCCTTTCATATGCGAGTCCCTCTCTCCAATGGCTACTGGAAATGTGATGAAAACAACATATCACACATCAGGGCATAAATATGAAGCAGTTGGGTAATGCATAACACAGAAGAATTACCCAAAGCATAACCATATCTATATCACCATAAGTCCCCTGTATCTCAGAAATCACGAAGCCATGCTATAAACGTACAAGTAGCAGCAACCTGCACTCCAAATATATGGTGCTGTGCACAACACGAAGGTGACAGGGACATCTGCACTCCTACCACAGTGAATTTGGTAATTTGGCAACTTTGTTTCTCAATGACGCTGGGCCTCCGTCGAGAACTCTCTCTGGCATTGCTATCACTGCCAAGCAAATGCTCCCAAAGTAGGAGCTAACATGGGGGGATGGCTGACATGGCACAGAAGAGGGGAGAACTCACTAGGTCCATCTCAAGTTAAGTTTCAGAGACGGCAGTGGCTCCCAAACACATGGCTCAGCTGTAGCCTCTCTGACACTTTAATCTGGACCGCCGCAGCTAGGGGGCCTGGGGAGAACACAGGGGGCCTCAGGCCTGGAAGTGCAGGGGAGGTTTCAGACTGTGGTGCACTTCTCTGGGGCAGAAAGTATCCGGCATTCAAGAGCACTGTGGCTCGCACATGATAATTTGCGAGGCGGGTCCTGGGGGCACTAGTCAGAGCTCCTCATGGTAAAGCACTTCAATAGTGAATGCGGGCCCATCCATGCTTGCCGATCACCACTGATAACTGCTGATAGTCATTGATGTTTTTCTCTCTGGCCACTCCTCACAGGGGAACAATGCTGCACTCCCTGCGAGTTCAGCCGACGTTTGGAAGTTCAACTCTCCACATGTTTTCTTTCAACAGTGAGCAGCGCTCACCAAACGCTATATATGAGGAAATCAGTAGTGCTTACCCCGGTGGTTCCCAAACTGTGTCAGAGAGACTCTCTCTCCCTGTGTGCTCCTGCCTTCTGTGAGGTCCTTCCCAATAATTTATTTATTTAATGCGATTTTCTTTAGCGCAAACATTACCCGAAGGTGTCAGAGCGCTTTACAAAAGAACCAGTTGCAAAACATAAGGATTTAGGATTGCATGAGTTACATAAATTATACAAACAGGAAACAAAATTGCAAATGTACAAGTTGTAAAGTCACACAGGGAAGAGATATAAATATATATATATATTTTGTAGTGCATATAACTTGCATCCGTGATAATAATTCAAATGTGTAAAAATACACACTGTCATCCACACATGACATTTTACTTTCCCTGCCATAGGTGCACTTATTCTATATAAGACAACATGGTAACACCACTAGACCTCAGGGAGAAAAGTGCCCAAATCATGTGACTGATGTGTCATGGTATTGAATTAATTTAGCTTTAAATGCGAGACTCATTCTTTCAGAACTAAAATTAGTTTAAAGCCTGGCTTCTGTCTCGTCATGTCCTACTGATTCAGACTATACTGGACTGCTTTTTCGGCAATTCCCTTTAGATTAATTCCCCTCCTAGTTGGTCCATTTTTTTTGTTCCTTTGCTCAATTAGACACTCAGCAATTGTCTGCCCCGACCTAAACTGCAATAGTCTGTTTGGGGAAATCCTTTAACCTTCCATCCTAATTAGACTACTTTCCTCCATTACATCAGTGAAAGAATTTAAGCTCTGCTGCTTCCTTAACCTTGTTTCACATCCTGAAGGTGACCCATGAATAAAGCCTGGTCGAGCCCTATTTGACATTTTCCTATACATGATTCCGGGGCCACGTTTACTTCGAGCCCCTTATGTTCACCTCTCTGACAACGAGCACTTTCTGACTATAAAAAACTTTTCTGAAATATTGCTAAATATATGTATTTGGTATACGTAGCGGTTGTTTTTTGGGACTATTTTGTGGCTGACTTTATGGGTAACACAATGAATGAAACATTGGCCTTAAAGACTGTCACCTCAGTGCGAATGCTGTTGCTTCTTTTATAGGTTGCCACCACTTGTGATAAATACACACTTCAGTGTGAAGCTGCCAAAGGTGAGAACGCCTCCCTGTGTGCTTCTGCTGTTCGGCCTCTCTGGTGCTCCAGCTCTTATTATCAGAGGGCTGGGGAGGGTGGGCTGTGCAGTGTAAGCCTGCTGGGCGGCAGCCACCATGGAGCAGCAGTGATTGTGTGTGAATGGGACACGATGCTGTGCTTTTCACACTCATTCATGGCTCATTCATGCCTGCTGGGAGGCAGGCGCACCAGAGCTGTGTGTGCTGCCTTTTACACTTTCCCAAGCTGTGCGTGGCGCCCCTGGCTACTTCTAATGGCGCACCAGGGTGCCGCAGCGCACAGTTTGGGAACCACCGGCCTACAGGAAGAAAACGGAGAGTGCTATGACTGGTTTAGTCGGCCTTGGGACCGACCAAACAGTAAGCGCCCATAACATTGGGCTAGCCACTCCGACCCGTCCCCAACCAAGCATACCCATCTTCTGCTTTCTCCTAGTGCGAGAAGCAGACACGTAAAATGCTACTTATACCATTTTATGTTTCTGCTTCTAGCACTGTGAGAAAGCAGTGGGGCGACGCTCTGACGCCCACATGGAGGAACCACCCCTTCCATAGACAATGCTCATTGAGAAAGCGATAGTATATAGAACAGAGATGCAACTGTTAAAAATACTATATTAAAAAGCTAAAATATCTTGAGATCATTATTATTTATACCAAGAAGATGTAAAACCAACATTTTAGCAAAATATCTCAATTAACGCATTAAAAAGCACCAGGCAATGTCAATAGAAGAAAACATATTGGATCCAAATTCACGCTTAGGAAAAACTTGTTCGTGATTGGAACTTTTAACTAAAACAATACTTTTCCAACTGAGGTGTTTGGGAGCTCTTCAGTGCAACCAAAACGCTTTATAATGCAAAAAAGTTTATTAGTAAAGTGATGGGTCCTTCGTGACAGCAAGAACTGAATGTAAGAAATCGCTCTTTTTTCTAACGTCACAGTTTCCTCATTCTATTATACTGTACTAAATTACTTTCTAACTGAGAGGGATTCAACAAGCTAGATAATTTACTGATTCGTTTGCCTAACTGAACCCTGACAGTGAAGGTGCCATCTATGTTCGGTTAAATCAGGGGCCTGGGCCATGTTTTCTCGCTCTATATCAAACAGACGAAGCTGAGCTGCCACGAGAAATTCTCATGCTTCACGTATCCGTGCTTGCCATTCATAATGGACTTTAAAGTGCAGAAAACTGAAAGGCAATAAGCAATCTCACGCGTTTCGCTCTCCGATAACAGGCGAGCAAATTTATAGAAGCAGAATAAGCTTTACTTCCACCGCATGTGTAATATTTGACATTTATTCACTCAGGTAGGCTCCCTGGGCCCAGCAGGTACATACTTATGTCGGTTCATGCTTCGTTGAGACAGTATATACGACTCGCTGCCCAGGGGGGTAATGCACAGTGCGCTGCTGCAGGTGTGTGCAGTGGGTGAATGATTGCATCATTTTAATGCACAGGGTTGTACATGTTTACAGCTATTTCTGTGAAGTCTGCTGGTGATTTCTAGCTTTTACCACGCGGTTCTTGACCTGTGGAAGCATGAGTACCTGACAATGTTTACCAGAGAAGGCGCTGCTCCTGGACTCCAGTGGCTGTGGTTGTTTGCTGAGATCTCTCTGTCTGTCCCTCGAACCAACTCTGGAGCGACCAGAGTGTTTCGGCATATGTAAGTCACCTGCACCTAATCACTTTACTAGAATGAGAACTCTAAACTATTTGCCTTTATAAAACACCAGTATCATATTATTCTCGAACATCTTTGCATTTGCCGAAGCATACTGTATTTGTTTTGTTGATGGCATACATTTTAGTGAAAAGGGAGTAGGATAATAAAGGTATATTTCAAAGCCATAGCTTCAGAATGCATCATCATAATATTATATTTTATTATCCATGCTTATCACGTAGTTCGAGTGGATGGTGGGCATACGGGAATAAACATGGAGTAAGAATTCTAGACCTTGATGAAGAAAGGTAGTTTGCACCTGTCACTGTGCATAACGAATGCATCTGGTGCATCAGTGCTGCAATATGGCGTAATTCTGGCAGGAGCAACTGTTGAACAAACTCTTCCCTGTAGTGTGCATGACAAAACACAGATCAAAACGTGTATTCATGAAGCACAGCTTCACCATTGGGCCTCTTAGTACTGAAATAACAGATGTTTATTGATACTTAACTTAATCAGGGTCATTTTAATGACCTCAGAATGATGAAAGTCTGATGGGACCCGTCAGGATTTTAATCCAGGACCATGGGCTCAAGCACAGATACCCGAAATGGATGCTTCACTCAACTGAACCACTGAAACCATCAGCACTTACCTTCAATCAATAAATCAATCAATCAATCGGGGGCTTATAAAGCACGCTACTCACAAGTGAGGGTCTCAGAGGCTGGAGGGGAGCTCCGGATCAGTCGAAGAGCCAGGTCTAGAGGTCCTTCCTGAAGGTGTGCAGGGTTTGCGAGCATTTGATGTTATTGGGGAACTCGTTCCAGGTCCTGGCTGAGATGTAGGAGTAAGCTCTCCCTCCTGTTCTGGTTCTGTGAATGCGGGGGACATCTGCCTGGGAGAGGTCGGCGGAGCGGAGGTTCTCTTGGGTACGTGGAAAGATAGTCTCTTGTTGAGGTATTTGGTTTGGTTGTAGTTGAGGGCTTTGTAGGCGTGGGTGAGGAGTTTGAAGCTGACCCTCTTCTCGACAGGAGATGGTCTGGAGTCTGTGTAGGAGAAATCTGTTGATTCTGGCGTATAGGGCATTATCGTAGTCCAGTCTGCTGGTTATTAGCGCGTGGGTGACGCTCTTTCTGCAGTCGGGGGGATCCATTTGAAGGTCTTGCGGAGGATGCACAGGCAGTTTAAGCTAGTAGAAGCCACGGCGTTGACCCGGCGGTTTATGGCGAGGGAAGAGTTGAGGATGATGCCAAGGTTTCATGCGTGGTCTGTAGGGGTGGGTGAGTTCCCTAGGACGAAGGGCCACCAGGAGTTGTCCCAGGTGGAGTTGCATGGTCTGAGGACGTGGACCTGAGCTTGAGTCAGCTGTCGTTCATCTAGGTTGCCACGTTCTTCATGCCCTCCTGGAAGCAGAGTCTAGTTTCTGCGGTGTTCTTAGTGAGTGAGAGAATGAGTTGGGTGTCTTCTGCGTATGATATAATGCTGAACCCATGCTGTCTGATGATGGCGGCGAGGGGGGACATGAAGATGTTGAAGAGCATGGGGCTAAGTGATGAGCCCTGGCGCTCTCCGCAGTTGATGTCGGTGGGTTCAGAGAGGAAGGGTGGGAGTCTGATCCTCTGGGTTCTGCCGGAGAGAAAAGATCGCATCCAGTCAAGGGCAGCTTCTTCTATCTTGGCGTTGGAAAGTCTGGCTGCAAGGGTGTGATGGGAGACGGTGTAGAAGGCCATGGAGAGGTCAAGAAGGATGAGGGCCATGGTGTGTCCCTCGTCTAGTAGCAGGCGAAAGTCGTCTGTGGCGGCAAGGAGAGTGGTCTCGGTGCTGTGGTTGCTGCGGAATCTGGACTGAGAGGCGTCTGAATGGAGTTCTCTTCGATGAAGGTGGTCAGCTGAGTTTTCACAAGTCTCTCTGTGACTTTGGCTGCAAAAGGGAGGAGGGAGATGGGCCGGTAGTTTTTCAGCTCCGTTGGGTCGGCTGTAGGCTTCTTGAGGAAGGGTTTAACCTCCGCCTGCTTCCAGTCGTCTGCGAAGATGCCGGACGTGAAGGAGGCGTTGACGGTAGCTGAGGTACTTGGTTTTTCAGAACCGGTACTGAACCGGTAACCCAGCAGTGCCAGGGACAACACCCAAAGACCTCGAGTACTTTCCTGATTCAGACACAGAAACTCAGAGTCTTCTAGGTGAAGTCAAAGATCGAATTTATTGGCTGCAACCAAGTAACAGGCGTCCTAGAAGTACAACAGCACGGTGTGTATATTCTCAGGAGACTGCTCAATCTTACAAAGCCAGTCTTCTCTTTTTATACAAAATATTATGCTTCAGGCAAACATTCTCAGATTTACAGTAGACCATTCACATATTTTCACTACAAAGATAAAGCAGAGTCATGATGACAAGCCCACATTTCAATTTGTTCAGCCCACAATAAATTACCAGGCAAGGCCCAACATTTTCATCAGATATCGGTGTGTGGAAAATTAGTACGGTCTGGTAAACATTATCTGCGCCATCTTGCCCTTTTCCCCTGATGCCACACTTTTTGTCGTGCGCACCCGCCGTTTTAGGTGCCTCGATCAGAACGAACCCTTTTGCATGCCACTGGCCCCCAGCATAGCCCTCCTCCCTCACAAAGCCCACACTCTGACAACCCCCGCTCGCACATGCCTTGGGTCATAAACCCCTCTTCAGCGCAGCCCTGCCTCAGAACCCCATCCTGTTCCCAGCGCGACACTTCCCTTCATTCCTTTCCTGGTCCCAGGCCCTTTGATGCAAGCCCCCTTTTCCTGTGTGCCCGTTTGTCTTCCTCGTTCCCAGGCCACCACCTAAGCTCTGCGGATACTGTTTATTGCCCCCCGTACAGTAGGAAGCTTCCCTCATTGAAGGACCCTTGAGTTGATCAAAGCCCCCTCCCTATGAGATCCGATCAAACCCCCCACATTCCGTGAATCGGCGGAATGTCCAGCTGCGCGATAATCATCACCTGTTGTGACCGGGGTGGGGACTTCTGCTGTGTATGTGTGTGGGAACGGGCTGGGAGCGGGGGTTCCGAGAATGTCTTTCCGTATATCAAAGCCTTGCCAAGAATGTGTTGTATGTAATAAAGCAATAAACCTGTGTATAAGAGGCCAGGCCTCAGAGATGTGGGTAGAGCACCTCATGACAATACCTGCTGTCTGAACTGATGTGTTCTCCTCCGGAGAGAATAAACCTTGTTTCCTGCCTTCCCGTCTCCAGTGCCTGCCTCTTCATTGATTAATAATTCGTGGGTTAAAGAGGCGATACCGCCGGGCAAATATCGATTGTCCCTTGACCATAGATTTAACAATTGGCGTCCCAAGCGTGGGGCCCATCAGCGACTCGTGGATCCAGTGGGAGAGGTCCTGACGACAGAGTGAACGACTGCAACGATCGGGAGAGCTCTTGCCCAATAGACCCTCGTCTGGCAGCCGATCATCCGAACTTCACTGGTTCCGAACAGACCTCTCCCGAGTGATCTACGGTCCTGACTGGGAACCATCAGGAGTGCTGCGAGGAACACAAAGAAAAGAGGACGATCGGGCGCTGGATTCGGAAGACAAGAAACTGTCCATACGGTCCGGGTAAGGTCGTGTAGACACGACGAAACACGAAATAATTGTTTAATTGTTCAGAAAATACTAGTATTACTCTTTGTTGACCTATTTGGAGATTCACTGTCTGCACACGAAGAAACAGTAGGCTCTTTCTCTTTGCAAACAGTGAAGGATAAGTAACGCAGCCAGCGTGCCTATCTTTCTCCCCCACTGATTGTTCATTTGTTCACGAATTATTTTCGGGAGATTTCCCCCTCCCACACTGATTAACGGTTTTTTGACCTCGAACTACTGTTCGCGGATTGTTTTCTGGAGATTCTCTGTCTACAAACAGGAAAGAACAGGTCCCCCTTTGCAGATAGTGAAAGGGTAGAGGACGCAGACCTTTGCGGATCTACTTATTCTCCCCACTGGTCGTTTATTTATTGTTTTGATATTGGTTCATGAGGTATTCACTGCCTGCAAACAACGTAGAATAGAAATATTCTGTCTAGTCTTTGCACACAGTGATAAGATAGGCAGTGCTGACTTTTTGTCCCTCGTTGTGAGCTGTCATGTCTGTCTTCTCCCCACTGGTCGATAGCTGGTTCAGCCCGGACCGTTTATTAGAGGTGGATCATCTAGCTCCGCTGGAAGGCACCCCTAATAAAGACATGTTCATAAACTATGGATTAGTTACCATAGCCTATAGTAAACTGTGCCACAGGTATACCAAAGAAAATCAAGAGAAACAGTGGCCACTGATAGGATCCTTCGATCTTGATAAAATAGAAATGTTAGAAATAGCCCTTCGTGATAATAAGACAACGCCTATTATGCTCGACTGCCTCGGTATGTGGCGCAAAGAAGCAATGCAACGAAAGAAAAAAGACGAGGGCAGAGCAGGTAAAGGAACGTATCGACAGGACGACCCCAGGACACAACGTCCCGAAAGTAATCCCCCGACACTACGCACAGGACGGCCAGACTTAGGGCAAAACCAATGTGCTTTTTGAAGATATGCCGGGCACTGGAAAGCCCAATGCCCGACTCTACTGAACGTGAGTAGGAGCAGAGGACCGACAGGAATAACAGGCCGGCAGAAAGGGAAAAGGCGCGAGACAAAGATGAATCAGACTCACATGGACAGGCCAGATAGAACCACCACGTTCGATTATGCCCGATGGCACAGATTTCGCCAGGCCGATTTCAGCGACATGTTCGAGTCCTCATAGATCAAAACAACGATAAGACGGGAAAACCCAGTCTAGCTCTAAATTGACAGACGACAAACCCCGAAGAAACCCGAAAGAATAATGTACACACATGATCAAGCAACCTTACGTTTAGCCAAGTAGGGAAAAGTTTAGGGTATTTCGAGGTAAGGGTTACACAAGTATCCTTCGCCGAGAGGACTAGGGATATTGCCAATGTCTGAAAACCTACTACCTCCTTTCTTCCGCATCCTTATAGGCATATAACTAAAGCCTGCTCCATTGCTCTAACAAAAAGTATGCGCAGCATATAGAAATAAGATAATTATAGCCAATAACTGTTTTATGTTTGTCTTGGGTCTTTTTATATAATATTTGTACTGTCTCCCCGTCTGAGTTTGTGTGTACGTGATGCATGAATCTGCGTCATGCCTGTGTTACCGTGTTACTTAAACTTCTGTTAACAGAAGCTTTAGCATGAAACAACCTGGAAAGAAAGGAATGAGAAAACGAAATCCGTAGGCCACTGATGAACTTGAACTTTTATTTAACATGACGAACAAGAAACAAATAACAGTACGTAATAATAACACCTATCAATGCCCTAACAACAGAAAACGTTCAGAACAAGAATGGTAAACTAGAAAATGAAAGTCAGCAGAACATTCGCCCCCCCCATTCTGGAACCTTCCAAAGTAGGGCAGGGTTACGGCTACGCCCAGCCGGCAGCAACCCATATAAGGCGGGTCCTGCTGCCAACAGTCGGCCAGGAAATCGTAACATAGGGTGGAGCCGGAGGAGAGACAAGGGCCAGCGGGACCCAGCCAGGGGATCACCTTGACCACACCGGAGAGTTGTAGGGGGGGGGAATGTCTATGTCCTCGACCCCCCTCTCTCTCTCTCCCCCAGTCCGGCCACGGTGGCACGTGAGAGTTGCAGATAGTCCCGCCACATGCTCCCCCGGTCCGGCCACCAATGGCCGGGGACTGGGGCCAACTGGATCCGGCTGCAGCCGATGAGCCAAGGAACCCGTTCATGGGGCCAGAGCAAGGGGCGTCCGGCCGACATCCACCGGAAGCCCGGCCCAGAGACGGACGGGACATTTTTTCCTTTTCTCCTCTGTAATGGCGGCAGCAACACGCCAGGCGCCACTTCTTTCTTGAATAATGGCTGCGACAACTCTGGAGGGGGGATGTCTTGTACATACCTCCGCGAAAATTAGTCCAGGTCGGGCTGGGAGGGAGAGGCGACGCGGACGAGCCTCTCCCACCTCCACGGATAGGAGGTTTCCCAGCCCCCGGCCCAGCGCCGAACTCCTCCAGCCAGGCGGTGGTGCCAGTACTTGCGCAGCACCGAACATGCAACGGTGCCGATACTTGCGCAGCACCGAACATGCAACGGCTGCGCCAATACCCGCACAGCACCGAACATGCACCGCAGGTGGCCATACTTCCGCAGCACTGGACATGGGTTCACTCCAAAAGGTCTCCTCCACTCTTGCAGACTCGACAAAGGGCGGCTGCTGCAGGCCTCAAAATGACGTCTGGGCCCCCTGGAAGGCGGGTCTCGGCCGCTAGAGTAACTGTGAACAGCAACGTAACTCGGGGGCTTGCCCACCGGGGCACGAGCCCCCACCTCCGACAGCACCCCCACAGCCTTGAAGATTCTACAAAGGTCCCAGGAGCCCTCGGCCCCTGCAGGCTTCCGGTGAGGAACAACTGCCTTGATCGCTAACGAAATAAGCATGACATAGTCACTCCTTCTGTTAGCATGAATTCTCGAACTGCCAAAAAGGACTCTGGTCCAACTGCCGGTTGTAGGAAACATTTTTTCCTTGATACTACTTCCGGACTAACCCGGCCCCGCCCAAAATGGTGCCGGTAACAATAGGAACTTACGAACGCCTCGTGGTGTTTTCTTTCGCTAAAAAGGACTCGATGTTCCGAGATATGTTATGATCCTTTGTACACTTGACGGAAAAGAGGAAGGATTCACTCGACGAACATGTAAAAGGACCTCGTGAAAAATGTTTTTCAATGTACGATTCATTATGATATTATCATATCTGACATGTAACCTCGCTTATGACACACTCCCATGGTATACCTATAGGAATTTGATTACAACTAGTCCAACTGTGTTTCCAATTATGAAATGAATGCCCCTTGGTCCCTCAACTATTCGATAGACGTTTTTAGAACACTGCGAATGAATGAATGAACCTTTTTTAAACATGTTTTTAATCCTACAAGATAGCCCCCCCCTCTACTGTACGCACTTTAGCCATTGCCGTATCCGGCCAACCCCGATCACACTGTCCTATCAACATGCTGAACGATTGTGCAAATAAAGGTTTTCGAAACTATGAACGGGTATTGCATGCTTTATTTAAAATGTGGGATCGGCGGGAGAGTTTTTCTTTTCTGTGCACCCTACTCTGCTCTCTCTTTAAGGTTAATAGAAGATGGTCGCCCAGCCCCGGATGGAGGATCGAATCTAAGACACGACACTCTGCC
Organism: Lissotriton helveticus; assembly: GCF_964261635.1. Classification (NCBI taxonomy): domain Eukaryota; kingdom Metazoa; phylum Chordata; class Amphibia; order Caudata; family Salamandridae; genus Lissotriton; species Lissotriton helveticus. Next base: position 1,746,206,304 of record NC_136063.1, on the reverse strand, counting down.
GTCAAATATGCGACTGACTCAGGGACTCGCGCATGGAGAAAGACCTCGATTTCTGGGGTTGGGTAAGGCGAAACGGTGTAAAAAAAAAATGGAATATAAAGGATGGGTAAAGTGAAACGATGTAAATGATAGAATATTATAAAGATACGACACTCAAAAGTACTAGGGAACAGAGTTGACCGAAGAGCTGATAAACCTTAGAACATCACAGCGTTGGAAGAGATTTAAGGACCCCGATAGCTAAGTCCACCTACCAACTAGAAACCTCGCGCTAAGTGCTTCTGATTCTCTAACGTTTTCCTACTCACAGCCTATAAGGACACACTGCCCCCCCCCCTTGGCTCCAGAAACCACAACCCCAGGGATTCTATCCCGAGGAGATAAGACGAGTATGAGGTAAGTAAAAGACCTTCGTACCCGTGCTTTTGATATGCTCGAATGTTGTCCCCCTCCCCTCCCCCCCTTTTTTCCCCCCCCTGCAGGCCACATCGGAATCACGACCAAGGTATGGTGAAGATCTGAAGCCTCGCCATGTCTGATACACGAAGCCGACTAAACACTGCCTGGTGGCACCTAAACACACACACAAACTGCTCTTGTACCAAAAGAGCCAATAAATTGTATGACATGATGAAAGCGATCACCCTTAATCCGTGTTGCGTGAATGGACGCCTGTCACGTATGTCCGAAACTATGAGATGATGTTTGTGTATGACTGACGCGTTGACTTAACTGGTTAAAAGACCGAGAATGCAAGAAATGCGACACAATGGTGCCCTTTTTACTCGATGTATGTCCCCTGTACCCGGCCTAATGCTCGTCCATCCCAAACTGCATGCTTTCAAAATTCTAACACAGACCCGTAATGTCTTATGTTATATAACGCGCTGAATAGCCTATCTTAATGCACGGCCACTCCCCATGTCGCACGTGTACTATTTAGCCTGTTGTTGCACATCTCTCTCTCTCTCTCTCTCTCTCTCTCTCTCTCTCTCTCTCTCTCTCTCTCTCTCTCTCTCTCGCTCTTCCGAACGACTAGCACCTAAATTGGCAAACCGCCACCCCTAGTGCACCACCCAATTGGCTCCAAATACCACAAGTATTTGCTCAAAATTTATCCTAAATAAAAAAAAATAATCACCCTGACGCCGTGTCACTACCTCTCCTTTCTGCTAAAAATTGATGAAACCGAGATTTGGACATTAGGGAAAGGACAGGTAAGACGACTGAGGTTCCCTAATCTGACCCGAAATAAGGGAACTACATGTCAGCGGCTCCTGTGTTATAAAAAGATGCCTCAGATAACGCGACCTTCCCCGTCCCGAATTGTCACAATACCCAAACAGTAAAGGTGATCGAAACATCCTCATGTTCCCGGAACGCCCCCTGTTTCGTATCAGCTGCCCCAGACGAGGGTTATAAAACTGTCCCTCACCCCCGGTCATAAGAGATGGGTCTACTTACGCCCTTACCACAGTTTTCTATGTCCCTAGTTGTTTCCCATAAGACCCCTGTCTTTTCTAATTAAGTAGTCAGGCCGTAAGAGGCTACGTAGGAACCAGAATGATGTTTTACAAAGTTAAAAATTAGACCGAAGCGAAGAAATCATTGCAATGAACCCTGTTGAAAGCGAAAATGTTTAGGCAGGATGCATTGATAGAATGAAAAATGTTTAGCCTATGTTCGTCCCTCAGCAAGATACCTGTCAGACCATGGTGATAGCCCACAGCACCCTTTTAAAATATAAAGCCCTGGAGAACGGTATAGCTTCGTAAGGCTCGTATTAAGAAGGTGGGTCTCCGTCAAAAGAACTGACGTAACTGTAATGAAATAAAAGGTGCCAGATCTCGTCCCACGACCAACAAACACCAAAGAAATAGCAGTGAAGGAAAGTTATAGTAAATCCAGCAGGCCCATCATCAATCATTTATATGTTAGTTGCGAACCCTAATATAACGGACGTTTCCATTTTTGCCTGGAGCTGGGAGAGAAATAGACTTATGTGATTACCTTCCTCTGCCAATTCTCTAAAGACTGTCTTTTCAAACTCATTTAAGGGTACGACTGTCGGAGGAAAGAAGGACCGGATGTGGGAGCACGTGGCCTGACTACAGATCGTGGAACATCTGCGACATTGGCCAAGGCGAGACCGCGACAGAAAGGAGTTGCAGGACGAGGCACTGTTTCCGTCAAAGTGAGAGGAAAGGGCTGACCTGATGCCCCTGCTCAATGTTCAACGTGTGCCGAAAAGTCCCCGCTCTCTGAATTCGGTCATGAGCCCGCCTACCTGAAATTTCCGCCCCCCTGATCTGTTCCCGATTTGGCCCAGCTCCATCCCCCCCCCCTTTTTCTCCGACCTACCCTATGGACTACACACTCTTCTTCCATCTGAACCTTTTTGACAATCAACTCAAAGGACACAGGGCGAAAAGGACCTCTTTGACCAGAAACGCGAGGAAAAGGTCGTGCCCTGCAACGCGGGACCTAGAATAGAGCTGGACCCGTAGCTCCACCGCCGGTGCTCCACAGCGCCAACAAAAGACGACAAAGAATGCTGAGAACTCATTAACCTCGAACATTGACGCCCTCAATTATCGTTTCTACTACGTCTCATTTCTCTCCCAGCCACCATTGTATTAATTATGCTCCAACCAAACATGAACAGAACTCACATATGTAATGACCTATCAATTTACATTCCGAACGACTATAAGCAGCTATGAAATGTACCCAATGCTCTCACTACAGAATCATCTTTGTCTGTTATTGCATTACTATGGCTTTCCTGCAAACGAGTTTTTATCGATAGACCCGCCTCCTAAGATGAAAGATTTTAAAATGTAATGTTTATAACTCCTTCACCTGGGTACCTACTTCTTTTCCTACGACCACCACAGTCGACATGAATTGGAAATAGGCCAGCAAGATGTCTTGGATATGTTAAAGGGAGGACTGTGGAAAATTAGTACGGTCTGGTAAACATTATCTGCGCCATCTTGCCCTTTTCCCCTGATGCCACACTTTTTGTCGTGCGCACCCGCCGTTTTAGGTGCCTCGATCAGAACGAACCCTTTTGCATGCCACTGGCCCCCAGCATAGCCCTCCTCCCTCACAAAGCCCACACTCTGACAACCCCCGCTCGCACATGCCTTGGGTCATAAACCCCTCTTCAGCGCAGCCCTGCCTCAGAACCCCCTCCTGTTCCCAGCGCGACACTTCCCTTCATTCCTTTCCTGGTCCCAGGCCCTTTGATGCAAGCCCCCTTTTCCTGTGTGCCCGTTTGTCTTCCTCGTTCCCAGGCCACCACCTAAGCTCTGCGGATACTGTTTATTGCCCCCCGTACAGTAGGAAGCTTCCCTCATTGAAGGACCCTCGAGTTGATCAAAGCCCCCTCCCTATGAGATCCGATCAAACCCCCCACATTCCGTGAATCGGCGGAATGTCCAGCTGCGCGATAATCATCACCTGTTGTGACCGGGGTGGGGACTTCTGCTGTGTATGTGTGTGGGAACGGGCTGGGAGCGGGGGTTCCGAGAATGTCTTTCCGTCTATCAAAGCCTTGCCAAGAATGTGTTGTATGTAATAAAGCAATAAACCTGTGTATAAGAGGCCAGGCCTCAGAGATGTGGGTAGAGCACCTCATGACGATACCTGCTGTCTGAACTGATGTGTTCTCCTCCGGAGAGAATAAACCTTGTTTCCTGCCTTCCCGTCTCCAGTGCCTGCCTCTTCATTGATTAATAATTCGTGGGTTAAAGAGGCGATACCGCCGGGCAAATATCGATTGTCCCTTGACCATAGATTTAACAGGTGTACCCCCAATAAAAACGGGCTCCTCCTTCTCGTAAAGCAAGTTGTAGAGAAACAAACAGGGGCAGGTGTGAGCAAGATTAGGCAGGGTGTGTGTGCGATGAAAAGGTTTATGGCATGTTGTGCCTTGATGCTATCTCGCTCGGCCACTGGGAAAGAACTGGCCGGGCAGGTTCGGCCTGGGGCAATGGTTTCAGCTTGCCCAGGTCAGAGAGAAGTCAATTAAGGTGTTCGTGTCCTTTGGAATCGAATTTAGCTGTATTTAAGCCTATGTGAGGGCAACTCACAAAATGGCTGCTGTACACAAAATGGAAGCCAAGGGTTCAGGACGAAAATGACGATTTCGAGGTGAAATCGTTGCTGGAATATGACGAAAATGCTTGTACATTGTGTACTAGCCATTCTCGGTCTTTGGATACCAAAATCGTCATACTACTACAACGTTTATTGCACGAGTCCAGAATTTTCAGAACCACAAACCCTCCTTTTGCCCTTACATAGGCAATTTAAACTATCCTCATGCTAATCTGAGTCCAGGTCTATATTCCTAAAGTCATTGAGATGTTGCTGTAACATCATCCTAGTACTTAGCCCGTCTCTTGATACAGGTTTCCTTACACATGATGTAGCACAGAGGCCACATATTGCAGGAGCACACTGCACGCACAGACAGAACAGGAAAAGAATGGCTAAGACCATCCCAATGACCATCAGAATTTTCCATCCCCAGGCGGATATCAGTTCCCAGGACCATCCCATTAACGACCAATCTCCTTTATCCACATGAATAGATTCGGAAATCTTATGCAGTTTGGAGATGGCCTGGTACACCGTTGGAGCGTTATCTGGAATGAAAACACAGAAACTCGATTGGATCAATTTACATACCCCACCTCGGTCTGCAAGTATGACATCTAATGCGACCCTGTTCTGAAGGGTCATAAGACGGTCCGACTGGAGCTCAGCAGTCAAGTTACTAAGGGCACCGGCAGTTTCAACCACGGTGGATTCAACCACCCTTGTCAATTGCCTTATGTTCCTGCTGTTAACCATGGGTCTCCAGAACGGCAGAAAACCCTTTACGAAGTCCCCAAATTCTTGTCCTGCAGTGTCTTCTTTACTCAAGACACCTCTAACTATCCTTGTCTTGTGGTAGTCTGCCGCAGCTGTGTAGGTGGGAGGCAACAGGAACGAAACAAAACATGTGCCCGAAAAGTCAGGGGGCAACCATGTATAGGCTCTATCATGGCAGATGAAATAGGTACCCGTAGCTGCTAAAAACGAAGGGGAAGTCTGAGATGCAAAAACATACGTTTCAGTACAGATACTCTTCCCTAACTGAGCTCTGGGATTCTTGCCAGTACCTTGCAGACACAGGTGACCCTGATGGGGTACAATCCAAATCGGGGAAGATCTCTTAGCTTGCTGTTTCTCACTCAGAGTAGCTCCATATCCGGTCACGGTCCATCCTATGTATACTAGTGTCTCATCTCTAGGGATAGTCTCGTAGGAAATATCTTCCTTAATCATGTCTACTATACCCTTAACTAGTGCACTATTCTTAGGATTGTCTTCCACAGAACGTAGGGGGTAGACTTCATGTGCATAGATGAACATTGTTCTGTATGCCCACACAGAACCATTATGGCTGAATGGCAGGACCATATAAGGGATCCCTTTATCCGTTGTGTGAGGCATAAGACCACACACCCAACAGTTAGTCGTGTTCATTACTAGTTGGTGTTGGTGCAAAAGCTGAACAAAGGAGTTATTAATAAACTCTAATCTCCTAGCTGATTCGTGTTCAGGAAGGGGCTGAAAAGAATGAGAGGAAACAGTAGAAAGAGGAGGTGTAGGCGATGTAGTGGGTGCAAATGTTACTCGAAAAGAGAATAAAACATACCCTATTAAAAATATCATCACACTGAATAACATGAAAATGCACAATATCAAAAAGCTTTTCTTTGTCATCATTTTACATATTCTGCTTTTAAAGTTCGTTTCTTTGGCAGGTCTCTCCATCTCGAAAAACTCCATCCTCTATAATATGCTGCTCGTGATGGTTGGGTGTTCTATGCTAAGGAATGCTTCTGTCAGTCCAGGGCAACTCCCTTAGACCAACCAGAACTGTCGACCTAACGTCTTCAGCTGCACCCCAAAGACTTTGGGCAACCGCGACCCTACAGCGGAACCCGGATGGTGGTTCGAAAAACAAAAATAAAAAAGTTTCTCAGATGGGAGAGCTGCACTTTCAAAAATAGCAAAAAGGAAAATTTTATTTATTTGTCCATAGGTCTCGGCCTCAAATTATAACGTTTTCTCCCAGGTACTGTTTGGTCTTGGAAAAAGAGTTCAGGTTCTGTAGTGTCCAATCGAATTGACGGTGATACAGCTGGTTGCAAAATATTGTCACTTTCTTTCTCAGTAATTGTTCCTTTTATACGTGCATCCCTGAAAGGCAGAAAACGAGGCACGGTTTCAGTCTCTGAGTCGGCGACACCCTCCTGGACCCACCGGTCGTACGGCAGGGGCAACGGCACCCTTTTGCAATGTACACCGTGGATCCAGTGCTTCTTTCCTTCCACTCGAACAGCTGATCTCGTTGAAAGAAGGACGAGGTGTGGGCCGGTCCACCTGGGCTGGTCGTTCTTTGTTCGCTGAAAGTTTTTCACTAGAACCCAGGATCCAGGATCGATCTGATGTCCTGGAGCTTCAGAGACCTGAGGCAGTGTATCATGCAACTGTTGGTGTAAAACACGCAATTTAGCCGTCAATTCGTACAAATAGTCAAGCAAAACAGGGTATTCGATTTCACTGAACTTTGTAGGCCTTGGCACTCACCATATGTTGGCCGGGCGGCCAAAAACAATCTCATAAGGACTAAGTCCCACTCGCGAATGCGCAGTCATTCTGGTTGATAGGATTTCTAAAGGGAGAGCGTCAGGCCATTTAAGACCAGAGCTCGCTTGAATTTTGGCCAATTTAAGTTTTAACTTGCCATTGTAGCATTCTACTAGTCCAGCTGATTGGGGGTGATTTGCAGCGTGGAATTTCTGTTGGATGCCTAGCCCTTCACATACTCTCTTCATCACTCGACCCACAAATTCACTCCCATTGTCACTCCAGACCATTCTCGGCATTCCGAACCTAGGGAAGAACTCTTTCACAAGGGCTTTACCTGTGGATAGGGCAGTGTTGTCCTTTAGGGGGTAGGCTTCCACCCATCTTGAAAAGGCACAAACAACAACAAGTACGTATTTTAAATTGTTGCACCTCTCCATGTGGATGAAATCTAGCTGCAAAACCTCGAACGGATACGTAGGAGGTGCAAAATTACCAGCTGGAGTTGGGGTTCCCCTACCAGGATTGTATTTCAGACACACCATGCAATTCTTGACCACATTCTCTGCACACTTGGGAATTCCAGCATTTTGCCATACTGGAGCCAACAACTTGCAAATCCCTTTCACACTGATATGAGCCATTCCATGGGCCATTGTAACCACTGCAAGCACATACGCATCGGGTAACAACCATCTCTGATGCTCTGACAATTCAATCCAACAACCATTGGCATCCATTTTACCCGTACTTTCTCTCCACACACTCAACTCTTTCTCTGTAGCTTCAGCTTGGATCGATTTCACACTCTCTATCGTGTCTTCACACATTCCAACATCACCAATCCATCTTGCAGGGCCTGCAACATACATTCGGCTCATCACATTCCTCGCTGTTTCTTTTGCGATTTCGTCAGCAAATGCATTTCCACGACCAACATCATCAGTCACCTTCTTGTGTGCGCTACATTTCACAATCGCAACTTGCAACGGCAAAGTAAGTGACTTGAGAAGCTCATTCCCCAACTGACCATGCTGAATCTTAGCTCCATGCGAAGTCAGGAACCCACGTTCTTTCCACAATCGTCCAAAACTGTGAGCCACACCAAATGCATACTGGCTGTCGGTATAGATAGTCACTTTCATTCCTTTTGACAACACACATGCTCTTGTAAGTGCAATCAACTCTGCTGCTTGAGCTGAATTATGTGGGATACGTGCAGCTTCAACAATCGTATGCAAAGTCGTGACAGCTTATGCTGCAGTCGTATCACCATTCGGAAGCTTGAAGCATGAACCATCCACCCATAAGGTACCATCACACTTTGCAAGGGGAGTATCCTGGAGGTCTATTCTCCCTTTCGTTTCTTCTTCTGTCCTAAGAAAACAATCATGCTGTTCTGAATCATCTAATTCCATTACAATTGGCAACAACGTAGCTGGGTTAAGTGTGTTGCATCTTTTTATGTCCACATGACTCGCTAACAATGTTAACTCGTAACCTGACAGTCGAGCACTAGTTAAGTGCTGTGTCTTGGTTCTGTTTAACAATGTGTCCACTGCATGTGGAACCATCACAATTAACGTGTTATTCATCACTAAACCAGCAGACTGTTGAATAGAAACAGCTGCTGCCGCTGTTGCTCTTAAACAACTTGGCAATGCTTTAGCTACCGGGTCCAAAGTTGACGAAAAATACGCGCATGGACGCTGCTTGTCTCCAAAAGACTGAGTCAACACTGATAATGCACAACCTTCTTTCTCATGGACATACAATGTAAAGAGCTTGCTGTAGTCGGGGTTACCCAACACAGGAGCCAAACATAATGCTGTGCGCAATTCGGAAAAACATTTCTGACACTCTTCAGACCATGGAACGGGATTCGGTGTATCTTTACAAGTTAATGCCGCCAAAGGTTTGGCCAGCAAGGAAAAATTTGGTATCCATTGCCTGCAATATTATGTAATGCCCAAGAAAGCACGCACTTCTCTCTGTGTTCTTGGCACACTCAATTTCGCTATTGCCTGAATTCTTTCTGGGGTCAGTTTCCTTCCCTCCTTCGATAAGAGATGACCTAAGTAGGTCACTTCTTGTCGACAATATTGCAATTTTGAGAGAGACACTTTGTGATGCAACTCACACAAATGACGCAATAAAGACAACGTGGCTTCTTTACAGATTTCCTCAGTATCTGCAGCAACAAGCAAATCAACATACTGAATGAGGGTAGCGCCATCAGGTAAAACAATCGTATCAAGCTGTGTTTTTAAAGCTTGACTATATATCGATGGACTTTCACAGTAGCCCTGGGGAGCGCGTTTAAAGCGGAAGCTTCGACCTCCTAAACTGAAGCCAAAAATATCCCATCTCTCCTCAGCAATCGGGATGCTGAAGAAAGCATTCTTCAAGTCAATCACCGAAAACCAGGTGGCAGAAGCTGGAATCATAGTCAATAGGGCAGTAATGTCAGGAACAACTGGAAATTGTGGCACAACTATTTTATTCACCTCTCTAAGATCAATCACAAATCTGTAAACAGGTGGCTGGGAAGGGTCAGTTCGCTTCAAAACAGGCAGAACAGGACTATTGCAAACGTTGCCTCTTGTCTCTTCAATCACATCTTTTTCAATCAGATCATAAATGATCGCTAGCAAAGCTTTCTCACCTTCACTAGAAATTTTGTATTGGGGAATGCGTGGCATTTTAACATTGGTTTTCAATGTTACAACATATGGTGGTATTTCCAAAAGACCTACATCATTAGGACCAGTAGCCCAAAGAATATCAGGAAGAAACGACAATTCTGTCGGAAGTTTATCCCTTGACAAATACATTGGAGAAACCACTGTCTTACCTAGTGTGAGTTGTACTCCTGAAGGAGAACAATACAAAGTCGCATACAATCTTTTCAACAGATCTAATCCTAACAAGTTTTCACCACAACCTGTTGTCAGAATAAGGGGTGCTTCGAATTCACAAGGACCAACAGAAAGAGACAAAGGGCTAGAAACTGGGTTTCTAACCGGGGCGCCAGAAAAACCTACTGATACATTCGTTTCGCCAGACAAAGGTGCGCCAGGGAGTTTGGAGTGCATAATGGAACTCTTTGTAGCACCAGTATCCAACAGAAAAGGTTCTGACACACCTGATGTAATCACCTCAACGTAAGGTCCACTCTGATCTACTGGAACTGAAACAACTTCCTCTCTTTGTCTATGGCTGTCCTAGCAATCATTACCTTCCATATGCTCATCTTCTGCATAGTAATCATCAGCATAGTACTGAGCCGTCCTACCAGACGCGTTATTCTGCTGGTCAAAACTATTCATTGAATTTTGAGGCGGAAGGGAATGCGCGTTCTGGGGGAAATTTCCACGTCCTCTACCTCTGGGAGCTTGCTGAACACCTCGACCTCTTGCACCAGAAACACCATTTGCGCGCTGTAACAAAACAGGGCAACTATACTTAAAATGACCCTCTTCCTTACAATATGAACACTGATTGGGACCTACAGGGACACGTGGTTGAGTATACTCGACTCTTTGCGAGCTCCTCTGAAACTGTTGAGGCTGCTGATAGGTGTTCTGATAGTTACTCTGACCACCACTATTTCGACCACCACGTGGCGGGTACGCTTGCTGTAACAGAACCTTCGTTTTTAACTCTTTAGTTTTCTTCTCTGCTCTATCTTTCTCATCTTTGTCCCTATTTTCGTAGTACTGTGCAGTAGCCAATATCTGTGCTGAGGAGGAAACTGCCCAAGAACTTTCTGAATCCTTCAACTTCTTACACAACTCGGGTAACAAATTATGCACAAATTTAACGACGAACAACCGTTGACCACCTTCTGTACTCATACCTTGACCACTGTGGTCGACAAACGTTTCTTCAAACCTGGTGAAGAAATCTGACACCGTTTCATCTTTCTTCTGCTTACACGCAGACAATTTATCCCAATTTACATGCATTGCAGGCATCAAAGTTTTCATGTAATTAATGATCCTACCAGGGAGGTCTGCTACTAAAGGCTCGGGTTTAGCACCACCAACTTGTCGGGCATCTGCAGCAGTAATATTAGCCCATGAGTCACCTAACTCCTGATCATGATCTGCATGACGAATCTTTCCCCATAAAGGCTGTGGAACAACATTCCCAAATAACATGTCTATATCCGCCAAATTCATGATGCATGAACCTGCAGTCTGGGACAATTCCTTGTAATACCCCGCAGGATTTTTACGGGGACCAGGCAATGTCTGTTTAAGGGCCAAAACTTCAGCTCGCTTCCATGGAACATGTACCCACACACGCTGAAAGTGTGGTGGAATGATGGGATTAGCATTCGCGTCCCCATCTCTCCAAACTGGGGGAACTTCCCTCATGGGATACTGTCCCACCTTCTTTCTAACAGAGGAATCAGACTCAAACAATGACCGAGAAACACTTTCAGTCCTCAATGACAACAATGTCGCAACTGCTTTCTTAACATCTGAACCCACAATTGCGCCTTTTCCAAATTCGAACCGTACACGACACAACTCAGGCGGATTGGGCTCCAAATCATTTTCCTCTCTATCCTCACAAAGGAAAGTACACATTTTCTCAAAAAAGTATCTCTGCTTTGTTTCTTCCCACTGATGGAAGACATCCATAACAGATTTTAGGTCATATTTAGTCGGTCCGATCATCCATCTATGTGCCAAATAATTCAACGTTTCCTTCTCCCTAGAATCAGGCAGTTGACTATGCAACTGTGCACGCTCTGAGGTGGGGGTCGTGCTTGTTGCCCCAAAGAAGGGATATAGAAGACTAGTGACCGTGCTAGTCACTCTTTGTCGAACAGAGGGAGAATTCGATGAAAAGACAAGCGGAAAAGCAGGGGGAGGCAAGGCAGATGCAGAGGCAGTGTCAGAAGGAATACCAGGAGTGGGAGTCGATATAGTAGTCAAAGTTGTAGGAAGTAAAGGCAGAGCAGATGTCAAAGGCGGTGGCCCTTGAGGAGGCTGCACCGGAAGAGTAGGAGCCAACTGAAGAACAGCTGGTGGGTGCTGTGGAGGAGCAGGAGGCAATGCAACCACGGGTTGCGCAACTAAAGGTTGCGGAGGTGCCGTAGCATTCTGCGCATAGGGGGGTGGCGAACTCAACAAATGCGACAGTAGGGGGTCTTGTTCAAGGTCTTTTGCTGCATCTTGCTGAAGAGGCGGCAACACCGGATAACATTTATCGGTTACCATTTTACGTTGCCTGTGCAACTGCTCACTCATCTGTTCTTCTTCGTTATCTTTATACTGCATAGCAGCTTGCATTATCGAAATACCCCTTTCTCTCTTATTTTTCTTCACTAATTTAATTTCTTTCTGTTTTGCCTCCTTACGCCATAGGCGGAAAGAGTCAAACATCGCCGGCCGGGCTTTCTTCTTGAAAAGTTTGACTTCGAGGTTATCTAAGATTTCCGTGTCAAAGCTACCATATTGGGGCCATTTTAAAACACCATCTTTTCTGGTGTATTTGATCCACACTTCCTTATATGTGATGGGGCCTACTCCATGTTTTACATACAGTTCATAAGTTGGAGTTCAAATCGGAGGAACCGGACACGAGTCCTCCAATCGGGAATCCCTATTACAACCAAGACAAAACAAATTTCCAAGTCTGCTAAGACCAGGCATCTTCGCTCACTAGTCTAGCTTCAAACTTCAAAGGATTATCGAATACGATATTCTCGTCAATACACGAGTCCTTCGGCTTTGGTACTTGCAAGTTCCAAATCAAAGATCCCGAAGGGATACTCAAACTAAGAACCAACTAAGGACTAGGAGACGCTCCACTTATACTTAACTGAGATATCGATGACGTCACCAGAAGACTCGTCTATCGTTTCGCTCTACCAAACATCAAGGGTCCAAATCAGGGCGATAGCCAGGGAAGCAGTCCTTCATAGCCGCCGGGAAGCGGGGAACCTCGCAGCAAAGACTTTCGGACCACGTCGACATGCAGGGGTCGATGAAGTGGTGGCCTTCCTCCAGAATTTTCACACAAAGCTCCTCACGAACCTCTGGCTTGGACCGGTACCGTTGGTATCGCCCCACGTTGGGCGCCAGCTGAGGTACTGGGTTTTTCAGAACCGGTACTGAACCGGTAACCCAGTGGTGCCAGGGACAACACCCAAAGACCTCGAGTACGTTCCTGATTCAGACACAGAAACTCAGAGTCTTCTAGGTGAAGTCAAAGATCGATTTTATTGGCTGCAACCAAGTAACAGGCATCCTAGAAGTACAACAGCACGGTGTGTATATTCTCAGGAGACTGCTCAACCTTACAAAGCCAGTCTTCTCTTTTTATACAAAATATTATGCTTCAGGCAAACATTCTTAGATTTACATTAGACCATTCACATATTTTCACTACAAAGAAAAAGCAGAGTCATGATGACAAGCCCACATTTCAATTTGTTCAGCCCACAATAAATTACCAGGCAAGGCCCAACATTTTCATCAGATATCGGTGTACCCCCAATAAAAACGGGCACCTCCTCCTCGTAAAGCAAGTTGTAGAGAAAGAAACAGGGACAGGTGTGAGCAAGATTAGGCAGGGTGTGCGTGCGATGAAAAGGTTTATGGCATGTTGTGCCTTGATGCTATCTCGCTCGGCCACTGGGAAAGGAACTGGCCGGGCAGGTTCGGCCTGGGGCAATGGTTTCAGCTTGCCCAGGTCAGAGAGAAGTCAATTAACGTGTACTTGTCCTTTGGAATCGAATTTAGCTGTATTTAAGCCTACGTGAGGGCAACTCACAAAATGGCTGCCGTACACAAAAGGAAGCCAAGGGTTCAGGACGTAAATGATGATTCCGAGGTGAAATCGTTGGTGGAATATGACGAAAATGCTTGTACATAGTGTACTAGCCATTCTCGGTCTTTTGATACCAAAATCGTCATACTACGACAAAGTTTATTGCACGAGTCCAGAATTTTCAGAACCACATACCCTCTGCTTCGATATTGTTTGCTTTGAAACTTTGTTGGTGGATGTTTTCTCTGAGTGCATATGGTACCAATGAGTGGTATGCCTTCCATTGAGTGATCCATCAGGTCACATGCAAAAGTCAGATACTGCTAAAAGGATCCTGAAATCTCTCTGGTGGCTGTCAGCAACCTAAAAATGGGGAGCCCAATTTTAGGCCTAAATAAAATGTGCACTTGCCATTCAATTGTGCTTTGACATTAAGAGAAGAATACATAGGCATTATTATCCATAGCCTTTCAGCAAACAAGGAAGCAGGGAGCCCTGGGAAGTTCCCAAGTTTTAGGTGGAGAGCTGCTCCTTCATATGTACTCTACAATATCACAGCTTACCAGAAATGTATTTTTTTTAGCAGAGTTTTTCTAAGCATAGGATTTAGAGTGCCATCTACACTGGGCTATAAAAGTCACAAGGAATTGTGACATTTATGCAGCAAAGTCTTTAAGAATAGGATTAGCTAATGCTATCCATACCAAGCTGAAAAATGACAAAACACTTGAACTGTTCCTGGCAGGGTATTAGAGATTTGGATTGGTAAAATGCCATCCAGGCCAACATGGAATGAATAAAAGCAAGCCAGACACATGTGTTTAGCTTTTTCCAGACACAAGGGATTTCCCTGTATGTCTATGCAATACCTTTCAGAGAGAGTGCCTGATACATTATATAAAATGAAGAAGGGAACCCTGGGAAGTTCCCAAGTTCTAGGCAGGGAGCTGCTCTTTCATATGGAGCAATAACACTATAAAAAGTCTCACCTCAGAGTATTTAAGCTTAGGATTATAACAGTGCCATCCACAATGAACTAGAAAAATAACAAAGGCTTTTACAATTCCAGTCATTGTATTAGGGCTTTTGATTGATAAAATACAATTAAGACTAGCTTGGAATTAATAAAAGCAACCTCTGCCATATGTTTTGCACTTGTTAAAGCTTGTCAGAAAAGTATAGATTTTTCCAGCCAGGAAGTAGAATTCAGTATGTCAAAGCAATAGCTTTTCAGGAAAAGAGTGTCTTATAGATTGTGCACAGAATGAAGCAGGAGACCATGGTTAGTTTCCAGGTTTTATGCAGAGAGCTGCTCCTTCATATGGAACACTCTACAACACCACCGGCTGTCTATGACTGCTGACCTCAAATGCCTGATTTCCTAGCTAAGTTTTGTGAAGGATAGGATTAGCACAGTGTCATCCATGTTGAGCTAGAAAAGAGACAAAGCGTGTTGCCATCTATGCAGCAATGTCTTTAGGTATAGGATTAGATAGTAACATCATGCAGAGATAAAAAATGACAAAAGCCTTTTTCCATTCGTGGCTGAAAAACAGACCTTTGAGGTTACAATTTTTAGGGTGTCAGTAGTGTTGTAGAGTGCTCCATATGAAAGAGCACCTCTCTGCATTAAACTTGAGAATTACACAAGGTTCTTTGCTTTCTTTTTTGCATAGATATTCCTACGTAAATGTGCACTGCAGAGTGGGCACTAGAACCAAAGCAAAGGAAAAGGTTATTTACTTAGACCAGACATCAGTAATATCCTGGACTCAAACTTCGAAAAATACTATGCACAAAGTGTGTGTTTAATTTTATCTTTGTGAATCAGGCCCAAAAATAGCTATAAAAGAGTATCGGTACAATCCCATGTGGCACTGATATTAAACAATGACCCAAAGGGGAAGAGGTTTAAAACGGATACGTTTTAACGGAAAAAATCTTTCTTTCATTCAAGTGCATCAGCAAAAGCCCTGATTTTAGAAGTAGCAAATGAACAAACGGGCAGACTGTTTGGAATGCAGTTTCTTCCTTGGTGCTTCAAATTTCTCTAGCTACATGGTAATTGTTGGACCTGGCCTTTTTTGCAGTTATTCCCAAACATTTGACCTTCTTCATCCTATTTTTCTGACATGTTTTATTGGCTTTAGGACCCTAGGTACTTTACCACTGCTAACCATAGCTATAGTGCATATGCTTTCTGTATTGGTGATTGGTTTATCCATGATTTGCACATTTGTTTTTCTAATACATCCCTAGTAAATGGAACCAGGTGTGCCCAGTGCCAGTAAATCAAATGCGAATAATAGGCGTGAAGCACTGATTATGGTATCCACATGAGTAGCCCTGCAAACGTCTCAGATCTGCCACTGCAGTGTCAGTGTGTGCGTTTTTAAACTGCCTTTTCCACCTGGCAATCGCACCCACTAGCCCGGTCTAAACATTCCCTTTTATTACATGTTAGGCACCCCTAAGGTAGGCCCAAGGCAGCCACATGGGCAGGGTGCAGCGTATGTTAAAGGTAGGACATGTACTGGTGTGTTTTACATTCCCTAATAGTGAAATACTGCTAATTTCATTTTTCACTATTGAAAGGACTATCTCTCCAATAGGCTAACATGGGGGTTGGCTAAAAATATTATTTAAGTGTAATTTCCCATATGGAGTAGATGGCGATTTGGAGTTTGGGATCTCGGAACTCACAATTTAAAAATACATATTTTTGTGAAGTTTGTTTTTAAATTGCGTGTTTGAAAATGCCACTTTTAGAATCCACATCTGTGTTGGCTGACAGGTGGGATTTTGTGCATTCACTCTACACAACCACACAAAGGGAGCTGAGGAGTTTTTGCAAATCTTGATGGCCTATCACCAGGCTGATGGGCCTTACTGAGCTAAAGTGGTGAGAGGAGTTGTCACTGACACCTGAATAGTGCTGTACCTGTCCTCATTCAAAGCTGTCTCCACCTCCATTTAGTGTGCCTGGAGCCTGGTTAGGGATAAGCAGGGTCTTGTGGACTACAAAGACTTTCCATTGAAGTTTGCCTACTTCAAAAGCAGAAAGGGGTATTAGTACTGAACCTCTAACACTCCAAAATCAGAACACTTTTGGACTAAGGACATTCTGCTAGGAAGAAGAGCTGGATGCTATATGAGGAAATGCCACTCTGCCTACTGCTTTGTTGTGCCAACCTGCTGCTTGCTGCTTCTGTCCTGGAAGTATAAAGACTGGACTTTGCTTTCTACATCTTGCTTATAACGTTCTCCAAGGGCCTGTGCATGCCTGCCTCCTGTTAAGAAGTCTCAGGGCCATCAAAGGCTCCACCTACCAGTGCCAGGACTCATCTGCTGAGAGTCCTGACTTGGCAAAAGTTGCCAAATCCAGTTCCTGGGACCTTGGAAGTGTAACCTGGTTATCTAAAGAGAAAATCTCTAAAATTCCTCTAAAATTCTAGTCGCGGAGAATAAACCCAGAGAAATGTTCTCTATTATTAATAAACTCGCTTACTCCGACAGAACTACTCTCAAGCCTTCCCCCTCACAACCTCTATGCAACTCCTTGAATTCTTACTTTCTGGACAAAATTGAAACAATCAGAGCCAATATCCCCCCTCCCTCTCCCTCCTTCCTCAACCCGCCCTGCCCCCCTATAGAGGCTCGCCTCGACTCCTTTCCACTTCTAACAGAGGAATCCCTTCTCTCCCTCCTTCCTCTGGTTAAATCTGGGTCCCCACTTGACCCATGCCCTGCCCATATTTTCTGTCACATTTTCACGAACTGCCCTCTACCTCCGCACACTTTTCTCAACTGCTCCCTGTCACAGGGCGTGGTTACCCCTGCCCTTAAAACCGCTATAATCCTGCCCATCCTAAAAAAACCTGGCGCGGACCTCTCTGTCCCCGCCAACTACCGCCCTATCTCCCTGCTCCCCTTCTTAGGAAAAGTTCTGGAGCGACATGTCACCAGAGCACTCACCACCTACGTGGAAGAAAACCGAGGCTTCGCTCCTCGCCAAGCCGGTTTTCGCCCAGCTCATTCCACCGAGTCAGTCGTACTCTCAGTACTTGACAACCTCCGGGAGGGACTGGACACTAACATTCCCCAGGCCTTGGTGCTACTCGACCTCTCTGCCGCCTTTGACACGGTGGACCATTCTATCTTACTTTCCCGTGTCGCGGCGGCGGGGATCGGGGGCTCTGCCTTGGTCTGGTTGTCCTCCTTCCTCAGTGACCGCACCCAAGCGGTCCGCCTGGGAGATTTCGTGGCTGAACCTCGGAAGGTGGTATGTGGGGTCCCTCAAGGTTCCTCTCTCTCCCCTTTACTATTCAACCTGTACATAGCTCCCCTCATCTTTGCTCTTCAGCAAATGGAGGTCTCCGTATATAACTATGCGGACGACCTCCAGCTTATTTTTTCTCTCTCTCACTCCCCTGACTCTAAATCTAATTTCCAATCCACTATGCTCTTCATCCGGGACTGGATGAATCACAACCACCTGAAACTTAACCCAGATAAAACAGAGCTGGTTTTGACAGGTGGTTGCTCCAGTCCCTGGTCCCCCCTCTTTTGGCCCCCTTCCCTTGGGCCCCCTCCTTCCCCTTCCCCCCTGTCAAAACCCTCGGCATCAAACTTAATGACCAACTCACTTTGCACTCCCAGGTGAGTTTGGTGGTTTCCTCCTCTTTTCTATCTCTCCGTACTATCCACAAGGTCTCTCGCTTCTTCTCCTTCACGGCCCTAAAACTTATCGTTCTTGCTATGGTCGTCTCCCGTTTAGATTACGCCAACGCCCTTTACCATGGCATGCCTGCCTACAATGTATGACGACTGCAGCTGGTTCAGAACCAAGCTGCCCGCCTGGTTCACAACCTCACCAAATCCCACGACGTCACTCCCCTCTTAAAATCCTTGCACTGGCTCCCCATCCGCTAACGCTCCCAATTTAAGGTGGGCTGCCTCGCCTTCCAGGCCCAGCTAGGCTCTGCTCCTGCTTTTATCTCTTCGGAGATCAAACCCTATGCCCCCTCCAGGGAACTTCGCTCCTCCTCTCAACATCTGCTGATGGGGAGGCTCTAAATTCTCCACCCTTGCCCCCATTTTTTGGAACTCCCTCCCAGTCCACCTCACATGTGCTACCCAGTTCTCGCTCTTCAGAAAGGCTTTAAAAACCTTCCTATTCTCCAAAGCCTTCCCCCAATAATCTCTCATAAGTCCCCCCCCTGTTATTCTAGCTTCCTAAGGACTTGGCATACTGTAGCGCCATGGAACCGCTCAGGTGTACGCGCGCTTTAAAAAAAATTTAAAACTCAAACTCAAACTCAAAATCCACCCATAGACTTCCAGAGTCTGTTTTCTTGACGCATCGCTGAATAAGAACAATGCATTAGTTCTACCTGCCCTGTAGCATAGTTCCCGATCAGCACATCAATAACATACAGCTTTCATCGCATGCCCGAGCTTACCATTGCAGCATGCCAGTAAAATCGCAGCAGTGTGAGTCTTGAGTACCGTGAAAGTCATGTCTGTGACACCCGTTCCGAATTCGATGCAGCACATGGTTGGAGGCTGTGGAATCGATGCAGTGGCAGCTTTGTGCCTGGGAAATGATGCAGTGCCTGCTTCGCTGCTGTCACAGTGGCACAGCATGTCATACATGATTTGCTGAATCTAATACATCACCGCCGCCACACCGCAGTAAGGCACCAAGGCCACATGTCCGGAGATCGAAGCATCACCTCCCCTCCCAGTAAGGAACCAACACATCACCTCCTCTGACAGTAAGGACCAACGGATCAGCTTCCATGCCTAGCAGCAAGGAACCAATCCATCACCTCCGCTGTGGAGTAAGAAACAGGCTCATTGCCTTGCTTTTCTGGCACCTCACATCCCCTGCTCCTGCTTTGTCTTTGATTTTTGACACATACAAGGTAATTTGTGCTAAAAGAAACGCATCCATTGATTTCTATTAACTGAATTTGCTCAATATTTTAAATGAGATATCTTGCCGTGTATGTTTGATTTTTGTCATTTTGATTGTGTTTTATTCAGATAAGTATTAGCTATTTTTCTAAACTGATATGTACTCCATTTGTAATGTTTTTGCTGTCATTGTGTTCGTACAAATGCTCTTCACAATGCTTCTGAGATAAGCCTGACTACTCGAGCCAAGCTACCAAGGGGGGGAGCAGGGGTTATCTTAGCTGTGTGACTCTCTTACCCTGACCAGAGTGAGGGTCTCTACTTGGATAGGGTGCAAACCACTGCCACTAGAGACATCGGGCCGATTTACAAGAAACTGACGCATCTGTATAAATGTGTCCGTTTCCCTGCGCCTGCGTGAAAAACGCTTGTGCCACCATAGATGCACGGTATTTACAATCCAGCGCAATATGGCACAAGGATTGACAGATGCGTCAGAAATTCTGATGCATAAGTTGGCGGAAAAGTCACGCATTGCTGGAGTCGTGTCGCAATCACAACGCAACTGCAGCAATGTGTTTTGCGGCCTATTCACAATATAATGCGTCACTCCTTATACCTGCTTCAAGCAGGCGTAAAGTTTTGCCCAGTGGCATCTTAAAACTCACGTAGTGAAATCTTGTAGATTTCATGGACTCACTGTTACAAGACTTTCCTGCGTGGGAATGCCTACCCTGCATACATTGTACCTGACGAAGTTATAATGTCACTCCAGCAATGCAGGGGAATTCCTACCCTGCATACATTGTACCTGACGAAGTTATAATGTCACTACAGCAATGCGTTTTGCGGCCTATTCACAATACAATGCGTCGCTCCTTATACCTGCTTCAAGCAGGCGTAAAGTTTTGCCCAGTGCATCTTAAAACTCACGTAGTGAAATCTTGTAGATTTCATGGACTCACTGTTACAAGACTTTCGTGCGTGGGAATGCCTACCCTGCATACATTGTACCTGACGAAGTTATAATGTCACGGAGGGACAATGTGACGCATCTCCCTAGATACGTCACGTTGTAAATTTGCTGCATTTTTTACGCCACCGTTGCATCTCAAAAGTGACTCAACAGCAGCACAAATGTGTTGCAAGGGGCTTGTAAATCTATCCCCCATTTCTAACAGTAATGACCCTGGGAGGCCAGGCAAATGGTTTAAGTGGGTGTTGGACTTGGCCCTTTTTGCAGGGTCATCCCTGAACTTTTTGCCTTCCTCCTGTATTTTTTCTGATCTGTTGTTGGCGGTTTTATGACTCTGGTCATTTTACCACTGCTGATCAGTGCTAAAGTGCATATGCTATCTATTGTAAATTGTTGAAATGTATTAGTGACTCCATGAATCGCTCATTTGATTTACTTGTCAGACCCTAGTAAAGTGCACCATGTGTGCCCGGGGCCTGTAGATCAAATGCTGCTAGTGGACTTGCAGGACTGACTGTGCCAACCTTGGAAGCAGCTTGTAAAGTGTGTCACAGGCCTTCCATTGCAGAACATCTGTGCAGTTGAGTACTGCCATGTTGACTTGGTAAGTGCACCCACTTACCAGTCCATAAACCTTCCCTTTTCTACATGCTAGACACCCCTAAGGTAGGCCCTAGGACAGGGTGCATTGTATGTGAAAGGTAGGACATGCCCTGATGCGTGTGGCATGTCCTGATAGTGAATTACAGCCAATTTAGTTTTTCACTATTGCAAGGCTATCTGTCCCCATAGGCTATAATGGGCAGTTTGATTATAACATCTTATAATCCTAACTGACCCAGGGAACATGGTAGAAAAATGAATTTAGTATGCCTGACTCAGAAAGATAGAATACATCTTTAAGTGAAGTTAGTTTTAACATTCTGAGTTTGAAAATACCACTTTTAAAAAGTACGTATTTTCTTGCTTAAACCATCCCGCATGCCTTTGCTAGGTTGTGTATTACATGTCTGGTTTGTGAGTGACAGATGCTGAGGGGGCTCCCGGAGGCAGGGTGAGCCAGCACTAGGCTGATTAGACATACCTTTACTACTCCTAAATGCCTTTTGTGAATACCGAAAGTCGTAAAGTTAGGATTTTGTCTCAGATTACTTTGTAATTCCGGCCCCTATTCATTAGTTTGAGACCAACGTGTTAGCGAATAATGACCTTTCAACTAGAAAGTGGTTAGTTAGTTAACCTTGTGAGATCTCAAAGAGCAGATAGGAGTAGGAGAGTGGCACAGGAAATGTAAAAAAAAACTCTGATATGGCATCCCATAAGCGTGAATTTTGGAAAGGGGCAAGAAAAGAGAAACATACATTTAGTGAACAGAAGTTGGCCATTTTAGTAGAGGAGAGTGTTGCACATAAAGATGATAGTGCTAAAGGCCACAAAAAGCTCAATTTTGCTGTGAACTCAAGAGCAAATCAATGCTGTGGGTGTAACATCGAAGAGCAGTGATGACATGAGAAAACAGTGGTATGATGTACAATACCATACAAAAGAAAAGATAACAAGCAAGACAATGAAAGCAAGTTGCACAAGACCATTATCTGAGCCACGACCTACCCATAGCAGAGGCATATGTGAATATGTTGTTTTTATCAACAGTTTTGGCAATATATGATATTGATTCTTCCTTGATAATACAAGCAAGTGTTGCATGTATAAAAGTAATTGGTAAGTTAGGGTAATATATTAAATGTGCTTAAACCATTACAATTTATGTACACATCATAATGTCAAAGTTTAATTCTAGGTTGTATTTTGACCAGTATATTGCATTCTGCAATTTATAGTTTGTCATAGAAACATTTTTCTATTACTTTATTTGATTTTTTTTTAAATGCCAACATTTTAAACCATTTACACATATTGACACTAAAAGTAGAACTATAATAAAAATATTTAACATTACATTAAGAAATATTTTGTAGACTAAAAATGAACTGGTTTACTTATGACAACTAGGGTAAGCTATTCTCTCAGTCTGAGTGGTGAGCTTTTGACCTAAGACAAAGGAAGCTTCCCCCAAGAAAAATTCACATTACTACATCTGAATGCAGTGCAGATCTGTGTCTTCTCTGATCCACCAGTCGCTTTCCTCTGCCTTGTCTGAGCAGAGCCATGCTCACATGAGGCCTGAATACTGCTGCCCAAGCAAGGGTATAGTCAATGTGCCCCTAGCATATATAAAGTTACCTTGGGACAGAGCAGAGTGGAAGTAGGTGAAATAGATGTATTGCACCCTTGGAATATTGGTGTCTACTCAGGCCTGTTATTTTTTTAGGAGTGACTTTAGATACCCTTATGGCATTAATATATGCTCCAATGGCGGAGAAGTAACCCTGTGTGTTTTTATGTTGTTAGTTAAGCTGGAATAATAGGACAATCAATATGGGACAGAGTGACAAATAGAAAGTAGGGTACTAGCATTAGTCCTGAGGAAAGCCCGGGCACTGAACAGCCTACAGAACAAGGGCTGAAGAGTGCAACAGTATTTATGGTGTAGGCATACTATACCCAGCCCATAACACTCATGATTTCTTTTCACATCAAGGGCACATTAAATTAAAGAGATCCGGGGGTGTACCCAAGGTATTTTTATCTTATAATCTAGACACCCATTGTAGGTTATATTGGAAGTTGTCCATTAACTATGATTGAGCCGATCCCGATTCATAGGTACCAGGATGAGACTCGATGATGAAGCAAGACAGCAGATATCGATAAGGATAGATGGGGACAGTGATTCTAGAATTGAGGCAAGCAATAAGTAATTAGAGTTTTCACCCAGCGATAATACTACAGAGAACTCAATTTTTGGTATATAGTGGTACGGCGGTCATATCCTGTGATCCCAACTTGATTTAAAAGAAGCAAGGGGATTTCTTGTAAACTCTTTCTGGTTCTAAAACCTAAAGAGAATGTTGCCCCACTATCAAATTCAGGAAATGCAACTGGTTAATTTGAACAAATCCATTCAGGATGGACACCTTAGAGTCAATAATTCTATGGTAAACCAAGACCTTCAAGATACTCCCTTTGATATTCCTATAAGAACCACGCCTCATCAGTACTTAAAATGTGTGATTTAGAGCAAGCATTATCAGTTCTGGGCATTTCCGTTCTAGACCAAAATATCGACTCAAACTGTTATGAATGTCTTAGCCCTAGTGATTGAAATCCTTCACAGTTAGGGAAGCAAGGGACACCCACAGCTAGAGGACTGTCTGGAATATGCTACTATCCCTCGAGAAATGATGCAAACAATTATTTGACTTTCTGCACTTCTGAGGTGTTAGGGGAATGAATGAAGAAAATAAACACTTTCATCAAACCAAAAAAATGAATTGAGAGGAAGGCTATTCAATAACTATATTGGAAAAGTGTTCCTTCTTGATATCCATATGTTACAACTTCAAGGACACCAAAAATCCGTTTACGAGGTAATCTACTCAAGCTCACTAATGGGTTCGGGTCAGGGGATATGGAGACATCATCATGTCCATTCTTGTGGCTGAGATTTCACATAAAGCTAGTCAGATCTAGTCAGGTAACCTGCTTTACTGGAGTCCTGCATCTCTAGAGCTAGACTACCAGAGCTGGAATACCTGTTCCCAATTATCTTACCTGAATCCTCCGGTAGCGGTTGTCATGCAAAGCTCTGCCCTCGGAAAAAGGCTTGGATCCTCCAGCCCCAGTTATTATAACTACGGTTGCCAGCCTCAGAGATTCCAAGCACTGGTGTTCAGTATATCGACTTCTAGTTTGCCAAGGAGTCTCTTCTTTGTGTGTCCTGCATTACTTTTATTGCAGAGGCTTCAAATCAGGATCTGCAGAAAAGATCACAAGTGATCTTGATGACCCCACCTTGGCACTGAAGTCATGGTTTTCTCTTCTGAAAGAGATTGCAGTTTACCCAGAGTGTGCTCTCCTCTAAATGCCTGCCGATGGCAAACCCTTGAACTGTGTTCCCTGTGTCACCTTTCTTGAAGGCTTTGCTACTGACAGGCTAGGTTTTAATTTATGGCAGTATATCCAGGAGAAATTGTTGCAATGTCCTGTAACTCTGTAACCTGGAGGCTTCTGTATAAAATAGTGCCCTGCACTAAGAGATTATTACCACCCTTGTGTGATTCATTGAAATGTTTTGATTTTCATCATGAAGGTTGTGTAAAGTGTATGGCTGTGTCCTCTCTTAGTGTACTAACTACTTTCTGAGCCTTCCAATCATGTGGATTAAATTAGATTCCATACATTACCTTGTAGTTTAGTTCCTATAGTCCCAATAGGCTCTGCGCATTGAAATAATATATCCTATAGATTTGACGTGGGACTTAGGTTGGCTAGGTCTATATTGAAATATATTAGACTTAATTGTGAGTGTCAGCTAGCTCAGAGGTCACTAGAAACTTTTTTGAATAAACAAGAAGGGATTCGTTTCTAACAACCTCAAAAACATGACAACTTTATTTCCCCAAGATAAAACTGATCTTCAGAGTCGTGGAAACAATAGATAGATATTATACTCAGTTAATCGTGCATGCTTCGTTTCATCAGAGGTGCAGAGAAATAGAGAGACGGGCGTTTTCAATAAAAGGTTTATTGAACAGTCTTCTTTCTCAGACAAGTAAAATTAACTGCTACAATCGTAATACTGGTTGCAAAGTATGATGCATACAGTAATAAGAGTATTATAAAATAATACTGTAAAGGCATTGTATGGTTCCTAGACCATGGATAAATACATACATAAATAAAAAAGGCTAAAAAGTACTCTACTGGTGCTTCTAAAATACGCCTACCCCAATGTACCTAACCTAAGTCTTGCACGAGGGAAGAAGTAAGTGTGGTGTAACATAGGTTTAGTTTTCTATGCCAAGAATCTAACCAAGATTTCTCTTAGGGTCTAATTAGCTCCGTACCTTGGTTTTAGAATGAAGGAGGTCTGTTATCTCTGTCTCCGGACTGGATTTCCCAACACCTCGTGAGGGGAGCTTGGAAACACTGGAGCTGGATTCTCAACAAGAGAAAGGCAGCCTCTCTGTCAGTGCGTGAGCTGGAGGGTTGGCTTCCTTCAGCACATGCTGTAGCGAGCTGCATCAGGCAAGTAGATAGTCGAGCTGCTCCGAACCATCGTGTGTTTGCTTGGGCAAGTGTAGGCATATTTATACCTTGAAGGTTCCTAGTTTTACATAAAGTCGGACATAATAATGTCACCATAGAACCCCAAGGGAATGATAGTTCTTTGAAAACGCCATGATTTCTAGGACAAATCAATATTGAAGTAAGGGGATGTCCCTGTTTGCTGAAGCCGAGTATTCCAGGAAATCATTGTGGCTTTTTGGAACTAGTGGAAGTAGCCATGCCTGTATTATTTTTTTATCATTTTATTGTAATTTTTAATTATTATGCCATGGTGGTTAAACATTTAATTGTCCTTTTAGCTTGTAAATATGTTGATCACTTTTAATTCTATATTTATTTAAAATGTGTGATGATTTTATTGGCCATAATACCATGACTCAAATATGAAGATGTATACCAGGATTAACTGAACTGACAATGTAATGTAACTCTGAGTAGACACCCCATATCCCACCTGTGTTTTTGATTATTATACAATTGTATTTTAATGAATTTTAATTGTATATCTTTTATGATGCAATTGCAACGAAATAAAGATTATTGACTTGAATTGAGCCATGCCTGTATTTGGACTGGATGGGTTATGTCTAAATATGGGTATGATTTATATGCCTATATAAGGGCAATGTGAATTATACCTATATAAGGGCATCAATCATAAATTACACTTGATTCTAAAATGCTTCACAACACCCACTCCCTTTATTATGTTCGATATTACTAAATTCTAAGCATCTCTAAACATATCTAAAGCAAGATGTGTGAGAAATCCCTCCCAAAATACAATTCAATTCAATTCAAAAGCTTTTATTCGATTTGTACATACAAATCATACAAGCATAATAAGATACATAATTTAAAATACTAAATCACCACATGGACACAAATAAGAAAAAGGAGTAGGTAAATGTGCAAAAGGCTAGTGTGCAACAGTTAAAGATTATTCTTTCCTTTTAAAATCAACAAACTGTTACGATAGTACAAAACGTTCATAAGTGTACAGACAGGAAATCGATAAGGTATATTTAATAGACCATCTCCTGGCAGCTGTACATTTCAGTAAAATAATTTCGGTAAAATGATTCTGGACAATTTTTAGACTAGCATAAAAATGATTTAACAGTAAAAGAAAGGGGAGACCATACAGTACATACTGTGGACATCAACGGGTAGAATTATACCTTAATTACAAAGATTAATATAAAACTTAAAAACATACTTATACAGACAGGGATGTAATAGGTAATAGCAGCATAATACAATTCCTGGCAGCTGTATAACTTGGGTACAGACAGGTAAGTATAAAAGATTTTACAATACAATACTTTTCCTGGCAGCTGTACACTTCAATATGTAGGTGGCCAAAAAGAAACAAATATCCTCGTTCTCCAGTGAGGATAAAAGTATCAATGCAGTTTTTGTGGTACGGATGTTATACTTTATAAAAATCGGTTTAAGGTATTTTATCCTAAGGAAATGAAAAAATTTACAAAAAAGTAGAAAATGGCAACAACTCTGACGAGATGTACTGTCGCACGGGCAGAGTGTCTCTGATCTGGATTTCGGGTTTGGGAATGCAACCAGATGGTGAACAATACCCAATCTGACACGTGTTAATACATATTGGTGAGAGGGACGAGTCACGTACACAAGGTAAGGTTGAAACCCCGAGGTTAAATTCAGGTCCTTGTAAAATTTCACGGTGGTTAACTTACCAAGAATTTTTTCTCGCTCTGCCTTTTGAAAATTTAGAAACGTTGTCTTAATTTCTTTTTTGGGAATAGAAACAACCTCTTCGGGCTCAAGAAACACATCGATGTTAAAAAGAAGAAGATACCAGCGGTGAATGTATCTCAACCACTGTATGCGTGAAGAGTGGTCCAAACCTATACAGTCAAGAATAATATCTTGAGTGAATCGAGTCTCTGGCTTAGCCCAAATAGAACGCCACAGTAAAAGTGGCCGAACTGCTGCTAAGTCAGAAATAAACTCGACCCCAACCTCTTCATGGATCAGTTGGACAGAGGCAGAGGGGGGGACACATAACAACCTCCTTAAAAACTTGTTTTCATCCTTTTGTAAGGATGGGCCCTCGCTATGGCCCCATACCCCTGCCCCATACAGAGCAGAAGAGACACAACAGACATTGTATATATTCATCATGTCTGGAATGCTCCTTGAGCCAAGTTTGGAAGCAATTCGAAAAATACTGCTGGTGGACCGCAGCATTTTTAAACTAATGGAGTCAAATTCAGAGGTCCAAGTCCCACTGTTGTTGTATGTAATTCCCAAATAACAAAAGGATTTAACATGTGTCAATTTATCTTTATCCAGAAAAAAGGTATGCTTTGACTGTTTTGCTGCCTGACCGCATGACATAACATACGTCTTAGATTTATTCACTCGAAGCCTCCTAATTTGAATGAACTGCATAAAACTATCAATTAAACGCTGGAGGCCAATCTGTGTACGAGATAAAAGAACAGCGTCATCCGCATAAAGTAATAGCGGGACGGGTTTTCCTCCAATCAAGGGAGCGTCTGCTGGGATGTCAACCAAAGAACGGTCAACACCATTAATGAAGAGGGAAAATAAAAGAGGGTCCAAAACACATCCCTGGCGTATGCCCCTTGAGACTTTAAAAAAAGGGGTGCATTCGCCTAGGGTACCATAGCGGACCTTACAGGAAAGTTTTTCATAAAGTCTAGCTAAGAAATGGACGATTTCCCTCGGTGCCCCTGCTTCAAGCAAAACCTCCCAGAGAATAGCATGGTTAACCAAATCAAAAGCGCTGCTCAAATCAGCAAAACATAAAAAGAGGTTGCCATTTTTAGCCACAGTATATTTGTTAATTAAAAGGTCCAAATTTACACATTGGTCCAATGTGCCCAAGCCTTTCCGGAAACCATATTGGACTCTAGTTAAAATATTTGAATCAGTTGCCCAATCTTCTAGCCTTTTGAGCAAAATCCTACTCATTACCTTTACAGAGGCATCCAACAAGGAAATTGGCCGATAATTGGAAGCCTCTGATTTGTTACCTTTCTTATGTAAGGGAATAATGACCGATTGACCCCAAGTAGAAGGAAAATTGGTTTCTGCTGCACAGTTGAATATCCTCAACAGGATGGGAGCCCACAAATCTGGTTCGTCTTTGTATAAATCCAGCGGGACCCCATCAGGGCCAGGGGCCTTGCCTCCTTTGCTGTTAGAAATTCCTTCATGACTTTCTTCTAATGTTATTCCCAAAGGGAGAGATAGCCAAGAGGTAGACTCAGGAGGCGGTGACTCAAGGGATAACCCTTCTGGATTAAAGATTTTAGAAAAGTGACTGACCTTATCGCTGCACGCAACATATGATGTTAATTCTGGAACATCTTCTTTATTGAGAAAAGGACTATTAATTGTTTCCCAGTAAAGTTTGCAGTTTTTGGTCTCGGCTGCTTCTTTCAACTTATCCCACGCCTCAGTCTGTAATACCTTTTTCCTGTTATTAATTGCTGCTTTATATCTAGACCTAAGGTGTTTTATTCCCTCGTTATCACGTGGTTTAGTACCTAAAGCGTTCTTGAGTTCTCGCAAGGCAAGTATACAGGGTTTATCGAACCACCCCTGCTTCGGACCACTATTGGATATCGGGGCCTTAGTAAAAATACCATCAATAATACTATTAATGGAGACAAAGTGTAGTAATAATCAACTAGGGTCACTTTCGTTATCTAAACAGGAACTAATTTGGTATTTACAGCTGGTAAGAACCTCCTTCTGCTTGGCCTTGGAGTTAGTTCCAGTCCATCTAATCCTTAAACCCTTCGGTCTGATGGGTACTAGGTCAGTAGAACACTTTTCACCTGAAACTGGTGGGGTACCATGCCCTAGGAGGGTAACACGAATGCTGTTATGGTCACTGAGACTTTCTTCATTTACATACAAGTTAGTAAAGTCTCCACTGCTAGACAAAAGAATATGATCTATAAATGACCCTGCGTACCTTCCTGTAAATGTAGGGCATGTTATTGCCTGGTTATTTGTATTACAGTTTAACAGGGTCAAGTCTAGTGTAACTAGCATGTTGTTTAATGTAGAACCGTAACTGCAGTGTTGGAAGTGGAGAGAATCCTCCCTCGCTCCCAACCCCCCCAATGACTGCTCATAGCCGCTCCAAAACCACAGATATTCCCATTGGACAAATGGCAGGGCTGTAGGTTAAAATCCCCTGCCCAAACAACCTCAGCCTTTCTTTTCGAAATGCCCATGGCCTTGGCAATTTCCTTTTCCAGGGGTGGTAAAATATCTCCTCTAGTGGCATCAAAAATATTGTTGTAGAAATTTACTACAACTAGGTCAATACTCTTACTGCACTCCACCCTTACTACCTGACTGTGGGTCCCAACTGTCGTACTACTTTTAACTGTACAATTACACAGCTTGTTGGACAAAAGCATCAAAAGGCCCCCCTTGGCCCTGCCCGAGCTGGATTTAGTAGCTTTGAGGCAGTGAGATGTGTACCCTTCAATATTGATATGGTCCAAACACCACGTTTCCTGGAGGAGGATTAGATCTAATCCCTCCCCAATAAACCTGGTCCAGAAGGGTGAACCTATTTTACTGGCAAGGCCAGCAATATTCCAGGAGATAAGAGAAAGTCCCGCTGGCTTACCAATGTCGCCGACAATAGCCGACTCTGGCTGAATTACACATGGTGAGGTAGGACTATCTTCCTGGAGATTTATATCCGGGCCTGGACTGGGGGTGACGGTAGATGAACAAGCATCAGGACTAGCCCTAGTTAGTGTATGCAAAAGTGGTATTGACGATGCCACTAATGGGGATTCAAGAAGTATGGAGAAAGGTATGGCTGGAAAAACACTCTCCATATCATTTTTGGAGGTAGAGAGGTTTAAATCTGAAACTTTGATAAGGCTGAGTCAGTCTACCTCATCTAACACAGCATATCTGTTAGGGTGAGCGAATTGCGAATACGAGGGATCAGGCGGAGGATGCATGTCCTGCCATGGTTGTTGCCACTGGGGTTTAACAGATTGTGGGGGCTGAAAAGGTTGCTGCCACTGATGAGCAGACTGATATAAAGGTGGTGGATAATGAGGAGGTTGTTGCCACTGAAGACTAACATGGTGTGGAAGAAAAGATGAGAGATGTGGTGGTTGCTGCAGACTAACATGGTGTGGAAGAAAAGATGAAAGATGTGGTGGTTGCTGCCAAGGTTTGATGGTATGTTGCGGGGGATACACAGACCCTCTATTACTTGGGAAAGTAGGGCGAGAAGGGTTTGGTCTTGGTGGTATGGGAAGGAAATAGGACAAAGGGAGTGGATTAATTTGGGTAGCAGGACCACTATTGGGTGCATTACATATGTAGCTGGCTGCCCCTATATCCCTAAAGTTAACTGTAATTACGTCCCCTGCTATTGTTTTCTTACTCCTGCCCACCCAATCCCCTCTACGCACAGTAAGAATTTCACCACTCATATTACTAGGTAAAGGTCTATGTAAGTGGAGCCACTGGGCGCATTTATTTCTTAACTCTACAAAGGTTTCTTTTGCTCCCTCCTTCAGTGGGGGAACAGCTGTCAACACAACCACAAAAGGGGAGACTTCTGGTGGCAGGCTGATTGACTTAAAGCGTGCCTGCTTTGGCTTAAAGCCTTCAGGCTTGTTTGTAGGAAGAGTAACTGAAGGGTTCATAGACTTTCCTGCGACATCTTTTGCTTGTGAGGTAGTGGTTTTATTACCGTCTACAGGATGTTGATAAGCCAAAGTAGAACCCACCACCTTCGGAGTAGATAGGGGTGAGGGTTGGACAGAGTTATTCCCTATTTGGGACAGATGTAGTGTAGCTGGACCCCTGGGAGCTATAGTTGTTTGTGCGTTATTTGATGCATCTTTGGAAAGCTGGACACAAGATAAGCATTTGGCTTCTTTGATCTCTTGTGGCTGAACAGACCCTGGCCCAATCGTCTTATTAGGCCATTTCGAGTGCATTAAAGACGTGAGTCTGTCAAGTTTTGAAATCAAAGGCTTAATTTGTGCTGCTATTGTGGCCTCAAGGTCCAGTTTCAGATCTGTTACCATATTTTGAACCCAGCAGGGTATACCTGGCGCCAATTGCGGGGTAGGTGATATCAGGTTATGATTCCTGACTTTAACTTTAGGTTTTTCCTTATTCTTGCTCTTGGACGTAACCTTTGGAGGGATAATAACCCTTCCCCCAGAATCAATAAGTACAGGAGCTGTTTCCATATCAGTTGGCCCATCTAGACTCGGCTCCGCTTTGCCGGGAGACTGACAGGCTTCTAGGTCAGGGGTAGCCTCAAGATCGACATAAGACGGGTCCGAGTCAGATTGGGTAACTGACAGATCGACAGCATTCGGTACGGTGAATGCGCCAGCAGTAGGCAAGGATAAGGGTAAGGAACAGTTATTCAAGGGCTGCTGGGAGGGTGATTTGGCATTAGCAAGAGATCCCAAAGACGAACGCTTGGCGTTCGCGAGATCCAAGGAAACTCTTTTTTCCAGCAGAACAATGCTTTTGTCGATGGTCTCGTTCACCCGTGAAATAAAGAGATCTATAGGTCCAGTCACCTGAGCTACTGCCGTGGCTCTTTTAGTACAGCTTCTAGTTCTGTTGCGCATGGCTGACATCTGTGACGCAAGGGCAGTAGAGGATGATGATATAACTGGAAGGCGGCCACCAGTGTTTGAAGAAGAGATAGAAAACACAGTTCCGCCTACCTTGTCGATGAATTAAGGGCTATAAGACAGGGGTTCAGGGCCAGGGCCGTCCTCTGCCGTCCTTGAACGGCCTTAAACGGCCCGCTCTTTGCCCGGTCTTCGCCCCGAGCTCCGCCCCGCGCGCGTCCCGCGTCCGCGTTCAAATGGCGGCTTATCAGAGAAATGAGTAGGTGAAAGGGGCGGGAAGAGGACCAGCTGCGGCCAATCAGCGCCGCTGGGCACGCTGGTCCTCGCAGTCCCGCCTCGGTGCTGGATGACCTGCTGTGGTGTCCCTGGTGCAACGCTGGTGCTCCAATGCACGTCCCGAGGCCAGGGCAGGATCCCCAAAAGAAGTCTCTCGCCCTCGAGCGGCTCCCGCGGAGCGGGGGCCGCGAGGCGTGGTGGCGAAGTGGCCGGATAAGGCGCCGGCAAGCAAGCAGATAACGGAAGCAGCACTTCCACAAGGTCGGGTCAGGAATCCCAGGCAGCACCCAGGCAACACTCACACCGCGCTGTTTTTACAGTGGAGGGGGCGGGAAGAGGACCAGCTGCGGCCAATCAGCGCCGCTGGGCACGCTGGTCCTCGCAGTCCCGCCTCGGTGCTGGATGACCTGCTGTGGTGTCCCTGGTGCAACGCTGGTGCTCCAATGCACGTCCCGAGGCCAGGGCAGGATCCCCAGAAGAAGTCTCTCGCCCTTGAGCGGCTCCCGCGGAGCGGGGGCCGCGAGGCGTGGTGGCGAAGTGGCCGGATAAGGCGCCGGCAAGCAAGCAGATAACGGAAGCAGCACTTCCACAAGGTCGGGTCAGGAATCCCAGGCAGCACCCAGGCAACACTCACACCGCGCTGTTTTTACGGTGGAGGGGGCGGGAAGAGGACCAGCTGCGGCCAATCAGCGCCGCTGGGCACGCTGGTCCTCGCAGTCCCGCCTCGGTGCTGGATGACCTGCTGTGGTGTCCCTGGTGCAACGCTGGTGCTCCAATGCACGTCCCGAGGCCAGGGCAGGATCCCCAGAAGAAGTCTCTCGCCCTCGAGCGGCTCCCGCGGAGCGGGGGCCGCGAGGCGTGGTGGCGAAGTGGCCAGATAAGGCGCCGGCAAGCAAGCAGATAACGGAAGCAGCACTTCCACAAGGTCGGGTCAGGAATCCCAGGCAGCACCCAGGCAACACTCACACTGCGCTGTTTTTACGGTGGAGGGGGCGGGAAGAGGACCAGCTGCGGCCAATCAGCGCCGCTGGGCACGCTGGTCCTCGCAGTCCCGCCTCGGTGCTGGATGACCTGCTGTGGTGTCCCTGGTGCAACGCTGGTGCTCCAATGCACGTCCCGAGGCCAGGGCAGGATCCCCAGAAGAAGTCTCTCGCCCTCGAGCGGCTCCCGCGGAGCGGGTGCCGCGAGGCATGGTGGCGAAGTGGCCGGATAAGGCGCCGGCAAGCAAGCAGATAACGGAAGCAGCACTTCCACAAGGTCGGGTCAGGAATCCCAGGCAGCACCCAGGCAACACTCACACCGCGCTGTTTTTACGGTGGAGGGGGCGGGAAGAGGACCAGCTGCGGCCAATCAGCGCCGCTGGGCACGCTGGTCCTCGCAGTCCCGCCTCGGTGCTGGATGACCTGCTGTGGTGTCCCTGGTGCAACGCTGGTGCTCCAATGCACGTCCCGAGGCCAGGGCAGGATCCCCAGAAGAAGTCTCTCGCCCTCGAGTGGCTCCCGCGGAGCGGGGGCCGCGAGGCGTGGTGGCGAAGTGGCCGGATAAGGCGCCGGCAAGCAAGCAGATAACGGAAGCAGCACTTCCACAAGGTCGGGTCAGGAATCCCAGGCAGCACCCAGGCAACACTCACACCGCGCTGTTTTTACGGTGGAGGGGGCGGGAAGAGGACCAGCTGCGGCCAATCAGCGCCGCTGGGCACGCTGGTCCTCGCAGTCCCGCCTCGGTGCTGGATGACCTGCTGTGGTGTCCCTGGTGCAACGCTGGTGCTCCAATGCACATCCCAAGGCCAGGGCAGGATCCCCAGAAGAAGTCTCTCGCCCTCGAGCGGCTCCCGCGGAGCGGGGGCCGCGAGGCATGGTGGCGAAGTGGCCGGATAAGGCGCCGGCAAGCAAGCAGATAACGGAAGCAGCACTTCCACAAGGTCGGGTCAGGAATCCCAGGCAGCACCTCCCAGGCAGCACCTCCCAAAATACATAAAATGCATTTGAAATGGTTGTACACGAAAGATGAGCATTTGTGCTGTACATATTTAAAAGGCAATATTTTCATTCAAAGCATGTAGTGTGACATTGAAATATGCTTTTCAGCATGAGTCATGAAATAACATTCATGAAATGGCTCTTAAATACAGAAGAAAAAAAATCGAGACCATTCCATGACAGAATATATATACTGTTTAGGTTGTGGACAAGGTTACATATTGTTTCTCAGAAGTGTTTCAAAGATGTTTTGTTCTCTAAGAATAGTTCTACTATAAGCAGATTACTTTGTGCCAAAAAAACAAAAATTCTATTTTGGAAAAGTCAAATTGGAGAAAAATAGAGTTCTAAAGTTGAAAGCTTTGTTATGAAAAATGAAGGTCAGATACAGAGTCCCATAGAACACTGTGTGCTAACTTCAAAAGTCATTCTCATTGGTAGGAGAAAACATCAAAACCTCTAAGCTGGCAAAAAAATCGTCTACCACAGTAGGTGAAAGTTGGACCACTTCATTAAGTAAACTGATAGCACAAAAATGTGAAGCATCACTGTCAGCGTTAATGGCATTAGCAATGTTTCTCGGAGATGGAGATGAAGGTGGTACCTGTGTGCCTTTCGATCCATGTATCTCACCGTCTGCAGATTGCGTCTATGAGATCTCAATGAATGCTATCATCAGGATTGGTAGCCGCTGGGGACAACACGATGCCGAACCAAGCAGGGTATCAACATCCGTTGGCAGTGCTGATGGAAGTGTTAGACAGATATCTAACTCTCATTCTTCTCCATATAGCAGGTATCGTAGAACAGGTAAGATGCCAGATTGGTCGGAATGATAGGAACCACGTGGTATTCAGGTCTCTTAACCGAGCCAGGCCCAGTATCTGTATCATGCGCTCATGACACTTCATTGCCAGGAGAGTGTTCTCGATGGTAATCTGGGTGTCGTTGCTGACCGGACTTGCCATATCGGAGCAGAAGGAACAAGAATAGTATCCTGCTATGCGTCCCAAAATGAGAGGCAGGCCACCGAACACAGAGTGCACGAGGTTTGGAACAATGTCGAGGACTGCTTCAAAAGGTGCTAACGGTCCCGAAAAAAATTTCTTAAATACATGTACAATACCACTGGTATCAGACACATTTAAGATATGACCTAACAATTCTACGAAATGTATTGGACAGTTTGTAGATAAAAAGGCATGTATCTCTGCAGAGGACCTTGCAACTTGTAGTTCATACGTCTCTTTGGACGAGGTCAGTGGCACAGTTTTTTATAAAAGAATGGCTTTCATTCTGCTGAAAGTATCAATTTGAATAGAAGAGATGTTCAGTGAAGGCCAACGCGGCGACTCCCCGTCTGTCTTAGCTTTAGGAAACAATACTTGCATATAACAAGTGACCCTGGCTGACACTGTTACGAGAGAGGCTATTACTGGCATCATTCCACAACAGCTGTGATCATTCAACATTATATAGCTCCTGTTAGAAAGCTGCCTAAAAATTTGATCTATCACTGCTGCTGGAGAACCTTGCAGGTGGCAGGATAAATTGTTCGAAGAACCTTCACAGGCCCGTGTAAATTAATACCCTGGCTTAAGAGTGTACCACCTAGTGCACTTTTGCATTGTGTACCACTAAGACATACCTCTTTTCCCCCACTCCAAAATCTGTGTGTGTATGGTAATTCCCAGGTTGACTTTATGTATTCCTTACCCAACCTTTCATACACAGCAACTGGTATATGTTTCAAACAGTATTGAAAATTGTGACGGGCAGAGTAATTATCCTGTGTATTATCCATTCTGTTGTAGGCTTTTCTGAAACAGTTAATGGTAATCTT
The DNA here is from genome assembly GCF_964261635.1 of Lissotriton helveticus. Classification (NCBI taxonomy): domain Eukaryota; kingdom Metazoa; phylum Chordata; class Amphibia; order Caudata; family Salamandridae; genus Lissotriton; species Lissotriton helveticus. The sequence goes on along the minus strand of NC_136063.1, from coordinate 1,746,170,019 downwards.
TCCAGTTTTTCAATGCTCAGCACCGTATAGTCTACTCCTTTCTGTGCCAAACTGATTTGTTGATCTGTAAGGGTAAATACAGCAAACAATGATGTGGTGTTGATTAGAAGCCATGGCACATATCCAGAAGGAAGATTTTGCAACGTCCAGCCTAATAGCATTATAGAACGTAATTGTGACTGTCCATGCTGTAGCATGAGCAAGTCCCGTTCCATTATGTCAATTGCAGAGGATACTATGCTGTCCAAAGAATAAATTCTGGATGACAGGGTCGTTAACCCATTGTCAACTACAGAGAGTGCTATCTCTAAATTAATACGATCAATTTCTTATATTCTTTCTGCAGTCTCAGCCTGTGTCTCTTTACAAGCTTCATTATAAATGGCATATATGAAACGTTTATGACGTTGTTTTGCCGGACCTTGTAAGAAGTCCCTTAAATCAACGCCATCTTTAAGTAAAGATAAGTGTTGTTTAACCTCTGTAAGTGTCGATTTTTGCAGCCACTCAAGGCACAGTTTTCCTACACTCTATGTTGTTACTATCCCTGGATACTGTCTCTGGACATATCTTGGATCTGGCCTAGTTACTGTAAACTCTTGTGTTTTGTTCAGGAATCTATCCTGACAGTTATTTGTGTCTCTGGGCCAGATTAACCATTTCTTCTAATCAGGATCAGTTCTGTTTTTAAGTAAAATAGTTTTTACGTCGACCCCTCCCTCTGAAGTGTTTTTACTATCAGGTGTAGGTGTAGGTATAGACAGTTTGTTTAAGTCTTTTATCTTAGCTAGGACAAGACAGGAGGTCTGTTGAATAGTGTCATTTAAAACCATTTTTTGCTCAGGAATAATGCAGGCTCAAAATAAAGCTTCTATTCCCTGCACTTGCCAGTCTTTTGAGCCCCATACAGTTTTTGTTTCAGAAACCTAATGAGGACAGCTGTGCATAAAAGGCTGCTGAATACATTTGCTTTGTATTGGTCAACATACTTTTCATTCCTGTCTTATTAACATTTATAAAGTAAAATGTTTCCGGATTTGTGGTATTAAAACCTGAGAAGTATGGACATTTTTCATAGAATGTTTTTGAGCTACTTTTTGGTGACGTTGGACAATGTTCCCATTGTTTGAAAGTATAAACATTTCTAGGGCTTGCAGATTTGTGCAAGTAATGATGACCATAGTGATTATAACAATACATTTGTGCATAATCTGATGAACCTTCTAAGTATTCATGTTTTGTAAATTTAGCAGACATCTCTAAATATGACATCATATTATTAACAGTCTCAAAGTCCCAATCATCAGAAAACGTGCTTTGTGAAACAGTCACTCAAGGAAACCTTAAATTGATATGGAATATTCAGCAGCTCTGCCAGACCATAGATATCATAATCAGTTCTATCCCATGCAATACCATCAGGTATAGGAACGGCTGTGATGTTTATTGATGTCAAGTCTCTTTGTTCACAATGAGATGATTTGTGTGGCTTCAGGAGCAAGTTGATGTTCTTACTTGCTGTATCCATTTTACTATATTTTCCATTTATCAGCATCCCCAAAGATAATATCATGATTAACCAAAGTAGGAGAAAAGGTACGCCAAGCACAATCCAAAGTTCAACCCATGGTGAAACCAGATACGTTTTTCTAAGTTGCTGAAAGAGTTCTGTTACTTGATCTTTAAAAGTTTTATTTGCTGGTGTCGTTTCAGGCTCACTGGGATCCTCAGAAAACAAAGTTGATGAAATAGCCAGAGGCAGTTCTGTTAAATGTTGGAATTGCATCAGGATTATTTGAAATCGCTGGGGCCACCGGATCCTTTGTCATAGTAGTGTAGTCTGATGCCACATCATTGTAGACAGGAGTGTCTTGACAAACTGTTATTTGGGTCTCAAGAGGCACATGTTCCATTGCTTTATTGCTTAGTCCTTTGTTTTGTGCTGCAGAGTCTTCAAATGTTATCAGTCTCTCAGTCTGAACCTCTTGGATAGTAGCAAGATTTGGTCTTCTGCTACATCTTTGTAGTCCACTGGGCCTACTACTTATTATCGGCCACATGATGTGGTTTGACCAGGTCGATGGATACAAAGCTGTTCTCTTTTCTTCCAGCAAGGGGCAGCAGTAACACTGTTCTTGATCCATGGATTGCTAGTACAGGTACTGGTTTTCTGTAAAAAGGCCCAAATTCTTTCTTATCCATGATCTTTTTTCTGACTAGATCCCCAATCTTTGGAATCCAGACAGGCCTTGCTGGAATGGGTGGTTCTCCTTCAGTGGTCGTTGGCTTCTGTATTGTGTTGCTTTGACTTCTTCTTGTTTCAATTAAGTCCTGCAAAACAGCCAAACGGTCTTTGATATCAAAGGGTTTTTGTTCCACCACTGAAGTGTCACGATCGAGGTCCTGGACAAGCATTCTACTACCAAGTAGCATTTCATATGGAGTGATTCCACCCAGAGAATTTCTTGGCAGATTGTTAAGACTACGTTGGACACTTATTAGATGTTGGACCCACCGGTCACCCGAGCCTAATACTCTAGCTGTTATAATTTGCTTTATGTCCCAGTTTTTTCTTTCCACTACCGAATTTCCCTCAGGATGGAATGGACTCAAAAACTGCAATGCAATGCCCATATTGGCCATGGCCTCTTTGTAAGCTTTGGAGCTAACCGCAGGACCCTGGTCAGAATGTAGAGTGCCGATTGCGTATGTGCCGATAAAGACTCACAACATTTTTATAACAGTTCAGGCGTCAGCCGAGCGCTGAGGCCACATCCAAATGAATCTGTCCTAATAGTTGTGGGACCACATTTGTCCATATTGACGTCTGCGTGCAGAAAGCCTAATGCTGTCTAACAATGGTGGCGGAACTGGGCTGGCTACACTATAGTCAGGTATCTGGCGGCTTTCTCTGCTGCGATCTCTGTTGCAGTCAGGGCAATTAATTGTAAATTTGTGAATGTGGGCATTCATCCCCAGCCACCGGTACGTCTCTTTTAATTCCAAAATAGATTTAGAGATCCCTTGATGTATCAGACCCTCTCCCATATGTGCTTCTTGTATCAAAGCTCCTCTACGTCTCCTGTTTGGGTTTAGTCTATCCCCCACTCCAGGCATTCGAGCAAAAGGGATGGAGTTGGCATCAATTTCGTATGCATATTCGAGTGGATAGTTCAGAGGTAACGCCGCTCCGCTGCCTTTGCTTGTGGCATTGACAGCTAGCATTGTTTCGCCGTCTATTTTAGTTTTTGAATGAGTGATTGCAGCTACGGAAGCTGTTTGTACAGCTGCCTTTGCGGCTTCATCAGCCAATTAATTCCCTGCAACAAGAACGCCACCACGCTGATGACTCAGTGTATAGATCACGTTAGTCTTTTGTAGTTCTTATTGTAATTGAACTACTTGTTACGAAAGCAACTTATGCTTGATTGTTCCACCTTTTGCATCTTTGAAACCGTTTGAACACAGTTCTTCAAGTCTTCATTGTAAGACTGGACGCAGTAATACGAATCGCACACTATGAGTGTGGGGAATTCCCTATCAGTATTCTCAAGCGTCATCTTCAAAGCCTGTAGTTCAGCTCGCTGAGCTGTACAGTCTCCGAGAGATTGTGTTTTTGTGACCATAGGTCTGAATTTACCATCGTGCCGGAGACCTTTAACAGTCGCGCATGCAGCACTATAAGCTTGTTTACCCCCAACTGCGGGCTGTGCTGATCTGTCTGCATAAATTATACATTCGTACTATTCTAGAGGCAGAATTTTAGTCGGCGGAGGACATTCTTGTTCGTATTGTAAAAATTCTTGTGTTTTCAAGTAGGGGTCAAAAACGTATTCAACGTCTGTTGCAGCAAGAGAGTTAACCCATTGTTGCCATGTCTGTTTGCACTGAATGCAAAGTTTCTGTCTGTTTTTGAGTCCAATTTGTTGTTTTAAAATCAAGTTTGATCAATTCGTAGAGAGGTGTAACCCTTTCTGCATAAGTTAGAATGTATGTTCTTCCAAAATTCAGGAAACCTAGAATTGACTGTAAGTTTTTCAGCATTTTTGGAGGTTGGAGCAGTGCACACTTTTCTAGAAAGTTGGCTGCCAGGCTTTTGCCTTCACTTGATAACTCGTATCCCAAGAATAGGACATTGAGGGGGCAATTCTTGATTTTTTAAAGTTGAATTTGTACCCTTCAGAGGCGAATCCAAGTATAATTGTATTCACTCTGTTCAAGTGCCTGTCCAAATCATCGTTTGTAAGATAGATGTCGTCGACATGAGATAATGCCTCATCATCATACGTTTGTGTAACTCTGTTACTCTGGCCGAAAATAACCCTGGACTATTCTTGAATCACTGGAGGAGACAACAGAAGTGACGCTGTGTCCCCATAATTGAGAAAGTGGTCAAGTTCCTGCTTTCAGGGGCAATGTTTTGACAGAAAAAACCGTTAGAAGTATCTAATGTGGTTTTATATTTTTTGCGCACAATGTTATTCATCAGCGCTGCACTGTGTGCATTTTGTACTGCAAAGGTTTTGCAACAAGAGTTTAAATGTCAGTAGTCCAAAACTAGATGATATGTATTGTCTGGTTTGGAGACAGGAAACAAAGGATTGTTCATGGACGAGGTGCATGTTTCAATAACCCCTTGGTACTCAAGTTGATTTAAGATCTACTTGACCTTTTTTTAGCTTCTTGCTTAACTGGATATTGCCTCTGTGCAGTTGGTTGAGTTTGTATTCGGATTTTGTGGTGAGGGGAATCCTCATCCCATCCCACTTGATTTTTATATAATGCTGGCGCCTGGGCTATAGCCCATTTTCTGGCATAGTTGTATTTTAAGTGAATTGGAATATGATTTGAGAAGGCTGGCATAATGATGTCTCCGCCATGTGGGCACTCCCTGGCAAACTTTGGTGGCCAGTCTTTTTCAGCTAGAAGAATGTCAAAACCCTTAGAGAGCTTCTCCCAAAAGAGTGCTCTTATTTTCCTAGATATGTCCCCCTCCATCTGGAGTGTTACTTTATATAACTCATGGGGTGCACTAACCCTGGTATCAGCTGTTTCAACGTGAATGTATTCATTCAAGTCCACTGTCTCCAGATGTTCCTTGAAGATCTTGCAAGCTATGGTGACCTCTGCTGTGCTGTCCAGCATTGTCTGGGCCCACTCCCCGTTCTTGAGTTGTGTCCTCAAGATCCTCGGCATGTCTGATTTCCAGACCTGCTACCTTCTTTTTGGTGAGTTGGGTTTTCTTATTTTTTGGAACGTGTTGATTGTCTTTCGACTTCACGCGTTCTTCCTTGTGTTCTGACCGTCCTCTTCTTTCCGATTTCTGTGAGGAAGTCTGAAAGGTACGAGAGGAACGTGTATCAGTATCTTGATATCTATCAGGTTTTCTCAAATTATCCCTATTCCTGAGGTTATACTTCTTTTCAAAGGGCTCCTTTTCAGGAGACCTACCTCGGGACTGAGAACACTTCTCATTTGTTTAGTATTTTCCCACTTCTTTTTAGGAGTAGTGAGAGTGTTTTTAATAAAGACCTTTTAAGGATATTCTGTTAGTTGGGGTTTAACTGGTTTCCCACCCAAACTATCTCTTCCTAGTTCTTCCTAGGATTTTTCAATTATTCTGGCCAGTTCATATGGTTGCTCAGTTAGATCAATTTCTCTTTATTTTTTGGCGGATCGCCACGGATGCTGCTTCACCTTTAATATTAGCTGATATTATAGCTGAGACCTGTTTGAAATATTTAAGTAATTTCATACCCAGATTTAAAGCAGGCTCTGCCCCGTATTCATTTTGAATCTGTTTCAGGACGTCTGGTATTTCCACCATAGATGGAACACCATGTGTTTTGGTGTATGTTGCAGCAAATACTGTACCCCAAGTGTCACAGTCCTCCAGATGTGGTGCGATCTCCATTGGTAAACAGATTGTTAAAATTCTGTGTTTCTCATGATGTGTACTATCTGGAAATACTGCCTCTATTTGAGTGATTTTCTGACCTATCCAGAATGGAATTTGTTCCCTTTTTGCGGGCAATTTACCAATGACTGATTGTATAGTCTGTGGTGTGATTTTATTTGTGTTCCCCTGGTGAGGGTTTTGCTGTGGAATCCTGATAGGAGGTTGGACTGTTAGAGTTTGCATGACATATTGAACCAGTGGTATATAGATTTTTATTAAATGTTTTAGTTGAACTAATAGTTCCGGAACTGACATTTCTTCAATGGCAGGACGTGGTGTATAGCTGGCTAGTACTAGCCATGTTGCTCCTGGTCTACCTAGTGGACCAAACCTGGTAATGTGATTTTGATGTTGTAGGGCGCCTTTAAACCAGAGCTGATGTTCTTGGTAAGTTAGTGGAATTTCAATGTCCTCGAAAGGAATGTATTCCGGTGGATGATCCTCTATTTTGTAGAAGTGAAACACGTGCAATACTGCATTTGCTTCAGGGATGAATAACTCTCTCTGCTGATATTCGTGTGCCTCTATGACAAAAATTACCCACCACCTCTCGATGATAGGCCATTTGTTATAAGCTTTATAGTGATGGTTTTCCGTAAAATTTTCCGGGATGATTATAGCATCAAGGTCAGTTTCTTGGAAACCGGTAATGTTGAAACCCGGTTGGTTTGCAGTTACTGCAGCTCCGCCGGTTCTTGTAGGTCTACCGTTCTCGGTACCGCTATCCGACATTTTGTTGACTGAAAGTTTGCAGAGCAAGTTTCAAAGAAACAAATATAAGGTGCACAATATTCTGGCACACTGTATCCTTCAACGTTAAACAACCCAAAAACTAATACAAAGGATTTTCGTCCTACTCAGTCCTACCAGGCGTCTATTGGAGTATTTTTTGGGAAAAAGGGGTCTCTGTGAAAAGCACGACTGAGTTACTCTAGTATCTAGCGTTAAATTAGTGCCTTACCAAACGTTGGCCGCCATGTAGTGTAGTGCCTATATTCCCAATAGGCTCTGCGCATTGGAAAAATATATCCTATAGATTTGACGTAGGACTTCGGTCGACTAGGTCTCTATCGAAATATATTAGACTTAATTGTGAGTGCTAGCTAGCTTAGAGGTCACTAGAAACTTTGTCGAATAAACAAGAAGGGATTTATTTCTGACAACCGCATAAACATGACAACTTTGTTTCCCCAAGATAAAACTGATCTTCAGAGTTGTGGAAACAAAGATAGATATTTTACTCAGTCAATCGTGCATGCTTCGTTTCATCAAAGGTTTTTTGAACAGTCTTCTTTCTCAGACAAGTAAAATGAACTGATACAATCGTAATACTGGTTGCAAAGTATAGAGCGTACAGTAAGAAGAGTATTATAAAATAATACTGTAAAAGCATTGTATGGTTCCTAGACCATTGATAAATACATACATAAAAAACAAAGGCTAAAAAGTACTCAACTAGTGCTTCTAAAATACGCCTACCCCAATGTTCCTAACCTAAGTCTTGTACGAGGGAAGAAGTAAGTGTGGTGTAGCATAGGTTTAGTTTTCTTTGCCAAGAATCTAACCACGATTTCTCTTAGGGTCTAATCAGCTCTGTACCTTGGATTTAGAATGAAGGAGGTCTGGTATCTCTGTCTCCTGACTCGATTTGCCAACACCCTGCGAGGGGAGCTTGGAAACACTGGAGCTGGATTCTCAGCGAGAGAAAGGCAGCCTCTTTGTCAGTTTGTCAGCTGGAGGGTCGGCTTCCTTCGGCACTTGCTGTAGTGAGCTGCATCGGGCAAGTAGATAGTCGAGCTTCTCCAAACCACCGTGTGTTTGCTAGGGCAAGTGTAGGCATATTTATATATCTTGAAGGTGCCTAGTTTGACGTAAAGTTGGACATAATAACGTCACCAAAGAACCCCTAGGGAATGGTAGTTCTTTGAAAATGCCCTGATTTCTAGGAAAAATCAATATTCAAGTAAGGGGATGTCCCTGTATGCTGAAGCCGAGTTTTCCAAGAAATCGTTGTGGCTTTTTGGAACTAGTGGAAGTAGCTATGCCTGTATTTGGACTGGATGGGTTATGTCTAAATATGGGTATGATTTCTATGCCTATATAAGGGCAATGTGAATTATACCCATATAAGGGCATGAATCTGTAAATTACTCTTGATTCTAAAATGTTTCACAACAACATTGCATCACAACTGAAGGTAAGATCAGTATGACATCCTGGGATGTCCCCCTAGTCCTTGAGGCTCCTCTCTCCTCTCCCTTTGATCACTTTGAAGAATTCTCCTTTAAAATTGCATTGGTTATATTACTGTCGGTCAAATCATCTGTAAGTTGATTAATTTAAATCTGGACTTTACCTTCCTATGAGGCATTTTTATTTTCCCATCCAGAAGGTTAGGTTTTAAAACTATCTTCTACAAGACTAAAGTATTTTCAGAGGTTTATCTAAATCAGGAGGTTGTTCCATATCTATGTCCTTCTCCTTCACCAACTGATGCAACTGCCTTACATTCCTTGCATGAATGCCAATTCTTTCCAGATTTGTACTGAACATTTTGTCTATTCTCCAGGTTTCTGGTGGGTGGGCAAACAACCTGTACTTTCTTTTTAGATGTTTCCTCCCTTTCTTTTCATGGTTGTCCTTTCTTAATTTCTCATCCACCATTACCCTGCCCTTTTTCTTTATCTCCTTTTCTTGTTCCAATCCTCCTTGATTCACCTTCCTTTCTCTTTTTTGTATGTGTGGCTTATTTTCACTAGAGGAGGCCATGCCACTGGGAATTGTCATGGTCCAGTAGTGACAAAGATGCTGTGCCACACTATGCACCTGATTATGATGCCGGTCAAACTGCCCGTCTGACTGCTGTGACTGTGGTCTTACTCTGACCAGTGAGGGAGGGAAACCTTCCCCATCCGTATCATGATGGAACTACTGCTACCATTAAGGTCTCATCATTGGTGGTGCCCCGCTACCTGGGCATGTCACTTAAAGGGGGTACAAATACACAAGAAACAATTGGGGACATGCCTTGTGTACCATGTACCCCATTACTAAAGTGTGGTGATATGTGCACAATCCAGTCAATGGGGATATATGCCACATGAGGACTTACCTGGATTCCGCGACCCACAGGACCATTCACCCTGGTATTTAGCTGCTGGTTTAGGGGGACCTGGAGGAAGGGATCCAAGCTTGAGTCCGCCAGAGAGATGGGGAATTGGCTGAGTATTCATCCCTTTTCCTTCGTTTCTGGCGACTCGAGGAAACAAGTCAGACCGCCACGATCGGCTTGCTGGAAATGCAGATCATAATCCGGACGGTGGTAGGAACTTCCTGTACAGCTGTATGACGGCTGCTTTTCTCGGACTGCAGTCTCAGCATTCAGAGAAAGGCTGTCAGAGTCAGCGGTCTTCCAGTGGATGATCGGACTCCATTCAGCATGCATCGTAATCCGGCAGTCGGACCAACCGATTCTGACAAGACCACGGCGTGCCAACCAGCTCCGACAGGACTGGGAAAGCCAGCCTGACTGGCATCATAATCAGACCCTATGTGTCTATTACTGATGTTTGTAGAGCCCTCAGCTTGTTCCTCTCTAAATATTTTCATGTAGTATTGCAATTCTTAGGTGCTGGACTTTGTAACAAATTTTTAATCTGCTGTTCCACAAGCAGTTCATATGTAAATTCTTGCTATTGTTTTTATTGAGATCATAGATGAAGCATTATATTGAACTGTGTCTAAATCAAAGGAGATGATTACTTTTAAATGCCTCACACGTTAATACTTTGAAGAGAAGTGAAGAGGTGATGCTGGGTTTATGTACCTGTAATCTTCAATATACTGCATCTTCTCTCCCTCTTCCAATCCTATTTCCAACTGTCCCTAGCCAGTACGGTGGGCATTGAGGTAAGTGTTGATTACTTTCTTTTTTTGCTTATTATATTCAGGAAGTGACTTGAAAGAGGGGTCTCTTATGTCTCCTCCAATGACGGGCGGATTCCCAAATTTTTGTTAAGGCTTCTAAGTACTTGTCAATGAAGGGATACACCTGTCAGAGTTTAGAGTTTAGGATTGGGATGATGGAGAGAATCTTCAAGGTAATGAAGATTAACAGTAAGTTATCTAGTGTTAAGAGCTATTTCAAATAGAAAACAAGCTAGTTCAAATGGCTTCCCTAATAAATTGTGAGAGATACTGTTGAAAATAAAGGCAAATAGAAAGCTTATTTTCTTTCAACTATTGAGACTCAATAGTATTTCCTTAAGTGGATAAAGATAAAATAAAATATTCCTCTTGCTATTCTAATAACCTAAATTCTGAGAGCAAAATCTTAATGAAGATCAACATTATTAGGCCAGAATGCTGGGTACCCCTTCATAGTAAGAGAGGTCTAAATGAGGTCATATTGCAAGAACGTTTTCCACAAAAACTCATTAAATTAAAGAACCCATTTATTTTCTAAAATAATTAGGACAACCCTGAATGTTCTGTTATTAGATGCCAAGTTGTCGTTCAATCAGGTGACCTGGAATTTTTGGATCCATACAACCTGTAATATAGGCTTTCCAAATAAATTCACCTGACTGGTGCAGTCTTGATACAAGGGAACTTCTTCAAAATTAACACTGGCTGGAAAGACAAGTGGAAGCATCCCAGGTATAGCAGGGTACCAAAAAGGTATTCTCTTTATTTATTTTCAAAAACAGAGTTTATAACACTTTTTTCAGGAAGAATAGAGGTGAAGATAGAATTCATTGAAGCCTTAATCTCTCTGGGATATTTCAAATCCACTAACATAATATTAATGTTGTAGTCTTAGTACAATCAGAAAAGTAAAAAAAAAAAAGTAAGAATTTTGGCATGATGGAGTTGGTTTTGGGTAAGTGAAAAGAGGAGAAATCCATCAAAAACAGAGGTTAGCTTTATGAACTTTTAGAATGATTTTTTGCCTGTGTTAGAACTGGGAGTCTCTAGTTGGCATATGTATGCACCTTTGTCCAAGTAGGGTCCTTTGCTTCAAGTCAAGGTAAGAGGGATAAACACTCTAGATAACCCCTTCTCACCCCCTTGTTAGCTTGGCACGAGCAGACAAGCTAATTCCAAAGGCAATGTGTAAAGTATTTGTTCTCAAAACACACAGTAATATGGTGAAAATACCACAAATGGACACCACACCAGTTAAGAAAAATAAAGTACCTTTATCAAAACTCAACAAGACGAAAACGAAACAAATCCACCATACATGTAGTTAAATAGCACTTTAGAAGAGTTATTTCAAAAACAATGCTTGTAGAAAACAAATAGCTCCACCTGGGGCTATTATGATGTTGTGACAGCACTAAATCCAAAATAAGGCGCTGACCACATGGTGTGCAGAATCGGGCATGGAGTCACACGGACCCCCAAGCAAACAAAGTCTATGGCGATGTACGGTGTCGTCGAGGTGAGGCGTTAGGTGTCACCCTCGGCAGTTATCGGTGCCCGATAACAGGATGCAGACATTGGCGGTGACAGAATTGGTGCAAGTGCTGGCATCGGGAATACCGTGTGAACTAATGGAAGGACCAGGCGGGACCAGTAGGGTACTTTTCAGTAATATTGCATTATTTTCACTTTCTTGTCTTTAATTGTGTTTGTGGTGTTTACAGGAGACGTTGCTTTCCTAGTTGGTCCGTCTTCTTTCAGCACGGCACTCTTGAGAACAAGTCAATACCCTTCAAGGAAACAGAAGTGACCAAGGTTCCATCACACTATCTATCTCTTAATTAGGGAAGGGAAGTGAGGAATCACCTGAGCTAACGTAATCCACCACCATAGATTTTCATGCAGCAGGTAGACTTATAATGGGCTAAAAAAAACATGACCACATCACTCCACATTTGAAAGCACTCAATTGGCTACGGTACGAGGCAAGAATACAGCTAAAATGTTCATGTATTACACCCAAGGCAATACACCATAAAACTCTATGTTACCTGGACCAGAAAATTACGGTGTCTGGAGGCAGTAGATCCTCTAGCGGATCTGAAGATTTTTTATGGAAACCAGCATTGCTCCATAAGAAGGGAACATATGATAGAGCAATCACTGGAGCTGCACCAAGAATTTGGAATTCACTCATACCGAATATTGGAAGAATCATCTAAGCTCCACGATTCAAAAAGGAGACTAATAGGCACATGCATCATTGTTGGCTTTTGCGATTTCTTAATTGCGATTTTTAAGAAATCGCAATTAAGAAATCGCAAAAGCCTATGCATGAAGAAATCGCCGATAATTTTACGATTTCTAAACACTCCTTGATTGCGACCCGCAAATTGCGAGTCGCAATTAAGGAATACCTCCCCATTCATTCCTATGGGCCCAAAGGCCCATAGGAATGAATGGGAAGACATTCTCAATTTGCGATTAGCAATTAGCGAATCGTAAATTGAGAATGCGATTTCAAGGGTGCAGGGGTGTCCAAAGGACACCCTGTTGCACCCCTGAAATCAATCTGTTCACATATGTTGTGCACACACATGCCTTAAGGGCATGTGTGTGTACAACATGAAACTTTGAAAATGCACAAAAGTGCACTTTTCAAAGTTTTCGCAAATTACCATGAGGTTCAACCTCATGGTAATTTGCTCCCCCTAATTGCGAAATTGCTATTTTTTAAACTTTCATGGATTGCATTTAAGGATTCATGAAATGCAAACGCAATTTGAGAATTCTCAAATATTTGCGAATTCTCAAATTGCGAGGGCCTTCACCCTTCATGCATCCCAAAAGCTGATTTTGCGATCACAAACGGCCGATTTTTGTGATTCGCACCGTTTGCTATCGCAAAAAGCTTTGATGCATGTGCCTGTAAGTCCTTTCTGATGGGTACATTTCTCCCATAACAAACAACAGGGAATACTAAGACTTTTTCTCAAAACTGCAGACAACCCGTCGATCTACAGTCAGCTGTTCAAGTAGGCTACTGTAAGCAGGATTAAAGTCATGCTAATCACAGAACAAAGAATCTGGCCACTGCATGAACCAATTCACTTTCATCGATTGGGCTCTACTGTCTATATTCAGCTAAGATAGATACAATTAGTTCTCTTTGACTGTCAACAGGGATTTTGTCTATGGACAGGTACCTTGATCAACCCACATCTATATTTGTTTAAACCAATGTGGATATCTATGCTCTCCAGTAGTGGTGTTATTTTGAATTTGAAGTATGGTTTGGCATGTTTTACTGTAATCTAGTGATTCCTAGTATTCTTCATTGTGTCTGATTTGTGTAAGCCTAAGCATGTGTCAATGTTGGATTACATATACATTGTACTTGATGTTAAAGAATTGGATATCAGCTGATGTTGAATGTTTTTGTAATGTAAAGTGCTCTGACACCCAAACTGTGGTTCTTGTTTGTGCTATAGAAAACACTGAATGAATAAAAAAAACATGAATAAATAAAACAATAGACAGCAGTTCAGGGAAAGGATTGAGGAATGGGATATATAGATTGTATTTGGCGTGTTCATCACAGACTGTCCCACCTGCACAAACTTAAAGCACTTAGTCCCACTTTACTCCCTGGCCTTGCCCTCAACCACAATTTATAAGTGTTTGTTCCCAACAACTACATTTGGTTAGCAGTATGGAAAGGAGATTTAAGTTAATTGATTGCAGGGTAAGTTAGAGGGATTAGGTTGGGTAAGCAAGTAGACATTCTACTACAGAATACTAGTAGGGTTTCACTGATCATTACCATGTGGTTAAGCTTTGGCTTAATCGCTTACAATAGTAGACAGATATTGAACGAGTACAATTTGAACAGGTGTAAATCTGTTATGGAAGCCATGAAATATAAAAATCACTAAGTCAGAAAAATGTGACGCATCCCAAAAGTGGATTTATAATTTTTTTGGACAGGCTGGGACAGAATTTAGGAAAGAATAAAGTAGTGAAGTACAAGAAAGTGACAGAGTGGCACTGGGAGGGAATGGAAACACACTTTAGTGCTTAATTGAACCATGTAGCAGTTAGTTTATGGGTGGCACTGCCAAAATGCCTTTTGAAGGGTTGTGATAGGTGGGATACAGTTCTGCCTCACTTAAAAAATACAGTGTGAGTCAAGGGAGTAGACAGAAATAGGCCCTCACTTTGAACTGAAGCTTTGATAAAACAATTCCGAACAAGCGAAGTAGGTGTGCATGCCCATCACCAGAAGAACTCCTGTGTCTCTTCATTTAACAATTATCCATTCATCATTTTGTTGTTCTAGTATTCTTTACATTTTGATATCCAAGATTTTAAGCTTTATGTTCTCACATTCAGTCTTTCACCATTGAAAATCATTCATTCATTCATATATATCCATCCATTCATTCATTCACCTATCCACAGCTCTCAACTATCCTTTCACCAACATCAAACAATATACCAACTCACACATACTTTCACCCATTTAGCCTTTAATCCACTGAAGAAGAATTCCTTTCACCCATCAACTGTTTCACCCACACAGGCAGGGATCCTTTCAACCATATACCCTTTAACTCATCATTCACCCACCCATGCATCCTCTCACCCACCTATGCATCCTTTCACCTTCACTCACCCATGTATCCTTTCACTCATATAACATTTCCCCATCCTTTCTCCTTCCAGTCTTTTTTCCATTTTCCATCAACCCATCATTTTAGCGCTCAGTATGAGCTTTTTTCTGCTGAGTTGCAGATAGAAGAGACTCTACCCTGTTGTAGCTGCTAAAGCGGGCGATTCACAACACCCTTGCAGTGAGTATCAGTATACTAGTAATTGTCAATAAGTAAGCAATGTGACTTACCACTGCCCGTCCCTGCAGCCTCTGGGACTCCCCGTTCTACCACCACCGTGTCTGCTCTGCTGGGGCTGTCACTGGCTCCGGCACTGGTGGCCTGTGCAGCTAGATACAACATTACAAATTTTAGATTCAAGATTCGCCTCCCGTTAATATATATTTTTTTTATTCAATCTAAATACATAACTACAGTTAATTTGCAGTAGTTTCTTCTATCAAAAATATCTCGCTGGGAATTTTGTTTGTTGTCAATTGTTAGAAATGGGTTTTGTTGCTGGCTAGGGTATGCACCTAAGCCAGGCAGAACCCACCACTCTAGTCAGGGTAAGGGAGTTACACACACAAGATAATCTCTGCTTACCCCCTTGGTAGCTTGGCATAGCAGTCAGGCTTATCCCAGGGGCAATGTATAAAGCATTTGCGCAACACACACACAGACCACTGACACACTAGGCCCACCACAAAAGAGACTCCGCAGTAGGTTATCTAAAAATATTCTTTGTATTATAGATAAAACACATTAGACCACAATCACATAAATGACTATTACTTTGCCAACTAAGTAGTTGTCATAACATCATAGGTCATAAATCACTTTTGCCAGTTAGGCAATTGTCATAACATATGTAGCGTACTGATGCAACTAATTAGAAGTTGGCCAAGGCATAAACATTATGTAAAACAACACCCTGCCCCAACACTGTACGTAATATGCAGTTCTTGCAGTGAGACCATGTTTTCAAATGGCATCACATTTAGGGCATTATAACCAATGCTGATAATTTTCCCATATCATGAAAACATCGGGCATGAATTGCAGCTGCCATCCTATCTGGAGCAAGCAAAACCCCGAAAAGGTGTACAAATCGGCAGCTGCTCCTGATCACGCAGTGCAGCCTCTGGGGAACCGAACACATAGGAGACTTCTCATGGTCTTGTGTGCCCAATCCTCAACCAGTACAGAAAGAAGGGTCCCAGAACAAAGGGAAAGTACAGTAGGAATGACTTATGGCAAAAATAAACAGAAATATTCAAATTAGAAGTACATTGTTATTTAATCGCAAGGTACTCACACTCATATTTAAGTACATTGCATTAGTTGATAAGTTCACAAATAGTAGTGCCCAAAGAATAGAGTAAGGGGGGAAGTGAAAGTGGTAGATGGTAGTGCAAGGTGAGGAACGTGAAGCAGGTCAACCGTACTTATTCTCAAACAACAAGAAACTTCAGAAATGGCTTGAAGTGAGAGCCAAGCATATGTACATCAAATGATCATGTAGTTCCAAACAACCAAAATTCTTGAGTCAGCAGTATAATTCATGCTAGGGATAGTGGTTGGTAAGAGAGATGGTTGTCTACGTTTCGACCCGGATAGGCGTAGGGTAGGTTGGCCCTTACAGGTGGGTCTTCATCAGGATGGGGAAGCCTCTGGAGGACAGAGGATTAAAATTCTATATATCAAATTAAATAAATACCATGCAGGTGTGGTCGCGCATGGAGATCAGGGCAGTGTATGCAGCCAGATAATTATCTATGAAACAAATAATGTGCATCATATGACTGAAATGCAAATTATATTGATCCAGCAGGTAAAAATTACATCAGGAGAAATATAAATCGAAACTTACAGGGAAATCATATCTCGAGTGAAAAACACATCTGTGCAAAGATAATAATAGGAACATGAGGTCAACACGGGCTTCAGAACTAACTAAAAAAAACAATGGAATTCGATAAACAGTGTGGATTTGGACTTACGAGGTGGAATTGTTCATGGGCAATGGTATCGGCTAGTTAATTGAGCCGCCAAGGAGCGGTCGGTAATACCGCGGTCTTCTGAAAGAAAACGGGACCACGAGTTACACTCAGAACGGGGTAGTTTGGTGTATACAATAACACCAGATAAACCAGAGTAAACGCTCAGTAGGCGAGACAACACCTGAAGCAGGGAATCAATTCGCCAATGGAGACCAAGGCTTTCAGCATACAAGCAAGGGACCTGATGGGCAAGCACTGTTTAAAATGCCACGCCGGGCGCGCGTGCACATATTGCTGACACGCTGTGCGTTCTGAGAGGAAAGAAAGACTCGACCAGGACGGGTTTCTTGGATGAAAAGAAATCTAATCGCAAGATTACGCGGGTGTCAATAGGAATTAGGTAGGACGCGCATATGTTCAGAAACATGATGCCAAAGCAGCAACACTCGATGAAGCGCTTACCTACCTCACAGGGTGGTAAAAAGCGCTATGGCACTACCTCATGATGGAGAAAAAGGCACAATCACAGTATACACATGACTTGCGTAAAGACAGATCCAGCACTAGCCCAAACACACGTAAAAATCAGAACATGATGGTAAAGGCGCATCAGTACCCGGCGTGGCGTTAGGTAAAAGTTAGAAGTTAGAGCACAGGTTCAGAAAAGAGGGTTTAGTGGAAGGCAGTCATATGTGGAGTGTAATGATTATCATGTTGCTAGTTGGACGTAATTGATGTCCAACTCATTTAGCCCACTGTTGACACAATCAAAAAGGGTAATCCACTTGGATTCACGGATGTCCAGCACTGATCCAATGTTTCCGCCCCTTAGGCCAAGGGTTACTTTTTCCAGTACAATCCATTTAAAACTCTCTGGCGTATGTCTGGCTTGTTTGAAATGGTCTACCAGTGGTGCACCCACTACTTCACATTGGATGCAACTGGAATGTTGCAGAATGCTCATTTTGATCTTCTGCTGGGTCTGTCCCAAGTAGATCAAATCACAGGGGCATACAATACAATATATGACATCAGACGTATTGCAATTAGAGTGAGCTTGAAGGAGAATCCTATGGTGTTTGTGCTGGAATTCCTTGGTTTGGATGGTGTTGGTGCAAGCCTTGCAGTGGCCACATCTGTGATGTCCAAGCACAGGCGGTAGATTCCAAAGGGACAATATCGTTGTTACTGAGGGTGGATCCAGGAATGATTGGCCTACATGGTCCCTGATGTTCTTCGCCTTTTTGAAGAAGTGCATTGGGGGTGCTTCCTGCGCGAGATCGTCAGATATGAGATTCCAGTGCTTGTTAATGGCTTTTTTCATAGCGTTGATTTTAGTTGAAAATGTGGTGACACAGATCAATCTCTGCTCCTCGGTGTTGCTGCGGTCCCTGGGTTGCAGTAGTGATTCTCGGGGACTAAACCAAGCCCGTTTTCTTGACTTCTTAACTAGCCTTCTAGGGTACCCACGCTCAATGAGGCAATCCATCAGATCTTCAGATAAATTCATATAGTGTTCCTTCAGGGAACAGTTCCTCCTGATGCGCAAGAACTGCCCATAAGGCAAATTATCCCTCAGTCCTCTGGGGTGGTGACTAGTGTATTGAAGGCGTGAATTACGTTTGGCCGGTTTTCTGTACAAAGTTGTACACAGGACGTCACAGTCTACATAAATGGATAGATCCAAGAAATTGATCTTATTAGCATCAGATTGCAGCGTCAATTGAATATCACATGATCTCATGTTAAGCCATGTGTGGAAGGCTGTCAGCTGTGATTGGTCACCAGTCCATATCAGGAGGATGTCATCAATATAGCGTATCCATAGCCCTACGTTGGGCCGGAAAGGGTTGAGATCGTTGAAAATGAAACTGCTTTCGAAAGATGACATGAAGATAATAGCCAGGTCAGGGGCAAAAGTGGTCCCCATCGCTACTCCCTTAGTTTGTAAATAGAAGCAGTTCTGGAAGATGAAGAAATTCCTCATCATGGCGATCTTTAAAAGGGAAATCATGAAATAGGAAGGCACTGGGACCGGTGCCTCACGTTGATCCAATGCAGCAGTGATGACGTCTAAAGCGGTCTCCTGAGGAATGCTAGAATACAGTGAAACAATATCACAGGTGACTAATAGTTGTTTGGTAGGATCGAAAGGGCACCCATCAATGATGTTGATGGTCTGGGTGGTATCACGTAGGTAGGTCTGAGTGCCCTCTGCGATAGGCTTCAGAAAGAAATCAACATACCTACATAAGGACTCCAGCATAGAATCACATCCAGACACTATAAAGCGCCGAGGTGGGTTGGTCATGTCTTGTGTATCTTTGGCAAGGTGTAGATTGTCGGTAATCAGGGATTCTTTTGATCAAGGTATTGGAACTCGAGTTCGGATAGGAAGCCCTGATCTAGATCATCTTGGGTAACTTGTCGTATTTCTGATGCAACCAGGCCTGCCCACCTGGGTAGTGAGCCTAGAGAGGGGATTGGAACTGATACAGGGATGAGCGAGACCTCCGTGGTAGATTCCCACCCGCTGAGCTGACTTTGGGAAGAGCATCATAATACTTCCCCAAGGGGTTGGAACCACCATGACCTCAGGCAGTCTACCTTTGCCCCCCGGGACTGACTGAAAATTCACAGCACACCTTTCCGGCTGCAGGAGACGCGAGGATCCTTTCTCTCCTTATGGGCATCTTCTTCTGCGCTGAGGCAGGCAGGGTGGGGTTAAGCTCCCTCCTAGGCCTGCGCAGTGGTTTCTGCAGCACTGGCTTCTGTTAGCAAGGAGACCAGCACACACATGCACTTGGAGATTCTTCACAGCAGGATACTACAGAGTAGCAAAAAGAGTCAGTCCTTTTCCTCCACCACAGACCAAAGCAGCAACTGCAGGCCAACCCAATCCTCACTCAGAAAAGGAATCTCTCTCACACAGTCCTTCAGCTCCTCTTCTTGGCAGAGTGCTCTTGTTTCCTGAAGTGATCTAAAGTAAGTTGGTTTTAGGTCCAATACTTATACCCCATGTTGTCACCATTCTCCTTGCTGTAAGTGTCTCTGAACCAGTCTGAACCAGTCCCGTCCTCCCTGGTGCAGCATGACTACAGGGGGCAGGGACAACATTGTGAAAAAGGAGACTCAGCCTATTCAGGTGCAAGCAAAACTCCTCTCACCACTCTAAATGCAGGCCAGGTCTATTCAGTCCAACAATGAGTCACCCAGGCAAGGCCAAACACACCTTCACCCCCCCTAGCGAGTGTCTAGAGTGAATGTACATCCCCAGCTCGTGTCACTCAAGCATCAGATGCTGAATACACAAACAGCCAGAGGCACACAGAATTGTAAAGCGACAAAATACCCACTTTCTAAAAGTAAAGACAAAGAGATGAAGGATGGAGAGCTGACATTTTTCAGACATTTACCCCAGTCACAGATCGGGGTTGAATCTATCTCTAGCTCAAATCGCCACCCCAGTCAAACCCAGCCATATGCAAACCAGTCTTGACCCTGATCCTCATGGGAACAGTCCATCACGAGCTGCCAAGCCAGGTCTTCCCTGGACCTGAAACAGGCATCTTGGGACCGGTTTCAGGATATTATTTACTCTTGTCTAGTACAGACAGGAGTAAATCAACTACAGAAACTTGAAATATAGAAAATAACCAAGATAATGCAACGATATGAAGAATTTAACAAACATAGGTATGAGTAGAACAAAGAGGAGTTGGAAAAAAATGTAGGAGGGAGGCACAGTAAAAAAAATAAAAAGGAAAAATTATTCTGAATATTGAGCGGTAAAAGTTGGGTAAATATTATATTATTAACAGGAGGACTTACTGGGGCCACCAGATCCTTTGGCATAACTGGCTCTGGTTGTAGTGGTGGAGGTGGAACATCACTCGTGTTGTCACCCCTGTATCTCTGGCCTGCCTCCATGCTGTCAACCCTCTTCTTGTCCCTGGATCCTGAAGTAAAAAATTAAGTAGAGAAAAAAGGAAGAGATGTGGTACAATTAATAACCTCCCCAAAAATATTTTAACAGGCAATCACAGTAGCATTGCACTTTTATAGATCAGATCACCTATACTACTACCAGTATTGAGTTGACCTATTCCTAAATTCCTAAACCTAAGCCCCATTCCAAGTTTCCCAAACTACATTTTGGAACTACTAATGCATTACAACGCATGATTTTTGCTTCTTTCTCAATCGCAACCCCTTTGACGGGTCAACCCAGCCTCTCTTTTTTTCAAAGCACAGATGCATATTACACATAAATGGGAGATTTCTAGGGAATGTACAAGCTAATCAAAGAAAGGCGAAGAGAATGAACACTCACTGATATTGCTACAACTACCACTATCTTAGTGACAGGACAGTAGAGTCTGCATGAATTCTTAAATAATCAGCCCAAGCGAGCGCCAACAAGTACGATTAGGTAGCACGAGCACCTGTCTGGATCACATAATATTTGTAACGTAAACTTAACTGTCAGTCAGTCAGTCAAAATTACTTTATTCGGTTTATGTCCAAACATAAAAGCATACTAAAAGACATACAATGTCAAAAGAATTAAAAAAACATGAATTACATATAAATAGACTTAAAAAATTTGCAAATATTTACATACATAAAACAGTTGAAAAGGTAGTTTGGGTGAGTTACATCAGGACATAATTAATTAATATATATACAATTTGAGCTTAACTTGTTTTCCTTAAGGTTCTTAAAGCCGCAGAGAGAAAATTAGCAATATTAAAAATTTCCCATACATTTGAAAATAGCTGCAGGTAGAGTAGAGCTGGCTTAACTTGCACAAAGCCCTTGTTTGATAAAATTGGAAGGATAAAACGCTTCCGACTACCAGTAAGGTGCTCGCAGAAGAACATAAAGTGCATATTGTCCTGCCCGGAAAAATTATCACAAGTGCAAACCCCAAGGTCATCAACCCTCTTCCATCCTGGCGTGTCACTGAGGAGAAAATGAAATTGATCTAATCTAAATCTAGTCAATAAGAATCGATGATTGGGGTTTGTAACAATATCCAGATATGGTTCCAAGGATAGGGTAGTCTTTCGCAGTTGATGAGCCCTTACTGTTGGCTTTTCCAGTTCCCTCTCTTCTCTAGCCACAGTGGCTATTCGCAGAAATGTTTCTTTGGTCCATTTTACGTCTCCCCTCAACAAACTTTCTGGTGAGTTGTATATTTCAGGTCTACCTAGCTTCACAGATAAATTATAGACGTATTTAAGCCAGGGAATACAACGCCCATGATCAAGTGCTATACAATCTTTCAAAATTTCATGATTTAGCACTAATTCAGGGTTCAGCCAGGTCGCTATCCATTTTAACAGGGGTGCCACAGCAATAGAATCTTCTGCAAAGCCTATTCCACATTCCTGGTGGACAATATAACTGGCTGTTGATTGCGGAACAGATAGGATTTTTCTAAGGAGCTTGTCTTCGACCATCTGAATGGTCTTCACATTCCTAATGGCCCACAAATCAGCCCCGTACATTGCAAGAGATACACATTTAGCTCTGTATATCTGAAAAAGGGCCTTCATTGGTCTGGCTCCTAGTTTGCGGGCAAAACCTAGGACAGCCGCTGTGGCTCTAGTCAGAACAGTTTTTTTTGGTACAATTTGGGTACCCCAAGAACACTGATCATCAAATAGGACTCCTAAGTATGGGAAGGTTGATACCCTTGTTAGTGTGTTCCCCTCGCAATGAAAAGTTTTAACCCTGGTTGTTTTCTGACCAATCGCCATTACATGAGATTTGGAGAAATTTACACTAAGATCCAGTGATCTCATGAAAGCAGCGAAGGAGTTTAAAAGTAATTGAAGTCCTACCGCGGTTCTGGCTAGAAGAGCGGTATCGTCTGCGTAAAGGATTGCCGGGATCATTCGTTTGCCAGCACAGGGAATGTCTTTACATGAGGCATGTAGAGTGGAATCCAAATTGTTAATATAGAGTGTAAAAAGCAAAGGCGCCAGGATACTCCCCTGCCTGCAGCCATTTACAACAGGAATTCCATCGCTACAATTACCCAACTGGTCGTACCTCACAGTGGCAGATAGATCCCTATGAAAATCTGCTAGGAAGTGGACAATGTTTTTATCAACTCCTAAGGCCAGGAGCATGGTCCACAGTTTGGACCTGTTCACTCGGTCAAAGACCGATGACAGGTCCATAAAAGCTAAGAAAAGTTCTCCCTTCTTAGCAACTGTGTATTTCCCAATTAATAATTGCAGGTTTAAACATTGGTCTGTTGTGCCTATGCCCTTTCTAAAGCCACACTGCAGGGCTGAAAGTGTTCCCGTCTCCTCTAACCAGCCAGTTATTTGGCTTATCACCACCCTTCCTAATACCTTAACTGAGGAGTCGATGAGCGATATCGGACGGTAGCAACTAGGATCCCCTCTGTTACCTTTTTTAAAGATGGGAACTATGACGGATTTTGCCCATGTGTTAGGGAGACCCAGATGGCAGGCATTGACAAAGACATTATAGAGTATCTTTGACCATGTCTTAATGTCAGACTTAAAAAGGTCTGTCGGCACTCCATCTGGTCCAGGGGCCTTGTTGCTCGTCATTAACATTATTGACTTGGCTACCTCTGCCTCAGTAAAGGATAGGGTATATTCTTCGGTATTGAGGGCCGGGTTAGCACAGTGATCTTCCCCATCATAGACTTGTATAAAATGATTGTACCAGACCTGTTCCTGAATACCACAGTCAAGCTCACTAATATATAAGTCCTGAAAAAAGGGCCTATTGACCAACGCCCAGAATTTAGCCCTATTTTTAATAACATCAATAGATAAAAGCTCATTCCAGGCCTCCTCCCTAATTTCCTTCTTCCGGTTCTTTAAGGCCACTTTGTATGTTTTCCTTAGACTAGCTATAACTGATTTATCCTGGGGGGGGGTGGATTTCAATGCTATCAAAAACTTCAGATGGGATACGGAGCAGTTGTGGTTGAACCATCTCTCCCCAACCCCTTCGTGGCCTTTACATGACAGTTTGAGATCCCTGTCAATTTGGGTGCAGATTTTAGAATAAGCCACCAGGACCTCCTCATCCAACTTTCCCTCTGTCAGACAGATGGACATTTCACGACCAACATTGGCTACTAGGTTGTCATTAAACTCATGCGCGACCACCCAACACCATTTTAGTCGACGGGCTTGGTCAGTGGGCCGTATGTCTAAATTGCCCACTGTCCTGTTGGATTTCTCCTTTTTCTTTAAATCATCTACCACGGTTAGGGTAATGGGGTTATGGTCACTAAAGGTGGACCAGGAGACACTATACCCACTTACCCTGTCGGTCATTACTGTGCTCACAAAAATATAGTCTATAGTTGACCAGGGGCCTTTGTCCTTAAAGGTGGGAATATCCCCTTCAGTATGCTTTGGGTATGTCAAATCATTTTCTGCCATCAATTCCTCCAGATAAAATCCCTGTGGTGAGTGCTCAAAATGTATGTTCTCTTGGTCAGTTGGCCCTAAACTATCCCAAACATAACAATTTCCTTTACAACAGTGAACGTTAAAATTACCCAGCACAAAAACCAAATAGGAATTTACAGTCTTTTTACTATATATTTCCAAAAAATCATATAGACTAACTAAATGTTCATTATAAAAAGCTTTGTCAAAAGAATTATAAAAATTAACAATAAGCCAAGTGCCAGCATCCTTGGTTAAGATTTGAACAGCCAGACAATAAGGTGCACCAGTCTCCACTTTAGTGTAAGTGCCCTCAATTTTGAGAGAGATCAAGGTCAACAACCCTCCCTTGGCCCTCCCCATTGAGGAAGCAACTGCTGCTGACCAAAATGCTGTGTAACCGTCCAGGCAAAAAGTATTTTTAGTGTCCCAGGTCTCCTGTAGCCCAATAATGTCACACTCAGTGAGGCAGTCCCTCCAGTTGATGTTATTGGCCTTGTTACTTAGCCCGGCGATGTTCCAGCTAAGTAACGTTGTTCCTACATGGGTGTTTATTATTGGCACGCTAGATACAGGAAGCTCCTTATTTACAACTATCCCACTCGGCATGTTGATATCTGCTGGTACTGGGGAACCCAGTCAGTCGGATGTATGATGTTACAACGCAGGCTATTACAACGCCTGCCTTTACAACGCGGTTTTTACATCGCATACCATTACAACGCATAGCGCTTTTGGGTGCTGGATAGTGAATAGTTTAATTTACTATTCCAACTCCAGTCCCCGTGGACACTAGGGAAGGTTATTGGATAGTAAATTAACCTATTCCCTATCCTAGAGCGCCCCCCAGCGCAATGCGTTGTAATGGTTTGCGTTGTAATGACCGCGTTGTATTGGTAGTGCGTTGTAAAAGTTTCGTTGTAAGTGATGTTTCCCCAGTCAGTCTATTTGCTCGAGGTTGGTAAATGACTCAAATCTATTTTGCGTTGGGACAATAAACTCATTTGGTCCCTGGGTTTGTGCCCTGCCGGACAGGTCTATCCTGCTTCTTTCTATTTGAGTGGTGTTGCGATAAAAGAACCCTAAGGGTAGGATGTTGATACCTACACCCCTTAGGTTCCTTGTCCCTGCCCTCTCAAGGATCAGCTGAACAAGTTGCGGGGAACCAAAATTAAGCACCACACAATCGCCACCACTCAATTTCCCAGAATCCCCAATCCAGGGAATTCTTCGAGTCATTTTAAAGTCTCTAAAGAGACAGCTTCCCAGCCCAAGCGAGCGGCAACTAGTACGATTAGGTAGCATGAGCACCTGTCTGGATCACATAATATTTGTAACGTAAACTTAACTGTTCTGAGTGTGAGCCCTATGCTATTTCGGAAAATAAATAT
Organism: Lissotriton helveticus; assembly: GCF_964261635.1. NCBI lineage: Eukaryota > Metazoa > Chordata > Amphibia > Caudata > Salamandridae > Lissotriton > Lissotriton helveticus. The sequence goes on along the minus strand of NC_136063.1, from coordinate 1,746,144,636 downwards.
TAGCATGAAAAGAACACAAAAAAATAAATAGTTACTTACTGAGCTCTACACCCTCAATGCACAGCAGGTCTAGCAGGTCCTACGTCTAGGATGTCAGCCCGCCAGTGCATTAACTGCTGCTTGGTTCACTGGACCCCAGAGCTCCAGAACACACTCCAGCGCACACTCCCCCACTGTGGCTGATGCTAAAGGAGGCAATGTCCACTGCCAATCCTGCCACATGTTGCCAGCATGGAAGTTAGGTGGTACTGCACATAAAAAATGTTTGCAGCCACCTCCACTTCAAAGAAAATGGTACAGGCCTGCACCCCTTGGTGGCACCACTCCCTCCCTCACCATGCTCTGCTATGGCACTGGAAGGATAAAATAAAAAAAATGAAGAAATGGGAGAAGGAGGAAAGGAAAAAGTAAGGACTCAAAGAAAATTCAAAAAAGTTGAAAAAAGTCATAAAAAACGCAAACAAAATGACAGAAACCTAAACTACATAAACACAAAAACTAGACCTGGGTGGAGTTGACGGAGAAACCAAAAAATCCTGCTGTGCTGGGTTCCGCAAGCAGCGGAGTGAGTTTATTGATGCAGTTTGTGATTGAAAGCTCCGGGTGTTTCTCCAGGGCTGCAAAATCAGCTTGAACGGCACCATGCTCAGCGCAAGAGCACGCTGCTTCTTTTCTTGCCGCTTAAATAGATTTTCTCCCGAGCAGCAACTTTCTCAAGGTGAATGGAAGGTGCCTTAACTCGAGCGGTCGTGGCCATCTGTGACTGCCCGCATTGAGAAATCCTGCCGGAAGGTGGATTTTCCTCACTCCTGATCACCAACTAGACTTTTTGGAACTCCGCATGATCCACAGCATTCGGAATGTGGAAAACTCCACTAACTCTATGAACAGAGCGGAGTTCCCCACTCATACCCAACGAAAACCCACACTGATAGAATAAAGGAAAATGTGGGGTGGAATACACAGGAGAGAATTTAAAAGATTAAGGGTGGATTTGAAACAGGAGTCGGGACAATGCACAGAAAACAATATGGCTGCACCAATGCAAACTGTTGGTGCCATTCACACGTGATTTCGAGAACTCAGTATGCGCTGCTGAACATCAAAAACATGGGTGGTTTGAGCAACTCCGCCAACTTGTGGAGTTCCATGAAGTAACACAGAGTTTTTGACCTATCTTGCAGAATTCTGCATAGCAGTATTCAGGGAGCTCTACCCACGTCTAAACTTCCGGCCCGGGTTACATGTTGCAGATGCCATGTGTAAGCATGTTCAGTCCACCTGGTATCCTTTTGCAAGTGCAGCAGTGTCCTGAGAAAGACTGGGTGAGGGTCCGTCTTGTAGAGTTCACTAGCCTGTGGGCAGGGGACACCCTAAGCTATTCTTAGTCACTCCCTGACCAGTGGAGTAATTGTTACAAGTCCTTGGCCTACCTGGTCGGCAATCCTGATTACTTTTATGCAAACAGGCCCAAATGCAATGTGCCAAACCAAGTCCAGGAGGATGAGGGCTGCTGTTTTCAGCAATACAGGAGGGCTCTGATGTCATCAGTGGCTGTGATCAGGGCTGTCTCGGTGTAGTGGTTGGCTCTGAATCCTGATTGAGGGGTACTAAGAGGTTGTAGTGTTTCAGGTGTTTGGTGAGTTGTTGGTTTATTGCCTTCTCCCAAACATTTCCTAGGAAGGGAAGCAGGGAGATTGGCCAGTAGTTCCTTGGTTCTGCTGGGTTAGCAGATGGCTTCTTTAGGAGGGGAATCACTGGACTCACTGCAGCATTTTTCCAGTCTGCAGCAAAGGAGGCCCAGGTAATGGAGGTGTTCAAGACTTTCTGGAGCTCATCACCAATCATCTTACTCCAGAGGCTGAAATGTGGTGGGGGCAAAGGGTCTGTGAGTGCTCCTGAGTCCACAGAGTTCATGATAGAGATAGTGGCTTGAGTTGCGAGTGGGTCTCAATAGGTGAGCACGTGTTCTGGGTTTGTGTTCATGGGTGTGAGCAGGCTGATGCTGTCTGCGGTGGAGGGATGGGTTTTGAAGTTTTCATACATGATTGAAATCTTGCGGAAAAAGTCTGCTAGGTTGTCATGCAGTTCTGGGGAGGGGAAGATTTTGTTTCCAGTGGCTTCCGGGTTGGAGAACACCTTCAAAATGGTGGAGAGCTCCTTGCTGCGGTTTGAGCATGCTTCTATGCAGTTTACTGGGGCGTTCTTCTTTGCATCTTTCAGGAGGCAGTGGTAATTTGTTTAGTGCTGTCTTGAAGGTGGTGTGGTCTCCTGTTTCTTTACTGGTGCACCACTTCCTTTCTAGTTACCCGCAGTTGTGTTTCATGCATTTCAACTCCTCCGTGAGCCACCTGGCTAATCTGATAGGTCCATTGGATTTGGCTGTTAAGGCTGGAGAGATAGTGTTGGCACATTCTATAATCAACTGGGGAAGTACTTTGGATCCTGATCCATGTCGGATGCTGTGCTTGGGAGGTGGGAGTTCAGACTATTGTCCCAGTGGTCTTCTGATAACATTTCCCAGGTTCTGTGCCTGAAGCTGGGGGGCATGGTGCAAGAGTTGGCAGATCCTGAGATGGTTAAATGGATACTGTAGCAGTCAGACCAGGAGAGCTGTGAGATGTGAGTGTACTTGAATCTGTTGCTGGATGTGAAAATGGGGTCATGCATGCGTCCTGCTATGTGGGTGGGGTCGGTGACAAGCTGCTTAAGACCGATGTTGGCCATGATTTCCACGAGGTCAGTAGTGTCTGTTTCATTGAAGTGTAAATTGAGGCAGCTTAGGGAAATGTAGTGCCCGTAGTCGATGGTGATAGGGGTAATGAGGTCAGGGATGGTGTTGCAGAAGCTGGGGTGTGATCCTGGTGGTGCTTTGTCCATCTGAGCGGAGTTGGAAGTTCAGATGTTACATTCTTGAGGTCAAGTCATCTGCGAAGTTGTGCAGTAGAGCAGGTCTTCATTCCAGCTCCTCCTGCTGCTACTCATCCAACCTCTGGTCCGATTGTGCTATCGCCACTCTCCCACCCCTTTTTCTCCCACTGTTTCCCTCTTGCTTCCTGCCTCCCACCTGCCCTGTGCCCTCTCAAGACCTACTTAATGAAGGCAGCAACACAACCCATTGAGCAGCTCATCATTCCTTCTCCCCTGCAGCTGCTCATCGAGCCTCAGGTCCATTATGCCCCTTACTGCCTTGCTGCTCTTTCTGTTTCTTTTGTTGTTGGTTCTTTTATGCTTTGTTGTTTAGCTGTCTTATTTTTTCTGTGACTGCCATATTTTGTGTCTTTGTTTCTTCTGTTGTCACATAATTGCTTTTCTCTTCACCTTTGTTGCACATGTTGTGTATTGTGCCTATTATAGTTGCCATTTACTTTGCTTTTCTTCTGTTTAGTATTGTTCAGTGCCATATATCTGCTATATGCCTGATCATCCTCTTGCCGCTCTTCGATCCATTTTTCTGCTGCTGTTCCCCTCCTGCTTCCCGCCTCCCACCTGCCCCTCCCCATTCCCAGAACCTACATAGCTGAGAGCACAGAGTGGCTGCTTAGCGGGCGTGCTGTTGGCATGCCGAAGGAAAATCCATCTGTGCCCATCTGCGCCTAGACACCACTCAGCACCAAGAATCCTGGCTCTTCCTCTTCCGCAGACTATTGAGCCCTATATCCAGAACACACCAACAACTGTGGCCCTGCATCTCAACACACCACCAAATGACTGTTCTCCAGCCAGCACTGCTGCTTCACCTGCAACATTGAAGCTACCAACAATGCTAGAGACACAGCAAACATGACAGCGCCTTCCACACCGACCGGGACCTCCATGGCACAATCTAGTGCATCCCCCTCAATGCACGATCACTCAGAAAATATGCCACGGAGATCTGGGGCATGATCTCATCAAAACTTGGATTGATCGAACCGCGCAGGGGTTAAAACCTACTTCTATTTGTGGTTTATGAGGGTTAAACAACACCTCATTTTTTTTAAAAATGAGCTTAACGATATCCCTTCCTGGTGAATGGGTTCAAATATATCGTTTTTGGTTTTAATAAGTTGAAAGATGCCCTTTTTGATGCTGCATTCATTGGAAGAAACACCTTCCTGATTTTACTTGGGTTAGAAGATATTGTGTTCCGATATGGTGTGGATTAGAAGACACCACTTTTTCTGTTTGGTAGGTTTAGACACTGTCCTTTAATGAATGTGCTCATTATGTTTTAGCCAATTTTTATATTTGTCTTTGTGCTATAGTTATTACTTTCTTTTGTTGTTTGTGGCTTATTTGATATTTGTCGCTGTCATTAGCGACTTTTGGCGAAACTAGTCATTGTGGTCTGGTGATAGTCGGTATGGATTTTGTTTTTGTATGTTATGTTGGTATCCTCTGTGAGTGTAAGGAGAGAAGTGTGTGGTATTTGGCATATTGCTGAATGTTGTGTGGCGTTTTGCACATTGTTTATATTGGCTCCTTGGATGGCAGTGATTATAGTGACCAGGGCCAAACTTGATTTGCTCCTGTTGCATGTCTAGTCCTCCCAGAATCTATTCCACTCTCCAAAACCCTTCCTCTGACTATTCTGTGCAAGTTACTATGCCACACCTGGTCATCTGGACATGTGGCAGTTCGAGGCTTTTTAAAAATTAAACACTTCAAAATCAAACGTTCAATGAATGACAATGGTGGATTGTAAATCCTGGATCTCTAGCGAGCTAGTATGTTTTAAAGTGCTATGGCTTTGTATTTCATATTTCAATTATTATAAATGCCGTCATCGTTGATATTAATTCTTTAGTGGATGACACATAGGGGCATATTATCAAGGGGGTTTATCTCCGCTTTTTGGCTTTAAAAGCCAAGAAAGCGGAGATAAAATTATCTCCCTATTACCTAGCTGTCGCTAACACCAGTTAGCGACAGCTAGTAGGAGATAGCGACCATCTTGGGCCCCACTTTGCATGTCAGTGATATTTATCACTAATGACATGCAAAGTGGGCGTGCCAAGATGTTAGCGACTGGAAACAGTCGCTAACATCGCTATCTCCTATTACCAACTTTTGGAGATATTCGCGATAAGCGCGAATATCTCCAAAAGCTAACACCTGCCCCATAGCAGTTCTTAGCCATGTTATCCAATGGGAGGTGGATAACATGGCTAAGAGCATTACCTCGGTAATGCATGAATATCGCTGACTTTTCAGCGATATTCATGCATTGCGGCCGTTTTTTATCGCATTTGCGATAAACCTTGGTAATACCAAGGTTTATCTGTGGTAAAAATCGCCGCAGCTTAGCGGTAAAATGTTCTCTCTAACCAAGCAATAGCGATAATTATCGCTATTGCTTGGTAATATGCCCCTATAGTTTTTAAATCTTCATTTGGTATTTATATTGTTCTGTCGGTTATCTATAAAAGATTTATTTTGACCTACTATAGTTGAATCTATTTGTCTCTTGCCTTATAAAATGTTGGAAAATTCCAATTCAGAATGTAGGGAGAAAGGTGGTAGAGTAAATGTTGGTAGGAAACTAATGTCAGTGTTCTGAACCCGTCATCTTATGAAGTGCACGTGCTGAAAGAAGGTCCTATTGATAAAGAGAGTGGGTGCTCGGAAGCTATAAATCAAGTAAAAAAAACTGACACGAGATCAATAGAAAATGAAAAATGCAGTATTTTGCTCTTGAAATATCTCTGACATTGCATCACTGCACAAAGTCACTCATTTTCTGTAATTCCTTTTAGATCTGTTTGTTCTTTGCTTTCATGTTTGTCAGTAGGATCGAATAGTAAGCAATAACAATGACTTTTAAAACAAAGTTGGCAAGAATACCTTTGGGAGCGCGTACACCAAACACAGTGACACTCCTGCAATTTGAACGGAGTGAACGTGTTTTGGAAGTAGGGTGGGTATGAAGAAATCGGCATACATACTTTGATTCTGACAGCGAATGTTATGCATACCTCCATTCCTAAATTATACTACATTGTTAGTTCGAAAATTACAATAATGCCTGTGTTGACAGGCGCATATATTCTTTTTTTCTGCACAGCTAGTTAAACAATTTTAGGAGAGCCTCTGTCTTTTCAAGATTTCAAATGCTTTTGCCCTGACTGGGGGTATCTCGTTCTTCCTCACTACATTATGTATGTATAGTCTCTGTAAATCAGTTTAGTTATATTTTCCAATTAATCACTTTCAATAAAAAGCATTAACATATCTTTGTGTGGGCAATCCTTTGCGCGTTTATTTTATTTAACTGTTCCAAAAAACATTATTTCCCTTTTTTTTCTGTATCGCTAAACTGCAGAACTAAAAGGGAATGCTCTTATTGCTCAACGATAATCTTCATTACTTCACTTTTCTCATCCTCATGAAAAATCCTCTCCAGAATTGCATTGTAAAATCAAGTTGTTTATGCCATCAAGATTCTTTCTTTAATAATATCTTAATTCTTCATTCTTCCAGGGATGCTCGGGAGGGATGTCAGGCCATAAGGCTGGGTGAAAGAAGAGAAAATCAAAGTGATCCGTAATTACTCACCTCTTCTTCATAACAGCCCATACTTTACAAGCATTATAGCAGTCACACTTTTATATGTGCAATAAAAGCTCTCTCTCATTGAAAAAAACATAGGTTTTAGGGGTGTTATAGTTAGCTGGACATTTAACTCATACAAAACCATTGAAATTCCTCCGTTTTAATTAGTTGTACTAACTGTAACTCTTGCGCCCGCAATCCACTGGTGATGATGTCACATATTACATCATTCATGACATGGTCAGTGACATCACTGATGACATCACTGATGACATCTCAAATGACAGGGAAAAGCCATTTCCACACCGGGAACATGGCGGACGCCAGCTAAACGGCCGCGGCTGCGCTCACCTCTCTGACAACTGAATGATGACCTGAGGCTCCTGCGGTGGATTTCCCCTCCATCCTCGCTGTGTTTTGTGCTCCTTTTTGCCTAGAGGTCTGGGGGACTATGCGAGAGTACGCGGAGGGCTGCAGCACTGGCGAGGAGCTGGTTTTCTCTGACAAGTGCGTTAAATGCGAGTGCACCGACTGGAGGTGGGAGGAGGCTGCGCGGATCCAGAGACGCCGGGATGCCGCCTGCTTCTGGTTTCGCTTTCCGATTAGGATCGGAGCTGAGCACATCGAGCCTGCTTCTGGGGGTCCTGGGGCAGGCTTGTCGAGGCTAAGCAACACGCTGCAGAGGCAAGCGGGGAAGAGTTCAGCGTATTGATTCCAGAGCAGCTGTGTTTTTCAGGAGAGTTTTTCAATACCGGCTTCCTCTTTGGTGCGGTCCCTGGCGGAGCGTCCTTCCCCGCATATGGGTGTTGGGAGGCTGGCAGTGACTCCTCTTTGTGTTGTATGGAGGTGGGGTGTACAAAGTCAGAGGTGCCTGAGGTGCACAATGAGGTAAAGAAAGCAAAAGTAGGGCCAGGGCAGCCCACTCGCTACAGAAATCCTACATTATTTTACCAATAGTGACCCCGAGGAAATCTCCCCGTATCTTGGAGACTGGTGATAGGGGTTTACAGATGAAACAAAGTGCAATGACTGGGGAAGTGGAAGTGAAAATTATGGTAAGGGAGGCTCCAAAAAGTAGACGGAAATGTAGGGGAAAGAAAAGACCTTTTTTTAAAACTAAAATAACCCCTTCCTTAAAAACCTACTAAAGAGTTATGTCTTCAACAACAATCATGAGTAGCGCTGCTGAAATAAACACCTAAGAGGAAAAGGAGGGAGGGATTCCTAAACTTAAGACTAAATCTAAAACTAACACTAAGGCACCAAATGGCGATTGTGAAGTCTCCCCTCTTTTGACTCCGTTCCAGCAAAGCAAGCAGAGGGAGACTAAGCAGCTTAGTGTAAATCCACCTCTGACCTCGCCTGAGTTCCGTCCAGAAGTAACGCTGTCTAACAGATTTAACGCCTTAGAGGTTCAGGACCTGCATACTCAGCTTAACCCTCCTTCCGGTGACCCGCGAGAGAGGTCAAATGAAGTATCAATCACTGGGGGTACAACTATGACCAGCGAAACTGGAGACGCTAAGCTGGAGAACACCAAAAGCTCCGAATTAGTGGTGCATACTCTCTCGGACATCCTGATTGCAATGGAGGGGGAAATGATAAGTGGTTTTAAGGTTTCAGAGATGAATCAGGCGGATTTGGTGAACAGATTCTTAGTCTCTGAAGCCAATCAGGTGGCAATTAAATCTTCCTGTGAGGTGCAGGCCCAGAAATCGGAGGAGGTGGCTGCAAGAACGGATCAATTTGAGGCAGAGATTACAATAATTAAGAAGGCAATTAATTCTGCCACAACAGATATGGCAAAGCTGGCAATCCAGAATAAGGCACTAAGAGAAGATCTATAAAGGCTGGAAAACCACTCCCGGAAAAACAATCTGAGACTCTTGAACATACCAGAGAATCTCGATGGGACAGACCTTAAAGGATTTATTATTTTGCTGTTACAAGGGACAGTACTTAAAAGTTTCCCGGATATAAATCTGACATCGGAGATTCAAAGAGTTCACCGGGATCCGTTTAAGAAGAAACCCGGCCAACATAAGCCTAGGAAGATCCTGGTCAACTTGCTCTCCTACACTGTCAAAGAGCAGATACGGTCGGCAGACCTTAAAGAACGGTCAGTTTCCTTTTCACTTACAGGCCAAGAGCCATTTGTTTTTCAGATAAGATCGGATATATCCCACACAACAGCTACTAGGCAATGGGAGCTAGGGAGTAGGTTAGAGGAGTTAGAATGCTTAAGAGTTAAGGCCCAGTTGAAATTCCCAGCCCAGCTACGAGCTATGTTCAACAACCAAATGCACCTCTTCCGTACAACCGAAGAGGTGGATGAGTTTATGTAAAAAATCAGAGGGGGGAAATCTGGGAAATGATTATACAGAATTACTATGCGGGTAGGATAACAATACAAAAAAGCTCCTCACCGCGGAGCCTTAGATCGTTCATTAATTTTTTGTTTATGTAAAAAAAATGTTTTGTTCTTTTTGAGGTGGGCTTAGCCATATAGGTTTGCCTATTCTGGATTGAAGGTTTCCTCATGGGAGTCTAGGGGCACAGGAGGGTGGAGGGGGGCGTTGGGGGGCACTGGGAGGGGAGCAAAGGCATAAAATAAAAAAATACTCATCTCACTTTAGGAGTTTAGCATATGGGCCAGCATCTTCGGATCGGAGATCTTTAACTAAATGGCAGGGGTAACAGCGCAGCATAGTAAGACTTGCTTCATCTCCTGGAACGTTAATGGATTGAGATGCCAAAGGAGACAGAGATTGACAATGAATTATTTAGAGCTCTCCGAGGCACACATATGTATTTTACAAGAAACACACTTAACTGCCGAGGAATCTAAAAAGCTGTTTTCTAAAGCCCCTTGGGTTGAGAGTTTTTGTTCTTCTAGTCAAACTATAAACAACCGTGGAGTTGCGATTTTTATAAAGCGGGGGTTGGTGTGTTCAATTAAATCACCTCAGACAGACCAAACAGGGAGGTGGATCGTCGCGCATTTGGACCTTGAGGGCATGGATTTAATCTGCGCTTCCTTTTATGGCAAAAACGTGGATGATTCATCCTATATCTCTAAACTCTACTCAACATTAATTTTGGAGAACCGGCCAATGATCGTGGGGGGGACTACAATGTCCTCCTAGATCCCCTCATGGATATGTCAAATCAAAGCCACTATATAGGGGCACCTTGTATTCGGCGTGCAATGAAGAATTTGATCTATAACCTAGATTTGGTAGATGTCTGGAGGAAGAAGATGGGAGAGGCAGCCGGGTTGACATTTTAGTAAAAAAACATCACTTTTCCAGGATTGATTATATAATAGCGAGTAAAGAACTCCTGACTAAAACGTCTGCTATTTCCATCCTCCCATTCCTAATTTTTGACCATGCCCCCGTCCTGTTCTCATATAAAGAGATAGTAAATCCAACTCAGACCAGGTGGACACTCAATAGGAGAAAATTGGCTGATTCTGATATCATTCAGAGCAGTAAAGCATCCTCCTTAGAGTTTATTTAGATCAACATAGGCTCCACAAATATGGAAGTAGTCTGGGATGCCTTTAAGGCCAATATTATGGGCCGGCTCCATGGCCTTATATGCTCTAAGAACCGAGCTGAAAGTCGGGAGTTAAAATCGAGAGAGGATAAAATCAAGAGATTAGAAGCCAAATTTACCCTAGCAATTGATGGGCCTCCTGCAGGAAGATCTAGAACTAGCCAGGCAAGACCTTAGAGGGAAGCTAGATGAAAAGTGTAAGGCTCAATGGCTAAATAAGAACATGGAGAATTACGAGTATGGTGAGAAGGCCAGTGCCCTACTAGCATGGAAAGCCCAAACTGACCGCACTAAAAACAACATTAGCGAGTTAATTATAAATAATGGTGGGGACAAATCTACAGATACAGAGGATATAAAGAACTGCCTGCTCTCCCTTTTCTCAGACCTATATAAAGAGAACTTATGCCCTTCAAAACATCAAATATGGACATGGCTGAGCACCAAATCTCTATCTTCCCTCACGCAAGCTGGTAAAGACCTCCTGGACTCTCCGATTTTTCTGGAAGAGATAAAAACTCAAATCAGGCTATCTAAAAATAAGAAAGCATCTGGTTTGGATGCCCTCCCAAACGAGGTGTATAAACATCTGGCCGACGAGGTTACCCCAGTCTTGGGAACTCTATTTCATTCAATTTATAATCCAACAGGGAAAATCCCCAGTTCATGGAGAGAAGCAACTATCGTCCTAATACCCACAGGCAGGAAGGACCCTCTGAGAGCAGACCCTTACCGTCCGATCTCCCTGATAAATTCTGACTATAAAATCTTTATAGGTCTATTAGCAGGGAGACTAGCAAATTGGCCCCCGGATTGGTCAACTCCAACCAAAAGGGATTTATCAACTGACGTTATATACAGGAGCAAACACAGCTACTTATAGGTAATATTGACCTTGCTACAGTAAGAGCAGAACCCTTGGCGGTGATCGCTTTAGATGCTGCTTAGTTATTCGATAGGGTTTGCTGGTCTTATCTTTGGGAGGTACTAGAAGCAATGGGCTTTGGTCCCGTGTTTATTTACACTTTAAGACAATGCTACCAGGGAGCCTCATCAAAAATCCTGATTAACGGGTCGCTCACTTCTGGTTTTGAGATTCAGAGGGGAACTAGGCAAGAGTGCCTCATACCTCTCTTGTTGTTCGACCTATACATAGAGCCGTTGGCCCAGGCTATAAGGCTAGATGAACAAATTATCCCTTTTAAATCTCAGCAGTATTCATCAAAAATAGCACTATATGCTGACGATATCATTCTTCATACTAGCGACCCAGCAGTAACTATAGGGTTGAGATCCTCCTGGGGGAGTTTGGCTTATTTCCTGGATATCTTGCCAATGCCTCCAAGAAGGAGGTAATGTGCTGGACTAATGAGCAGTGGAGGAGACAGACCGGTACGGAATTTAAATATCTTGGCATTACTATAGTTAGAGAACTGGATAAGATTGCTCCTTTGAACTTGAAAAAAGTCACTAAGGAATTAGACCGTCTGTTTGCAAGGTGGAAAAATCTCCCCCTAGCTATATTTGGTAAGGTAGACTTGGTCAAGATGACTATCCTTCCCAAGTTGACCTATATCTTTAATGGCGTCCCCCTGACATTCCCCCAGCAGGGTATTATGAAAATACAGAGTAAGATCTGGAGTTTTGTTTGGGGAGACAACAGAGTGAGGTTGTCATGGAAGAAACTGAGGCGGCAGTTGGTCAAGGGCGGGCTAGCTCTTCCAGACATCAGCAGGTTTTTGGTTGTGTTTCAATTTAAAGCCACCCGGATGCTCCTGGCAAACCCTGCGGTTTTAGCGTGGGGGCACTGCTTAAGTGAGCTGGTCAAGAATGAAGAGGGGGGAAGCACAGAAGGGTTTCTCTATAAATATGGGTCACCAAAGTTTTTCAAAACAGTGCGCTTGAAGGTCCTGAAAAATGCATTAGCAACCTGGCTCAAAGTAAGGAACATGTGTGGGAAAGGTTACTACTCAGACGATGCACCTGCCTGAGACTCCCCGGGGACTCCTCTTTGTCTTAAAGACGGATTGGCTGTACCTATTAAGAGAGCTGGAGTCTCTATTTGGTCAGAACTGGGAGATGTAAATGGTATCCACCCGTGGGGGATATTGAGAGCTAGGATTGGCCCTGGCATATCCAAATTAAAATTTTTACAATTAAAATCCTGGTTTGAGGCGGAGAGCGGGGGATAAGGGGAGATTGGGATACAGAGCTTCTTTTTATATCACCACAATTGCTAAAGAAAGAAGTCTCAATTTGGTATAGAAAACTGGTTGAAGCAGATGATAAGAATATCCCAACACAGGCTTCTGTATGGAATCAATCTCCCTTTGAGTCTACAATAGGGGATCTTTTAGAACCTTCTTCAAAACTTCTTTATAAATTTACAAAATCAGCTAGTTTAAAGAAGAATAATTTTTTTGTAACCAATAGAATATACTTTACCCCAGCTAAAATCACAAACCCCCGAGACGAAATGTCACAGATGTATGGCCCCTAAAGCTAATGACATTCATGTTTTTTTCGAGTGCCCGGCGTTGGTATCGGTTTGGAAAGGGATTGGGAATTTTCTATGCAGGATTTTTTATTTGAATATTGTGGTTAATGGGTCTTTAGTTTTTTTTGCTGACGACTGCTCTTCAACAAAGGGCCTGGCAGTGAGGGATAAAGGACTATTACTATGTCTTATCTTGCTGGCACGCTGATAAATTTGTGTAAAGTAGAAAAATCAAGCACCCCAAGAATGGAAGATTGGCTCAAATCGGCATTTGCAATGGCTCACCTTGACCTCGCTGGCCCCAGCAGTACCCTGATCAATCTCTGGCAACCCCTTTTCAATATGGGCCAAGATCTAAGACTGTTTAGGTAATCAACAGTGAAGGTACCCAGTCCTATGATTACACCTTAACTCCAGTGTAAGGAGTTGGTCGGGAGACCTAAGCAAGTGCAGTTGGCCGGAGGTAGCCCTGGGTCATAATAATGGCTGTAACACTCTGCAATATGCTTGTAGGAGAGATGAGGACCAGAAAAAAAAGATGACATCTCAAATGACATCACTGATGACATCACGGATAACATCATCCAGTGAATGTGGTTTGGTTTATTATTTAAATATGTAATATATATACACCAATCTGCATTGAAGAATCAGTGGATATATAAATATCTGGATAGAAGATTGAGTAGCAGTGTGATTGATTGTTTACTTGAGTAATTTATAGTGTCTCACTAAATATATTGCATAGTGACTAAACTGTGTGAATATCTGTATTACTTGGTCAGTTGCTGTGTAAACTGCTGCACTAGTTGCTTACTAGCTACGTGAAAGTCTATATTAGTTATTGATTAGTTAACTGACTATTTGTATGGGAGAGTGAATGAGTTTGTGGTTTGATGGGGGATCTATGACTGCCCAAAGATATGTGAACAGTTAATTCAGTAGGTATATGTCATTAAGACTACATGTTATAATAGTTGCTTGGGTGAGTGCGTATCATTATGGATGTGGTAATGAGCAAATTTATTTCTCAATGGTACATATCCAACAAAGTATAACAAATAAAAAGCAGTGTATGTGACAGTTGTTGTATATAAATAAGTATGCATAAAACTCATTGATTGCATGAGTGAATATATAGAAAACTATATACTTGTAATAGTGATTTTATAACACACTAAGTATGAGTTGCTATCTATATGAATAAATAAAGTGCTATTTGTATATGTGTATAGCTGAGTAAATGTAAATATGATACATTGTTTACAAAAGTGAGTAGGATGACTGCATAAGTGAATAGGATGTGTGCTGGTGTGTAATGTCAATATAGGTGTATAAGTATATTTGATAGTATTCTATTGATCATTGAAAACATGTACCAGTAAATATATAGTTAATTGATTAGATGTAAATGTAGATCTAGGAATCACTGTGTGGGTTTTTAGATACTTGTATTGCTGTGTCAATCGATTCAAATATGGTACTCTGTATTTTACAGGGAGTGATGACAGGTTATTGTACTGTATGATGAGGTGTATCTGATTGTCACGTGGATGATGTTATCAGTGATGACATCAGTGATGTCATTTGAGATGTCATCAGTGATGTCATCAGTGATGTCACTGACCATGTCATGAATTATGTAATATGTGACATCATCACCAGTGGATTGCGGGCGCGAGAGTTACAGTTAGTACAACTAATTATAATGGGGGAATTTCAATGGTTTTGTATGAGTGAAATGTCCAGCTAACTATAACACCCCTGAAACCTATGTTTTTTTCAATGAATCTCTAAGGTTTTTTAAAGGATAATTCCTAACTATAACCTGCTTGAAACCAATGTTTTTTTCAGTGAATTTCAAAGGTTTTTTAAATGACAATTCCTAACTATAACCTGCCTGAAACCTATGGTTTTTTCACTGAATTTCAAAGGTTTTTTAAATGACAATTCTTAATTATAATGTTCACCACTTCCCCATATTTTCAACAAGAAGCCAAATCTGCAATGCTTCCTAAAAAAAAGGCAATAATTCCACTTACCACTAACAAATTAACATCAACATTTAATTAGTGTAAGGACGTCAACTATGTACTGCGTGAATTACATACAACTCACACCCATATTTAAAGAGCAATATGTGATAGAGGTACTAATTATACACTTCCGACACCCAACAAAATCACAATACCCAGCGCCACCACCAGTACAACCACCCCTACTGAACCCTCCCCCTCTACTACCTCAGACGCAGCGCAAACAGGACAACAGACCTTCCCAAAATAATATATCCCCTCAACAGCACACTAGCTTAATGTTCAGAGATGTGGCAACCAACTTTGTATAACGGAAGGAACTCGCACATTAGCAATAATGTACACAATGCTAACACTACCGGTGATATGCTATACACAATTCACTACACAAACCAAAAACGTTTCCATGTGTAGATGTAGTATTGATACGTGTAGTGTACTGCATAGTGGACGCAACCATATTATCTCAGACACTGGGGAATATTTTGGTAATGTGGCTGTGTTGTCTACCCCCCCTTGAAGCAGAAGCGGAGTAGGCTGGTACAACGCACGCAACATCAGCGTAAGACTATAAATAATTAGTCTACGCCTTGGGCATGGTTCACTTCTGCAAAGAAAAGAGACTCCACCACAGCGAAGATCCTCACCCTGCCACGTGGCTGACGCAATGACCACGTGCCTCTTCGATACAGGCCCATTGCAATCTCAGCACCACAGCACCGCAGACTTATGTCTGCTTTGACTATTACCTTCGAACTACACTGCGGACAGCAGGGTTCACAACTATAATTCAGATTTAGATCTACACTACGGACAGCATTGAAGTTAGCCTTGATTTATGTAAGGCAGAGAAAATTCTACTCTATGTCCTCAGACTTTGTTAAAATAAGCATTACAAATTCTTCATCGATATCTGTGCTGACTACTGCCTTCGATCTACAGTGCGGTCAGTAGAGTTTAGAACTTGATACCTGTGGCACATCAGCACTACAGACAACATTGAATTCAGTCTTGATTTATTTAAGACAGAGACAATTGTACTATGTCCTCAGATGTTGTTAAAGTAGGTTACAAAAAAGCATTCTTCGATGTCTGTGTCAACAACTGCCTTTGATCTACACTGCGGACAGCAGAGTTCACAACTTGAATTCAGCTTTGGATCTACACCATGGACAGCATTGAATCAAGCCTTGCTTTATTTAGGGTAGAGACAATTGTACTCTATATCTTCCTATTTTGTAAAAGAATGTAACAAAAAGCATTTGTCTATAACTGTGTTGACTACTTCCTTCGATTTACACTGCGTACAGCAGAGTTCACAACTTGAAATCAGCTTTGCATCCACACTACGGACCGCATTGAATTAAGCCTTTCTTTATTTAATGCAGAGACAATTGTACTATATGTCTTCAGATTTTGTTAAACGATGTGACAAAAAGCATTCCTCGATGTCTGTGTCATCTACTGCCTTCGATCCACACTGCGGACAGCAGGGTTCACAACTTGAACTCAGCTTTCCATCTATACTACGGACATCATTCATGTTAGCCTTGATTTATGTAACTCAATTCATAGGCGATTTGGCCTCTTTTGCCCTCAAGAAAAACTATTTTATATTTGGGAATGACTTCTTCTTCCAAGTAAAGGGGGTGGCGATGGGGAGACCTTTTGTCCCTGAGCTGGCAGTACTTTTTATGTCAATGTATGAGGACACATTCATTCACAATAACAACCCATTCTCACAATACATTACAAAGTGGCTACGTTTCATTGACGACATTTTTTATGGTCTGGACGGGAGGAGAGGAAATACTAATGCTTTTTTTACGACTGGCTCAATGGAAGAACAGCAGATATAAAATTCAGTATTTTACATTCAGCTAGGAAGATATCATTTTTGGATGTAGAAGTATACCCTGCGGAAGGTGGTTTGGTGACAACTCTATATATTAAGTCCACTGACAGGAATAAAGCCCTGTTATTTTCCAGTAATCATCCGAGAACTCTACGCAAAAACTTGCCATATGGCCAGTTTTTAAGAATTCGTAGGAATTGTTTTTATATTGATGATTACAATTTGCATGCACGCAATTTGGCGGAAAAATTGCGTGAAAGAGGATACTCGAGGAAATTAGTCAAAAATGCGTTGAAATATGCAGGATGGACTCAAAGGGAGTCACTTTTGGAAAGAAAGAACATACCTCCTCTACAGCGACAAGTTTGTGTGACCACATTCTGTCCTAGTTCGAATAAATTGAAAAAAGTGATTTCTCAAAACTGGCACCTTATTAAGAACGTAGATGTCGGTCTATCATCTCCACCGCTTTTTGCATTCAAGAAAGAAAGCAGTGTATCCAACTATATTGTCAGAGCAGCTATCAAAAAGGATCCAAAACCTTGACAACTAATGGTCCTGGCACCCATTGTAGGACATCATAAATGTGGAACGTGTGTGTGCTGTAATCTTACAGTAGAAGGTTCTTTATTTAAATACCGCAGAATTATTTGGAAACATGAGACCTTTAGTAATTGCAAAACCAAAAATGTAATTTATGGAATAACATGCCCATGTGGGATGCTTTAGATTGGCAAAACAAATCAGGAAGTATGACAAAGAATCTTCCAACACAAATCTAGAATCAAAACTAATGTGGAGACAGCTCAACTTGTGAATTATTGGAAAAAGAAGGACCATAGTGTAAGTGATCTGAGATTGACGGTCATCTCCAAGGTTGAACAAGATTCCCGCGGAGGGGATATGGAACTGAAACTGGCACTGAGAGAGGCTCTTTTAATTGTAAAATTCTACATGGCTGTGTCTGGCCTTAACCCCTTCGACGCTGATGACGAGCTGGGCTCGTCATGAGGTAGCCTCCTGCTACGCTGATGACGAGCCCAGCTCGTCACGTAAAGTGCGCTTTGAAAAATCTCAGCGTACGAGCGGAATTCCGCCCGCACGCATGCGGTTAATGAGATCTCTGAACTATATAAACTGTGAGTGGCATGCTTGCACTTCAGCCTTGACCAGTAAAAAGAAGCAAAGATGTAAACAGTAATGTGTGTGAGTCTAGCCCGCCAATTCCGCCTACTGTAATTACTTTTTCCTATTTTTTCCTCGTTTGGCGAATCATCACCAAAGGTCTCCCTCTCATGTACATTGGCGTTTTACCATCATTAAATCTTTATACTACTTCTGTATCATTGCTAAATGAATGTATGTACACTCATAACATCTTAGCAGCATTTCATGCTTATAAATCTGCATGCAATGTGTTATTTAATGAAAATCTGAGTAGGGTTTGGTTTAAAAACGCATTCTGAAGCGTTAAATAGTGTGTCACATGCCGTGTGGGACCACAGTTCCCAGAAGCCCTTGGGGCCACTAGCATGCTAGGCCACGCGTATTTGAGGCTTGCAATTGATTAGTCAGTGCGATTCATTAAATCTTATCAATTTATAAATTCATAATTCATATAATCCATAATTTTAGATTTGTATAGTAAGATATAACAAATTGAAAAATAGATCGTTCGCAATCCTGTGGCATAGTTTAGATAAGGTAGCATCCAGAAATCATAGAAAATATTTTAAGTTCACACATCCGTAAGCCTTTAATTCATGGCAGACTTTAACTTCTGTGACTTGGAGAAGAATACGATTGATTGTAAACAAAGCGCGATCGCAGGGAACACGCTTACGCGAAATTACCAGCGAAACTACAATTCCCAAGAACCTTGGGGGCGCTGCAATGCAGCCATTGATCATTACGGAGACTCGCGTTTTGAATTATACCGCGGTCTGGAGGATTCATTTTAACTGGTAAGCGGCATGATTTGGACCTTAAAATTCACACAGATGTGAAGGAGGAATATGGGTTGTTCATCCATGGTCATGTTCTGTTTCTAACAGCACGGAGGTTACGAAAAAAGAAGCGATAGGTATTTGGATTCAAGTCTAAACAGGACTTTCCACGCCGGCCGGCGTTTGGAGGTAAGAGAGCTTTCGACAGAGAAAGAATAAAAGGGGAGGAAGGGCTTGTCAGAGTCCACAATGTTAGAAAAAGCTGCAGCGAGTGTCTCTTTTATTTGTTTACAGGACGCTGCTTCCATTATTGGGTTCTTCAGCGGATTCGATCTTATCGAATCAGTCCTCAATGGGACAGTGTGGGATGTAAATAGGTGAGTCCACGTTATAGTCAATGGAAAAGAGAAACTAGTATAATCAATCCTACTAGTCAGACACACTCATGGTTCTTTTCTCTATTTTTCTATTTTTCTGGCTACCTTTCTACCCTCCCCTTATTGTTGTTACAGGCCGGTTTTGAAAGAACCATCTTGAAAACCTAGAGAATGCTATATTTGGTGAACTGGTAAGCTGTAGCTTTGGTGGAGTGGTTAATGCTATAGGAAGTTTAATTAGGGCATTGTTAGACACAATCTTTTTTTCTTTACAGATTTTTTGGTCCTGAGGAGATCCCAAAACCAAAGGGATTCGAAACGCGTAGACCATTGGTTCTGCCAACTAGTTCTCTCGCTAAAATCAATTCTGTGGAGTTACACCTAAATATTGTGACTATTTGAGATTGGTTGTATAGTTTAAAAAACATTGTTGTATATGGTGTATATATGAGAAATTAATGGCGTAAATAGTAGGTTTTGGCAGTCCAGGTGCTTCTCAAGAGGGCAATTGATTTTCCCTGGTTGTGCTTGCACCCAGTATGTTGAATGTGTTTTGTGTGTTATGAATAGAGTGAGTCTGTGAGAGTGTATGAATGCTTGTTTAATTTTTTTCACTAGTCCCGAAGTCCACACTCAATTTCATTACATGTGGTTTGGTTTTAAGTGCAAATAGTTTAGATATTAGGTTTAGAACAAATAGTTCGGATTCAAGATGGCCGCCTGGTAGAAGCTCCTGTAAGAGCTCCCAGGGCTTGGGATCCCACTTCGGGCTTTATCCCTGCTAGCCCTCACCAGTCCTAAGGAACTGAACTACCTAGAGTAACTGGATTACAAAAGTAACTGGATTGCACGCTTACCTGTTTGACGGAGATCTGGAGCCTGCAAAGACCTGCGATCACCCCTCATCTTCGCCGGACTGCTCCTGGACACTCGCCTTCAGACACCCCCATTGCTTTACCGGGACTGAGCGGCTGGAACTCCGGGACAGAAGAGACCTTGGTGTAACGATACGGAAGGTCGGAGTCTGCTGGAGCCTGCGGAGCTACTGAGGGTGCCACACACGCCTGAGCGGCCGTGGCTGGAGTCTGCCTCGCCTCACTGGGCTGCTGTGTGCCACTGCATGTCACCACAGGACCTGGGACGGAGGTCCGGAGCCCCCGACATGGGGCACTGCACACGGCTCAAGACGGAGGGGGGCAGAGGCGTGGATGCGAAGCTGCACTGGGAGAAAGTACCGGGAGCCACCCTTTTGCAACGGAGGCTCCGAGCCCCGCTGGGCTGCTGTGAGTCACGGCATGATCTAAAAGGAGGTCCGGAGCCCGTACGTCCTCGGGGACCGACCGCTCACTGCGCAATATAAAGGAGGGCAGAGGATTGGTCTCGGAGCTGCCCCGACGCCCTACAGAACAAATCGGCAAGACCCCCGAGCTCCCAGGGCACAGCAAGCCCTGGCTCCGGTTACCCGATTACCCGGTCACTGAGGCTGGATCCCTGAGGCTGGCGGCTGGGACGTAACTGTCCACACGGGAGCTCCCCCCCCACTAATCCTGCCCTTGGTGAGGTGGTGCAGACGAGGGTATGCTTGCAGTCGGTGAGCCTGTACTTCGGGACGTGTGCTGTGTATGGGAGATTGAGGACCCACCAGAAGGGATAAGAGCCCGATCCACCGGCAAATATATATAACACATCACCGATTGAGACGGAAGGGGCTGCAGCTGAGCTGTTCTGGCCGCGCAAGAAGAAGAACAGACCTCAACCTGCCAGAAGTCGATGAACAACGGCAGCTGTGCACATTTCTGGCCAGACCATTGACAACTGCAAGTCTCTGCTGGCAAAATCAACATGCTTTGTGAGCAGAAAATATAGAAGGTATTTATTTCCCCCCACCCCACTCGTTGGCTCACATTTTTAAACCACATCCTTTGTTCAAAATGGCTGGGGCCATAAAACTGTAGCTATAAATCCCCTCCGGTACCTCTGCTCCCACGAGGCCCCTCAACTTAACTCCTCCACACAAGACCTCCAAAAATAGAGATAAGACTCTCGCCCAGCAAGCTAGGAGCTGGGCTTGCTCAAATTGAAAGGGAAATTGCCTTCCCCTGTTCTCAAAGTAATAACAACAGACAGAGGACTAATGTATCTATCTCCCCTTTTTGTTCGGCCATATTAGATTGGCTCTGTGCCGACCATCATGGACTAGTCATTTTCTCACCATCTGTCCTAAGAACTGGACTCTTTAAACTATTTCTAATTGTATTCTGCACATTTTACGCAACTTGCACCCATTTCACTTTCCTTCACCTGTAATGCACCGATCGCTACCTCATATCAAGCTAGGAACTGGCTTGCTCAAACGGAAACTGAAACTGCCCTTCCCTGCTCTCAAAACAACAACAACAAAAAGAGGACTATCTTCTCCATCCCCCAAACTTGGCGGCCATTTCAGACTGGTCTCTCTCTCTCTTTTAGCGGCCATCATGGACTAGTCACTTTCACGATCCGACCATACCCTAAGAATTGGCCTTATTAGACTAATCTCAACTACCGCATACTTTTCATAGCTCTGTATCTAAACCTTCGTGGGATTAGTTGTCTATTATATTATAATATTTTATATTATATTATATTGTCTATTATGATATTATACTGCTACTTGTATATAATGCACCTATCGCTACCTCATATATTTCTGGCTGCTCACTAGTGTCATTTTGACTCATGTAGCTTGTTGTTTGCACTTGTATTTTGTTCCAGTATACCACTAGTATTATACTTCTACTTGTATACTGCACATTTTTGTAAGCGACACCCAGTTCACTTTTTATTCTTGTATTGCACTGATTGTTACCTCATTTACTTTGTAATTATTTTTGTAAGCAGCACCCATTTCACTTTTTATTCCTGGACTGCACCAATTGCTACCTCTTATACTCTGGTTATGGGGGTTGCTCACTAATGTCACTTTTGTCCCATGTTATCGCTCACCCTCCCATACCCACCTAAATAGCAATCCGAACATGGAGCAGATCGGCAAGCACACACATAAAATAAACTATCCATCCACACTCACCAAAAAATCCGCTAAACGCTTTAGACATAACTTCCTGAGGTCCGGCCTGAAACCCCCTTTTCCGACACCTACCACTCACCGGTCAAGGGATCCCTGAATACCGACATCATCTTCCACACCACACGCAGAGGCCAATGGAGAAAAGCGTTCCTCACCTTACTCAACGTCTCCACTACCAGGAAATCAGCTCATGGCCTCACTCTCTCCATCGCATCCTCCCAACTCTTCCCAGGCAGAGCTACCATTACTATCTACAATAACGGGATAGTCCTACTTCAATCCACAGATAGGAACCTGGACCTACTAGATAACCTGTTCCCCACTTTCAAGGAACGCCTCTCCAATCCGCGAACCTACACTCATATCACCTACGGTCCTACCACCCCTGACTTCACAGCTCCCTCCACCCATAACACCTCTAACGTATCTCAGCACCAGGTAGCTAACACACACTCCTCATTCAGAGACACACCTACCACCCCGGACTTCTCAGCCCCCTCCCACAACCCTTCTATCCCAGTTCAGCACCAGGTAGCTACCACACACGACTCAAGCACAGACACAGATCTCTCCCTCTCATACACCACTCGCACACCCACCCCCCCTACTAACCCTCGGACATCCACGCATACCATTAACACTCCCCGCTCCCCTGTCATCACAGCTCCCACCCACAACACATCTAAACTTGCTCAACACCAGAACGACACTGACAACGACAAATCCCACCCGTTATCCCCTCCCATTCTCAGTCCCCACTACCCTCTAACTAACTACGCAGAACATACCTTCTCTCTTAATTTAACTCCCCCTCCCCCCACTCTCAGCCCCCATAACCCTTCCTGCACCCCCACCACCGCTCACATACATCCTTCCTCCACCTTTATCTCGCCGCCTACCACTAATGCCCTCACTCATACCACCAACCTCCTCCCCACTTCTTCCACACCCCTCCCGCCCAAACCCTCTCTCCTCCCTAACACCTTCCCGTACACCGACACAACGGAGCCCTGCACGAACACCAGCCCACTCCCCGACATGCACGCTAATTCCCTGGGCAGTCATTCAACTCTGATCTCCACCCCTACCTCCAACACTTACCCCAGGTTGGACATGATTATGGCCACCCTCATTCAGATCAAAGAAGACATACACAACATCAAAGTACTACTCCCCACACACTCCATACACCCCTTACACACCTCCACCAACAACCGCCCTCGTCGCCCCTACCACACCTCACGAACGTCCACCTCCCCTCCCAACATGTCCCCCACCCTTCAGGCGGACTCTCTCACTCAACACTCCCCACACTGGACTTCAATCCCTGCTCGCAATCGCAACAACCGCCTTCGGCGCACAAGCAACCCTCTCTCGGACCTTGACACACTCACCCTCCTCCGCTCCTACGACACAGCCCTCCAAAATAACACATCCACCACGCACCTCACCATTCCCACGATACACTCAAATCCCCTTAGACCCCCCACACTAAACAGCAGAATCTCCATCCCTAATAACCTTAGAAAAGTCCCTCTCACTCTAGAACCCTCTACCACCCTCTACACACCCCGTCTCAAATGCACTCTTCTCAACTGCAGATCGGCCGCGAAACACTCCTCTGCCATCGCTGATCTCCTTTTATCACTGGACCTTGACCTAATCATTCTGACTGAAACCTGGCTTACTGAATCGTCGTCTCCGATAATGGATATTCTGGTTCCTCCCAACTACCACATCATTAGACTTGACAGGTCCGGCAAAATAGGTGGTGGAATCGCATGCATCTACAGGAACAACCTCTCTGTTCTGAAAGTCAACTCCACCTCCCTACCATCCCCAACATCCTGTGAATACGTCTGCCTCGACATTATTTGTGAGGGCAAACCGATATGCTCTCTTCACAGCATTTACCACCCACCCAGGGACAACCTTACCTTTTCCCAACAAATCATGGATATGATCTCAACGAATTCCGGGCGGCAGCTCACCCAAATATACCTTGGCGACTTCAACATCCACTGGAACGATCGCAATGACGCAGTGGTAAATAGTCTCAAAAATTTCCTTGATGCCCTTGACCTCACCCAGATATGCAACAGCCCGACCCACGAGAAAGGCTCGATCCTCGACCTTATCATCTCCAAAGAAGACTCTATCCAACTCGAGTCTATCCAACCCTGTGACTGGTCAGATCACCATATTGTCACTTTCTTCATCAATGAAAAAGTTAAATTTAACCTGGTTCAATCCTCCAAGCCCAAAGTCTGGAAAAGAGACCTGAAAAAGCTCGACCCAAGCACTCTGCCTCCTAACAGCTGCAATCTCCTACTTCCACCTACCGGCGCTACGGACGTCCAATCCTTGACTGACCACTATCTCAACGCTATGACCTCAATAATTAACGAGGCTGCACCTATGCAGCTAAAAAGAGTCTCTACTAAAACCTCCAATCCATGGTACGATGGGAGTCTCAATGATGATAGACGAGACATGCGAATGGCAGAGCGCACCTGGAGATCAGCTCCCTCTGCACTGCACCTAAAAACTCTGAAGAAAAAGAGAAATGCCTATTTCAGGAAAATAAAACGCTCAAAATCAGATTTCTTCAGCCTCCAGCTCGACCAAGCAAAAAACCGTCCGAGAAAACTGTTTGAACTAATCAGAACGCAATCCAAGAAACAACCCCAACCACTCAGCACTGTGCGCAAAGCACCTTCCTGTGAAGACTTCTCCGCCTTCTTTGTCCAAAAAACTGACAACATAAAGAGCGATCTCCTCATTGACGCAAGCCTCTACTCCAAACCCCACTGCGTAGCACCCACTGAACCAAAAAACAATGCCTCATGGTCATCCTTTGGCACCTACTCTGAAGAAGAAATTGGCAAACTGCTCAGCACCTTGAAACCATCCAATCACCTCACTGACCCCCTTCCTGCTAACGCCGTTAAAGACTTTACCCCCTGGCTTCTCCCACTCTGGACTAAAAATATCAACAGCTTACTTCAACAAGGAACCATACCTGACTCCCTCAAAGTTGGGCAAGTCACACCTTTACTAAAGAAACCTACAGCCGACCCCTCTGATCTGAACAAATACTGTCCCATTACCAATATTCCCACTCTCGCCAAACTGCTGGAAAAATGCACACAACTACAATTGACCAAACACATTGATCAGTTTGACCTCCTCAACCCTCATCAATCAGGCTTCCGAGCAGGGCACAGTACAGAAACTGCTATGACCCACATAATTGACGACGCACTTCAAATGCTAGAACAAAACGACACTTGCCTCCTCATCCTTCTTGATCTCTCTTCAGCATTCGACACCGTTAAGCATGAGAATTTACTCAATCTACTAAACACAAGAATGGGTATATCTGGAACTGTTCTCAAGTGGTTCATTTACTTTCTACACAACAGGTCGCAGAAATTCAAGAGCAACAACACGATGTCCTCGCCAATACCTGTATCGCTAGGCGTCCCACAAGGATCCTCCCTATCCCGACTCTGTTCAACTTAGTCATGGAACCTCTCACCACCCTGCTACAAGCATCCAATGTACACTTTCACATGTACGCCAATGACACCCAACTTTATCTCAAACTACAATCCCCCAAAGACATTTTGCTCCTGAACTCAATGATCAGAAGCACTCAATCCTGGCTTGCCGATAATCATCTCAAACTCAATGCTCTGAAAACAGAATTCCTTCTGATCTCACCTCCATCGAAGATCTCTACCACTCAAATTTGGCTTAAACACCTAACCGCACTTAATGTCCAACCCACCATTGTGGACTCAGCAAAATCTTTAGGGATAACACTCAACACCAATCTCAACATGCAGCAACATATCAGCAAGGCAACTAAGGGAACGAACCTCCAAATAAATACTCTGAGGAAACTTAAACCCTTCCTACCAGCCAAAGACTTCCAAACTGCAGTACAAGCATTAGTCATCCCTCGAATAGAATATGGCAGCATCGCCCTCTGCGGACTCCCCCTAACTACTACCTCACCACTAAGAGCCTCTCTAAACGCTGCAGCAAGACTCATCACTGGGTCAAAAAAGCACTCTCATATCTCCCCTGACTTGAAATCCCTGAACTGGCTGCCTTTTGAAGCCAGAATACATCTGAAAATAGCCTGCTTGACACACAAGGCAGTACACCTGAACTCACCTGGCTACCTCACTCAGAAGCTGACAATCTCTGGCGGCTCTAGAAACACTAGAGGCACAAACAATCTTCTGCTGAAGCCTCGAAGATTCCGGAAGGAAAAAACCTACAAACGCTCCTTCTCAGGAATGGCACTTAGGATCTGGAACTCACTCCCTCCCGAAACCAGGCTCATTCCCTCCACTAGACTCTTTAAGAAAGAAGTAAAATCTATCCTCATGGCTAAATACACATGAAAGACTATTTTGAACGCTTTGAGGACTCTGGACCGATCTGTACTACTTGTTCGACCGCTTTGCTTATTTGTATGAACTGTATTATTGATATGTATTGTTGTTACATATGTATATGATTGGCTTTCCCCCACCTATTTGTACTGCTAGCGTTACTGACTTACCTGTTTGACTATGCTCCCTCATCCACCCCTTCTTTGTAAAGCGCTCTGATATCTGCAAAGATCTTGTCCGCGCTATATAAAACTTTCAAAATAAAATAAATAAAATAAAATAATTTTGCTATGATTGAAAAATAGTATATTTGAATAAAAAGCTACTAATGAGCTTTTAGATGCATTGTCTTGTGGTCTATGCATTTCTTGCTAAATGATTGTGAATAATGAATCAGTATTGGCATTTGTTCTTGTTATATAATTGATTTAAGTAAGGCAGAGACTATCTTGTTAAAGAATGCCACAAAAAACATTCCTCAATAGCTAAACTGACTACTGCCTTCAAATGTACACTGCGATCAACAGAGCTTACCACTTGATACCAGTGGCGGGAAACATCACTTACAACAAAACTTTTACAACGCACTACCAATACAACGCGGTCATTACAACGCAAACCATTACAACGCATTGCGCTGGGGGGCGCTCTAGGATAGGGAATAGGTTAATTTACTATCCAATAACCTTCCCTAGTGTCCACGGGGACTGGAGTTGGAATAGTAAATTAAACTATTCACTATCCAGCACCCAAAAGCGCTATGCGTTGTAATGGTATGCGATGTAAAAACCGCGTTGTAAAGGCAGGCGTTGTAATAGCCTGCGTTGTAACATCATACATCCACCAGTGGCGCATCAGCACTACAGACAAACATTTAATTCAGTCTTGATTTATATAAGGCAGAGACAATTGTACTGTGTCCTCAGATTTTGTTAAAGTATGTGACAAAAAAGCATTCCTCAATGTCTGTTTCAACTACTGCCTTTGATCTGCACTGCGGACAGCAGGGTTCACAACTTGAATTCAGCTTTGCATCTACACTAGGGACAGTAGGAAATTCAGCCTTGATTTATTTAAGGCCGAGACAATTGTACTGTATGTATTTAAATTGTGTTAAAATAAGTGACAATAATCATTCGTCGATATCTCTGCTGACTACTGCTTTCCATCTACAGTTCGGACAGCAGGGCTCACAACTTGAATTCAGCTTTGCATGTATACTACGGACAGTAGGGAATTCAACCTTGATTTATTTAATGCAGAGACAATTATACTGTATGTGTTCTGATTTTGTTAAAATAAGTGACAAAAATCATTTGTCAATATCTCTGCTAACTACTGCCTTCGATCTACAGTGCGGACAGAAGGGTTCACAACTTCAATTCAGCTTTGAATCTATACTATAGCTATATTGACTCAGATGTATTATTTAAAGAAAAAGATATCATAGTTTTTGGAGATCTACTGCAACTTAGTCCCGGGAAAGGACAAAAAGTATTTATAAGAAAACTTGATTTTATGAACATTGTTGCTTCAGGTGCACTAACTCTGTGTACCACTTATCATTGCTGGTTGCACACACGCTAAACTACCAATACTGTGCTGCTCTACTCAACGCCACATGGCCGTGGGCTCTTTCTAACCGCTGCCTCCTGCCTACACTACCGTCATCAGAACTCACAATTAAATAGACTATTGATTCATTATTTGCAGAGTAAAATACCAAACTAAGTATAACACCTATTAAACCTATACAATATCCCTTAAGTATGCTTCCTTCAAAAACTTTTTTTATATCAGTTTTAGATTTAGTTGAATAATAAAATTCATGCTGCAAGTGCAAAGGCACACTTAATGGCAATCTACACTGCAGACAGCACAGATCACAAATTGTACTCCACTTTTTCTCCATTAGAAAACTCAATTTCTTTTTTGCAGACAAAAACAGCTACACCACTGGAAGAATCATCTGATTCTCATCAGTTTGTTGCTGAAGAATTGATAACCATTGATGGTACTTTTTTTCCCCCTCAAAGTACATGCAGTCCAGTATGCAACAGTCAATGCTTTGAGTGCAGCCTGCTCAGACCACACATCATCGCAGGGTGAGCACACGGTAAACACCAGACGTACCACTAACTCAGTACACCATAAATAATCGCCACCAGGCTTTATTAAGGCAAAATTCAGTAGTCAAAAAACATTACCCTCAGTGCGGCCTGTCCGGACCACGCATCATCACAGGTTATGTACATGCTCAGTCTCAAAGGTACTAATGTGCACCATAATTCATCGCAACGTGACATTCAAGCAGAGTTCAACTGACTCTTCATTCATTATTTATAGAGTGCAGTACCAAACAAAGTATAATGTCGCTCAAACCTACACAATATCCCTTTAGTAGCTTTCCTTCAAAAACTTCTTTCATATCAGTCCTAGATTTAGTTGAAAAACAAAATTCATGCTGCCAGTGCAAAGACACACTCAATGGTAGTCTACACTGCGGACACCACAGGTCACAACTTGAACTATAATGTCCCTGACACATACATATATTGACAATGTATTCCATATATGTTTCATCTTTTATTCCAATTGTGATTACAAATGATGCAGTCCAGTAGGCAACACGCTGAGCACCATACGTACCACTAACTCAGTACATCATAAATAATCGCCATGTGGCCTTATTAAGGGAAAATTCAGTTGCCAAAAGACATTCATACCAGTGTGCTCTGCCTGAACCACGCATCATCGCAGGCTCCACACAAACAGATCCTACCTTAGTGCACCACAACTCATGAACCCTTTACGATACAATCTTCTGTGTATTATTTCACATACAGTGCTCCTACCTTTGTACAGCAGAAGTAATAAACCGTTTATGATTGAATGTCTGTGTATGATATCATGATTACTATGCTACTTGTTACCAACAGCAACATAATATAATGGAGTCGAAAACACGTGCCCATACCAACTTCAACTATCTACCTGTGTCTGTGTACTTATTATGTTTGTAAAATGCTGCTCCTGCACCCTACCACATTATATTTTTCTGTAAACAGCGTATGCAACCATCTTACCTCTGCCAGTAACAAACATTTCGATTATATAACTTTCTCTCGCTCATTCTACAAATACGAACTTACAAAGTGGATCATTACAATACTGCAAAGAAACTCTATAGTTAATTTATAAGTGTGTGCTATTTCTTTTTTTTTAAGCATATTCATACAGCGCAAAGTCGACCCAAACCTATATCAACAATTTACATGAGCACCGTATTAACAGTACATTTTCAGGCAGGAGTGGATTACGTCATTACTCTAAAATAACAGGATGTGGACGCGAATCTGAGCCTCGAACACTGATTTCCAGCACCAAGTTCGACAGTATACCTGAATGACCACATGCGTATATATATTATCTGCCCTTCATGTGCCAAAAACTGCAACCTAAACCTTTCACAGCCCTGTATTACAACAGCTACAACACTCCACTGAATGTACAACAAACATTCATATTCACAGAAATGCATCATGTTCACCATCTTTTATGTGTGCAACTATGGATGAATATAAGGTCAATGATACCCCGTACCTTCCATGTTAGCCATATTGTGGGACTTTACAGACATAATGACATATTTGTGTTTAAGACCCGGGTGACAGCAGCACTACAACACGGTCACGCAAATCAGTTGATTTTTCATATAGATCTTGACGGAACCACACCCACAGCTCTGGAGTCATCATTCACAGCCTTGCGCAGCACTGGCATACGTCACTGCAGCCCACCCTGCTTACGCTTCCAGGAAAACACAAGAATGCTACATGGCCCAGATTTCCATTGTAGTGATTTCTTACTTTCAGGGCAAGTTGTCAGAACGGCGCACACACACTCCCTCATGGCTGGTATACACCCACACCACACCCATCCAGCACATACGTCACTACACACTTGACCCTACCAATAAAAAAGATGGGGCGCCCGTGCTCTACGCCATTTTAGAGTTGCTCCCATCGCAAGCGCTGTGTTGGCCTGTCCTGGTGGTTGGGACGCCTCATGTAGGCCCAAACCACCGAGCAAGGGGGCCCACCACTACATTTGGTCAGTGAGTTAGTGGTACTGCAAGGACTGAGCGTGTGAGCAACCTGCGATGATGATGAGAGCACGAGTATGTCCTTAGCCATAGCGATATCAAGACTCAGCACCATATTTGAGACTTCTTTGTGGCCGAGCGGGACTGCATGATGTAGATGGTGCCCTGTCCATGAAAAGGTGAGCCGTGAGGCCTGGGTGGGCAGCGGAGGGAGTAGATGGGGTGCAGCAGACTGCATACAAAAAGGCACCGCAGCGATATAGGTGTACGCAGTCCTATATACCGTATCCTATTGCATTTGTATTTTTTTCCAATAGCAGGAAAGTTTTTATAATCGGTCAAATGTCTGTTGCTCGTGATGATTCAAACCACGTGTATCACTGCTCACCACTTGCTTTCACAACCGGATAAAAAACATTACTACTATACTAATTGTTCATAAATCGAAGCCTACTAAACAAGATAGAACTGTACAAATAGTTGTATTTTTAATGAGGGAGGGAAGGTGTGTGAAAGGGCGATGTAATTCTACTCCACATTAAGATAGTAACAATTACCAATCATAACATCTTTCTTTTACTATCTTTGAGATGTAGAGCTTCAGGGTGCATTGTGTCCCGGCACGTGGTGAGAAACGCACCGGTGACAGAAAGTTGAGCTGTGAATATTCTTTTCAGTCACTCTCTCACTTCCTCTCTCCTTTGATAAAGAAATGACGCTCAATGTTATCTTACTTTTTATCTAACAGGTTGTGTTTCACAAATTGGAATTCCCCCAACACCTCCAAAGCTCAACGTTCGAGGATTCTGTGATGATACGTGGCCATCGTAACAACATCTGAGAATGCTGCTTCGACACGTGGTGAACCCTCTTTGAATCACGCCAATGGCACAAGGTGAGCAAAGAAGCTTGCTTTCGAACCAACCAGAAGTCACACTTGACTGTGTAGGAATGTATAATTACCTACGGGCAGTGAGAATGGATAGGTTGCAGCAGTCTCAGGGGCAGAGTTACAAGCCCCTTGTGCCACTTTTGCTTTACTTTTAACATGGGAAAAGTGACGTAAAAGTGACACAAGGGACTTATAAATCTGCCCCTGAGTGTACTAAAGGCACTCACCTCTGGACTCTGGGAGTCAATGGGGTACAACAGTCTGGGTATGCAGTAATGAGAATTCACCGCTATGCAGAGGGAGTGCATGGGGTATAGTACTCTGGGAGAAAAAGAGCGCACAGACACCTCCTTGCAGTGGAAGTTGATGTAATACAGTATCCTGAGTGTGCAAAGACATAAAGCAGAAATATACTTGTGCACATGTATGTACTCAGCTATTACTAACTCTACAGTATCTTTCAGATCACTAAACTTGAGGGTGCACTATGAACCGGCACGTGCTTGGACATAAAACGGAGGCAAAAAGGTGAGCTACAAAGATTTTCTCCAGTATTAACACTAACTCTCCAACTCCATCTATTACTTTCTCTCTCTCACTCTCTCTCACATTGTTTCTCTTTCTATTTTAAAGTTATGGACACTGCTGTCCACTCTGCTGATGAAAAAATCAAGGCTGAATTTAATACAGTCTGAAGTGTGGAACCAAAGTAAAATTCAAGTTGTGAACTCTGTATATACGTGTGCACATGTATGTACTCAGCTATTACTAACTCTACACTGTCTTTCAGATCACTAAACTTGAGGGTGCACTATGAACCGGCACATGCTTGTGTTGTATCTTGGTATTTCCTTGTGATGCTGTAATGTTCTAAGTGTCACACTGTGCTCACTGGATTCCAGAGTGTGGAATCCAGGGAGCAGTCCAGAGATGTACAGTTGCTGAAGGAGCTGGTCCTTGGATGCCTCTGGGGTTGTTATATTGAATAAACTACTTTCCTACTTAAACCACTGTTCTTCAAGTCATTTCAGTGGCCACGAGGATGGGATGGATTTGAAGAATCAAATGAAGAAAATCGAATTGATGAAGTGAAGTTTTTCTTATGAAGATTGAAGATTTTCTACCACCCCAGATTAAGGCTGAACATGGTATGAACTTTCAAGATACCTGATAAATATATATATACATTTTCTTTCCTCTTACATCTTTTTAAAATTTTTGCTTGTGTTCTATTTTCATCTCATATTCAAAACTTTAAAATATGTTGTTTTGCGCTAAAAACTTGAACTAATGCGAAAAACCCTTCGTTTGATGAAACCATTTATATACTATTTTGCGTAACATTGCATTTTTTTAAATTACTCATCGTAATTTGCCTCGTGTCATGGTGAAGCATCGTAACCGAACTTCAATCGTTACCTTGTTTTAAAAAATGGCGTGTTGATTTCCAACCATCTTCACATCACAGCGAGATCATTCTGCTCGTCACAGCTCTCTCCTGTGTTGCTGCGATGCTTTGCATCATCACGTTATCACGTTGAATACGCTATCCACGCACGGCGGCGGCCATCTTGAATCTCCATGGTAACTACCCGATGCATTTAACTCGTCGGCTGTTTTCTTCGTGATTTGGATATAAACACAACAACGTTCAAGGAAAACTATTAAAAGGCAAATTCTACACGCATTTAAAAACGAAGGCAAATTCAAAACGCGCAACTGAAAACAAAGGCATTTTTTTTAACACAATCTATATTTTTACCATAATACGGACTTTGCATGAAATGAGATAAACTTCAAGCAACAATTGACAAGTAAACTTTAAACTGCGCTACACTGACAACGGTGACTACATTATTTATTTTAATTCAATTTTTTATTTCTTTTATGTACTAAGTGTATATATTATTCTGATATTTACATTATTCTGATATTTACATTCCTTTTATTAACATGGATGTTTCTTCTTCTGTGGTTGCTCCTCCTAAGTTTTTACAATATCCTGGTCCTCTTTCAATGAATTGGGAAGATTGGTCAGAATCCTTTGAGACCTATTTAGAAGCAATTGGTGGTGATGTATTTTTACCATCTAGGAAATTAGCTTTATCAAAACACAATTTAGGAGTTGAAGGCAGGAAAGTTTAAAAAACTTTACCTGTAATGAACCGTGTTGTTTCAACAGTTGTTGACAATGATGGAAGTAGTGAAACTAGTGAAACGAGTTCAAATGATACATCCATTGATGTATATTCTGATGCCTTAAAAGCTTTAGAGGAAAACTATGGGAAGAAAACTAGCATTGTAGTTGAAAGACACAAATTTTTCTCTAGAACACAATTGCAAGGTGAAAATGTACAACAGTATGTAGCTTGTTTAAGAACTTTAGCCATCACATGTAAATTCAAAGATTTACATGAAGAGATTATTAGAGATCAATTTATAAATAGAGTTAAAAATATCAAAATCCAAGAACGCTTACTTGAGCTTAAGAATCCGTCCTTGCAAAAAACACTTGATACTGCTAGAAAAATGGAAAACACTTCCCATTATGTTAAAGAGTTAAGTTCTTTACCACAAAAAGACAAAGATGAATCTGGTAATGTTAATGCCTTAAGTAATGGTTATAAAAAAACAGAGTTAAAAAATGATAACAAAAACATGAAAACTAATGTTTCCAAAAACAAAATTAGTTTTAACAAACGAATATGTTTTAGGTGTGGTAGCCAAAAACACACTGTGGATTTCATTAAATGTCCTGCTAGTAAAGTCACATGCATTAAATGCAAAAAAATAGGTCACTTTGCTAAATGGTGCAGAACTGGTGATAATAGCAATTGGAAACGTTCTGTCAATCTTGTGGAATCTCAGTTAGACAGTGATGATGATGAGAATGATAGCAATGAAAATGATATTGAAGTAATGGTACTGCATGATGATTCTGTAAATGACATTTCTGAAGATTACTGTCCTCCTAAATGCGAAGTGCTAATAAACCAAGTCTACATGACGCTTTGGGCAGATTCATGTTCGCCGTACACTATTATTGATAAAAGCATGTGGGAAAATGGAAACAAATACACCTTAATATCCTCTGACGTACGACCTAAAGGATATTGTGGTATAAAATTACCTGTGTTAGGGTATTTTGATGCCCAATTAACTTTTAAAGGTAGATCTTGTTCAAGTAAGGTGTATGTTGTCGAACAAGGACGAGCATTGTTGAGTTGGAAAGATCTTTAAAAAATGGGGTTATTATTGAATCCCAATCATCCTGATCAAGTAGTGTTATATGATGATTATTCTGACCAAGTATTATTAACTAATGTTGATTCTTCTTCCAAATGGGAATCTGTTTTTCCCAAATTGTTTAGCAAAGATCTAGGATGTTTAGTCAAATTTGAGCATAAGATTATTTTGAAAGCGGACAGCATACCTTCCGTTCATAAAGTAAGAAATATACCATTTGCTTTACGAAATCCTTTAAAAGAAGAATTGAATAGATTGTGTGATGCTAAAGTCATAGAACCTATTGAGGGCTTAGATTGGCTTAGTCCCGTTGTTTTGGCCCGCAAACACAACGGCAAAATTAGGATGTGTGTGGACCTGAGAGATTTGAATAAAAATATTTGGGTTGATCGATATCCTCTGCCACACATCAATGAGATGATATCTAGTATCAAAGATGCTATGTATTTCTCGTCAATTGACTTATCTAATGCATATCACCAAATCAAATTGCATGCAGAATCTAGGCACTTAACATCTTTCATTACGCCTGAAGGTGCTTTTCAATATCTCAGAATGCCATTCGGATTGGCATCTGCATCTTCTGTCTTTCAGAGAGTCATGTGTAGTATTTTGAAGGATGAACTGAATGTGAGAATATTTCAGGATGATGTTCTTATTTGGGGTAAAGATGCATTTTCTCATGACAAAGCTGTACACAGTGTTCTGCAGAAACTACAAGATGCCGGTTTGACTGTATGTGGTGAAAAATGCAAGTTTGGAGTGAAACAAATTGATTATCTTGGACATACTATTTCCAATGAAGGTGTTAAACCTAAGATGAAATTATTGGATGCTATTGAAAAAGCACCTCATCCTATCAATAAAGATCAGTTACGATCATTTTTGGGACTTGCAGAATACTATTCTAAATTTGTCCCAAATTTTGCTGATAAGGTGTATAATTTAAGATTGTTGATGAAAAAGGGTACTTCTTTTATATGGTCCACCTCATGTCAACAAGCATTTGACAACATCAAAAGAGACATTACTAAAGCAGTTGCTCTTAAACCTTATGATCCAAATCATGCTTCCATAATTGTAGTGGACTCTAGTGCATATGGTTTAGGTGCTGTTCTTATGCAAAAGCACAGTGGAGTTGAACGCATTATAGCTTTTGCGTCTCGCACACTGAGAGGTGCGGAACCTTCGTATTCCGTAATTGAAAAGGAAGCTTTAGCATGTTGGTGGGGTGTAGACCATTTTAAAACTTTCATTTGGGGAACAGCATTTGAATTAAGAACAGATCACAGACCTCTCATTGACATTTTTACCACAAAGGGTGCCTCAAAGGCCACGCCTAGAATAGCAAAATGGTTATATAGGCTACAGGGATATAATTTTCAGATTAACTATGTTCCCGGTCACAAAAATATCAATGCAGACTGTTTATCACGTCTTCCTTTGCCTTATGACAAGGATTATGCAGTTGAGGACAATGATGAATGGTTAGTAGCCAGTATTGAAGAATCGTGTAATAGTGCATTAAGTAAACAAGAATGGGTTCAAGCTGTGGCTGATGACACTGTGTTGCAACAAATTATCAATAATCTACATGTTGGTGTTGATTTATCATCTTTGGATAAGTCTATTCTGGCTGATTATAAGATGGTTTGGCCGGAGTTATCTTTTTATGATGGCATACTTAGGAGAGGTGACCGATTGGTTGTACCTTCAACATTACGAGACAAATTGTTGAGTCTGTTACATGAAGGACATAGTGGAATGACTAGCATGAAAAGGAGAGCTAGGAATGATTTTTGGTGGGTCGGTATGGACAAAGACATAGATAGATGTGTTCGGAATTGTTTAGCATGTATGTGTAGTGATAAATCCCACAAATCTCAAGAAACCACTATTTCTGCAACTCCTTTTCCGGACAAACCTTGGGACAAAGTCGCTATCGATATTTGTGGTCCATTTCATGTTAAGGGAATTGAAAATAAGGTTGCTATTGTTTTAATGGATTTTCACTCCAAGTGGCCTGAAGTAGCTTTTGTGAAGGACATTAAGGCTTCCAATGTAATTGAATTTTGTGAGGGAATTTTTCGTAGAGAGGGATATCCAAGCATGATCTTATCAGATAATGGTCCGCAGTTTATAGCTGAAGAATTTTCTGTTTATCTAAACCAGGTAGGTGTGAAACACATTACCACCTCTGTGTATAATCCAAGAGAAAATGGTTTAATAGAAAGGTTCAACCGTGTGTTGAAAGACTGCATTCAACTCGCTAGCAACAATGATGATAATTGCAAAGATGCTGTTAAAGAAATGTTATGGTGTTATAGAAATACTCCTCACACAGCTACAGGAAAGTCCCCTTTTTCTTTGTTAAAAGGGCGTGTGGCTGGGTCTAAAGTCAAACCAATATGGATGTCAAAAAATAGTACAGAAGGAATTGATGGTAAGAAACTGTTGAATAAAGTTCAACAGTATCAAAACAAATATGTACAAGATCACAATGCCAAAATTAATTATAATGTCAGAGCATTTAAGGTTGGTGATTGGGTACGCTCACAACTAATGGGGAATCGAAAACATGGTTCTTCCAAGTGGTCTAAACCCAAACAAATCATTTATGTAAGTGGAAATATAGTGAAATTGGATGATGGTAAGCAATGGAATGTAAGAAGCATAACGAGATGTAATGATCTGGAATGCAAACAAATTGTGGGTCAGGAGAATGGGTCTTCAAAAACATCTGCTGCGAAAAGAGATGATGTGCCTATTTCTGTTTCTCTTTCAGCTAGGCCTAAGTGCAGACCATTGTGGATGAAGGATTACATATGTTCGTAATTTAAGTGCGTCATAAGTGCATACAATGGAGAATTTAAGTTTGTACCGCACCATATTTATTTTCCTTCTATTTTGATCTTTTGTTTATGCTATCTTTATTTTGTATTTTTATAGGAAGGGAGATATGTTGTATCTTGGTATTTCCTTGTGATGCTGTAATGTTCTAAGTGTCACACTGTGCTCACTGGATTCCAGAGTGTGGAATCCAGGGAGCAGTCCAGAGATGTACAGTTGCTGAAGGAGCTGGTCCTTGGATGCCTCTGGGGTTGTTATATTGAATAAACTACTTTCCTACTTAAACCACTGTTCTTCAAGTCATTTCAGCTTGGACATACAATGGAGGCAAAAAGGTGAGCTACAAAGATTTTCTCCAGTATTAACACTACCTCTCCTGCTCCATCTATTACTTTATTTCTCTTAATCTCTCTCACATTGTTTCTCTTTCTCTTTTAAAGTTATGGACGCTGCTGTCCACTCTGCTGATAAAAAAATCAAGGCTGAATTTAATACAGTCTGCAGTGTGGAACCAAAGTAAAATTCAAGTTGTGAACTCTGTTCACCACAGTGTTTACACAAGGTAAGCAGAGTGGCCTAGATACACAATGCCTCCAATTAAATGCGTTAGAAATAAACAATATTATCCTGCATAATGACGTGATCTCTCATCTAATTCTGTCTCATCTCTCTATCATTTTAAAGACCTGTTCGTCCATACTGTAAATCCGATGCATTAGGCACCTCCCTACAGACACCTATCCAACGCGGGCATATAAGAGAGGTGGAATGAATCAGGCACACTGCAAACGTGCAAATAACCAAATATTGCCAAGTGTTACCTTAATTTGTGATCTTTGACCTCATTCAGTCACATTTTAAACACTTATTTTCATTTTTGTTTTGCAGGTTACCTACCCTCCTTCCATTGGAGTCCATCTCACATTTTGTTTATTATATTGTTATATAAAGTTATGTTTCTAGGTATTTATTATACTGTTATCTTAAAGTTACATTTCTAGTTATTGTTGTTTTAATCAAAAGTAATCGAACAAAAGTATATACGTCTTCTTTTTCTGACAACATTTCAGTATTATTTCAGGTGTGATTCATATGCTTAGAAAACTTTAAACAATTAAGAATAGAAATCATGTTTATAACTAGAAGTATAATACTGAATCTAACTCTTTACCAGCTCTTTACCAGAGTCTGTAGCTGCGATTAACGGTTCCAATACAAAATTTTTAAAACTCCTGCACTGTAACTGTTTGGATTAGCAACATTGTGTGGTGAACTTGTAACCTGTGTGCTCACTTGAGTGTTACATGAACCGTTACTATGGTAACAGGCAGTAAGCAGTTTGGGGGTAGGGCTGAAAGTTACTGGCTGTACAGAAACCGTTATATTTACCCAGGATCCTCTACAAGACAGAGAGGAAAGCAAACTAAGACAGAACACTGTGTAGCAGATTTACAAGCCCTTGCGCCACTTTCATGTCACTTTTCCCATGTTAAAAGTGATGCAATAGTGGCGCAAGGGACTTGTAAATCTGCCCATATGTACATTACGAGCAAAAGAAGTACACAACTCTTCAAATTCTTTATCGATCACAATTAGACAGTGTTGCTTCACGATTCACAATGCACTTCACTTAATACTTCGGGCGTATTCAGCATTCAGTTCCAGAAGCACAGATCTTCTAGCTAGGCAGGAGTCATGGAAATACTTGAACACAAAGTTTTATATGTGGCTGCCCTGTATAATGAACAGCAAGTGATGAATGCAGATTCTACCACGCACATTTGGAGAGTATGCGGTGTCAAACAGATGTAGTCTACTACCTATTGGCTTCTTTACATGTAAAATCATTTCCCCTAAATGGCACTGACACACTCATTGATGTCTTCAGAAAGATGCTGAGACTCACAACAGTAGGTGTGAGTGGTTGATTGGTTCTGATGCTCCGTCCATCACCACAACCTTTTGTACCGAGACTCACAACAGTGGCATGACAGGAATTGGCCTTTCATTGTGGGTGAGTCCTTGCATTGCAAGCTCAACCTCTGTAATGAAACTGGTAGAGAAAATCAAGCTTTAAAACATGTTCAAGATGTATTTACCTTTATCCTAGTCCACGTAACTCTCTGCAAAGGTACTCTTCAAGTACTCAGTAAATAGAGGGTGCTCAGTCAAAATATCGATTTTTTTGACTCTACCTACATTTTTATTGAGTTTTAATTATCGGAAAACAGAATAGCGCCAGCAAGAATATCGGTGACCAGAGTATCAACCTTAAGTCAAGTAATATTGTTTTAATTAATATGGAAGTATGTAAAATAGTAGGAAATAATATAGATGTCAATAATATCAACATTTATATTATTGTTCTGTATTTTAGTATGTATTTTATATGTATGTGTTTAACATTTTTGTTTTATTTTGTATTTATTTTAAAATATATGTATTAAATGCTCAGAAGTTATTCATTGTTTTTAAAGTTAACTATGTGTTTTAGTATTGTAGCGGGTTGTGGGTTTATAGGGGAATAGGGAGGGAAGTAATTCAATTATAATTAAGTAACTCATATGTTTTATTTATTGGTATTGATAATTAATTTTTTTTAAATAATTATTAACTGGTAATTATTATAATTAATTGATTATTTGCTAATTATATTAATTGTGTAAATATTTGTACTGAGCAGGTTGTGTGTTTATGGGGGAATAGGATGGGAAGTAATTTATTATAAATAATATATTATTATTATTTATTTATTAGTATTTATTTTTAATGTATTTTTAATTATTCATTAATAGGTAATTAAATTTGAATGATAAATTAATTATTAATTGTATTAATAGTGTTATTTTTTATGTGGAGTGTGTTGTGGGTTTAGAGGGGAATCGTTTTGTAAGTAATTTAATTATAAGTAAGTCATTTTCTTTTTATTGAATGGTATTTATAATCAATGTATTTTAAAATAATTATTAAATGTAATTAATTTTTATTAATTGATTATTATATTTATTGTGTAAATATTTGTATGGAGTGGGTTGTGTATTTATATGGGTATAGGGTGGGAAGTAATTTATTATAAATAAGAAATTATTAATTTTAATTTATTGGTATTCATTTTGAAAAAAAATGTAAATTAATTATTAATTCATAATAATTTTTTAATATTTGATTAGTTGATATATTTTATTAATTGTGCTAAATTATTTTATGAGCGCATTGTGTGTTTATAGGGGAATAGGGTGGGAAGTAATTTATTGTTAGTTGAGTCATTCTTTTTTTTTGTCTTTTGTATGGGAAAATAATTATTAATTTTGTGATTAATTTAAAGCAAAAACATAATTATTAAGCATTTTAATTTAAAACCCCTGCTACCCAACACTTTCCCTACAGTTATACTTTCTGGAGTGGGAATGGTTATTTTTACCCCTACACTATCCAGCACTTTCTCTACTGTTGCACGCTCTGGAGTGGGAATAGCAATTTTAACCCTTACACTATCCAACACATTCCCTACTATTGCACTCACTGGAGTGGGAATAGTCATTTTTACCCCTACGCTATCCAACACTTTCCCTACTGTTCCACTCTCTGGAGTTTGAATAGTAATTGTTACCCTCCTAAATCCAACACTTTCCCACTGTTGCACTAACTGGAGTGGGAATAGTAATTTTAACCCTTACGCTATCCAACACTTTCCCTACTGTTGCACTCTCTGGAGTGGGAATAGTAATTTTAACTATTACGCTATCCAACACTTTCCCTACTGTTGCATTCACTGGAGTGTGAATACTAATTTTAACACCGACGCTATCCAACACTTTTCCTACTGTTGCACTCACTGGAGTGGGAATAGTATTTTTTTATCCCTACGATATCCAACACTTTCCCTACTGTTCCACTGTTTGGAGTTGGAATAGTAATTTGTATCCCTACGCTATCCAACACTTTCCCTGCTGTTGCAATTACTGCAGTGGGAATACTAATTTTTACCCCTACTCTATCCAACACGTTCACTACTGTTGCACTGTTTGGAGTTTGAGTAGTAATTGTATTCCCTCCGCTATCTAATATTTCTTTGTTTTATTTTAGTTACTCTAGTATATAATTAATTTTAAAAAGATTGTTATACATATGTATTTGATTTTTATTCATATTATTCTTTTATGTGTATAGATATATTTATAATTTATAAGATATTTTTTAACAGTGTATTAGTTATTTAAATCATGATTAAAACATATTAATGAGTAAGTATACATATTATATATTATATGTATATGTTTAATTCATTTTTACATTATTTATATATTATTTATAATTTTTAAAATGGATTAAATATTTTAACTATGTGTATTTTAATTATATATATTATTTATTTTATATTATTTTTTTACTGAAAAAAACGATATTTTTAACAATATTTTTAAAATCAATATTATTTTTTCGATATATTTGTACTTACCATAATGTGGATAGGATTCAATATTGTTGATTTTGATATCCTTGCATCAATATTTCTGTAGGTCGATATTCTGACTCTCGATATTCTGTCAGTGTTTCTAAATAGAGATGTGGGTGGTTTAAATTGGAAGCATATTCTTTCAAGTTTGAATGCCTGACTGCTACCATGCCTCAGATATGTCTACACTTCTATATGTAGTCTGGCAAGTGTGATGCAGCTAATGACCCTAAATTAAAAATATAAAGTCTATTATATTGGTGCACACATGTTGTCAGAGCTACTTCAGCAGCCAGTCCTAGAAACACAGATGAGTTACCTAGGCAGGTGTCATGGAACCACTTGGACACACAGCTTCGTACCCGGCTGCCCTGTACAATGAGCAGAAAGTGATCCATACATTTTCTTCTATAGACATAGAGAGCATGCGGTGTGAAACAGAGGTAATGTAGTACTCATATACTTCTTTACATGTGTCATCTTGCCCCTAAAAAGGCACTGACACGCTCCCTGAGGTCACTACAAAGATGCTGACACTCACATGAATGGCAGGACAGGAGTCGACCTTTCATTTTACGTGAGGCCTGGCATTGTGAGCTCTACCTCTCTAATATAACTGGTAAAGAAAAGTGAGGATTAAAAGATGTTGCCACATATATTAAGCTATATCTTGTTTCATATAAGTCTCTGCAAAGGTACACTACAAGTATGTTCTGGATAGTGAGGTGTGTGCTTTAAACTGAAAGTCAGACAATTGTGATTGTCTGACTACTACCGTGTGTTAGGTATGTCTGCACTTCTACCTTTAGTCTGACACATGTGGTGCAGCTGATTACCCTAACGTAAAAGCTCTATAGCCTTTCATACCCCTACGCAAATTTTGTTACAGCTACATCAGCATTCAGTTCCAAAAGCACTGATCTGTTATCTAGGCAGGCGTCATGGAAGCATTTGAACATATAGGTTCACATTCACCTACCTTGTATTAGCAGAACGTGATCTATGCAGCTTCTACTACACACATTTGGAGAGCATGTGGTGTGAAACAGAAGTAAACTACTGCCTGTAGGCTTCTTTATGTTTGCCATCTTGCCCCAAAAAATGCACTGAGATCACCAATTGAGGTCTTTAGAATCTTGCTGAGAGTTACAATAGAGGACTGACAGGAGATGGCCTTTTATTTACGCTTACGCCTGACATTGTGAGCTCTGACTCTCTGTTGAAACTTGTAGAGAAAAGTTATGTTCCAAAGATGTTGCAACATGTATTAACCTCTATCCTAGTCCATTGAAGTCTTTGCAAAGGTACACTGCAAATAGGCCATACTAAAGGGCTCATTAGGATGGCGTCTGTCCGCCACCCTAGAGGAGGAGGGACCGTCCGCAGGGGCAACGGTGGTCCCTCCAGTGCAATTAGGATGTGACCGTCAGGCTGGCGGTCACATCCTCAATATTTAACATTGTGGCGGGTGCTGCTTGAAGCAGCACCCGCCGTCAGGTTAAATATGCATGCTTAGTATTTGCATGCACAAAGCGGCAGGCAATGCGCGGTGCCTGCCGCTTCGTGCACGCAAATAAAGGGGGGTACCATAGGTACCCCCCATGTGCACCCCCCACCCCCCGCAACGGGCCCCCAAAGAAATCACCGTATGCCTTTCCACGGCGGAGAATCCGCCGCGGAAAGGCATCTTTTTTCCGCCATCCTAATATGGCTGGCGGTGTCTGACAGACACTGCCAGCCATGTTAGAGCTTTTCTGCCACGGTCGGAAGGCACCCGCGGCGGAAAAGCTGCAGACCGATTTTGAGACCCACCGCCCTCCTAATTTGGCGGTGGGTCTTTTGTGCCTCCCCAGAGGTTTTCCCGCATCCTCCGGGCCGCCAGCCCAGAGGATGCGGGAAAACCGCGATCCTAATGAGCCCCTTAGTG
This sequence comes from Lissotriton helveticus, assembly GCF_964261635.1. NCBI lineage: Eukaryota > Metazoa > Chordata > Amphibia > Caudata > Salamandridae > Lissotriton > Lissotriton helveticus. The sequence goes on along the minus strand of NC_136063.1, from coordinate 1,746,100,875 downwards.
AGGTGTGTACTTTATACTGAATGCGTACTTTTTCAAGTTTGAATATCTGATTGCTACCATGTCTCAAATATGTCTATGTGTAGTCTTGCATGTGTGGTGCAGTTGTTGACCCTAACTCAAAAACTATAATGACTATTATACTTATGCACAAATCTTGTTAGTGCTACTTCAGTCCCAGATGCTCCGATGACTAAGCTAGGCAGGCATCACAGCACCACTTGAACACACAGCTTCATACCTAGCTATCCTTTGTAATTAGTAGAAAGTGATCCATGCAGCTTCTACCAATTACATTTAGAGAGCATGCGGTGTGAAACAGGGGTAATCTGGTACCTATAGGCTTCTTTACAGGTGTGATCATGCCCCTAAAATGGCACTGAGGTCTCTAGAAAGATGATGGCTCTCACACGAGTGGCACAACTGGAGTCGGCCTTTCATTTTAGGTTAGGCCTGGCTTGTGAGCTCTACCTCCCTAATGAAACTGGTAGAGAAAAGTGAGAGTTAAAAGATGTTGCCACATGTATTAACTTGTATCCTAGTCTATATAAGTTTCTGCAAAGTTACACCGCAAGTACGCTATATGTAGTGAGATGTGTGCTTTAAAATAAAAGCATACCTTCTCAAATTTCAATATCTGACAGCTACCATGTGTAGTAAGTCTGCACTGCTACGTCTGACACATGTGGTGCAGCTGATGACCCTATCTCAAAAACTATACTGCCTATCATACTCCTGCACAAATGTTGTCACCGCTATATCAGAATTCAGTAACAAAAGCAATGATCTCTTCGTTAGACAGGTGCCTGGAAGCACTTGAATATACAGCTTCATACCTGGCTGCCCTGTATAATAATGAGAAACTGATCTGTGCAGCTTCTGCTAAACATATTTAGAGAACATGCGGAGTGAGTCAGAGGGAATCCCGTATCCTTAGGCTGATTTACATGTGTAATCGTTCCCATAAAAATGCCCTGGGACCCTCTTTGAGGTCTCTAGAAAGATGCTGACACTCAGAAGAGAGTTGTGACAGGAGTCAGTCTTTCATTTGGGCTTAGCACTGAAATTGAGAGCTCTTATTATCTAATTAAAATGGTAGAGAGAAGTGAGGTTTAAAACAATTTGCCAGATGTTGTAACCTCTCTCTGCGTCCAGATGACTCTCTGAAAGTTACATTGCAAGAAGGCTGTAGATAGTGATGTGTGTGCTTTAAACTGAAAGTGTACTCTGTCACGTTTGAATGTTTGACTATTACCATGTCTCTGTATGTCTTTACTTGTACGTGTAGTCTGATATGTGTGGTGCAGCTGATGAGCCTAACTTAAAAACTATACAATCTATCATTCCCCTGCACACATTTTGTCAGAACTACATCAGCATTCAGTCCCAAAAGCACTGTTCTGTTAGTTAAATAGGCGTCATGGAAGCACTTGAACACACAGATTCATACCTGGTTGTTCTGTCTAATGAACAGCATTTAAAGCATGCAGCTTCTACTACACAGATTTAGAGAGCATATGAGGTAATCTATTTTCTAAAGGCTTCTTTACATGTGTCATCTTGCCCCTAAAAATTCACTGACACACTTATTGAGGTGCCTAGAAAGATGCTGCTCTTGTCTCAAATTCTCCTACCAGAACTGCCTCTCTTCTGCTATTACAAGGTTTACCCTGGCTTCAGATACGGAAGTGGATCAGATTTAAGATCTGCTGCATTGTGCAGAAAGCACTAAACCGCCCTAGTTACTGAGCAGAAAAATTCATCCAATATCAGCCATCCAGACCACTTCGTTCAGGAGCAAAGTCCCTGCTCTGTGTTCTGTGTTTTAAGAAATCGTGCATGGGTGGGAAAGCTTTCTACCTCCTAGCCCCCTTCTAATGAACCCTGCTTCCCACCCAACTCCTGAAATGCCCAGAATAACTGCTATTTCGAAAGCTCCTTAAAAACAAGCATTTCTGAAATCCCCACTCCGAATTTGCCCTAACTGTCGCTACTTCAATAAATAATAATAATAACACTGACACTAACACAAGTGGCACAACAGGAGTCAACCTTTCATTTCGGGTTATGCCTGGCATTGTGAGCTCTACCTGTCTAATGAAACTGTAGAGAAAAGTGGCTTTAAAACATGGTGCTAAATGTATTAACCTTTATCCTAGTCCATATAAGTCTCTCTAGCTGTATACTGCAAGCAGATTATATATAGTGGGGTGTGTTCTTTAAACTGATAGGGTACTGTGTCAAATTTCAATGTCTGACTGCTACCATGTGTTAGGTATATCTGCACTTCTACATTTAGTCTGACACGTGTGAGGCAGCTGATGAACCTAACCTAACAAATATTAAGTCTGTCATACCACTGTTCAAATGTTGTCATACCTAGGTCAGAGTTCAGTTCCAAAAGCACTGATCTTTTACTTAGATGGGCATCATGGAAGCACTTGCACACACAGCTTCATACCTAGCTGCCCCGTATAATGAAAAGAAAGTGATCTATGCAGCTTCTTCTACAGACATCTGGAGAGCATGCAGTGTAAAACAGTGGTAATCTAGTACTTAAAGACTGTTTTACATTTGTCATGTCACCCCTAAAAGGCATTGACATACTCACTGAGGTCTCTGGAAACATGCTGAAACTCACAAGAGTGGCATGACAGGAGTCTGCCTTTCATTTGGAGTTAGGCTGGGCATCGCGAGCTCTGCCTCTCTAATTAAACTGGTAACAAATGTTTGAGCTTTAAAATGTTTTGCACATGTATTAACCTGTATCCTGGTCCATTTAAGTCTCTGTAAAGGTACACTGCAAGTAGGTCATAATTAGTGAAGAATGTGCTTTAACCTAAAAACGTTGTGTATCAAGTTTGAATGCCTGTCTCCTATCATATTGGGTATGTCTAGACTTCTACGTGCAGTCTGACACATGTGGTGTAGAGGATTACCCTAACTTAAAAACTATACAGTCTATCATGCCCTTGTCAGAGCTTCTTCAGCATTCAGTTTCGGAAGCACAGATGTCTTAGCTAGGCAGTAGTCATGGAACAACTTGATTTTATGCATGGCTGCCCCATATAACTGCAAGTGATGCATGCAGCTTCTACTACACACATTTGGAGAGCATACAGTGTCCCACAAAGGTAATCTAGTACCTATAGGCTTCATTACATGCTTGGCCATTTCCCTAAAATGGCATTGACACACTTGTAGAGGTCTCTAGAAAGATGCTGACACTCACACGAGTGGCATGACACAAGTCGGTCTTTGGTTTTGGGTTACGCCTGACATTGCTAGCTTTGTCTCTCTGAAACTAGTAGAGAAAAGCGAGTTTTAAAACAAACATGTTCAAGATGTATTAACCTCTATCCTAGACCATATAAGTTTTTGCAATGGTACACTGCATGTAGGCCATACTTAGTGAGGTGTGTGCTTTAAAATGAAAGCTCACTTTTGAATATCTGACTGCTACAATGCCTCATATATGTAGATATGTATGCCCTTCTACATGAAGTCTGACATGTGTGGTGAAGCTGAAGACCCTATATATACAATCTATTATACCCTTGCACATATTTTGTCAAAGTTACTTCTGCCTTCAGTCCCACAACCACAGATCTTTTAGCTAGGCAGGAGTAATTTCCCATGAGCACACAGCTTTATACATGGTTGCCCTGTATAATGAACAGCAAGTGATGCATGCAGCTTCTACTAGACATATTTGGAGAGCATGCAATGTGAAACAGATGTAGTCTAATACCTATTGGCTTCTTAACATATGTCATCTTGTCCCCTAAAAGGCACTCATACAATCATTGAGGCATTGTGAGCTCTACCTCTCTTAGGAAACTGGAACAGAAAAGTGAGGTTTAAAACATGTTAAAGCTGTATTAACCTTAATCCTCATCCATATAAGTCTCTGTAGTTGTGTGGGGCTTACTGAAGGCAACAGGTAGGCTAGTTGGCCACCGAGGACCCCAAATAGCCAAGGGGATTTCATTCCCTACTAGTAGTGCGCCAGGAGGCCCCTATGCAGAGTGGTGGAGAAAAGGGAAGTGGCCTCCTACCAAGTCTGAGTTGTCCTGCTGAGTCAGACTTACTGGGGGTTACAGGAGGGTGTGGTTGGCCCCTAAGTGACCCTCCTGTTATCTCCAGTACGTCGTACACAGCAGGATTGCTAAGATGTCTTCATAGACTACAACCCCTTTCTCCACCACTCTGCAAATGCAGCTGCTCTTGTTAAACTACGGGTTCAGGCGTGAAGTCCATTTTACTCCTAAGGATCCTTGGGGGCTAAGAAGCCCTCCTTGTACTTCCTGTAGGTCCTACAAAGTGGGATTCCTGAGAACTGGTCTGAGTCCCATCCCCTTTCTCCACCATTGTGAAAACGCAGCTGCTAGTTAAAAAACTTTAGAAATTCACTGAAAAAAATGAAAGTTTACAGGGACATTATAGTTAAGAAATAGAATTTTAAAAAGCTTAGAAATTCACTGAAAAAAACAAAGATTACAGGGATGTTTTAGGTGGGTTGACATTTCACTCGTACAAAACCAGAATAATTCAGCAGTTATAACTCCTGCCCCAATGCACTGCTTACAACCTCACATATTACATCACTCTTAACATGGTCTGTGACATCAGTGATGACATCTCAAATGACATCACTGATGGCATCACTGATGACATCATCAACAGAATCTCTGATGCACCCACTCACACTTCCATGTATCCTTCATACACCCACTCTAACTTCCACACTACCCTTCCCAAAACCATTGACACACCCATACCAGTACTTACATACCTTCTCATTGATTCATATGTCTACACACACACATCATTTAACAAACCAGAGTGTCCGGGGGTCTGACGAAGAATCTACGAATCTACTACTAGAACATTTGAGCAAAAATATTATGTGATGTGACTATGTGTCATACCGCACTCAAATCCCTATATTAGGAAAAAAGTGCCCATCAGTTCCCGCCTGATTCCGCCCTGCATCATTTGGGCTCTCCTTGCCCAGGAGAAGGTGCAGTATATCTATCAGTATGATAATGATAGATCAACTTCCAAAGAAGTTTATGGGATTTGTTCGATCATTTTCTGCGGGTAACTGAGTTACAGTGTCAACATAAGTGTGAAAAGATAATGTGATGTTAAAAATAGGTAGTTATTGAGTGGAAAACAACCGTATTTTATTCAATTCCCTCAAAACTCCCAATATTAAAATGTGAAAAGACTATCAGATTTAACATAATATCTGATATTCAGTAGGGTCAACATGTTTCAGCAAATGTGACGCTAAATATGTCACTGCTTTCTTCAGGACCTGGATCTTAATGGCTACTGTATAAGAAAGAAAGGAAAAATATCACCTGTATATTTTTCTCGAATTCATTCAATCTTCTCCACTAAATAAGGTGAAAAAAGAAGAAGAAAACATATACACATATAAATGAGAAACATAGTAGAAACATAGAGAGGCAGTTAAGGGTTATTTCGCCACCTAAAAGATGCTCGATGTCATCTGCTTGGATTCTCAAAATTTTACAAATTTAGTCACAACATCACTATACACTTCCAACAAAATATTTTTGTCTTCTTACCTAAATGTAGTAGGAGGAATAGCATCACCCCACCTGGCCGCTGCTCAGGTAAGAGGAGCACCGCTCTAGTAAAAACACAGAACATAACTTGTTGAGCTCACCCTAAAAAAAACACATGTCTGACACAGACCCAATTCCTTCCTACTTTAGTACGATTTATTGTGTTCAAAACGATAATCAGGCATGAATATTCCTCTCGTTTATTATTATGCCAAACTGAGGAATAATGAAAAAGGTTTTTCTCAAGTATGCTGGATTATTTCTATGCTGCCAGGAATGGTTCAATTTATTAATTTCCAAGCAGTAAAGTGTCCAAGTTTCCAAACTAGAAATATCAATTGCCAGGAGATATTCAGCGCCCGGTTACTAGTTAGCTTGCATAGCCACTGGCTTCTTCACTAACTTGATCTATTCAAATCATGATTGCGCAAGACATTTCTTGTTAATTAATGCAACCTGCTGTTTATCGGTGAAGCGTGCATCGTCAATAACCATCTGTGCATGTCTGAGCCTCACTAACTTGGATGTTCGAGTCAAAATTTCCACAAAACATACCATGTTAGTTGGTGCAGCCTACTGCTCATTGATGTCGCGTGCCACAATAGTAAGTAGCTGTGTACATAAATCATCGGAAATGTCCTCTTTTATAACCGTTATTTAGGAAGCGCCGAAAATATGGTAAAACTATGCACCAAATGTTATATCCTAAATTAAACCCACTCGGCGTGTAGCGAACTTAGAATTCTTCGCTAACAGTCAATCAAGGCATTATACGACAGTAAATACTATTAGATGCCTTGTGTTTTCTTTCTGCTACCGCTGTTCGAGTAGCGCGTGTGAGCGATCTTGCATCTAAAAGCCTCTTAGTTCATAAAAACACACATAGCGTGCTAAACGGTCGCATGTTGTGCTTACCGTCCTGTCGGTACTCCGAGCGTCCCTCTGGGCAATCTGGGGGGGCGCCGGTTTGCCGAGGAGGAACCATTTTTAATCCCTTCAGCTTACACATGACCTAATGGTGCACGTGACTCCAAGGACTACAAAATGTCGTAATTTTCATGGGACATGTAGTTCCAGAGTGTTACTAAGCAAGTGACTCCGAGGACTACAAATTGTCATAGTTTTCATGGGACATGTAGTTCCAGTGTGATACTAGGTGGGTCATGTTGCCGAGAAAGCGCCCGTTAAACTACAAACCATTATGAGTATTCTAGGTAGCGCAGTGTATGAGTGTTGGATGAAAGTTATTCGGTCAGCTATGAATATAGCAACCAAAGCACAGGAATTACTTATAATGCGAGTAATACTTCATTACAATATAAATAAAAGAGATTTATGTGGCTCTCTTATTCTAGAATGTGTAGTCAAAGAGATGCTGCGCTCAGCAGATATAGTATCATTTTTGGGGTGTAAATTAGTGGATTTGCATACCAATGGTACACAATACCCCAATTGCTATTAATTACAGACAGAAGTTGGGAAACAAATTAGTCCACTGTAAGGAGTGTACGTGATTTAATGGGCATGGATGTTCATAATGACATCCATGGAATGTCTTCATTTAGACCCAGTTTGTCGCTATTCAGACGGTAGACCCATTTCTGTTCACGCTTGAAAAGGTAGTTTGATCTATCCCCTACCTGTTCTGGTATGAGTGGTTGTTCCAGAACAGTCCATTGGAAATCATTTGGACTGTGGCCTTTTTCTAAAAAATGTGCAGTTAGTCTTGTGGCTTGCCGACGACACCGGATCGTACTTTTGTGTTCTGAGATCCTTACTTTAATGCGTCTCGTCGTCATTCCGACGTAGCGCAGTTTGCATGGGCAGGTAATTAAGTAGATCAGATTTTCACTATTACAATTCGTAAACCTACGCTGCTCCCATGGTCTGTTCATACCAATGTCAATGGTGGTGGACTTGCAAGTCTGGGGACATGCAGCACAATTGCCGCAAGGATGATGGCCCATTACCGCAGGTGAATCCCAGAGTGTCCCTATTTGTCGAGTTAATTTCATTTTTGGTCTTGTGTGGACCAGCTTATCTTTCAAGTTTGATCCCCTTTTGAAAGCAAACAAGGGTCGGGCTATTTGATCTCCCCCTGTATTGAGAATAGACCAATGTTTAAGCACAATTTTCTGGAGCTCATTGGATTTTGTGTTGAAAGTGTTGACAAAAGTCAAACGTTCTGTTTTCGCTTTTGCTTGTCGGGGTTCTAGTAGCCCTTCGCGATTGTTATTAGATGCGCGTTTCTTTGATTGCTGAACCACCTTCTTTGGATATCCTCTCTCTAGTAATTGGTCCTCTAGTACAGATGCATGTTTTGCATAGCTAGTTTTGTCTGAGCAGTTTCGTTGAACCCTTAAAAATTGTCCAAACGGCAAGTTATTCCTCAATGATCTGGGGTGACAACTCTCATAGCTAAGCAGGGAATTGCGGGCCATTGTTTTTTTTATAAAGTTCTGAATGGAGCCCGTCTGGTTTCACAGTGACCAAAAGGTCTAGGAAGGGTAATTCTTCTTTGTTGTGTTCTACTGTGAACTTCAAGTACGGGTTCTGGGCATTAAGCCACTGATGGAAGAGCAGAAGATTGTCCTCAGATCCATGCCAGATAACCAAAATATCATCAATATATCGCTTCCATATGCGAAGCGATTGATGAAACGGATTGTCAGGTGGTAGTACAATGGTCTGTTCAAAATTGTGGACATATAAATTCGCTAGACTTGGCGCGAAAACGCTGCCCATGCTAGTTCCAGCAATCTGGAGATACAGTGAGTCTTCGAATTTAAAATAATTTTCTCTCATGGCTATTTCTGCCAGGGTCATAATGAAAGGGACAGGAGTAATGGTTGATGGTCCGCTCTCTTCAAGTAGCTGTCTCACAACTTCTAATGTTTCTGTTTGTGGAATTGAGGTATATAATGATTCCACGTCGAAAGAGACTAGGATATCTGTGGATTGATCAAATTCAATTTCAGGTAAAAGTCTTAGAACATCCGTAGTGTCTTTCAGGTATGTGGGCATTTTCCTGACCATCGGATTGAGAAAGTGATCTACAAATGTTGATAAGGGTTCGAGGAGGGAACCAATCCCTGAAATTATTGGTCGTCCCGGAGGTGGGCGTTGAGACTTATGTACCTTTGGCAAGGTGTAGAAATAGGGTACTATTGGATTGCAATTCCTTAGATAAGCAGCTTCATTGGGGGTTATCCAGCCTTCACTCACTCCTTCTTCTACCAAGTTGCCGATGGTGTTCTTTAGACGTTCGGTTGGATCAATAGATAATAGAGTGTAGGACTTAGTATCCTGTAATTGACGTAAACACTCATCTCTATAGGTGGCGCTATCCTGTATGACGATAGCACCACCTTTATCGGCAGATTTTATTGTGATACTGTCATTTGATGTCAGTGTGCGTAGTGCATTTTGTTCCTTTCTGGGTAGATTCACAAATGCATCTTTCTTCGTCTGGAAGAGTAAGGTTACATCATTTTCAATTGCTTTCTCAAACGCAATGACCTTTGCTGGTATACCCATTAGAGGAGGAATAAACGTTGAAGGTTTTTTTAGACCTGTGTTACTGTCAATTTGGTCCGATGGTACTTCAGATTTGTTTGCAAAGAAGAAGTGTAACCTGATTTTTCTAAAAAATGTGGCTACTTCCATTCTAGCCAGAAAAGGATCACCTTCTTGTGTCGTAACAAAGCCTAGTCCTCTGTTGAGGAGGGCTTCTTCAGTATCTGATAAATCATAGGAGCTTAAGTTTATCACGAGACTATCTCGTTGCTTGTCCCTGCCCCTTCCTGCGGGATTTTCTTGCCATTCCTCAAATCCATCGTAGTTGCCTGTGGAGGGATCGACCATTGGACCCGTCGATTGAATCCTGGTCTCCTGCGTCCTGTGGTTCCTCTCTGGCCACGCCCTAAAGAAGGGGGCTGCATATTGGGGTCATATTGGAACTGAGGAGGGCCAAATTGTCCCAACGGTGGTTGGAAAGGAGGAGGTCCATACATCCAAGGGTTGGGTTGGAACCAAGGAGGTACTTGGTTCTGATAGTTATTCTTCCAGAACCTGCCTCTACCTCTCCCTCTTTTGTTGGCCTGAGTCACTATGCCTGAGCTGTCTGAATCACTAGACTGATCCTCCGAGCTGGAAGTCGCATAAGTTGATCCACCTTTTCGTCCATTTCTATTGAAAGGTATTGGTACATAAGAATCGCTGGTGTACGGGTAAACTTTTTCAGTTGAAAATCTATCAAGGTCCTTTTTGCATTTCTCTAGTTTGGCAAACAGGATGGATTCTTTGAATTCTTTGTTTTGTTTATTACTATCATCTTGATTGGTCTTAAAGCTAGGGCCCTTAAGTGTCGTTCTAATCTGGCCTTCTAAAATTTGAATTTCAATTAACATCTGCAAGCTAACTTGTAACCGGGCGCTGAATATCTCCTGGCAATTGATATTTCTAGTTTGGAAACTTGGACACTTTACTGCTTGGAAATTAATAAATTGAACCATTCCTGGCAGCATAGAAATAATCCAGCATACTTGAGAAAACCTTTTTCATTATTCCTCAGTTTGGCATAATAATAATAAACGAGAGGAATATTAATGCCTGATTATCGTTTTGAACACGATAAATCGTACTAAAGTAGGAAGGAATTGGGTCTGTGTCAGACATGTGTTTTTTTTAGGGTGAGCTCAACAAGTTATGTTCTGTGTTTTTACTAGAGCGGTGCTCCTCTTACCTGAGCAGCGGCCAGGTGGGGTGATGCTATTCCTCCTACTACATTTAGGTAAGAAGACAAAAATATTTTGTTGGAAGTGTATAGTGATGTTGTGACTAAATTTGTAAAATTTTGAGAATCCAAGCAGATGACATCGAGCATCTTTTAGGTGGCGAAATAACCCTTAACTGCCTCTCTATGTTTCTACTATGTTTCTCATTTATATGTGTATATGTTTTCTTCTTCTTTTTTCACCTTATTTAGTGGAGAAGATTGAATGAATTCGAGAAAAATATACAGGTGATATTTTTCCTTTCTTTCTTATACAGTAGCCATTAAGATCCAGGTCCTGAAGAAAGCAGTGACATATTTAGCGTCACATTTGCTGAAACATGTTGACCCTACTGAATATCAGATATTATGTTAAATCTGATAGTCTTTTCACATTTTAATATTGGGAGTTTTGAGGGAATTGAATAAAATACGGTTGTTTTCCACTCAATAACTACCTATTTTTAACATCACATTATCTTTTCACACTTATGTTGACACTGTAACTCAGTTACCCGCAGAAAATGATCGAACAAATCCCATAAACTTCTTTGGAAGTTGATCTATCATTATCATACTGATAGATATACTGCACCTTCTCATGGGCAAGGAGAGCCCAAATGATGCAGGGCGGAATCAGGCGGGAACTGATGGGCACTTTTTTCCTAATATAGGGATTTGAGTGTGGTATGACACATAGTCACATCACATAATATTTTTGCTCAAATGTTCTAGTAGTAGATTCGTAGATTCTTCGTCAGACCCCCGGACACTCTGGTTTGTTAAATAGTGTTGAAAAGGGCATGTGTCCGTCGGGTCGGTAAAAATAGCCCTAGGACCCCACCTTAACGTTTTTTCTCAGTACACACACACATCCACTCAGTAATCCATACAGCTGCTCATACACCATGCCACACACTAATACAGCCAGTGATATATTCATGCATACAGCCATACAGGCACTCACAGAATGTCAGTCACTCATAGAGCTACTCACACACCTACTCACTCAACTATAGTCAACCACACAGCAATTTACTGACCTATAAATTATACAGATACTAATATAATCACTTACCCATACAGCCCCTCACACAAACACACTCAGTAACCCATACAGCCACTATCACAATCCTTTGCTCACACATGCTGTCACTGATATACTCCAACACTCACATATACTACCTTTAAAAACCACTTACTTATGCACATATCACTGACACATCCATTCATTCACTAACACAGTCATAGACACACTCAGTCACTTATGCAGTTCTTTACTTGCACGCTCACTAACCCATACACCCACTGACATACCTACTCAGTCATCCATGCAGGCAGTCACACACACTCTCACCCACCCACACAGACACTCATACACCCATACAGGTGTTCAGAGAACCAATCAATCACCCATACACCCACACATGCACCCACTCACCAACCCCTACAGCCACTTCAACACCAACTGACAGATTTATACAGTCACTCAGACAACTTAGTCAGTGACCCATACATTCACTAAGACATCTAATCACTCACGTATACAGTCAGTCACGCACATACTGAATTAGCGAGACAGGCACTCATACACCCACTGATTCATTAATACACCTTGGTGTATATATATATTTAACATAAACATTTTAAAAACACTTACAGTCACTGGATGATGTCATCTGTGATGTAATTTGAGATGTCATCAGTGACATCACAGACCATGTCATGGGTGAAGTAATATGTGAGGTCATAAGCAGTGCATTGCGGGGGCGAGAGGTATAGTTAGCTCAGCTAACTATATCCGCTAATTTTCTCTGATTTTGTACGACTGAAATATAAGCCACACTATAACGTCCCTGTAACCTTTGTTTTTCAGTGAAAATATATATATATATACATTTATATATTACCTACTGGCGGTCGCCAGTAGGTATATATAGTTAGGATTTTTTCTCTATGGGTTTTTTGAAAATTCTATGTCTAATAACTTTGGCGTTTGTGGACGGAATTGGCTGAAATTTTCAGGAAAATGGCACATTTTGTTTCTGAGCAGCCCTTGAAAATTTGGGGGGGGTTCGTCAAGGGGGGGCCGAGAAAAAAGGGGGGTCCCAAAACGTGTTTTTAACATTGAGTTTTCCATAGGGCGGTTGGCCTCACTTTTAGCCCGAACGGCTGAATGGATTTGCACGAAACTTGGCAAAATTGTAGGGACTGGTAGCCCGATGTGCCTTTTGTAGGTCTCAATATATGTGCTCCAGTGGATTTTGAGAAATTAACGTTTAAAAAAAGATATATATCTGTAACAGCGGACCGGGCAGCGCTCTGGTTCGCGGACTTTTCGCGCAACGGAGCTTTGTGAAGCGAAGCTGATTGGTTCTCCGGCGTCTGTCAACATTCCAAACAGTCCGTAGCGGCCGCCATCTTGTCTCTCGGTAGGATCGAGAGACAAGAGGAGGTCAAAACAAAGGGGGAAATAACTATAAGGGGGCATAGTAGATCCTCGCTGACCCCCTAGGTTTGATGTGGAGGTTTTAAAAGGGCCCCGCGGGGCAAAAAAAAAACAAAATAATAATAATCGAACGGCTGAATGGATTTGCACGAAACTTGGCAAAATATTAGGGACTGGTAGCCCGATGTGCCTTTGCTAGGTCTCAATATATGTGCTCCAGTGGATGTTGAGAAATTAACGTTCAAAAAAAGATATATATCTGTAACAGCGCTCCGCTTCGCGTACTTTTCGCGTTACGGAGCTTTGCGAAGCTGATTGGTTCTCCGGCGTCTGTCAACATTCCAAACAGTCCGTAGCGGCCGCCATCTTGTCCCTCGGTAGGATTGAGAGACAAGAGGAGGCCAAAGCGAAGGGGGAAATGACCATAAGGGGGCATAGTAGATCCTTCCTGACCTCTTAGGTTTGATGTACCATTTTGCCAAGTTTGGTGTAATTCCGTTCAGCCATTCAGGCTGTAGACGTATGTAAATGTCCTATGGAAAATTGCATGGGGAAAACACATTTGAAAGTGTTGAAATTTAGAACCAATTAAAATGTTACTTTGGTTTTGTATTTGTGTGTGATGAAAGTTAATTGGTTATGTATATATGTCAAATGAGAGGAAACCACAGCCATTTTGTGATACTACTGTCTGAGGTACATTTGTGAGGAATTTTTGGTGGTGAATTTCTGGTGTTTGATTTACACAGTACTAACACTTCTGCTACTTTTAAAAAGGTGAGTTGTTAATTTGTAAGGGGAACTATGTTGTACACTTGAAGATAATTTGAAAAATGTTTTCTGTTATTTATTTGCAGTCCTTCTGTTATACTAAATACTTGATAAAGTTAGTTTTATATTATGTATTACTAAAAACGATAAATGAAAGTGATTATTTTTTTCTGCAATTTACAGCAAGCAATTTCAAAATAAAATGGCTCACAATGAAGAGACCGTGGCAATTTCTTTTGAATTGTCCAACACATTGATTGAAATTGAGAGCACCAATAATGAAATATTGTCACAAGGAGGACATGACTTGTATGATTCCATTAGATTGATTGAAATGGACAGCACCAAGAATGAAATATTGTCACAAGGAGATGACTTGAATGATTCCACTACATTGATTGAAATTGAGAGCACCAATAATGAAATATTGTCACAAGGAGGAGATGGCTTGTATGATTCCATTAGATTGATTGAAATGGACAGCACCAATAATGAAATATTGTCACAAGGAGGAGATGACTTGAATGATTCCACTACATTGATTGAAATTGAGAGCACCAATAATGAAATATTGTCACGAGGAGATGACTTGAATGATTCCACTACATTGATTGAAATTGACAGCACCAATAATGAAATATTGTCACAAGGAGGAGATGACTTGAATGATTTTTTTGATCAATCTCTTGATGGCGAATTTATCGAGTGTTTGGAGACCATAGAGTTACAAGAATCATCATTGGAGACTTTTAATGAGGACATTGCTGATGAGGACATGTTACTAGTTCTTTCAAATTTAGAAAATTCTGAAGAATAAATTTATATTTAGAAATCAAAAATTGTTTGAGACATTATTCATTTTTATTTTTAATTTATGAGGTTGTAGCGAAGTGATTGTAGTATAAAATGAGACTTATAGTATAGAGTGCAACATTTTTATGTTACATGGTAAGTTTACTCATATTTACTTCCCTTCTGCCACTATATTATCTCCAATGTGTATTTGACATGTCTTCTTCATCTCCGGCCTCCTTTCTCTCACTGTGTGTCTCCGATGCATCTTATCGCTGGTATTTTGTGTAATTACAGAAGAGAGTAAAATAAAATAGTTCGGAACGTGAAAAGGGGGCAAAGTAGAGTACTCCTCACCCCCTAGGCCTTTTTAGGCGGTCCCAAAAGGATCAGTTTCTGCTTTCCTGAGAGATTATGGTATGAGTTCCATATACCACAATAACTTGCATTACAACATGCAAGATATCTATCTCCTATTACCAACTTTTGGAGATATTCGCGCTAAGCGCGAATATCTCCAAAAAGTAACACCTGCCCTGAGCAGTTCTTAGCCATGTTATCCAATGGGAGGTGGATAACATGGCTAAGAGTATTAGCTCGGTAATGCATGAATATCGCTGAGTTTTTAGCGATATTCATGCATTGCGGCCGTTTATTATCGCATTTGCGATAAACCTTGATAATAGTAAGGTTTATCTTCGATAATTTCTGACGATGCTTAGTGGTAAAAAATTGGTTGGTAAGCATCGTTAGCGATAAATATCGCTTAACTTTGGTAATATGCCCCAACGTCTGTTAACGTTCGATTCGAAGGAAATGAGGAAGTGTTGAAAAACATTGTCTGCGCCATCTTGCCTTTTTTGAAATGCCACACTTTTGTCGTGCACGGCAGCCATTTTAGATGTCTTGACCAGACCCACTCTCTGCACGCTGTCGATTCGTAGCATGGCTCCTCACCCACGCAAGCATCTTCCCTAGGCACTGGTCACCACCGCTCTCTGTCTTATGCATGGGCAATAAACCTCCCCCCATCTGCGCTGCTCTTCCCTGAGAATCACACTCTGTGCCCGCCCGACACCTCCCTTTCGCCCTATTCACTACCGCACCCTCTGACACTCCTCTTTCTCTGTGTCCGATTGTCCAGGCTATCAGCTAGCCCTGCAGATGTAGTTTATGGCCCCAGCTGTAAAGAATCACCCCTCTTCAAAGGAGTTATAGTAGATCAAGGCCCACACTCGATGAGATCCGTCACACCACACGTGTTCCTACTATCTGAAAACCATCCTGTATTGTGATTGGGGAGGGGACCGAGCCTGAAGCGGAAGATTCCAGGAATGACTCTTTGTACATCAAAGTTTTTACAATTATGTGTCACATTAAAAATATATAGCACTCCAACAAAGTAGTAGGAATATAAAACTTTAATAACATATAAATATATACAACAAAACAAAAACAGTAAAAACATTTAAACAACGAAGAGACCGTGGCAATTTCTTTTTAATTATCCAATAGATTTATTGAAATTGACAGCACCAATAATGAAATATTCTTGTCAGTAGCGGTCTGTTGTGCGAATAGTTCCAAGGCAGCAGAACGCGCTGAAATCTAGATGGCACGAAAGTGATGTCTAGTAAGTTGCCGCCCAGCAAAAAACGGCGTGGGGTGCCGCGGGGGTGAGTGAGTCCAGTAGGCACCACAGCTATTCTTACCGGCATTGCAGAATTACTGCTGGGGACAATGCCTGTGCTGTAGCAGGGTCACAGCAGAAACAAAAAGGATTCTGTTGAAGATGTTGTTGGTTTTCAATTTGAAAACAGTTCTGGTGTCAACTGCTATGCTAATGTAGTGGTTAATGTTTTGTTTTCTCTAGAAAATGTAAAAGAGGGGGAGGCAGTCCAAAGTTCCGTTAAAAGGGCAAAGGAAAGGATCGGTGGTTTGAACTATCAGTCAAAAAGGGGAGGGGGTGCAATAATTTTTCCTACCGGGTCACACTGTGCTTTCACCGAAAGTGAGGTCTGCAGGATTCTAGTAATTCAAAGTGAGGCTGGCGCCAGCATGGGAGCGCCGACGTCCCGCGGATACAGTTTCGTCACTCCACGGGCGATCATGGCAGTCATTCCCCATCGGGGGTCGGAGACTCCCGCGGCTCCTCTAGAATCTTCAAGGTCGTGGAGGACTACGGTGGTGGAGTCAACCAGTGACCGGGCCATTTCTTTATGTTGGGCCCGCTCTTGCCAGGTCGACCGCCATTTTGAGAGTTCGGCAGCTACCGGCGATCGCGGGGTCACATGAGCGGACGGGCTCCACCCTGCCGGGCGAGACGTTGCAGCATGGCCACAGTGGAAGAACCCTTTTCCGGGCGCCTGGAGCGCTGAGGGTGCAGCTGGGAAGCCTCCACCTGGGGAGGCGGGAGAGGCCTGTTCGCACCGTCTCTCCCTCCCAGTGCACCCCACGGCGTCTCGCTTGAGATTTGTTATGGCCGGACCAGGCAATGAGGACGAGGGGGGGGTCGGAGGCATGTGCAAGACATCCCCCCCCAGTGTTGTCGCAGCCATTATAAAAGAAAGAAGTGTCCCGTCCGTCTTCGGGCCGGGCTTCCGGTGGATGTCGGCCGGACGCCCCTGGCTCTGGCCCCATGAACGGGTTTCTTGGTTTATCGGCTGCAGCCGGATCCCGTCGGCCTCGGCCCCCCGACCGTTGGTGGTCGGACCGGAAGAGCATGTGGCGGGACTACCTGCAACTCTCAAGGGCCACCGCGGCCGGACTGGGAGAGAGAGGGGAGGGTCGAGGAGACATTCCCCCCCCCTGCAACTGTTCAGCGTTGTAAAGGCAATCCCCTGGCCGGGTCCCGCTGGCCTCGGCCTCTCCTTCGGCTACACCCTACGTTAGGATCTCCTGGCCGAGGCGTGGCAGCAGGACCTGCCTTATATGGGCTGCTCCCGGCTGGGCGTAGCCGGAACCCTGCCCCACCTTGGAAGTTTCCAGAGTGGGGGTGGATGTTCTACTGACTTGCATTTTCCCTAGTCTATCGATTTTTTTGGCGTGGCAGGCGGTGGGACAGCGAGGGGTGATTTGGTTTCTCTTACTGTTTTTCTGGTCTCTCACCACTGGCATATTTTAACGTTTTCTTGTTTCTAGGACATTAATAGGTTTTATCATTACGTTATGTTATCGTTTCTTTGTTCGTTGTTTAATAAAAGTTCATGTTCATCAGTGGCCTACTGATTTTCGTTTTCCTATTTTTTTCTTTCCAGGTTGTTTCATGGTAAAGTTTCTGTTAACAGGATACAGTGATCACTTCGTTATTATTGCATATGTCCTTTTCACTAGGGGTGCTCTCTGGTCGGGCCAGATGACGTATCTCTAGTAAATGGTCCGGGTGAAAAAGGTGCATCAATCAGTGGGGAGTAGATAGGCATGACAGATTACAACGGGGGAGAACGGTCCGCATTACGTACCCTTTCACTACTTGCAAAGATTTTCCTACGTTTATTTGCAAACAGGGAATACCTCCAAAAAGAACTAATTCCCAAACAGTCAATGTTCGGACAATCAATCAATCAATGAGGAATGAAATAGGTACGACGTGTTAAAGGCTTGCGTTACCTACCCTTCACTATCTGCAAAGGGAGATAGAATATTCCTATTCTTCCTCGTTTGCAGGTAGAGAAGATCCTTAAGAGAATTAACTTCGAACAATTCAATGCTCGATTGAAACAATCAACAAGGGGTACTGTGAACACAAATGAACGCCGCTTATATACATACGCATTGCTATTTTCAACAGGTTGTTCCTAATGTTTCTATTTTAGCGAGGTCAAAAGAGATCCCATTAGTGGCCTACTGATTTTGCTCGATTCCTTTTGTTTTTTTACACGATTTTTCGCTATCTGCAAAGACTAAACAGAGTATTGCGACTCTGTGCTTGTTTGTAAATAGAGAATGAACCAAAGAGAACAATCAATCAAATGGAGAGAGAAGCAGGCACGACGGATTACAAAGGGGGCAAAGGGCTGCGTTAACTACCCTTCACTATCTGCAAAGAGAGAGTACTCCTAATAGAAATGAGGGGTGGGGGGCAGCAATCAAAGCAGATCAGTGTGCATAAACACGAAAAAAAAAATTCTTACCACGTACTTGACATTCGACAGCTTATGATATTTGCTATTAAAAAACCATTGAAATTCACTGAAAAAACCATAGGTTATAGACCATATATAGTTAGGAATTAGCATTTACAAAACCTTGAAAATTCACTGAAAAAACCATAGGTTATAGACCATATATAGTTAGGAATTAGCATTTACAAAACCTTGAAAATTCACTGAAAAAACCATAGGTTATAGACCATATATAGTTAGGAATTAGCATTTAAAAAACCTTATTTTACTCACACAAAACCATTGAAATTCCATATATAGTTAGTTGCACTAACTATATATCGCGCACCCGCAATCCACTGCTGATGATGTCACATATTACATCATTCATGACATGGTCAGTGACATCACTGATGACATCACTGATGACATCTCAAATGACATCACTGATGACATCACTGATGACATCTCATTTGACATCAATGACCACATCACTGATGATATCATTCATGTGACAATACAATGCATCTCCTCACACTTTAATATAACCTCTGTTACACCCAGTGTTAAATACAGAGTATAATTTTTGAAACCATTGACACACCAATACTAGTTACTACATACGCACTCAGTGATTCCTATGTTTACACACACATTCACTCATTTACCCATACAATCATTCATACATACAATCACTCATCTTTACAACACTATCATATGCACTCATACACCTATACAGACTCTCACACTCTGTCACTCATCCATGGAGTTACTCACACACCTAGTCAGTCCTGTAAAGAATCAATCACACTTCCATTTTCTAATCTATACAGTTAAACATAGAGCACCTTACATTTTGAAACATATACTAACACATAATTACTCTCTTATACAATCATTGATACAAGTACACATTGATCTGCACAGAGTCACACACCTCCCAGCCAGCCACACACACACTCAGTCTCCCATACAAATACTTGGGCAATCAATCAATAACCCATATAGTTACTCATATAGCTACTGATCAACACATGCAGCAGTTTACAGAACAACAGACATAATGATGCACAAATTAAGACAGTTTAGTCACTAACCCATGCACTCAGTGAGACACATTTAATCACTCACTCATACAGTCAGTCACGCACCTACTAAATCCTTCCTCCAGACACTTCTACATCTACTCATTCTTCAATATGTAAAACATATTTAAACTTTACAGAAACACACAGTCACTGGATGATGTCATCAGTGATGTCATCAGTGATGTCATTTGAGATGTCATCAGTGATGTCATCAGTGATGTCACTGACCATGTCATGAATGATGTAATATGTGACATCATCAGCAGTGGATTGCGGGTGCGCGATATATAGTTAGTGCAACTAACTATATATGGAATTTCAATGGTTTTGTGTGAGTAAAATAAGGTTTTTTAAATGCTATTTCCTAACTATATATGGTCTATAACCTATGGTTTTTTCAGTGAATATACTTATATATATATTACCTACTGGCGGTCGCCAGTAGGTAGTTATAGTTACAACCTAGTTTCCATAGGAAAATCGTTTTTTGGTTTGAGAATATCTTTTGCACAGTTTGACAAATCTTCATGAAATTTTCCAGAAAATAGGGCTGGACTGCTCAGTTTGTGTATTAAAAGTTTCAGGTTGATTCATCAAGCGGAGGCCGAGACAAAGAGGGGATCCCAAAGTGCGTTTTCTCCATGTTATTTTCCATGAGAAACTTTATTAAAGGCTACAGCCAAACTGCTCAACGGAATTACACCAAATTTGAGAAAAAGGTAGGTCTTGGTTTAAAATGTGTGCCCTATTTTTAAATGGTGTAAATCCATTCAGTAGTTCTTGAGAAATTTAAAAAAGAAAAATATTGATATCTGAGCACCAAAGAGGAGTCGCGAACCCTCCCGAGCATTAGCTGGCAACACTCCAAACCAGGAAGTGTTGGCAGCAATCCTGTGACTCGGTAGCCAAGTCACAATAAAAAGGGTAAAACAAAGATAAAAAACATGAAAAGGGGGCAGGGTAGAAACACCCTGACCCCCTAGGCCTGCTCAGGGGGCAGGGCCCAAAAAAGCATTAAAAAAAATCAGCTGAATTCATGCAGGGGTTGCGAATCCGGCTGAAAAAAGATAAACATAAATGAAGAGCTTCGTTTTTGAAAGCCCCCAGGTGGCCCATGTCCTGGGGACACTTCCAAATTAATTTGTGGGGGCCTGCGCGGGTCCCGCAGCCCCGGGGAGATCCACCTCCCTGGGGCTTATTTAATTGTATGCAGGGGAACTGCAGCCCCCTGCAGCCCCAGTGCTTCAAAAAAAATCATGGGAGTCCCAATCCCCCCACACTGCTCCGGGGACCGCCTCCGCCTGGGGCTTTGATAATGAACCGCGGGGGCATGCAGCCCCACCATAGCCCCGGGAACTGCCACCTCCTCGGGGCTCTGTTTTAAAATTAAAAACATGTGTGGGGGGAAGAGCCCCCCACATGCCCCGGGGACCACCACCTCCCCTGGGCACATACTGATAGAAAATGTGGGGTTCCATAGCAGACCCACGGGTCCCAAGGACCACTAACTCCCTGGGGCTTTAAAGACTTGGAAGGGGAGCCATGTAGCCCCCCTCCAGGAGCCCTTGATGGCCCTGGAGACACCCATCCCCAAGGGCTGTCTCCTGCAATGTCCTGGGGTTCCCACCCCAGGGAGATTGCCCTTTGCTATGTCAGGCCTGTCATAGAAAACTCTGCTTTGCTTCATTGTAGCAAGAGCAGGAAAACCTGCTCTTGCTTCAATGAAGCAAAGCAGATTGCTTTTGAGCAAGTGGAACTGCATATCAGCAGCTCCCCTTGCTCAAAATCAATGCCGACTCCCGCAGGAGGCGGGGAGCTGGTGGGACTGTGGGGGCATTGGGGCGTAGCCATTTTAGGTGCAGAAAATTCTGAGAGATGCACTGACTGAGTATGCTCCTCAAGAAATGACTAATTCCAGCTGGACGGCATCCCTTTGAGATCGACCTGTGTGACACGGTCGATCAGGATCCCATGATCGACCGTGTCAAATGCCGCTGACAGATCCAGCAGCACCACGTCCTAGGGGGAGCCCTTATCGGCTTCCTTTCGTAGCGTATTCAGTGCAGTGAGTATTACCGCCTTTGCAGAATGGGCTGGGCGAAACCCTGCTTGGTTAGGATCAAGGTTTTCCGACTGCTCAATGAAAGTACAGAGGCATTTTGCCATGTGAGATTCCAGTATTTTGGTCCGATAAGGAAGCAGGGAGATAGGCTGATAGTTAGTCAAAATCCCAGGGTCCGCACCAGATTTTTTTTAGCAGGGGGACAACTGTTGCTACTTTAAAAGATTTTGGGACACAGCCCTGTGCTAGAGAGTCATTAAGGAGTGCCAAGGCGGATCCGGGGAAAATAGTAAAAACTTCTCTTAAAATATGAGGCGGACAACTGTCCGTAGGAGATCCTGACTTTACCGTAGACAGAAGGTCCAAAAAAGTCTGGCTGTCTATTGCTGAGAACTGTTCAAGAGAGCAGGGGTTTTCCAATATTGATGCTGAACCCTCAGGAGCAGGGCAGCAGGGAATACTGGCTTTTATTGTAACAATTTTATCGATAAAGAACACATTGAGTGAGTTACAAAATTCTTGGCTTGGAGTAGATTTTATTGTAACTCTATCAGGATTGGATAATTCGTCCACAATGGCAAATATTTTTTGGGAATTGTTGATAGCGCTCATGATTTCTGAAGAGAAATAAAGAGCCTTAGCTGAAGAAATTGATTTTTTATACTCTTTCAGTTAGATAAAATATCTCTACTTTTTATCTAGAGAATATTTAGTTCTCCCTTTCCTTTCGGCTTGGCGAAGTGCTAGTTTTTGGCTTTGTAAATCTGGGGAGAACCATTTTGCTCCTTTTGAGTCTCAGTTTTTCATGGATACAGTAATTGCTTCTGCTCCTTTTCCCTCCAAGCTTTTGTAAACAATCTGTCTGTAATTATGCTGATATAGTTCTGTAAAAAACTGGATAATTTTTTTTTTCATGCTGATGTGCCAGATAGTTTACTATTGCCTCACACCTAATACAAAAATAGTTTTATGTCAATTTGCAGTTTTAAATGTACAAATCAACCAACTGGCATACCTATAAGTACCTCTCCATGACTAAACAGGTCAACAAAGTCTCATCCTCTTGCTTCAACACCCTCTGCATGCTCCGCAGGATCTACAAGTGGATCCCCACTGAAACGAGAAGAACGGTCACCCAGGCCCTCGTCAGAAGCAGGTTGGACTACGGAAACGCCCTCTACACTGGAACCTCGGCCAAGCGCCTGAGATGAATCCAAGGCATCCAGAACGCCTCTGCACGCCTGATCCTCGACATCCCTCGCCGAAGCCACATCACACCCCACCTGAGAGACCTGCACTGGCTCCCGGTCAACAAGAGGATAACCTTCAAGCTCCTCAACCACGCACACAAGGCAGTCCACAACACCGGACCAAAGTACCTCAAAAGTCGACTCAGCTTCTACACCCCCACCCGCCAGCTCCACTCTGCGGACCTCAACCTCGCCACAGTCCCCCGCTTACAAAGAGTGACCTCCGGTGGCGGATCGTTCTCCCACCTCGCCGCCAAGACCTGGAACACCCTCCCCATCCAACTACGGCAGACCCAAGACCTGCTGCCCTTCAGAAAACTCCTCAAGACCTGGCTTTTCGAGCAGTAGCAACATTCCCCACCCCAGTGCCTTGAGGCCCTCACAGTTCAGTAGTGCGTTTTACAAATGATATGATTGATTGATTACTTCAATGTACCAATTGCAAACCAAAACACAAAATGTAATTTATTACTTATCTTTTAATATTGTAGCACCCTCACCTACAGCACAGCTGCACCATATCTGGGTTCTCACTTATACATGTCAAAAGACCCCTTTATCTCTTATGTATTAAATTTTTAAATTAACATAACGTAAAGGGTAAAAGTACATACAGTGTCTCAATACTGTAAATCCAAAAACGCAACGTAAGGTCTATTTCTGTGCCTCTCTACAACTGTGTCACTAGTACATTTAGGGGCCGATTTTGATGTCGGTCCGAAAGCCTTTAACCGCAGGCCAGAGGCTTTCCCACCGACATCCGCAGTTTGAATTACAACCACCACATTAAGAATACGGTGGTCGGAATACAAACTGGCTGATCATTCCAGCTGGTTTCCGACAGGCTCAAGTAGCCTGTCGGCCAGTCGGATCCGGCCCATAGTCCCATAAGGATGGCATTTCTGCCGTCGGGATTACGATGTTGGTTTCCGTCAGGCTTTCCGTGCTAGGCTTTCCGACATGAACAGCCTGTTGTAAATTGACTTTGGAGGCCCTTAGCAGGGCCCCCATGCCTCAGCCCATGCCCGAGTGGCAGGCATTAACAAACATTCCCATTTCCCTATGGGAGCTTTTGCAACAGCTGGTTTACCGGAGGTTGACGGTTCCCAATTTTGCGACGGTGTCGGGCGGACACAGTGAGGGCCTTATTATTTCAATACTTTTCTACTTAGATGTTTCAGATTTACATTTTGGAAAACATTCTTCAGAGTACCTGTGTTACAGGTTACATATATAATTCACCAGATGGTTTTAAAAGAGTGCAAAATTCTCACTAAAACTTGTAAATACATGTATATTCAATAGACGATTGGATAAGTGCATAGATAGTGCCTATGCAATTCCCTCACAATAGAGGCAGTCCATGCATGATTATGAGAGCAGAAAAGAACTACATCAGTGGTTCCATATCTACATAGTTAGTGCCTGTGTATTTACATAAGTAAATTGCTATGATCTGGTTGATTGTATGAACGCTTGGGTGTTGCCTGCGTAGTTTATTGAGTACATAATTAGTGCATGTGTGATTGTAAGAATGAATGTGTAGTACCTAGATAACTGAATAAGTCTAGATGATAGAATTGCATAATTGCCTCTCTAAGAGCACACATTACTCTGTTACTCAGAGTCCACATGCATCAATAGGTTTCTAAAACTGAAAACAACAATATTCACAATTTGAAAGCACCAACATTTTTCCTAATGGCATACCAACATATCTTGCAAATATTTCTTGTGTCTTTAAAACATACATTCATAATTTTTCAGAGCAAAGTTACATGCCAAATGAAGCCAGCACACAAACTCTCAAATACATTCTTCACTACTAACCCTCCTTAATTTTAAATAAAGCACGTCCAAAGAAAAGCACCACCATCATTATATAAATTACATTTTTAACAGCCTTGAAGAACATAGATCACCATGTAAATATATATGTGACTTCAAAAAAGATATACACCTTCAGACCATCTTTCCAAAAATATATAGCTGTCTGAATCTTTAAGCAAACCTAACAGTCTCATCATACATAGAACTATGTGCAACAAGAAAACCCATATCCTACTATCTAAACATCTGCAAACCTATCATATAAGTAAAAAACACATTGAAAAACACTTTCTGATACATACCTAACAAGTATTACTACTTCGCAATTTATATACAGACACAGCACATTTTCTTATGTTTTATTCATGACTACAGTACTCCTGTTTAATAATGTGACCTAATCTACCTCAACTCCCAGAATGCAAATAATATAATAATATAGATGTATCTATCCTGCACATAACGCTTAGATATTTAAAACAAAGGGGCCCATTCGAATAGAAAGCGGATCGCCCCCACCGGGCCAGCGGTAGCCACCACTGGCCCGCCATGGGCGTTCCGTCCTTCATCCATGCCTGATTGACGCCCCACCACATTAGCATGGCTGGAGGGTTTGCGGCGGATGAAAAGAACATCTGCCTTTTTCTACCGGATAATAAATTAGATTGTAAATAGGTAGAAAAGCTCTTGCAATTGTTGTATAGAGAATTTTTGTAGATCAATTTATTTGTATGTTCTCTTACAACGTTGTATATCTATCATGTACCCTTGTAACAAATATTAAATCCGAATACTCTTTCAAATACACCCTTTCTTTTGCTCTCTTTTGTCTCAAAAAGATCACTGTTTAGTGACAAACAGAAATTGACTTAAAAAACATTTGTCACAGTTGTTGTGCATTAACGGCATCAAATATATCAGGTCGTACGATTGTAGATATTTAAAATAATATTTGAAACATAAAGACAATTAAAACCCTTGAAGGTCCAATTACCATAACATATCTTTTCCACCGGGCCACTCGTCAACCGGGCGGAAAAGGGTCATAATATGGGGGTAGTGTCGACATGACACCGCCATACATAATATGATGATGGCAGAAATTGGCCTTTCCTTGGTGGCGATGCATCCATTGAAAGGCATGCGGTCCTTGTTGTTGGGGGCCCCTTGCAGGCCCCCAGGGAGTTGGGGGGTAGGGGGTGCACATTGGGGCACCGATGGTACCCCCATCATTGCCATGCACTACATGGCAGGCACAGTGTGGTGCCTGCGATGTTGTGCATGGCAATGCTGTGCACACTCCTTTTACAATGCGAGTGGTTCTGCAGCCAGCAGAACCACCCGCATTGAAAAAGGGACAGGATGCGCCTGCCAGTGTGGCGGGCGCATCCTAATTTGAATGGCGGGACCACCGCAACATGGGCGGTCGGTCCCGTGCCCCGATGCGGTTTGTCCGCCCACCATCGTATAGGCCCCATAGTGATTGTCAAGGCATTATTCATGGTAATTTCACAGTACTAACACCCTAAACACACACACTCTGCCAGATACAGTTCATCTGATATTTTTTTTACATCACTGTGATACTCCTTTTAATCAAACTCCCATAGACATCTTCCTTTTTAATGTACATTTTTATATATTTAAAAAGTTATATACTTACCAATGAATTGAGCTCATAGATTATATTGTTCTTTTAGCTCTCTCTGGCTAGTGTTGACACTGTTAAGGTATGTAAAAACTAAGAATGGTACACCGCCCTCATAGAAAGTAACTATAAAATGGCAACTTCTTCAACTTTCCACTTGACGATCATGAGAAAGGCAGCAAATGAAATCATGGCTTTCATTTTAGGCTACTCTAGCTCCACTTGTTAATGGTTAGCATTTGTTAACCCTTTTTTCTTTCAAAATGAGGTGCCTGTCAGCGTGGTTTCACAACGTATTTGTGATGTACTACTTGTGCCCAGTAACAACTGGACCTGGTCTGAACCCTCCTGATGCCTCCAGCTGGAATGAGTTGTTGCTGAGATCCTGTGAGGCCTAGAAGTAGCAAAGAAGAGTTTCTACAGATATTCTGAAATGTTTGACATTGTGGAACTTCCAAGACCTCCAGAGCTTCAGTGTGATCTTAGGGCAACTGTGGCTGATTTCAAAATGACTTTGTAAAGCACATTGCAAGGCTTGCCTTGTTGGAATATTTTTTGCTTTAAAAAAAAAAAAAGAAATTACTCTTGAAAGTAAGAATCTTGACCAGGCAAATCAATCAATCAATGAGGCAAATTTAAAGTGCGTTACTTGCCAGTTAGAGTCTCAAGGCACTGGGAAAGGCACTGAGAAAGGCGCTGGGAAAGGCAAAGGCATGAAATGTATCTATTTGACACAACGACTTCTGTGGCTACAAAATCAAAATGTCTTTTGCTCCTAGCTTTTCCCACCATGGCCTATGGCTTTAGAAGGACCTTTTACAAAAACTATCAGACATTGGGGCAGGTGTACGACCATGTAATTTTGCGAGTCTCTAATTGCGCTCAATTTCAAGTCGCAAAATGACATGAACAACAGTGTCAGAGACACTGTCAGCGATTCTTAATGGGGTCGCAAATTTCATGCAGCATCAATATTCATGAGACACTCGCAATTTACGACCCCATTGAGAATGGCTGGTCCACCAAGATATGGTGGCCTGCTGGGCTCAGCAGACCTCCATGTCCAGGACTGCTTTGAAATAAAGCATTTTTTTCAATGCAGCCCATTTTCCTTTAAGGAAAACGGGCTGCATTTAAATAAAAATGCTTTATGAAACATTTTTGTTTCTTTTTTTAAGGGCAGGAAGTGGTCCTTGGGACCAATGCATGCCCTTAAAAAAATCTCCCCCTGCATTTGCAAAGGGGAAGGTGTCCCCTGGGGACCCCTTCTCATTTGCGAGTGCATTACCACCCTCTTGAATAGGGCGGTAGATTGTGAGAGTTTTGTGACCACAACTGCGGTTGCAAACCATTCTTACATAGGGTAGCGAGTCGCAATTAGGAAGGGACGCCCTTGGAATGTCCCTTCCCAATTGCGAGTAAAAAATCCTATTTAGCGGGTTGCAAATACATTGTGACTCACTAAATAGGGTTTGTCCATGGCTCTGTAGGATTTTGCATGCGCAAATGGGCATTAGAGAGGACTTCAGAGGCTCCAGCCTGCAACCTTTCCCAGCTGGAAGATTTTGACTTCCCTTTCAGAGACAAAGTCAGATGGTAAAATCTTAGACAGAGACAAACCTACTTGACGTATCTGACTTGTACTCCATCGCAGTTGGCCTGAAATCACACCTAGGTCTCAGTCACTTTTTCTTGGTGTTTCTTGCCTTCATTATATTCTATTTTGACTTTTTAACTGTTTTGTTACAGCTAAATATGTTCCACATTTTTCAAAGTTAAGCCTGACTACCGTCTGCCATAGCCACTAAGGCGTTAAGCCAGGATTACATATTGGAAACTGTCTTTTAACTTGATACCTTGTGCTGGACTCAAATCCACCCCAGTTAATGACCGACTTTCATACAACACCTAACACCCTTACAATCAACACACTAAGAGCAGTCTTTGCATATTTATTTAACAAATGATTGCTAGGTTTATAGCCTGACTTTCAGTGAATTTCTAGCAGCACTCTCCTTTCAATTTTACCACACTGCACAATTGTTCTATAGACACCAACAAATGGGATTATTTATACAGCATATGTAAAACAATACTTTACATGTGAAGGCATGGCACCATACTCATTTAATTGGCAAAGCTCTGCTTATTCAAAGGTGGTGGAATGTATGACACCAACATTTCCTTATCATTACATTTTGGGATTGATTTGCACAAAATGAGAACACGGAACTCCGGCCGAACAATGGATAACCATTCAACAAATAAGGGGACACAATTGGAGAGTATTATCAACAAACATAACTAAACGCAAAATACACCACTAAGGTCTCCACAGAGAGAACAAATGTTATTTTTTCCCACTAATCTACACAATCCACTCCTAATCTTAACATTGAACAAACGTACTGTAAGCACACAACCAGACACAAACAGCAGTCACAATCTAATTGTTACGTTCTCAAATCTCAACGAAGGGGCACCCACACAGACAATACATTAACTTAGAGATCGTAATGGTAATACGCAGCAAATGTGAATGAGAACAGGTGATAAGGTTTGTCGCTACCTAGACAACAGCTCGAGAATGTCCATAAATATTGTCTGCGCATACGTCACAAGGTGTCCATTTATTAATCCCATTAATACATAGCATGCAAGATACGATTAAACAAAAAACTTAATGACAATAGACATATTTTACTATTTCGTCTCATCATTGCCTTCGTTACTCCAATCCCTGAGTCATCTACATTATAAATGTTTGATTCCTTTATTATTATCGTATGCTATCTTTATTCACTTGAACGGTTACTCATTAATGACTACTACATTCTGTTATTCACGTTTGCAACTACCTCATCAAATTCACCCTATTTTTCTTTCGTTCAGTCCTTTGATCTTTTCTTCCTTCCTTCCCTTTTCACTCCTTCCCGCTCTATAATGCCTCACTGTTTTTCTTTCTTCTCCATTCAATCCCTCACCCACTACATCATTTCTCCTTTCTTCTGCGTTCTTCCCATTCAGCCCTCATTGTAATTTTCTCAATTCCTTTCGTTCTACCTTTAGTCTTTCTTTTCTTCATTTCTCCCTTTTTACATTCTTTTCTATCTCTCTCCCATTCTTCCTTCCTTGTTTTCTTCCTCAAGTATTCCCATTCTTCCTTACATGCTGCCTTCATTCCATCCTTCTTTCCTTTGTTTCTTTATTTCTTGTTTGTCAAGATAACACACACGCGCTTACTTTTTGGAGACCACAAGAATACACCTTGCCAAGTAATTGCATTTTAATAGTACCTTATTAGTTAACAAAGATCTGCTATTTAAATACAGGCGCACACATTGGGGGTTATTCTATCCATTCCTGTTGCATGTTGAACACTCAATAGTACTTTTTACTTAAATTGTTTCTCTCAGCAATTGACTAAACTGACAGGTGTCTCCTAATTGCATTGTATGCTGTACGTGTTTTGAAGAATGTCGTGGGAGTTAAAAACAGCTTACAATGTTTAAAATACAGTTAGCTCCAAATGTTTCAATTAAGCTGTCTCTGTTGGAAACTTGTTATATTTGAGTTAAATTGACCACCTACAGTCTTGTGGTGTGTATTGGGGGCTAGTGTGACTAATGAAGAGGCGAAACTGGAAAATGTAACCCGGATAATACCTGAGATGAAGTTTAGGTATATTAGCACATGTGCCCAGGAATTTTAATCCGTTAAAAATATAAAAGGGAAGCCGTTCCAAACTACATTGTAAAGGATCATTAACTGAACAATGAATTCTCTAGCAAGCAAATGCGACCTTTTTAAAGTATTTGCCTGAAGTGAAAAGGTGAAACAACAGCTGACTGAAATACTGCAACTGGTACTGCTTTAAATATACGTCTGCCAGGAAAAAAACATGGGGCATATTATCAAGGACTGCGCTAAAGCGGTGATAATGGGATTGATAATATTCCCTTGAGAATTCCAATTGAAGTCCATGTTCTGGTGTGAACATGGCTTCTATTAGAATTCTCCAGGGCATATTATCAATCCCATTATCGCCACTTTAGGGGACGTTTTCTGCCGCTAAAGCGGCAATAATTTTATCTCCGTTCTTGATAATGTTATGTTAAATCACACAGCGAGAGTTTAAACGTAGCTTTAATAGTGCAGGCTAACCTGCCCCTACCTTCATCGTTTACAGTACTTTCTGCGAGTTAACAGTGGGTACATCTATTGTCACTTTGGAAAAGAAAGCTCTAATCTCATCGTGTGTCTTTTTCACGAACTGCTGCACGATGCCAGCTGGTGACCTTCGGGTAAGCAGGACATGTTTTTTAGCCGTGTTTGAGGTCAATACATTCTTGAAGTGGACAGCTATAGCACAGAATATCAAGGTTCGCTTGGCCATTTGTTCATCACATTGTTCGCTTTGTTCGCCCTAAGTGTGGCAGGGTATGCTCAGACGTGAGTCCCTTGTTCACTTGGCCACTGGATTCAAGATAGCCTGGCTGATGAGGATTATGAATCTGAAACCGGTCCCAGGATGCTTGTTTCCGGTCCAGGGAAGACATGGCTTGGCAGTTCGGGCTGGACTGTTCCCATGAGGCACAGGGTCAGACTGATTTGCATATAGCCATGTCTGAACTGGGGTGGCTGAGTGAACTAAAGAATGGTGATGGATTAAACCCAGATCAGTTGACTGGGGGTGAGTGTTTGATTTGTTCAAGCGCTCCGTCCATCATCCCCTTTTGTATCGCTTTGTTCGCCCTAAGTGTGGCAGGGTATGCTCAGACGTGAGTCCCTTGTTCACTTGGCCACTGGATTCAAGATAGCCTGGCTGATGAGGATTATGAATCCGAAACCGGCCCCAGGATGCTTGTTTCCGGTCCAGGGAAGATATGGCTTGGCAGTTCGGGCTGGACTGTTCCCATGAGGCACAGGGTCAGACTGATTTGCATATAGCCATGTCTGAACTGGGGTGGCTGAGTGAACTAAAGAATGGTGATGGATTAAACCAAGATCAGTTGACTGGGGGTGAGTGTTTGATTTGTTCAAGCGCTCCGTCCATCATCCCCTTTTGTATCACATGAAAAACAGGCACAGAACCGCACTGTTGTTGAATACTTATTGCAACATACCTCAATAGGGGAAAGTTACCATTCTAATTTTTAAACCTGGTCAAGGTATTTGAGTTTGGTGATTCAGTACTCGGTTAGGATAATAACACAAATGAGGATAGCCGTTTCTCTATTATATAGAACGCACACACCCTTGAACTATGGCAGTCTAAAGAGAGACAGAGCAGGGAGAGAGGGAAAACAGCACCATATCAAAAGTAATTGTAGGTGCCGTTCTGCTATATCCCTTTCACACAACTCAACACTGCAGCTTAGGTTGAAGCGTTCTTTTGTGTGAACAATTCTTAAATCTGCCATTTAGTATCAGCAATTGATGTCAAAATCTTATGGTTGGGTGAGGAAGGACACTGTGGTTGAGATTGACTCTCTCAGACTGAATATGTCATATTAGATTTCCTTTAAGATACTATTGTAGGAAAAACCTAAAATATATAGCTGCTGAGGTTGTGGATGATTTTCCATCTGCTCCTAGGACTTGGTCATTTTGTAAGATCAAAACATTTGTAAGTGGGAAATGACTAGAAGATTAGTGTTAGAAATGGGGGTCTCTACTTGCCAATGGTTTGCACCTTTGTCCAAATAGGGACGCTTACATCTAGTCTGGGTAAGGGGGATACACTTCTAAAATAACCCCCTTGGTAGCTTGGCACGAACAGAAAGGCTTATCTCAGAGGCAGTGTGAAAAGCATTTGTGAACACATACAGTAATACAGTGAAAACACTACAAATGGACACTTCACCAGTTTAGCAAAATAAGTAATCTTTATCTAAACCAAACAAGACCAAAACGACAAATATCCACAGTACAGTTATCAAGATTTCTTTAAAAATAGGTTACTCAGTCAAATAAAGTTTATAGCAACAATTAACGCCACCTGGAGTTATTACGATGTTGTGACAGATGAAAATCCCAAAGTACGGCGCCTACCGCGAAGTGCGCCGCTTCGGGCGTGGAGTCAAGCAGACCCTTAAAGAACAGTACCTTGGAAACGATGAAAGCAAAGACAGTGCACAGTGTTGGGGAGGTGATCCTTCGGGGACGGCGTTGGTTCCTTACAACCCCAGGGGAGGTGAAGCCTCGGTTCCTTACTGCGATGCAGGGGAGGTGAGATGTCGGTTCCTTAGTATATTGGGGCGGTGAGGTCACAGTGGCAGTAAGGCGGCTGTTCCTTACAACAGTGCAGTGTAGATGGATTTAGGAGTCACCCACGTTGAGTATTGGCTTTGCATTGATGAAGCGCAGGTGGCGGTGAAGTCGGGGCTGTGGTGCGAGTAGGGACGGTGCATCGTGGACGTCACAAGCAGGGTCCTTGGCTATAGTGAAGGCAGCAGCTTTGGTGAAGCTTCGAAGTCGATGCGGCACAGCATCAGCAAGCATTGGTCCTACGGTGCAAATCGGGGCTGTGCGTCGTGCTCTTCATGAGCAGTGCCCACGGCTTTGGTGCAGGTTACAGCATCGCTCGCTGGCGTCAGTGTTGCAATTTCCTTCTGTGGCAGCTGAAACAGCAGTTCCAGATGCAGAAAGACAGAAGAAATTACCTCTTTGTGTCCCTGAGACTTCAGAACAGGAGGCACGCTCAATTAAAACCCTTGGACATCTTTCCCTCAAGCAGGAGACAAAGCAAACAGCAAAGTCCTTTTCTCTTTTCCTTGGCAGCAAGTCGCCACTGCAGGCCAACCCCAGACAGCAAACAGCACAGGGGAAGTATTCCTCCTTAGCTTCTCCTGCTCTTCTTCTTGTCAAAGGTTCCTCTTGATTTCTGGGGTCTGGGCCCCTTTTTTTATACACATATAAAAGGAAATCAAGGCAAACGTTATTGAATCCCTTTTAGACCCTTCAGTGTTGGGGAACAGCAGCAAGTTTTGGCAAATAATTAACAAACCTTTGTTTGACAACCCAAACGACACAGCCCTTGGAACAAACATCCCAGAGGGGGAGTGGGTGTCCCATTTCAGTACAATTTTTAAGAGCAACGAGCATCGGGTAGATTATGATGTTTTATCTTCAACTGTGACTCCACTGTGCTTCACAGTACAAGAGACTGTTAGGGGAATACAGGGTCTAACCACCAACAAGGCCCCAGGTCCGGATGGATTGCCGCCGGACCTATTTAAGTCCAGCATCCCTTTCTGGGCTCCGGTTCTTACGGCTGTAATAAATGCAGCAGCGACAACTGGATGCCCTAGAATTTGGGGTCTCTCGACTATAGTCCCCATTTTTAAGAAGGGCGATCGCAGCAGCCCGTTATGTTACAGGCCAATCTCTTTAATAAATTCAGTAGTTAAAGTGGTGGGGGGTGTAATTCTCAACAGGTTATCTACTTGGGCTAAAGATAATAACATCCTTTCACCCATACAATATGGGTTCAGACCAGGTCACTCGACCATCACGCAGTGCCTGAACCTATACCTTATCCTAAGCAAGTATACACTGGCGAGACAAGGCACTGTCTACATGGCATTTATGGACTTGTCGTCCGCATTTGACTGTGTAGACAGAAGCCTACTATGGGCTGCTTTGTTGAGAATGGGTGTAGAGAGTAACCTTGTCTACCTCCTCGCTGATCTGCACACAGATACCAGAGCGAACGTCCGTTACTCCCAAGACCTCAATGTAACGGACAAATTTAAAATAAATCGAGGTGTCCGACAAGGCTGCATCTTGGCCCCATTCTTATTTAACCTGTACATTAATGAACTGGAGGAATTTCTTCTTAACGTAGAAGCAGATTACCCCTTAGTTGAGCGCAAAGGGGTACCTGTATTACTCTACGCAGACGATGCTGTTCTTATTTCTAGAACAGCAATCGGTCTCCAGAAACTATTAAACTCCTTCCACAAATTCATGGAGTCACGTGGTTTAAGCATAAATAATACCAAGTCCTACGTCATGAAAGTAGGTAAGGGTGTCTTGAAAACTGACCACTTCAGTATAAATGGTGAGAAAATTCCATCAACCAACTCCTTTTCTTACCTCGGGGTCCTGCTAGATCACAAATTATCATGGGGCCCAGCAGTCTCCAAGAAGAAGGGAGAAACAATAAGGGTCAATGCGGCCATTCTTGGCTTTGCAAAAAAAATCGGCAATTGCCCGTTGGTCGCATCGCTTAAACTGTACCAGGCAAAAAGCGTGGCTGTTGCCTGCTATGGAAGTGAGCTCTGGGGCTATCGTAAGATTAAAGACCTAGAGGTCACAGAAAATAACTTCCTAAAAAAGATTCTGAGACTCCCCAGGGGTATTGGGAACTACTCGGTTCACGAGGAGCTGGGGATCCCCTATTTAGGTGACAGAATAGCAGTAAGCCCTGTTATATGTTGGTTGAATTGCTGGCTGAACAACGACATCCCATTAACACATGCTATACTGAAAGAAGCCTTACAGCTAGATGGGAGGTTTAAAGTACCGTGGGTGAAGTACATAAAGGACAGCCTAACGGCAATTGATCGACAGGATCTGTTCTACGCCCCAAATTTAATCACAAAATCTGATGTGAGCTTGGTTAAGAATGCTATACTACTGTTAAGAGGTACTGACAGAGAAGAGGTTGAGATACAGAAGGTCAGTGTCAGGAAACACCTATTATTAAAAACTTGCTTGCAAATGGAACCTTACCTGACATGGCCTATGTCTAGCTATGAACGATTTTTGTTAACACGGTTCCGCTTTGACCTCTACCATCTTCTACTGGCAGTCCCAAGTGGGGTTCAACGGGGCGAAGTGTTGCCAGCTTGTGGCTGCGACGGAAAGTCTCCTCAAGACCTGGCACACTTCCTTTTTATTTGCCCCTATTACTCTACCCCACGGAAATTATACCTCAAACCGTGCCTTAAAAAGTTGAGTTTTACACAAATTAAACCTGCACTTTATTAATTACAACTACTGAATAGCGATTGCACTTTATTTGTATGTAACTTTCTTAAAAAAGCCATCTGCTTTAGGAAAAGCATGGATGGCTAACCACGCTGCAAAAATTTTAGGTGATTTTTAAGACTACAGCTATTTATATTTTTAATCATACACTGCCCATGCTCATATTGTCTGATATATTGTACTGTATACTGTGTCTTTATTTGCCATTTGAACTGAATTGTTTGTAACGTTATATATTTTTTTTTTTTATTGTGTGCTTATAAATTGTACTTTTATGATTGTAAAACCTACAATCGAATAAAGATTCTGAATTGAAATTGATACACAAAAATATTTTGTTCTCTGAAGGCAAAGAGTGTCTGTACCAAGCCCAAACCATTCCTGTCCTCACTGGTAAAGCTTCCTGGCAGGAGGAGGAGACAGCATTATCTTTGGCAGACCAAGCCATTCAGGTGAAAGGAAATCTCCTCACCCTACTCTAAATGTATCCCAGGTCGATTCTGCCCAGCCCTGACTCATCAGGCTCCGTGGAACCACTGCTCCTCCCCAGCATCTGTCATCCAAAATTCGACATGCAATACACAAACCTAGCAGAGGCATACTGGATGACCAAGCAAGAAAATATCTACCTTCTAAAAGTGGTATTTTTAAACACAGAATGTAAAAATCACCCTCACTAAAAGATGCATTTTATCATTCTGAGTTCAGGTCTACTAAACTTTATTTTCCCACCTTGTTCCCAGGGGGAGTTATGTTTATAAGATGTTATAAGCAAACTCCCCAATCTCTCCTATGGGAGCAGGTAGCCATTCAATATTGAAAAACGAAATTGGCAGTATTTCACTAACAGGACATACCACACATATCAGAACATGGCCTACCGTTCACATACACTGCACCGTGCCCACAGGGGTACCTTGGGCCTACCTTAGGAGTGACTAACATGCAAGAAAAGGGAAGGTTAGGGACTGGCACATGTGTGCACTTGCCAATTCGACATGGCAGTCCCAGACTGCACACAGGCTCTGCATTGGCAGGCCAGAGTTACCTTTTACAGCCGGCTTCTGTGGGTGGCACAATCAGTGCTGCATCTCACTAGCAGCATTTGATTTACAAGCCCTCGGCACCCACAGTGCAATGCACTAGGGGCTGACTAGTAAGTTAAATATGCAAATTGTGGAATCACTAATCTATAACAACAATTTACCAAGGGGTCACTTGCACTTTGGCACTGAACAGCAGTGCCAAAGTGCCCCTAAGCATCTATACCAGCAAAACAGAGTCCAACACATAACAAAAACACAGGAGGCAAAAGCAGAAAAATGCAGGGGAGACCCACATCAATGGTGCCAGGTCTAACAGCATGCGTTCCATAAGATTGAATATTACATCACAGTGGTCCCAGGTGAACGCTGAAATGATACAGACCAGGACAAATTAGAAAATATTTCCCTACCCTCCATGAGTCAAACGTTCTCCAAGTTCTAACTTTAAAGTAATTCACTATTTTCTGCATGGTCATTTCTATTCCTCCAAATGATCTAAAACTATTTTTAGGGCATAAGATAGCAATGGTATACAGATTTAACTGCTATACGGTTCCTAAAAATGTAGCTAGGGCTGTGTTTTTGGTCATCAAAAACTTCACACTATAGAGACTGAGTCTACCAATATCATCAATAAATATTGCTTTACGCTAGATCACAGTACCATATCGGAACTCCTTACCTTCCAGAGTAATAGATGTTGTCAGTAACCTCGAACATGACCACTAGGATTCCCAAGGAATTCGATGAAACAGATCTGACATTTTTGTTTGTCACTTTTGTGTGCCACAGTGTTACAATGAAAAGAAACGATAATGCATGTTCAAATGTTTATTGAAAAGCTCTTATCTTTGTAAATAAAATGTGACCTGCGATTAGTAGACAGATGAAACACGTCATTATCACAAGCATTCTTGAAATGGTGAAAAACACAATCAATTCAACCATAATAATAATAATAATAATAATACTGGAGCTTGTATAGCACGACAACTACCTCAAACAGAGGTGTCCCGGCGCTGTAGTAGCAGGCATTTTGCACAGAGGCTTTACTGCACTAACTAAGTACCGTCCTAATCTGCCCTAAAGAGCCATGTCTTCAGGACCTTTCTGAAGCACGTCTCTGATTTTGCCTGACAGAGGTTCCCTGGTAGGGCATTTTACATTTTGGCCATTCTAACTATGAGCGCTCTACCACTCAGACGTGCTTTCACAAAACGGGGAGTACACAGCAAGTTTTGAGAGTTCGACCTCAGAGCTCGATTTTGCTTATAGCAACATAGTCTTTATTTGAGATAGCCGGGGCATTTTCCATTGAGAGCCCGATAAGCCAAATTCATGACCTTGAATTTGATTCTTTTGGCTAACCATGTTAATTGTTTTTAATGTTACTCCTATCTGTCACTGATATATCTACACTAGTGAGAGCATTTTGGGAGTACCCTTCTCCCAGAACTGCTGGACTGGTATAACCCAATATCTTTGTATAATGTGTCAGGAAGCCAGCCCTGGTGCTTTAACAAATGCACCCTGTCTGAGTGTGCAGGCCTACACACTTCTCCTCCATGTCTATCTTCCTTCTCAGGATGATGGTTAGGCCTGCAGAGCTGCATCTCAGTCACAGCAGCTTCCATGATAATTTCGGCACCAAGTGCCCCTCATCGAATTCAGCATGGCTGCTGTTTAACACCATGGCTGCTGGAGTCTTTGTTCTGCTGTGTTGGGCCCTAATGTAAATGGGTGTGGTCACAGCACACGAGAGGTGTACCGAATGAAGAGCTGAGCTCGTCATGAGCATCGAAGGGGTTAAATATTAAAACACCATCATACTGTGTCAGAGATGCAGAACAGCATCCTAAGTTAGTCTGGAGACAAAGAGTTGTCTCCAATGAGCTCAAAAATATTACAAGAGCATTATGTTTTAATATATGTGACCCTAGAAATAATTGTGCACAAAATAGAGTGAAAATACCTACCAGGAATAAATGTGTGCATTGCACTTCTTCATATTAAGGAAAACATGTGCCAACCACCGTTAGCAAAAGATGCCAAGTT
Source organism: Lissotriton helveticus (assembly GCF_964261635.1). NCBI lineage: Eukaryota > Metazoa > Chordata > Amphibia > Caudata > Salamandridae > Lissotriton > Lissotriton helveticus. Next base: position 1,746,062,413 of record NC_136063.1, on the reverse strand, counting down.
ATAAAGAAAAAATCAAACACATGGAAATAATGGACGGAGCGCTGAAACTTTTTAGACACTCATTCACAGATCTGGGTTGAATCCATCATCATTCTTTAGCTCACTTCGCCACCTCAGTTCAGACCCAGCCATATGCAAATTAGTCGTGACCCTGGGCCTCATGGGAACAGTTTAGTCCCAACTGCCAAGCCAGGTCTTCCCCCAACTGGAGACAAGCATACTGGGGCTGGTTTCAGGGTAACACCCCCTCATTAGACAGGCTAGCTTGAAAACAGTGGCAAAGTGAAAAGGGGCCTGCGTCTGGGCATACCCTGACAACTTAGGGCAAACAAAATATACGCAAGTTGTAAAGAAAACCTAATATTCTGGCTAATATGCTGGCTAAATGTAAGCTCTACAACACCTTCTCCTTGATCGGATGAGACAACTTATATAAAAAGAGTCAAAAACAATGAATATATATAAAAAGCCTTGCGTTTACTATAAACAATTTAACAGCTGAAGTAGATGCAAAAAAGCCATATGATGTGCCAAATTGAAAAATCACAGAACTTACTAAGAAATGAAGAAAACAATAACAAATAATAATAAGCCAATTAAAGAGTTTGTACGGCATCCAAATTGAATGAGTGCATCTCTGAAATGACCTTGATATCCATTTCCAGAGCATTATTGTGGCCCATTCACAGACAATACATCAAAAAAGGCAAGATTCAAGGAATGAAGAGAGTCATCCCCAGCCCATTCAGCATATGGCAACATTGCCATGAGGGCAGCCCCAGAAGAGTATCCAGATTCCAGGAAACCTGAAGTCGAAGAAGTATCTGATACTGGCAAAGACAGCTAATAATAGGCATCTACAACAATGCTGGCATCGTCACAGGCCATCACAGCTAATGCAACTAAAAAGGACCCACAAACAGAATCATATCCATACACTGTGACAATTGCATAGCAAGTCACAAGTCGAGTACAAACTCAAAAGAGCACTAGCGACAATGAAACCGAGGCTACACTCTCTGAAACCACACAGGCCAGAAGGACAGAGAATAGTTCTCATTCAGTTCCGATAACAAAGACTATCCAAAATACTGTATCATGCACTCATGAAGCAGAAGAACTTGTGGCAATTCCGTCACCATTTGACCTCGTTGTGGGACTTCCATTGCAGAGCAACAAAAATGGAATCAAAATAGCAACCAAAAGGAATAGCACAATTGGAAATTCCGCCAAATACGCCTGGAAACAACAAATGTAAAAAAGACAGAATAACACCAAGCACAGTTTGGAACATAGAAACAAATCCAGACCCAATCACTTCAAAACAGTGTGCCACCCGAGTGGGGTTAAAAGCATTGAAAATATGGTGCACAAGCTAACCAAAATGCTGTGGAAATTGAGTGCGTAACAGTGATTACACCTCAGGTCAAGGAACGTGCCACTTGGAGATCAAACTTTTCTTAGACAGATGGAAGAGTTATATCTTTTTGAAACAATAGGACTTTCAGTCTTCCTCATTTCTCAAAGTAAAGTAGCTTCCCTGGTGGAAAGTTTGGGAGGAGATAAGATGTTCATACAGCAAGTAACCACCTTGTTAGCAGTGACTAAAGAAGGGACACCTGGTTTCTACCCACAGCAACAATGATCAGTTAAAATGAAGTAGCTCCCATTAGAAAGAAACAAATATTCAGAATGATCAATGGTACAGGAATACCCTTCAAATAACAATCTAGGTTAGCCATGGATGCATTAAGCTCTATGAAATGTTACCTCTTTACAGACGAAGTGACCCAAATAAGTTATACACTCGTAGACTAACACAAACCCTTTTGCTATCTTGCATACATCTGTATTCAAAAGGGAGAAGCCAAGCTTTGTGTAAAAAATGTGACCTATCTCTTGATATCTGTCTATTTTGAAATGTCAAAGACATGATCTGAAATTAAACGCTGAACTGGGACTAAAAATGAAACTGTGAATGTGCCAAATGGAGATGGAATTTCAGCTACATTATAAGCAACTTTTCTAAACGTTCACTATTAAATATAGTGAAGGTTGCTTCTTTCTTAGCTATTATTTGCTCCATGCATGTCAAATTATAGGGCAAAAACAATTTTGTTACATATAAATATTTCCATGGCACTCTATTTGATTTTAAAACCTGCAGCGTCCAATTTAATTGCAAAATTGATCTCAAGTGACTGTGCCATGTTGAAACATAGACATGCCATTTTATATGATATTGAATGCAGATAGAAAAATAGTATTCAATTAATACATTTTCCAAATGTCATTATAAGCAACATCCTATATAAGCATATTATCTAACAGGATGGATAAGTGGTCTTTAACTGCTGGCAAGCTGGAATGTTCTAACTATTGTTGGCATATCCTTCCTACGTTATACGTAGTAACTACCCAGAGTGTTGTGACTGAATATACTGGGGGTCTGGACTACTAGCCTGAAACCCAGTAGAAGGGTTAAAGAAGGGTTAAAGAAGTTAGCATTACACTCATAGTTATCTACTGGATATAGTAACCACCAATTTGAACCAAAAAGTGAAGCATTTTGCATTCTCTTCTGCACCATTTCATTAGGCTGTTCTGCCTTGAAATTAATGAAATGTTGCCAATTATCAAAAAATGCAACAGAAGGAATGCTAGCTGTTTTCAAAGTTTTACCTTTGCTCAAGCCAAGACATGTAGGGGCACATGCATCAAGGGTTTTTGCATCCGCAAACGGTGCGAATCGCAAAATTCGTCCGTTTGCGAATGCAAATCACTTTTTTGGGATGCATTAAGCTTTTTGCTATTTTCGCAATTTAAGAATTCGCAATTTATTGCAATTTTGCGATTTCTTAAATGCAATGCATGATTTTTTTTAAATTGCGAAATCGCAAATAGGTAGTGGTAAATTACCATGAAGTTAACCTTCATGGTAATTTGCGAAAACTTTCAAAAGTGCACAAAAGTGCATTTTTGAAAGTTTCATTTTACACACACACATGCCCTTGGGGCATGTGTGTTTGAAAAAGTTACTTAAAGGTACATTTCAGGGGTGCAGGGGGGGTCCTTTGGACCCCCCCTGCACCCTTGAAATTGCATTCTCATTTTGCGATTCCTTAATTGCAAATCGCAAAATGAGAATGTCTTCACATTCATTCCTATGGGCCTCTAGGCCCATAGGAATCAATGGAAAGGGATTCCTTAATTGCGATTTGCAAATTGTGAATCGCAATTAAGGAAAATTAAGAAATCGCAAAAAAAATTGTGATTTCTTGATGCATAGCCATTTGCGAATTCTTAATTGTGATTCCTTAATTTTCACAATTAAGAATTCGCAAACGGGAACTGTTAGACCTGGCATCTTTGGCGTGGTTTCCCCCTATCTTTTTGCCTCTACCTCCTGTATTATTGATGCTGTGCTGGATATCGTTTTTGGTGGTTTAGATGCTTTGGACACTCTGCCACTGCTGATCAGTGCCAGAGTGTAAGTGCTCCCTATGTAAAGTGTTATTCTGTTTGGATATACATGTTTGGCATATTTGTATCACCATGAAGTCCCTAGTAAAGTGCACTGGGTGTGCCAGGGCGGGTGATGACAAATGCTACTAGTGGGCCTGCAGCACTGATTGTGCCACCCACAGGAGTAGCCCTAAAATGATGTCTCAGGCCTGACACTGCAGTGCCTGTGTACAGTTTAGAAACTGCCATGTCCTCCTGGTCAGTGTCCCCACTGACCAGGCCTAACCCTTCCCTTTTTGTGCGCATCAGTCACCCCTATGGAAGGCCCAAGGTACCCCCCTGGGCAGGGTGCAGTGTATGTAAAAGGTAAAGCATGTACTAGTGCAGGTACAATGCTCTGATTGTGAATGGCAGCCATTTTCGTCTTTCACTATTGTAAGGCTATCTTGCTCCATAGATTAACATGGGGGATGCTGGCTACAGTGGTTAACAGCATTTCGTCCCATAGGAACAAGATAAGACATAAGTATCTAGTATCCCTGAACTCAGAATTTAATAACACATCTTTTAGGAAAGGTTGTTTTTAAATCCTGTGTTTGAGAAGAGCACTTTTAGAAAGTTGCTGTTCTCTTGTCTGACCCTTCTGTGTGCCTGGGCCTGTTTGTGTATTGACTGTCTGGTTTGAGAGTGACAGGGGCTGGGGATTCCCCAGGAGGATGGCTGAGTCAGCCCTAGGCGGAATGACTGCATTTGCAACTGGAGTGGTGGGAGGAGTTAGCACGTGGGCCTGAATAGGGCTGTGCCTGCCTTCCACAATGCTGGCTCCACCTCCTGCTGGGCGGCTGACGACCCTGCCCCTCACTCTGAAAGGAAAGAAGCAGCCAGCAAAACAAAGTACTCAGGAAACACCCAGAACTGGTTCAGACCGGGCTCAGGGCCCACATGCACAGAGAGAACAAAGACTTTAGGGGTATAAGTACAGGACCCCTGGCAACAGAAAATTAGATCATCCTGGAAGCAAGAAGGAACCTCTGCCAAGGAAAAAACTGAAAGTGAAGAAGGAAGACTGTCCTGCTGTTGCTCTGCTGGACTGACCTGCTGTTGCTTTGCTGCCAAGGAGAGGGGAAGGACTTTGCTTGTGAGCTGTGTCCCCTGTCTTGAAGGAATCTCCAAGGTCCTGAGTAGAGCTGGCTCCCTGTTCTGAAGTCCCAGGAACAAAAGGACTTCACCCCCCAGCTTCCCTGAACTCTGCTGAGAGAGTTCTGTCCTTCCTAGAGTGCTTGATCCAGTTGTGGGGCCTCTGGAAGTTGTACCTGTGCTGGGAAGCTTGAAACTAAGCTTGAGAGACTTTTGAAATTGAAAAGTGTCGCATCGCTCGCTTGCGGAGCGCATCCCCGACAGTGCGAGAAGATTCCTGCCGCTACGAAGGCTGAGATCGCCGCAGCGCATGACGCCGCTGACAGAGCCGTCGCATCCTTCGTTTGCCGGACGCACCAGACCGGTGCGGGAAAGTCGAACATCGCTGCGAGTGTCGTCGTAGAGCCTGTCGTCGCTGGGTGAGATCGCCGCACCGCTTGCTTGCGGACTGCATCACATCGCTGCGAGCATCGTCGCAGAACCATCGCATCGCATCGAGGAGCTGCGAGAGAGAGGATCACTGCTGGACCGCGCATCGTCGCCCCGGAGACCGTCGCAGCCCCTACGAGATCGCCGCATCGTGCCTTTGCGCGAACAAATTTCCTATGGAACCTACGCACCGGAATCCATAAAAGTGGCCTTCCTCCCCATACAGACCGGATTCGTCGCAATACACCCGCTGCTGCAGCGGGGCTGTCTCAAACGCCTCCCCAGGGTCCCAGGAGCAACGCATCGCTTGTTTTCCTACGCACCAGCTTCTGCTTTTGGAACTTTGTTGAAACTAAAAGGTACTGTGAGTAAACGTGACGCAACTGTGAACTTTTCACGCATCTGTAGAGAATTCTATCGCAACGTAGAGAATTCTATCGCAACCTAAAGAATTTTAACGCAACCTTAAGAACTCTTTTGAAACCATATTCTTGAACTGTGTATGTTGCATTTTTGTTGTTTTGGTCTTGTGTAGTTTAGATTAAATACCTTTATTTTTCTTAACTGTTGTGGAGTAAGTTTGTGGTGTTTTCACTGTGTTACTGTGAGTGTTGGTACAAATACTTTACGCATTGCCTCTGGTTAGCCTAGACTGCTTGTGCCAAGCTACCTAGAGGGTGAGCAGGGGTTATCTTATAGGGTTATCTCCTTGCCCTGACTAGAAGCAAGGGTCCCTATTTGGACAGTGGTACCTACCTCTGCCAACTAGAGACCCCCAGTTCTAACAGGAACATTGTGCATTTTTCAAAGTTTTCGCAAATTACCATGAAGGTGAACTTCATGGTAATTTACCTCTCCCTATTTGCGAATTCGCAATTTCTAAAGTGTGATGCCTTGCATTTAAGAAATCGCAAATTGCGATTTCTTAAATGCAATCGCAAATTAAAAAATCACAACATATTTGCGATTCCTTAAATTGCGAAAAAATAAAAAAAACATGATGCATCCCAAAAAAGGAAATTGCATTCGCAAACGGCCGAATTTTGCTATTCGCACCGTTTGCGAATGCAATTTACTCTGCAGAAGAACGATCTGGAAGATAGAGTCCATTAAAAATAAAATGAGGATTGTAACAAACCAAATCCAGAGGGAAAGAAAAAGTTATGAAAAGAAAATACACCAGTAGGACCAAGGAGGAATCAGGTAAGTCTGTTTCAGCTAAAACAACAGCACACCACATCACACAAGAAGCTATCTGAATACACATCATCAGTGTTGACAAAGTAACCAGGTAGACTGAGTAAATAGAGGGGCATCATCAGACAAAGGAAAGCAGGTAGGCCCCACCAAAGGTGATTGATAGTTTATAATCTAATTACAAGGAGCAGCAATAGGAAATGGCAAACACACATTTGAAACACCTCCTGTGTTTTCATCATTAACTGGTATGATTGAAAGTTCAGCATGAATGGTTAGGACTATGTAGGGAATGTGACTATGTAGTGCATGTAGAGGGAATTCATGCAGGGTAGGGTGAGGTGACAAGAAACTGCCCAGAAACTACTGTGGCCTACAGTTGAGAACTGGCCATATGGTGTAACTTGATCACATTTATAGAAACTTGTAGTTTCTGTTTACAACTATCAATCGGTGGCAAAATATCAGTTTGAGTACCTTGTACAGCAAAGACAACACACCTTTGCATGGTAGAATGGGCCAAACTATTTTTTTGTCATCAATCTTTTCTTGTACTAGATCCCCAGCTTTAGGAATTCATCCAGAAACTGATGGTTGCTCCTTCACTTCCTCAGTGGCAGAATGTTTAGAATTCAAATTCAAATGCTAATTTTGGTAGTTTTTAAATTTTTGTAAGGCAGTGAAATGTTCATTGATGTCAAAGGGCACTTATGCCACCACTGTGCCAGAGTTAACAAGTTCTGGAACCTCAAACAATATCTTGTATGGAGTCTGACCATCCAATGATCATCTAGGTGGATTATTGAACACTCTCGGGACTCCATACAGTAATGGATCCAGATATGCCCTGAACCTAATTCCCTAGCTGTTAAGGACAGCTTTAAGTCATGGTTCTTCCATTTCACTATTGAGTTTCACTCAGAATGATAGGGGGAGAAATAATGAACAACAACATCCACAATGCCCATAGTATCGCAGTATGTCTTATAGGCAAAAGCTGATACCTGGTCCGAGTGGAATGCTTTAATAACAATGTAAGCATCAGTCGATCACTTGGCCACATCTACAGATATTGAGAACAAGTATCAACAGCCTCTAAGATATATTTAAAGGCACCACCCTTATGGAGTGGTCCACAATTATCTAAATAAGGCACATTGCACTGGCTTATGTGAAATGTAAAAATGGTGTCTGTGGTGGGAGTTCAATGGTGGAACTTTCAATGTATTGCCAAACATCATTATTTAGCCTGTTTACCCAGTCTTCGTCTTTGTTCTTACCAGCATTCCATGACCTATTGGCCACCCTGGTGGTCAACTACGCTTCGGTCCTGGTGCTCGGTGATTTTAATTACTGGCCTTCCGACCCTTCCGAGTGTACTGCCTCGAAAGAATTCACAGAATCTCTTCTTTCCCTGAACTTTGTTCCGCACATTTCTGTTCCCACCCATTCTCATGGTCACATACTTGACCAGGTGTGGTCCCTTAACCTTCCAGTTTCCCCGGTGACTGTATCCCCCTGTCTTTGGTCTGATCACGCCCTTATTTCCTTTTCCATTTCTATCAAACCGGTGCCTAAAGTCCCACACGTTAAAAACACCTGGGCGCGAAATTGGAATAGAGTTGATTTCCCCTCTTTGACATCTCTGCTCCGAAATTCCATTCCGACCCTTTCTGGCCTCTCATCCGACTCTCAAGCCAAGGCAATTAATGCCTGGCTAGCTGGAGGCTGTGACTCAGAAGCTCCCTTGCGTCGTATTTCCACCCGTCGACCCAAGGACTCAAATAGGTGGTTTAACGACAACTTAAAAAAGCTTAAACTGACCGTCCGACAGGCAGAGAGGCATTGGAAAAAAGACTATTGTCCCTCACTAAAAATCCTGTATCTCACATCACTTGCCGATTATAAAACGGCAATTCTCGCTGCCAAAACCACCTATTTTTCAACTAAAATAACGTCAGCTGAAAATAAACCCAGGGAGATTTTCGGTATAGTGAACGACCTAGCCTTTTCTGACAGAGCCTCACCCCAAATTCCCCCATCCCAGTCTCTGTGCGACCAACTAAACACTTATTTCTTAGATAAGATTGTAACCATCAAGGCCAACATCCCTCTTCCCTCGTCTGCTTTATCGACCCTTCCCCTCCCACCGTTCAATGCTATCTTACCTCCATTCCCCCCCTCACTGAGGAAGTATTCCTGGAGATCCTCCCTAAAGTAAAATCGGGTTCTCCGGCAGATATCTGCCCGGCACGAATTTTGCAACAAATCTACTCCTCCTGTCCCGAACCCCCCATCACTTTCCTCAATAGCTCCCTAACCCAGGGAGTCGTGACGCCTGCACTCAAATCAGCCACCATAGTGCCCATCCTAAAGAAGCCTGGCATTGACCCGTCCATCTCAGCCAATTACCGCCCCATTTCCCTGCTGCCCTATTTGGGCAAGGTGCTGGAGCGCCATGTCACCGCGGTACTCAGTGCCCATGTAGAGGTAAACGGGGGATTGGCTTCCCGCCAAGCTGGCTTTCGCCCCAGGCACTCGACCGAATCAGTTGTGGTATCGGTCCTGGATAACCTCAGGACGGGAATGGATCAAAACCAATACCAGGCGCTGGTGCTCCTCGATCTCTCCGCCGCCTTTGACACGGTGGACCACACCATCTTACTGTCCCATGTCAGGGCGGCCGGAATTCAGGGATCAGCCCTGGTCTGGCTTTCCTCCTTCCTGAGGGGCCGCACCCAGGCGGTTCGGCTAGGAGACTTCACGACCACTTCACTCCCCGTCACTTGTGGTGTCCCCCAGGGTTCTTCCCTTTCTCCCCTACTGTTCAACCTTTACATTTCTCCTCTTATTTTCGCTCTTCAGCAGCTGGAGGTCACCATATTTAATTATGCAGATGACCTCCAGCTCATCTTTGACCTATCCTCCTCCTCTCTCTCTGTTTCTAACTTCCAGTCCATTATGATTTTTATCAGGGACTGGATGAACCACAACCACCTCAAATTGAACCCAGATTAGACCGAGTTGGTTCTCACTGGTGGTTCGTCCAGTCCCTGGAACTCCCTTTTTTGGCCCCCCTCTCTTGGTCCCGCCCCCACACCATCAGCTACGGTTAAAACACTGGGAGTCAATTCAATTCAATTTAGCTTTATTCGATTTTAGTGCAAAAAATCATAAAAGCATACAGATTAAAAAGCAGTTGTTAAATAAAACATACATACAATAATACATAATATCTGCATATTAAAAAGAGAAACTTTTGCCAGCCCATGCGAGTAAGTGTCTTAATTGTAATATACCATGCACAGTTCAGAATTTGATCAACCATCAATTTAATAAGGGTTCCAGTACTTAGAGCTGTGGAGAAATAAGTCTTGACGGGTATAAGTAGGAAAACTTCTGTCTGTCAACATGTTACACCCTGCCTTTAGAGTGGATGTGGGGGACCGAGACATTCTAGGATAAAAGTCATGCAAATCCCAAACGGAGATTGGACTGTCTCCCACTTGAGGTGCGCAAGTGCGCAGGTACGGGACAATATATCTTTGCCTAAATCTTACAAGCACCAAATCACCAGCGATATCTTTATGGAGGGAACCCAGCCAACTCACCCTTCTTACACTCATTATTGTACCCACAAGATTGGGTGGCAGGGGTCTATTGTTGGTCAACCAAAATTTGACCTTGTTCAACAAGTCATGTTGTCTCTCAATTTTCCCTAAAGGAAGTGCTGGTACTCCCGCGAGGACACACACGAAAGGAGCTGCCTCCGGGGGAAGTTGGATGGGAGTGACTTTGTTATAGTGTTCTCTAGGAACTTCAAGGTGCGAGAAAGTAGGTGTGGGGGGGGTTCTGCGAAGTATTTGGACTGGTACATTGGGGACTATTGGTTGGGTTAAGACCCTTTTACCATGAATAGTTGGCTTTGGGTACTTCGAAAGGGTAGATGGATCGGAACATTTGGATGCTACAGTATTTGAACTAGCTGGCAAGGTGGGCTTGGTGGACTTTATGGTTTCTTCTAAACCCTTCAGCCTGTCCCCTAGTAAAGTAATTTTATCTAGCAGTGGTGTTATGATAGAGGTGACCAATTGTTCGATAAAAGATAATAGCTCTACCTGTGTAGAGGATGGTAGGACAACTTGTTTGTCAGCAAACTCAGATATCGAAGAGGGGTTGCTGACAGGAAGTGTAGGGCTTAGGCACAGTGTTTGAGGTTTAGGTTGATTCCCTATGTTGTTAACCTCGTTACATTTCCTTATAACGATTGAGGGATCAGGATTGGCGAGCCTTTGGGTATTTTGGATAACATCTTGTTTAGATGGTGGGAGGGGTTGCAGAGAACTGGGAGTGTCGGATAATGCGCAGAAGCTTACAACAGGAAGCGGTGAATCCACTAAAACGTGTGAGGTTTTACATAGAAAATTTAGCTCATCTAACCATGAGAAAGCTTGGTCAGCGTCTACTGATTGTGAGGTCTCAGATGGCATTGTAGTAATTTTAAGGCCTGGGTCAGAGTCAAGAGCAGTAGATAAAACACCACGTAGGTGTTCTTTACCTCATCCAAGCATATAGTCACGAAATCAGGGGGGGGGCCCCGTCCCGTCCTCCTCAGGTCCGCCGAGGCCACAGAGGGCCCGCCCTTTGCCCGGGCTTAGCCCGGCGCAGTCCCGCGCGCGTTCCGCGACGCGGAGGGAGCCTCCTCCTTTTCTGCGCCTCCGGGCGCGCTGGGCCAGGAAGTGACCCGCTCGGCCTGCTGGGAGCTGTAGTTCCCAGGCGGCCGTGAAGCAGGAAATCACCGGCGGCAGGGGGAACAGGCAGCGTGTGGGCCCCAGCGGCAGCGTGTAGCGTGTGGACAGAGTCCCAGGTATGCCCCAAAACAAAGTTTTTGCCCCCGCTCCTCAGTGGGAGCCTCCTCCTTTTCTGCGCCTCCGGGCGCGCTGGGCCAAGAAGTGACCCGCTCGGCCTGCTGGGAGCTGTAGTTCCCCGGCGGCCGTGAAGCAGGAAATCACCGGCGGCAGGGGGAACAGGCAGCGTGTGGGCCCCAGCGGCAGCGTGTAGCGTGTGGACAGAGTCCCAGGTATGCCCCAAAACAAAGTTTTTGCCAACACTGGGAGTCAAAATGAACAACCATCTTACCCTTCAATCACAAATTAGCTCCGTAGTCTCCTCTTGCTTCCTCACCCTCCGAACAATCCGCACTGTCTCCCCTTTCTTTTCCCCCCAGGCACTCAAATTGATCATGGCCGCACTAGTAATTTCGCGGCTGGATTATGCCAATGGCCTTTACAACGGCATCCCGGCATACAGCCTGCGGAGGCTCCAGATGGTACAGAACCAGGCGGCCCGGCTAATCTATGGTCTCCCACGTTACCATCACTCCACACCCCTCCTTACGGAGCTCCATTGGCTTCCTGTCAGGGAACGCTCCCTTTTTAAAACCGGCTGTATGACCTTCCAGGCCCGCCAAGGCACTGCCCCTGCCTTCATCTCCTCGCTGATAAGCGAATACGTTCCCTCCAGAGAGCTTCGTTCCTCTTCCAAGTCTCTCCTTCAAATCCCACGTTTTAAGCGCAAAAAGTGGGGTGGAGCCAATTTCTCTACCTTGGCTCCCACATTTTGGAACTCCCTTCCCGACCACCTACGCTTTGCTACTCATTATGTCTCTTTTCGGAAAGACCTCAAAACGTTCCTTTTCAAACAGGCATTTTCCGTGTAAACTGGCTCACTCTTGTCATCCGACTGTTTATTCTGCTTTCAGTTGCCGGACCTTTCATTAGCGCCAAGAAACCGTACGGTGAACGCTGCGCTTTATAAATGTTTTAAATTTATAAATGTTTTAAATTGGAATTGTTTATAAAGACCCTGCCAGCAGTAATGTTTCTGTAATAAAGAACCTGTACCTGCAATACCAGCATGGGCAGACACCAATCCTCCACAAGCAGCTAATATTAACTTTAACCTGAGCTCCCGGTTTGGTATCACTCGATCACCCTTGTTATGTGGGCAAAGGTATATTTTGAGGGCTCAATAGAGTTTTTTGCTGAATAGCCTTTAGGTAGGGACTTGCCATTAACTGAGGCAGTGACGGCAGTCATGATGTCATCACCTATCCTCATATATGAATGAGTAATTGAAGCTACTAATACTGTGTGAACAGTCACCTTGGCAGCTTCATCAGCCAACACAGTTTCTGCAACATGTACACCAACACATTGATGACTCAATGTGTCGATCACATGGGCCCATGGCAAAACATCTTTTTGCGCCTCCACCTTCCTCCAAAGAGGCTTATGCTTGATGTCATTACCTTTAGAATCTCTGAATCTATTCAAGCATCAATAAGGTAAATTATCATTTGCTGAGGCTGACCCAACACATCTGGAATCTAAACAACTTTTACATGATTCCCAGTCGGGCTTTAGGCCCGGATTCAGCACTGAGTCTGCACTCTTGGAGGTAACGGAGGCTATTCGGTAGTGCATGGATGTGGCCGAGGAGGCCATGTTGGTCCTCCTTGACCTATCCACGGCTTTCGATACTGTCTCACACGATATACTGTTGGAGCGCCTTCGCGATACTGGCATTGGTGGGACGCCTTTGGCGTGGGTGAGATCATTTCTAAGAGACAGATCCCAGCAGGTCTTCCTTCGGCCCTATGTCTCTGATGAAGAAAACTTTGCTATGTGGCGTTCCGCAGGGCTCTGCACTTAGCCCCTTGTTTTGTAATGTTTACCTTGCTCCATTAGCGGAAGAGGTGGAATCCTGGGGGGTCAGAGTGATCTCTTATGCTGATGATACTCAGCTCGTATTTTCGTTTAGAGACCACTCTGATGGCAATCTGTCCCACTTTCGACAATGCCTGGTTAATATCTCCTCCTGGATGACTACCAACAACCTGAAACTTAACGCGGATAAAACTGAGGTCCTATTTTTTTATCTAAAATCTCCCCCCCCGGCTAAATTGTGGTGGCCTATTGAATTAGACCCTGCCCCAGCTCCAGTCTTATCCGCACGGAATTTGGGTTTTCAATTTGATAATGCCTTGTCCTGTAACACCCAAATTAATAAAGTTTCAGCAGCATGTTTTGGTAAACTACGCATGATCAAAAAAATCTTCCCTTTCCTTCCGCTTGATTCACGGAGGACTGTGGTTCATGCATTAATCACATCCCATCTGGATTATGCGAACAGTCTGTATGTAGGAGCCCCAGGCTACCTGATTAAACGGCTGCAGATTGTACAGAATGCCGCGGCCTGGCTGATTTGTAACATCCCGTATCGCCATTCCATTACAACGTATTTGGCTAAACTGCACTGGCTGCCGGTGTCCTATCGCATACAATTCAAAGCTCTGGTGATTGCGTTCAGGGCCCTTAATGGTCTAGGCCCTGCCTATCTGAGACACAGGCTGAAACCTGTCCAGTCAGTCCGTACCCTCAGATCAAATCATCTCCGCCTCCTACACGCCCCCGTTTCCGCCTTTCTAGAACGGGAGGTCGTGCTTTTGCTGTGGTCACTGCAAAACTTTGAAATCATCTCCTTCTTGATCTGAGGTTCATTACATCAGAATCACTGTTCCGGAGCAGACATAAAACCTGGTTATTCTCTAATATCTAGACCCCGCTGTACCCCTCTTGTTGACTGCTCTCCGCAGCGCCGGGACACCCCCGTTGGGAGTAGCCGTGCGCTTTACACATTTCAAAAATAAATAAATAAATAAATAATCATTAAAGGACAGTGCAGTGATAGGAATCACACACTAAGGGCCCTATAAGGATGCCGGACGGACCTGCGTCCGTCCGCCACCCCAGAGGTGGAGGGACCGTCCGCAGGGGCAGCAGCGGTCCCTCCTTGCAAATTAGGATGTAACCGCCACCCTGAGGGTCACATCCTGTATGTTTAACATTGCGGCGGGTGCTGCTTAAAGCAGCAACCTCTTCAATGTTAAAAATGCAAGCAGTGCATTTGCATGCACAAAGCGGCAGGCACCGCGCGGTGCCTCCCGCTTTGTGCATGCAAATGCAGGGGGGTACCATAGGTACCCCCCGTGTGCACCCCCACCCCCCCTTCACCCTGGGGGCCCACAACGGGCCCCAAAAGAAAAGACCGTATGCCTTTTCGTGGCAGCATTGCCGCCGCGGAAAGGCATGTCCCAGCGCATATCCTAATATGGCTGGCGCAGTCTGATAGACATATTAGAGTTTTTCCGCCGCGGTCTCGCGGCGGAAAGGCGGCGGACGGTCTACCCGTCCGCCGATGACCCCCCGGCCATCCTAATCTGGCGGGGGGTCTTCCAACACACCGCAGCAGTGAATACACATCCTCCGGGCCGGCGGTGGCTTCCGCCGGCCCAGAGGATGCAAATTCACCGTAATCGTAATCGGGCCCTAAGTGTGGGGAATTCTGCATCCGTATTCTTTAAAGCCAGAAATAAATGTTTGAGTTCAGCCAGCTGAGATGTACAGTCACCTAAAACTTCTACATATGTTTTTTGTGCCTGAAATACACCATCTTTCATTACACCTTTTTTTGCAGCACGTGCAGTCGAGTTAGTGTGCTTAGTACCAACCGCTGGCTGGTCTGAACCATCTGCATTGATTATGAAAGCATGCTCATCTAGAGGCAAAATATCACAAGACACAGGGTATTCTTTTTCATACTGGAGGTATTCCTGTGTTCTCAAAGTGGTATCAAATACATTATCTACATCAATAGCTGTTAAGGTAGTGGCCCACTGGATCCATCTAGGATGTAAGGCCTTCGGGTGACAAACGCTTGCGTAGTGATGGCCTCTAAGGCCAGGATAGGAGACACCACAATTATGTATCTCCCCAAATCCAATTGTCTTTCCTTCAGCACGGCAGTCTGAAGAGAAGTCTTTTTTTTCTGTTGATGTAAAACTCATTTCGGCATCGGAATATAGCTGTGATTTATAAGCAATCTTCACTGTTTCTCCTTCATTTAATATACCATATGTGTTACCACTGGAACCTGTAAAAATGTGGATCACTAAATTAGTAGTGTTAACACAAGTATATGTGTTTAGACTCAAGCATGCCTGTTTGTAAGTTTCTGAGACTAATAGTATGTCCAGTAGTCCAATGTTTATTAGAAAAATCTGAATGAATTACAGTTTGCAACGGTTTATCCTGTTGTGCATAATCTGGAATGTATAGTCTACAAAAATGTAGAAAGCCAAAATGTGATTGAAGCTTTTTTATGGCATTTGGTGGTTGCAAAAGAGCACATTTCTCTAAGGAATGTGATGCTAGGCTTTTGCCCTAATTCAATAGCTTATGTCCTAGAAACAGGACACTAAGAAAGGCAATGTTAGATTTTGTAAAATTAAATATATTGCCATGTTCAGCGAATGCTAGAATAATAAGAACCTAGCTCCAAGAACGTGGTCAAATTGTTGCTTTCAGGCACTAAAATATGACAGAAAAAGCCATTGGAAATTTCCAATGTAGTTTTGTATTTTTTAGGAACTATCTTATTTATTAAGCTTGTGCTGTGTGAAGTGTGTACAGCAAAAGTGCGAGTGTGATTGTTTAAATGCTGATAGTCTAAAACAATACAAAGGGAAAGGTCAGGTTTAAGCACAAGAAATAATGGATTTTTGATAGGGCTTGATCACATCTAGATATTCTAATTCTGATAGAATCTCCCTAACAGATCGATTAGCTTCATCTTTAATAGGGTATTGTGCTTTCATGTGTGGGATGGACCGCAAGGGTATAACATGATAAGGAGAGACTTTATCCTGTCCTGCCTGATTGAACATAATGCTAGAGCTTGCACAATAGACCATTCTGCAACATATGCTGATTTAACTTCCTCAGAAAGAAGAATGGAAATCCAGGTATTATTACATATTCCCCTTGTGAAACTTTTCTAACAAACTCGGCGGCCAATCAACCTCAGCCAAGGGAATGTTGTATTCTTTATGCAGTATGTAAACCTCAATTTTTATGCCCAAATCATAAAGTTTATCATGAGTGCTTAGCCGCTGACCAGTAGTTTCAACCTTACATAGTCATTAGTCATTTGCCCCACCAGAAACTCTTAAAAAGTCTGGTGATCAATTGTGTTATCTGCTAAGCTGTAGAGAAGCGTCCGCATGTAGGCCTTGCTCTGAAGGAGAGTTCTGAGTGTATGAGGCATATTTAGCAGAAATTCCTGCCACTTTCTTCTTGCTAAATTGAGCTTTTGTTTAGGAAGTTTCTCTTTCTTTTTTATAATGATTTCAGAAGAGCTCTGGGAGTACGTTTTTGGTTTCACGTACTCCTCTAGTATGCAGTCGCCTTGTCCCCCTCCCTCTGACCGTTTGCCTGTAGAGACCCGAAAGGAACGAGAAGGAATACTGATATAAATCAAACTGTTTAATTGTGTCATAGCTACATAAATTGTAACATTTTTCAGAACACTCCGGTTGAGGAGATCCAGTGAATGTTTTAGTTTTAACCCTTTCTTTATTTTTATCCCATCGCTTTTTAGAAGACTCAGGTATCTGCTTCACAATATCAGCATGAGATTTGCCTTTAAATTGTGGTTTGTTAGGCCTGGTTCCCAAACTATCATGACCTAAAGATGTACAGATTTCAGAAATAGAAATCATTTCAGGCAGCTCGTGTTCCTGATCTACATTGGGAACCAAAGCAAGCTGTTAGCATATCGCCAAAGAAGTTGCTTCTCCTTTGATAAAACATAAAATAATTGCATACATATTGTCCAAGTTGCCAATAACTTTCATCCCTAAATCCAGGACAGGGGCCACTCGAAATTCATCCTGAATCTACTGCAATCAAATGAATACCATTGGTAATGTTGTAAATGTCAGGAAATACTGTACACTATGTATTTCACTTCTGAACAGGATAAACCACACCAAGTGGAGGCCAAATAGTAAAAATTCTAAATTTATCTTGGGGTCCCATATGGGGAAACACTGCTTCATGCTGATTTGTTTCTGGCACAATTCTGCTACACATTAAAACCACTACCAACATCCCATATGGAACAAAATTCATGACCAAGGCTTCACATAAACTCAGAGCGGACACTTGCATAACTATCTTTAAGAGTGATCTAGAAAAACTCGACAACATCTTCGATATTCTAAAGAGAAATGTGGAGAACATGAACCCACTCCGTCACCAGAGTAGATCAGAAGACAACCCCGTCCCACCCGACACTCTCTGTACAAGCAGCTCAATAACCAGAGACCACCAGGAACCGGAGCAAGCCACACAAAGAAAAGACGCAAAGCATGTTCAACACCAGAATCGGTCAACGGACAACACCTTCTCATCTGACAATAACCCTATAAGTAGTAGCCCAATCAACCCCGACCAGAAACAAATAAGAGACACTTGGCTGGTACAAGTCCAGAATACGCCAACAGACAACCCAAGCTCAGTCGACACCAACACTATAAACATTACTCTAACCAGAGTACAACAGGAAATTATACAAACCAACATCCCATTGAATATCCTACGGGATCTAGTCCCTCAAGCTAGAGCCATAGACGAAATAGAAAATTCATTAATCGAAGACAATTCAGAGAGAACACAATTCATATATAATAACAGTTATAATTGTGGCTCAACAAAGCATGATAGAAAGACTAAGCCCAAAACCAATGAGAGAGATAATAATCGACCGAAGGGATATATCAAAAAACCAATGATACAGTGCTCCAAACGGAAACTCAGGAACAGAAATAGTGAAAATGGAAACTTACGAAAGATTATTCTCAATATGGCACCCAAGGTCATGAGAATTATCTGCGAGACCCAAACACAAATCAGCAATCTAGCAAAGGTTATACAAAACTCCAAGATAGGGATTGAAAAACTCGATGCTATTACAAAGAATACGCAGAATGAAGTAAAACTAATCAGAGAGCTAGTAAATACATCCACAGAGAAAAACAACATGAGATCTCTACCTTTGAAAGACAGACAAAACAGACCAGATAGGAACAAAAACATACTAACAGAAGAAGACATAACAGCACTACTCCAGGAATACGAATCATTAGACCCTATGAGAGCCAGGAAATCAAAAGAGTAACGATAGACACTAACAGAACATCTACAAGGAAGGAAAGGAAAGTAAAGTAAACCTCAACAACCTTCAACAAATCCAAATAACCACGGAACCGGTAAACATTACCTCAACCAGAACGGAGAAATCTCTAAAATGTCTGTTACTCAACTGTCGATCGGCGGCGAAACATGCTTCGGACATAGCGGACATCATCATAACACAAGAAACAGACTTAACAATCCTGACTGAAACCTGGCTATCTGAATCCTCATCGCCAGTCCTAGACCTTCTGGTACCACCGCACTACAACATTTTAAGACTAGATAGACAGATAAAGACAGGAGGAGGTGTTGTATGTATCCATAGATCGACTCTAGAAGTTGGCCAATTTTAATCCGACCCCCTCGAATCATGCGAATACCTAGGTCTTAACATTAGAGCAGCAAATAAACAGATCTGGAATCTACACGCCCTATATCACCCACCAGGAAACAATATGAACTTCATTGACCAACTGATGGAGATCAACACTGCTAACACCAACTCCGACATCAATAATATATTCTTAGGTGACTTCAATCTTTTCTCCCACCCAAACGCTCAAACAGGTATTTTATCCTGTTTGATAATATTTATCACCCTACAAATCCAAACGAGTACTGGAACATCCCACTACACAATTTATTTTATCCCCTCTCTGGCCTAGATGCAAACAAATGACTTTTTTCATCTATTCCCTATGAGGGAACTGTTTGTGAGTATACGTTAAATCGCCACACTTTAGTCGAGGCACTTAATCCTGTACCAGGGATGGTTTATCCAGTAAACTCTGGTGTTGAAATGATAAGTGAAATAGTACAAGGGTACGATGACAGTGACACTAACAAACCAGATCACAAGATGTGAAGAACCAGTAGCGTAAGTCACCCCTGGTTTAGGATTCCCATCAACGGTCTTGTAATGATCAATATTATAATTTGGTAATCCTTATCGGGTATTGTGTCTCTAGATCATTGAGACCAGCATACCCAGATAACCAGATACGGGGTAGCGACCCACAATCACTCGGTACTACCACATGATGTTGATATGATGGGAAGTGCAGTGTAAAAAAATGAGTGGTGGTCTAAAAAAGGATAGGGAGCTCAACCAAGGATATTTTTAATAATTGTTGGCCCCTTCCCTAATAAAAACAAGAACAGTGTAGTATCATCATCGCAGTCCACACAAATAGCTGCGAGGAGACCAACATGTTTCAGCCACTAAAGGTTAACTCCTCAGGCTTTCGTCAGGGTCTCTGTTCAATAAATATACTACTGCTTAAATGTGAATAAAGTGTGAAAAAATATAGAAAAAAACACACAAGTGAAAACCAGTAAAGGATATAATATTCCTTCGACTGTATCAACTCCTCTCTTCGGCACCTGGTTGAATATGTACTGTGTAAAGAGGACAAACGTACAGGAAGATCACAATCAGCTACACTGGTCTGTAGTAAACATAATAAATTGTTTCACAAAAATAAATCAGCTTGCTTACTCACCCAGAGTGTCCGGGGAGTGGACCTCACCTCTTCCTGGACCTGGCTCAGGATATGTGAGACCCCGCTCTACAATAACAGAAACCGACTGCGTAAATTACAAAGACCAAGAGGTCAAAACTTAATTTACTCTGGCGATGTATATTCTGTATATGGAGCTTATTAACAACCATCAAGAGATTCACCAAACCACCCTCTCTCCACTTCACTGTCAACTACAGGCTAAACAAACAATCGTGTTCAAACCTCCTTTAATCCAGCATATAGCTGGCAATATGAAGAAAAGCCTGGTATAAGGCTAGTAGAGCAGGTAGACCTATACTCCTACCTGTCCGTCGTTGTCTCAGGCCGTGACTGAGTCAGGGGGAGGCACAGTCACTCCTATCCTCTGACTACTTCAATGTTCTGGTAAATGACCCACAACCAATCGATCCCTGTGGGGGAGGGGCTGGCCCTGTCGCCGCCTACACAGGGATCGCTATCCAAATCTGCCAGGGTGACTCCTCCAGCGCTTTCATTAGCAGTAATGCCCACCGCTAATGTCAGGACTTGATAATCGCCCAGTGCTTGCACGTACTCAGTCCCACACTCATTCCCGGCCTCGCGCTCGTACTCTCGCGAGACTCGCCGGTGTGAAACTACAGAATGACGTCACGTCACCCGTATTAGTAGTTTCTAGTTCTAACTTCCGCATTGCAGACTTTGCGAAGTTTACCAGCAAAGAACAATGTCCACCAGATGACGCAAACCCGCGTCCATCAGTGGTTGTGCCGTGATAGAAACAGCCTACCCACAGAGGGCATTCAACAACCCGTCCCGGCCTCGCGCTCATGCTCTCGCGAGACTAGCCGGTATGAAACTACAGGAGGACGTCACGTCTCCCGTGTCTGTAGTTTCTAGTTCTGACTTCCGCATTGCGGACTTTGCCGAGTACGTGCAAGCCTGTAGTTGACAGTGAAGTGGAGAGAGGGTGGTTTGGTGAATCTCTTGATGGTTGTTAATAAGCTCCATATACAGAATATACATCGCCAGAGTAAATTAAGGTTTGACCTCTTGGTCTTTGTAATTTACGCAGTCGGTTTCTGTTATTGTAGAGCGGGGTCTCACATATCCTGAGCCAGGTCCAGGGAGAGGTGAGGTCCACTCCCCGGACACTCTGGGTGAGTAAGCAAGCTGATTTATTTTTGTGAAACAATTTATTATGTTTACTACAGACCAGTGTAGCTGATTGTGATCTTCCTGTATGTTTGTCCTCTTTACACAGTACATATTCAACCAGGTGCCGAAGAGAGGAGTTGATACAGTCGAAGGAATATTATATCCTTTACTGGTTTTCACTTGTGTGTTTTTTTCTATATTTTTTCACACTTTATTCACATTTAAGCAGTAGTATATTTATTGAACAGAGACCCTGACGAAAGCCTGAGGAGTTAACCTTTAGTGGCTGAAACATGTTGGTCTCCTCGCAGCTATTTGTGTGGACTGCGATGATGATACTACACTGTTCTTGTTTTTATTAGGGAAGGGGCCAACAATTATTAAAAATATCCTTGGTTGAGCTCCCTATCCTTTTTTAGACCACCACTCATTTTTTTACACTGCACTTCCCATCATATCAACATCATGTGGTAGTACCGAGTGATTGTGGGTCGCTACCCCGTATCTGGTTATCTGGGTATGCTGGTCTCAATGATCTAGAGACACAATACCCGATAAGGATTACCAAATGATAATATTGATCATTACAAGACCGTTGATGGGAATCCTAAACCAGGGGTGACTTACGCTACTGGTTCTTCACATCTTGTGATCTGGTTTGTTAGTGTCACTGTCATCGTACCCTTGTACTATTGATAAGGTTACTATGAGTAGAGGATTACTTTTGGATCCCTAAGTAGACCCCTAAGTTTGTAGTTGATCGTTGTTTCTCATGGGGGATAATACTTAGGCTTGGTCTATAAACATCCCTCTAGCCCTGCAAGATAGTGTGTTTTTCCATGATAAGTGAAATGACAAGAGACGCAATCGTTACTGGGAGAAGTGGTACAAAAAGTTCTGATTATGGGCGAGTCGAACCAGGCAGGCCACTAACTGAGCCTGGTCTGCCTAAAAAGCCCAATGAAATTACTGCTAGTAAGGCAAATGCGGGGGGGGGGGCCCGCTGAAACCTCTAAAGTTAGTGCGGCGCGTCCCAATCAAGGGTTAAATAGAAGGTCTCGAGAAAAATGGTCTATTACATTTTGGAATATAGCCGGCCTTAAGGCAAAATTAGATAATCCAAATTGGGAAAACTTCATTGACAAATGTGATGTTATATGTTTACAAGAAACATGGGGCGAGAAGGAATATCATATGTGTGGTTTTAAAACTGTATTTATCCCTGCCGTAGGCTCGGCACATGGCCGAGCAAAGGGGGGATTATGTATGTTTATTTCCAATTGTCTTACTTGCAAAAAAATCGAGTTGTATTTTTATAACCGTTTTTATCATATTGTTGGGCTACATTTCAACAACATTGTTTGCATACTAATAGTAAATTTTTATAACAATATCCCTGTACAAGATATACCAGTGGTGCTTAAAACCCTGAACATGAAACTTAATAGCATAAACAATAGCTCCCATAAACAGTTTATTGTCATATGGGGGGTGGTGATTTTAATTGTTCCCTATGCGAAAGATCAGGAACAGGAAACTGTGGGCTAACAATAGATAGGGATACCACCCCTGCACATTTTGAGCACACATTAACGGGGAATGCTCTAAATGAGATCATGTTTAACAACGATCTAGGGTTTTCAAATGAATTATGTAACTCTGAGACCCCTTTCTCTCCAACTTTTAATGGTAGAGGTTTATTGTCTACAATTGATTTTATTCTTATCTCTTCGTGTTATAGGGAATGTATTGATAGCTATAAAGTCTTAAAATCTCCCCTAAGCGATCACTTCCCTATTAGGATTGAATTATTGGACCCACAATTAATAGAATAGTGCACAATAGAGCTGAGGTTTCCTCTGAAAGCCTAGAAATAACCAGGCAAAACGGATATGCTTTAAAATGGACCAGGGTGGTCCCCGTGGAGTTTCTTAGTAACTTAGTTAACGCTTGCAGCACAAACTTTGGTGTTTGCTTAGACTTGGCATCTAACGACTCAGACATTATAGATAATTTAAAAGAAATTACTGTCTGTATAAAGAGGAGTCCATGGGTAAATGTCAAGGATCAGAAGATACAAAGGAAAGCTGGAGGCTGGTTTAAGTCAGCTTGTAGTAAGGCACACAAACAATTAAAATTGGCCTTGCATAAGCAAGATAGAAACCAGACCTTGATAAGGGCTCTACGCAAGGAGTATAAAAATGCACTAAAAGTTCAAAGACAGATGATGAGGAGGGAAGCATGGACAGCTATAATGGAGGCCTCAGAATCAAAGGACATGATGGCCTTCTGGAAAGCGGTGAATGCTCCCTTTTTTAAAGACAGTACAAAGGCTCGTATTGAGATAGCTATCACCGAGGGTGAATGGGTTAAGCACTTTGAAACACTTTATAACCCAGTAGCAAGTATCACTGACATAGTGAGAGAACCCACGTGTAAGGGGAAGGGCATTGAAGGGCTGCAACTTAACTTTTTACTGGAGGAGATAATTAAGGGCATTAACTCCAGCCCAGTGAACATTTTTAAGAATAATATATTGCTCTGGGCACCTTTGCTGACTAGAACTTTTAATGCCGCTTGCTCAATAGGACTGATTGGTACCTGGTACAAGTTGATCATAATCCCCATTTTTAAAAAGGGAGATAGAGCAAGCAGTGCGTGCTATCGGCCCATATCTTTGCTTGACTCCACCATTAAAATTATTGGTAGAGTCATTTTAGATAGACTGCACAAATGGGCAGAGGAACACCACATTATTAGCGACCTCCAATATGGTTTTCGCGAAGGAGTCGGTACCACTGAACAAGCACTCAATCTATCTATACTGATAGAGAAATATACTACGGCCAAGGGAGGAAGACTCTTCTTAACTTTTTTAGACTTGACATCTGCTTTTGATTTTGTTAATCATGGGAAATTATGGATCATTTTAACCAGATTGGGAGTAGAAGTAAATATTATCAAATTTTTGAGAGAATTGTATAATGGGGCAATTGTCAGATACGGTAAAAATGGGGAGTGTACAAGGGAGTTCAGTGTTGCGAGGGGTGTGAGGCAAGGGTGCGTCCTTGCTCCATTCTTATTTTCTATTTATATAAACAACTTGGAGGACACTTTGCTACAGGACTGCACTGATATGCCAACTGCCTCAGCCCGCCGCATACCTGCTCTCATGTATGCAGATGATGCCGTTCCTATGGCAAGAACTCCCATAGCCATGCAGACCATGATTACTTCTTTTAGCATGTTCATGGCCAAACTAGAACTAAAAGTAAACTGTACTAAGACTTTTGCTATGAATTGTGGTGGTAATGTGAACCAAAAGAAAAAAACCATGTTCATAGGATCAACCCCTCTACAACATACTCCAACATTCCCTTATTTGGGGATCTTGTATGATCGCACTGGCAAATGGAGCTGTGCGATTAAAGCCAGGAATTTATTGTTTTCTAAATCCATAATGGCCCTTAGGTATTTTAGCAAGAAGATGGGTAAAAAGCCAGTTAAAGAGCTTTTATACATATATAAAGCTAGCTGTGTTTCGGTGGCATTATATGGGGCAGGAATTTGGGGTGATTCAAATGTTAGCTGCCTACAAGTTACCGAAAATGGCTTCCTGCGATATCTCTTAGCACTCCCAAAGAGTATGTCCAGTTACAACTGCCATACAGAATTGGGCATTTCCTATCTGGAAGATCTAATTAAGGTGCAACCGATTCTTCTATGGTATCGGGTATGGACCAATGAGAAATGCCACTTAAATCGCCTCATTTTGGGGGATGCTTTGAAGCTAGATGGGGGAAAAAGGATTAAATGGTTGTGCTATATAAAAGCCTTCTGTGACAACATCAAGCACCCGGAATTTTTTACTGACCCTACGTCAATGTTTGACATTACCAGGAAAGCATTGAAACAGTTAAGCCTAAACTTCCTCGAGAATCAAAGAGAACAAATAGAATTGTTAAAAAAGACAGTAATTGCCCACCGGATGATAAATAAACCAAGGATTACCCAGCCTTACCTAAACCTCCAAATGAAAGAACAAGAAAGGTACTTGTTGACCAGATTTCGGTTTGGGATTCTGTTTAGACTGCTGAGCTTTCCCGTTATAAATGATTGGTCCAAGGAAATCTGTAATTGTCCGTGTGATAATGTCTCCACCCAATCGGATATACATATTTTATTTTTTTGTAGTTTTTATGTTATACCTAGGAAGAGATGGATTATGCCCATTTTAAAATATATGAATATGAGACAGTGTCGTCCAGCATTCCTAGCTATACAACTCCTGGAGGATATTTTTTCTGTTGCATCTGTTGCGGCCTTCCTTAAAAGCATTTTCTATTTACGTAAGACAATGATTATATGAATTCTACTATTCCAACTTTTGGCCTAAGTTAATATCGTGAATACTGTTTTTTAAACATTTTAATGTAATATTTTGATGTGATTGATGTACTTTTATGGTTATTCATGAAATATAACCGAATAAAGTCTTTTTGATTTAATTTGACTTCAATCTTCGTTGGAATGACAACAACGACAAACAGGTCAACGCCTTTAAAGAATTTTTAAATGATCTGACACTATCCCAAGCATGTCTTCAACCTACTCACTCAAAAGGAGCCACACTGGATTGGATTATCTCGAATAATAAGGACATCGCAATCCTCTCCATTGAACAGTGCAACTGGTCAGATCACCATGCTATAACCTTCCGAATACCTTCACGGGAGAAAATAAAAATGACTCAATCTACCAAAATGAAAAGATGGATTAGAGACACCAGGGACACAAATTTGGATTTGCTAACGGAAAGTTGCAAGAGAGACTTAAACCCACCTGAAAACTTAAAAGATGTGAACGATCTAACGAACCACTACTACACCACAGTAACGGAAATAGTCAATGCCACCATACCACTCAAATTAAAAAGAGTGACGGAAAAGAATAAAAATCCTTGGTTCAACGGAATATTGAATGAAGAAAGACGCAATTTGAGAAGAGCAGAAAGAAAATGGAGACAACACCCTTCCTCCCCTACACTGAAATCTCTTAGAAAAATCAGAAAGGAATATAACAAGAAGATCATCAACACAAAAAAGGAATTCATGAGAACAGAATTGGATAACGCCAAACACAGACCCCGTAAATTATTCAAAATCATAAAACAACAATCCAACAAGTTGGCAAAATCTGTCCAAGAGGTCACTAAAACACAACTAAGTTGTGATGAATTTTCTACCTTCTTCATTAACAAAGCCAATAAGCTGGAAGAAGAACTTAAGACCGCCGCAGATAACATTGAAGACAACACGACACCAGCACTACCTGACCTGAACCATGCAAACAAATCGACTAAAAACAAAGCACACTGGAACACCTTCAAATTATTAGATCATAAGGAACTTGCTAACACACTTGCGACCATGAAACCCAATAACCATTATAACGACCCACTACCATCGAAATGCCTGAAAGAAATCAGCCATACTATGATCCCAATATGGACAGAGATCATAAACGCCTCACTATCACAGGGGTGCCTGCCAGAAAGCATGAAGACTGGACAAGTAGTCCTGATCATCAAGAAACGCACAGCGGACCCAACAGATCCAAAGAACTATCGCCCAGTGACCAACATCCCTTTTCTTGCTAAACTCATAGAGAAATGTGTACAGAATCAGTTGAGTAAACACATCGACAACTTCGCACTGCTAGATGACTGCCAATCTGGATTCAGAGCAAATCATAGCACTGAATCAGCAATCCTACACATTGTCAATGGTGCTCTTCAAGCTCTAGATCGCAATCAATCCTGTCTACTCATCCTCCTAGACTTGTCAGCAGCATTTGACACAGTTAACCACGAAAAATTACTGAACAGACTTCACGACAGGATGGGAATCTCTGGCACAGTACTGAAATGGTTCAAATCATTTTTAAAGAACAGAACTCAGAGATTCTTAGTAAACCAAGCACTATCGCCATCTTGCCCTAACACACTCGGAGTACCGCAAGGATCCACCTTATCTCCCTCACCGTTTAACTTATACATAGAACCTCTCACAGAAATTCTGCGGAATTCGAAAATATCCTACCACATGTATGCAGATGACACTCAACTTTACATCAAGATTGCTAGCTTGGAAGATATAACCACAATGAACGACGCCCTCAAAATATCGCTAAAATGGTTAACTAACAATCATCTCAAGCTCAACGCTGACAAAACAGAATTCTTACTCATCACACCTCAAAAAAACCATTCCTTAGTGAAAGAATGGTGCAAATTGATTACAGCATTAAATTGCATCCCAACTCTAGTAGATTCGGCGAAATCTCTCGGAATCACACTGGATGAGAACCTTGATATGAAAACACATAATAAATCTATGGCAAAAAACGCCCGCTTCCATTTGAACTATCTAAGTAAGATGAAATCCTTTTTAACGGAGACAGACTTGAAACTAGCTGTGCAATCTCTGGTTGTCTCTAGGATAGAATATGGGTGTACTACACTTGCTGGCCTTCCAAAAATTTCAACAGCACCACTAAAAGCTTGCCTCAATTCAGCGGCAAGGCTTATTACAGGATATAGGAAATTTGATCATATCTCGCCTCACCTGAAGGCCTTAAACTGGTTACCGTACGAAGCTAGAGTACAGATGAAAATGGCATGTATCACCCATAAAGCGATTCATCACAACACACCTAAATATCGAGCCCACAAAATAGAAATCTCAGGAAGAAACAGACTTGTCAGGAGTGCGAATTATCTACTCCTGAAACCACCTATCTTTAAGAAGAAAAAAATATGTGAGAGAACATTCTCAGGCGTAGCTCCCAGGATATGGAACGCCCTTCCTGCAAACATCAGAAAAATTACAAACACGATAACATTCAAGAAAGAAATCAAGAACTTTCTTATGAGCAAGTTCCTCCCATAACAAGACAAACTCTTCCGAAGACGTGCCGCTGATTGTATGACCATATACCCAATATGGGAGCAGGATTTGACTGACTGAACCTTAAAGAAATACTACCTCAGATCATTGTAACTTAAATCTCAAATAATTCCATCCTGTTATTGTTTTCCACTTATCAGACTTTTACGATCTTATTGCTTTATATATATTGTGTTTGTAACCCAGACTATGGGATGTTAAGCGCTCTGATACCCACGGGTCATGTTCGCGCTATAGAAAACTGTAAAATAAATAAATAATAAATACATTCAAAATGAATTTCATCAGGTTATGTAGGGATTTTATCTATGATGGGATTAATGGTAATTGTACTAATTGCAGACTTATATTTGTAAATAAACTTCATTGGCTAAAGATTTAGTCAGTAGTTGCTTTTTTGGTTTTGTTTGTTTAATATTTTGGGGGGTTTATTTTGCAATATTTTAGTGTTCAATATCTTTCATATTGATATGTAGGTTGTGTTACCTTTGCTATATTTTGCTGTCACTTTTTTCTTTATTTTTGTCTTTAACATTTTTTTCACTCTATTTATTACCCCAATATTTCAGCTATTGATATGTATGTATCGTCCATTAAGCTTTAAGAGAATCAATATTAGGGTTTTTGATATTTTTTGAAAATATTTTAACATCACCATTTCTTTTATGGTTGTTATTATGTCTTTTAAAAGGGACTGGAAAAGAGTTCCATAGGTAGGTAGCAATCCTTGAAAAGGACTGGTGTTGGGTCAAACCTTGTGCACACCCCAGTAACTATCACACATCCTCAATCTTCAGAACTCACATTCCACCTTTAGCTCAGTAGGACTCACTCTGCAGTGCTCCATGTACTTAGCACACCTCCTCAGATGTCACAAGCTTGATGCCCTGTTCTTCACAGAAACATAATTTACCCATGCATCTAAAACATTCTTCTTCACACAGGCTACATTATCCTTTGTGGACAGTCCACATTGGAAAGAAGGAGGCCTGTCTGTCATACTCCTGATCCTTAGCCATAGCAAGTAACTTGCAACTGCATGGATCTGCTGACATGTCATTAGCCTCTCTTTGCAACTCAGACTGCCACCTTCCATTTTATCTATGGGCCTCCTAGTCAGAACAAGGACTTTAATGATGAATTTTTAGATGTCTTCTCCACCTTGTCCATCCAGCATGCCCACACCACCCTCTTGGGCAGCTGCATCCTAAAAACAACAACAGACACTCTCTTAAACCTCACCAACATGCTTAACGTGGAATGACATTTAACACAAGGGTATACTCAGATGTGAGTCCCTTGCTCATTGCACCATCAGGATTCAAGCAAGCCGGGCCGAAGACGGCTGAAATGCCAGAAACCGGTCCCCGGAAGCTTGTTTCCTTCCCAGTGTAAGAATTGGCTTTTGTAGTCTGGTCTGCCCTGTTCCCATGATGCACTGGGCCAGGGACAGGCTAATTTGCATACAGCCAGGTTCTGAAACTGGGATGGTGCAATGAGCTAAAAAACGGTGTTGGATCTAGCCCTGATCTCTTGACTGGGTGAGAGTATTCTGCTTAATTCAGAGACTCTGTCCATCACCACCCCTTGTTGTAAATATTTTTGTCCACCCTAAGCGTGGAAGGGTATACTCAGATGTGAGTCCCTTGCTCATTGCACCATCAGGATTCAAGCAAGCCGGGCCGAAGACGGCTGAAATGCCAGAAACCGGTCCCCGGAAGCTTGTTTCCTTCCCAGTGTAAGAATTGGCTTTTGTAGTCTGGTCTGCCCTGTTCCCATGATGCACTGGGCCAGGGACAGGCTAATTTGCATACAGCCAGGTTCTGAAACTGGGATGGTGCAATGAGCTAAAAAACGGTGTTGGATCTAGCCCTGATCTCTTGACTGGGTGAGAGTATTCTGCTTAATTCAGAGACTCTGTCCATCACCACCCCTTGTTGTAAATATTTAACACAAGCAGCACACTCCAAAGACTACATCACCAACCTTGTCTTCTCAACAATTCAATGAAAACCACAACCCCCAGATATGATGACCACTCTGCCATCCCATTCTCCCTTGTCAGGATCCTACTAACAAACCAAGGTCAACACAAAAAAGATGTCCAAACCTTCAGATCCTTCAAAGACATCTCCATATGCTACCTCATGGTTAACCACTCCCATGCTCATGACGAGCTCAGCTCGTCATGAGCCACAGTGGCCATGTGCTAATGTCGAGCTCAGCTCGTCATAACGGCCGCAACGTTCGCATGCGGGGCTAATTCCCCCGCTGTGCTGAACGTTCTACAGGAAAGGGTGTGGCCGTGACAAGCTCAGCTCGTCATGAGCACACGGCCACCGTGGCTCATGACGAGCTGAGCTCGTCATGTGCACTGGGGCGCTGTGCGCCCCCCCACCCCCCAGCATAGCGGGGGAATCAGCCCCACAGGCAAGGGGTTAAACATATATTGCTTGCTATTAATTCCATGTCCGATACCAATCCCAGCGTATGATTAAAATATCTCATGCTGTGTAATATTTTGCAGTCAGAGCAACCACTTAAGCAAACTATACAATTGACTCTTTGTTAAAAGATTTTGAATTTTTAGCCAAACAGATCCAGAATGTCTTAGATTTAACCTCAACCCTCACCATAATAGAATAGAATATGCACTTACTTTTGGGTGTTTCCTTCAATTTGATGGGCACAGCTGCTTCATCTTCTTGAGCAGCAGTAACCACCAGTAGACATTTATGGATGGGTTGATGGAATTCATATGCTTCACAGAAGGCGTTACTGATACTTCCCCTTTTCTTTGGAGCCAGGCTCTTTGCTCCACAGCTAGAAAAACTCATTAAGCAATACAAGGAAGATTGCACATTTCTAAGGCTGGTACTTTCAGCCTTCAGAGGAAGAGGAGTACCATGAAGTGGGGTTTTGCTCTAGGTTCATTGATAAAAGGAACATCTCAGCCCTTTTGAGGGAGAGGTTATGGCCAAGGGAACCACTGCTTTTGATAAATCCCAGTCCTAATTAACCCAGTCTTCTATTCCTCCAGTCCGTTCAAAGACCTGACTGAGCCACAAGAGTTCACAATCCAGTTGGGTATCAGTTAAGCATATTTTTGAACAACTTAGAAAAACTAATTTTAGACAGATGGGTCCTGCAGATTGTTGCTTCAGAGTATCAGACAAAATGTGTCCAGTGCCCTCATTGGGTCTTTTTTCACACCCATTTGCCTCAAAACTTAAAAAGAAGTGCAGACTTACAAGAAGGTGTTCAAGCCCACTGGAGCAAGACAGTGATAGTGCCAGTAACGGAAGATCAGAAGGACACAGAAGTGGTTGTTACTCAATCATTGTTCTGGTACAGACATTACTGTGAGGGTTTATACTAGTATTCAGCTTTCATACAACGTTGACAAGAATCCCTCCTTCCCCGAAGCAAGGGTACTTCATGGTGCCAATAGTCTTGTTTAATGCCTATCTCCACTTGCCAATGCACAAGTCATCCCAAAGGTTCCTGAGAGCCTGTTTTCAAGAACACCGCTATTAATTCCAGGTCCTTCCATTTGGTTAGGCAATGTCATCAAGGATCTTTAAAAACTGTTATCTCTAGTCATAAGTAGATTACATTCTTTTAAGAATTGCACTCTTCCTTTACCTTGATGACTGGTTGATTGTGTATCCTTCTTTTTCCAAAGGATGAGAGGATGCAGGGGTAGTAATTAGGGTCCTCGAAGAACACTGGTTTCTGATAAACCAAGCCACGTTGCATCTCATCCCAGCACAATCAATCCAATTCATTGGAGCTCTCTTCAGTTTGGAGGTGGGAAGAATGTTCTTGCCAGAGCATAGAAGGATGGAACTAATATCCCATCTGCAGGGCTCCTAGGCCATGGGAAGTATGAATATATCTTGACAGTATATATTCTAATATAATAAACTAAGTATTAGCGTCTGACACTGGATCGTCTATACAAAGAGTATGTTTTTTTTTCAAAGACTTAATGACATTATGAATCCAAAATTTCCACACCAATGTCTGCCCAATTATCTTGTGTCTCTGCAAAATAATTCCAATCATCAAAATAAGTGAAAAGAGTCACATAGCTGGTAGATACAGCTAACAGAAGGCACTTCATAACAATTCATAACCTATCCATAATCTTTCTGACTGTTCAGCATCCAGAACTTTAACTGCAAACACTCTGCAATGGTACATCAAACACAACCTGCACTTCTGCAAGAGATGTAACTACACCCCCGCCCTTGAATAAGGTCTTTTTGTTAGTAACATGTTTTTCCTTCCTCATTATTCAGTTTTCCCTCAATTCAATAGATTATCTCTGAGTGGTGCTACTTCATAAAATTCCAGAATGTTAACTGATATATAGTTGAATTTAAGACCTTAAAACATTTCTTAGCCAATAATGCTAATAAATAACTCAATCAATAAGGACAAAGGACAAACAGCCATTTTTAGAAGGTTCATGTGGCTAAGAAACATAAATAGCAACAAGTAGTAGGATTTAAATAGATGTTTTATCTGTGCTAATAAAAGAGCATAGTTTAATTCATAAAGTTTAACAAATTTACCAATGTCTAATACATTGAAAACCCCAACATGGTCCTTATTATTTGAGGGTTTGATAACCTGGGGAAGGGTTGATAATTAAATGCTGAAGAAGAGCAATTATAATAGGGAAATGGCTATTTACCAGGCCAATGGGAATATAATACATAATCTCTGCTATTCAGCCAGTCATAGAGTATAAAGCAAAGATGATGAATAGTTTGACAAACAGCCAGAAAAATAGTTTGAAAGAGGTCTCTATTTAGCAGTCTATAAAGAAAAAAGGCAATCGTACTGTGGCGGCCATCTTGTAATGGCAATGCAACATTAGTAAAAAAGTGAATGCATGAATTAAGCTAAGCTGTTTGCAGATAAAAAAACATCAAATCAATTTTGAATAAAAATATATATGTTATTTTAATATTCAAATAAGATGTAGTAATTAAACAGAAGTTTCAGGATATGGCACACAGATATTCTGTGCTGTAGTCAGGGAGTATTCAGCTTTCTGGAAAGAATTTTGAGTTACATAAATGTTTTGTTCTCTCAGGAGATTTTTTTTTTTTTTAATGTCCGTGATGCTCCTTTTGGTGATTTTTGAGGACTCAGCTCTTTTTGGGTTTCTCATAGAAGGGCTTGCGGTAGGCCTCCTGCTTGAGGGCAATTGTGATGGTTGAGTATTTCAAATCTGGCAACAACGCAGAAGTCAATAAGCAGCGGACAACAGGGAATGCAGACATGATCTGGGCCCCATAGGGAGGGGCACATACATTAGTCAATTGGTGCGTGGACCACAGTGCTTTGGGACACTTGCAGGATGTCAATTGAGTGAGACACTGTAATGGGGTTTCTGTGGAATTGGAAAGTGAAAGTTTGATGCTTTTTCACAATATTCACCCAGCAGAGTAGGTCTAGGGCATTGATACTTATTGGTCTCATATCATGAGTGGCTTCTTCATCCACACTGACATTTTAGTCACCTGCTCAATGCATCTTGGGAAAGGTGGCTTTGATTTTTAACATGTTAAACTTTCTTTAAAGTGAACAAGATTGTATCTCTATTGGGTCCTCATTTCTGTACTTTCTGTACTTGACAGTGCAGACTCAGCAAAATTATCGGGAAGCCACAAAAATAAGAAATTGTGTGACAGGCTTGGAGACTGTTTGTGACTAGATGTATTATTAATGGGGACTGGGAAAGGAAGCAGTGGGAGGTGGATGAGGATGAAAAGTAAGATATTAAGGGCCAACAGGTACATACCATGAGTGCTAGGATGACCAGAGCTACAAGGACCATGTCAGGAAACACCAGTGTTATACCAACGACCCAGGAGACCAGGAACAAAAAGCCAATGAGGAACAGAACAGTGGAAAACAACACTAGGGTTACTGGGACAAGGGTGAGAATGATCAGGATGGCCAGAAAGATGTGTAATAGGGTGAGCTGAACAATTTGGGCAAAGGCCCAAAGGAAAATAACAACTAGGGGTAGAAGGACAATGAGAGCCTGTGTTCACTGATCATGACTACAGGGATGAGAATAGGAATGCCAGGAGTAGCAGACCCAAGTAGACAGCCCAAAGATGACCAGGCCAATAGAAGAAAGACAAGAAACAGGAGGGCCAAGACCAGAACAATCAGATCAAGTAGGACCAAGGGGCCAGAAGCAAAAAGCCAGGAACAAAAAGACCACACCTAAGAAGAAGTTAGGTCAGATCCAGGAAACATAGGTCCCAAACTATAAGGAACAGGACTAAGAGATTACGGGATAATTGGTACAGGATATTTAGAAAGATCAGGACTATGAAAACAAGAATGGCATGACCTTGTCCAGGAGTATCAGGTAGCTGAGACCAGGGCACAGGCAACCAGAGTCAGAACAGAAAGCTCTGAGTACCAGGAAACAAAGGACTGGGGAGGCAGGAAGATTATAGCAAATAGTATCATGAACAAGAGGATCAGGATGAGAGGGAACAATGGGATCAGGAGGACCAAAGACATCGGGGATAGGATGGTCACAGCCTGAATTTCCACGCCCCAAGGCTAGGAACAGGATGGCCAGGAATATGAGCGATAGGATGGCCATGCCTAGGAGGACCCGATAAAAGAGAACAATGAGGAGTTTGTATCGAAGCATAAGGAAAAGTAGCAGGAAGACCAGGTCCAGGAGGATCAGGACCTGATCCAGGAAGCCAAAATCCAGGTCAATAGGCCAGGAGCCAAAATAAGCAAGGAAGATGAGGGGGTCAGTATTTAGACACCAGGAGGATCAGGATCAAAACAAGGAAGATCAGATGTACCAACACTAAGATGACCAAGAACAAGTCCAGGAGTTCCAGGGGGGTCTATGCCATAGGACCTTGGCCAGTGCCCAGAGAGCCAAGTGGAACAGAAAGGGCAGGCCATAGGGATAGCAGGAACAGAATGCGGGCAATCAAGCCGGCCAAAATATCCAGAGTCAAGAAGACTATAGGGACTAGACCGCGATGTCCAGGTGGACCAGAACCAAAATGATGAGGCTCAGAAGGACCCAAACAAAGAGGACCAAAAGGACCCAGCCCATTGGGTGCAGTGTCAGAAGGACCATAAGGACAAAGAACAGAGCCAAGAGGACAGGTATGATTCAAAGCTGGAAGACAAGTACTAAGAAGGCAAGGCTTAAGAGGACCAGGAGACAGAGGTCAGGTAGAAAGAGGGGACCAGCAGAACCAGGAACTACTGTAATAAGATGAGCATGTTGAAAACGATCAGAAGGACCAGGTTAAATGGATGAGAATCAAGAGAATCATGAAAGAAGAGGAAAGAAAGAAAAGGAAGGCTGGGAGAGGGGTACTTGAAATGACCAAAAGGGCCAGGAGGACCATAACCAAGAAGATTAGACACACAAAGACCAAAACAAGGAGGATCAAAAACAAAAAGATCAAGTCTAGTCCGCAAAAAGCCAAGAAGAGAACACGGACTGTGAGCACCAGGAATAGGAAGAGCATTCCTAGGCACACCTGACTGAGAGTAAGGAACACTAGGGGAATCGGTCTTGAAGAATGAAGAGGAGCTAGCCAGGCAACAAGATCCAACAGGAATCAAATTAAGAAGACCTGGGCAGTGAGGGCCAGTAAGATAATAATTAAGGGGAAAGGAAGTGAAATTCATAGATGTCCAGGAGTATCAGGACCTAGCATCCCAGTACAAGCAGGATCAGGAAGAGGAGGAAATGGAGGACCACGACAATGACAAGGATGACAAGAGCAGTGATGACTAAGGCTAATGCCATGCTAGGATCAATGATGACAGTTAAGAACAGGATGACCTGAACAAGAAGGATCAGGGCAATGTGGACAAACTAATCCAATATGACATCAAGTAAGAGGACCAGGGCCAGGAGTATCCTGACATGTTGGAGGAGGACCTGGAGAATTTGTAAGATCAGGAGAAGGTGGACTCAGGCCATAAAGATGAAGAGCCAGGTGGAAAGAATTAAGTGGACTCAAAGGATCAGAATAAGCAAGACCACAAACAGGACTAGAAGGACTAAGTTGGTCAGAACTAAGTGACCAGGACATAAGGTTCCAAGTGGAACAGGAGGACTAGGAACTGAGGTATTAGGATCAAGCTGCGAGGATCAGGGGAACCAGGATAACTAAATACACGAGGACCAATGGGACCAGATCAGGACTAAAATGACCAGGCCCTGCCAAGAAGGCCTAATAAGGAGGACCAGGTGGAGGAATAAGACGAGGACAATTAAGATGTCTTAAACCATGAAGACAGGGAGTGTTTTAGGAGAATCAGAACAACCAGATTAGATGGATTATGACCTAATAGTCGATCAGGGTTAAGATCAGTAGTACCAGGATCAGGAGGTCCAGGAAAGGTTAATACAAAAATGCACCAGGAGCAGGACTAGGAATACCAGGGTCAGGAAGGACTACAACCAGTGCCACCAGATTCAGGAACCTAGTACAATGGTGACCAGAACTATTTAGACCAGGGCCAGGATGAGGTTCAGGAGGACTAAAACAGCAGAAAAAAGGAGGACTTGGAATAGGACTAGGAGGAGGACCAATGCCTGAAAGCACATAAGGATTGGGAAGTAAAGCAAAAAGACAAGGAAGAGGCCTATGTTATTCAAGGCCATGTCTATTAGGATATATCTTTTGTAAATTGTTTTTATTTATTCTTTTTACTATTCCAATGCCTAGAAACCCTTACCTCTTCACCCAACATATAGAACTGGCAGAAGCGACTGGTGCGTGGTGGGGCAATGGTGTGGGGCAGGGAGGATGTTACCAGATGACGGGATAGAATTTATTTATTTCTTTATTTTTCCTTATTCTGTCATCTGTCAACATCTCCCGTCTGCATTACCGTTCTTACCTGCACCAGCCGTTGCTGAGAACTGGTATGTTTAAAAATTAGAGAGTGGGTAAAGGATACTATGTGTAGCCAATTACTATCCAATGATGTTAGGGCATTTTTAGTGTTCACGCTTAGGAACACTATGTATGCCTCTCAATGGCTATTACATTAATCAATATGATGGCTTGCGTATCTGTTCTTGGGAGGGGGAGCGTGAACACTAAAAATGCCCTAACACGTGGTGATTTTTTTACCAGACACTTTCACTTTTACTCACGTCAATTGAGAGATCCTGAAGAAAGCCCCATTTATTTTTTCAGCGGGCTGAAACATGTTGACTATCATTGCATAGTAATTGGCTATACATAGTATCCTTTATCCACTCCCTAGTTTTTAAACATACCCAGGATCACCAAAAATAAATTAACAGGTAGAATCCGGATGTATTTTTACATTCACTTTCACTTCATCACATTCACCTACACCTCAAACCTGCTCCACTGTAAACAGGTGTTTGTAGCACAGCTGAGTAACCATTCAGGTACTCAGCTGGGACTCTATGAAGAAGCATGACACCAACCAGGTTGGCGTGTGAGGGTTTTCTTAAAAAAACAATGAGGTGTCAGACATTACCGTATCAGACAGTCATTTTATGTGGCTGTCTTTGTTGGTTTATAATTAGCAAACGGTGCTCAGGAACATAAGAAGGCTCTGATTTGCAGAAGAGTGGATGATGGTGGTTCCAGATATATCATCTCAGATGGCCCAAAGAGGAATTATGTTTGAACCCCAGATCTTTCTGCTGACATTCATTGTGTGCATGTATGGTGCATATCAATCAATCAATCAATCAATCAGGGGAATTGTAAGCGTGCTACTCACCCGTGAGGGTCACCAGGCACTTGGGGGGTAGCAACTCCATTCAGTCGAAGAGCCAGCTACTATGATGATCAAGAGGTCATTCCAGGTCTTGACAGCAATGTAGGAGAAGGCTCTTCCACCTGTCCTGGCTTTGTGGATGTGCAGAGTTTCCGCGAGGACGAGGTCAGTGGATCAGAGGTTTCTGTTGGGTACATGGAAGGAGAGCCTTTTGTTGAGGTAGTTATCTTCTGGTGTTTTGCTGTATCTCTAATTCTTCTTGAGACGTCTGCAGTGAGTCTGGGTTATTGGTCGTCAGCGGTCAACCAGGTGGCTTTTCTGGAGTGCTGTTTGGTCTAGTTGTGCAGGGGTGCAAATTCATCTGCACAGTTGGAAATCCATCTGTGGAGTTGTTTGGCTGCGAGGCTGGCATTGGTCGAGGTGGTGGGGGCGTCGCGGTTGAGGGTGTGATTGAGCTGCTCCTCAGTGATTTTGCTCCAGTTCCTTCATGAAGGATGCGTTGCCGGTTTGGGGTCGGTGGGTTTGTCGCAGTCAAAGTGTATGCACTGGTGGTTCGTCCAGGGGGGTTGGTTGGTGTGGCTGAAATGGATGTGGCTACCTCCTGTGAAGATGGGGTTGAGGGTGTGTCCTGTTTTGTGGGTGGGTGTGGTGATGAGTTGTTTCAGGTCGATGTTGGCGAGGTTGTCTAGGAGGTTGGTGGAGTTGGAGTCACTGGAGTTGTCGAGGTGGAAGTTCAGATCTCCAATGAGTATGTAATCAATGGAGGTGATGCCATGGTGTGCGAGTAGTTCAGCGATGGTATTGGCGAACGAGGTGCAGGATCTGGGGGCCTGTTTGCGATGGTGCCGCAGAGTGGTTCTAGGGCTGGTCTGTACACGGAAGTGAAGGTGTTCAGTGGTGGTGAGGGAGTAATTCGTGTTGGACTTGGAGAATCAGAGGGCACTCTTGTGTGTAACGGCGAGTCCTCGTCCTGGGCGGTAGGGGTGGTCTTTCATCTGGATCTTGTATCCGTCGGGTATGGCGTTGGGGATGTTGAGGGTGGAGGAGGCATTGGTCCAAGTCACAGTAAAGAAGGTGATGTCCAGTGAGAGGGCGTTGAGGAGGTCCCAGATTTCAATGGCATGTCTGCGCAGGGAGCTCACTTTGAGGAGGCTGCAGCTCAGGGTTTTGGAGGTGTTGGCATATGATTCAGGGTGGAGGCAGTGGGGGTTCTTATGGTGTTGAAGGTCCGGCAGCAGTGGCGGCAGGAGAACTGTCCGTGGGTGGTGCTCAGCATGGACAGCTGGCAGTTGTTGTTTCTTCCGGGGCTGAGTGCAATGATGGTGGCTGCATCGTAGTGGTGCATGGTTGGAGATCCAGGGTTCCAGGCGCTGGTTGCAGTCGGGTCACTGACGGGCACAGACGGGCTTGCCTTTGGCGCTCCTTGGTGCACCAGCGGCATGACCATTGCATGCGGCTGCACACCAGCCGCCATTAAATAGGGCAGGGGGAGGGAAGCGCAGCTGGAAGGTTGGACCGGTTGTTGGCAGGGTTGAGGGGTCGCGGGTAGTCAGTGGCAGGAAGGGCAGCAAAAACAGGAGCAGAATAAAAGTAAGATACAAGGAGAAAAACAATTGCACTTGGCCAACAAAAAAAACACAATTACACTTGGCAACATAAAAGCCCTGTGAGCACAATAACGCGAGGCATGCAGGGAGAGAGATGCAGGCAGAGAGCAGGATGGCCTCCAACATGGCCATGACTAGCTTGAGCCTACTACTGACTACTACGGCCCACAACATTTAAAAAAAAGGAATGATAGTTACCAAAATTAAATTGTAGTTGCAACAACTGCAATGCCCCCAATCAAATAGACACAACAAACACTTACTTGTAAAATATCCAATTCGCAGCTCAAAATCCAAAGGCAGAATGAGCAGGAGATGGACAAAGCACTGGGAGGAGCCTGCTGGACAGGAACAGGACGTTGGAGATGCTGTGGCACTTCCTCCCGCTGCCCACCTTTTTAAAAAAGGACTCCTTGTACAAAAAAGGACAGCCAAATGTCAATCTGAGAAGTTTATTCATCCAAATCATCATTTGCAGAAGGTTTCATGCTGCTAGAGCTGATTATTCTTCTCCAAATTGAAAATTTGACATGTTCGAGTTCTCGAGCTTCACATTACTTCCGCAGGATGTCGATGGCGCGTCCAAAATGACATGATCGCGTTCTCTCGCTCCCTGTCGCGTTGGATATGACGTGTTCGGGGTCTTTCGCTCCTTGTCGTGTTCGATATGATGGATCGGGAAAACTTGACGACAAACGCGGGGATTCAGGTAAGGCGATCGCGCGCGCGCGACAATGTATTTTTTTACAGTGCGTGCAAGACAAAAATTTCCGGTGAGATGCGGATTGCGGAAATTTTGACATTTTCGTGCTCTCCGCGGAACGTGAAAATGTAAAATTCTCGCAATTTCCGCGAGCAAACGGAATTTGACGCCCACCCCTAGAAAATACACCATGCAATCCGGAGGAAGGAGCACCTTAGAAAAAGTGCTGAACATGGTCCTGTTGGTGGAGGTGAGGAGAGGTGGGGAACATCAACATACTTTTCAAAAGTTGCCTTCATCAGTAGCTCTGGGAAAGATTTAAAAAATACAGGCTACTTCTATGGGCATGTTTAGACTGGAGGGGTACTATGACCGCAACCACCCAATGTCATATTTGTACAAAGAGAAGCTGGCAAAAATGTTTGCACTGGACTCCTCCCTTTTTTCTTTTTTGGCAGGAGTGGTTTTTTTAGACTTTGTGGGAACCATCTGCCTGAAATGGAAGGTTTCAACTAGGACCTATTTGCCAGAGTTGCTGTTCCAGGGCTGTATCACGATGTGCTGCAATTGGTTGGACAAGCTTTGCAGCCAAGTGTTGTTCACACTTTCTACCTGACGACAGACGTGGAGCCGTTGTCAGGTGACTGACTACATGTGCATCACTGAACACTGTATCTATTTTGTGGAGGTAAAGCAAAAGCTATCCATAGGTCTTTGGCCCTGAAGAAAGTTGTAAGCGCATTTGGGGGCACGCAACAGTGGCCATGTTCACCATGGAGAAATCACATGCAAGACTTTCTCAAAAAAGAAGACATAGTCAGCACCATACTGACCACCTGCAGAAGAATAGACACGTGTTTCAGTCATTCTTTCGAAGCCAGGAAGCAGTTGCAAAGTAGTCAGCATGCTAATGGAGAACCTGTTAAATGCATGATACAGGAGGTGCCAAAATGTTGAAAAGCGACCTATTGCATCTTTAATTGTGTGTTTGAGCAACACAAACAGATCAATGACTTTGCCATTGAAAGAGGAGGAGATACAATTTTTTAAAGCTGTGACCATGGATGTAGGCAAATGGGGTATAGTTAAATGCCTGACACAAATGCTATTCCTTTTTGAGGTTTTCACACAGGAAGTTAGCAAAGAGGATGATACAATGGACCATGCTATCCAATTGTTGCATCTGCTACAGGACTAGCTAAAGAAGTTGTCTGAAAGGTTCACACTCGCAGATGTGAATGAAAACAAAGAAGTGAATGCCTTGGTTTTAGAGCTTACTCTTCCGCTTGGTTTGTAATGGAAGGCCCAAAAAAGTACATGCGTGCCACACAACTTGATCCATGGTACAACATTATTCTGCCCACTTTTATTCCTTTGTCTGGAAGGGATGTTTCAAAATAGTTGAGTTGTGGATTGTTGAGCAAGGCAGAGACCTGAAAGAACAGCTGGAACTTAAAGTCCCACTCCACAGTTCTGGTGTGCTGCCTTCAACTTCCAGAGAGGGCAGTCTGGTCTCACAGCAGCCAACACCAGCAACCAGAACACCAGCAAAAAAAAAAATAGAAGGATCGGACCCAACCTCTGCATTATATTGGTATCAAATGGCAGGGCTTAATCTCAGTGCAGAGGCAATGACAGCAGAGGGTGAGCAAATGGCAGCACCTATGACCCTCCAGAGGATGTTTCAGGAGTATCTGGATGATCCAAAAGATCATCCTCATTGATGTATTGGGATGGGAAGATGCGCCAATGACCGGAGTTCAGTAAATATAGTGGTGGCCCTAGTGTAATACACCCTTTGAGCGGGGGAGTGACAGCTTAGGAAGGCAATAGTTACAAAGTTACAAAAACACAAATCATGAACGGAGGAAGACTCTATCACCAATGTTATTTAATCACATTGGGAGAACACAATACATTTGACACAAAGAACATGCCGGTAGAACAATTTAACAAAAAAATCATATCACATTTGAGTGTATGGTGCCGAAGGGAGATGGGGGCGAAAGAAAGAAAGGTTTGTGAAATAAAAAGGGAAGGTTAAATGGAGGTGACAGAAAATCACATACAAATTATACAAATGTTACAAATGCATAGATTACATACATAAAAGTGCCATATAACCATAAAGAACACAGTTAATTAATCACTGTGAATTCCGTATTGGCAAAAGTCTGTGAATTCGGCGTTTCGACCCCTATCACCGTAGGTATCTTGAACCTTACTGCTGGGGTCTTCTTCAGGACTGGTGGTGTGTGGTGGAGGGGCACGTGTGGCACCTAGAGAAAAAAAGGAGCGGCATTAGTAAGTGCCTGTCTAGTGTTAAAAAATGGAGGTAAGACAACCGGGCGTTTAAAAATGTAATTTAAGGAATAGTTACCAGAGGGACAAGTAAATGGCGCGGGAAAGGAAGTACATCTTTCACAGTGCAGTTGTGAAGATGAGGAGTTCCAAAGGTATCTCCAGAAATTTCAAAAGGCAGGAGTGAGCAGTCACCTTAACAATAAAGGTGACAATTGACCTCCAATTGAATAGGTATTGATTAAAAACAACTAGCGGGGCTACACTTATACTGCTTGATTAATGCGTAGTGTGCTTGGTTCCTTGTTGTAAAAGTGGATCCTTGTTACTTTGAAGATAAACACAGAATGTCGTCTGCCCGAACTGATCAGGAGCAGGAAAAAGGTGAATTAATCTGAAAGAGACGGAGGAGAAGTAAACCAGCTATGAGACCGAGTGTGGTCCAAGGACAGCATATCAAAAGGCTGCAATCAAGTCTATGCAAAATACTGTACAGTTAACGTGCGGGATTGGGTGACCCTGTGTCGAAGAGTTCATGGTGGTATATAGTGAGAGATGCGGGGTGCTAATGAGATGCGTATGCGTCAGAGTTGGGGTATTAAAAACACTGAGGTTCTCACAATTTTGAACGATCAGGCCTTTGCGGAAGACATGGGGGAGTGCGGCGGTAACGGGCTGGTTCTATAATTTAATCCCATATGGCATGTATCTAAACGCTCTATTCACCAAAATTGACGCCCGAAATTGCTATCTGGGAAAAACGGCCGCAAACGATTAATTGCGGTGTTAATTACACGAAAGGTTACAGATCAAAGACAACCTGAGCAAAGTGATGGGAGCGGGCTATTCGCTCGAAAATGAAGCAACCAATGAACGGTGGAAGTGTAGCGGGTCTTACAAAGCACACATCTATTTACTACTGCGGCAGACATACACATAATGGTGGTTGCAATTCATGTGCTTATTTCGAGAGGTTTGGCGGGCCGACAAAGGAGCTAGGCGGTGTTTTAACAAATCAGTGAGTGAGCCTAAATACGCCGCTCAAGCTGTGTCAAAATGACGGGGGTTAAGCACTCCAAGCTTAGTTCGTGATTGTAAGCATTCAAAACGGGCTGGCGAGCATCTTACCGGTGAATGTCGAGCTGGTATTCTCAATGGGAACAACCTGCATGTAGCGCACTCTTCCTTATTTAAACGCCGTCTACGCCCAAAGCGTGCAGGCTGCTGGTGGTGCGTAATGAGTCATTATGGACATAGTGAAGAGGCTAAAAGGATGCTAGTATACTAATAGGATGTATTTTCAGTGTTCGTTTGCATTAAGAGTATTACAAGTTGGGGCACGATACAAATGGCATTTGGGCGTACTGTTCCGCGATACGGCATACCGTGGTTACAATGTATTAAAAACATAGTAGGCACGCTAGACGGTGCTAGCTTTATGTTGAGGGTGATGCCTTTAAGCAGAGGGTGTCATTTGTTGTTGCGAACATTAAAGGTTATGGCAGAATGAAACAATCTATAACAATAAAACGAATCATTAGGAACTTGGGAAATGGGGAATGTAGAGAGCATCATAGAAATTGACGAGTAATAGTAGCCACGTGGTTACAAGACATTGTATGCACTAGTAAAAACGTTTACACGAAGAATTACAAAATAGAGATACCTCAGTCAAAATTGAGAAATCTTGCATACTATAATAAATACATACAGTGATATGATGGCCATACCTAATTAGAACAGATGATAATTGCCACAACACATTTTGGATCATCATTAAGCTCAAACGGTTGTTGCGCATTGCTTCTAATCTTGCATATTATACTACATACAGTGATCTGGTGGCCATAACTAATTAAAAAAAGGATAATAATTGCCACAGTACATTTTGGATCATCATTAGGGGCAAACAGTTAATGTGCATTGCTTCTACTGCGATGTAACCATCATCACCATCATTAATAGTGTAAGCAGGCCTAATTATGCCAGATGTAATTATACAGTCAGGTTATATTGACAGAATTGAGTGAGAGGCCTACTGGGCACATTCTGTTGGTACACCACAGGGAAACCGTATTTATAAAAACATGACCACATTGGGGTAAGTCTCAGTACTAGCAGTGTAGGTGGTACTCTCATTTATCTTATACTAAGGCACGCCATTTGTGCATTGCTTGTGTCAAGTTTGTTCAACCCATTGGCAATTGAATCCAATTTTTGCATCCATTTGGATTCTCGCAAATTGAGGATGGAGCAGATATTTCCTCCTCTTGGGCCCAAAACTGCTTTCTCCAATACGAGCCATTGCAGTTGATCTGGTAGATGGTTTTGTTTGACATAGTGTTCAACTAATGGCGCTCCTTGTACTTGACATCTTATTCGGCTTTGGTGCTGGAGGATCCTTGCTTTACCCTTTTGTTGCATCTGACCCACGTATGGTAAGCCGCAAGGGCACATGATAACGTAGATTACATTTGATGTATTACAGTTGGTGAAATCCATTAAGGCAATGGTCTACTGTTTGTGTCTAAAGGTTTTTGTTTCTACAGTGGTTGCACACGCTCTACACTTGGTACATCTATGGT
Organism: Lissotriton helveticus; assembly: GCF_964261635.1. Taxonomy (NCBI): domain Eukaryota; kingdom Metazoa; phylum Chordata; class Amphibia; order Caudata; family Salamandridae; genus Lissotriton; species Lissotriton helveticus. Next base: position 1,746,017,474 of record NC_136063.1, on the reverse strand, counting down.
GGCCTTTAGTTGGAGGTAGATTCCACATGGAGTGAATTGTGGGGTTATCCTCGACGGGCAGTAGGGAATTTCCACATGGTCTTTTATGCTCTTTCCTTTTCAGAAGGCATGCATTGGTGGTTCTCGTTGTTGGATTTCTTCAGCCACCAGGTTCCAGTACTTGTTAGTCACTTTCTTGATGGCGTTGCTCCTTGTCGATAAAGTAGTTACACAGATTAGTGTTTTGAGGGAGGGGTCTTGTCGATCCTTTGGTATTAGGAGTTCATCTCGTGGACTGAACTATGCCCTCTTTTCGGCTCTTCTGATCATCCTTCTAGGATATCCGCTGGCTTGAAGTCTTGCTCCCATGATGTCAGATTGCTCCATATAATCCGGAATTTTTTTAGCAATTTCTTCGAATTCTTAAAAACTGACTGACCGGCACTATATACCACCATGGACTCTTCAACCCAGGGTCACCCAATCCCGCACGTTAACTGTACAGTATTTTACATGGACATGATTGCTAAGCATGGGCTGAAAATTCGTTCCGCTCGCGAAATTGGCAGATTTTTGGCAATTTCGCATTCTGTGAATCGCGAGAAATTGCCAAACAATCCGCAATTCGCAAGTTCGCAAATATTTTTTGCTTGTTCGCGCTTCAAAAATACAATCTCGCGCGCGCTGCGTTGACTTACCTTGATTCTGAGTTTACCGAGTTGTTTTCCTCCCGCGAACAAGATGGTCGCGCCCAAAAATGACCGCATGGGTAAGTTCGCGGTAGCCATGCTGAAAAAAAACCCGCGAACACGCCAAAATAAAAAAATTCGCAAGTTTGCACAAATTTGCGGATTACATGGACTTTTGCGTGAATTCGCGAAACGCGAATTCGCAAATTTCGCCCATACTCAATGATTGCACCCTTTTGATATGCTGCCCCTGGACCACACGCGGTCTCATAGCTGGTTTACTTCTCCTCCGTCTCTTTCAGATTAATTCACCTTTTTCCTGCTCCTGATCAGTTCGGGCAGACGACATTCTGTGTTTATCTTCCAAGTAACAAGGATCCACTTTTACAACAAGGAACCATGCACACTACGCATTAATCAAGCAGTAAGTGTGTAGCCCCGCTAGTTGTTTTTAATCAATACCTATTCAATTGGAGGTCAATTGTCACCTTTATTGTTAAGGTGACTGCTCACTCCTGCCTTTTGAAATTTCTGGAGATACCTTTGGAACTCCTCATCTTCACAACTGAACTGTGAAAGACGTACTTCTTTTCCCGCGCCATTTACTTGTCCCTCTGGTAACTATTCCTTAAATTAAATTTTTAAACACCCTGTTTTCTTACTTCCATTTTTTAACACTAGACAGGCACTTACCTACGCCGTTCCTTCTTTTCTCTAGGTGCCACACGTCCCCCGCCCCCACACACCACCAGTCCTGAAGAAGACTCCAGCAGTAAGGTTCAAGATACCTACGTTTATAGGGGTTGAAACGTCGACTTCACAAACTTTTGCCAATACGGAATTGACAGTGATTAATTAACTGTGTTCTTTATGGTTATATGGCACTTTCATGTATGTAACCTGTGGATTTGTAACATTTGTATAATTTGTATGTGATTTTCTGTCACCTCCATTTAACCTTCCCTTTTTATTTCACAAACCTTTCTTTCTTTCGCCCCATCTCCCTCAGCACCATACACTCAAATGTGATATGATTTTTTTGTTAAATTGTTCTACCGGCATGTTCTTTGTGTCAAATGTATTGTGTTCTCCCAATGTGATTAAATAACATTGGTGATAGAGTCTTCCTCCGTTCATGATTTGTGTTTTTGTAACTATTGCCTTCCTAAGCTGTCACTCCCTGCTCAAAGTGTGTATTACACTGGGACCACCACTATATTTACTGTCTTGTACCCAGGTCCCAGTGATTCCGGGTTTACCCTTTTTGTAACTTAATGACCGGAGTTCAGCAGGCTGGACATGAAGTATCTGGATTATCCTGTAGCCGGTGTATCTGCTGAGCATGTGTTCAGTGCATCTGGGGCAGTTCTTACAGTAAGAAGGACCAGTCTCTTGTCTTAAAATGAGAAGTGGTCGACCATGATCTAAATGAACCAACATTTAATTTCTCACAATTACACCATTCCTGAAACAGCAAAGGAGGAGGAGGAGGATTGGTCAGAATCACATGTTTTAGCTGACCAACTTCTGGGCGAACGACCTGAGTTTTTGAGGACGAACTCTAATTCTGGACAGTACAACTCGGTGAGGGAGGGTGTTCAATTAATATTGATGTTAACTTGAGTTTAATGAATTGTAATGTTTGGGGCCTCATGAGTGATCATTTTTTCTGAAGGTGATTGGCCAAACTTACTTAGCAAAAATGTACCTTTACTTTCCACTCCTATCCTTCTTTTTTCATCACCTAAAAGGGCTGCTGCAGAAGATCATTGATATACAAGACTTCCACAATCCAATGGGTTGCATGCAACAAAGAGGAGATACAATTGTGTATGCTTGGATTGGAACAGGTAGCTATCGCACCAATGAGTGAAATATAATTGTTTGATTGGGAGTGATGATTGATGATTCAAGTGGTGGCAGACAGTACGGAAGGGTGTTCAATTAATAGTAAAGTTACTCTGATTTTAATGAATTCCAATGTTTTGGGACTTATGGGTGATTTTCTTTTCCTGAAGGTGATTGGGCCTTTCACATTTAGCGAGATTTGCTTACAAGATGCTCTCCTTTTTTCTGGTTCTTCAGAGACAAGACCAGTAACTTTGGTTAACAAACTCAAACCTATACAAAATATTGCAATTCTTTTTCTCTACTTGTTCTTCAACAGCAATTCACTGCACGTCCATCTTGCTCAGTTCGGGAATGGGATGGATATATTCAGAGTCAAGTGGAGGATGGAAGGAAGGCCTCAGGGCAGAACTACCTAAAAGAAGGAGGTTATCAACTTCAAATGGAAATAATAACACTGAGGCCTAGTTCTCAGCTATGTAGAATGAAGAGAGGTGTGTTGGTGTGGGAAATGCTGCTGAGTGTGTGTTGCACTGGTAGAAAAAGTGAAGCCACTGAGTCATCTTGTTTTTTGCTCTGCCTCTGATTCTTCTTGGTAATCTCCTCATGAAGTGCACCTTCCTTCCGTCCAATACAATACAGTTTCTGTTTTACAATCCACAGGCTTTCTCGTCTCCTTTCCTGCATGAATGAAAGGCGAAAGCTAAGCTCAACACTCCTGCTTACCTACCTTACCATACTCTGCATCACACAATTGGCGGGGTCTTGCTTATTGAACTCTTGTTTGAGCTTTTGATAACGGGACACATCAGGATCCCTGGATATTTAGAGACTGCATTAAGGACACCACAAAAGACTGAAACCCTTTGTGGGTTTGAATTATCACCATGAATTGAAGGTTTCTATACAGAAGACATAGCCTGGAAAAAGTTGCGGGACTACTTCCCCTGTATGCGACGATACACGTGTCAGCTGTCAGAAGACCAACTGAATAGAAGGACAAAAAGAAAAAAAGAAAGAAAGAATCTTGATTATTGTATTTGAATTGTGCTGATATTGTGCACTGTGGAATAACAAGGTTTACACATATTCGACGAGGGCTGGGGAGTGACATTATCTACCGGACCAGTCCAGACAGGCACACACAAGTACAAGACATTCCCAAGGAGAATACAGATACAACACAAAAAATTGGCAATCGTTTTAGAACCAGGTGGGCTCAATTCACTCCTCTATAATTTTATTTTCTCAAACCTAGAGGGCTGGGTCTATGGGGCAGACCAGAAGTAGTATTTGCAAATGCATTCATCTTTACTGTGTCATACTTATTATTTTGTTTTCTTTCACAGCAGATAGATGATGATTTGCCTCTCATTGCCCCTACGGATATTGTTCTTGTGTTGTGTTTGTCTTTGTCACACCATTCCCTAAATTCCCTTTCCCATCTATTATCAAAGTCCTAACCCTCTTCCCCAGGGCTGTGCGATTTACTGTAGAGGTGAATCTTAAATACACCAAATTGATCACACACTTGTTGGGGCAGATGTAGTTAAAAGCGATACCAATTCACTGTAGGATCTTCCAGTACCTGAGCAATCGCCCACACCAGCCCCACTTAATGAACCATGAACAACATCAACCCTAAATGTGAACTTTTCAGGCCTTAGTTTTATGTAAATAAAATACTGAACCTTGTTAACTACAGACTACAGACTTTAATTCAAAAGGGTATGAGAGGCAACATAAGTAAAGTACATAGTTAATATATACAAAGAGAATGAAGGAATTCCACGTTGTAGAGTTTAGATCTTAAGGTGCCTTTTATTAGAGATGCACTTGATTTTCATATGATGACAGCCAATGCGTTTCGCCCAAACATAGGCTTCTTCAGGGCAGCAATTTCATACAATATATACAAAAAATTTAAATCCAGATGTACGGCCATGCATAGTTAAGCACATGGAATTGGGTGACTTTTATTAACAGTGCTAGACCTGAGGGTGAACAATTGGTGAAGGGTAAGGCAACGAAAAATGATTGGTGAGGGAGGAAAGACTGCTTACCAGGGGAAGCAAAAGAACCAATGTAGTGATATGAATCAGTTAATTTTCAAGTTTGTAAGTTGTGCTGAACATGCAGGTGGAGAAACCGCTAAAGTCCCAGTACCTTACCAAATAAATGTAAACAGAACTAGAAGGTATGGAATATTCAAATCGCCAGGTAAATGAGGTCAGGTTCAGAATCTGCTCAAGTCCTCGTCAGGACAGAAGATGTGAATGGATTGACCTAAGCAACAATGAAACAAGGTGTACCAACGGACAGAATTATCATCTGAATGCAGGACCAGTTAGAATGTGCGAGTTGATTCAAACTAACCGTTGAAGTAAGAAGCAAGGTGGTCCAAAGGTTTTAGAGGTCTTAGGTATTTGTCTACTTTTAGACTGAATCCGTTGTGCGATGTAAATGAAATCTGTATAGAAAATAACTCGGTAAATAAAAGGAACTGGGCTACCAAGGGTACAAAGCATAGCATTGTATATAGTCTAAAGGGTGCTAACCTAGAAATCTGTTCTATCTGGAACACATTCGCGAGTACAATCACAACCATTAGGGTAATCAAAATCTGTCTAAACAGGCCGCGCTAGACCATAATCATTTGAGGGTGTGCGGTAAGCAGGAGACATGTGCAGAATGAACGGCTCGTACTGACTAAAGTGGCAAGTAGCACCAATGTAATCCAACGCTATAAAAGCATCTCGCGCTAGACCATAATCATTCAAGGGTGTGTGGTAAGCGGGAGACAAGTGCAGAACGAACAGCTCATACTTAGTGCCTATAGGTATATGTCTGAGTTGTATACAGAGGCAAATAACACCAAGTAAACGGACATGCACATGACCTCAAGCAAGAGTTGAGACGTGCTGGAGCGGCACGAAATTATGTTCTATGTGGTAACTTCAAAACTGCAAGTGCAATAAAATCCGAGTATGCCCTTAATTACAGGTAATACCCTAGTACAGGTCTCCAGAATTCTATTAGTCCGGTACAAACTCCACCCACCCCTAGCATTGGCTGCATCCCTGTGGATAGGGGGTGGAGAATGAGAATAGGCTACCCCCAAAAGGTATGTGAGTACCTTTTTAGTAAAGATGTGCTGATTAGGAGTAAGGGGTAGGTCATATGTTTCTCTTGGTAATGATGTTAAAGGTGCTAACATTTATAAGCAGGACTGCCCTTTTATCTCCCCCTAGTGAATGCTCAGAAAAGCTAATGACAGCCAGGTGCTGAGATGTCATGCTTTATTGTGTCCTTGTTTTAGATATTTCTGCTTGGAGCCATCACTTAACTCAAAGGCTGTGTCTGAGCTACAATCAGACAATGATATTTGAAAAGGAAACACCCCTAATCAGTTCTGAAACCTCAATAGTGGATCTTCAATCGTGGATCCACATCCCCTGTCTGGAATATGTGTATTAAGGTGGAATAGTTAATTGATCAATCAGTAGGTCACAACGATGGAGGTAACAAAATCTCTCTGTTTATTCAGTGTCTTATTTTTTTCAATGTTTGGAATAAAGTCAATGACTTTGTCCTTGATGCCTATATCTCTTTCTCAGGTTTACTGGAAAAATTAATTCATATTCCAATGACATTGAGTTCCATTGGGTTTGGCTTCTCGAAAGAATATTTCCTCTGATCACCTGCAAGAGATGGGGCGATCAAAGAAAGGCCTGTTTACCATCTACCCCATTCGGAGTACAAACTGGCTATAAAAGAAGGGAAAACAAACAATGACCCTGTCATCCTGGAAGACAACTCCCAGTGCGTGGAAACATAATTTGTTCGGTTTTTCAAAAACAAACTCCTGATTTGGGTGTGGTTTTGATAGACAAAAACAATTTTAAAAGTGTGTTGGCCAGCCATCATGTCTGTGTTGTTCTTAAAATATTTCAAGCAAAGACAGGGACCACCATAAGAGCAATTCCTGTCAATGTAGAGTTATCATCAGGGCCAGCAGACAACTCAAATTGTGGCCGGCAGAGGGCCCTTAGAATGTCAGAGATATTCATCTGCTATCCTGATAAGAGTTAACTCCATCCTCAAAACTCCAAACCAGAGCCATCATTTGTATTTCTTCTGTCATAAGGTTGGAATGAAGCCTCTCAATTATGCTGTGTTGGTCACTTATGTAACTTGGATACAACATTTCCAGTTCTGCTTTTTATGTTTACAAATCATGGTTTTTTGGTGTATTAGACTGATTTATTTATTTGAACTGAACCAGGATTATTAATTCCAGAATGCACTGACTTGATGCAGAAAAAAAGTGTTCTCCTGACATGAAGCCCTTTGGTAATCTTATATCTTGTCCTTGTACTTCATTATCTAGTCTTTTAAAGGTTCTAATCATCTTTATCATTAGTCAGCTAGGCAAATGTAAAGGGGGAGGAGAATTGGTGGAACACGAGACAACTCCATTAAGGGCCTACAAAATACCTATGTCTTGGCCCAATTAAGGGGCATTCAGTGCCATGTCTGTCAAAATATCTTGGAAACATGGAACCTTGGAAACATTCAAACATTTGAGACTTTTAGACCTAATAGTCAGTTCCTTCATTTAGGCCAGTTTTAGCAATAACGGTCTCATGTTGCAAAATTGCAAGGTTAGTGACCACAAAAGTACTCAACATTATGTACAAAACCCTTTTTATGAGTTGGAAATGTCTTTTAACTAGAAAAAGGACTTTTGGAATTGTTTCAAAATTTCAGAGAGGAGAGTTTCTCCCTCCTCTTTCCAATGTGAAAGGAATATATTGATAGTTTGTGATTGCAATTGCTGTTGCAAGCCATTTATGAGCTAATTACCCGCAAGCTTGGTTGGTAAATATTTTGGAAAGGGGAACAGGTCTCCTTGACACCCCTTTGGCCAATGTTAAATATGTTGGCAACCTCAAGGGTATACGTTTTCCAATTATTATTTTTTTTTATACCAGAACTGATTCCTTTAAGAAACACAGGCTTCTTTGTAAAAAAAAGGTTTTCCATTTAGGAATGCAGTCATGGATGGTGTGCTGTTCCTTGCAGGTCACTATTCCTGAGATTACAACCAATCACAGATGGACTCAAATTGTTAATTGCCTAATAACTATTACTCAGGTAGTTTATTCTGCAACCCTCTTCGATTCACTATTTTGAGAACTGACCGAGCAGCCATAGGTCCTTTTGCAAATTACTAGTCCATTCGCAAAATGTTTTGACACTTCTTTTCCCTGATGCCGCTTCATTTGCCCACCCTCCCTTCCCCTGCCACTCTCCTTGTGCTGCACACCATCCATTCACTGACCCTCAAAGCTACCTCCTTTGGCTCTAGATAATGTGAGCAGAGTCTAGCACTACATCGCCCACTCTGGCTCAAAATATTGTGAGCGAAGTCTAGCTCTAGATAATGTGAGCGGAGTCTAGCACTTTCCTTATCTCCTGTTATACATGAATATCACCGGTATGATTCTATGGGAGTGTTCCTTCATTTGCATGGGAGTGTGGCCCCATGCTAATGAGAGAAACACTTTGCCCTTGTGCCCCTACATTTCTATGGACACCAGCACAGAAGCAAAGAGATAATAAGAAGGTGCATTTACTTTGAGCCCTAATGAGGTAGAGCACAGACAATATGCTCTCTGAGGCCAGTCTCCACACGGGTGAAGGGGTTCACCCTACCAGCATCCTCCTGCAGGTGGGTGTAGTCACACTGCTGGGAGATTTCTGCTCCCTTGTAAAGAAGGCCACATGCCGTATGCACTGTGAATGTTGGAGCATCTGCTTCAGACACCTGCTCTGCCTTTAGCTAATGCACTGCCTCAAGGCAATCTTGAGTTTGCAGCTGTACCCAAGGCTGTGTTTCATTGGTGACTGCCATAATTCCTGGTTGAAGATATGCAGTTAGTGAAGCACCTACTCAACATTTCATTTGGACAAAGTGTTCTTTGCACTATTTTTGCTTTTTGCTGTAGAATGCAGGGAGTATTTCAGTGAATCAACACTTTCCATGACAACCAGCCATGCAGTGGTAATTCATTTATTGCTGCCCATGATAGGAATGAACAGTCATCCTACTGCCAGAGCTTTACCATGGAGAAGAGGGGCAGGATTGTTGTGAGTAAACATTTGTGTGGGTGTAAAAAGTCGATCAACATACAACTTTGCCATTATTTTATGTATATTTAACTTACAAAAACTTTGCAAAGTGTGAGATTGCTTCTTGTTTTCTTATGCACCAGTGCTCATGTGCGTAGGACAGCCCCGGCCATCCGATCACATGGCACTTGGAATCCCTCCCCCCCCTAACAGCCTCAGGAGCTAGTGAAGAGCTTCCCCAGCTCCTTAGGCTGCTCCCCTGGTTTCCCTGAAATGACGATCAATGCGCAGATCACGCTGACATCATTTCAGTGAAACCGAAACTGAAATGAGCCAAGAGACTCATTTCAGTTTCCCTTTCCAAATGCTCAGGGGGCTATCTCAGCCCCACGAGCACGTAGAAAGACCTGAAAGATCATTGGAAAGGATAGAATCTCCCTAGTGGATCCCTGCTTGGGAAGCAGGGATCCACTAGACATCAGGGAGGGTGGAGCGGCCCCTTGAGCAAGGGCCTTTGACCCTTGCAAAACCAGATGATGTTCGGATATATAGAAGGCATCTGCATTTTTGGTCCTGGAGTCCCAGCCCTCTAGGGAAACCTATCTAGCACACACATTTCTGAAAACTAGAGACCTGGGGGAGTGCAGTGATGTATGGCTTGCATGGATCCCCCAACTTTTCCCTACCCAGAATCCCCTGCAAACATCACATTTTGATAAAGAAATTACATTTTTTTCAAATTTCTGTGTGGGAAAGTTGTAGCATCACCAGAGTGACACAAATTTCCTACACACCCAGAGTTCCCCCAGGTCTCTCAATAAAAAAGGAACCTCACTGTTGTGAGTGGGTCAAATACCCACGACAGGCAAGGCCCAAAACGTATTGTGGAGACATTAAAATTACCTATCACAAAACTATCTGCTAATGCAGAGGGCCATCTTGGGAAACCTACCAAACCCACACATTTTTGAAAACCAGACACCTGTGGCTGTCCAATGAGGTATGACTTGTGTGGGCCCTCAAACTTTGCCTACCCAGAATCACAGTGACAACACAAATTTCCTACCTCAGTCTCCTGAGTAAAATGATACCTCACTTGTATGGGTGGGGCGAGGGCCTGTGACTGGGAAGAGCCAAACACATAGGGATTAAGGGTATAGCACTGAGAATTCTAAGTGCTACATTAAAAAAAAAAAATTCTAGCCAATTCTGCAATGTACACCCACACAAGTGAGGTATCATTTTACTGAAGGGAACGCTATGGGGTAGGAAATTTGTGCCGGGACAGTGATTCCACACAAAAATACGTGGAAAACATGTTTTTTTCAGATAAACTGTGATGTTTGCAAGGATTCTTGGTAGGAAAACGTTGGGGGATCCAGGCAAGCCATACCTTGCAGAGTCCCCTGGGTTTCCAGTTTTCAGAACAGTATGGGTTCAGTATTTTCCCAAAATGGCCGCCGAGCCCAGGGCCAAAACCCTAGGTGACCCCCCTTGCAAAAAAACAGGTTGTTTTGTTATAGGTAATTTTGATGTCTCCTCAATACGTTTTGGGCCCTTGCCTGTCGCAGGTACTTGACCCACCCACGCGAGTGAGAATAATTTTTATTGGGAGACCTGGGGAATGCTGGGTGGTTGGAAATGTGTTGATCCATGGAGATTCCAGTACTTCCCCACACAGAAATTTGGGAAAAAATTTATTTTCTTGGCTACATTTGAGGTTGGCAGGGGATTCTGGGTAGAAATCTTTGGGGGTCCACACAAGCCATACCGCGCTGGACTCCCCTGGTTGTCTAATTTTCAGAAATGAGTGGGTTTGGTAGGTTTTACAAGATGGCGGCCGAGCTGGGGGACAAAAACCCAGGTGACCTCCCTTGCAAAACAGGTTGTTTTGTGATAGGTCATTTTGGTGTCTCCTCAATATGTTTTGGGCCCTTGCTTGTCGCTGGGTACTTTACCCCCCCCATGAGAGTGAGGTACCATTTTTCTTGGAAGACTTTGGTGAATAAGGGGTAGGTAGAATTTTGTGGATCCTCGCAGATTCAAGAACTTTCCACTACAGCAATGTGAGGAAAAAGTGTTTTTTTTTTTACAAAGTTTGGGGTTTGCAAGGGATTCGGGTAACAGAACCTGGTGAGACCCAGACAAGTCACCCCATCCTGGATTCCCCTGGGTGGCTAGTTTTCAAAAATGAAAAGGTTTGCTAGGTTTCCCTAAGTGAAGGCAGAGCTAGGGTTCAAAATCTACAGCTAGGCACTTTGTAAAAAAAAGGGTCAGTTTTCACTGTGAAAATGTGGTGTGTCCATGTTGTGTTTTGGGCCGTTTCCTGCAGCGGGCACTAGGCCTACCCATACAAGTGAGGGAACTATTTTTCTTAGAAGACTTAGGGGAATGCGGGGTGGGTTGAATTTTGTGGATCCACACAGATTCCAGAACTTTCCACCACAGAAATGAGTGGGAAATGTGTATTTTTTAAAAAAAGTTTCAGGTTTGCAAGGGATTTTGTGTAACAGAACCTGGTGAGAGCAGACAAGCCAACCCATCCTGGATTCCCCTTGGTGTCTAGTTTTTAAAAATGAATAGGTTTGCTAGGATTCTTGAGGTGCCGGCAGAGCTTGGGTTCAAAATCTACAGCTAGGCACTTTGGAATACAGGGGTCCGTTTTCACTGTGAAAATGTGCTGTGTCCATGTTGTGAATTGAGGCGTTTCCTGACACAGGCACAAGCCCGACAAACACAAATGAGGAGCCAATTTTCTTGGCAGACTTTGGGGAATCGGGAGGGTGGAATTTTGTGGATCCATGCAGATTACAAATCTTTCCACCTCAGAAATGTGAGAAAAATGTGATTTGTTTGACAAGGTTTGAGGTTTATAAGGGATTCTGGGTAACATAACCTGGTGCGAGCCAGGCAAGTGATGCCGTCCTGGATTCCCCTGTGTGTCTAGTTTACAAAAATTTACAGGTTTTCTAGGTTTCCAATGGTGACGGCAGAGCTAGGGTTTCATAATCTACAGTTAGGCACTTTGCAAAAAAAATGTCTGTTTTCACTTTGAAAATGTGGTGTGTCCACATTGCGTTTTGGGTCATTTCCTGTCACAGGCACTAGGCCTACTGACACAAGTGATGTACCATCTTTCTCTGAAGACTCTGGGGAATGTGAGGTGGGTGAAATTTTGTGGATCCAGGCAGATTCCAGAACTTTTCACCATAAAAAGGCGAGGAAAATGTGTTTTTTTTTACAAAGTTTGAGGCTTGCAAGGGATTCTGGGTAACATAACCTGGTGTGAGCCAGACAAGTCACCCCATCCTCGATTTCCCTGGGTGTCTATTTTTTAAAAATGTGTAGTTTTGCTGGGTTTCCCTTGCTGCTGGCAGAGCTGGGGGTTCAAAATCTACAGCTAGGCACTTTGCAAAAAAAGGGTCAGTTTTCACTGTGAAAATGTGGTGTCTTCATGTTGCATTTTGTGCAGTATCCTGCTGCGGCCACTAGGCCAACCCACACAAGTGAGGTACCATTTTTCTCAGAAGACTTTGAGGAATGCAGGATGGCTGGAATTATCTGTATTCACAGCTATTCCAGGTCTTTCCACCACGGAAATGTGAGGAAAATTTGTTTTTTTTACCATGTTTGAGGTTTGCAAGGGATTCTGGGTAACGGAACCTGGTTAGAGCTAGACAAGCCACCCTAGCCTGCATTCCCCTGGATGTCTTGTTTTTAAAAATGTATAGGTTTGCTAGGTTTCTCTTGGTTCCAGCAGAGCTAGTGTTCAAAATCTACAGCTAGACACTTTGCAAAAAAAGGGTCAGTTTTTACTGTGAAAATGTGGTGTGTTCACATTGCATTTTGTGCCACTTACTGTCGCTGGCACTGGGCCTACCCACACAAGTGAGATACCATTTTTCTCAGAACACTTTGCGGAATGCAGGGTGGGTAGAATTTTGTGGAACCATGCAGATTTTCACCACAGAAATGCGAGGAAAATATGTTTTCTTTGGCAAAGTTTGAAGTTTGCAAGGAATTCTGGGTAGCAGAACCTGATTGGAGCCAGACAAGTCACCCCATCCACGTTTCCCCTGGGTGTCTAGTTTCTATATATGTATTGGTTTGCTAGGTTTCCCTAGGTGCCGGCAGAGCTAGGGTTCAAAATCTACAGCTAGGCACTTTGCAAAAAAAGGGTCAGTTTTCACTGTAAAAATGAAATGTGTCCATGTTATGTTTTGAGCCGTTTCCTGTTGCGGGCACTAGGCCTACCCACACAAGTGAGGTACCAATTTTATCAGGAGACTTGGGGTGACACAAAATTGTAGAGCAACTGTTATTACCTATTGACTTTTTGATGCATTTCTTCCTTCCAAATGAAAGGCAATGTGTAAAAAAGAAGTCACTTTGACAAATGTCCTATAATTCTCATGCTAGTATGGGTACTCACAATTTCGGAAATGTGCAAATAGCCACTGCATTTAAACTCTATATTTTGTTCCAATTTCAGAAATACATACGTGTGTTTCATCCCGATTTTTCACTGTAGATATTATCCCAAATGAATTGGTATACACAGGTACATAATAATAAACCCGTGCAAGACGCTGCTCAGTTATTGGCTCTAAGTTCATCGGGTTTTTGTTGAACCTACAAGTCCTATATATATTTCCCCACAACCAGAAAGTTCTAGCAGATGTAACAGTATATTGCTTTCAAACATCTGTCATAATTAGAAGAAGCTACAGTTGAAAACATTGGCACACATGGCTGTTTTTTTCAACTCATTTTCAATGTTTCCTATTTTCAACTGTTAGTTTCCATAAAGAAATTTTGAAGGATCTACACAAATGACCCCTTGCTGGATTCAGAATTTGTCTACCTTTTTAAAATGTACAGCTTTACAGGATGCATTATTGATTTCATACCCATTTCTACCATTAACTGGAAAAGGTTGAAAGCACAAAAGATTGCAAAAATAGGCTATGTCCCAGTAAAATGTCAAAACTGTGTAAATAATTTTAGTTTTCTGAAAAACATCTGTCAGTCCTTAAAAGCTAGGAAAATGGTGATTTCAGCCCCACAAAACTTTTGTTGATACCATGTGCAGGGAAAAAAACAGATGCTTTCATTTGCAGCACTTTTTCCCATTTTTCCGAAAACAAACAAAATGTAGCTGTATTTTTGGCTAATGTCTGGGTCCCCTCCAGGGGAATTCACCAATCGTGGGTAACTTTAGAATTCATGTGATGTTGGAAGAAAAGGACACAAATGTGGCGTGGATACCTTATGTGGTCAAAAAGTTACAGGGTCCTCAGCGTAAACTACCCCAAAGGGCCAAGAAAAGTCTTAGCACAGGGGGAAAAAGGCCTAGCAGCAAAGGGGTTAAGCAGCTCTTCTCTACAACACGTAGGGTTTCCTGTTGTAGCAAAGGAAACGTCAGGCTGCAAAAGGAAAGGGAGTCCTGTCCCAACGCAAGCACAATCCTACACTGTGCCACCCTGCCACACCAACATCACACACGTTCATTTCTCCATCGGTTCCCAGACTTTGTACCTGCACATCTCTGGCTGCAGAAGACAATCGAGTTTTCTTGCATAGGAAGCCCCTCCACAAGACATCCTTCAACAAATACCTTTGAAAACTGTTTTACAAACCAATCAAAACATGGCCAAGTTTACAGCTGCTACTTGAGTTCATGGTATTTGGCACATGTTAAAATAAAAACTGCAAGTTCTAGAATGCAAAAACTCTGGAAAGGACTGAACATGCTACGCTAGACAGGAGGCCCCATAGCAGCTGTGTAAATGCAAAAATACAGCTAAAATACAGGTCAAAAGAAAACTCCCTGCCTCTTCCCATGAATGTTAAACATAAATGGAATCCACATATATCTAAAACAATTCTAAACAACTATATTTCATAAACTGACACTACATCAGTGCTTACGTCTTGATGGGGGCGTGGCCAGCCGGGCAACATGGCGGACTTGATCTTCTAGAGCTCTGTCCACGGGGCCCTGAATACTCCTGCAATTATCCTTGAAGTGTGTGCACCGGGCGGAATAGGTGCAGGACCGGCTGAGGACCTCACCGATCTGAGAATCGGCGATCAAAGGAGCGGCGGAGGAGCGCCCCTCGGACTGCGGCGCAGCAGGGAGGCCAGAAGGCACGAAACCAGCCCGGGACCCTGCCTATGGGGCATCCCCCCCTGGAGCAGGAGTGAAGAAGGAGGCAGAGGGAATCAAGTTCGGACCTGTGCTGTGGTCCCCTGCAACGGACTGCGGCGAGAGGTGACGGTCCCTGGGAACGGGCAGCGCTGGCAGGTGCCGACTGGGGAGACTGGAAGGAGGCCCCGAGTGCGAGGTCCGGAGTGACTGCGGCAGCAGCGGCAGGCCCAGGGGTGTCTGATGCCGGCGGAGATGCATCGCGGCCGGCCGGAGTTGCGGCAAGGCGCAGGCCCCCGCCCCCACCTGACACACTGATAGAACGGGTGGCGGAGGTAGAGGCCCGGCTGCCCACCGGCCCCAGTGAGCCTAGCAGCGCGGAGAGACCCTGCACCGCCATACGCGTCCGACCACGGCAGCGCCTAGGGGGCGACAGAGCACGGAAACAGACCCCCGGCACGCTGCATGAGCGAGGGCACGGCTTGCCACCACACAAGCGACTGTTGGCCGGAGAGAGAGGCTGGGAGAGAGAGGCTGCCGCCTGGTACTGCTGGTGAGGTGCACGACAGTATACTGGGGCGCTGGACAAGGGGGCGCTCTCTGTAATATGACACGCTGCTGCCTGTGGAGGCTCCGGCCAGTGGAGCTGGACTTGCGAGGCGTATATCGGCACAGAAGGCTGTGGATCGTGGGGTGCGAAGGCAGAGTCAGGCCTAGGCACCCGGTTCTTGGGCGCCATTTTACATAAGGCGCCATCTTGTCTGCCCCTGCACGGCGAAGCCTCTGCCTCTGGGCTGATACTAACGAACACTGGGGGCACATTCACGACAGTGAAGCAGAGTGGATGAGGGGTTTCTCACCTCCACCCCACCCTTACGTGGTTGGAATCCGGTAGCATTCGGGGGAAGAGCGCTATCTGCACCCACGCGCCCCGGCGAGAGCGGGCTCACGCAGGAGCCTGGTAACCGGACGGGGCTAGGTGGCGGCTAGGTGGCGGCTCCTGGCTGAGGAGGCCCAACTAAGCTGATTTCCTCCTGGTCGGCATACAGCACTGACCACTGGGCTGCTGGGAGCGGCCCCCCACAGTTGCTGCTGACCTCACAACCAGACGTGTTGATGCCCACGGCCCAGCAGCTTGCAATGGGCAGGCTTAGAGACAAAACGCAGGCGAATCAACAGGAAGCGAGCGGGCCCCGACCTCCCGCAGGAACAGAGGCGAATGGTCATGGAGCCCATAGGCACTCTAGCGGCCAAAATGGACACTGTTTTAGCAGCGGTGGAACGCATTGGGACTGCCCTAGAGCAAACTAAGACCTCTCTGGAAGTCAAGATTGACAAAGTCACGTCTGACTTCACACTGCTGCATGCGGACCACCATAAACTGTCGTAATCAGTCGCTGCGCAATGCCAAAAGGTCCAGGAACTGCAACCTGTGGTGAACAGCCATGCCTCTGCTCTACAAGATCTGATGGACAGAGTTCACGCACTAGAGGACCGCGTGGAGGACTCGGAAGGACGCTCTCGGCGTCCGAGTGGTAGGCCTGCCAGAGGGAGAAGAAGGGAAGGACCCAGAACGATACACGGAGGCCTGGCTGCGGACACTCCTGCCGACCGGAACATTGTCTCCTCACTTCGTGGTGGAAAGGGCGCACAGGGTGCCGGCGCAAGCCCAGAGGCCTGGGGCTCGGCCTCAACTGTTCCTCTTCAAGCTCCTCAACTATCGGGACCGGGATGCGGTACTCCGAGAGACTCGGAAGTTGAGTGACCTCCAGGTGGGCAATAGCCGCGTGATGTACTTTCCGGACCACACAGCAACAGTGCAGATGAGGCGTGGCTCTTATATGGCAGTAAAGAAGCAGCTACGGGACCTGGACCTGCCCTATTCACTGTTGTTCCCCTCCTGCTTGCACGTGGTCGCCAAGGAGGCCACCCGCTTCTTTGAAGCCCCATCGGACGTTTGGGACTGGCTGGAGGAGACCAGGCGGTGGTCGGGGACGAGGCCGGCGGGCCTAGAAGACGGCGGATGGCAAGAACAACGCTCCAGGAGGCGGAGACGGAAGAGAGGAGCCCACGAGGAGCGGGACTGGGGCAGGCTGCGCCCAGCCCAGAGAAGATGTGGCAGGAGCATCAGGAGGCCCTCGAGGCGGTCGCGACGTTGGGAGCGGTGATTGTCAACGGAGGCCTGGATCACCAACAACAGTGTGAAATGGACGCAAGTGGGTCGTCTTCCCCGTCCACTGAGATGTCGGACGACACTACATTGCCTGTGGTGACGCCCCAGACAGCCGACTTCATAATGTAGCTGATGGCGGGCCCGAGATAGACTGATGTACCACCTGTGTACAACAAATGGACCATTGTATCCTTTATAAGTCCGTTGTAATGAGCTGTTAAGTTTAACTGATGGCTGGGGTGCCCCGAGCGGGTCCGGAGCTAGGGGCCGCTAGTGCAACACAGATGCATAGTTGAACCTCGATCTGGGAGGGGTTTTTACCATATGACACGTGGGGTGGCCCTCATGGGTGGTTCATGCTAGCCTGGAATGCTTTCCTTTCCTGATTTGTTATACCGCACACACACATCGGTAGCTCTAAGGGCCTCAGGCGAGGGAGCGCACTGATGACACACCTGGCTGCACGCTTCACCGCATACACTTGAGTTGTGGACACGTCACTTTAAAAGATAGTCACAATATCCAATTTGGACGCATGCCGCGTTGGGAATTCGCCCATAATGTTCCAATGTTAGTTCTGGTTCACACTTTTCAAAAGCGACACTTAGAGATATACAACCGTGAGCCCGTCCCTTGGCCCAGCGAGTCACACCCCCTGACCCCCCGAGAGACTGCATTACAGCAAAACACATGGCGTGCACCTACATTATGAAATGGAACATTCACGGCATGCACACACCGTCGCGCCGCTATTCAGTCTTCGCCTATATGCAGCGACACCAGGTGGGGATTGCGCTTCTCCAGGAGACTCACATGTCCCAAGTGGAGTTGGACCGACTCCGCAGGCGATGGAGGGGGCAGCTGCATGGCACGGCATACTCTGCACATGCGCGCGGCACCTTGATATGGTGAGGGCAGGCGTCCCCTTTGTGTGCACTGACGCCCAGGTAGATCCAGACAGGAGGTACTCCTTTGCACGGGGGAGGCTCAATGGCCAAGAGGTGCTGCTGGGCTCTATATATGCCCCTAATACGGATCAGCCTGCCTTCCAGGCGTCCTTAAACATCATCCTCCAGCGGTACGCGGGCCTTCCCTGGCTGCTGGGCGGAGACTTTAATATGGTACTAGACACGCACCTGGACGGCTCCTTCCCGCCCCTCTGAGCAGTGGCAGCGACATCGGCAGCGCAGGCCCTAAGGGACTGGTTAGTGCACTGGGACATCGATGACCTTTAGCGCGCGCAGCACCCTACAGACAAAACGTACGCATACTACTCGGCGGTACACGACCTTCATGTCCGACTGGACCGAATAGTGGGCTCCCAGTCCTTGCTCCCACTCCTGATTAAGTCAGAATACCTGGGGAGAATGCACTCAGATCACAACCCCCTACGGTTCCAGATTAGTTGGGAGGCGGTTCAACCCCCGGTGCCCACATGGCTCCTCCAGCCTGCCGCGCTGAAAGACGCTGAGTTTAGATCCTCGCTGGGCACGGCTATCTTATCTTATTTTGAAGAGAATGAGGGCTCAGCAAGCGACCCCATGGTGGAATGGGATGCCCATAAGGCGACTATTCGGGGCACTGCATAGGGGCCACATGGAACATTCGCGCACAGGTGTCTGCATCCCTGGCTCGCATAGAGTCCGAGCTCATTTGATACGAGAGGGAAGGGGAGGGGCCGGGCAGGCATGCGCTGCGATTAGGGGAAATTCACAGAGAACATGCGGTCCTTATCGAGCGGCTGCGATGCCATAACTATGCAGCACATACCGCCAAGACACATGCCAAGGCTGATAGGGCTGGTCGGTTGCTGGCCTGGCTGGTACAGAAAGCGGATCGCAATACCCCGATTGGTGCAATTCACGTGGGAGACGGGACAGTGGTGTACACGCAACGCGAGATACACCGGGCACTGACTGACCACTATCGGGACCTCTACAGAGCTCGAGGCACTGGCCATGTCCATGCGGTGGCTGAATTCCTGGAGTTGGTCACCCTGCCTGTTGTCACGGAGAGCCAGAGAACAGAGCTTGGTGCCCCGCTCACATTGGAGGAAGTGGGAGAGGCGATCCAAGCGCTGGGGACCAGGAAAACACCGGGGGCCGACAGCCTGCCAGCCGAATACTATAAAGCAAATAGGGATATCCTAGCACCCCACCTCCTCCGGATGTACAGGGCATTGATTGATGCGGGCCATCTCCCGCCAACGCTGCAGGAAGCGTTTTTGGTGTCCCTGCCCAAGGCCGACAGGGACCCCTTGTCCCTGGGATCCTACCGCCCACTGGCGATGCTTAACACTGACTACAAGGTACTCGCCAAACTCCTCGCTGAGCGTCTGGCTCCGATTGTTCCGCATTTAGTCCATCCAGACCAGAACGGTTTCGTACTGGAGAGATCCACGTCCCTGAACCTTAGGCGGTACTTCAGGGTAGCGGCGGAGGCGGCGACGGCCTGGCCCAGAGCAGGGTGCCTGGTGCTGGACTTAGAAAAAGCCTTCGATTGTCTTGAGTGTGGCTATTTGTCTGCGGTATCAAAGGCGCACAAACTGGAAGACAACTTCCTGCAGATGGTGGGACTCCTCTACAGGAACCCTGTGGTTCATGCCCGGCTGGGGCCGTGTACCTCAGAAGCGGTGGTGGTGGGTAGGGGCACCCGCCAGGGGTGTCCCCTGTCACCGCTGCTATTCGCGCTGGCCATGGAACCCTTAGCTGCGGCCGTGAGACAGCTCCTGGCAGATGGTATCCCACTGGGCGACGGCGTTCATCAGATATCACTATACGCTGATGACCTATTGGTCTTTGTCCGGGATGTGGGCCACATACCGGAGCTGCTAGCCCAACTGTTAAGCCGTTTTTCCGGTTTATCGGGGCTCCGCGTAAATGCAGGCAAGTCATGCCTCTATACCTTTAGCAGCGAGGTTGCTGATCCGGAGTATAGCCTCCATGTCATGCGAGTCTAGTGGGGGGCGGATACGTTTAAGTATCTGGGGATCCAGATCTACGGCCAACCAGCAGACCTGTTAGACAGGAATTTGGGAAGGGCGGTGACGGCGCTCCAATCTCAGATCAGTTTCTGGTCCACGCTTCCCCTAACACCCACGGGCAGAGTAGCTCTGGCCAAAATGGTGATGCTCCCCCACCTTTTATACTATTTTGCGAACCTGCCCTTGTTCTTACCTGCGCCTTTCTTCTCCAAACTTAACAAAATCCTGCGCGACTTTGTTTGGGGCGCGTCCCGTCACCGTCTGGCGCTCGGGAAACTGTTCTTACCCACAGACAAAAGTGGATTGGCCGCTCCCTGCTTTGAACACTATTACCTGGCAGTGCAGCTTCAATGGATTGCCCGCTTGCTGGCGGACAGAGGTAGGGAAGACACCGCCATGGACGAACGGCCCTACATGCTGGAATGGATCACCGTGCTCTTTCACCCACTGGCGACTCCGGTGCGACCCACCCCGCTCTTACTGGCGGTGGCATACAAGTGCTTCTGCAGGGCACCTCACCTTACGAGGAAGGTGTTCCCATGGAGAGCTCGCCAGGGGGCGGGGGGTCCTCATGCACCGCTTGCTGGAGCAGTAGCAAGAGGCGGACATCCAGACGTTAGGAGACCTATACCAAGATGGAGCATTGATTCCCTTTGAGACGCTAGTCGGAGACGCCGAGCTCCCCCCCGGGGGGTTCCCTATGCACCGCTCCCTCACGGCCCACATGGTGGCCAAGTGGGGCGATGTTGCAGAGGAGCCAGCACAACACTTGACAGTGAAATACCTGCATGTCATGGGCAGGGGCAGGCATCTAATTAAGTGGTTTGCTGCATCCCTACGGACCCACACGGAACATGATCTGACCCCGCTCCGCGGAAAGTGGGAGAGGGACATGGGACGAGCGCTGGTGGACAAAGAGTGGGAAAAGATTCTTAAAAGCCCGGTGCGCATTCCCAGAAGATCCATGTATTTATAGTCCACAGGGCCTATCTTACCCCTGACTTAATAAGAAGATATTTCCGCAGGATGGACGCGTCTTGCCCTCGGTGTGGCGAGCTGAACGCGGACCTCCTTCACCTGTTGTGGCAATGTCCAGGACTTGGCACCTACTGGAATGATATTAGTGTTCTACTTACGCGATGCACTGGCCGTGCTGTACCTTGCTACTGGCCTGAATATCTCTTACACCACTTCAAGCGGTCGCCCAAGGATAAGGCATCGTCCCGCTTTCTGGATTTGGGGATGGTAACAGCGGCGCGACTTCTCACTAGGAGATGGAAGGCGAAGGACTCGCCTAATGTGCGGGCATGGACTTTGTTCCTCCTATCGTGGGCCCTAGCAGAACTGACTGCCATCCAGAGGGAGGAAACAGTGGGGCTCCGCAAGGAGACCATGGCGGAACACTGGGAGCGCATGCTTAACGCTTTGCAGGCGGCAGCGAACACCTAGGGCGAGGGGGTGACGGGGGACTAAGCAGGTACAGTGGGTGGAAGAGGGAGGTGCGCAGCAGGTAGCGTGTCTGACACACCGACGGATGCACAACATGCAGTTGAGGCGAGGAAGCAACAGAAATGGTAACATGTAGGCTTTGGGGGCCGGGGGATAGTAGACGGTGGAGGGGCGGGCCTAAGAGATGGAAACGGGGATGAATTGTGCTATATCCTGGCAACAGTGTCGCAGTTTGATGTTTCTGTTTATCGCAAATGTTTTCTTTGCAGTTGGATTATGCAGATCTGTCTTTTCATGCAGAAAAGGGACACATTGACTCTTTTATAACGCGGGGATGTCTGGGCGCCCGAGATCCGCTTGCATGCTATTCTGTGTATCTATTGTAGCGCCTCATTGCTATGCCGCGTTGCCAGTGCGCTACCAACCAAGCACGGTTGATGGGCTGTCTGTCTTATTTACAATGATGTACCCAACGTAATGTTGAAATATATAAATGCCAATAAACAGATATGACAAAAAAAAAAACCAGTACTTACGTCTCTCAAAAATGAATAAAATGGAAACGAGAGATTACAGATATGGCTAATTAGAGGTGTGATCTTTTTATGGATAACTTCTGAGAGTGAACTTTTGAAGCGTTGTAACTTTCAGATTAATTAGTATTTGAGTCCATATTTCTCACTGCTTTCTCGCTGCTTGCACCCTCTTGAACTCTGTTGGGTCACTGCTGCAAGGGCTCAGAACACGCCTGAGTCCCGGTACTGCCACCATCACCCAGGGAAAGACTACACCTACCGGCAGCCTTTGCGGTGCACACGTACGCCGCGTACTGCCTATTGCAGCGCAAGGAGGCGGAGAAAAGGGGGGCCAGGGTATTTCTCACGGCTATCTCGCTGCTTGCACCATCTTGGACTTTGTTGGGTCACTGCTTCAAGGGCTCAGAACACGCCCGAGTCCCGGTACTGCTGCAATCACCCAGGGAAAGACTACACCTACTGCCAGCCTTTGCGGTGCACACGCACGCCGCGTACTGCCGATTGCAACGCAGGAGGCGCAGAAAAGGGGGCCAGGGCTCCTGCAGCGTGGGACGCGCGTGGGCAGTTCCCGGCAGTGCCCTGGCCAAGGGCGGGCCCATCCGCGCCCGTCGAAGCCAGGAAGAGGCAGAGCAGGGCCAGCTCCATTTCATCGGAATATTCACCCTTTCTACGAACTTGGTCAGTGACTCAGAACTCCCTACTTACTGTTGACTGCATTATATTTAGTTTTTGATTGCATTGGTTGCCGAATGAGTGTGAGGAAGGGTATTTGCAAAGGGTTAGGGGGTCAAGGGATTGTGGGTACTCTCAATGCTTTCCTGATTAGGGCAGAGTCGGTCTTAATCAATGAAATAGAACTGACTCAAAGGAGACTTTCTTTGGACACACGTCGAGCCTCAATAGAAGTCCCCGTAGGTGGGCCCCTTCTCAATTCAGTCACTCCATTGGAATGTAACTTGGATAGTACGCCCCAATCGGTTCCTGAGCCTATGGAACCGTCAGTAACACCCTTACCCTAACCCCCGATTGCGACTCGATCGACACGACAATCACGGGCAAGGGCTAGGGGGGGGCATGGCTCCAGCCACGCCACTGCTGGGAAAAGAAAGGTGGGGGTTTACCTCTCACCACACAACAAACTAGTATAGTGGCCAAAACAAAAGGTCCTGCTCGTGGTAAGAAAGGCCCCCCCGAAGAGGTAGTCGTTATTAGTTCCATCAGCCCAAGTGTCCCTAGACCTCAATGTCCCTGCAAGCAGCCTCCAGCTGACTTGGAAGATCATATACTGGTCAAATTAGAGGAAAAGTTAATGGTGCTGTTAAAACCACTACTAAACAAACTTACAGACATCAACACCAGATTGAGTATTTTCAAGCAAAAACTCCTTTCCTCAACTAGTCCATTCCCAAATGGAGGTCTAATAGTTCAGGGGTACAGGGTACATGTTTGGTTCCTGATTTAAATCTGCCCTCAATAGCCGATGACGTTATCATTAATGTAGGCATACAGGCCCCCATACCAAATACTGTCAATGTCCATTCAGTACAAACTAATCCTGCAACCAGGGATGCAATATCTGGGGAAATTCACAAGGGTCTGAACAGGGGTGGCCTAGCTAGTGTTTATGGTAAGGGACATCTCAACTTACCTCCTGAGTCTACGCCTTATACTGTTGTGCTCTCTAATGTTCCACCTATACCACCTAACTCTGAGGAACACTGGACTACACTAAGAAATAGGGCAATCCATCCGCTGGACACTAAAACAGGGTTGGGTAGTTACCTGTTCCAGGATTTCAAAATGATTCGCAGGGTCGCCTGGATAGGGAAATCAAATAAAACCAGTAGTGGTGACTGCATAGTCTTGAACTTCGGGTCCCCTGACTTAATAAAAACGATTCTAGAAAGGGCAGGCAGAAGGCAACTGGGCAGGGAAGGGATCCATATCTTACCTTTGGGCTTTTTCTATCCTAACCTTCCCATATCATCTGCACATAGACATGATTACTCGGCTACTGTTCATACTCAGGGGATGTATGAGTACAATGTGCCGACTTATAATCGATTTGATCAGGCCTTTTCAGACCTGGATGCACAGGACTGACAATCACACAGGATGGTTAATGTCAATGAATGTGAGGGAAACATATTAGAGGATACATTAGGTTCTCGATTACCTACCACGACGGAGAAGGCAAACGTTGAGGAATTAAGGAAGTCGCAGTCAGCTGTATCAGCTGACCACCAGCTACAGGTAGAGGGTGATATAGGACCCTCACCAACTGCCTGTACTGACATATCCGAAACTATCTACAATCCCAAAAGAAGCAAAAATGATTTTGACCTCAATGTCCTGAGTTGGAATGTTGCAGGCCTTGAATCAAGGTTAGCTGACATAGACTGATTGCGTATACTATCTGATCAAGATGTCATAATGTTTAAGGAAACATGGGCTACACATGACCTGTATATAGAAGGGTTCCACTGTTTTAGCTCAACAGCACCTAAGCCCGATTTTGGCCGTGCATCCGGGGGTTTATTTATTGGGATTAGTATAGCATCTGGTGGGAGTATTAAGGTGATACCCACCAACAGTCCCAATATACAAATACTGGAACATAAAAGACGGGTCCCTTTTTATCTAAATCATTTGTACAATAATGATTTCTATTCTGTTCCAAATAGGAACTTTATTGAGATTTTTAGAAACATTTCTAATTTAGACAGACAGCAAGGTTCAGATAAGTGTATCAGGATCCTTTTAGGGGGGGATTTTAATGCTAAAGTTCCAACTGAACTACGGGGTATGAATACACCGTATGCAGATCCAGCTGTACGAAGGGGTTTGGAACTAGATACTTTCTTGAGTGAGCATATTCTTACTAATGTAATGTATTCGGTTGGAACTGAATCCATTCAATCTTCAACAAATCTGCAGGCACCGACATTTAGAGGAAGGGATTGTTTTTCAACCATTGATTTTATTTTTGTTTCCCCTTGCCTTGCAGACCGCCTACTGGCGCCTGAGGTATACATAACAGACTTCGGGGACCATAATCCCCTTAAAGTGGTACTAAGACTAGCATCCCGCCCCGTGTATACCATCTTTCACGGGGCTAGGGACATCACTCCCTCAACACACAAATTAAGATTAAAATGGAGGGGGGTTGATAGTGGTAAAATACTCCAGACTTTGTCAGAGGAGCATATGCACCTAATTACATCATGTCTATCAACTAAAGGTTCTCAATTAAGGGTAATTGAAGACTTCACCAAATTTTGTTCTGTGATCAGATCCCTCCTGTCAGTGCCACTCTCTCAGGATGTAAAAGAACCAAAGGTGGTTTGATCACCATTGTTCGGAGGCCAATAGGAACTTACGCAAGGCCTTAACCTCAAAACCAAGGTGCCGTGCAGATGTAAGGATAGCCAGGAAGAGGTACAAAACAGCGATAAGCGAGCGAAAAGGGCGTTCTCCTTGGTGAACGCTGGGAAGCACTATCAGAGTCAGCTGGCGGAAATAAGGGTAATATATTCTGGTCAGCAGTCAGGGACTTGTGTAACATGGGCCAGGAATTAACACCAGTCAGCTGTACTATTTCCAGTAAGTCATGGGAGAACCACTTTTCAAAAATGTATGCCACACCGCCACATGGCTCAGATCATTATGTGCAGGGTCACTTATGTTGCCTACAGATTACACTGCCAGCGGTAGAAGAGGCCATTGCACAGAGCCTTAGTAATAAGGCTCCCAGCCCAGACAGGCTCCCCATAGATATAATAAAATGGAAACCAGAGTTTTGGGTCCCACTCCTCTTGAATGTTTTTAATAATGTACCCCAAGCCCCTATGCCTAGTACCTGGGCCACGAGCATCATTGTCCCAATTTACAAAAAGGGGGAAAGATCAGAACCCATTAACTTTAGACCCATTTCCTTGCTCGACAACACACTAAAGATTTTGGGTTGAGTTATATACAGTAGGGTCTAAAATGGACAGAGGAAAGCGGTATTTTAGATCCATGCCAACTGAGTTTTCGAAGTAAGGTCAGAACAACTGAACAGTGCTTAAATCTAAACCTGGTTATCAGTAAATATAATATTGCCTGATGTTCCCCTGTTTATTTGGTCTTAATAGATCTATCATCCGCTTTCGATCTAGTTAAAAGGTCCAAACTCTGGTCTATTTTGTTGGACTATGGATTGGATGAATCCCTGGTACATTTTTTGGGATTTTTACACGCAGATCTTAAGGCACAAGTCAGGATTGGCGTGGGTGGGGAGGTCTCAGGTGCTTTATTAGGGTAGGAAGGGGAGTTAGACAGAGGTGCGTTTTAGCAACCCTGCTTTTTATTATTTATATGGGCTGAGTAATTCACTGAAACAGTCAACTCCAGACATCCCGATAGTCAATGGCAAACCATTATCGGTACTCTTATACGCAGACGATGCGGTCCTTATAGGTCGCACGCCAAATTCTTTGCGTACTCTGGTTAAAAACTTTGTTGAGTACATGGACGGTCTGGATCTACGTGTGAATTTCAAAAAATCATTTATCATGTCATGTGGACCAGGGAAACGCCAGCTCAACTCTATACTGGTACGGAACGACAGATTGATCTCTACTGGTACTTTCCCATATCTAGGGATGGTCTTTGCTGCGAACGGCTCCTGGACTGGGCATTTGGCCCACTCCACGAGCAAGTTCTCAAAGGCCATCAATTCTATTTTATGTCTCCCTCACCCGAAGAAAACAGGTGCTATCCCAGCTATTTTAAGAATTTTTAAACTGCAATGCGTTCTAGTAGCCACGTATGGGGTTGAGATATGGGGTTTGGTGAAGAACCAGTGCATCCAGCAGGAAGAAAATCGGTTCTGTAGAAAGCTGCTGGGTGTTCCAATCTCCACCTCCCAGTATATCTGCCAGAGGGAACTTAACCTAAATTTTATTTGTGATTTTATTAGTGCTCGACCTGCTCTATTTTGGCTCTCAGTCTGGAGGAATAAATCTGCATCCTTAACGCAAGAAATTATAAATGATTGCCTCAAACGTTAGAGAGGAATGGATTTTACTTGGCTCTCGGGGGTCTATCAGAGTCAATGTTGCATCGAGAAAGGTAGCCTCTTTTTATCCCCAAGTAGAGCCGACTCATGCCACAAGAATGATCTGAAAAAAGCACTTTATGCACTTTATAACTTAGAATGGATCAGTGAGGAATCTAAGAAATCCTCTGTTTCTAGCTACATGGGCAAAGAATTGTAGAGGTATCCCTTACCAAAATATCTCACCTTGCCAATGACTAACTGGGAAAGAAGCCTCTTATTTCGATTGAGAGCCGGAACTGTAAGATTTTTGTTATGCTTCCCCCTAGGCTATCGGCTAAACATAGAAAATATACCTTGCCCTTGTGATGGAGTGAGCGCACAAACTGATTTGCACTTTTTTCTTCTTTTGCACATACTATTTAAAATATGTAAAATGTTTTTTAACTCTTTTTTAAAAAAAAACACAGACCTCTTTCTCTGGGGAGATCTTATCAGATGCTGCTTTCTTTGGATAATGAAGAAATAGTTTTGCGCACTAGCACTTTTTTGAGAATCGACACCCGAGCCCGCAAAATGATGGACAATCCTTGGCTTTTTCTTTCTGTATAGAAACCTTGCTAAATTGTCTGATGTTTATTATGATCCAACAAAATTTTTATATAAGGATTTTATAATATTATTGTAAATTTGTTGAATGTGCTATTATGAATTCTTGGAATTCGAATAAAGATGTATGATATGATAGTATTTGAAATATCAAATGCTTTCCTGACGTGAAATGTAACCTACTAATATAATTGTTGTTAAAGGATGTATTGCGACTTATATAGCGCACGTATCACCCGAAGGTATCAAGGCGCTTGCTTAGGGAACCCGTCCTGGTATTCCCCTGTGAGATACCCCGGCAGGGTATCCACAAGGTGAAAGCCAGGCATCCTGCCGCGAGGGACCGTAGTGGAGATTAAGCAAGCTATTGCCCAGAGTCGCAGAGTGTGACCCCGTGAGTCGAGTAGGCACCGGAGCGAGAATTGTCGAGTCCGTGGAATTTTTGAGCCCGAGACCCGCCGAGGCGGGGAATCGAACCCTGGTCCACGGCCGATCTCAGCTTCCGGGTCTGCCGCCTCCAACCACTGAGCCACGCTTCTCCACGGATGCATTTGTGTTCAACTTAATCTGTGTAAGCCATTGAATTTTGCTTTTTAAAACCTTGATAGCACTTCAGTATGACAAGCATGACGTGATCTGCCTTTTTAATCCCTTTCATTATTGCCTAAATTCGGAGACCATTTGGGGTAATCATTTTGATAACCTGAGTATAATGAAAAGAAAAATCCTAAAAGAAAGCATGAGGCTGAACATGAACAATAACAGTTACCAGTCACATCAGGAAACACATCATTACTGACAGGTCACAGTTAGCCTTTCCTGAACGAATCGTGTGCAAAGTGCGAGATAACATCCAATTTGTCAATGCTTTTGGGGTGATAACAGATGTTATGAAGCCCCCAACAACAAAATGTATATCAATTGTATTCTTTTCATTTTTTTTCGATATTATACTCTGTAGTTGTAAATTTTTATAATAATAATAAGTAGTTAGACTATACTCAGAGTTGATTGTAGACCTTTTATAACCTTATGGATGAACTTCACAATAATATAGTCTGGACTAACAGACGTGCCTGCTATATATTGCAATGAGAGTAATTTGAAACAAGCACTGGCATAGCCAATAGGTCTCGCCTTTGGGGGTTTATAAGTGTTTAAATATGCAGCACATTATCCTGGGTGCTGTGCCGCCAGGAATTTAATAGCTATACAATTGCTACACATTGGGCCATGCAGTCTGATACTACTGGTAATGCAACTTTTAAAATGCTGTGTGTCTCTCTTTTGATTGAGGCATTGTCTCATAATGTGTTTAGTTGCAGCACAGCCCTGCTGTTGCAAATGCACAAGCAGGCATCGGCTGTGTGGAGCAGAGCAGTTCAGAGAGGACATGTCTGGAAAGAAATGCTAAAACAAGGCCCCTCCTTCCTTAAGTAATGAGTTCCTCAAAACTCAAAGAGATACATTTGGTTTTATCGGATTGACGGGAATGATAAACTGGAGTTGCAGGGAGTGAGAGGTAAAGAAGGATTCGGATATTAATTATCTATCCTTGCATGGTGTATTAAAGTGTCCAATATTGGGTTGTTCAAAAAGGATCCCAAAAAATCCCAATCCAAGCTAGATTTGCTTGATGCCCATTTACTAGATTCATTTGTTTTATGTAAAAATATATTAAATTGATTGCCTGACATATGTCACATATAGGGTAAGGTCAGTCCTAAGAAAGATCACTCAGGTGGGTCTTCTCAAAGGGAAGAATGTCTGGAATTAGGTGGATAGTTTTGAGGCTTTAGCTCCAAATGTCTGGGACACAGCAAAAAACTGTAATTTACTTTGTCACCTTTCTGTGGCAGCACCCAAACAGACAATGTGAAGTTACACCGTCTGCTGTGGGGCACCATCTGCTGCAGCCTACTCATCCAGGTGGACATTTAGCTTTGATAAGTTTACCAATAGCCCCAATCCTTATCGCTCTACTTCCTACCACATTAAATACCCAAAGCTTTCAGTGTAATTGGATAACTGTTAATGCTTTGCATGCAACCCCTGTCGACATAAACATGTTAAAGTTAACAATGAGAAATGTAAACAGTTGAAATTACACTGCATTACAAGATTCTCTTATGACACACAACTATATTTTAAAACAATGAACATGGCCCACATTATTTAACATGAATTATTCATTCGTTGGTTCGCATAACATTGCCATTGAAATGAATAAATCGACTGCTGCGCACAATTCAAGGCAATGCTTAACTCATTTTCTGTATTTCTGTTAATAGTCAAAAGGAAAAACCATGGGGCATATTATCAAGGACAGCGTTAAAAGTATTGCCGTTTTGGCGCCGAAGCGGCGATAATGGGCATGATATAATATGGGTAGTGAGTGGGGTCTCCTCAATGTAGCAGGGCTGCCCTGATCCTGGAGGTGATGGGGAGAGGTCATCACACCATACTAATGTAATGTTATCTTTGTAAGATTCATTGTTCTATGTTCCCTCCTCTTACATATTTTCCCATGTTTTAATTCCCATACCACACAGAATCAATTTTAACAATGTATGTAAAATTTGACTTCTTCTCCTTCCCCTCTCCGGGTCAAAAGGGGCTGTTCCCAGGCAGTTTTCTGGTTAAACTGTTCTTGGCTGGGTTTCAATGTCTCAGTGCGGAGTTTGACAGTGTAAAGTACGCTTGCGCAAAGTTGAACAAGATGGAGATTTTCAGTCACACTCCAGGCCCAAATACAAACTAATACCAAAGTCAAAGAAAAACATGTTAGAATACTGAAATAAATGAATTCACTGTATACCACTTATTCCTACTCTACTCTCTTTAATTTATTTTAACTATTGCATTAGAAGTTTAGTAAGACAAGCGAGGTTTAGTTTAAGCATTCAACTTGAAGTCGGGTGTCATCTTGCCCCAAACCAATTGCACAGCACTCTTTTTCTATCTTTCTCCTTTTTACTCAATGTATTCCTTCTTTTTCAACATTTTCTTCCACTCATATTCCTCAACGCATAACTTAATTCACACGCAGAATCAACTACTGTTTCCTTAGCTTCTCATGCTCAAGTTCTGCCCCTCGAGGCCTCTTACAAGAACACAAACTGCTGCAGAATTCGTCAGAGGCAGTGTTTATTAAAACACCCAATGCATTTCAGGCTCCCAGAGCCTTTTATCAGGGGTAACTATAAATAACAATAAAACATTGACATTACCATGTTGAACATTATTTTACATATCACATTTATGACTCATTATAATGCAATGTAACGTTAACCCAAATCACACATTTTTTTACAAAACCACTCGTGGTCCCACTTCGTGAGCCCCTTCATAAACAATTTTAATACTACACCAGTAATCCATTTTCTGCTAAGCCTTTCACACATTATACCTCTCACGTACTCCCATACTTCTAAACACTCATCCTCCACCTTCCCTATACTGGTGTTAATGTGTCCCTTCTACCACATTCACCCCCACTGATTCTGTCCCACCACTCAGTGCATAGCCATGTGCATTAGCATGTGAGATTTAAATCGGCCATCTTTAATACTATTGTGCAGCTGCAAAGATTTCCCACTAAAGCAAAAGAAGTCATACTACGTAGATGCAGTAGACGTGTGAGCAGAAGATTCCTGAGTTTTTGGCAGCCATATTAGGTGCTCAAGTTACTTGTTAGTAAAGCACATTAAAAAGCTTCCCCTAGATACAGTAAATGTCGTGTGGTGCAATTATTAATATCCACGAAACTTGTTGGCTACATTATTACATATTATTTGAGAGGATTGAATACGAGCAAGTTTCTTTACGTACAAAACCGTGCTCCATCAATCCCCTCTTTGATGGCATTCTATGCCATCACTAATTACTAAACCAGATGCCAACTTTAGCAATTTTCTATCTCTATTTTTTCTATCACTTTAGAATTTCCCTTTCCCTTTCTCTCTTGCGAACCCTTCCTTCTTTTGTATATATCTCCTTTTATTTCTTCAAGCTGAATTTCATTATATCTTCTTTTCCTTCCTTTTTCATTCACTCCAAACCGATTTCTTTTTCTGCAGCATTTGTACCAAATAGTGTTATTCCCATTATAGGCATCAGTATTTGACCAATAATACTTCGTCCTACGTTTGAAAAACAACTACCTATAGAGATATTACTATTTGTTAATTTCTTCCATAAGCTGTCAACTTCCAGTGATTTAAATTCTTCTTCCAAATTTGTAATATTTTTGACATACCTCCCAATTTTTATCTGGTATGTAAGTGCAATAATGTTGTGCCTTCAACATTTTACAGACTCCACACTCTTTTGCCAATAATATTTCAAGAGCAAATTGATTTTGCAAAACCATAGATCTGACTGCAACCAATTCGGTATTGATCAATAAGAATCCTCCTGCAGTGTCAGTCGATAAGCGATCAACCACTGTATATAATTTACAAATTCTTTGTGTATTCAGAATTACTCCCACTGAAGGTATCAATGCACTGAATATATCTCCTACAATTTCTGAAAAACTTGCTGTTTTCTTGCGTGTTAGTCTGTTATTTCCTACATTGCTTCCAGTGATTCTTTTTACATGATATGCCTTTTGGAATACTATTCCGAAATAGCAACTCCCATACCAGTGGTCAGGCAGCTTAAAGGAAGCTTTGTTTTCACATACATAATAGACTCCAGGAAATCCTGGGTCTGTTCCCCCTTTTAGTCCCCATTCCCCTATTATCAGAAAATTGTGCTCACATTCACTGCTACCCATAAATATATTATTATACCCTGTTTTTAATCTACGGAGACAGATTTTCCCTTTCTTTCCAAGGTCCAGACGTAGCAGCATGAATCTTGCCAGTTGCTATAAAGTCTTCTTTCTCAGCCCACTTAGGTATCTGAGGTTTCGGTTCAGAAGCCCTTCTATGGAAATCCTGTCTCCTTTTCTCAACTAAATTAAAAAATATATTTTCTTCTTCATGTAACTTACACGTTACATTGTGTGTATTTGCTACAGCTATATCTATTGTCTTCATAGTTAGAAAATATTCACCCATAAATTGTTAATCTCTACTACTAAGGACAGGATTCATGTTTTTCCACAAAGAAACTTCAGAAAAAATCACAACTATGTTAGAATAGTAATAATGTAACTTTCCAGTTCTATAAAATAAATGAGCTAAAATACTATATGAAATGCTATATGTCAATGGTAAATGATGATATGTCACTCCTTCTATTACAGATGTCGGCAATTTCATTCATATATAACAATCGCTAACTTTAATGGTTTCTACATAGTTTACTAACAGGTTAAGAAAAACATTTAAATCTGTGTCATTTTTATTTACACTGTGGTGTAATTCTATCTCATATGGTGATTCTAATTCTACTCTATCTTGCTTAATGATAGCTACCTTTCCATGTGCACTAGTGTCATTCTATTTGCCTTCGGTCATTAGGTAGGAAATGGCTATTGTCAGTCCTACTTAGAAACACATAGTGGAGAAGGGCCCAAGGGGAATGTAGTTTATAGACCTCAGGGTATCTTGTCCCCCAACTGAACAATGAAACACACTGAAGATACCGAAGGTCTGTCGTTACTCCAAACACAATGCAGAGCCTGTACAGTGTTCTACACAG
Organism: Lissotriton helveticus; assembly: GCF_964261635.1. Taxonomy (NCBI): domain Eukaryota; kingdom Metazoa; phylum Chordata; class Amphibia; order Caudata; family Salamandridae; genus Lissotriton; species Lissotriton helveticus. The sequence continues at coordinate 1,745,984,232 of NC_136063.1, read as the reverse complement.
GTAACTGGAATCAAAAGCATCTTATTTTACAGGAGACACACAGAAAAGAAATGAATATAGAAATAAAGTTCAAAGTAAGAACTCAGTCCAGAAAAAGATTATGAACCCATAGAAAAGTACCCATCAGCCCACTCAGTAGTGGAACTTCGTCATCTGGGATTTTTTGTTTGAAAAATTGGTGTCCAATGTGCCTTTCCTCAGATGTCTCTTGAGGCTAGCTTAGGACCCAATGGTTGAACCCTCAACCAAAGCAGATGACAGAGTATGAAGGCTGATAAGGCTTAGTTGCAGTGATCAGAAAAAGTGTAAGAGAAGAAAATAGTGTTCAACGTGATTAAAAATACCTATCTTCATGTCAATAGAAAACTTTATTATATGTGCCCATCAAGATGGTATTGTTAAAAGAGGAGTGAAAATAGCAGTGAAAAAATTTGCTATTTACCAAAGATGTTTAAATCGGTCAACATGTTTCAGCCTCTCCAGGCTTTCGTCAGGACCTGTAATTCACTACTGCAACACTTACTTTTTGTGCTGTGAAGGACAGACTATAGATATTCTTTGAATATGTGTATCATCTCCTGTAAAACAACATAGACACAAAGAAAACGAAAAAACCATACAGCAACCATTTATGGTGATTTCCACAAAATCCATTGATTAGTGTATTACACACATATAAATTTTATTGTATGTTTTATAACTTACCCAATATTATGGGATGAAGGACCTCGCCTCACCTGGCAACGGCTCAGGATAAGGAGGCCACGCACTGTAGAAAATTAAAAAATTAAAAAAGTAGTATATCTTAGTTCATCTCATAGATTATTTTGAGTTTACCTCATGGTTTGGAAAAAAGTATCCAAATAGCGTTCTAGTAAAGACACAAAATTGGCAAATAAAGAAGCCAAAGCCTAGATGACTTTTCTAATAAGGTGTTTCTAAAAAACTGATCATTCATGATCATCCAAAGTGGCAGACATGTTACTTTCTACCCCGAGTATTAAGGGCACATATCTATTTTTATATACATTTCATTCCTGCTAAGGCTGAAAAAACAGGCCAGTAAATCAATTATTGCTTGGAGAGGCTGAAACATGTTGACCGATTTAAACATCTTTGGTAAATAGCAAATTTTTTCACTGCTATTTTCACTCTGCTTTTAACAATACCATCTTGATGGGCACATATAATAAAGTTTTCTATTGACATGAAGATAGGTATTTTTAATCACGTTGAACACTATTTTCTTCTCTTACACTTTTTCTGATCACTGCAACTAAGCCTTATCAGCCTTCATACTCTGTCATCTGCTTTGGTTGAGGGTTCAACCATTGGGTCCTAAGCTAGCCTCAAGAGACATCCGAGGAAAGGCACATTGGACACCAATTTTTCAAACAAAAAATCCCAGATGACGAAGTTCCACTACTGAGTGGGCTGATGGGTACTTTTCTATGGGTTCATAATCTTTTTCTGGACTGAGTTCTTACTTTGAACTTTATTTCTATATTCATTTCTTTTCTGTGTGTCTCCTGTAAAATAAGATGCTTTTGATTCCAGTTACCTGTGTAGAACACTGTACAGGCTCTGCATTGTGTTTGGAGTAACGACAGACCTTCGGTATCTTCCGTGTGTTTTATTGTCAGTCCTAACCATACTATAGTACCAAAAATATGCTACATATACACATTCTACAGCATCTTTTTACAGAATTTCGTTTCGGTTTTCCAGCAGCTCTATTATCAGCCATTTTAGACTAATAGGAGTTCTCACTTCTCTTTTCATTTTGTACAGAGTACAACCTAGGGAATTTCTTTTCAGCAAGTTGGTCTCACTTCTTCGTCTATTCGATCAGCATTTAATTCTTCATCACTATCTCCACTTATTTTCAGATTCTCGAAATCTTCAAGAATAACGTATGTCAATTGAGGACCCTTGAACTTATTATTCAGTCTTTGCAATCGTGGACCGCTCCTTCTTGGAATTTCAGTGGATAGTCAAGATTGGCTTGTCACTTCGTTTACTTCGTCAGGTTCTTCACTTATTGTCTTAAGGCGATATTTCAGTCTCTTGATAACACTAGGCCAAGTATCACCTTTCCTGAGTCTTTTAGCTTGCATTGTGCTTTCGGTTTCTTCAAGTACTCTTTAGTTTTCGTTGATTTGTGGCACAACTTGATTATTTTCGTCTTCTGAATTCCTCTCTAGCTGACCTTGTTCAGGGCTTATTTCCTTAACCATTTCTGCCTGGACGGATTATTCTTCTCTATTCTGACCATGTTCAGGATTCTGTTTGATTTGACTTTGTTCTCCTTCATCTTCCTGAACTTGTTTATCTTTACCTAACTGGTCCTGCTCAGGTCTTATTGTTTCTTGATTTTCTTCTGCCTGGCTGTATTCTCAAACGCCTAACTGTCTCTCCTCAGACTCGTGGGGGTTGCTCACATTTTCTTCTGTCTGAGTACATTGCCCTTTCCTAATATGGTCCTCCTCAGATTCGGTATTAGTTTTATTTTCTGTAATCCAAGTACATTCTTCTATTCCTCATTCTCATTCTGACTTTCTAATCGAATTCAACTTCTTGTTCTCACAATAATTTCAGGTATGTCCACCACTGGAATCCAGTCATCCTAACTAGTGCTAGGTTGCTCTTGATCAGCTCCTTCAGGATCTATTGCCTGTGTCCCTTCAGCTGTACAACCATCAGCCTTTTCAACTGCTTGAGCTTGTTGGCGATCTACTTTGTCAGGTGCTAATACTCTCTTTGTATGACTTGCATGAATCCAATTAGGCAAGCCTGCATATTTTACAGCTGTTGTTGTAACCAATATAACCTGATGTGGCTTTTCCCACCATGCTGCTAGGCACCATTCTCGAGTGTGAGTTTTCACTACTACCCAGTCACCGGGATTCAGATCATGGGCTTAGTTCGGCTGTCTGGCAACAGCGTCTTCCCCAACCTGGTGAGAGATAGAACGCACGTGGACAGCCAACTCTTTGCAATACTCCAGTACCAAATCATCAGATATATTCAACAGCTTGTGTCCTGGTATACATGCTTGCCTCATTGCCCTTCCCATGATTATCTCATGGGGACTCAGGCCTGTATTTGTATCTGGGATACTTCAGAGTCCCATCAGGACAAGAGGTAAAGCATCAGGCCATTCTAGTGGGGTGGATGCACACACCTTTCCCAGTCTTGACTTGATTGTGACATTCAGGTGTTCTACCACTCCAGAAGCCTCTGGTCTGTATGCACAGTGCAGTTTTTGTTCGATTTTAAGTGCTTCACAAATTAATTGAATTTTTCATTATTAAAATGAGACCCTCTGTCTGATTCAATAGTTACTGGAAAACTGAATCTTGGAATGAGTTCCCTCAGTAAAAGTGTGACCACTGTCAAGCTGTCATTCCTTCTGGTCGGGTATGCTTCCACCCACTTTAAACACAAACAAACAATGACAAGTACATATTTCAATCCTTGACAGGCAGGTAACTGGATGAAATCAATCCGATGTCTTATAAAAGGACCCTCCACCTGTCCAATCTTTCCTGTGCTGACTACAGTTTTCCTGCCTGGGTTAATTTGTTGACAATTTAGGCATCTCTGGCAAAGACTCTCTGCAACATTCCTGAACCTTGCCTTATGCCAATCTTGTCGAAATAGTCCAATTTCAGCATCTCTGCCTATGTATGTGTCTCCATGATACATTCTAGCCATGTGTGCAAGCATAACGTTGGGTAACACAGGTCTTCCATTTAGGTAAATCCACACACCATCATCAGCCCTTCTTTGACAACCTATTTTTCCCACTCCTCCTTTTCCTTCATGTTTGCTTCATCTTGTAAGTCTCTCACCTCTTCCCATGTTCCTATGCCCCCAAGTAGCATAAGTTGGCAGCTGATTCCAGATGCATCAATTTTCTTGTTTACTGCTATTTTGTATTTAGCAGAATGTTGGGATTTTGGTCAGCATAACGATTACCAGCTGTCACCTTATCATTTCCTGATTGGTGAGAAGCACACTTGACCATGGCCACTTCTTTTGGCAACTAAATTGCTTCAATTAATTCCTTTACAAAATTTCCATTTTTAATAGGGGCTCCCGAAGAAGTCATGAAATCCCTCTGCATCCAGAGCTGGCCAAAGTTATGCGCAACCCCGTAACCATACTTACCATCAGTGTATATGGTCACTCTCCAATTTTTCCCAGTTTTGCATGCTTTAATTAAAGCTATTAATTCGGCTATTTGTGCAGACTTGACTCCTGGTAAATTGGATTCTTCGACTATTCTAGCCAATGTGCACACAGCAAAAGCAACATTCAATCCTCCGTCCTCATGGCGCATACACAAGCCATATACAAACAGCTCATGTTCAGCATTCTTCACTGGTCCTTCCTGTCTGTCTGGACAGTGTTTAGTACTTAATTCAGTGATGTAGAGAAATTCATGATCAACTTTATCTTTTACTTCTTCAAAATATGGATCCGGCAATAGAGTTACTGGGTTCAAGACAGTATATCTAACTATTATTACATTCTCAGCCCCTAATATGACTCGCTCATATTTAGTCAGCCGACTAGGAATAAGGTACTGAGTTTGTGTTCTTGTCAACAGAATTACAACAGAATGTGGGACGTACACCGTTACAGGGTGTCCCACTACAATGGATTCACTTTGTTCTAGACTCATGCACGTTGCAGCTACAGCTTCCAGACACACTGGGTCCAATGTAGCAGAAAAATATGCCACATGACGTCGCATTAGGCCATGTCTCTGTGTTAGGACTGAAAGTGCACAATTATCTCTCTCACCACAGAATAATGCAAATTCTTTTGAATAATCTGGCATACATAGAGCAGGTGCTTAACTAAAACAGTTTCATAATTTTACAAAAGCAAGCTGTCATACTTTCATCATCCCATTCTACTGGATATTTTGCTCATTTCTTGGTCATTTGTATTAAAGGTTTTGCTAGTACTGCAAATCCTACAATCCACTGCCTGCAATAACCTACAACTCCAAGAAACATTTATATTTCTCTCTGGGTCTGTGGTAACTGCATATGTCTTATTATTTTCATTCTTTCTGAGGACACAGTTCTGGCTACTCTTTCTATTTGGTGTCCCAAATATTTAACCAAAGTTGTGCAAAATTTACATTTTTCTGGCGACACGTTATGTCTACCTTCAGCCAGGTGATTTAATAATGCAATTGAATCAGTAACACAATCACTTTGAGTTTTTTTTACGTAACTAATAAGTCATCAATGTATTGCACCAAAACTGATTGTCTGTGCAACACTAGAGATTCAAGACATTTATTAAAAATGTGATTAAAAATGGAAGGACTTTCAGTGTACCCTTATGGAACACGATTCCAAACGTAAACATGCTTTTCAAATTTGATGGAAAATAAACATTGGCTATCTGGATGCAATGGAATGGAAAAAAGGTGTAGCGTACATCAATTACATTGAACCTTCCTGCATTCCACGGTATCTGATATACGATTACTGTTGGATTTAGCACTATCGGACAAAATGGTACGACACTTTTGTTAATTTTTCCTCAAGTCTTGGACCACCCTATATTTTCTGTTAGGTTTCTTTATACAAATTAAATGCGAATTACAAGAACTACACATTATTTCTTTTAAAATGCCTTGTTCAAACAAACAATGAATTTCTACTGCAACACCAGCTTTAATTTCCGGGCTCATTTTGTACTGTCGGGTATTTGGACAAAATGCACCTTCTTCTACGGTCACTTTCTGGGTCTACATTTGCCATTAATCTTACTTCTTTCCAGTGAAATACCACACATCAGGATTTACTGTTGTTCGGACTTCATCTGGTAATTCATTTGGTGTCATCATGGAAAACACTTCTGTTCCCTGTTTAGCTAACATGATTTTGTATACTCCATCTTCATCAGGAGTTTGAATTGCAACACCATCCGGGATGCAAAATATCATGCAGTTCATTTTGCACAATAAATCCCTTCCTAGCAAGTTTACTGGACTTGAGTCACACATAACAAACTTGTGCATTTCTCTAAAGTTGCCAATACATACCTCCATTGGTTCGGTAATTAGGGTCCTATTTTGTTTATTAGAAACGCCCATGACTTGGATCGCTTCTCATGAGAGGGGTAGGTGTGGCATGTCTACTATTCTCACAGTAGAACGGTTAGCACCAGTATGCAATAAGAAGGTGATGTCATTTCCTTCAACCTTACCATCTTTTTATGGACCTAACTGATCTACCGGCAAGGATATGCCAAGTACGCGTTCCTCTTCCTCCCCTCTCAGGCACCGTAATTGTAATTCTGTCTCAAAAAATGACTCCTGCAAAATAAACTGTGGTGTTACAGAATTTTTCTTACCACTTCCCTCCCAAAATCCGGTGTCCACGCTGTACTTGGCTTGACTCACAAAATCTTGCAAAGGGGCAGTGGCAATTGACTCTGTACAACCTGCTGTGGTTGCCTCATTAACACCACTGTGGATTTAAATTTTGATTTTGGACATTATTATTCTGTATAAGTTTACACTCGTTTTCCCAATGCCCCAATTTTTGGCACCGGTGACAGAGACATCTTTTCTTAGCCTCTTCTTTGCTCATCCATCCTTTGGGTTTGCCCCCACTATTTTAGCCTTGACTTTGCCCCTTTCCTGAATGTTCTGCCTGATTACTTAGCTGAAGTTCCTGCTGCTCTGCTAATTTAAGTTGGGCCCACAGTACCTTTTCTTCTAAAGTCTTTCGTCTACTGTCGATCTTGTCCCCACAGAACTTTGCACAGTTAAGGATTTTATCTATGGGCTTCGCTTGCCAGCATAGCATGTGCTGTTTATTCATTTGTGATATATCCAGCCTTAACCCAGTCACAAAATGATACACAAAATGAGTCATGTCCTTATTTTCAATGTTTTGAAACCCAATGTACTGTTTGAACACTTGAAAGAGACGTTCGTAATATGCATGTACTGACTCATGCTATTCTTGAGTTGTTCTGTCTATTTTTATGCAATCAGTTTCCTTTGGGGGGATTTTCCCTTTTAGGTAAGTAATTACTTGCTGATATTTTTCATTACATCTTCTGATGGGGCTCCTGTCTTTGCATCTCTTGGGTACTCATCATTAGGCCAATCTACTGTAATTTTACATTCTGCCCATAAATCAGCAGGAACAACTATGTCAAACAACCCATCAAAATCCTTCAACAAAACTTTTGAGACTTTCACAAACCTTTCAACTTGCCTGTACCATTCTCCTGTTTTTTCTCTAAGCTTTGGAAAATCATTTGTAAATGATAAAATATCTTTTTGGATCCATGGGACATGTACATAACCTCCTCCCGGTACCTCTCTCATTGGGCACAACCTTCCAGCCTTTTCTGTGTCTTTCATTGAATACTCAGATGTCACTCTATTTGCCTGTGCTTATTCTTTGTCCACCTAACTTTCCATCTATCCAAATCTCCACATTTTTGCATCAATGTCAATAATTCTTTTATCTGTAATTTTCTTCCTGATATATTCATGTTTTCCAAAACTTTGTCAGAAAATTCTGCCCTATATGGTTCCTGTAATAATTTAGATTTACCTATGTCAATTCCCATTTCTGAAGCCAAATTCATTAGTTGTTCATGAAATATTTTTGTATTTTGGGTGATGCTTCTGCATATGAATAGTAGTTCATCTTCACTGAAAGTATTTACTCTTTCTATCCCTACATTTCCAGCTATCATTTCTTCTAATTCTATTCGTAATTTAAATATATCCAATACTTTTGGTTGTGTTTTTGGTTTTTCTAGTTCTCGTGTCCACCTTGCAATTTCATCTAGGGTTACTACAGTAGCACTTTCCATCCCTGTGGGTGTTTCAATTTGTACCTCTTTTGAGCATCCAGGTGTGATCTTTCTGAATGAATTGCTCATTGGCAAATCCATTAAAGAAATTATCGACTCACACTTACTTGCCTGATCATCTACTATTATATTTTCTTTTCTAGTTTGTGTGATCGGTGTAGTCAGAATGGGAGCTTTAGAACAATTTTGCTTCTCCCCATATAATGGAACAATGGGACCTATGGTCAGTGGTATTGTTAGTGCTTCAGGACTTGTATTTAACTGGGTTATTTTCTGAATCAACTCACTTCTATTTTTATTTATCGCTTCTCTTTCCTTTTCTTGAAGTACCTTTTCTATTGTAGGCTTATGTACATCCTGCAGAACTAAAGGTGTTTTCAAAATCAGGGCACTAGGGGTAATTTTATTTATTTATTCCCGATAAGGTGGAGGATTTTTCATTAAAACATCTTCAAAATAATCATCTTCTGAATCTGCACTACCAGTCACTAAATGTTTTGTTTTCTCTGTACATTTGCTTCCTGTCGATTCTTCTGTGGTTAGTACAGGATATAATAACCTTTCCACTATCATAGCTTGTCGCCATTAGTTTCACCTGACTATTTCGAGTTTCTATAGCAAACCTAGGATAGAATCTACTCATGTTACTGTTACTTCGTTATCTGTCTTGCTCAAAGGCCTCCGTTTCCCATTCTTCTAAGGCTTTGTACTGAGTTAATCTAGGTCGTGGTTCTAACTCATTCATGCAAGTTCGCAAGTTGTGTAAAATTCTCCCATTAAATATTCCATACTCTTGGAATGCTAATACTCCATCACCTTTTGTGTGTTCTATCCAATTTTCTAACCATACACAAGGTTGGTAGCCTCTTTCTATCATCATGTATAATGCAGGTGTTTTCGGGGGAGGGATACAAATTCCTTCTCTAGTTTTATTGGGTTCATCCTTCTTAAAGTAATTTTTAATTTTCTGCATGAATGGCATTTTCCTATTCCCTCCGTACCTTGGGTTTGGATTCCCTCTAATGTACTGCTTATGGGCAAAACCTATAAATCTTCTGTCTGTTCTGTCTCGACGGGTCCCTATTATAGTAGGATCGCTTCTCCACATGCAATCCCCACTGTCTATTAACACCGAAACGTCCATTTTGGCGTTTAATAAATTGTTTACCTTTACTCAAATGCTTCTCCAATAACAGCGTGTATTTTATTCTGATGACCAATCAACGTTTGGTTTATTGAATTAATATAACCAATGTTTTTGCGGCCTTTCTGTGACGTCAGTTTCGTTCTTCATGAGTCACCCCTCCTTTACAATTTTACCTCAGCTATACACCCGCTGTCTCAAACAATCCCAGCGCTGCTCTTAGTGATGTCAGTGCAGCACCCACACCTGACCCCTCCTTTGCAAGGTAATGCTTAACTCAATTTCTTTCCATTTTACTTACACATTTCATTAATTAACATTGTAAAAACATCCGCTACTGTGCCTGATTTACTAATTCAAAGGAAAGTCAATTTCTTCTCCTGTGAGTAAAACTTTCTGTTTACCCTTCATACACTACGAGTAAAACCTCTTCCATTTACTCTTCACTCAAGCATCAAAGAACCTGTTACTCCTTCAGTATTACCCTTTCTAGGTGATATAAGACCAACGTTTCACCAGCAAACTGCTGTGCTACCAGTCACTCTCACTTTTATACAAGAAAAAAATCCCTAAACAGTGCTTCAAGTTCTACCTAACTTTCCACACTTTCTTCATCAAGGCCAGTAACCTCACTGCAGTGTGGCTTCCGTTTACCACCCGCTATTCAATATCCCTGGGGAATTCTGGACAACATAAAACAATACATATGGGTTTTGGTTAATATATAAATCAATATTCCAATACACAACTAACTACCTATCTTAACAAAAACACAACCATAGCTCTGATACCGAGAAATACTGATGCAGCGAAATTACCAGCTTGGGTTTCTTCTAAAACACCATACTCACCTGGGCCCATAAAACATTCATGCAATAAGCAGGCAATCATACGCTGGTGATAAGGACTTGATTTACCTTGAAATATATTTTTACTTGTACATCAATTCTTACCAAACCTTAACACCGTAGTTCTTAATTTCCTCTGGTTGATAGATCAGGTTGTTAGCATAATAGGTATAAATGACATTTACCTTTAATTCTTTGAATAGCTACAGACTCAGGAGAGTTTTTAAACCTTTATCTAGGCAATAATTTTGTGAGTCAAATACCAATACATGTCAAACACCAAATTTTACAGAGAAAAATCAAAGTAAATTGTAAAGACTTAGTAAAATCTCATGACGTTGGTACCTAGGAAGGGTGGAAAAGGAAACGGCACAAGGACATACCTCACAGAATTATATTTACCTAGAATGGTGTGAGGACCAACCCCTGGCCAAGGACTCGGAAAAGAGACTTCCGAGTAGTCGGGAGCCAACAGATCAGGACAGGTAACCTATTCTAAGTGCAACCCCTCTCTGGTGCTACTCTCCTTGATTCTTCCCCCTTCTGGATGGGCAGATTCTTCTCCCTTAGCGATCTCTCCAACTCTTCTCTGTTTCTCTCCATCTCTCCTTTCTCGATTCTTCTGTCATAGTGCTCGAGCAGCGTCTCTGACCTCCGTGGCATCTACCTTCTTCTGCAGCAATGATGGGTCGGTGACAGGTCTGAGACAAGTCTGACAAACTAACTGACTGAACCTACCTTAGTTGCACTATTCTCAGTGTATGTACTCCCCCCAATGTTTCAATATTCGTGTAATCCCTACTGGTAATTGGACAATGGGATGGGGAGTGGTCATCACACCTACTAATGTAATGTCATCTTTGTTAAGCTCATTGTTCTATGTTCCCTCCCCTTACTTATTTTCCCATGCTTTAATATCCAAACCACGCAGAATCAATTTCATCAACATTGTATGCAAAATTTGACTTCTTCTCCTTCCCCTCTCTGGGTCAAGAGGTGGTGTTCCCAGGCACTTTTCTGGTTAAAGTGTCCTTGGCTGGGTTTCAATGTCACAGTGCGGAGTTTGACAGAGTTCAGTACGCTTGCGCAAAGTCAGACAAGATGGAGATTTTCAGTCACCCTCCAGACCCAAATATGAACTAATAACAAAGTCAAAGAAAAACATGTTAGATTGAAATAAATGAATGCACTGTATACCATGTATTCCTACTCTACTCCCTTTAATTTATTTTAACTATTGCATTAGCAGTTTATTAAGACAAGCGAGGTTTAGTCTAAGCATAGCCATGTGCATTAGCAGGTGAGATTCAAAGCGGCCATTTTTTATACGACTGCGCAGCTATAAATATTTCCCACCAAAGCGAAAGACGCCGTACAATGTAGATGCAGTAGACGCATGCACAGAAGATTCCCGGGTATTTGGCAGACATATTAGACGCTCAAGTTATTTGTTAGTAAAGCACATTAAAAAGCTTCCCCTAGATAAAGTAAATGTTGTGTGGTGCAATTATTAATATCCAAGAAAAATGTTGGTTTCATTATTACATATTATTAGAGAGGATTGAATCCAAGCAAGTTTCGTTATGTACAAAACCTTGCTCCATAAATAAAGCAATGTTTGTTTGTCAAACAATCATTGTTTTAAAATTATTGACATTATTGCTCCCACTAAAACGCCTGAACTTCCTGCAATAAATCTAGATGCAAATCTTTCTGCCTCACCTCTAAAAAAAACCTCAATTCAATGCATGTCATTCCTGATTCTGAGCATGTCACAGCTGACCTGCTCATCTCTTATTTTAGTCGACAGGGAACCCTTAATGATGTTGGCTCATAAAAAATGGTTTTATGCATCCTGTCATCGTGTGAGCTACGACTAATCTGCCGCACACAATTTGTGTCAGTGTCACGCTGCAATTACATTCTTGAGAGAATTTTGCCATATTCTGATAGATACAGCCCTCTCCTACTTTTCCCTGGACCTAACTCATTATACTTTTGGCTTTGGAATTGGCTTGAACGTTCTTTCTTTTTTTTTAACAAGGTTAGCCTTTAATCAAAATTTCATCTGCGGGCACCCTTCGAGTCAACCAATTTCCCATTACATCCCTCATCCTGCAGGGTCCCACTGAATAAGGTGATATCTGTTATCTTGATCTGAGATATAATGAACACTAAATAAATGATGCTGAATATAAAATCACTCTTTAGTATTAAGTGCTGATGACTTGATGGTATGAAACAGCTGTCTATTTTCTGCAAATGTGGCATACTTGTTCTATGCAAGTACTATAGTCGAATTAAGTAAAAAAGTTTTGGGGGCTTTAGTGGGAAATTGTGAACTTAATTTTTTGATCAATGCTTGTATCCTAGTGTTAGACTTTTTCAATGCTAAAAACTATGTAGGTGTATCAATCAATAAAACTGTATTCGGGTGCATTTTGACATCCATGCAAGTGCACACATTAAGACAGCATTACACAAGCACCATTAGATATTAAAACATTAATATACATGGTTTTAAATCAACAGTGGACATACGTGCACGTGCAGCATGTTTTAAAAAGGAACCAACATACAGAACAGCTTCCTCATTTGTATGCAGCAGTAAAAATCAAAAGGCAGGTGCACATTGTTAAAACCGTATTTGTTGAAAAATAGGAGCAGAAACAATATGGTATACTTAGCTTAAAATTTGCAAAAAAAACACGAAATGGAGCATTGATATGCATGATTGTTCATTGCAGGGGCAGGGCTTGGATTCAACATTTTGAATATAATCCACGGGAAAAGAAGGCAACTATATCATAGTTCCCTATCTGAGACGGAATTGCAAAGAACATTCACAAGTGGGTGCGAGCCAGTCTGATGTAATCAGTAGTACAGTCACATTCACACAAATAAAAGGTATTGTACCATAGTAGTAATGTCCTCCATATCACACAGACATCTTGTTTCCTCATGGCCATGAATTACATTGGCAACAACCTTCCTATTAACACCTTCACATATTAAAGGGTCAGTAAAATTAGACTGCATCCCCATTTACAAATGCGAACCATGGAATTGATAATTCGTTATCTATAGAGAGACAATCCCTTATTATTTCCCCAGTTAAGGCAGCCCCAGGATGTCGCAAAATAGAAAGCGACAATAGAACTATCCGAGCCCTGATCAATTATACTATGTAGGGAATTTCAAGTTCCTCATGACAGATGATGTGCGAGGCTGTGATGGAAAAGGATAGAAGTGTTCTTAAAAACCTGTTTTCTTCAGGCTCGATGGCCATTCAGTTTGAAATTCTCCATACCTCTGCCCCGTGCATAGCCATGGATATGCATTGTGATCTATACATTTGCAGCAGGTGGTTGAGAGAGCCCTCTATTAGTTGCAGGAGGCTGGACAGTGATCCGTTAGCCTGTGAAAACATGGTGGTGCAGAGGGCAATGTTCGATGACCAAGATCCTTGGGCTGTGGGTGTCTAATGGCATGTTTGAGAGGGTACCACACTTAGGGCCACATGACATGATGTGAGATTTTACAATTTTAGTCTAAAGATCGACAGAGGAAATACAATCAAGAAAAGCATGCACAAGCAGACACTGTGCCCTTGGAGTACCAGCCATGAGCACTGCATCATCTGTGTAGAGAAGAGAGGGGAGTGAGCTGCCATTTATAATAGGTAAATCAGGGGTGCCCGTGAAAAGTGAGAATGTAATTGATTAATATAAAGAATAAATATAAGAGCGGCTGTTTAGGTGTAGAAATGTGTCAGTGATAAACGTCACTGTGGTGTGGATGTCAACAGACACTGCACTTTGAGGTATTTTGTAAATTTCTGTCAGTCGTACTTGAGTAATGAACATTTTTCGAAAACTTGTAAAAAAAAAAAAATCACTAACATCCCATATCCTGCATATTCCAATTCTATTGATTCAATGTGGCTTACTGGATCTGGCACGGAGCCATTAGGCTTTGCAACTGTAATTGAATTTATACAGCGCATAGCACCCTTGACGAAGCATCGATGCAGTGTAAGCAGGCAGCACGTTGCTCGGGAACCCACGGTTAATGGTTAGTTCAGTATTATTGGTTACAGTTAGGTGCTGGGATTAGTCTTGTGTGCTCAAAGCAAACCATTCCATTAAGTCATTTCAGCTTGTTTTATGCTGGACTAAAGTAATAAAGGTTGGTTGGAATCATTAGTGGGGGAAGAAGGTGAGCTCAGGCACATGGTTGGTAGGATTAATAAAGGAGTTAGAGGAGATTTTATATTGTTAGGTTGCATAGGTATGATTTTCAGAAGGAGGAGAGATTGTGATCTAGTAAATAAATTGTGGGAAATTTGCTGAAATAGAGAACTGCCAAACGTGCATGTGTGAGTGTAGGTTGTGTCAGAGAGAGTAGGCATGCAGAGAATGGAAGGGAAGAAAAGGGACATATGAAGAGAGACGGAAAAAGAAGAGGTGACAAACAGTTTTAATTAAAAGGCACAAGGGTTGAAAGTGAAAAGTAATGACTGAAAGCACACTTTGAAAAAAAACACGGGAAATAATGTACATGTTGAAAAAGAGAATCTTTGTTCATCCTCAGATTTGATTCCTAGTTTTAATTATACAGCAGAATGGGATACATTTAAATGCTTCTATTTTGCATTGGCACCAATGGAAGATAAGGACAGCTTCCCAGACAGTGGAAGTGTATTACCTGTATTCCAGTGGCTGAAGGGCATGGCATGCAAACACTGGTGTGAGTGAGGGGGGGGGTGAAAGGGCTCCATTTACAAGTTCGATGAACACTTTTGTTAGCAAATGGCTGCTGATTAGAATTCCTGAAGCTCTGCCTTTTTGTAGATGCTATGGGTGAGTTGGAGAGAAGCAGTATGTTGAAGGTGGCCCTTTAGGTGAGGCCAAGCATTTGTCTACCTTAATCATACTTCAGTGAAGAGCCCTCATTCCCTCTTTGTGCCTCTTTTCTGGGTGCCCCAGGCTGGACAAAGTCCTGCTGTGATGGGCATCAATATTCAAAGGCTATGTCTGAAGCACAGCCTGGAAGATATTTGATATGGAAACTATTCAGTAAAGGCAGCTGCCTCCATCCTGTTTTTTTTCAGATTTTGCCTATTTTAAAGGCAGGAAAACAGTATAAAATTCCCCTGGCAGAGATCAAAGGTTTTGAAGTAGCTGACCAGGGGAGACGAGGTTAAACTACCTCTAACTCATAGAAGCTATGAAACCCAACACCTACGAGGTAGAAGCAACATACACGCAGGGTTACATGTTAGCATGTGCCCCTTTCTGCTCACATTTTTTGTTTGTGTTCTTTTCTTCTGCATACGAAAATATTTCTTCTCTGTTGCACTACAAGGTAGTGGCTGCCTCAATGCTCCGAACACCACCATTCAATTGCATGCACTGGACAATGGGTCTCTCTAGTTCTCCCTCCCTCTCAGATTATGTCTGACAGCTGCAAACTCTAATACAGGAAAGAAAATGTAACTTGCAACTAAAATAATTTATTTTGGGGCGGTACAAAAAAAAAGATTGCACCATTTTAAAGTAAACAGCTCAAAAATTGAAAGAAATCCCGAAAATAAGATGGGAAGGTCGACAAACATGTCCTCTTACAGTATTTTGCCCTGTTTTCAAATTTTCTGTACAGGATCACCTCTCTGCAAGTCCACAATCGGGGAAGGGGAAGCTTACACCAGTTTCTGTCCCTGCAGCTCACAACTGGGGAGCTGCACAGATTAATACCGGAGGCATGGCGGGCCAGAGGGAAGGGGCTGGTACAATTTCTCTGACATGCCTTGCACCCTGTCCATGTTTAAAAGCAAGACTGACCCTAGTTTCTACACTGTGTTTGACACAGACCATACTGTCTAAAGTCCCGCACGTGCAGTGTATGTCACAGGACCTTCTTAATGTTCAAGTCCATTTATCACAAGCCCACCCACAAATACACAGGTGCCTGTGATGAGCAGTGTTTCTGTTGTCAAACATGATAGTGACAAGCAAACTGTACTGCTGAAAAATAAACGAAACCACAGCACATTCCTTTACATGTGCCAGCTTCACTCTGGCATCTCCTTCCTGTTCACATGCAACCGCTAGCAGACGGCCACCATCATTATCCCCACCCCATCTCTCCACTATCCCTGACACCCATGTTCCACCCTCATAAGTCACACACCCAGCTTATACCGCATCTATGACTCTGTTGACGAGGTAGCCCCCACTTGGAAGTGGGTCCAGTCATACTCGGAGCCCTCCCTCCTTCCTCTTCTGCAACAGGACTCCCGCCACCTACCCTACATATGTTGCAGCACCGGGCATAGAGCTTTTGATCTTTCACCACTATGTAATCAAAAACAAACAACAAGATATTTGCTTATGTGGGGTCCTCACACGCCCAATAATATTTTCAATATAACGCTTCCACTCTCCCAATTATTTTATGCAAAATTACAGCCCTAAGTAAATGCTCAAAAACCCAAAGGGTAACAAAAGGCAAAACATTCCGCCTCACTGAATAAACTCCTGTGACCCTTCCCTCTCGCTCCTGAATCCTCCCCAACAACCCCCAACCCCAGCTCACCCAATGCCCTGCAGCACCCTCTCAATCTCAAGCCATGAAAATCGGTCCCAGCCTGAACCAGCAAACCACAAACCTCGTTCTGAGCACCTCTCCTGGATTGAACCAGTGTGGGTATGGCTATACCCAATAACAATGGCATTGGAAACACACATGCAACCCACAAATGCAAGTGGTGACCGCAGGGACCAGCACTGCAATTGTGTCCTACATACAACATCCGAGATGCAACAGGACACCTCTAAAATCTCACGGACCACCCTTGAACATTCACGAACAAAACTTTGCCTGCTAAAAGCCTGACATTCATCCATTGGTGCTGTATAAATCCACCAATATTGCACCCACAGTGCCCCACCAAAACCACACACAAATGCAGTCAATAGCACAGAATGTATGCGATCTACAGATCATGAAAAGTCCATCGCTAAGAGGGCACATGTGCATCACAAAACTATGCAGTTAATACAAAATTATGACAAACAAATTACATTAAAATAACCAATAAGAGTCAACAGATCTCTCACTTCCCCCAGGATGGCATAAACTCAGGCGGGTGTCACACCCTAGCAATAAATGCCCCAGGAACCCTGAGGAATCTCCATAAGCCGCTCACAGGGGCTACCTTCATAAGTCAGAAATCAAATATGGCTCGAGGTGAGGGAGGCAACAGAGGTCCTAGATGCGATGGCTATTACAGGGGCCCAGACCCGAGAAGGGAAATGGAGGGGTGGGGGTCCAGAATACCCCAACGACAAATCACAAACCTGACGAGATCGGGTTCTTGCCATGGGGGTCCTTCAGTTCAGGACCCAAGCCCACAAAATAAGCTATCCGTCCCGACTCCCATCCCGAGATGCACCTTGTCTACCTGGATCCTGAAGTCAACAGCAAGCAACGCGACAGAAGCTGCGATGCTCTGATCACACAAAAGATACTCACCAAACCCCTCTTCACGTGTATTTACAAAAAACAACAAGCGGCAACTCCACTTATAACAGACTGCTCATCAGAATCCCCGAACACTACATTTCTATGAACACTCTCTTAAAAGGAGATCCAGAAAAGTACACATCTACACAACTCAAAATCAATCCTCAAATACGATCATAATGCAGGGGTTAGCTGTGATGTCATGATCCTGGTAACCGTGTGTGGTAAGAAAGAGTACTCCCAATTAATTTCAGGTCCCGAGGGGGGAGAAACAAACCAAGCAGAGAAGTATACAACCTCAAATATGGACCTATATTTCTTTTAGCATTGAATAAATCTTAAAATATTAGAAACGGATGCCAAAGAGGAAAGTTTCACAATATTATAAAAACATATATGTTTATTATTTTTTTAGAAAAATATTTCATTAAAAGAACTTACATGCATCTGTACAACTTAACATTTTATCGTCAGTCAGAAATACATCACTTTTATATACATATTTTTTCTCCACAAAAAACGATGAGATTCTGAAGCTGAAAGTGTGCCCTCTAATAGTAGCTATTTTTACCACTCATACTTGCATACTTGTAAATCAATCATACCATTCCTATTTGTAAGAAAAACAACCTATCAACACAGACTCAAATACTAACTGAAGCACAACATAGAACAAACATAAGTGACAGCTCTAAGGTGTGTTGAGTTGGGAACTCAAAGAACCAGATGATAAAGTTCTGATGGTGTTGGTGGAGTTGACCAGAAAGTATCCACAACAAGTAGATGTTAGGCCGACGTACGTTTCGGTGAATGTCACCTTCCTCAGGGCCAAGAACAGTGTGAGCAAAAAAACATAAATATTTATAGAATTACAAATGGAGGGCAAAGTGCAATTTTCTGTAAAAGTAAACAAAGAAAGACATATATAAATATCATTGTTACTGGTTTGTTTTGACATTTGCAGATCAGTGGCATCGGCTATGTACAAAGTTTCATTAATTTACATTGTATTAGTACTCATAGCTATAGTTGGTACCCTGTGCCCATTTTAATTATAAGTGGTCATAGGGTTCTGGTCGAGAGAGGAAAAGGGGAAAGACAGAGGAAACCCAGAGAGAGTGGTGTTATGCCGAGCAAAGTAATTTCCCATAGCGATGAATCACCTAATGTGCTCAGAAAGGCAAACTCCAGTGCTTGAAAAGATGTGTTACTCAAATTATATTGTGTCGTACTGACATAAAGGGGATGAATTTACCTATGATTAGGGTACTGCAAGTACCGGTTTGGGTAAGTAATATCTTTAGGGTATGAGCTCAGTTTCCAGATTGGACATCCCTTTAAGAATATTAATTGCGGTTCCTGTCGGGTGATGGAGTCAGGAGACTGTTGCACGTGCGAAGTGAATTCTATAAGGGTGGAGGGGTAAGAGCAGTCAGTTAAGTATCTGTGCAGTTCAAAGGATATCATAAAATGAAAAGCCACAGAGAGATATAGTTACCTGATGGTTACTGATTTCAGAGGTGTTATTTTCTGCGGTATTACTTTTTTGACATTTTGTTTATCTGAATGTAAAAAGACAAAGAGTTAGGTGTACTAGGCATGTTAATACTAGTTTTTAGAGCATAGGGCGTTTTTGATAAAGAGATTGAGAGGGAGCGTGCATATATTACTAATTGGAGCACTATGGAGATTGCGTTGGGAGTTACATATGGGGGAGCCCAGTTGTGTGAATATCGGCGAAAATATTTCATCTAAATACGTCACTCATGCGGCTATTAGACCTCAAGGTCTAATTTTAGCGCGCCACCAATGGTGTGGGTGTTTAATTCTCAAAATGTGAGATATAAACGAAAGGACGGCCGAATTCAGTTACATGCCTCACCTTTTTCAAATATGCCGTCGTCGAGACTGGGGGTTCCTGGATTGCAGCCCAACAACAGGGGTCCGTAGGACCAACAACAGAAGCTTTGCAACTAGCCTGAAGGTTGAAAAATTAAAAACAAAAACAAGAACGAGATCAGTTCAGCTGGCCGATAGTGGTCGCGCCTAGCTATGGCTGAGCTAAAGAGCATTGGTGGCAATTAGAGAAGTGCCCGATGTCCTTCGTGTAGTTTAAAGGTTCGGCTGGCTAGTTTCTGGCATGTTATTAACGCGACCCGCTAGTTGGAATACCAGTTTGCGCGAGCAGGATATAATTGCTTAACTCGATACAAATGGTTTGGCGGTAGCCTAGAGACCGTTGAGCACGAGACTAGGGGGTGCTACCCATGGCTAGGGCTGAGTATGGTGGCTATGTGCAGATGCCGGCGTGCGAGTGATTAAAAAAGACTAACATAATCTTTCTGCGATGTAGCCGTCGGAGTCAGGCACGGCGCGAATACGGCAGAATTTCAAAGTGGTCTTACCTGGCTCTCACAGATCTACACTCTCGACCGGGGGTTCTGGGGACGTGTCCCACCTGCAGACGCTAGTGCAAGTCCCGGATAGGGGTTTAAATACCAACCACAGATTGGCCACAATTGACGAGTGAGCGATATGGAGGTAGGACTCATACTGTGTTGCCACTCGAAAGAGGCAGTGTTGTAGATGACGGACTTTGGGCTGGCCGGCCTATGCTGTAGCGGCCATATTGGAGTGGACTTTGATAAAAGGTTAGTGCAAGGGAGAACAGTCAGAGAATTGGATTACATTGTGATCTGTTCTTTTCAGGGATTACTGGCTATGTTATAGTAAGAGCAGTTAGGAATTGTGGCATATCGCAATATAGTGTTTTCAACGGAGAGTACACACCAAGGCAAAGGTGTGTTAATTTGTAACTCAATTTGAAGAAAAGACACCAGAAACGTTCTCATAGTGTGACTATCCAGGAAATTTCTTCATTGTGGCCAAATCGAACTGTCTCCAAAAGGTGAATCCAAAAGGTTTCACGCTTTTTGCGGAAAAAAGTTGGATCCTTTCCCGGCGGTGTGTGCACATGCTCCAGGATCTGCCAACGTAGGTCTTTTTCATTGTGGCCATATTGAACAAAATGGGATACCATAGGGGCATTTGTTTTTTGTGTTCTTTGTCACCTTGTCTACCTGGATCCTGAAGTCAACAGCAAGCAACGCGACAGAAGCTGCGATGCTCTGATCACACAAAAGATACTCACCAAACCCCTCTTCACGTGTATTTACAAAAAACAACAAGCGGCAACTCCACTTATAACAGACTGCTCATCAGAATCCCCGAACACTACATTTCTATGAACACTCTCTTAAAAGGAGATCCAGAAAAGTACACATCTACACAACTCAAAATCAATCCTCAAATATGATCATAATGCAGGGGTTAGCTGTGATGTCATGATCCTGGTAACCCTCTAGCCCCAACAAACTGCACAAAGTAAACCCAATCACCCTGAATGTTCCAGCAGCCCTCAGTTGCTGTGCCTGTACTCACCACCAGAATCTGCCCCAGCCACTGAGTTTAAGTGCCGCCGACTGGCCTTCCTGTGCCTGGACATGATGCCTTTAGCTGCATCGGGATATGCCCCCAGGCCCACGACAGCCCACCAAGAACGAACCCCTTTGCACCAGAGACATGGCTCTCTCATCTAAAGTATACCAGTAGTGAGGGGTGGCTGACGGAGAGTTGGCTCCAGAGAATCCAAAGCATTAGCTTTTTAGTGGTCCTGTCTCGTCGAGCTATTCTTTGAGACACATAAACAAACTTTTGTTGTAATTTTCAAATCTGCCAGTGTAAAAATCAGCTGAATTTGTGAGTGGTTACAATGGCGGCCGCAACTTAACAGGGTAGCAAGTGGACGAGGCAGGGTGGCGTCGAGGGGGGTAAACAAAAGAAAATAGTTTTTTTTTTTTAATTCTCTTACATGCAGGCCGGCTCTCGTTCTTCTTAGCTCGCTTCCAGGGGCAGGAACCAGGAAGAGGAAGCACCTAGGCGGCTTCCAGACTACCTAGCCAATCATGACGCAGCTGATAACAGCATCACGATAGGTCTGGCCGCCATGGTTTGGCCCTAGGAGAGGGACTTGGGGCCTTGGCATGTTCTGCACCAGGCTGTAGTGTAGTCTGGGAGGAGAAAATGCAAAGTGCGCATGACTGTTTGGCAGGTCTGAGAGGGCCGGCCAAATCCTGGGCACATAAGTGAGTGCCTACCACTCCACCACTACTCCTGTTATAGCCAGCTCCGCCCCACCCCAAACTAGCTGAGCCCCAGAAAAATAAAATGCTAATAACGTGTTATTATAATTTTATTTTTCCTTTTTCAACTACTCACAGAGCAGGGGGGGGGGGGTGACACTTCTCCGCCTTAGCGGAGGAGCTACTCCTGATGTGGTTGTCTTTTGAGGCAGCCTGGCCCCGATTCCTTGAGGCTTCCCAATTTTAACCTTTTTTTTTCTTCGTCAGAATGCTCCGTTATTGCAGATAGCTTTGATCAATTCGTAGTGTTTCTTATTATAGTAAACCCTCCGCCATCTCCCAGGATGAAGGCAGCACGTTCTGTAACAGTTCTGGTTTTGCTTATGATTACCAATGTATGGGCTAATTGCTACCCGCATAAGCAGCGTGCTAGGATCCTACCTCCCTACTGCAAGCATAAAGATGCAAATGTGAAGTAAACAAGAATGTTTGCCAAATGATCCAAATAAACCAAAAAGTGTGTATTACAGCTGCTTAAGCGTGCATTAGCGCATACGTCTTTAAAATGGTTAGCATGACAGCATAGCCAATTCTGAATGAATGAATCGCTAATGAACCAAAGGGCACATTTTGCTGATATGTTACTCCAGTTTGAAAGGAGGGTATTTACATAACACGGATGCATGCCAGCCCCTTCCACTTATAATTAATCTGCTCCCTTCCATTTTTGTACAGTGTAGGTACATTAAAAAAGCCTGCAGCAAGACCCACAAAATGACGCCGTTTGTTAAAAGTCTCTAGACAGCAGTTCATTGTGGGCAGGGTAGAGCTGCAGAGCTGCTTTTCTGTAGCAATCAAATATGTGTTTTCTGTCAAACCCACTTTTATTGCAGTCTGCCTACCGAGCTGTTTATCTTCAATTTGTTATTGCATTAGGTGGAATGTGTTTTTTGATATTTTGCCAAATGTCTAAAAAATAGTCTTTTATAATATCTTTAATATGTCCTACTGGAAAATGGTCTTTATGATCCACCTCTTTGACTGCCAGAAAACAGCAAACAAAAAATGCTTACAAAGTGCTAAATTATCACTTTAGTTTTTCGAAATGTCATTACCTAAACCTCAAACTGGTAGAGTAAAATCAAAATCGAGAAAGGCCATCTGGCACTGGAAATGCTTTTTCTTTACAAAATAAATTTAGTCTTAACACGTGATCCACATTTTCTTCCTTTGAATCAGCAAGACCACTATGGAACATTTATGGAATGCTCGTATACCATACATGCATTTTAACTATATTTTGCCATTAACATTGTAATTTTACGTGCCTGCGCTGGTTGCTTGACTTTATTGCTGCTCATAAACATTAGAAAAGGTTAGAGATGTTTGCTTTATTTCTCTAGAATGAACACACTGCCATCTACAGACAAATTGCATATTTCTCTGAAACAACTTCCCTTTACAAGTAAACAAAATGTAATCTTATTGAAAAACACAAAATGAACAGTACAGGTTTTTTTTATCAGCACTAATGTTGAAAACAATTATTTTCGTCATACCGTGGGGTCCATTTTAATTGGATGTGTTGCACGCATGCTTACATGTGTAATGTGTATAGGGTGAACTTAGTCAAAAACACAGACGAAGAACGCTGTGCATGAGCAAAGGTAAAAATACAGTCTTTGGGTTATCTGTGTGGAAGCTGGGTCTGAGACTCATCGTGGACTTACTGCTATGTAAATTTCTTTAAATAAATCTTCAGATCGTTCCTATATTGGAGCAGGATGGGCCAATCCTTGTTAATACAGGGATGTTGTTGCAGATCCTGCGTGCTTAAATGAAGAAGGTATGAGTCCTTGTTTTTTCTTTTTTGTAAATCTTTATCTCCAGTGTGCTCTACTGGCTGTAGGCATGCTGGCAGTCACCAGAGGTATTGGGCTTATCAGAAGGATATGAAAGAGTTCTGGTTGTGATGGTTTTCTAAACAATGTAGCTGGTTTTGTAGATGGTGCAGGTTGGTCGGGAGAGTCAGTGGAGTTCCAATATAGTTGTGGCTGGTGCAATTTTGCACTCACGTATACGTACTACATGAACTGCCTATATAACACCTTTCACTTCCTGGCCGAGAGGTGAGGCAGGAAATGTCCCGTTTTCCGCTCACCTTGCTCGGCAGTGAAGACTGTCACCTGCTCTTGCACATTGCTTCTATTTGGGAACTGGGCACAAGACTGGGCCCCAGCTTTGCACTCGCTCTTCTAACTAATGTTTTGAGCTCTCCTTTTCCCTTCTGCAAGGCACAAGATGTATGAGTCCACAAGCTTTGACTACCTCTGCCATGTTTGGGTTCAAGTGTAGTTCAAAAAGACACATTTGCTGATTGAAAGGAAAGGAACTACATCATTCTCTATGACCACCATTTGGCATGACAGAGCATTAATTACAAACCCCACCCTTAGACATGACAAGGAGACTAAGGCCACTATTGCACTCTTGGGTGATCATAGTGCTCAGTTTATTGGACGAGATTCTAGAAAAGGTCTTTAAGCTAATGGACCCAGACATTTGTTATTGTTGCGGACCAAGGGTACACAGAAGAACTCATGGCAGTGGGGGCACAAACAAGAGCTGCAATGAGGGGCAGCTCACATGACTGGGCTGGAGATGAGATTCAAGCCCAAACTGCATCAGCTGCTGTCTTGAAAAGTTTAGAGTGATCTGTCAAGCGGGGGCCGAGAACAAAGAGGAGTCCCAAAACCCTTTATCTCCATGTCAATTTACATTGCAAACTTAAGACACGGCTTCAGCCCGAACTGCTGAACAGAACTACATTTGGCAAAAAATGTAGCTTTTGCTTCAATAAGCACTTTTTTTGTTAAATGGTGTAAATCTGTTCAGTAGTTCCAGAGAAATTTAATGATTTGTCAGATATACTACCGTGGCCGCGGTGGATCCGCATAGCCTCCCAATCTCGTGCTTGAGATCTGAATGGCTGCCAACACTTCAAACCAGGAAGCATTGGCAGCCATCTAATGACTATGTTGAGCCGAGTCACAAGAAAAAAGGTTACAAAGCTAAATAAAGGGTTCAGGGTAGAAATACCCTGACTCTCTAGGCCGGTTCAGGGGGTCCCACAGGTACCCTCTGGACCCAAAAAAGCATTTTTTTAAAATATATTCGGCAGGATTCGCAATGGATCCACAAATCCAGCAGAAATGTATTTTTAAAAAACGAAGTGGGGAGTCCTGTGGTTCGTTTCCTTTAGGCCCCCGAGTGGGTAAGTCCCGGGGGCAATAAATAATAAAGATGTTAAAAATAAAGTGTAGGGGGGCTCCAGCCCCCCGACAGAGCCCCGGGGACCACCCCCTCTCTGGGGTTTAAATACAGTTGGAGGGGGACTCCCCTCGTGGAGCCGTGAATGGCCTTGGGGACCCCCACCCCCAGGGCCAGCTCCAGCAATGTCCCAGGGTGCCCACCCACGGGACATTGCAGTTCATTGTGGGATGGCAGGAGCACTGCTCCTGCGATCCCATAGCAAACAAGTGCTCCACTTTGCAGCTCCCTGGGGTTAAAGCAACGCCGGCTCCCACAGGAGGTGGGAGCCGGATGGGTACATGGGGGCCTTCAGGCTCCCCGCGGCCCCAAATTAGATGGGCATGCCCCAGGGGGCAGGATCCCCGAGGCCAAAAATCGCCTGGGGAGGGACCCGCGCTGCTCCCCTCTCATGAAACTATTTTCATTAAAACAAATTTAAAAGGTGTTGGCCTGGGGGATGGGAACCCGGGACAAAAAATGGCCCGGGAGGGGGGCTGCTTAGCCCCCTCCCTTTAAAACGAAAACAAAAATATAAAAAAATGGCCAGGCCCCAGGGGATGGGGTTCCTGGGGCCAAAATCGATCTTGGGAGGAGGGCCATATGGCCCCCCACCCATTTAAAAAATAGACAAATGTCCAGCCCCAGCAGGCAGGAGGCCCGCTCCCATTTTATTTTAATACAAAATGGGTGTGGCCCCGGGGAGGTGATCTCCAGGGCCCAAAAGGATCAAGGGAAGGGGGGCCAAACAGCCCCCTTCCTAAAATAAGAAATTCGAAAATGAAGCCGGCAACTCGCTGGAGGCCCTGTCCCCTTTCTCCACTACTCTGCAAACGCGCCTCCTGGCATACTCTTGGTTGGGGGATGAAGTCCCCCTCCCTCCTGTGGGGCCTTTGGGGCCAACTAGCCAACATGTTACCTCCAGTAAGCCCCACACAGTGGGACTGCTGAGAGGTGGACGGAGTTGATGCCCCTTTCTCCACCACTCTGCAAACACTCCTCCTGACGCACTTCCATTTGGGGGTGAAGTCCGTTTGCCTCTTGATTGTGATACAAATATTTAATTTTAAATGAATCTCAAGACAAGTGTGGAAGAAGGCTTTGTTGTCATAAAATGTCACTTAAGTGGTTTTTTAAAACTGGTTTTAGAAATTGCAAGGATGCTTTGCATTTATTTATGGACACTTTAGACTTTTTTCTGGCAGCAGGGGACTCAAATGACATTCCAGTCTGGGTTTCCATACATGCCATTGTGACGTGTGGTGAAACATTGTAACATCAGTGAACAGAATCCCTAGACCTGCCAGCTCGCTAAGAGCCCCTGCTCTATACACATCTATACATACAGAACAAACCAACACTGAGTCTCCCCGTATATCGTGCGTGCTCCTCAACTGCAGATCAGCAGTACAACACGCCACAGATATTGCTGAAGTTATACTCACGGAAGAAATAGACATCGCATTCCTCACAGAATCCAGGCTCAATTACAATTCTACCCCCATCCTAGACATTCTCACCCCCCTGGCTACAACATCGTCAGAAACGACAGACAGATCAAAACAGGTGGTGGCCTAGCTATCATTCACAAAGAAGGAATACAACTTACAAGATTAAAATCCACGGAATACAAGACTCTTGAGTACCTAGGTGTTGAACTTACAATCAAACGCAACATGCCCTTCAAATTTCACACCATCTATCACCCTCCCGGTGAACGTGCCATCTTCACTAAGAACTAACCCACCTAATAACTCACTTCTCCCTAACAGACACAGAAGACGTGTTCCTGGCTGACTTCAATATTCACTGGAACAACCAAGAAGACACCACTGCAAAGAACCTCTCCAACCTGCTTGAAATAACCAACCAACAACTTTGCAGTGGACCAACACACATCAAAGGAGCTACACAGGATACGTCATCACCAAAAATGAGCTGGTTTCTCTGAGATTGATTTCTCCCATTGACTGGTCTGACCACCACTGTTGGACCTGGCCCTTTTGGCAGGTTAACCCTGAAACTGTTTGCTTTTTCCTAGCCTGTTTCTAGAACCTGGTGTTGGTGATTTTAGGCCTCTGCGCACTTTTTCACTGTGGTACAGTGTAAAGTGCGTGTGCTCTCTGTGTATGTGTAGTGAGTGACCTGCCCTCCCAAAGGAATGAATGATGAATATGTATGCCCATGGTAGTTCCTGATGTGTGGGGAGTGCAGGGTCGAGTTTGGTATGTGAGAACTCGTGAGACTGAATGCTGCGCAATGGTATATGTGGCATGATTGTGTCTAGTCTAGAAGTGCCACTTTTAGAAGTTGTCATATTTGTGTAATTTGTGCCTGGCGTGTGATTGGCTGGAGCCTGGCCCCAGGAGTGAGCCTGGGCCTGCTTGTGGATTGACTGTCTGGCTTGAGGGTGACAGGGGCTGCAGAGCCCCCAGGAGGTTGTCTGAGTCAGCCCGTGGATGAAAGGCTGCATCTGCTGCCAGGGAAATGGGAGGAGACAGCACCTGGGAGTAAAAAAGGTTGTGCCTGCCTGACCACAATGCTGGCTCCACCTCCCGCTGGGCGACTGTCACTTCTGTCCCTGATACTGAAAGAAATAAGGAAGCCAGGAAAGCCCAAGGGCTCCAGCAACACCCAGAACTGGTTTAGACCGGGCTCAGGGCCCACTTGCACAAAGACTTCAAAGAACTTCAAAGACTTTTAGGGGTATAAGAGAAGGACCCCTGACAACAGACAATTATATTCTACAATCAAGAGGAACCTCTGCTGGAAGAAGGACTGCTGGAGAACTGAAGGAAGATTGCCTTGCTGTGTGCTCTAAGAGCTGACCTGTTCTGCTGTTCAACTAAAAGCAGAGAAGAAGAAAGGGACTTTGCTGTGTGCTGTGACCCTGCCTGCTTGAACCAACAAGACTTTGCTGTGTGCTGTGTCTTCAACTTGAATCTCCAAGGGCCTGAGAAGAGCTGGCCTCCTGTTCCTGGAACTCAGGGTTAAAAGGTTCCTAAAGATTCCCCAAGACGCTGTGCAGATCGTGCTGTTTTTGCCTGCGGCGTGCTTGGTGATCAACTGCTGAGCGTGAGCAGGGATCGGTGTGCTCATCGGCACATTCTCAGCGAGGGTCAGAGGTCCGTGGTGCCTCCCCTCGTGAGTTCTGCTCTAGAGCGGTTGTGTGGCCGAGAGGGCGGTCTTGCCGTGACCTGCGCCCTCAAAAATGATCTGCCGCATTTTCACCGCCACTGCCCGGGGCCAGAAACCCCCTTTGAAGATTGCTGTCCTGATCGGAGCTGCGGGGCCGAAGATCGAAGCCGCCGCGCTCCCATTGGTCGAAGGAGCCGAGCCCCCTCACTAACGCCGCAACGGGATTGGCCGTGCGCCGTAGCGTCATCTCCGAGGTCGGGCGGTGGTTGGTTGTCCACAACGCGTCATCGCAGGCCTGCCCCGGGAGCCGCACTGTCATTGGCTGACTCCCGGGTATTGGTGGAGGCTCGATCGAAGTGCCGCGACCTCATTGGTCCATCGGAAGGAGCCGTGTGTTCCGTGACAAAGCCGGGGAAGATTGACCCGACCTCGCCGAGGGAGCGCTGTGAGTGCCCCCTGCCCCTGGCCTGCCTGTCCCCGCTCGGAGCGCCGAGCTAGTTCCCCCGCCGCTCCTCGAGGATCTGAGAGCGGGCGGAGGGCTGCTGGGACCTGCCAGGGCTGGGAGCGAGTGTGCTCTGTTCGGCGCGGTGTGCCTGACGCCATTTGGGGTGCGAGGCTGTGTGGATCGGCAGAGAGGAGTCCCCAGAAATACTGGTGAGGCGCATTTGCAGCGCTTGGGGCTCTTTTCTTCGAAGGGCTAATTCTAGAGGGATTAGTACGCTGGCATTGCTTGGTTTGCTCGTTTTGAGAGCCAATTGGAGATAAATCAGTAGCATTATTATTTTACTACTGAACTAAAGAGACTTGAGACTATTTTTATTAAGAAACTACCTGATAATACAGGTGCAGATGAACCAGGGAGGTTCATGGGGGCATATTGGTTCAAGAGCCTGTGGGGCTCCTGCCGTTTGGCGCAGTACTGTTCAAGGGCTAGTGAGAGCCCATGCCCTAGTTTGCTTTTTATCCCAGCTGCCCAGCAATTAGTGGGCAACTGCACCGTTTTGGCCCTGACATTGAGACACAGGGCGTTCTAGCCCCAACAAGGCCAGTTGGCCTAGGGACTGCCACAAGTGGTGGCTTATGTGAGTTTTGCGCAATGTGAGATGGTGCTAGGAAATGTAATGCATTCAATATGATTACGCACCTTGATCTTACACCTCTGAATGTTTTTGGGCATCATGTATTTTTGCGCTATTGAGTTATGTTCTGGCACCTCTGAATGTTTTTATGCATCATGTGTCTTCCTTGATCTTACACCTCTGAATGTTTTAGGCATCATGTGTTTTCCTTCCCTACACCGCTGAATGTGTTTTAGATGCATCATGTGTAATGTGTTCATGCTTATACTCCTAGATGTATTTTATACTTAGGTGATTGTTCTTTCCAATACAGGTGGTCCTAGCAAGGTCCTAGTCCCCTACGTGACATTCTCCTAAGGTGGTTAGGGTTGCGTAGGTGGTACTTACCTGTTCCCAGTAGTTACTGGATGTGATTTACAACTGTTATTTTGTGCTATACTTACTCTAAGTTCTAGAAGTGCTATTTCTAAAAGTGTTGATTCTGACAGTAGACCATGTGGCCCTGTCTTGTAAATAATCCCTTATGAATATTGCCCGTGCCAGTTGGCACAATGTACATGTGTGATTACTATCTGATGTGTTTTGACAATACAGAAGTTATTTTCATATAACCTTGTGTGGAGTTCCTTTTGTGGTGTGCCTAGGATGTTGTTGCTGTTGTGTGCTGGCGCAAATGCTTTACACATTGCCTCCGAGTTTAGCCTTATTGCTCGTGCCAAGCTACCAAGGGGGTGAGCAGGGGTTATCTTGGCGTGTGACTCCCTTTGCCCTGACTAGAATGGTGGTTTCTGTCTGGCTTTGGCATCAGCCTTAGCCTACCAGAAATAGCCAGTTCTAACAGCCAAATACTAGAAACCCACCAATACGATCGGACAAACCAAACCAAAGCACTGCACGAGGAACATTAAAGGAGTCCCTATAACTGAACTGGAATTCAGGATTCATGCCCACCTACAACCTCAAAAACAACAGTTGATGGACAGAATGCAGAACAATGTCATACATTCACCCCAGTACAGAGATCTGGGCCTAAATCCATCGTTTTTTTGAACCCCACAACACCCCAGTTCAGACATGGTCATATGCAAATCAGCCTTGACCCTGTGCCTCATGGGAACAGTCCAGCCCGAATTGCCAAGCCATGTCTTTCCTGGACCGGAATCAAGCATCCTAGGTCCGGTTTCTGGCTATCATCCGTCATCAGCCAGGGTAGCTTGACTCCAGTGGTGTGGAGAGCACGGGACTCAGGTCTGAGAATACCAGTCCCACTCGGTGTGACAAATGCAAAAACAACAGTTGATGGACAGAATGCAGAACAATGTCATACATTCACCCCAGTACAGAGATCTGGGCCTAAATCCATCGTTTTTTTGCACTCCACCCCACCCCAGTTCAGATATGGCCATATGCAAATCAGCCTTGACCCCGTGCCTCATGGGAACAGTCCAGCCCATACTGCCAAGCCATGTCTTTCCTGGCCCGAAATCAAGCATCCTAGGACCAGTTTTTGGCTATCAGCCGTCATCAGCCAGGATAGCTTGACTTCAGTGGTGTGGATAGCACAGGACTCACGTCTGAGCATAACCGTCCCACTCGGGGTGACAAGTGTCCATCAACTGTTGTTTTTGCATTTGTCACCCCGAGTGGGATGGGTATGCTCAGACGTGAGTCCCGCGCTCTCCACGCCACTGGAGTCAAGCTATCCTGGCCGTTGACGGCTGATAGCCGGAAACCGGTCCTAGGATGCTAGATTCAGGTCCTGGGAAGACATGGCTTGGAAGTTCTGGCTGGACTGTTCCCATGAGGTACAGGGTCGAGGCTGATTTGCATTTGGCCATGTCTGAACTGGGGTGGCTTGGTGAGCAAAAAAACGATGGATTTAGGACCAGATCTCTGTACTGGGGTGAATGTATGACATTCTCTCCATCAACTGTTTTTTTTGCATTTGTCACCCTGAGTGGAACGGGTATGCTTAGACGTGAGTCCCATGCTCTCCACGCCACTGGAGTCAAGCTATCCTGGCTGATGACGGCTGATAGCCAGAAACCGGTCCTAGGATGCTTGATTCCGGTCCAGGGAAGACATGGCTTGGCAGTTCAGGCTGGACTGTTACCATGAGGCAGAGGTTCAAGGCTGATTTGCATATGGCCATGTCTGAACTGGGGTGGCTTGGTGCTTGGTACTGGGGTAAATGTATGACATTGTTCTGCATTTTGTCCATCAACTGTTGTTTTTGCATTTGTCACCCCGAGTGGGACGGGTGTGCTCAGACGTGAGTCCCGTGCTCTCCATGCCACTGGAGACAAGCTGTCCTGGCTGATAACGGCTGATAGCCAGAAACAGGTCCTAGGATGATTGATTCCGATCCAGGGAAGACATGGCTTGGCAGTTTGGGCTGGACTGTTCCCATGAGGCACAGGGTCAAGGCTGATTTGCATATGGCCATGTCTGAACTGGGGTGGTTTGGTGAGAAAAAAAGCGATGGATTTAGGCCCAGATCTCTGTACTGGGGTGAATGTATGACATTGTTCTGCATTCTGTCCATCAACTGTTGTTTTTGTATTTGTCACCCCGAGTGGGACGGGTATGCTCAGACGTGAGTCCTGTGCTTTCCACGCCACTAGAGTCAAGCTATCCTGGCTGATGACGGCTGATAGACAGAATCCGGTCCTAGGATGTTTGATTCCGGTTCAGGGAAGACATGGCTTAGCAGTTCGGGCTGGACTGTTCCCATGAGGCACAGGGTGAAGGCTGATTTGCTTAGGGCCATGTCTGAACTGTTGTGGCTTGGTGAGCAAAAAAACGATGGATTGAGGCCGAGATCTGTTCTGGGGTGAATGTATGACATTGTTCTGCATTCTGTCCATCAACTGTTGTTTTTGCATTTGTCACCCTGAGTGGGACGGGTATGCTTAGACGTGAGTCCCATGCTCTCCACGCCACTGGAGTCAAGCTATCCTGGCTGATGACCTCTGATAGCCAGATACCGGTCCTAGGATGCTTGATTCCGGTCCAAGGAAGACATGGCTTGGCAGTTCGGGCTGGACTGTTCCCATGAGGCACATGGTCAAGGCTGTTTTGCATATGGCCATGTCTGAACTGGGGTGGCTTGGTGAGCAAAAAAAACAATGGATTTAGGCCCAGATCTCTGTACTGGGGTGAATGTATGACATTGTTCCTTCATTCTGTCCATCAACTGTTGTTTTTGCATTTGTCACCCTGTGTGGGACAGGTATGCTCAGACTTGCGACCTGTGCTCTCCACGCTACTGGAGTCAAGCTATCCTCGCTGATGACGGCTTATAGCCAGAAACTGGTCTTAGGATGCTTGATTCCAGGACAGGGAAGACATGGCTTGGCAGTTCCGGCTGGACTGTTCCCATGAGGCACTGAGTCAAGGCCGATTTGCATGTGGCCATATCTGAACTGGGGTGGCTTGGTGAGCAATAAAACGATAGATTTAGGCCCAGATCTCTGTACTGGGGTGAATGTATGACACTGCTCTGCATTCTGTACATCAACTGTTGTTTTTGCATTTGTCACCCTGAGTGGAACGGGTATGCTTAGACGTGAGTCCCATGCTCTCCACGCCACTGGAGTCAAGCTATCCTGGCTGATGACGGCTGATAGCCAGAAACCGGTCCTAGGATGCTTGATTCCGGTCCAGGGAAGACATGGCTTGGCAGTTCAGGCTGGACTGTTACCATGAGGCAGAGGTTCAAGGCTGATTTGCATATGGCCATGTCTGAACTGGGGTGGCTTGGTGCTTGGTACTGGGGTAAATGTATGACATTGTTCTGCATTTTGTCCATCAACTGTTGTTTTTGCATTTGTCACCCCGAGTGGGACGGGTGTGCTCAGACGTGAGTCCCGTGCTCTCCATGCCACTGGAGACAAGCTGTC
Organism: Lissotriton helveticus; assembly: GCF_964261635.1. NCBI lineage: Eukaryota > Metazoa > Chordata > Amphibia > Caudata > Salamandridae > Lissotriton > Lissotriton helveticus. The sequence goes on along the minus strand of NC_136063.1, from coordinate 1,745,951,274 downwards.
CTGGCTGATAACGGCTGATAGCCAGAAACAGGTCCTAGGATGATTGATTCCGATCCAGGGAAGACATGGCTTGGCAGTTTGGGCTGGACTGTTCCCATGAGGCACAGGGTCAAGGCTGATTTGCATATGGCCATGTCTGAACTGGGGTGGTTTGGTGAGAAAAAAAGCGATGGATTTAGGCCCAGATCTCTGTACTGGGGTGAATGTATGACATTGTTCTGCATTCTGTCCATCAACTGTTGTTTTTGTATTTGTCACCCCGAGTGGGACGGGTATGCTCAGACGTGAGTCCTGTGCTTTCCACGCCACTAGAGTCAAGCTATCCTGGCTGATGACGGCTGATAGACAGAATCCGGTCCTAGGATGTTTGATTCCGGTTCAGGGAAGACATGGCTTAGCAGTTCGGGCTGGACTGTTCCCATGAGGCACAGGGTGAAGGCTGATTTGCTTAGGGCCATGTCTGAACTGTTGTGGCTTGGTGAGCAAAAAAACGATGGATTGAGGCCGAGATCTGTTCTGGGGTGAATGTATGACATTGTTCTGCATTCTGTCCATCAACTGTTGTTTTTGCATTTGTCACCCTGAGTGGGACGGGTATGCTTAGACGTGAGTCCCATGCTCTCCACGCCACTGGAGTCAAGCTATCCTGGCTGATGACCTCTGATAGCCAGATACCGGTCCTAGGATGCTTGATTCCGGTCCAAGGAAGACATGGCTTGGCAGTTCGGGCTGGACTGTTCCCATGAGGCACATGGTCAAGGCTGTTTTGCATATGGCCATGTCTGAACTGGGGTGGCTTGGTGAGCAAAAAAAACAATGGATTTAGGCCCAGATCTCTGTACTGGGGTGAATGTATGACATTGTTCCTTCATTCTGTCCATCAACTGTTGTTTTTGCATTTGTCACCCTGTGTGGGACAGGTATGCTCAGACTTGCGACCTGTGCTCTCCACGCTACTGGAGTCAAGCTATCCTCGCTGATGACGGCTTATAGCTGGTCTTAGGATGCTTGATTCCAGGACAGGGAAGACATGGCTTGGCAGTTCCGGCTGGACTGTTCCCATGAGGCACTGAGTCAAGGCCGATTTGCATGTGGCCATATCTGAACTGGGGTGGCTTGGTGAGCAATAAAACGATAGATTTAGGCCCAGATCTCTGTACTGGGGTGAATGTATGACACTGCTCTGCATTCTGTACATCAACTGTTGTTTTTGCATTTGTCACCCCGAGAGGGACGGGTATGCTCAGACCTGAGTCCCGTGCTCTCCACGCCACTGGAGTCAAGATATCCTGGCTGATGATGGCTGATATCCAGAAACCGGGCCTAGGATGTTTGATTCTGGTCATGGGAAGACATGGCTTGGCAGTTCAGGCTGGACTGTTCCCATGAGGCACAGGGTCAAGGCTGATTTGCATACAGCCAGGTCTGAACTGGGGTGTCTTGGTGAGCAAAAAAACGCTGGATTTAGGCCCAGATCTCTGAACTGGGGTGAATGTATGACATTGTTCTGCATTCTGTCCATCAACTGTTGATTTTGCATTCGTCACAGGTCAAGGCTGATTTGCATATGGCCATATCTGAACTGGGGTGGCTTGGTGAGCAAAACAAAGATGGATTTAGGCCCAGATCTCTGTTCTGGGGTGAATGTATGACATTGTTCTGCATTCTGTCCATCAACTGTTGTTTTTGTATCTGTCACCCTGAGTGGGACGGGTATGCTCAGACGTGAGTACCGTGCTCTCCACGCCACTGGAGTCAAGCTATTCTGGCTGATGACGGCTGATAGCCAGAAACCGGTCCTAGGATGCTTGATTCCAGTACAGGAAAGACATGGCTTGGCAGTACCGGCTGGACTGTTCCCATGAGACACAGGGTCAAGGCCGATTTGCATGTGGCCATGTCTGAACTGGGGTGGCTTGGTGAGCAAAAAAACGATGGATTTAGGCCCAGATCTCTGTACTGGGGTGAATGTATGGCATTGATCTGCATTCTGTCCATCAACTGTTGTTTTTGCATTTGCCACCTTGAGTGGGACGGGTATGCTCAGACCTGAGTCCCGTGATCTCCACCCCACTGGAGTCAAGCTATCCTGGCTGATGATGGCTGATAGCCAGAAACCGAGCCTAGGATGTTTGATTCCGATCCAGGGAAGAAATGGCTTGGCAATTCCGGCTGGACTGTTCCTATGAGGCACAGGGTCAAGGCTGTTTAGCATATGGCCATGTCTGAATTGGGGTGGCTTGGTGAGCAAAAAAACAATGGATTTAGGCCCAGATCTCTGTACTGGGGTGAATGTACGACATTGTTCTGCATTCTGTCCATCAACTGTTATTTTTGCAATTGTCACCCCGAGTGGGATGGGTATGCTCAGACCTGAGTCCCGTGATCTCCACCCCACTGGAGTCAAGCTATCCTGGCTGATGATGGCTGATAGCCAGAAACCGAGCCTAGGATGCTTGATTCCAATCCAGGGAAGACATGGCTTGGCAGTTCGGGATGGACTGTTCCCATGAAGCACAGGGTCAAGGCTGATTTCCATATGGCCATGTCTGAACTGGGTGGCTTGGTGAGCAAACAAACAATGGATTTAGGCCCAGATCTCTGTACTGGGGTGAATGTATGACATTGTTCTGCATTCTGTCCATCAACTGTTGTTTCTGCATTCACATACAACCCCAGCATTCCAATATGATGGCCGATGACCTCACATCCCACTTTAATTCTGCAATGACAGAGGTGTTAGATCAAGTAGCTCCACTCAAACTCAAAAATGTGATATCTACCAAATCTAAATACGGTTTAATGTAGATCTTAAAAATGAAAGACAACAACCCAGACAATCGGAAAGGACTTAGAGACTAAACCCTTCGACTATCTACCTAGCGCAACTTAGGTTCACCCTACAGGCATTGAAAAAACACATCTTTAGAGAAAATGCCGTGTTCTTTCGCACCCAACTAGATCAGGCAAATGAATTAAAAAAAATAAGATAAAAAACAGTAATGAATCTCAGGGGCACTGGTCGAACGTTATTTTTAATCACTCATTTAAAAAGTTGTTTTGCCAATAACACTGAGAAACCATTGTAATATTTTACATTTTTAAATGATTTACATTTCTTTACATCCCACATTCCTGTGGCTGTACCAGTGGGAAGTATATTGGTTATGTCTATCATGTTTGATGTTTAAAATGGAACACCAACATGATGCAAGGAAGATTGAGAAAGGCAGTTATACTGCAGAAACGTGCCTCTTCCATCTGTGTTCCTGTGTCCTGGGTGACCTGATTCATTCAACAGGTTATTGCCCTGACTTTGAGTGCAGGTTCTTTTTCTCTTATAGGAGTTGGGTAAGTAATTTGGTATTGTAGCACTCATGGTGGTGCTGTTTTCTGAGTGCCACTAGCAGTTTGGAGGCCTGCCGGCATTATAACAACCCCTTTTTATGTTTATATATATATATAAGGTGTTTTCAACTCCCCGTGGCGGCGTCTTCATTTGGGGCAACCTTTTCTGTGGAATTTTTAGCGGCTTGCTCAGCCGCGAAGACGCCCGCAGCAAAGCATGCAGATCCAGCGATTGGTAAAACCACTTGCATTGGAGCGGGAAGCCACGTTGAGAGAAAATTTACAAATACAGCCCGACAATTCTGGCAACTACTGACTCACCCACTGGGGTAACACTTGGCATCAATATCGGGGACGTAGCGGCACCCACTGTGGAAGACGTCAAGAAACCGCAAGTACCAGAGTGCCTAGCTGCACACGCCCACTGAGTCGGGTCTTGAAATCATCAGGTGTTTCTTAAAGACTGTCCGCTACTTCCTTTGTGCATAGCCCGTGAACAAGAACACTGGATGTTTGAAACACGTTGGGCTTTTGATTTTTGGAAGCAGACTGCCACTTGATTGCGCTGTAAAGTCCTCAAAATAAAAAGTGTTTTCAGCTCCCCGTGGCGGCGTCTTCATTCGGGGCAACCTTTTCTGTGGAGTTTTTAGCGGCTTGCTCAGCCGCGAAGACGCCCGCTGCAAAGCATGCAGATCCAGCGATTGGTAACACCACTTGCATTGGAGCGGGGAGCCACGTTGAGAGACAATGTACAAATACAGTCCGACAATGCTGGCAACTACTGACTCCCCCACTGGGGTAACACTTGGCATTAATATCGGGGACGTAGCGGCACCCACTGTGGAAGACGTCAAGAAACCGCAAGTACCAAAGTGCCTAGCTGCACACGCCCACTGAGGCGGGTCTTGAAATCATCAGGTGTTTCTTAAAGACTGTCCGCTACTTCCTTTGTGCCTTGCCCGTGAACAAGAACACTGGATGTTTGAAACGCGTTGGGCTTTTGATTTTTGGAAGCAGAGACTGCCACTTGATTGCGCTGTAAAGTCCTCAAAATAAAAGGTGTTTTCAACTCCCCGTGGCGGCGTCTTCATTTGGGGCAACCATTTCTGTGGAATATATATATATATATATATATATATATATAATTTTCAGTGAAACTGCTCTCCCACCCTCACAGCTCCCCCTTTGAGTGAGGCCCTCCCCGACGCCCTCCCCGAGCCCCTGCACTCTTGAGTGTTGCTGGTGTTCGAGGCCCATCTCCACCCGCAGGATCACCTGCGCCTCATTCCTGGTGGTCCAGTGGACCTCTCTTCTCCTTTGTCTCACTCTGCTCTCCTCTCCGTTTTTCACTCATTATTCTTTCTCCCTCTGTCTTTCTCTGTTCTGCACCTTTTGCACTTTTTCTACCTTCTTTTTTCAGCGCCAGGAACCCTGGACCTCAGCACCACCAACGCTACAGCCCAGCAGCACTCCACAAACTCAAAACCAGGCGTTCTTCACCGAAACCTGGACCAACACCACCTCAGGACTGGTTATTGCACTGCCATTCCCCAAGGATACAAGATCACAAGAAAAAACCGCCACACCTGCTCAGGAGGAGGAATCGCGATTGACCACAAATCCACCCTCCGCCTGAGCACACTCCCCTACGAGCCCTTACAGATGATGGAACATCTACACACAAGATACAGACCTACCCTACCACCACCCTCAGGGGAACCCTCATCTACCGACCCCCAGGATCCCACTGACCGTTCACCAACTCCATCACGGACATCATCTCCCTGCATGGCAGCGCATCCACTAAATACACCCTGCTGGGAGACCTCAACTTCCACAGCGACAACCAACTGGACCCTAACACCACATCCCTCCTGGACAACCTCTACAACATTGGACTTCACCAAATTGTGACCGAACCCACACACTCAGCAGGATACACCCTCAACCCCCTCTTCACAACAGGAAACTCCATCACCTTCAGCCACACCACCAAACTCCCATGGACTAACCACCAATGCGTCCACTTCACCTTCAGAACACCCACCATCCACAGACACCATCATCTGCTCCCATGAAGAAACTTGATCAGAATCACCAACGATCAGGTCACGTTCTCACTCAGCAACTCCTCCCCAACCATCGCGTAAAACGACGACGACAACACTGCAGCCTGAACCCTGCACAGATGGATCGCCAACAGCACCAACATCATTGTCCCATCAGGAAAAACAACAACACTCACACCAAGAAAGCCAGATGGTTCACCAGCGAACTTCGAGAGACCAGATGCACCTGCCGCTGCCTCGAAAAAGCCTGGAGGAACACCAAATCCACAGAATTCAGGCTGCAGAGCCGCTAACACCGGCCACTAACAACTCATCAGAAATCGAGGAAAAAAGTGATTGAAGGAAGAATCTCCACCCACGCACACAACAGCAAAGAACTCTTTAACATCATCAAGGAGTTTGCCCAACCCACCTGCAAGTAGACCGACATCCCTCCCTCACAAGACCTCTGTGACAAACTCAGCACCTTGTTTCAAGAGCATCAATGACAAATTTGCCAAAGACAGCCCACACATGGAACACAGACCACCAACCTACAATTGACAGCTGGACAGCACCACCGAAGACACACTGAAGACAATGAAGTCAGTCCACTCCGGGGCCCCAACGGATCCCTGCCCCCCCACAACATGTTCAACAGAGCTGCCGACACCATCGCACCCATGCTCCGCCACACCATCAACTGCTCCCTGGCAGCCGCCGTGTTCCTTGATGACTGGAAACACGCCAAGGTCAACCCCCTCCTTAAGAAACCCTCAGCAGACCCTACCAAAATCAAAAACTACAGACCCATCTCCCTGCTCACATTCCCTGTGAAAGTCATTGAGAAAGCCATCAACAGCCAACTTGTCCCATTTATTGAAGAGCACAATATCCTCGACTCCTCCCAATCCAGCTTCAGGAAAAACCACGATACAGAAACCGCCCTCCTTGCTGCAACAGACAACATCCGCACCCTACTGGACAAAGGAGAAATAGTAGCCCTCATCCTCCTCAACTCTTAGCGCCATTCAACACAGTCTCCCACCGCACCCTAAAACGCAGACTTCATGACACAGGGATCCAGGACAAAGCCCTTGACTGGATCAGCTCCTTCCTCTCTGGCAGAATGCAGTGGGTCAGCCTCCTCCCTTTCCTCTTGGACCCTACACCAACAACCGGAGGAGTCCCTCAGGGGTCTTCCCTTAGCCCTACGCTCTTCAACGTCTTCATGGCTCCACTCTCCCCCATCATCATAACCTACGGGCTCAACATTGTGTCATACGCAGAAGACACCCAACTTATCCTCTCCCTATCAACGAACCCAACACCGCCACTTACAACTTTCGAGAAGGCATGAAAGCTGTTGTCAAATGTATGAATAATGGCTGCCCTCAACTAAACACCAACAAGACAGATGTACTCATCATGGGCCCAAATTCCGATTTCTGGAACAACACCTGGTTGCCCTCGGAAACCCGCCCACCTCCACGGACCATGAAGTCAACCTGCAAATCATCCTGTACTCAGAGCTCAAAATGGACCACCAGAGCAACTCTGTCTCAGCCTCCTGCTTCCTCACCCTTTGCCTCCTACGTAAGACCTTATAATGGATCCCACTCAAACACAGAAAGACCGTCACTCATGCCCTGGTCACCAGCAGACTCAACTACAGCAGCGCACTCTACACCGGAATAAACAAAAACCTCACCAGCACGCTACAGAACATCCAGAACACCGCTGCAAGACTGGTCCTCAAGCTGCCAAAACACCACCACATCTCCCAGCACCTGCGCACACTCCACTGCCTCCCCATCAAGGCAAGAGTCACTTTCAAGATGCTCACCCATGCACACAAGGCCCTCCACGACACCGGACCATCATACCTGAAGAACCGACTCAAATTCCATGCACCCCAAAGAAGCCTACGATCTGCCCAGCTCTCTTATGCCGTGGTCCCATGCATCAGAAAAGTCATATTGAGAGGCTCCTCCTTCTCCTTCCTCGCGTCCAAATTCAAGAACGCCCTTCCGCTCCACCCCAGACAGACAACATTGCTTCCCATCTTCGTAAGAAACTTCAAAACCTGGCTCTTCAATGGACTCCCTCCTTGATGGACTGGAACCTATACTCCTCACCCCCAGCGCCTTAAGACCCTTAAGGGTGAGTAGTTGCGCTTAACAAACGCCTGATTGATATATATATTTATATATAGGGCAGCGGTATTTAAAACATGTTACCTGTATTTGTAGCCACAAAAAAAAGGCATTGTAGGTGAGCCAGAATGTGCTGGAGCCTGTTTTTGTTTGTGAGCAGGCACATTGAGGAGATGCGAGTTTGCCAACGATGTCGAATTACGGCATACCCTCTCGGTTAGGTGCACTGCAAATATCGGAAGAGAAGGCATTGCTGTACTTGGTAAACAGTGCGGATCCCCCCTCGAAGTTGGAAACAAGCAAATATAATTTACGTTGTGTGTGATTCGTATGTTGTCACGGAGATCGGTAAGCTACAATCCAGTATTTTCAACGATAGCGGGAAGAGAGGAGAACGGTATTCAACTCTACAGCGGGACACTTTGATTCAGGGGCTTTAGTGGCTACTTTGTTGCAAGGCATGGAGTGGCTTAAGGAAAGTGAAAGTGCAGCTGAGATGCAATTCAGCGATGTCGACATCAAGTAGAGTAACACGACGAAACCAAAGGAGTGCAAGGATCTACTAAAGGTGCTTGAGAAGCTGATTTAGCATCAAAGTGGTAGAAAAGTAAATTGCCATTGTGGTACTTAGAAGTTGACCTTATCCCTAGAAGGTTTGCTAATTCTTTTAGCTCCCACACATGAAAATTCAAATCTGTATATATTAAGAGAGTAGGCAGAGTATAATGGCAACTCATCTAAGAGAATGCTGGCAATCCTAATTAAGTATGCTGACATCAACCGGCATGTACTGCTGAAAGAGATTGAGGCTCTCTCTGACCAACTAAGCAGATTACCCGAGCAGGAATTCATTACGAACCTACAGGTGGAAAAGCAGGAAAGAGTGATGAAATATGAACAAGTTATAAAAGATCGTAAAGCTGTCAAGTTTAGGTGAGATAAACTTGACTACCAGAGTGGTCAGAGCTTCACCTTTTCAAAACTATGTCAGAAATTGTCACAAAGTCTTCAAGGAAATGCTGTACAGATTATTCAGGAAACTGGTGTAGAAATGAGCGCTTAGGTGGATACGGAAATTGAAGATACCCTCCAGGTGACAATGGTTCCTTCCGTGGAAGGTAAACTTCATTTTTTACGATGGGACAGAAACACAAATAAAAGACCACTGAGAGGCCAAGCAAGAGCTTTTTGGGGTGGCGGAAAAGACAGAGGAAGAACAGGTGGTCAAGGAGAACAAATCGTCAACATAACCAAATAAAAGGAACAAATAATTAATGACAATATAAACAACTATGTAGTGAATTTATCAAACCCTGAATTCAATTCAGAGGAAATTACAATTCTTTCTGATGGTCTATTTTATTGTGCCTTAGAAAATATGTATTATGTCCAGACAGAATAGTTTGTTTCACATTTAAAGAAACAATTTTGCCAACAGAGAGACACTTGGGCGATGACATTTTGAACCTAATTAAGACTCTGACAACCTGTTATTTTCTGATTTTAGTTTATTAAGAGGTCTGGACTGTCTCTCAAGGTGATTCTCTGATTAGGGAACAAGGTCTGTATGTACGTGGAAGGACAGACATCCCTTTTATACCGAGGTCAGTCTTTTCACTTATTGTTCCAAAACATTCAATAGATCCATTTTCTGATTTGGTGGTACAAGATTTAAAGGAATTGTATGGTAAGCAAAATTGTAATGTATCAGCAAATGCATCAGAGATAGGATATAAAAGTCTGGTAACCAGGTTACATTCATGACCTGACATAGGAGTAAGGCAGGCAGACAAAGGTGGGAATATAGTCCTTTGACCACTTATTATGTATCAAAAAGAGGCAATGAGTCAATTAAATGACAGGCAATGCTGTTTGAAAATTTACAAAGGTACACTTCAGGATATTACAATCAAATTCCTTCTAAATTCGGTTCACTGGAAAGTGGTAGGGCTCATTTCACAAGCAGAATTCAAGTTCGTTAAAGTGGAGTCATCCATTACGATATTCATGTTTCTTATACCTAAAATTCATAAAGATTTAAATGTACCACCTTTCTGATCATATCGGCCATAGGTAGTTTACTTGAAAATACATCAAAATACCTTGACTATTTTTTACAGGACCCTGTTAAGATGTTGTCATCCCATACCAAAGATACAGGGAACTTTTTGAAAAAAAATAATGACATCGATTGGGAGGAAGACTATGTAAGGATGACTTTTGATGTCTCCTCCCTATAAACAAGTAAATCACATACAGATGGCATTAGGGCAATCCAGTATTTTTAAGTTCCCGGACACTAACCCTATACAAACACACTGAACGGCTGTTGAGCATGTTAGGGTGGTGTTTGCGCAAAAACATATTCTTCTTTGGAACAGACCTTTATCAACAAATGAGGTGGACAGCCATGGGCATCTGCTTCAACCCCAGCTATGCAAATCTGCATATGGACTGGTGGAAGGAGCAGCTGCTGGCAATCCAATATGTCCAAAAGATGACAGAAAATGTGGTAATTTGGTCCCGCTTCATTGATGATCTGTTTCTTATATGGCGTGGCAGTAAGTTGTCAGCAGAGGACATTGTAAAGAGACTTAACAGGAATTAATTGAATCTGCATTTTACATCTTATCTCAGTGAGAGGGAAGTACAGTTCTTGGATTTAACAATATATGTAGTAGATGGAAAAGAGCATACCGAAACATTTAAATAGAGTACTGCAGGCAATACCGTACTGCATGCTCGGAGTTTCCATCATACAAAATTAAAGAACAGTGGGGTATATTATCAAGGGGTTTTATCTCCGCTTTTTTGGCTTTAAAAGCCAAGAAAGCGGAGATAAAATTATCTCCCTATTACCAAGCTGTCGCTAACACCAGTTAGCGACAGCTAATAGGAGATAGCGACCATCATGGGCCCCACTTTGCATGTCAGTGATATTTATCACTAATGATATGCAAAGTGGGCGTGCCAAGATGTTAGCGACTGGAAACAGTCGCTAACATCGCTATCTCCTATTACCAACTTTTGGAGATATTTGCGCTAAGGGCGAATATCTCCAAAAGCTAACACCTGCCCTGAGCAGTTCTTAGCCATGTTATCCAATGGGAGGTGGATAACATGGCTAAGAGCATTTGCTCGATAATGCATGAATATCGCTGACTTTTCAGCGATATTCATGCATTGCGGGCGTTTTTTATCGCATTTGCGATAAACCTTGCTAATAGCAAGGTTTATCTGCGATAAAAATCGCCGATGTGCGGCGATAATTTTTGTCTCTAAACAAGTTAGAGACAAAAATTATCGCTAGTTGTTGATAATATACCCCAGTATCCCTTACGCAGAGAATTTGCATATGTGAAGAAACTATAGCAATCTGAGACAGTTTTATAAAGCACAGACTGAATTGAATGAAACATTTGAGTCACAAAGGCTACAACAAAGCTATTGTAGAAAAGGCTAAAAAAAACAAAGCAAATTCAAAACCTATGAAACAGCTAATCTTCACAGACAAAAACAGCAAAAAAGACTCTATTGGCCAGACAGATAAAAAAATGTGTTTCATCACTGGGTACAGTATGCAGCATCAAAAGATTAGAGCCATTTTTCAGCAGCAATGGCATTTAGTGCGCAGTGACCCCATTTTAGGGCCAAAAACACAAAATAGACCTCTTATTACTTTTTGGAAAGCAAAATCACACCAAACCAAATTATTTGTGAGGAACTTGGGAATAAAAATTGACCGGTCTTTGTCCATGAAAGATCACATCGTAACAACTGTTGGTATATGCTTGTATAGCCTCCGCTTCTTCGGAAAATATTTCCATTTATTCCCACCGCACACCGCAGAACCCTGGTTCATGCGATGGTGACAGGTCGTTTAGATTATGGTAATCCCCTAGTGGCAGAGGTGGGGTCAACTCTCTTGTCAAGTTACAAATTGTTCAGAATATGGCCGCGCCAATGATTTTGAATCGTCCGGCGGGCTCTCCATCTGCTCCATTGCTTAGAGAATTGCATTGGCTTCATGTAAAAAAAAAGATCCTCCTTCAAAATCAGCTGCCCTTAGTGAAAACGGCCCTCGCTACTTACAATGTAAAGTGACTAAATACTGCCCTAGTAGGAGGCTTAGATCCACCACACTAGGCCTATTAGAAGTCCCCAGAATCCGTCTGACTCGGACTGGTGGTCAAGCATTTTCCTACTTAGCTCCTAGGTACTGCAACCAGCTCCCACAGGCCTTGCGAGCTATCTCGAAATTTGGTGCCTTCAGGAAACAGCTGAAAGCCTTCCTCTTTTAATGACTAGGTTTGCCTAGTTCTCAATAGCTGCAGATGAATTTGCTAGTCAACGCTGAGATGCCCCAGGGTGATTTGAGCGCTTAACAAATCCTAACCTAACCTAACCTAAACCATATTCACTGGATGATGTCATTAGTGATGTTATTTGAGATGTCATCAGTGATGTCATCAGTGATGTCACTGGCCATGTCATGAATGATGTAATATGTGACATCATTAGCAGTGGATTGTGGGCGTGCTAGTTATAGTTAGTGCAACTAACTATATTGGAGGAATTTCAATAGTTTTGTACGAGTGAAATATCCAGCTAACTATAACACCCCTCACCTAAGGTTTTTTCAGTGAATTTCAAAGGTTTTTTAAATGATAATTCCTAACTATAACACCCCTAAAACCTATGTATTTTTCAGTGAATTTCAAATATTTTTATATGCTAATTCCTAACTACATCAGGCATCAAACCTATAGTTTTTCAGTGAATTTCGAAGGTTTTTTAAATGCTAATTCCTAACTATAACATGTCTGAAACCTATCGTTTTTTCAGTGCATTTCAAAGGTTTTGAAAATGACTAATTTTAACCCCTTAAGTGCTGCCGTCGGCCAACGGTCGTCACGGGCACTACCTCCCCAGTGCTGCGTGCGACCGCTGGACGTCCAGTTCAGCACCGGATAATGGACAGCGCAGCACTGGGGAGGTTTGTTTACTAGCTCCCAAGTGGTTAAATGTATTAATTGTTATATTTATTTTTTTGATACTGATTTACTACATTTTTTACACTATTTATTTTTAGATATTTTATTTTTTAAATTACATTATAATTACATTATACATTACATTATAAAATATACCTTCTCAGAATGAATTGCTTTAGTTTAAATACTTTGGAAATAGGCAACAGAATTTTAAGTACATTACTTACAGTTGTTGCAATGGGAAACACAATTTCAAATACAATGCAACATTGAGCTCAATGTGAATTTCTAGTTAAATGCAATTAGTTACTTTATAGATTACTTTTCTAAACACAGGACTGGATCCTAGAATCAGTCCTTGGTCATCTCCTGTAAACAGTTGAGTAAAAGCGTTTTGGTGACAGTAGTGATTTTTAAGGAATATTATTGTATTTTAAAAGTTGACACTTGGAAACTTTTTCACATAGAATTACCAATGTTATCCTAAGGGAGGAAATTCACTTAGCAGGTAAGTAGTGTTATCGTTACTTTTTCTTACTCAGTGGTGAATCCTGGATCCAGCACGGATGCATCTCCTCTAAACAGTTGAAAGAATGTGTTTAAGTCATACAGGCGATTTTTAAGGAATATTTGTAGTTTGTGAAAATCAACACTTAGGGGTCCATTAGGATGGCGGGCGGGCTGCCCGCCCGCCACCCTATCGGTAAACGGGACCACCCACCTTAAGGGCAGGGGTCCTGACGCCAGCATTAGGATGTGCCCGCCACAGTGGCGGGCACATCCTGCATTTATAGCATTGTGGCGGGCGGTGCTCTCAGCACCGCCCGCCACAATGCTAGAAATGCATTTCTGCATTTGCATTAACAAATCGACAGGCACCGTGTGGTTCCTGCCGCTTTGTTAATGCAAATGAAGTGCAATCCCCCCCCTCCTTCACTCTGGGGGCCCGTAGCGGGCCCCCAGAGTGAAGACCGCATGCCGATGCCGCCACGGAAAGGCATCACCCTCAGCCCATCGTAATATGTCTGGCGGTGTCTGCTTGACACCGCCACCATATGAATCATTTTCCGCCCCGGCCGCAATGCGACCGGGGCGGAGAAGTGGCGGGCGGTGTTTTGCTCCGCCGTGGTCCCCCCCGCCATTCTAATATGGCGGGGGGAATACAGGGAAGGATGGTGGGCGGATTGCCCCCGCCAGGCTGGCGGTGGCTACTGCCAGTCAGGCGGGCTCAATCCGCCCGCCATCCTAATGGACCCCTTAGAAACTTTTCTGGTGAAAATCAGACAATGGATTCCTACGAAAGGACATACAAGTTACTGGTAAGTACGGTTAGAATTACTTTTCAGGTTCAGTGCTGGGCTAAAATATGCAGCACTGAGGTCTCTCCTGATAACAGGTAAGTAAATCGGAATTCATAGTACATCCAGTAAGCGCCACTGCGCTGCGTAGCAGAAAGATGTAAAAAGGGGCACGGCCTGCACCACCTCTCTGCAACTCAGCACAGTGGCGCTTCCTGGAAGCACCTGGTGGGCTACTTGGCCCCCACGGTCCCTCAGGTTTGAAGTGGAATCTTTTCCCCAACTTAAACGTGCCACAGGGCATGTTTGAACACATCGCGTCAGGCCCCGTCCCCTCCCTTAACCCTTGTGTAAACACACCATGTCACCGTTCTAAGTTGAGATATTAAGTCTCCTTAAATCCTTAGGGTCCCTAGGGACTTACTAGCCCACTAGGTACCTCCAGTAAATGCCACAGAGCTGCGTTGCAGAGAGGTGTAAAAAGGGGCACGGCCTGCACCACCTCTCTGCAACGCAGCGCAGTGGCGCTTCCTTGAAGCACCTGGTGGGCTACTTGGCCCCCACGATCCCTCAGGTTTGAAGTGGAATTTTTTCCCCAACTTAAAACGTGCCACAGGGCGTGTTTCCACACATCATGTCAGGCCCCATCCCCTCCCTTCACCATTGTGTAAACACACCCTGTCACCATTCTAAGTTGAGATATTGAGTCCCCTTCAATCCTTAGGGTCCCTAGGGTGAAACTAGCCCACTAGGTACCTCCAGTAGGTGCCACAGAGCTGCTTTGCAGAGAGGTGTAAAAAGGGGCGTGGCCTCTGAACACCTGTCTGCAACACAGCTCCCTGGCGCATATTGGAGATACCAGTTGGGCTATTTGTCCCTCAGGGAACCTCAGTATTGCAAGAGAATTAATTCCCCAACTTAAAATGCGCCACAGGGTGCGTTTGCACAGTGGGGAAGGAAGGGGGCTTGGCCTAAGGTGATATGTCTGCAAATATGCACTGTGGTGCATTTTAAGATAGAAAATTAATTCCCACCAGGTACCTTCAGTATGCGCCAGGAAGCTGCGTTGCAGAGAGGTGTTCAGAGTCCACGTCCCTTTTTACAACACTCCACAACGCAGCTCCGTGGTGCTTACTGGAGGTACCTGGTGGGCTAGTTGACCCCAGGGACCCTCAGGATTGACAAGGAATTAATTGCTCAACTTAAACCGCGCCACAGGGTGTGTTTGCACACTCGTGAACTCAGGCCCCGCTCCCTCCCTTCACCACTGTGCCAACGAGCCCCGTGGTGCGTTTTAAGTTGGGGGATTAACTCCCCTTGAATACTGAGGGTCCCTGGGGTGCAACTAGCCCACCAGCCACCTCCAGTAAGCGCCACAGAGCTGCATTGCAGAGAGGTGTAAAAAGGGGCGTGGCCTCAGAACACTTCTCTGCAACGCAGCTCCCTGGCACATACTGGAGGTACCTGGTGGGCTAGGTGGCACCCAGGGACCCTGAAGATTGAAGAGGAATTAATTCCTCAACTTAAAACGCACCACAGGGCAGTGGTGTTTGGGTAGTGTAGGGGATCGTGCCGGGGGTAGTGTTTTAGGGTTTAGGTTAGCACAGTGGTGTTTGCGTAGTGTAGGTGTTCGTGCTGGGGGTAGATTTAGGGTTTAGGGTAGTGCAGTGGTATTTTTAGAGTGTAGGGGGTCATGGTGGGGGTAGATTTAGAGTTTAAGGTGGTGCAGTGGTGTTTGTGTAGTGTAGGGGGTCGTGCTGGGGTAGTGTTTTAGGGTTTAGGGTAGTGCAGTGGGTTTTGGGCAGTTTAGGGGTCATGCTGGGGTAGATTTAGTTTTTAGGGTAGTGCAGTGATGTTTTGGTAGTGTAGGGGGTCGTGCTGGGGGTAGGTTTAGGGTTTAGGGTAGTGCAGTGGTATTTGTGTAGTGTTTGTGGGTTTGTTCTGGGGGTAGTGTTTAAGGGTTTAGGGTAGTACAGTGGTGTTTGTGTAGTTTAGGAGGTCATGCTGGGGGTAGTGTTTTAGGATTTAGGGTAGTGCAGTGGTAATTGTGTAGTGTAGGGGGTAGTGTTTTAGGGTAGTGCAGTGGTGTTTGTGTAGTGTAGGGGGGTCATGCTGGGGATAGTGTTTTAGGGTTAAGGGTAGTGCAGTGGTGTTTGTGTAATGTAGGGGGTAGTGTTTTAGGGTTTAGTGTAGCACAGTGGTGTTTGGGTAGTGTAGGGGTCATGCTGGAGGGTAGATTTAGGGTTTAGGGTAGGGCAGTGGTGTTTGGGTAGTATAGGGGTTCATGCTGGGGGTAGTGTTTTAGGGTTTAGGGTAGTGCAGTGGTGTTTGTGTAGTGTATTGGGTAGTGTTTTACGGTTTATGTTAGTGCAGTGGTGTTTGGGTAGTGTAGGGGTCGTGCTGGGGGTAGATTTACGGTTTACGGTAGTGCAGTGGTGTTTGTTTAGTGTAGGGGGCCATGCTGGGGGTAGTGTTTTAGGGTTTAGGGTAGTGCAGTGGTGTTTGTATAGTGTATTGGGTAGTGTTTTAGGGTTTCTGGTAGTGCAGTGGTGTTTGGGTAGTGTAGGGGTTCGTGCTGGGGGTAGATTTAGGGTTTAGGGTAGCGCAGTGATGTTTGGGTAGTGTAGGGGGCTGTGCTGGGGGTAATGCTTTAGGGTCATGAAGTGGTGTTTGTGTAGTGTAGGGGTCATGCTGGGGGTAGTGTTTTAGGATTTAGGGTAGTGCCGCGGTGTTTGTGTAGTGTATGGGGTCATGCTGGAGGGTAGATTGAGTGTTTAGGGTAGTGCAGTGGTATTTGTGTAGTGTAGGGGGTCATGGTGGGGTAGATTTAGAGTTTAAGTTGGTGCAGTGATGCTTGTGTGGTGTAGGGGGTCGTGCTGGAGTAGTGTTTTAGGGTTTAGGGTAGTGCAGTGGGGTTTGGGTAGTTAAGGGGTCATGCTGGTGTAGATTTAGTTTTTAGGGTAGTGCAGTGGTGTTTGGATAGTGTAGGGGGTCATGATGGGGGTAGATTTAGGGTTTAAGGTAGTGCAGTGGTGTTTGTGTAGTGTTTGTGGGTTTGTGCTGGGGTAGTGTTTTAAGGTTTAGGGTACTACAGTGGTGCTTGTGTAGTTTAGGGGGACATGCTGTGGGTAGTGTTTTTGGGTTTAGGGTAGTGCGGTGGTAATTGTGTAGTGTAGGGGGTAGTGTTTTAGGGTAGTGCAGTGGTGTTTGTGTAGTGTTTGGGGTCATGCTGGGGGTAGTGTTTAAGTGTTAAGGCTAATGCAGTGGTGTTTTGGTAGTGTAGGAGTCGTGCTGGGGGTAGATTTAGGGTTTAGGGTAGTGCAGTGGGGTTTGGGTAGTATAGGGGTCATGCTGGAGGTAGTGTTTTAGTGTTCAGGAAAGCACAGTGGTGTTTTTCTACTGTAGGGGGTAGTGTTTTGGGGTTTAGGGTAGTGCAGCGGTGTTTTTGTACTGTAGGGGCTCACGTTGGGGGTAGTTTTTTAGGGTTCAGGGTAGTGCAGTGGTGTTTGAAGAGTGTAGGGGGTAGTGCTTACCAGGGAGTTAACTGGAAGTCAACTGCTGGTATTGAAGTGATTGTTCAGTCTGCATGTCAGAATTTTCAAATTAAATAGAAGAGGATTTGCGATCTCTCTTAAAACATTCCCTGTGAAATGGAAAAAGGAGTGGAAGCTGAATCTATGAAATTTAGAGATGATATGTTGGCCAGATTGCGCAAAGAGGAAGATGTCATTAAAAAACGCAAAGCATATAAATTTCAGCGTGACAAGGTCGATTACCAACAAGGCCGTGTCTTCACCTTTGCCAGGAAGTTTGATGCGATTAAGGCATCCGGTAATTTGAGTAATTCAAATACCTCTATGGCAGCGGCAGGGTGTCCGTCAACCTCAGGTGCACAATCTTCAGCGTCTGATGCCAGCTCAATTCCTGATAGTGGGTCTGACACTGATAGTACGAGAAGAGACCCGAGGTTGGGGTTTATCAAATTCTCGCTTGCTCAAGAGGTGGATTGCCTACGACAAGACCGGCCGGATACCCTCCGCCCAAGAAAACCGAATTCAACCGCAAACAAAAACACAACTTTAAGCTGAGACAACGTCAAAAAGCAAGTCGGAGGAGAGCTACCAAAAAAGAAAAAGTACAATCCGAAAAAGAAATGGAACCAACAAAAGTAAACCCAATGCTAACTGAGAATCAGATGTTAGCAGGAGGTCCATCTGTCATCAAACTGACTTCCACAGTTCTAAGCAAATCCGATGTTAGAATTCTGTCTCTTGGTCTCACCTACAGTCCAGCAAGCAATTTCAACTATGCAAATACCAGGGTTGACCTATACAGATTTATTCGAAAACTGAAACTTAAGAAGCATTTTTTGAACAGTCAATATCAATCTAAATCACAAAAGATGCTTCGGGGGCCCATTACAACAGGACTGGTTGCTAGTGAATTAGGGTTGCTCCAAGATCTAACGGCGCTGCATGATGAAATCTCACCATCAGGCTCATTGGAGGAACAGCCGGTTCTTAATGCACCAGGTTTAACTGAGTTCAAACCTAAATCAACCTTTACACCTTTAATGCTCCACGCCAACCTAGACATTTTCCATGAATTGACATCAGCTGGGATCAAAAAACTGCAATTGGCGACATTGAAAGAAAAGCACAAATTTGGGGCCCATAACATCCAATATAACAACTTGGTTAAAAAATTACAGGCAGACAACTCGATCCTTGTCCGCCAAGCCGACAAAGGGAGAAATGTCGTGCTGTGGCCACGCGATTTGAATTTGGAGGAGGCATACCTCCAATTGAATGATACTTCTTGCTATAAACGTTGTGATTTAACAACCATTAAACAGGCACAAAACAATCTGAACAGTCTGTTACTTAGTTGGAAGAGCGTTGGTCTTTTGAGCCTTGATGAATTTTAATTTCTCAAGAAGGACTTCCCTGTAATGCCAGTGTATTATTTGATCCCTAAAATACACAAGGATATTGCGAAACCCCCTGGCAGACCAATTATTTCTGCCAGGGATGGTTTACTGGAAAATGTCACTAAATATATTGATTTTTTTCTCCAAGATTTCGTTAAAATGTTACCATCATTTGTACAAGACTCTGGCGATTTCTTGAGGAAGTTAAAGGTTGTTCAATGGGAACCCGAGTTCTGGTTAATAACGCTGGATGTTTCCGCGTTGTACACCAGTATTCGTCATTTGGATAGTGTGAGGGCAACTCAGTTTTATTTGGGCAACAGACCGATGCAGTATGTTGAACATAATAAAATGCTGAGTACAATGATTTTCTAATGTTTAAACAACAATTTTTTTCAGTTCAACAACCAATTTTTCCAACAGATCAGGGGAGTGGCAATGGGGGCCTGCTTTTCTCCCAGTTATGCCTGTTTGCATATGGGCTACTGGGAGAGGCAGGTCCTCCATGGCACTCACCAGGCGGTGGTTGCTGAACACGTGGTACATTGGTACCGCTACATCGATGCCATTTTTTTAATATGTGGCGGGGTACCCAGCAGGAGGCAATCGAGTTTATAGCTCAGCTTAATGTCAACACGTTCAATCTCACTTTTACGCATAACATGAGCCAGGATAACATTTGTTTTTTGGATGTGGAGGTGTCTATTAACAACAGCAGGTTACAGAATACTCTTTATCGCAAGCCCACGGCTGGCAATACGGTGCTTCACGCGAAGAGCCACCATCCGGCGCACCTGATCCGCAGTATCCCCTATGGGGAGATGCTGCGCATCAGACGCATTTGCAGCACTGAGGCACAATGTGGGTTAGCTCAGAAGGAAAGCAAGGCTCATTTCCTGGCCAGAGGGTACACTGAAACGGCCGTGGATACATCTATCCGGAAGGTTAATATCATCTCTAGGGAAGAGGGCCTACTATTGAGGAGATCAAAGGCTACTCAGGAGGAAAATGCCAATCAGCCAGTCAGACTAGTTTTGACGTACGATCGGCAATTTCAGGCACTCCGCAAGATTGTTACTAGAAACTGGAACCTTATCAACAATGATCCAGTCATAGGCCATCTTATGCCAGCTAGGCCTGATATTTCATGCAGGAAAGCACATTCCCTTAGTGATGCCTCAGTCAAATCCAGTCCGGAGGTAGTGAATAATGTCCCGTGTTTCAAAGCTATCAGGGGATTCAAAAAATATTCCACTTGCAAAGCATGTAAACATGGGGTGAACAAAACAGAATATCTAACCCCACTTTCAGATGTCCCCCGGCAAATTTCCAAACAGTTGACGTGCAACACGGAGTGCGCGGTGTATGTGCTGGAGTGTCCCTGTGACCTGCGCTATGTGGGCAGCACCAAGCTGCAGGCACACAAGCGGATACTCCAGCACATAAGGGCCATTAACACCGGCGACGCTGCATATCCGGTTGCTCGCCACTTTAAGGAATATCATGGGAACCAGAGCCACTTGAAGAAATATTTCATTATTGACGCAGTCCCACCCCTGCGTAGAGGTGGGAACCGCGAAGCGATCCTTCGAGCCCTTGAGACCAGATATATAATTGACCTCGATTGTAAATCACCTCTGGGTCTCAATAGTAGTGTAGATTTTCATACATACCTATAATTCCTGGTTGCACCAACCTCTCAGACAAGTGTTTACTAATGTGAGACAGTATATCCCACCAACACATCCATATTATATGAGTTTATATGGGTATGGATCTAACTCATACATGAGTAAAGGAGATACTAGTTTAGTTCTCTCAGCACTTCTTTTGCACAGTCCAGTAATACCGGTTATGGATATCTTATAATTTGCTAGCAAATTCTAAGTCATGAAACATTGAAATAGAAAAGAAAAAAACTTGTTTCACTTGCTTGTTCTACACGAGTAATTAACACGTTCTAATATTATTTTTTGGCACATTTTTCCTCTTCTGTTTTAGATAATACATGTTTAGGTAATGGTATAGCTAAATAGTTGAAAGATTAAGGCACCAAGCTTCCTATTTGCAATTTTGTGATGACATAGATAATGACTTGTTCAACCATCAATTGCCACTGACCTCACCCACTTGGGTTATATGTACAAGCCACATGGGGGGCAGGTTGTCACACAGAAATATGAATATATATTTTTTACAGAAGTATTAACTGGGGATGATACACCGTATTTGCCCATGTCATTTTTCCTGGAGATAAGAATAGGGATCTTTTTACATTAGTAAAATTACCTGGTACAAACTGCATGTTTATTCAGTGTAAAGATTGTGGTTTTAAGAATTGTGAAATTTGTTTGTTTTTCATACTTACTATGTGTGAAAGCACTGTTTCTCAAAAATATGTCTTCTATGTCTACACGTATCACGTTTTATAGCTACCAATCATGTTCAAAATTATCTTGCACTTGCACTTTAAAAATGAAATGCCCCTCCTATGGCGTCATGTGATCAAGGCCTCTGGGCAGGCCGAAACGTTAAGCTGGTGGCGATTTAAAATAAACAGATATTTTCTCACATTAAGCCTGGGTCGGCTCTCGTTTCCTTGCTGGCGGTATCCTGGTGGAGTTCGGATTGCTGGAGCGATTGGGGCGAGTGATTGCTGTATATACACATATATATATATATATATATATATATATATATATATATATATATATATATATATATATATATATATATATATATATATATATATATTACCTACTGGCGGTCGCCAGTAGGTATATATAGTTAGGATTTTTTCTCTATGGGATTTTTGAAAATTCTATGTCTAATAACTTTGGCGTTTGTGGACGGAATTGGCTGAAATTTTCAGGAAAATGGCACATTTTGTTTCTGAGCAGCCCTTGAAAATTTGGGGGGGGTTCGTCCAGTGGGGGCCGAGAAAAAAGGGGGGTCCCAAAACGTGTTTTTAACATTGAGTTTTCCATAGGGCGGTTGGCCTCACTTTTAGCCCGAACGGCTGAATGGATTTGCACGAAACTTGGCAAAATTGTAGGGACTGGTAGCCCGATGTGCCTTTTGTAGGTCTCAATATATGTGCTCCAGTGGATTTTGAGAAATTAACGTTTAAAAAAAGATATATATCTGTAACAGCGGACCGGTTAGCGCTCTGGTTCGCGGACTTTTCGCGCAACGGAGCTTTGTGAAGCGAAGCTGATTGGTTCTCCGGCGTCTGTCAACATTCCAAACAGTCCGTAGCGGCCGCCATCTTGTCTCTCGGTAGGATCGAGAGACAAGAGGAGGTCAAAACAAAGGGGGAAATAACTATAAGGGGGCATAGTAGATCCTCGCTGACCCCCTAGGTTTGATGTGGAGGTTTTAAAAGGGCCCCGCGGGGCAAAAAAAAATAATAAAAATAATAATTGAACGGCTGAATGGATTTGCACGAAACTTGGCAAAATATTAGGGACTGGTAGCCCGATGTGCCTTTGCTAGGTCTCAATATATGTGCTCCAGTGGATTTTGAGAAATTAACGTTCAAAAAAAGATATATATCTGTAACAGCGCTCCGCTTCGCGTAACGGAGGTTTGCGAAGCTGATTGGTCATTCTGTCACTGGGCTATAGTTGGGCTACATCTGGCTGATATTTGGGCTACATTTGTTTTTTTGTGTGTCTGGCGGCCATCTTTGGGCTACATTGGGCTACATTGGGCTTCATTGGGCTACATTCGGCTAATTAGCAAATAGCTCATCGCAAACTAGGAATGGTAAAGAATCGCTATTTATTCCTTAAAGTTCGCTATTTAGGAAATGCAAATAACTTTGATGATACATATGGCGGTTCATCTCTAACAAGATAAGAAGCATAGGGATAGATTTATGATGACTGGCGCATCACCAGGGATGTGTTAGTCATTCTGTGCCGCTGTTCCGTCACCTATGGTGTGCTGCATTTACAATGCGGCGCATCATGGGGCAAAAACAGCACAGATGCGTGATGTATCTGTGCCGTAAAGGTGGCGCATTGCTGGAGTTGTATCGCAAGTGTGATGAAGCTCCAGCAAGGGTCGGGGGTGCCCCTGTCGCAGGGTTTCTGTTCTCACACAGAACTGTGGACAGAGGATTGGAACCTCGGCGAATTAGGGTGTCCCAAAACTCACGTTAGTAATCAAAAACTATTTAGCAAGCTAGGTACAGTGTCACATTGGATATAACAAACTCTCAATGTTTAGACAATCCAGAATATGAACTTATAGTACCTCAGGATACGTGGAACTCATGAACAGTCGGTCGTTATATATTTCTTAGAAACCAGAACATGGAGTTAAGAAGAACACATGTGTATTTGAAATGTTTATTTACTAATGCCGTCTTCTCAGGCGTAGTACCTTAGATAATAAAAGTACACATATTATCAGTAGCAAAATTACCAGCATAGTTACTAGTACATAAAAAGTGAATGGTGATAGTATGTTAACATGCTGTAAATGAATAAGAGTTAGCAACACTTATAAGCAGCCGCGGGCCGTGGAGGGAGTTACGGTGAGGCAGGGAGGCGGGGAGGGGGAGAAGCAGGGTGGAGAATACAAGTACACATATTATCAGTAGCAAAATTACCAGCATAGTTACTAGTACATAAAAAGCGAATGGTGACAGTATGTTAACATGCTGTAAATGAATAAGAGTTAGCAACACTTATAAGCAGCCGCGGGCCGTGGAGGGAGTTACGGTGGGGCAGGGAGGCGGGGAGGGGGAGGGGCAAGGTAGAGAGGGCTCCACCCTGCTTCTCCCCCTCCCCGCCTCCCTGCCCCATCGTAACTCCCTCCACGGCCCGTGGCTGCTTATATCTCACCCTCCCTAATACACATATTATATTATTTGCTAAGAAGGTCTCTTTGTGTTGGTTTAGGGCGTGTCCATACTTTAGTGTCTTAGATTTGAAGGAATCACATCAGCATACACCAGCTCTCTCTTCATGTGAACCGCATCAACTGTTGTGTATGTGTGTTCGGCAAAGCAATATAAAACCCGCCTCATGCCCAGAATTGGCAGAAGTTGCACTTATGTTATGAGTATGAAGTCGTGGAGATCAGACCTCATAACAATTCTGTATCGTGTTGTTCTTGAAACTTTAGCACTCGCTGTACAGATATAGTTTAACAAGTAAAGCAGATAGTAGACCAATAACATATTATTCTCATGTAAACCACGATGAACTACTAGGTGGAAAGCTAAAGCAACAACTAAGTGTCGTGTGCAGAAGTTGCAAAAAAGGAAAAATGGCGTTTAAACCGGTAATGAGCCCATGCTAACTTAACACGGTGTAAAGATATCCAGGACCTAGATGACACCTCCTCATGATCCGGAAACGAACTGAATAAGATAATAGAAGTGCCATCTCATGAGAGCAGATTGCAAGTTTATATGTGGACGGTCCGCAAGGTAAAGCATTAAAAACTAGGAAAATTCAATGCTAAAGAAAAATAAAACAGCCAAGTACTTTATCGAGTCTTAAGCCAATAGGCAAGGTAAATAATAAAAACTTGACAAATAAGTCAATGAATTGTCAATGAAATGCTAGTACTCAGCATATCAAACATGAAAAAGGTCTATGACATAACTGTGTATGCAAAATAAGCTGCAACAGCCTCCAATAGGAAGTCACCGTCTTCATCCGAAAACAGTTCAGCCATCCAATTTAAAAGCGGAAAAGAACATACGTGCTCTCCCAGCACCGGATCCTCTATCACCATCAGAGGACAGCTCGGTGGGTTTTCAAGAAAGCTGTGTTCCAAGAAAGACTGTGCTGCCGCCAGTAAATTCCAGGGACCAAGTAGTCCATGCATCAATGCCACAGCCATAATCCTTTCGCCAGGACAAATCAACTCGTGAGTAATGATAGGAGTCATCAGCTGATTAAAGTCGACGTCAGGAGAAACCGGTCCGCAGAGACACAAATCAATGGCCCAATCGAAATCACAGGTCAGGCAGTGAAATACAGGCTGGACACAGGTGAAGTAGGAGAACCGAAAAGATAATCCATATGCCGTGCTTAATATCGCCAACGGCATTGTGCCATAATATTCTAGCATGCGATTGCGGAACAGTGTCAGCAGCTGCAGGGTCGGAGGTTGCATAGGAGGGACATCCATATTTAAAAATGTAAAAAAGCACAAGAGCGTCCGCTGGTAATGCAAGTAAAAATGCAATCCACGAACCAGAGTGGAGAAAATGGAATGAAAGGGAGCAGGGATGACTCCAAAGATTTTCTCAAATGAAGTCACGAGACCACTGGTAACAACTTTAAAAAAGTGTGCCAGGGATTTTGTGGAGGATGCGTTAAAGATAGTCGGAAACATGTTGCTGAAATTGAAAGGCAAACCTGTGTACGGGTGTTCGCTATGTGAAGTACGAAAGTTTCACGGGCCGAACTCAAGGCCACCTCTCTCTGAGACAAAAGAGCTCTTATTCTTGTCATGCCGTTGAAACGTGTCCCAAGGTTGGTATTTGTGGCCAGATTGAAAACTCCCTATGTTCATGTGTGGGAGGAAATAGAACATTTCTGCAGCAAATAACCCGTTCACTTACTGTTACGATAAAAGGAATACTTTTAATTAACTCAGAACAATCTTCATTATTGAGCATCAAATAACTACCATTTTCCAACAACTTGAACGTGGGGATGATAGCAGGAACTGGCGTGCCTTGCAACACGCAAGCCATATTTGGTCGGTGTTTGTTGCATGAATCGTGTAACTGTATGTGCCTACACATTAGTGAATGATCTGGCGTCTCAGTGCATTCCTCTCCATTCAGATAAACTTCTTGATCATCTTTGAAACATCTGTATGTGTATGGAAGCGACCAGACCTCATGAACAAAAGCACTACCTAAAGGTTCATAAAGACCTATTGGTATATATTTCATACAATTTGAAAACTTATATAAAGCAAAAGGCAGCGTTATTAAACCGTGGATAAGGCATGTTGCCAAAAAACCCGCAATCCTCTGCTGATGATGTCACTGAGCATGTCATGAATGATGTAATATGTGACATCATCAGTAGTGGATTATGGGTAATAGTATCTCTAGTTTACTCCCCTATAGCTGTCTTTCTTTTAACATAAGTGTGTGTTTCCTTCCCTTATACTTACTGTTTTTGGTTCGCTTCCAGTTCGCGTACCAGCGAGCGAACTAGGAAGCGAACTAAGAGAAATAGAGGTTGGCACAGTTCCAAATATTGTACCAATTTTTTAATAACGGGGAGGTAGTTCTGAAAAGAACTTTTTTTTTTATTTTTCTGAACATTTTTTTACTGTTTTTGAATTTTTCGGAACAGTTTTATATTTTTTTGGGTTTTTCTTGGAGGGGGCAATGAAAACGATTCATTGTAAAGGGCTCAACAGGAGCAACAAAACAAAAAAAAGAAGTATTTATTATTTTGGGCGTTTCGGACAAACTTGCATATGATAGTCAATAGCTCTGTTGATCAGAGTGATGCTTCTTTCTCCGTAGGAAATGAATCCATCGCAAAATACGCAGGTGTGTTTTACTTCACCAAATCTCATTTGTATATTTGGCACCATCTCCCTGCCCTCTGGTCCCGTTACTTCCGGTACAACAGATCTTCTGGCCATAATAGGGAGATTATCTAGGTCGTTCCGAAACTGTGCAGCACTGTAGTTGTTAGGATGCCACCTAGTCATATGGCGATGCATTGTGTAGTTTCCGAAACTGTATTTTTTGTCGGTCCCTCTGGACAGTCTATCTTGACATATAAGGCAAGTTACGTATCTTGCATTTACTTTTTTCTGACCTTTGGGAATTTTAAAAAATTGCCAAATGAAGTTTTCTTTCCGGTGAGACGTCTTGGGCTGCTCAGGCAAAAACTGCCTCTCTTCGTGCTCGTCCTCCTGTTCCTCTTCTTCTTCTTCTTGTTGAATTACAACTTGAGCAGGTGGTCCACTCTTCCTTGGATGTGGTGGAGGTGGTGGGGAAGCACCAGCTGAAGCTACTAAAGAAGCCATTGCTCAGTGATCACAAAGGGTCTTTCTCTCACAATGATGAAAGTCAGAGTGAGGAAAGAAGGAGGGATTTTCATCATTTGGGAAAAACAAGAGTTCTCAACCAATCAAAAGTGTTCATTTTAGATTATATGACCTAGTCTTACATCATTAGGAAACCAAAAGTGAAATGAACCAATGAAAAGTGTTATTACCAAGTCACATGACTTGCTGTGTTTACGTTAAGCGCTTTGCAGGGCCTCCCTGTTTGCTTCCAGAAACCTGCGCTTTGGCACTCGCTTCGCGTACCAGTTCGCTAACGTAGCACGTCATATGACGTATCAAGCGACAACGTGGAACGTCATGCGGACGGGAGGCGTCACGATGTTGTTTTCTAACGCGGCACTTGCGGTAAAGAAACGTTTACCGGCTCGCGGTCTATTTCGCGGCATCAAGGTCAGCTAACGGGAAGCTTCCCGATTCGCGAAGCGGGAACGAAGAAAAAAAAATATTTTAAAAAAAATTATTCATAAACATATAAAATATATTTTTGGATTTAAAGAAGAATACATTTTACAGCTACAGATATTAGCTGTTAAAAAACCAATGAAATTCACAGAAAAAACCATAGGTTATAGACCATATATAGTTAGGAATTAGCATTTACAAAACCTTGAAAATTCACTGAAAAAACCATAGGTTATAGACCATATATAGTTAGGAAATAGCATTTAGAAAACCTTATTTTACTCACACAAAACCATTGAAATTCCATATATAGTTAGTTGCACTAACTATATATCGCGCACCTGCAATCCACTGCTGATGATGTCACATATTACATCATTCATGACATGGTCAGTGACATCACTGATGACATCACTGATGACATCTCAAATGACATCACTGATGACATCACTGATGACAACATCCAGTGACTGTATGCTTCTGTAAAGTTAAAATATGTCTTACATATTGAAGAATGAGTGGATGTATAAGTGTCTGGATGAAGGATTTAGTAGGTGCATGACTGACTGTATAAGTGAGTGATTAAATGTGTCTCACTGAGTGCATGGGTTAGTGACTAAACTGTTTTAAATTGTGCATCATTGTGTCTGTTGTTTTGTAATCTGATGCATGTGTTGATCATTAGCTATATGACTAACTATATGGGTTATTGATTAGTTGCCCAAGTATTTGTATGGGAGACTGAGTGTGTGTGTGGGTGTCTGGGAGGTGTATGACTCTGTGCATAGATGTGTGAGCAGTTGATTCACTAGATGTATGGGTTCAAAAGTGCATGTGGAAACATCTGTATGGGCGGTTGACTGTGTGCATGAGTGTATTGGTGAGTGAATGGATATCTCAGTGCTACATGTCAAAGTAAGTACATATGTAAAACACAGTACATGTGATAGTTGACATATATAAATAACTGTGCATAAGAGCCAGTGAATGTGTGAGTGGCTGTATGGATTATTGTGAACTTGTATCAGGGATTGTATAACAGAGTAAATATGTGTTATTATATGTTCCAATAAGTAAGGTGTGTATAACTATATAGTTGAGGAAATCGAGGTGTGATTGATTCTTTGCAAGACTGACTAGGTGTGTGAGTAACTCCATGGATGAGTGACAGTCTGTGAGTGTCTGTTTACACTGAGTGTATCTAAGGTTATATTAGAGTCTGAAGAGGTTCATTTTATCATCACATGAATGATGTCATCAGTGATGTGATCAGTAATGTCAAATGAGATGTCATCAGTGATGTCATCAGTGATGTCATTTGAGATGTCATCAGTGATGTCATCAGTGATGTCACTGACCATGTCATGAATGATGTAATATGTGACATCATCAGCAGTGGATTGCAGGTGCGCGATATATAGTTAGTGCAACTAACTATATATGGAATTTCAATGGTTTTGTGTGAGTAAAATAAGGTTTTCTAAATGCTATTTCCTAACTATATATGGTCTATAACCTATGGTTTTTTCAGTGAATTTTCAAGGTTTTGTAAATGCTAATTCCTAACTATATATGGTCTATAACCTATGGTTTTTTCTGTGAATATATATATATATATATATATATATATATATATATATTTATATATTACCTACTGGCAATCGCCAGTAGGTATATATAGTTAGGATTTTTTTGAATAGGGATTTCTGAAAATTCTATGTTGAATAACTTTGGCGTTGATGGACGTAATTGGCTGCAATTTTCAGGAAAATGGCACATTTTGTTTCTGAGCGTCCCCTAAAAGTTTGGTGGGGTTTCGTCAAGCGGGGGCCGAGAAAAAAGGGGGGTCCCAAAACATGTTTTTAACATTGAGTTTTCCATAGGGCGGTTGGACTCACTTTTAGCTCGAACGGCTGAATGGATTTCCACAAAACTTGGCAAAATTGTAGGGACTGGTAGCCCGATGTGCCTTTGCTATGTCTCAAGATATATGCTCCAGTGGTTTTTACGAAAATTAACTTTGAAAAATATATATTGGGCTACGTTGGGCTATATATATGTTAGAGCCCAAATGTAGCCCAATGTAGCCCAATGCAGCCCAATGTAGCCCAAAGATGGCCACCAGAGACAAAAAAAAACAAATGTAGCCCAAATATCAGCCAGATGTAGCCCAACTATAGCCCAGTGACAGAATGTCCCAGAGTGTTCTAAAGAACAACTAGAGCGCTAACAGTCTTACTTATGACAAAAGTATGGCACACCTGAAGTCATCTTGATTGGAATAAAGTGTTAACACTTAAAACATTTAATTTGCAAAGGAACAAAATGAGGGGGTTCATTTTGCCATAGAAATTATGATTAGTGCTGAAAAAAGAAAAATTAGGGCACATTTTGAGTGACTTCTCAAATCCTCCTCTTATATTTCATTAAAAAAATTCTGATATGCAGTCTCCCAAGATGGCCACCAGAGACAAAAGAGCCCAAATGTAGCCCAAATATCAGCCAGATGTAGCCCAACTATAGCCCAATGACAGAATGTCCCAGAGTGTTCTAAAGAACAACTAGAACGCTAACAGTCTTACTTATGACAAAAGTATGGCACACCTGAAGTCATCTTGATTGGAATAAAGTGGTAACACTTAATACATTTAATTTGAAAAGGAACAAAATGAGGGGTTTCATTTTGCCATAGAAATGTTATATATATATATATATATATATATATATATATATATATATATATATATATATATATATATATATATATATATATATATATATATATATATATATATATATATATATATATATATATATATATATATATATATATTACCTACTGGCGGTCGCTAGTAGGTATATATAGTTAGGATTTTTTCTCTATGGGATTTTTGAAAATTCTATGTCTAATAACTTTGGCGTTTGTGGACGGAATTGGCTGAAATTTTCAGGAAAATGGAACATTTTGTTTCTGAGCAGCCACTGGAAATTTGGGGGGTGTTTGTTAAGGGGGGGCCGAGAAAAAAGGGGGGTCCCAAAACGCGTTTTTCCCATGTTAATTTCCATAGGGCGGTTGGCCTCACTTTTAGGCCGAACGGCTGAATGGATTTGCACGAAACTTGGCAAAATTGTAGGGACTGTTAGCCCGATGTGCCTTTGCTAGGTCTCAATGTATGTGCTCCAGTGGATTTTGAGAAATTAACGTTCAAAAAAAGATATATATCTGTAAGCGCGCTCCGGGCAGCGCTCCGGTTCGCGTACTTGACGCGTAACGGAACTTCGCGAAGCGAAGCTGATTGGCTCTCCGGTGTCTGTCAACATTCTAAACAGTCCGGAGCGGCCGCCATCTTGTCTCTCGGTAGGATCGAGAGACAAGAGGAGGCCAAAACAAAGGGGGAAATGGCCATAAGGGGGCATAGTAGATCCTCCCTGACCCCCTAGGTTTGATGTGGAGGCTTTAAAAGGGCCCCGCAGGGCAAAAAAAAAAAAAAAAATTTTTTTTTTTGCGTGGCGAGCGCATGGTCCGCGAACCGCGAAGCGTTCTGGGGAGCGTACTATAAGGAAAAAAGAATGATAGACTTTTCAAATACTGTATGTTAATTGATTGTTGGTTTTGTTGATTATTTTTTAATTTCTTTATTTTTTAAGCAATTATTTATTATTGTGATTGTGTTTCAAAATTTAATAAACTTTCTAAAATTTCACTGTCTGAAATGTCGTTATTTTCATTGAACATAGCTTGTAATCTCTGAGTGTGTAAAATGTCCTCATTTTGAAGGAGGTCATCTACTGCTTGCACACATTGCAGTAGTTCTTGGTCCCAAGTTTCATCCATAAATTCTATATAATTTGGATCAATTATTTCTTGGCTGCTCTCTTGCAGGACAATTTGAAATGAAACTTTGTGTTCGCCTTCCATTTGGCCTGAAATTTGGATAAAAAAAATATATATTAGTAGAGATAGGGCACTGTTGGGATTAATTTTAGATAGGCAGTTTTTATCAGTGAATTTATCTTTGGGCAGTGTATAGTATCAGAGTGGAAGTAGGAATATAAAAAGTGTATGTGATTTAACGTAAGTAAATTAATAATTATACAAGAGAAACCTAACTCCATCCATAACTATAACAGAGAAGTCTAGATAAATCTATAACTACTATAGAGGGATAGTATATAACTATCAGAAAAAGTTTACCATATTAACTTATAGTGCACAATATACTTCAGTTTTTAAAATAACAACTTACCTTTACAAAGAAGTTGAAGTGATTAGTGAAAATCCAATTGAAATGTACACCAGGAAGTAGTAGTCAAAATGGCTGTGTTCCATTCTCTTCCTTTAAATATATTCAGGTATATAACGATCCAAATGTCAGGTAAAAAAAGTAGAAAATGAAAGTAACATTTTCATTGGTTGTCAATTCCAACACTTCAGATGTGTTCTGTGAAGTAATTTACCTCACGGTATTTAGAAAGGTCTACAGGCTAAATGGCTAAATGGAATTTCAATCAAATTTGTGAAAATGGTAGGGATTGGTATGTAGTATGAGCTAATCTATATTTGGTGAAAGTGTCTCCAGTCGTTTTTCTGTAAATTACTTTCCCACCTTTTTTTGATGGAGCGCTTCCCGGGGAACGCCCCGGTACGCGAACTGGCGAGCGCCCCGGTACGCGAACCTGAAGCGTTACGGGAGTCCACCATTTTGTGTTTCGGTCGAATTAAGATAAAAGATGGAGGGCAAATAATGTTCAGAATGTGTAGACGGGGGCACGGTAGACTTATCTTGACCCCCTAGGTTTTCTGAGGGTGGCTGAGGAGGCCCATATGTGCGAAAAAAAAACATTTTTTTAAAAAATTTCGCGAGGTTAGCTTCCGGTTCGCGTACCGGGTAGCGCCCCGGGGAGTGTACTTTGTTGAAAATTAGTGAAAAAAGTTAGAGTAAAATAATAATTGTGAGTGATCAGATGTAGGGTAGCTCTGAGAAGAGCTTTTGGGTTTATGGTACATTTAGGTACTTATAAGTAGGTACCAATGCACAGTCTTAAATTCAGAATGAAAATTCTGTTGCCCCCATCTGAGAAGTGAACTCCATCTCCTCTGTAGATATCTTGCATGTAGTAACGCAAGTTATTGTTGTACATGGAGCCCATTCAATGGTCTCTCATGTAAGCTGAAACAGATTTGTTTGCATGCTTCCTCGACTTCTCAATTTGTGGACAAAATTGGTTCGACCACCTCCATTTCTGTCTTTGGCATATATTTGAATATACCAAGGCAGTTTGAGGAAAAAGTGCCATCAATTGCTCAAAGGTGTCCTTTAAAAGCATTTCCAGACCTACCCCAGTCAAAGTGCCCAAATCATTACCTCCACAGTGCACAATTAACAGGTCAGGTTTTGGCAAATGCATAAAGGTTTTCACCAATGGTATCAATTGGTGACATTTTAATCCTCTGTGGCCAAACCACTTAATTTCCACATCTTGTAAATTGAGGTTAGGTAAATTTCTGTTCTCAGAATACCTCTGAGCCCAATAGATGTAACTATGTCCAACAATCCAGACAGAAAACATGGTGAGAGAAGGTTCTGCTGCAGTCATATGAAGTGTGGCAATGAAATGGCAGTTGAAAAAATAGGAGTTTAAAATTAAAAAAACTGTGGAGTTTCTGTGTTAATGAAGCAGTAACAGTGATTGGTGGATTTTGATTGCTGAAAACAGAAAGTTAGGGTGCATGGATGAGTTCTTTGAAAGATGTAATTTGAATGGTCAAGCAAAAATCATTTAATGAAAGATTGCACTGGATACGCAGGTGCACTGAGAGTTCAGAGTTCAATTGAAACATTGTTGTGTGAACTTGCAAACACCAGAGGTCTTCCAAGAGGTGGTTGCTATGCAAAAAAGGCAGAGAGGGCAGAGGGGGGAAGGGTTTTGATTTGAAAAAAGTGAGGGAAGAGTTTTGATTGGGTGACATGAGAGATATGTGTGATGAATTACAGCATTTCTGTGCCATTGTTGGTTCCAGCCTCTGGTGTGCATACCTTTTGCTCTGCTAAAGACAAATTGGTGTGTTTCTGAGACTGTTTTGAAACTCATAAAGTATTTGCCAAGGTGAGAAAAGATTTATTTAATTTAGATAGAGAATAGTGTGCTTTAAGGAGAAAATTATGAAGAAAGTTGTGTTTTTAAAATGTTGCTTTGTCTCAAGTGTTTTACAAATAGATTTTGTTTCTTTGAGAAATTGTAATTGGAGAAAATGTGAAGTATTAGTACTGACAGGGTGTTTTTGTGCATAGGAGCTGTGCAGTGTTTTCAAATTATGACTTGAAAATCGTTTTTGAGGAAAAGGAATGCTTTCAAAATTTATGACAAGGACATAATGGTGTCTGCTTCTTTATAAGGCATTTGAGTGTCTCTGATGTTATTTTTCCCATTTTAATTTAAGACCTTTCCCCGTGGTGCAAATTCCTTGTAAATATGCTCGCACCTGTGCTTGGAAAATTTAGATTTTGATTGTTTGAGTTACATAGCCATGTTAAAAGTGACCCAAAAATGCTGCAAAGGCAATCAAAAAACGCTTTCATGTGTCTTAAGGACATTTTCAGTCATTTCCCTATGTGCAGTGTTTTCAAATTATGACTTGAAAATCGTTTTTGAGGTAAAGGAATGCTTTTAAAATTCATGACAAGGACATAATGGTGTCTGCTTCTTTATAAGGCATTTGAGTGTCTCTGATGTTATTTTTCCCATTTTAAATTAAAAGACCTTTCCCCGTGGTGCAAATTCCTTGTAAATATGCTCCCACCTGTGCTTGGCAAATTTAGATTTTGATTGTTTGAGTTACATAGCCATGTTAAAAGTGACCCAAAAATGCTGCAAAGGCTTTAAAAAAACGCTTTCATGTGTCTTAAGGACATTTTAAGTCATTTTCAAATGTGCAGTGTTTTCAAATTATGACTTGAAAATCGTTTTTGAGGTAAAGGAATGCTTTTAAAATTTATGACAAGGACATAATGGTGTCTGCTTCTTTATAAGGCATTTGAGTGTCTCTAATGTTTTTTTTCCCATTTTAATGTAAGACCTTTCCCCGTGGTGCAAATTCCTTGTAAATATGCTCCCACCTGTGCTTGGCAAATTTAGATTTTGATTGTTTGAGTTACATAGCCATGTTAAAAGTGACCCAAAAATGCTGCAAAGGCAATCAAAAAACGCTTTCATGTGTCTTAAGGACATTTTAAGTCATTTCCCCATGTGCAGTGTTTTCAAATTAAGACTTGAAAATCGTTTTTGAGGAAAAGGGATGCTTTTAAAATTTATGACAAGGACATAATGGTGTATGCTTCTTTATAAGGCATTTGAGTGTCTCTGATGTTATTTTTCCCATTTTAATGTAAGACCTTTCCCCGTGGTGCAAATTCCTTGTAAATATGCTCACACCTGTGCTTGGAAAATTTAGATTTTGATTGTTTGAGTTACATAGCCATGTTAAAAGTGACCCAAAAATGCTGCAAAGGCAATCAAAAAACGCTTTCATGTGTCTTAAGGACATTTTCAGTCATTTCCCCATGTGCAGTGTTTTCAAATTAAGTCTTGAAAATCGTTTTTGAGGAAAAGGAATGCTTTTAAAATTTATGACAAGGACATAATGGTGTATGCTTCTTTATAAGGCATTTGAGTGTCTCTGGTGTTATGTTTCCCATTTTAATGTAAGACCTTTCCCCGTGGTGCAAATTCCTTGTAAATATGCTCGCACCTGTGCTTGGAAAATTTAGATTTTGATTGTTTGAGTTACATAGCCATGTTAAAAGTGACCCAAAAATGCTGCAAAGGCAATCAAAAAACGCTTTCATGTGTCTTAAGGACATTTTCAGTCATTTCCCCATGTGCAGTGTTTTCAAATTATGACTTGAAAATTGTTTTTTAGGTAAAGGAATGCTTTTAAAATTTATGACAAGGACATAATGGTGTCTGTTTCTTTATAAGGCATTTGAGTGTCTCTGATGTTATGTTTCCCATTTTAAATTAAAAGACCTTTCCCCGTGGTGCAAATTCCTTGTAAATATGCTCCCACCTGTGCTTGGCAAATTTAGATTTTGATTGTTTGAGTTACATAGCCATGTTAAAAGTGACCCAAAAATGCTGCAAAGGCTTTAAAAAAACGCTTTCATGTGTCTTAAGGACATTTTAAGTCATTTCCCCATGAATGTAGGTAGGCCTCACCTTAAACAAACGTCTGGATAGGCCACACCTTATCGTCATCCTGAATTAATCATTTAAAATGCTAGGGACAGATTTATGATAGGTGTATGCCTCTTTTGCGCCACTGTGCGTCACTTTTGTGACGCAGTGGCGGTGCAAAAGATTTGCTATGTGGCGACAAAATTACAAATTGATGCATCTAGGAAGATGTGTCATGCTGTAAAAAAACCGTGCTACATGAAACCGATGCAGCAGTGATGCAAAAGATGCACCATGTTGCAAGACAGGCCTCACTTCATCTCCAACAAGATAAGAAGCTTAGGGATAGATTTATGATGACTGGTGCATCCCCAGGGATGTGCCAGTCATCCTGCGCCGCTGTTCCGCCACCCATGGTGCGCTGCATTTACAATGCGGCGCACCATGGGGCAAAAACGGCACAGATGCGTGACGCATCTGTGCCGTAAAGGTGGCGCATTGCTGGAGCTGCATCGCAAGTGCGATGCAGCTCCAGCAAGGCTCAGGGGTGCCCCATCTCCATTTAATCTGCAACCCTGAGTAGGCCTCACCTTAAACAAACCTCTGGATAGGCCACACCTTATCGTCATCCTGAATCAATCATTTAACATGTTAGGGACAGATTTATGATAGCCGTGTGCCTCTTTTGTGCCGCTGTGCGTCACTTTTGTGACGCAGCGGCGGTGCAAAAGATTGGCTATGTGGCGACATATTTAAAAATTGATGCATCTAGGCAGATGTGTCATGCTGTAAAGTCCTGTGCCACATGAAACCTGCGTCAGTTTTCATATAGGTGTTTTGTTGCAAGGTATGCATTAATTTGCAAGAAAGCCCTGTAAAACTAACACAGTGAAATTTAGAAGATTTCACTGACTCAGCTTTATAGCATTGCTGAATCAAATCATTACGCCTGTTTGAAACAGGCATAAGGAGTGATGCACCATGCAATGTGTGGCTTGCTCCTGTGCATTGCAGTAGACATGTTGCGCTTACGACGTGATTCCTGCAATGTGCTGCTTTTGCGGCACAGATGCGTGACGCATCTGTGCTGTTTTCACTCAATGGTGCTCCACATTGTAAATGCGGCACACCATGGGTGGCAGAGCAGCGGTGCACATTAACTGGTGCATCCCTGGGAATGCGTCAGTTAACATAAATCTGCCCCTTTACATTTAAGTATGAGCAGGGGACACAGAGTTGGTGAGGCTTATCCAAGGTTAAGAAGAGATGAGTCATGTTCACTGAAAACTTGGACATAGGCCTTACCTCCTCAGCATCGCTGGTCATGGCTAAATAATAGCTGCAAAATGTTACTCTTGTTAAACAATTTTACTATTATAATCTCTGAGATTTGTCTCTTACTCTGCAACATCTCATTGTTGTTCTCTTTCTTTAAAGATAACGACAACATCAACCATGAGTGACAATCAGCAATCAGTTGATTATGACATTATCATTGAACTTGTAATTGAAACGTCAGTGGAAGTAGATCCATTGGATGATTTAAATTCTCAGGATGATGAAGAACATGATGAGGATGCCGATTTGTCAAAATTGTATGACATAGGTTGGGAAGCTGACGTGCTTGAGCCTATGGAACTATAAACATTTATTTTTAAAATTTATAATAAATGAAAAGTAAAAATGTAAACCATTTGATTTATAATTAAAAACACCTTTAAAAACAGGTTATGTCTAGTGTCTTCAATAAAATATTAAAATATGCTCATAAAATTAGATCAGAATCACATATAAAATGGTAGAGGTAAAATGAAGAAGAATTCTATTTCTTTTCTGCTATTTGTGTATTATATATTTGCCAAAGCACTAAAAAATTATCTATGTAAAAATGTCAAGTAGTGTGTTAAGTTTTTGATGACTGTTATTGATTTACTGTTTGGTAATAGTGGTTAATAACATTTTTTATTATATTTTACCACAGATTCAACTACATATCATTTCAAGATTTCAGCATGCCAACCAAGGATAGACTTAAAAAGGCTGCAAAACGTCAAAGACAGCAGGTACATGAAATAATGCAGCAGTCCTCTACTAAAAAAACTTGTCAAGTCACCAAGAAAGCACCGGGTAAGAGCACAAAAACATTCATAAGAAATATTTGTAGTAAAAAAAATATTACTACAGAAAATGTTTCAGTCCAGAAAAAGAGAAGCATTTTAAACGGAAAGGAAAGGCCAATCAAAAATGTTACTGCTAGAGCAAGAGATAACTCTGTGCATGATAGTAGAAGGAAACAACAGTTTAGGGACATTCGTAAACGAATGTTCCGCAACAGGATAATTGGCAATTTGTTAAAAAATGTTAAGAAAGGTCAACAGAAAGTGTTTTTTTATAAGAGAAAAAAAAAGTTGAGAAAGTTATTGATCAGGCATTTGAAATTAAACGTAAGTTATTTATTTTGATAATCAATAGAATTAGGAAGCTAAACAAGGCAATTTATGATTTCAAAAGAAATAGTAGATGGAAGAGAATAGTTAATCGTAGTAATTTTTGTGAAGTTTTTTCCGGAGAATGGATGCATAGTTCAAGTTGTGAGGCATTTTTTAATGAGGAGAGTTATTTCCAGGATAATGATTTGGTGCATGCAGTTGACACCAGTGGTCGAGCTTATGAAGTGAAAGATGGTTGTCCAGTTGAAAAAGAAAAACTTGTGACAACAGAGACAGAAGAGGTGTTAGGTAATGAGGTTTTAGGAAGACGTCCTAAGGGTCCTGTGTACACCTGGAAGTGTAGTAGTATTTGCAGTGTGCGACAGGATTCCATCAATTTGCTTTGTGATTTTGTACGGACATTTAATAAGAAAAGTTTGAAGCAGAAAATGAAGTTGTTGCAAGAATTAGATCCTTGCAGAGTGAGAGAAGTGACAGGTTTGCATGGTCATTTACTGGCTTGTCTTTCCAGGAGAGTATGCCAGAGTGTTTTTCATCATTTCAGGATGCTAGCAGTGCATCATAATAAAGTGAGGAAATTAGTTAGAATGTTGTATTATGCTAAGAGTCCAGCAATTATGCTTAAACAATTATGCGCTGCTCTTTTGCATGGTTCTGAAATAGATGTGAAGAATATTTGTGAAGAAATTGAGTTTTGTTACTTTGGAAGTAAAGAGGAGAATGTTGAAATTGACCAAGAAGAAGAAGATAATGTGGAAGATAGTGTACAGGTTTCCAGTACAGATAATTTTCAGAGGGAAATTGCGACGTTTCAGGTGAAATCAAGTGAGAGGCCTAATTTCACTTGTGTGTGTTGTCGACGCACTTATTATAAGAATCAGACTAAGTTAGTGGATTTATATGCAAAAAGTGAAAGGGAAAATAATAGTGAATGGAATGATTTCACAACATACTTGATGGTAGAAAATTGTTTTGATTTGGGATCGGATCAACGTGTGTGTACTTATTGTTATAACAAATTAAATCAAAACCAGATGCCTGCTAGAGCAGTTCATAATAATCTGGAATTGGTTGAGATTCCTTCTGAATTGAAGGATTTAAATACTTATGAATCTATTTTGATTCAAAGTATCCATCCATTTCAGGCTATTGTAAGAATGGAGCCAAAGACAAGGAAATTGCCTCCATCAGATTTACAGAGAGGATTAAAGGGAGAGTTGTTTATTTGCCTCTAGATTTGAAGAAAAACATTAACACAATTGGAGTAGAAAAAGTGGAAGAGGACCCTCTGGTTATCTTAGTTAATGGGGTTCCGACAAAGAATAAGAAAATATGGCAAGATTTAGTGGATGTTAGGAAAGTCAAAAAGGCAACATTGTATTTGAAAAAAAAAAATAAGTAATATAAGAATATATATGTTGCAGAAGAGGAAGTAAGTGAGGAAGAGGATAGCGATTTGTGTGCTGGTCAAATTGAGAAATTAGAACCCTCTACTAGTGAAGAAATATATGAACATTATAGTGTTCATCCTTTGCATTCCAAGGAAGTCATGGGGAATGCTATTGAGTTGTTTCAAATGAAACAAGCCAAAGGGAGTCCCATTAGTGTTTGGGAGGAAAGTTTGGAAGCTCGGTGTTTCCCACAGCTTTTTCCAACAGGTCAGGGAGGAAGATATGATGAGCGACCTCATCAAATTCCTGCTTCTGAATACCGGACTTTGCGATTGTATGCAGGAGATGCTAGGTTTCGACAATGTATTCCCTATTTGTTTCATCTCCTGTTTGAAAGCGATCTGTCTGGACTGTCATATGCAGTGAACCACATCTTGAAAAGTGGTATACACATGCAAAACATCTCGGCAAGTGACTTTATGGATAAAGTCAATGTCCAAGACAGTATTTTGGATTCTCACCTGATTAATCTCATGGCGTGTCAGCGTGGTACTAATGAGTACTGGTACCGTCGTCATGGTGATTTAAAATGTATGCTGAGGAACTTAGGAACTCCCACATGGTTCCTCACTCTGAGCTGTGCCGAGTATGGCTGGGAAGACTTACTTGAATTTCTACGAGAGGCAAATGGAAACATCGAAAACATCGATTCAAGACACCCGGAGAACTGTGCTCTTTGGATCCAGTCAATGTATGCCTGTACTTCAATCATAGATTTGAAGCTATGATGTCTTTCATCATGAATAAGAAGAATCCACCTCTTGGAGAGGTGTTGGATTTCTTCTGGAGAAAGGAGTACCAAGCAAGAGGTGCTCCTCACATGCATATGCTGTTGTGGATCAAGGATGCACCTAAATTTGGAACGGATCCAGAAGACTCAGTGATGAGTTTCATACAACAGTATTCTACGTGTGCTGTTCCAAACGCAAAGGAGAAGAAAAGCCTAAGAGAAAAAGTTCTACGTTCCCAAAGCCATCGTTGTGGAAAGTACTGTCGTCGTAAATTCCGAAACAAGGACAAGTTCTACACCAAATGTCGTTTCGGGTTTCCACGACCGGTGATTTCTAAAGGAAGAGTAAACAGTTTGATGTCTTCGCTGCGACATAATGTGATGAAGAAATCACCGAAAAACACATACAATTTGAAGAGGAACGAAGAGTCCAAGTACATCAACGACTACAACCCAGTGATTTTGTCCATGTGGAATGCTAACATGGATATACAGTTTGTGGCTGATAACTGTATGGCTGTGGCTCGGTATGTGACATCTTACATCACCAAAAAAGAGAAGACAGAATTGAAGGATATGTGGGAGGACATTTCCCATGAAAAGAGCCTCAGTAAGAAGTTGTACAGTTTCAGTCTGAAGATGTTGTCGCATCGAGAAATCGGAGCTTACGAATGTTCTGACCGGTTGTCTTCAGCAAGTCTCTATGCCAAATCTAGGAGTATCGTTTGGGCGAGTCTTGGTCTTGCTGCAACGCGTAATCGAGTTCTGAAACCTGTGCGGGAAATTGAGTATTTGGCGGAAAAGGAGCCAAACAGTACCGACATTTTGAAGACCAACATGTTGGATACATATTATCCAAATCAAAGCAGTCACCTCGAGAATGTTTGTCTGTATGAGGTTCTTCAAAATTACATATTCAAGAGGAACATCAAAGAAGATACTGAGAAAGGAGTGTATGCTGTAATTGGAAGTGAGGGATGTCTGGTCAAGCAAAGAAAATGCCACTTGGTAAACCATCGAAAATTGAGTGGCGAATCTCCTGAAAAAAAGGAGTTTTTCTATTTAGCACTTTTGCAACTTTTCAAGCCTTGGCGTGCAGAAGAGGAACTGCTTGGAGATTTCCTCTGTTACGAAGACTCTTTCACTGCCGCCAAGCAGACCATAGAATGTCCTGCTTTTCCCAAATATGTAGAAATGTTGAATGCGGAAATCGAGCAGGAAGCAACGATTGCAGCCGAGATTGCCAGAGACAGTTCTCAGGACAGTCAGAGTTCTGCTTCATTGAGTCAGGATCCACTAGGAGGACCTGTTATCGAAAATGAAGCTGCCACTGCCATGAATGAAGTGGAAAGAGCCATGGCACATGCTCAGGAGGATGCGGTTAACTTAGAAGACTTGGAAAGACAACTCAACGTTGAGCAGAGGAAAATATATGACGAAGTTACCATGCAAATTGATCATGGATTAAGTCATGAGAAGAAAGAGTGCTCATGTACGTCGTTGAAGCCTGTCCGACTGTACGTGAGTGGAGAAGCGGGAACTGGAAAAAGTTTCCTCATTAAAGCAATTTCATGTTATTTGCAGGAAAGGACTGAGTCATCGCTGTCTTGTGTTGTCACCGCTCCAACTGGACTGGCAGCACATAACATTAAAGGGATTACTTTACATCGTTTACTGATGCTGCCAGTGGAGCATGACAACAAATTACAATATCACAAGCTATCTGGAGATGCTTGTTGTGAAGTTTCAAGAATCTTGAGGAAAATGAAACTTCTTATCATTGACGAAGTAAGCATGGTTTCCAATGTCATGCTTGCCTTCGTGCATTTGAGAATGCAAGAAGTTCTCAAAACAGAGTATGATGTGTTATTTGGTGGCAAACACATCATTGTTTTCGGAGATCTTCTGCAGCTGACACCAGTGAAAGGGCAACCTGTGTTCAAAATGCTCACGCATGAAGATACCAGGAAGTGCCTAGGGAGCATTGGCAATGTCAATATATGGTTAAACTTCAATTATGCTGAACTGCATGAAAATATGCGTCAGGCGAAGGATGAAGTTTACAAGAATATTCTACAAGATGTTAGAATTGGAAAAGTGACCGGGCATGGGAAAGAAGCTTTACATGCACGATTACTGTCAAATTTATATCCAGAACAAGATGTTGTGCCAGAGAATATTTTTCAGAAAATTACTGAGAAGAAATCTGGAATATGTTTGATGCCAACTCTTGCAGAATGTGCCATCTTCAACAACAAAATGTTGCATTTAGAAAAGCAAGAGATTGTGAAACTGGAAGCTATTGACAGAGTAGAGCATATGGGATCAACAATTATTTTGTCTGAGAATTTGAAATCCAAATTGGATTCATTAGAGAAGACTATATCTAAAACTGCAGGTTTTGAAAAGACTCTGAATGTGTGCTTAAACTGCCGTATAATTTTAAGAAGGAATTTACATGTTGAAAGAGGTCTGGTAAATGGATCAATGGGTAATGTTGTTGATTTTGTGAAATACAGAAATAGAGATGGAATTGAATTTTTAAAAATTAAATTTGATGGCATTGAGGAAGTACAGCTAATTGGTCGTTGTTCTGCTAGATTTTTGCTTGTAAAAGACTTATATGTTCGCCGTAAGCAGTTTCCTGTTTGCTTGGCATATGCGGTGACAATCCATAAATCGCAAGGTTTAAGTGTAGACAGTGCATTGGTGAATATTGGCAGTTCTGTGTTCAAAGAGGGTATGGCATATGTGGCATTGTCAAGAGTTAGAACTTTATCGGGATTGTACTTGATTGAGTGTGATGTCACAAACATTTGTGCGGATCTAGATTGTGGTAAGGAATACAATAGGTTGAGAAGAGAGTATGCGCCACATTTGCCTCAATATCCTTTGTTTGAGAAACGTGTGGTAGGCCGGAAACGAAGAAATGTGACCAATACTAGGGAGGTTGTAGCAAAAAGACGAAAAGTCGATGAACCTGAAATTATAAGCAGAAACAAAAAGGATTCTGTTGAAGATGTTGTTGGTTTTCAATTTGAAAACAGTTCTGGTGTCAACTGCTATGCTAATGTAGTGGTTAATGTTTTGTTTTCTCTAGAAAATGTAAAAGAAGAGATTGTGGTCAATTCTGATCAAAGATTTTGCAGTTTGTTAAATTCTGTGTTAGAGAAATGTAGCACTGATAGAACAAAAATAGAAAGTGTGTCTGAAATTCGAAATCTGTTAGACAGATGTTCAGGCCAAACACAATTCTCTCAAAATATTCAGCAAGATTGTCAGGAGTTTTTAATGTATATGCTTGATGTATTGCATGCTGAAGGTGTAGATGTAGATCACCTGTTTGGGCTTTCTTATCAATGGCAGCATGACTGCGATAACTGTAGGGTATCAAGTACTACTAGTGTAGACTCAGAACGATTTATATATTTAACTTTGCCAGACAGTAAATCAGTCTCCTTTAATAAGCTAGTAAAAGCAGCTGATCACAACATGGAGTGTAGCCAATGTAAATCTGAATTGATGTCAACATTATTTATACGAACATATGGCCAGTATGTCATTTTAATGTTCCAACAATGTAGGCCTGATGGAACAAAATTGACAACTTTAATTAAAAATGTTGTGGCTTCACAGTTGTCAATATCAGGAAGGACTTTTGTAACTGTAGCAATTATATATCATGACGGTCCTTCAATAACATCAGGACATTACACAGCTTATTTAAAGTCTAGAAATGGCTGGTCATTCTGCAATGATTCTGTTTTAATTTAAAAAAAAAAAAATGCCGTAT
Source organism: Lissotriton helveticus (assembly GCF_964261635.1). Classification (NCBI taxonomy): domain Eukaryota; kingdom Metazoa; phylum Chordata; class Amphibia; order Caudata; family Salamandridae; genus Lissotriton; species Lissotriton helveticus. The sequence goes on along the minus strand of NC_136063.1, from coordinate 1,745,907,429 downwards.
GACCTTAAAAATTGTTACCTGGTGTTTTTAAAACCAAAATTTTAGGGAAAGAATCTCGGGATGTGCTCTGAGGAATTTCAAGAAGTTCTAATGGCTCCTACACGATTTGGCCTTGAGGATAAGTGTAGTACAGAGACATAACTTCTTACCATAACACTGGACGTCATGGAAAAATAACTGCACTTTGAATGAGTTCAGAAAAACTATTTCTTTTTATAAGCTAATTTAAGCAGCCAATCAAAACATGGAGTAGAGGGAATGTAAGTCTGCAATGCTGTCTACTGTTTTATATTGCTTTGTGATTAAAAGTGATGTAGAGAATTAAATAATTGTAGTAGTCATAGAGGTAGTGTAAGTCTGCTTCATAGTAAGCAGTATCAATGTCATGGGAAATGTAGAACATGAGTGAAGAGAAGGGTAAGATATTAGTAATCCAGGATTGTGAAAATGATCTTCAACATTTTAATTCTGAAAGTTGCGGATATATAAAATGACGGGATTGGCTTACAAGAATTCCAAGAGTTATAAATGGCTCTTACACGATTTGGCATTGTGGAAACGTGTGGTAGAGAGCGAGAAGTCATTTATTGTATGTAACATATTTTTCAAAACGATGGAGGTTTTCTTTCAGAAAGTGGCGGGCTGAAAGTAATAACAGCACAACAGAGTGTAAGCTGTTCATAGGACATCCTTCGACGTCATGGAAAGTAAGTTAACTTTAAGGAGTTCTGAATTCTGATTTGTTATGTTGTATGGGTTTTTTAAACACAATCATTTTGATTGTGTTTTTTTTCCCCCGCTGTTATATGATGAATACCTTCAAGTCACTGTTTTTAGTGAAATTTGATACATTCTGAGAACAGCAAAAATAAACCATTTAACATGTATAATTTATTCTGTACTGTTTGCATTTATGATGCACATTTAGAACTGTGTATGAGGCATGGAGAAGGAGAGGCTTCTGTAAGTATCAAAGTTGTTGCATACAGTGTTCACATTCTACGTAGTCTTTCATATGATAGACTACATTCCCACAATGAGATACTTAAGCAAAGGAAACACAGGTGATATGATTGTGGAATGAGCAAAAAAAATTGCACGTTTTTCAATTATATTACCTGTGTTTCCTAACATTACACATCACATTGTGTAGATGAGGTTTAAGCCTGTTCCAGGAGACAGAGGAGGTCTGACATTTGTTCAAGAGTGCAGTGGACATGACTCACTTCGTTGGTAGGTCTGCACATGTATTATCTCCTCTGTATTCTTCAACAAACCTAAATTTCATCTGCAACCCTGAGTAGGACTTACCTGAAACAAATCTGTGGATAGGTTACACCTTATCAGCATCTTGAAACAATCATTTAAAATGTTAGGATCAGATTTATGATGGCCGTGCGCCTCTTTTGCGCCGCTGTGGGTCAGTTTTGTGTAAAAGATGCACCATGTTGCAAGATAGGTTTCAGTTTATCTCCAGCAAGATACCATCAGTTTGAAATGTATATAATTAGCACTGTGTAGGGGGCATGCAGAAGCTGAAGCTTTTGTAAATGTCAAAGTTGTTGCATGCAGTGTGCATTTCTGGGTACTGTTTCATATGCTGGACTACATCTGCACTATGAGATACCTAAGCAAAGGCAACACAGGTGATGTGATTGTGAAATGAGGAAAAGAAACTCCACATTTTTCAATTACATCCACTGTGTTTCCTAAGTTTAGAATGACATTGTGCAGATGAAGTTTAGGTCTGTCCACGGACACAGAAGAGGTCGGGCCTTTGTTCAAGAGTGAAGTGGACATGACTTACTTCATTGGTAGGCCTTTACATGTATTATCTCCTCTGTATTCTTCAACAAGCGTAAATTTGATCTGCAACCCTGAGTAGGCCTCACCTTAAACAAACCTCTGGAGAGGCCATACCTTATCGTCATCCTGAAGTAATCATTTAAAATGTTAGGGACAGATTTATGATAGGTGTATGCCTCTTTTGTGCAACTGTGCGTCACTTTTGTGACGCATTGGCGGTGGAAAAGATTTGCTATGAGGCGACAAAATTACAAATTGGTGCATCTAGGCAGATGTGTCATGCTGTAAAAAACCTGTGCCACATGAAACCGATGCAGCAGTGATGCAAAAGATGCAGCATGTTGCAAGACAGGCCTCACTTCATCTCCAACAAGATAAGAAGCTAAGTCTTCTGTAAATGTCAAAATTGTTGTATACACTGCTCAACTTTTGTGTACTCTTTGATATGCTAGACTCCATCTGCACTATGAGATACCTAAGCAAAGGAAACACAGGTGATGTGATTGTGAAATGAGGAAAAGAAACTCCACATTTTTCAATTACATCACCTGTGTTTCCTAAGTTTACGAATGACATTGTGCAGATGAACTTTAGGTCTGTCCACGGACACAGAAGAGGTCTGGCGTTTGTTCAAGAGTGAAGTGGACATGATTTACTTCATTGGTAGACCTTCACATGTATTATGTCCTCTGTTCTCTTCAACAACTCGAAATTTCATTTCGAACCCTGAGTAGGCCTCACCTCAAACACACCTCTGGATAGGACACATCTTATTGGCATTTTGAAACAATCATTTAAAATGTTAGTGTCTTGCGACACTTTTGTGAGGCAACAGCAGTGCAAAAAATGCACCATATTCTAAGATAGGCCTCACTTCATCTGCATCAAGATACTGTTAGTTTAAAATGTATATCTTTAGGACTGTGTAGGGGGCCTGGAGAAGCAGAAGCTTCTGTAAGTGTCAAAGTTGTTGAAAAACTGTTTCTCCTTCAATCTTTTCCCTTGTCTTTTCTAATTTTTAAATACATGTTTTAATATTTTTCAAATGTTTGTTCTCTCTTTCACAGATTGAAAGTATAAAAATAAAAAGTGAGTAATTTAACGACAATTATAAGGTAAATGTTTTGTAGTCTTTTCGTTACAGTTCTATCACATTCACCTACTATTAGTTCCACAGCTTCATTTCTTTAACCCTCAGTTTCCTGCCTTTGCTACTTCCCTCATTCCTTTCTCTATTACCTACTTACTCTACTCCTTCCACTCCTTTTCTCAGTCCCTCTCTTCTCATAGTTCCTCACTCTTGTTCACTCACTCCGTCTCTATTACTCTTAGTGTCTTTGACTGATCACTCTTTCACTGCTTGTTCATTATGCTTTTTCTGTGTAGTTGAAGCACACTAAGGGGCATATTATGAACACAGTCTATAAAATTATTGCTGTTTCTATCGGCAGAAAACTGCTGCAAAAGTGGTTTTAGCGGCAGTTTTCTGCCGCAAAAGCGGCTTAAGCGACACATTTCTGCCGATAAAAGCTGCAAAACTTTTATTGCCTATGTTGATAATATGGCCCTATGTTATTTACATTTCTTTGCTGTTTCAATTATTCTTTTTCTGTTACTTCTTCTTTTCTGCTTTCTGTTTTTTCTCTCTGTTATTCCACATGTTTTAATCTTATTTTGAACATTCACTCATATTCTCTAAGAAACTCTTCTTTGTTATTCTTCTACTGTCCTTTTTTTCTTTCACTTCCTTATCTATTTTATTTTTCACAATTATATCCTCTTCCCTCTTTTCTTAGGTAAATAAATCTATTAAACAGTATCTCTGGTTTAGACCCTATAGCTGTCTTTGTTTTAACATTACTCTCTGTTTACTTCCCTTATACTTACTCTTCTTTTTTTTTATTTTTTTTTTGGTTCGCTCCCGGTTCGCGTACCGGTGAGCGAACCAGGAAGCGAACCAAAAGAAATACAGCTTGCCAGAGTGCTAAACATTCTAGCAATTTTTTTTAAAAGGGGAGGTAGTTCTGAAAAGAACTTTTTTTAAATGTTTTTGTTGTTTTATATATTTTTTTTATTTTTCTGAACATTTTTTGTTTTTTTGTATTTTTTGAACAGTTTTATGTTTTTTTTGTTTTTTTGGGAGGGGAAACAACAAAAAACAGGCATTGGAAAGGGCTCAACAGGAGCAAAAAAAAATTTACTTTCTGGGGCGTTTAGAGCACTTGTGATTTTCATAAGCTCGGTTGATTAAGGTAATGCTCATATTGCCACATGAGAGTAATGCACCGCAATACAAACAGGTAAACTTCATATGGAAAAAGTTGTCCTGAATGTTTGGCACGGTTTCCCGTGCCTCTGGTCCTGTCAAATATACCTGTGTTGATGTCGTGCCCACAGGAGTTGATGGGTTGTCCTGCAGGTCACGCATCTCTGCCCGGCTGTAGTTTAATGGATGCCACCTGATCATGTGACGATGCATGGTGTAGTTGCCGAAGCTATACTTTTTTAAGGTGCCTCTAGATAAGGCCTCTTTACATATGAGGCACGTCACATATCTAGCATTAACTTTCTTCTGCCCTTCAGGGATTGAAAAAAACTGCCAAATAAAACTGGTTTTACAATGAGAAACCCGGGGCTCCTCTTGTAAAAACTGTGGTCCTTCTGTCTCCTCTTCCTCTTTTTCATCCTCTTCCTCCTCTGTGTTGCTGATGAACTGTGGAGGTGGTCCTCTCTTCCCATGAGGAGGTGGTGGTGGTGGTGGGGGTCCACCAGCTGAAGCTACCAATGAAACCATTGCTCAAATATCAAAAAAGGTCTTCCTCTCACAAAGATGAAAGTCAGAGTGAGGAAAGAAGGAGGATTTTTCATCATTTGGGAAAAACAATAGTTCTAAACCAATGAAAAGTGTTATTTTTAGGTCACCTGACCTAGCCTTACATCATTAGGAAACCAAAAGTGAAATGAACCAATGAAAAGTTTTATTAACAAGTCACATGACCTGTTACGCTTATGTTACGCGCTGCGGAACGCGCCCCGGATCGCTTCCGGGTCGCTGCGCTTCGCGCCTCGGTTCGCGCTCCGGAGCACTTCCGGGTGCGCTAACGCGGCGCGTCATAAGACGCATGAAAAAACCATAGGATATAGACCATATATAGTTAGGAATTAGCATTTAAAAAACCTTATGTTACTCACACAAAACCATTGAAATTCCATATATAGTTAGTTGCACTAACTATATATCGCGCACCCGCAATCCACTGCTGATGATGTCACATATTACATCATTCATGACATGGTCAGTGACATCACTGATGACATCACTGATGACATCTCAAATGACATCACTGATGACATCACTGATGACATCTCATTTGACATCAATGACCATATCACTGATGATATCATTCATGTGACAATACAATGCATCTCCTCACATTTTAATATAACCTCTGTTACACTCAGTGTTAAATACAGAGTATAATTTTTGAAACCATTGACACACCAATACTAGTTACTACATACGCACTCACTGATTCCTACGTCTACACACACATTCACTCATTCACCCATACAATCATTCATACATACAATCAATCATCTTTACAACACTATCATATGCACTCATACACCTATACAGACACTCACACTCTGCCACTCATCCATGGAGTTACTCACACACCTAGTCAGTCCTGTAAAGAATCAATCACACTTCCATTTTCTAATCTATACAGTTAAACATAGAGCACCTTATGTTTTCAACCATATACTAACACATACTTAGTCTCTTATACAATCATTGATACAAGTACACATTGATCTGCACAGAGTCACACACCTCCCAGCCAGCCACACACACACTCAGTCTCCCATGCAAATACTTGGGCAATCAATCAATAACCCATATAGTTACTCATATAGCTACTGATCAACACATGCTGCAGTTTACAGAACAACAGACATAATGATGCACAAATTAAGACAGTTTAGTCACTAACCCATGCACTCAGTGAGACACATTTAATCCCTCACTCATACATTCAGTCATGCACCTACTAAATCCTTCGTCCAGACACTTATACTTCCACTCATTCTTCAATATGTAAGACATATTTTAACTTTACAGAAACACACAGTCACTGGATGTTGTCATCAGTGATGTCATCAGTGATGTCATTTGAGATATCATCAGTGATGTCATCAGTGATGTCACTGACCATGTCATGAATGATGTAATATGTGACATCATCAGCAGTGGATTGCGGGTGCGCGATATATAGTTAGTGCAACTAACTATATATGGAATTTCAATGGTTTTGTGTGAGTAAAATAAGGTTTTTTAAATGCTAATTCCTAACTATATATGGTCTATAACCTATGGTTTTTTCAGTGAATATATATATATATTCACTGAAAAAACCATAGGTTATAGACCATATATAGTTAGGAATTAGCATTTAAAAAACCTTATTTTACTCACACAAAACCATTGAAATTCCATATATAGTTAGTTGCACTAACTATATATCGCGCACCCGCAATCCACTGCTGATGATGTCACATATTACATCATTCATGACATGGTCAGTGACATCACTGATGACATCACTGATGACATCTCAAATGACATCACTGATGACATCACTGATGACATCTCATTTGACATCATTCTTGTGCTAATACGATAAACCTCTTCAGACTCTAATATAACCTTAGATGCACTCAGTGTATACAGACACTCACACACTGTCACTCATCCATGGAGTTACTCACACACCTAGTCAGTCATGCAAAGAAACAATCTCACCTCCATTTCTTCAACTATACAGTTATACACACCTTACTTATTCAAACATATACTAACACATATTTACTCTCTTATACAATCCCTGATACAAGTTCACAATGATCCATACAACCACTCACACATTCAGTGGCTCTCATGCACAGTTATTTATATATGCCAACTCTCACATGTACTGTGTTTTACATATGTACTTACTATGACATGTAGCATTGAGATATCCATTCACTCATCAATACACTCATGCACACAGTCAACTGCCCATGTAGCTGTTTCCACATGCACTCTTGAACTCATACACCTAGTGAATCAACTGCTCACACATCTATGCACAGAGTCACACACCTCCCAGCCACCCCCACACAAACTCAATCTCCCATACAAATACTTGGGCAACCAATCAATAACACATATAGCCTCTCGTATAGCTAATGATCAACACATGCAGCAGTTTACATCACAACAGACATAATGATGCACAAATTAAGACAGTTTAGTCACTAACCCATGCATTCAGTGAGACACATTTAATCACTCACTCATACAGTCAGTCACGCACCTACTAAATCCTTCATCCAGACACTTATACATCCACTCATTCTTCAATATGTAAGACATATTTTAACTTTACAGAAACATACAGTCACTGGATGTTGTCATCAGTGATGTCATCAGTGATGTCATTTGAGATGTCATCAGTGATGTCATCAGTGATGTCACTGACCATGTCATGAATGATGTAATATGTGACATCATCAGCAGTGGATTGCAGGTGCGCGATATATAGTTAGTGCAACTAACTATATATGGAATTTCAATGGTTTTGTGTGAGTAAAATAAGGTTTTTTAAATGCTAATTCCTAACTATATATGGTCTATAACCTATGGTTTTTTCAGTGAATTTTCAAGGTTTTGTAAATGCTAATTCCTAACTATATATGGTCTATAACCTATGGTTTTTTCAGTGAATTTCAATGGTTTTTTAATAGCAAATATCATAAGCTGTCGAATGTCAAGTACGTGGTAAGTGAAAACATTTTCGTGTTTATGCACACTGATCTGCTTTGAATGGTGCCCCCCCCCCCTCATTTCTATTAGGAGTACTCTCTCTTTGCAGATAGTGAAAGGTAGTTAACGCAGGTCTTTGCCCCCATTGTAATCCGTCGTGCCTGCTTCTCTCTCCATTTGATTCATTGTTATCCAAGTATTTACTGTTTTAGAATTAGTTCTCTTTGGTTCATTCTCTATTTACAAACAAACACAGAGTCGCAATACTCTGTTTAGTCTTTGCAGATAACGAAAAATCGTGTAAAAAAAAAGAAAAAGAATCGAGCAAAATCAGTAGGCCACTAATGGGATCTCTTTTTGACCTCGCAAAAATAGAAACATTAGGAACAACCCCTCATGACAAATACAAAACTAGTGAGATGAACTGAACTCCACACAATGATGGCTGCAAAACAGCTCGGCTCCGCCACCCACCCCGCCCAAAATAACGATAAAGAACGGCTGCCATGATTGGTTGCGGAATGACCACGACGGAGCTACGAAATGGTGCTGCTCTCATGCTAACCCCAGCTTCAGTCTGAAACATCCAGAAACACTGTAGACTACCAATTCGATCAGTTCCGGTAGCGCCCCAATGTAACCCGGTAGAGAAGAACTAGCCCTCCCCTCTTTGACTGATGGTTCTTGTTGCCTGTCCCTTCTGTTGTCATTTAACAGAACTATTTAGCCTGCTGAAAGGGGTTGTGTTCCGACCGCTGGTTGGTGGAGACATTTTGACTATATTCTGTACCTGCGTTGTCGCGTAATGCGTCATATGACGCGCCGCGTTAGCGCATCCGGAAGTCATCCGGGGCGCGCAGCGCGTAACGTAAGCATAACAAGTCATGTGACTTGTTAATAAAACTTTTCATTGGTTCATTTTACTTTTCTTATTGTAATGATGAAAGGCTTGATCATATGACCTAAAAATTACGCTTTTCATTACTTCCGAACATTATTTTTTCTTAAATATATGTTATAATGTTCCAGGCTAATGTACTTTCCCGGAAATTTTACAACTGTCCTGCAAGTAAAATATATTCTTTTTTCGAGAAAAAGAGCGTTTCTTCGTCCCATGACGGAGCCGTTGAGCAAAAGAGGGTCGACCTGCTGTCTTAGTCGCCGATACGCCTGAATATGAGATTCTTATCGATCACTTTATGTTGCAGGAATAGAAAACACAACAGCCCTTGACCATTTATCTTTACTGCGTTCCTTCGTATTATACCTTTTACCCTTCATGTAATTGGTCTGCTTTATTTCACTTGCCTTTTAATGATTCTAAAACAGTGACTATTATTAAAAACTTTACCAATGTATATACTACTACCATGTTTTCTTTTAAAAACCTTTATTGTGAAAATTTCATTATACAAATACGAGCCTATAACCACGTGGGCCGGCCACGGAGCAAACTGTAATCGTATATGATGAATAGACATTTACACTGTAGAGGAACGTAACGGGCGGGCCATTAGGTTGCAAGAACTAAGGTGTCTAACAGTTACGGAATCGGTGGACGTACATTTTATAATTAAAATACGACAGGGCCAGTTACAATAAAATTATCTAGATATACATTTGCGGGCAAGTACCATGGGTGACGTTAATTCGAACTTTCAACAGTACAGTAATCAATAACACATCAGAACTTAATATCAATAGGGATGTCGAAATATTCAATCAATTCTCGTCCCCGCCCGCCATGTGCTTCAAAACTGCATACGTATCTCGTGATTTCAAGGTTCTGCAACCAGTACACAACAAGGAGTTACGAGTCCCATTTATTCTGGCGCCATTTTGGGCGAGGACGGGCAGGTCCAGGATATAGTCAAAATGTCTCTACCAACCATCGACTATGATGATGTTCATATGCTGTATTTATTAGAGTAACACTCAGATGTCCACATGAAATAAATTTGCCACAATCTAAACATGTCATTTTAATCTTTCCAAAGTTCTTCTAAATATTTGGGACCGTTTCCCTTGCCTCTGAAGCTCTCAGTGCCACTTCTTTGATGAATGTACTAGCAGGTCAGGGGTTCTCCTCCAAATCTCTCTTTTATGCAGCACTATAATTAATTGTTGCCACCTCTCCATATGACGATGCATGGTATAGTTACCACAACTATATTTTTTTTCGGTTCCTCTAGAGAGTTCATCGTGGCAGATGAAGCGTGTAACGTACCGGGCATTTACCTTTTTTTGCATGTACAGGAAAGGAAAAAAAAATCGAGCGTCCGAGTTCTAAGGTGTCCCAGGGCCATTTTAGTGGACCAGGCCCAAATCCAAAGAACAGGCCGCCATTTTGAGAGTCCTGTTGCAGCCGCCTGTCGCTGTAGCATCAAGAGCAGCCGAAACTCAGCTGAATGGCAACTGAAACGGTAAAGGGGCGCCCCACTACAGCAGACGAGCCAGGCCCAAATCCAAAGAACTGCTATCTCACAGGCTAATGGGGCGACCCACGCCGAGTTTCAGCATTGTAGGATGACCACACAAGTACAGCAACTTGCTAGACATCACCTCGGTGCCATCCGGATCTCGGCGCCCCACTGCAGATGAAGTGCCTCTCAACTATGAAACCACCACGGTGACATCCGGATCTTGGCGCGTTGTGCTGCCTTCGGCCTATTCGCACATCGGTCCGCTACTGACGCCATCTCACAGGCTAATGGGGTGACCCACGCCGAGTTTCAGCATTGTAGGATGACCACAGCAACTTGCTAGACATCACCTCAGTGCCATCCGAATCTTGGCATCTCAACGCCTAGTGGTATCTTCCATACAAAAAATATTGTTACGCTGCCTTTGGCCCCATTCGCACACCAGTCCGCAACTTAGACATCACCTCGGTGCCATCCGGATCTTGGCATCTCAGCGCCTTGTGGTGTCAGTCAGAAAATATTGTTGTGCTGCCTTCGGCCTATTCGCAAATCCAAAGAACTGCTATCTCACAGGCTAATGGGGCGACCCACGCCGAGTTTCAGCATTGTAGGATGACCACACAAGTACAGCAACTTGCTAGACATCACCTCGGTGCCATCCGGATCTCGGCGCCCCACTGCAGATGAAGTGCCTCTCAACTATGAAACCACCACGGTGACATCCGGATCTTGGCGCGTTGTGCTGCCTTCGGCCTATTCGCACATCGGTCCGCTACTGACGCCATCTCACAGGCTAATGGGGTGACCCACGCCGAGTTTCAGCATTGTAGGATGACCACACCAACTTGCTAGACATCACCTCAGTGCCATCCGAATCTTGGCATCTCAACGCCTAGTGGTATCTTCCATACAAAAAATATTGTTACGCTGCCTTTGGCCCCATTCGCACACCAGTCCGCAACTTAGACATCACCTCGGTGCCATCCGGATCTTGGCATCTCAGCGCCTTGTGGTGTCAGTCAGAAAATATTGTTGTGCTGCCTTCGGCCTATTCGCACATCGGTCCGCTACTGACGCCATCTCACAGGCCAACGGGGCGCCCCACGCCGACTTTCAGCATTGTAGGATGGCCACACCAGTACCACAACTTGCAAGACACCACCTCGGTGCCATCCGGATCTTGGCATCTCAGCGCCTTGTGGTCTCTTCTACACCGGAAATATAGTAGAAAATATTGTTGCGCTGCCTTTAGCCCCATTCACACATCAGTCCGCTACTGACACCATCTCACAGGCCAACGGGGCGCCCCACGCCGACTTTCAACATTGTAGGATGGCCACAGAAGTGCGACAACTTACTAGACACCACCTCGGTGCCATCCGGATCTTGGCGCGTTGTGCTGCCTTCGGCCTATTCGCACATCGGTCCGCTACTGACGCAAACTCACAGGCCAACGGGGCGCCCCACGCCGACTTTCAGCATTGTAGGATGGCCACACCAGTGCGGCAACTTCCTACACACCACCTCGGTGCCATCCGGATCTTCGCGCGTAGTGAAGCTGCAGCAGCTGCAAATAAGCTTCAGACAGTGTTACAACCGCTGCTCAGAACTCTCAACTATGACACCACCTCGATGCCATCCGGATCTTGGCGCGTTGTGTTGCCTTCGGCCTATTCGCACATCGGTCCGCTACTGACACCGCCTCACGTGCCAACGTATTTTCTCCACATTTTATACCCTATGCCGCATAACAGGTCATGTGACTTCTTTATAAAACTTTTCATTGGTTCATTTTACTTTTGGTTTCCTAATGATGGAAGGCTTGATCATATGACCTAAAAACAACACTTTTCATTGGATGAAAACTTTTTTTTCCCCCCAAACGATGAAAGCCCCACCTTGTTTCTGGATGTTTCAGACTGAAGCTGGCGTCACCATGAGAGCACCACCATCTCGTAGCTCCGTCGTGGTCATTCCGCGAGCAATCATGGCAGCCGCTCCCCACCAGAAGCCTGCAGGAGTCGGGGCCCCCAAAACTTTTGATGAATTCTCAAGGCGGAGGGGACGCTTTCGAGAATGGGGTCCAAGACCTAGCAGACAAGCGTCCGATTTCCAAGGTGTCCCAGGGCCATTTCAGTGGACCAGGCCCAAAAAGGAAACAGCCTGCCGCCATTTTGAGAGTCCTGTGGCAGCCGCCTATCGCTGCACCGCAAGAGTGGGCGCAACTCAGCTGAATGGCGGATTTTGACACAGTGGACCAAAAGCGGACGGAATGGCAACTGAAACGGTAAAGGGGCGCCCCACTACAACAGATGACACTCCACCTGGAGAGGCCCGTTCACGCCGCCTCCCCCGGGGCGCCCCACGCCGTTATTCGGAGCAGCATTGTAGGATACCAAAACCAGTGCGGCAACTTACTGGACATCACCTTGGTGCCATCGTTCTGCTGCCTTGGAACTATTCGCACAACAGTTTGCTACTGATGACCCACCCCCCGCGACGCCCCACGCCGTTATTTGCTGGGTGGCAACTTACTAGACATCACTTTTGTGTCATCTAGATTTCGGCGCGTTCTGCTGCCTTGGAACTATTCGCACAACAGTTTGCTACTGATCACCCACCCCCCGCGACGCCCCACGCCGGAAATCTGGACGTTGTGCTGCGTTGGGACTATTCGCACAGCCGACCGCTACTTCGTTGTTTTTCTCTAAAAATGTTTATATGTTATTACTATTTTTGTTTTCTTGTATATATTTATAAATTATTAAAGTTTTATAATCTTACTACTTTGTCGGAGTGCTATATATTTTTAATGTGACACATAATTGTAAAAACTTTGATGTACAAAGAGTCATCCCTGGAATCTTCCGCTTCACGCTCGGTCCCCTCCCCAATCACAATACAGGATGGTTTTCAGATAATAGCAACGCTTCTGCTGTGACGGATCTCATCGAGTGTGGGCCTTGATCTACTATAACTCCTTTGAAGACGGGTGATTCTTTACAGCTGTGGCCATAAACTACATCTGCAGGGCTAGCTGATAGCCTAGGACCGGCCTGGACAATCGGACACAGAGGAAAAGGAGTGTCAGAGGGTGCGGTAGTGAATAGGGCGAAAGGGAGGTGTCGGGCGGGCACAGGGTGTGATTCTCAGGGAAGAACAGCGCAGATGGGGGGAGGTTTATTACCCATGCATAAAACAGAGAGCGGGGGTGACCACTGCCTGGGGGAGATGCTTGCGAGGGTGGGGAGCCATGGTAAGGATCGACAGCGTTCACAGAGTGGATCTGGTCAAGGCATCTAAAATGGCTGCCGTGCACGACAAAAGTGTGGCATTTGAAAAAAGACAAGATGGCGCACACAATGTTTTTCAACAATTCCTGATTTCCTTCGAATCGAACGTTAACAGACGTTGGGGCATATTACCAAAGTTAAGCGATATTTATCCCTAACGATGCATTGCAAAGATTTTTTTACCGTCAGAAATTATCGCAGATAAACCTTGCTATTATCAAGGTTTATCGCAAATACGATAAAAAACGAGCGCAATGCATTAATGTCGCTGAAAACTCCGCGATATTCATGCATTACCGAGCTAATGCTCTTAGCCATGTTATCCACCTCCCATTGGATAACATGGCTAAGAACTGCTCAGGGCAGCTGTTACTTTTTGGAGATATTCGCGCTTATCTCGAATATTTCCAAAAGTTGATAATAGGAGATAGCGATGTTAGCGACTGTTTCCAGTCGCTAACATCTTGGCATGCCCACTTTGCATGTCATTAGTGATAAATATCACTCACATGCAAAGTGGGACCCAAGATGGTCGCTATCTCCTACTAGCCGTCGCTAACTGGTGTTAGCAACAGCTAGGTAATACACATATAATTTTATCTCCGCGAAGCGGAGCGCTGTTACAGATATATATCTTGTTTTTGAACGTTAATTTCTCAAAATGCACTGAAGCACATATATTGAGACATAGCAAAGGCACATCGGGCTACCAGTCCCTAATATTTTACCAAGTTTCGTGCAAATCCATTCAGCCGTTCGATTATTATTATTATTTTTTTTTTTTGCCCCGCGGGGCCCTTTTAAAACCTCCACATCAAACCTAGGGGGTCAGCGAGGATCTACTATGCCCCCTTATGGTCATCAGCCGTTCGATTATTATTATTATTTTTTTTTTTGCCCCGCGGGGCCCTTTTAAAACCTCCACATCAAACCTAGGGGGTCAGCGAGGATCTACTATGCCCCCTTATGGTCATTTGCCCCTTCGCTTTGGCCTCCTCTTGTCTCTCGATCCTACCGAGAGACAAGATGGCGGCCGCTACGTACTGTTTGGAATGTTTACAGACACCGGAGAGCCAATCAGCTTCGCTTCGCAAAGCTCCGTAACGCGAAAAGTACGCGAAGCGGTGCGCTGTTACAGATATATATCTTTTTTTGAACGTTAATTTCTCAAAATCCACTGAAGCACATATATTGAGACCTAGCAAAGGCACATCGGGCTACCAGTCCCTACAATTTTGCCAAGTTTCGTGCAAATCCATTCAGCCGTTCGATTATTATTATTATTATTTTTTTTTGCCCCGCGGGGCCCTTTTAAAACCTCCACATCAAACCTAGGGGGTCAGCGAGGATCTACTATGCCCCCTTATAGTTATTTCCCCCTTTGTTTTGACCTCCTCTTGTCTCTCGATCCTACCGAGAGACAAGATGGCGGCCGCTACGGACTGTTTGGAATGTTGACAGACGCCGGAGAACCAATCAGCTTCGCTTCACAAAGCTCCGTTGCGCGAAAAGTACGCGTCCTGGGCCGCTGCCCAGTCCGCTGTTACAGATATATATCTTTTTTTAAACGTTAATTTCTCAAAATCCACTGGAGCACATATATTGAGACCTACAAAAGGCACATCGGGCTACCAGTCCCTACAATTTTGCCAAGTTTCGTGCAAATCCATTCAGCCGTTCGGGCTAAAAGTGAGGCCAACCGCCCTATGGAAAACTCAATGTTAAAAACACGTTTTGGGACCCCCCTTTTTTCTCGACCCCCCCTGGACGAAACCCCCCCCAATTTTCAGGGGCTGCTCAGAAACAAAATGTGCCATTTTCCTGAAAATTTCAGCCAATTCCGTCCACAAACGCCAAAGTTATTAGACATAGAATTTTCAAAAAACCCATAGAGAAAAAATCCTAACTATATATACCTACTGGCGACCGCCAGTAGGTAATATATATATATATATATATATATATATATATATATATATATATATATATATATATATATATATATATATATATATATATATATATTACCTACTGGCGATAGCCAGTAGGTATATATAGTTAGGATTTTTTTCCTATGGGATTTTTGAAAATTCTATGTCGAATAACTTTGGCGTTTGAGGACAGAATTGGCTGAAATTTTCAGGAAAATGGAACATTTTGTTTCTGAGCAGCCCCTGAAAATTTGGGGGGGTTTCGTCAAGGGGGGGCCG
Organism: Lissotriton helveticus; assembly: GCF_964261635.1. NCBI lineage: Eukaryota > Metazoa > Chordata > Amphibia > Caudata > Salamandridae > Lissotriton > Lissotriton helveticus. Next base: position 1,745,891,888 of record NC_136063.1, on the reverse strand, counting down.
AGAAAAAAGGGGGGTCCCAAAACATGTTTTTCCCATGCAATTTTCCATTGGGCGGTTGGCCTCACTTTTAGCCTGAACGGCTGAATGGATTTACACCAAACTTGGCAAAATTGTAGGGACTGGTAGCCCGATGTGCCTTTGCTATGTCTCAAGATATAGGCTCCAGTGGTTTTTACGAAAATTAACTTTGAAAAATATATATTGGGCTACATTGGGCTATATATATGTTGGAGCCCAAATGTAGCCCAATGTAGCCCAATGTAGCCCAATGTAGCCCAAAGATGGCCACCAGAGACAAAAAAAAACAAATGTAGCCCAAATATCAGCCAGATGTAGCCCAACTATAGCCCAATGACAGAATGTCCCAGAGTGTTCTAAAGAACAACTAGAGTGCTAACAGTCCTACTTATTACAAAGGTATGGCACACCTGAAGCCATCTTGATTGGAATAAAGTGGTAACTCTTAAAACATTTAATTTAAAAAGGAACAAAATGAGGGGGTTCATTTTGCCATAGAAAGTATGATTAGCGAATATATGACGAAATCCCGCATACCATCAGTCCGCAAAAAAAATCCTGCATGTACTATTAGGCCGCAATTAAAATAACGAAAACTTTTAGAACGAATATGCCTTTAGCATACACTAAACAACTAAACTACCCTAAACCCTAAAACACTACCCCCAGCATGACCCTACACTACACAAACAGTACAACACTACCCTAAACCCTAAAACACTACCCCCAGCATGACCCTACACTACACAAACACTACAACACTACCCTGAACCCTAAAACACTACCCCCAGCATGACCCTACACTACGCAAACACTACAACACTACCCAAAACCCTAAAACACTACACCCCAGCATGACCCTACACTACGCAAACACTACAACACTACCCTAAACCCTAAAACACTACCCCCAGCATGACCCTACACTACGCAAACACTACAACACAACCCTAAACCCTAAAACACTACCCCCAGCATGACCCTACACTACGCAAACACTACAACACAACCCTAAACCCTAAAACACTACCCCCAGCATGACCCTACACTACGCAAACACTACAACACAACCCTAAACCCTAAAACACTACCCCCAGCATGACCCTACACTACGCAAACACTACAACACTACCCTAAACCCTAAAACACTACCCCCAGCATGACCCTACACTACGCAAACACTACAACACTACCCAAAACCCTAAAACACTACACCCCAGCATGACCCTACACTACGCAAACACTACAACACTACCCTAAACCCTAAAACACTACACCCCAGCATGACCCTACACTACGCAAACACTACAACACTACCCTAAACCCTAAAGCACTACCCCCAGCATGACCCTACACTACGCAAACACTACAACACTACCCTAAACCCTAAAACACTACCCCTAGCATGACCCTACACTACGCAAACACTACAACACTACCCTAAACCCTAAAGCACTACCCCCAGCATGACCCTACACTACGCAAACACTACAACACTACCCTAAACCCTAAAACACTACCCCCAGCATGACCCTACACTACGCAAACACTACAACACTACCCAAAACCCTAAAACACTACACCCCAGCATGACCCTACACTACGCAAACACTACAACACTACCCTAAACCCTAAAACACTACCCCCAGCATGACCCTGCACTACGCAAACACTACAAAATTACCCAAAACCCTAAAACACTACACCCCAGCATGACCCTGCACTACGCAAACACTACAACACTACCCTAAACCCTAAAGCACTATCCCCAGCATGACCCTACACTACGCAAACACTACAACACTACCCTAAACCCTAAAACACTACCCCCAGCATGACCCTACACTACGCAAACACTACAACACTACCCCCAGCATGACCCTACACTACGCAAACACTACAACACTACCCTAAACCCTAAAACACTACCCCCAGCATGACCCTACACTACGCAAACACTACAACACTACCCTAAACCCTAAAACACTACCCCCAGCATGACCCTACACTACGCAAACACTACAACACTACCCAAAACCCTAAAACACTACCCCCAGCATGACCCTACACTACGCAAACACTACAACACTACCCAAAACCCTAAAACACTACCCCCCAGCATGACCCTACACTACGCAAACACTACAACACTACCCAAAACCCTAAAATACTACCCCCAGCATGACCCTACACTACGCAAACACTACAACACTACCCAAAACCCTAAAACACTCCCCCCAGCATGACCCTACACTACGCAAACACTACAACACTACCCAAAACCCTAAAACACTACACCCCAGCATGACCCCACACTACGCAAACACTACAACACTACCCAAAACCCTGAAACACTACACCCCAGCATGACCCTACTCAACGAAAACACTACAACACTACCCAAAACCCTAAAACACTACCCCCAGCATGACCCTACACTACACAAACACTACAACACTATCCTAAACCCTAAAACACTACGCCCAGCATGACCCTACACTACGCAAACACTACAACACTACCCTAAACCCTAAAACACTAGCCCCAGCATGACCCTACACTACGCAAACACTACAACACAACCCTAAACCCTAAAACACTACCCCCAGCATGACCCTACACTACGCAAACACTACAACACTACCCTAAACCCTAAAACACTACCCCCAGCATGACCCTACACTACGCAAACACTACAACACTACCCTAAACCCTAAAACACTACCCCCAGCATGACCCTACACTACGCAAACACTACAACACAACCCTAAACCCTAAAACACTACCCCCAGCATGACCCTACACTAAACAACCACCACAACTCTACACTACACTAACACAACACTACACTACACAACACTACACTACACTACACAATCACTAACCCACGAAAAAATTAACACAAACCCACTTACCTCTCTCGTCATCGTGGTTTTCACAACGCAAATGCATTTACCATACATGCCTTTAAAACGTAATTCTTTGTAAAGGCATGCGCGATAAATGCACATGCGTTTTGAAAAAATGCGGGATAATGGTATGCGAGGTCAATGACCTTGCGGGATAATGGTATGCGGACTGAAAGTCTGCGGGATAAAAAATGCGGGAAAATGGCTGCAAACCATGATTAGCAGCAGACTTCCCTGGTGAGCACTAGCTTTACTACAGTGATCTAATGAGCAACTAGAGTGCTAACATTCAGAATTTATGGCAAATGTGTGACACATCTGAATGCCTTCTTGATAGAACCAAAGTAAACAAGCATTGAAAATGCAATAGATCTCGCCCTCGTTTAAGTTAAAGCCATTCTGTTTGTAATGAGGTGGCTTTTTAGCTTTGCCTTTATTAGTGTTTTTAAAACTTTCATGTAAATAACATGCATATGTATGCATATATGTATATGTATGCATGCATTTATATTTATATAGATATGCAGATTATATATGTTTATATATGTATATTACCTACTGGCGATAGCCAGTGGGTATATATAGTTAGGATTTTTTCTCTATGGGATTTCTGAAAATTCTATGTCTAATAACTTTGGCGTTTGTGGACGGAATTGGCTAAAATGTTCAGGAAAATGGCACATTTTGTTTCTGAGCAGCCCCTAAAAATTTGGGGGGGTTTCGTCAAAGGGGGGCCGAGAAAAAAGGGGGGTCCCAAAACGCGTTTTTCCCATTCATTTTTCCATAGGGCGGTTGGACTCACTTTTAGCTCGAACGGCTGAATAGATTTACATGAAACTTGGCAAAATTGTAGATATGGTTTGCCCGACGTGCCTTTGCTATGTCTCAATATATGTGCTCCAGTGGATTTTGAGAAATTAACGTTTAAAAAAATATATATATCTGTGACAGCGCTCCGGTTAGCGCCCCGGTTCGCGTACCTGACGCGTAACGGAACTTCGCGAAGCGAAGCTGATTGGCTCTCCGGTGTCTGTCAACATTCTAAACAGTCCGGAGCGGCCCCCATCTTGTCTCTCGGTACGATCGAGAGACAAGATGTGGTGAAAAACGAAGGGGGAAATGAAGGAAAGGGGGCAAGGTAGACCACTCCTGACCCCCTAGGATTGATGAGGGGGATATTAAAGTGCCCCGCGGGGCAAAAAATTAAAAAAAAATTTTTTTGCGATTTTACGCCGTAGAGGCGCGTCCCGGTACGCGAACCGGGCAGCTCACCGGGCAGCTCACCGGGCAGCTAACCGGGCAGCTAACCGGCAGCGTAGCTGTCAACATTGTAAACAGTCCGGAGCAGCCGCCATCTTGTCTCTCGGTAGGTTCGAGAGACAAGATGTGGTGAAAAAAGAAGGGGGAAATGAAGGAAAGGGGGCAAGGTAAACCCCTCCTGACCCCCTAGGATTGATGAGAGGGATATTAAAGTCCCCCGCGATTTTTCGCGGTAGAGGCGCTTCCCGGTACGCGAACCGGGCAGCTAACCGGCAGCGTAACGGGAGTCCGCCATCTTGTGTTTTTGGAGCGTCCGGTTCGCGTACCGGGTAGCGTCCCGGTAAGCGTAACAAGGGGAAAACCAAGAGAAACAGTAAAAAAAAAATTAAGGGAATAGATTTCCAGCAAACTTGGCAAAATTGTAGGGACTGTTTGTTTGATGTGCCTTTGCAAGGCCTCAAGATATGTGCACGTGTGGATTTTGTCTAATTAAGGTTAAAACAAAATATATATATCTGTAAGCGTGCTCCGGCACGCTTACGTTACGGGTTTTGTTTGTGCTGCAGAGCCGATACGTCACGGTTATGCGACGCATCATGAGGCGTCTCACGTGGCTACGTGATACGTCACGTAATAAAGAATATATTTTACAGCTATAGATATTAGCTTTTAAAAAACCAATGAAATTCACTGAAAAAACCATAGGTTATAGACCATATATAGTTAGGAATTTGCATTTACAAAACCTTGAAAATTCACTGAAAAAACCATAGGTTAGAGACCATATATAGTTAGCTGGACATTTTATTGACATAAAACCAATGAAATTCCATATATAGTTAGTTGCACTAACTATATATCGCGCACCCGCAATCCACTGCTGATGATGTCACATATTACATCATTCATGACATGGTCAGTGACATCACTGATGACATCACTGATGACATCTCAAATGACATCACTGATGACATCATGACACACCAATACCAGTTACTACATACGCACTCACTGATTCCTACGTCTACACACACATTCACTCATTCACCCATACAATCACTCATACATACAGTCACTCATTATTACAACACTATCATATGCACTCATACACCTATGCAGACACTCACACACTGCCACTCATCCATGGAGTTACTCACACACCTAGTCAGTCCTGTAAAGAATCAATCACACTTCCATTTCCTCATCTATACAGTTAAACACAGAACACCATACTTCAGTGACATCACTGATGACATCACTGATGACATCTCAAATGACATCACTGATGACATCTCAAATGACATCACTGATGACATCATGACACACCAATACCAGTTACTACATACGCAGTCACTGATTTCTACGTCTACACACACATTCATTCATTCACCCACACAATCACTCATACATACAGTCACTCATTATTACAACACTATCATATGCACTCATACACCTAGTCAGTCCTGTGAAGAATCAATCACACTTCGATTTCCTCATCTATACAGTTAAACACAGAACACCATACTTTTCACACATATACTAACACATACTTACTCTCTTATACAATCACTGATACAAGTACACATTGATATGCACAGAGTCACACACCTCCCAGCCAGCCACACACACACTCAGTCTTCCATACATCCACTCATTCTTCAATATGTAAAACATATTTAAACTTTACAAAAACACACAGACACTAGATGATGTCATCAGTGATGCCATTTGAGATGTCATCAGTGATGTCATCAGTGATGTCATTTGAGATGTCATCAGTGATGTCATCAGTGATGTCACTGACCATGTCATGAATGATGTAATATGTGACATCATCAGCAGTGGATTGCGGGTGCGCGATATATAGTTAGTGCAACTAACTATATAGGGAATTTCATTGGTTTTATGTCAATAAAATGTCCAGCTAACTATATATGGTCTATAACCTATGGTTTTTTCAGTGAATATATATATATATATTCACTGAAAAAACCATAGGTTATAGACCATATATAGTTAGGAATTAGCATTTAGAAAACCTTATTTTACTCACACAAAACCATTGAAATTCCATATATAGTTAGTTGCACTAACTATATATCGCGCACCCGCAATCCACTGCTGATGATGTCACATATTACATCATTCATGACATGGTCAGTGACATCACTGATGACATCACTGATGACATCATCTAGTGTCTGTGTGTTTTTGTAAAGTTTAAATACGTTTTACATATTGAAGAATGACTGGATGGATGGAAGACTGAGTGTGTGTGTGGCTGGCTGGGAGGTGTGTGACGCTGTGCATATCAATGTGTACTTGTATCAGTGATTGTATAAGAGAGTAAGTATGTGTTAGTATATGTGTGAAAAGTATGGTGTTCTGTGTTTAACTATAGATGAGGAAATCGAAGTGTGATTGATTCTTCACAGGACTGACTAGGTGTATGAGTGCATATGATAGTGTTCTAATAATAACTGACTGTATGTATGAGTAATTGTATGGGTGAATGAGTGAATGTGTGTGTAGACGTACGAATCAGTGAGTGCGTATGTAGTAACTGGTATTGGTGTGTCATGATGTCATCAGTGATGTCATTTGAGATGTCATCAGTGATGTCATTTCAGATGTCATTAGTGATGTCATCAGTGATGTCACTGAAGTATGGTGTTCTGTGTTTAACTGTATAGATGAAGAAATGGAAGTGTGATTGATTCTTTACAGGACTGACTTGGTGTGTGAGTAACTCCATGGATGAGTGGCAGTGTGTGACTGTCTGCATAGGTGTATGAGTGCATATGATAGTGTTGTAATAATGAGTGACTGTATGTATGAGTGATTGTATGGGTGAATGAGTGAATGTGTGTGTAGACGTAGGAATCAGTGAGTGCGTATGTAGTAACTGGTATTGGTGTGTCATGATGTCATCAGTGATGTCATTTGAGATGTCATCAGTGATGTCATCAGTGATGTCATTTGAGATGTCATCAGTGATGTCATCAGTGATGTCACTGACCATGTCATGAATGATGTAATATGTGACATCATCAGCAGTGGATTGCGGGTGCGCGATATATAGTTAGTGCAACTAACTATATATGGAATTTCAATGGTTTTGTGTGAGTAAAATAAGGTTTTCTAAATGCTAATTCCTAACTATATATGGTCTATAACCTATGGTTTTTTCAGTGAATTTTCAAGGTTTTGTAAATGCTAATTCCTAACTATATATGGTCTATAACCTATGGTTTTTTCAGTGAATTTCATTGGTTTTTAACAGCTAATATCTGTAGCTGTAAAATGTATTCTTCTTTAAATCCAAAAATATATTTTATATGTTTATTAATAATTTTTTTTTAAAATATTTTTTTTTCTTCGTTCCCGCTTCGCGAATCGGGAAGCTTCCCGTTAGCTGACCTTGATGCCGCGAAATAGACCGCGAGCCGGTAAACATTTCTTTACCGCAACTGCCGCGTTAGAAAACAACATCGTGACGCCTTCCGTCCGCATGACGTTTCGCGTTGTCGCGTGATACGTCATATGACGTGCTACGTTAGCGAACTGGTACGCTTACCGAGTCGCAAAGCACAGGTTTCTGGAAGCAAACCGGGAGGCCCTGCAAAGCGCTTAACGTAAACACAGCAGGTCATGTGACTTGGTAATAACACTTTTCATTGGTTCATTTCACTTTTGGTTTCCTAATGATGTAAGACTAGGTCATATAATCTAAAATGAACACTTTTCATTGGTTGAGAACTATTGTTTTTCCCAAATGATGAAAATCCCTCCTTCTTTCCTCACTCTGACTTTCATCATTGTGAGAGAAAGACCCTTTGTTACCAGTGAGCAATGGCTTCTTTAGTAGCTTCAGCTGGTGCTTCCCCACCACCTCCACCACATCCAAGGAAGAGTGGACCACCTGCTCAAGTTATAATTCAGCAAGAAGAGGAAGAAGAGGAACAGGACGACGAGCACGAAGAGAGGCACTTTTTGCCTGAGGAGCCCAGGACGTCTCACCGGAAAGAAAACTTCATTTGGCAATTTTTTTAAATTCCCAAAGGTCAGAAAAAAGTAAATGCAAGATACGTAACTTGCCTTATATGTCAAGATAGACTGCCAGAGGGACCGACAAAAAATACAGTTTCGGAAACTACACAATGCATCGCCATATGACTAGGTGGCATCCTAACAACTACAGTGCTGCACAGTTTCGTAACGACCTAGATAATCTCCCTATTATGGCCAGAAGATCTGTTGTACCGGAAGTAACGGGACCAGAGGGCAGGGAGATGGTGCCAAATATACAAACGAGATTTCATGAAGTAAAACAAGTCTGCGTATATTGCAGTGGATTCATTTGCTACGGAGAAAGAAGCATCACTCTGATCAACAGAGCTATTGACTATCATATGCAAGTTTGTACGAAACGCCCCAAATAATAAATACTTTTTTTTTGTTTTGTTGCTCCTGTTGAGCCCTTTACAATGAATCGTTTTCATTGCCCCCTCCAAGAAAAACCCCAAAAAATATAAAACTGTTCAGAAAAATTCAAAAAAAGTAAAAAAATGTTCAGAAAAATAATAAAAAAAATATAAAACAACAAAAACAATAAAAAAAAAGTTCTTTTCAGAACTACCTACCCGTTATTAAAAAATTGGTACAATATTTGGAACTGTGCCAACCTCTATTTCTCGTAGTTCGCTTCCCAGTTCGCTCGCCGGTACGCGAACCGGAAGTGAACCAAAAAAAAAAAAAAAAAAAAAGAACAGTAAGTATAAGGGAAGGAAACAGACACTTATGTTAAAAGAAAGACAGCTATAGGGGAGTAAACTAGAGATACTATTACCCGTAATCCACTGCTGATGATGTCACATATTACATCATTCATGACATGCTCAGTGACATCATCAGCAGAGGATTGCGGGTTTTTTGGCAACGTGCCTTATCCACGGTTTAATAACGCTGCCTTTTGCTTTATATAAGTTTTCAAATTGTATGAAATATATACCAATAGGTCGTTATGAACCTTTAGGTAGTGCTTTTCTTCATGAGGTCTGGTCGCTTCCATACACATACAGATGTTTCAAAGATGATCAAGAAGTTTATCTGAATGAAGAGGAATGCACTGAGACGCCAGATCATTCACTAATGTGTAGGCACATACAGTTACACGGTTCATGCAACAAACACCGACCAAATATGGCTTGCGTGTTGCAAGGCACGCCAGTTCCTGCTATCATCCCCACGTTCAAGTTGTTGGAAAATGGTAGTTATTTGATGCTCAATAATGAAGATTGTTCTGGGTTAATTAAAAGTATTCCTTTTATCGTAACAGTAAGTGAACGGGTTATTTGCTGCAGAAATGTTCTATTTCCTCCCACACATGAACATAGGGAGTTTTCAATCTGGCCACAAATACCAACCTTGGGAGCAGATTTCAACGGCATGGCAAGAATAAGAGCTCTTTTGTCTCAGAGAGAGGTGGCCTTGAGTTCGGCCCGTGAAACTTTCGTGCTTCACATAGCGAACACCCGTACAGAGGTGCAGACCCTTTTCAATACTGATTCGCCTTTCCATTTCAGCAAGATGGTTCGGACTATCTTTAACGCGTCCTCCACAAAGGCCCTGGCGCACTTTTTTAAAGTTGTTACCAGTGGTCTCGTGACTTCATTTGAGAAAATCTTTGGATTCATCCCTGCTTTCTTTCATTCTATTTTTTCCACTGTGCTTCGTGGATTCCCATTTTTACTTGCATTACCAGCGGACGCTCTTGTGCTTTTTTACATTTTTAAATATGGATGTCCCTCCTGTGCAAGCTCCCGCCCTGCAGCTGCTGACACTGTTCCGCAATCGCATGCTAGAATATTATGGCACAATGCCGTTGGCGATATTAAGCACGGCATATGGATTATCTTTTCGATTCTCCTACTTCACCTGTGTCCAGCCTGTATTTCACTGCCTGACCTGTGATTTCGATTGGGCCATTGATTTGCGTCTCTGCGGACCGGTTTCTCCTGACGTCGACTTTAATCAGCTGATGACTCCTATCATTACTCACGAGTTGGTTTGTCCTGGCGAAAGGATTATGGCTGTGGCATTGATGCATGGACTAATTGGTCCCTGGAATTTACTGGCGGCAACACAGTCTTTCTTGGAACAGAGCTTTCTTGAAAACCCACCGAGCTGTCCTCTGATGGTGATAGAGGATCCGGTGCTGGGAGAGCACGTATGTTCTTTTCCGCTTTTAAATTGGATGGCTGAACTCTTTTCGGATGAAGACGGTGACTTCCTATTGGAGGCTGTTGCAGCTTATTTTGCATACACAGTTATGTCATAGACCTTTTTCATGTTTGATATGCTGAGTACTAGCATTTCATTGACAATTCATTGACTTATTTGTCAAGTTTTTATTATTTAGCTTGCCTATTGGCTTAAGACTCGATAAAGTACTTGGCTGTTTTATTTTTCTTTAGCATTAAATTTTCCTAGTTTTTAATGTTTTACCTTGCGGACCGTCCACATATAAAGTTGCAATCTGCTCTCATGAGATGGCACTTCTATTATCTTATTCAATTCGTTTCCGGATCATGGGGAGGTGTCATCTAGGTCCTGGATATCTTTACACCGTGTTAAGTTAGCATGGGCTCATTACCGGTTTAAACGCCATTTTTCCTTTTTTGCAACTTCTGCACACGACACTTAGTTGTTGCTTTAGCTTTCAACCTAGTAGTTCATCGTGGTTTACATGAGAATAATATGTTATTGCTCTACTATCTGCTTTGCTTGTTAAACTATATCTGTACAGCGAGTGCTGAAGTTTCAAGAACAACACGATACAGAATTGTTATGAGGTCTGATCTCCACGACTTCATACTCATAACATAAGTGCAGCTTCTGCCAATTCTGGGCATGAGGCGGGTTTTATATTGCTTTGCCGAACACACATACACAACAGTTGATGCGGTTCACATGAAGAGAGAGCTGGTGTATGCTGATGTGATTCCTTCAAATCTAAGACACTAAAGTATGGGCACGCCCTAAACCAACACAAACAGACCTTCTTAGCAAATAATATAATATGTGTATTAGGGAGGGTGAGATATAAGCAGCCGCGGGCCGTGGAGGGAGTTACGGTGGGGCAGGGAGGCGGGGAGGGGGAGGGGCAGGGTGGAGCCCTCTCCACCCTGCCCCTCCCCCTCCCCGCCTCCCTGCCCCACCGTAACTCCCTCCACGGCCCGTGGCTGCTTATAAGTGTTGCTAACTCTTATTCATTTACAGCATGTTAACATACTGTCACCATTCGCTTTTTATGTACTAGTAACTATGCTGGTAATTTTGCTACTGATAATATGTGTACTTGTATTATCTAAGATACTACGCCTGAGAAGACGGCATTAGTAAATAAACATTTCAAATACACATGTGTTCTTCTTAACTCCATGTTCTGGTTTCTAAGAAATATATAACGACCGACTGTTCATGAGTTCCACGTATCCTGAGGTACTATAAGTTCATATTCTGGATTGTCTAAACATTGAGAGTTTGTTATATCCAATGTGACACTGTACCTAGCTTGCTAAGGGGTTTTTGATTACTAAGGTGAGTTTTGGGGCACCCTAATTCGCCGAGGTTCCAATCCTCTGTCCACAGTTCTGTGTGAGAACAGAAACCCTGCGACAGGGGCACCCCCGACCCTTGCTGGAGCTTCATCACACTTGCGATACAACTCCAGCAATGCGCCACCTTTACGGCACAGATACATCACGCATCTGTGCTGTTTTTGCCCCATGATGCGCCGCATTGTAAATGCAGCACACCATAGGTGACGGAACAGCGGCACAGAATGACTAACACATCCCTGGTGATGCGCCAGTCATCATAAATCTATCCCTATGCTTCTTATCTTGTTAGAGATGAACCGCCATATGTATCATCAAAGTTTTTTGCATTTCCTAAATAGCGAACTTTAAGGAATAAATAGCGATTCTTTACCATTCCTAGTTTGCGATGAGCTATTTGCTAATTACAAATTACCCATTCATTTCCTTCATTTCCATAGGGCGGTTGGACTCACTTTTAGCTCGAACGGCTGAATGGATTTCCACGAAACTTGGCAAAATTGTAGGGACTGGTAGCCCGATGTGCCTTTGCTATGTCTCAAGATATATGCTACAGTGGTTTTTACGAAAATTAACTTTGAAAAATATATATTGGGCTACATTGGCCTATATATATGTTGGAGCCCAAATGTAGCCCAATGTAGCCCAATGAAGCCCAATGAAGCCCAATGTAGCCCAAAGATGGCCGCCAGAGACAAAAAAAACAAATGTAGCCCAAATATCAGCCAGATGTAGCCCAACTATAGCCCAGTGACAGAATGACCAATCAGCTTCGCAAACCTCCGTTACGCGAAGCGGAGCGCTGTTACAGATATATATCTTTTTTTGAACGTTAATTTCTCAAAATCCACTGGAGCACATATATTGAGACCTAGCAAAGGCACATCGGGCTACCAGTCCCTAATATTTTACCAAGTTTCGTGCAAATCCATTCAGCCGTTCGATTATTATTATTATTTTTTTTTTTTGCCCCGCGGGGCCCTTTTAAAACCTCCACATCAAACCAAGGGGGTCAGCGAGGATCTACTATGCCCCCTTATGGTCATTTGCCCCTTCGCTTTGGCCTCCTCTTGTCTCTCGATCCTACCGAGAGACAAGATGGCGGCCGCTACGGACTGTTTGGAATGTTTACAGACGCCGGAGAACCAATCAGCTTCGCTTCACAAAGCTCCGTTGCGCGAAAAGTACGCGAACTGGAGCGCTGCCCGGTCCGCTGTTACAGATATATATCTTTTTTTGAATGTCAATTTCTCAAAATCCACTGAAGCACATATATTGAGACCTACAAAAGGCACATCGGGCTACCAGTCCCTACAATTTTGCCAAGTTTCGTGCAAATCCATTCAGCCGTTCGGGCTAAAAGTGAGGCCAACCGCCCTATGGAAAACTCAATGTTAAAAACACGTTTTGGGACCCCCTTTTTTTCTCGGCCCCCCCTTGACGAACCCCCCCCAAATTTTCAAGGGCTGCTCAGAAACAAAATGTGCCATTTTCCTGAAAATTTCAGCCAATTCCGTCCACAAACGCCAAAGTTATTAGACATAGAATTTTCAAAAATCCCATAGGGAAAAAATCCTAACTATATATACCTACTGGCGACCGCCAGTAGGTAATATATATATATATATATATATTACCTACAGGCGGTCGCCAGTAGTTATATATAGTTAGGATTTTTTTGAATAGGGATTTCTGAAAATTTATTGTTGAATACCTTTGGCGTTGATGGACGGAATTGGCTGAAATTTTCAGGAAAATGGCACATTTTGTTTCTGAGCGCCCCCTGAAAGTTTGGGGGGGTTTCGTCAAGCGGGGGCCGAGAAAAAAGGGGGGTCCCTAAACTTGTTTTTAACATTGAGTTTTCCATAGGGCGGTTGGACTCACTTTTAGCTCGAACGGCTTAATGGATTTCTATGAAACTTGGCAAAATTGGAGAGACTGTTTGCCCGATGTGCCTTTGCTAGGTCTCAAGATATGTGCTCCAGTGGATTTTGAGAAATTACCGTTCAAAAAAATATATATATCTGTGACAGCGTCCCGGTTAGGGCCCCGGTTCGCGTACCAGACGTGTAGTGGAACTTCGCGAGGAGAAGCGGATTGGCTCTCCGGTGACTGTCAACATTCTAAACAGTCCGGAGCGGCCGCCATCTTGTCTCTCGGTAGGATCGAGAGACAAGAGGTGGAAATAAACAAAGGGGGAAATGAATGAAAGGGGGCAAGGTAGACCCCTCCTGACCCCCTAGGATTGATGTGGGGGCTATTAAAGGGCCCCGCGAGGCAAAAAAATGAAAGAAATTTTTTTTCGATTTTTCGCGGTGGAAGCGCTACCCGGTACGCGAACCGGGTAGCTCACCGGTAGCGTAACGGGAGTCCGCCATCTTGTGTTTTGGACGAATTTAGTCACAAGATGGAGGATATACAATGTTGGGAATGGGTATAAGGGGGCACGGGAGACATATCCTGACCCCCTAGGTTTTCTGAGGGTGGCTGAGGAGGCCCATATATGTAAAAAAACAAACCTTTTTTTTCAAATTTTCGCACGGTTAGCGCCCGGTCCGCGCACCGGGTAGCGTTCCGGAAAGCGTAACAAGGGGAAAACCAAGGGAAATATTAAAATAATATTTTAGAGTGCTTTGAGGTAGGGTAGCTCTGAATAGAGCTGTTGTGTTGTGTGGGTGATGTAAGTACCAATATGTAGGTACCAGTGAAGAGTCTAAAATTCAATGTACACCGTCTCCTCTGTAGATATTTTGTATGTTGTAATATGGGTTATTTAAATGTAAATGTGTGGAAAAGCACTTCATGCTTTAAAGCAATTGTATTTTTGAACTGATTGTTCTTTCCTCTTAGTCCTCCTCTTTGTTTTTTTTCCCCACACTCTTCTTCAGCATGATAGTTGATAAATTCGTTCCCTCAAAAAATGTATATACATAAAAAAATTATATTAAATACATATAAAATATATTTTTCCTTTAAAAGAAGAATACATTATACAGCTTTTGATATTTGATATTAAAAAACCATTGAAATTCACTGAAAAAACCATAGGTTATAGACCATATATAGTTAGGAATTAGCATTTACAAAACCTTGAAAATTCACTGAAAAAACCATAGGTTATAGACCATATATAGTTAGGAATTAGCATTTACAAAACCTTATTTTAATCACACAAAACCATTGAAATTCGCATATATAGTTAGTTGCACTAACTATATATCACGCACCCGCAATCCACTGCTGATCATGTTACATATTACATCATTCATGACATGGTCAGTGACATCACTGATGACATCACTGATGACATCTCAAATGACATCACTGATGACATCACTGATGACAACATCCAGTGACTGTATGTTTCTGTAAAGTTAAAATATGTCTTACATATTGAAGAATGAGTGGATGTATAAGTGTCTGGATGAAGGATTTAGTAGGTGCATGACTGACTGTATGAGTGAGTGATTAAATGTGTCTCACTGAGTGCATGGGTTAGTGACTAAACTGTCTTAATTTGTGCATCATTATGTCTGTTGTTCTGTAAACTGCTGCATGTGTTGATCAGTAGCTATATGAGTAACTATATGGGTTATTGATTGGTTGCCCAAGTATTTGTATGGGAGACTGAGTGTGTGTGTGGGTGGCTGGGAGGTGTATGACTCTGTGCATAGATGTGTGAGCAGTTGATTCACTAGATGTATGGGTTCAAAAGTGCATGTGGAAACAGCTGTATGGGCGGTTGACTGTGTGCATGAGTGTATTGGTGAGTGAATGGATATCTCAGTGCTACATGTCAAAGTAAGTACATATGTAAAACACAGTACATGTGAGAGTTGACATATATAAATAACTGTGCATAAGAGCCAGTGAATGTGTGAGTGGCTGTATGGATCATTGTGAACTTGTATCAGGGATTGTATAAGAGAGTAAATATGTGTTAGTATTGTTTGAATAAGTAAGGTGTGTATAACTGTATAGTTGAGGAAATGGAGGTGTGATTGATTCTTTGCATGACTGACTAGGTGTGTGACTAACTCCATGGATGTGTGACAGTCTGTGAGTGTCTGTTTACACTGAGTGTATCTAAGGTTATATTAGAGTCTGAAGAGGTTCATCGTATTATCACATGAATGATGTCATCAGTGATGTGATCAGTAATGTCAAATGAGATGTCATCAGTGATGTCATCAGTGATGTCATTTGAGATGTCATCAGTGATGTCATCAGTGATGTCATTTGAGATGTCATCAGTGATGTCATCAGTGATGTCATCAGTGATGTCATTTGAGATGTCATCAGTGATGTCATCAGTGATGTCATTTGAGATGTCATCAGTGATGTCATCAGTGATGTCATTTGAGATGTCATCAGTGATGTCATCAGTGATGTCACTGACCATGTCATGAATGATGTAATATGTGACATGATCAGCAGTGGATTGCGGGTGCGCGATATATAGTTAGTGCAACTAACTATATATGCGAATTTCAATGGTTTTGTGTGAGTAAAATAAGGTTTTGTAAATGCTAATTCCTAACTATATATGGTCTATAACCTATGGTTTTTTCAGTGAATTTTCAAGGTTTTGTAAATGCTAATTCCTAACTATATATGGTCTATAACCTATGTTTTTTTCAGTGAATATATATATATATTACCTACTGGCGGTCACCAGCAGGTAGTTATAGTTAGGACCTAGTTTCCATAGGAAATCCACAACATTCTATTTGGAATAACTTTGGCGCCGGTGGACGAATCTTCGCGAATTTCTCCAAGAAAATGGCCTGCTCCGCTCCACTCTGCTCCTTCCCTGAAAGTTTGCGGGTGATTCAGCAAGTGGGTGCCGAGAAAAAAGGGGGGTCCCAAAACGTGTTTTTTCCATGCAATTTTCCATAGGACCTTTAGCCAGGGAGTTCGGTTCGCAGATTGTGCTTTTTGTTTAATCGTGTAAATCCGTTCTGCAGTTCCTGAGAAAATCAAAAGTATAATCATAGTGATATCTATAGACGAAGTATCGTACGCGTACGGTAAGTGTACTGAAAACCGTACAATTACGAGCACAAGCTGCATGCTGATTGGCTGTGAACTGTCTGTCAACATTGCAAACCAGGAAGTGTTGGCAGCCATCTTGTGCCTCAGTAGAACCGAGTCACAAGAAAGCAGTGAAAGAATTATAAAAAACACTTGAAGAGGGCAGGGTAGAAACATCCTGACCCCCTAGGTATGCTCAGGGGGTCCCCATGGATCGTTAGGCCCTAAAAAGTAATTTGAAAAAAATCACGGGGTACGCGGATGGTACGCGTTTTGGGTGGAAAAAAAAACCCGAAGCCCGCTTTATTGTTAATTAGCCCAGGGGGGCAAATTCTGCGGGCAATTTTTCTTTTCATAATGAGGGGCCCTCGGGCCCCCTGCCCGGGGCCTCTTTTTATTTAAAAAAATGTGTGGGGGGAGTTTCAAGCCCCCCCACACGCCCCGGGGAGCGCCACCTCACCGGGGTTGTAATACAGAAAATAGGTGGGTCCGTCACGGACCCCCCAGCCAAGTGGACCACCATCCCTCGGGGCTTTTGAATGTTGGGAGGGGGGCCGCGCGGTCCCCTTTCTGGAGCCTTTGATGGCCCTGGGGACCACTACCTTTCAGGGCTGGCTTCTGCAGTGTTCCGGGGTGCCTACCCCGGGACACTGCTGTTTGCGAGAGCGTTGCGGCTCCCACTCTACCACAGCAAACCGCTTTCATATTTGTCAGAGAGAGCAGCATGTAAGCTGCTCTCTCTGACGAAAAGCAATGCCGAGTCCCGAAGGACGTGGGGAGCCGGGTGGGACCGTGGGGGCATTAGGGCTAAAAAAAAACCAGTTCTTTTCAGTACTAACTTTACTGGTCCAAAAAAGAGCTATATTTCTATGATAGTATGTAAAACTTTCTGTTCTCTGCACCAGTTGTACTCTCTACACATGCGGAGCCTCGTTTCAAAGCCCACGCTTCTTTCTTTTTCTTCAAGTTCGCCAAGCAAACGTCTGCTCATTTCAGGTATTACATTTGCCGCTTTCTTTTCCCGGGCCGTGTGCCTCGTCCGCTGCTACACTTTTGTAATAAATTAATAATCATATTCTATCTATATTTAAATGAAACGTATTGCTGAGGCGCCACACGTTGATTACAAACTCCGTCCTCCGCCATTTTAGTAGTTTTCCTCCGTTATTTTTATTATACCTGCTACTTTCATTTAACCCCCGCCTACCTTCTCTGTGATCCATGAGATTTCCTGCCACAGACACCATGGTGTTTGTCCTTGGCCTCCGATCTTATCAGAGTTGGTGACACACATACCTAAAAACTCATTTGAAGCACGTAAGCCAGTCATTACAAAGTGTTACCATCACCACAAAGCAATTACCATGCTTATGCCTTTATCATGTGTGGTAAATGTACACTAGTTATAAATGCATGCGTGGTAAAGGCATGCGTTGGACAGCCATATGCGTGCTAATGGCTTTGTGGTGATGATCACGCGTTCTTATGACAGCGTTGTAATGGCTGTTTCACCCCAATGGACACTGCAGCAACCGGGACTGGGCGTGGTGGACTCCAGGGCACCAGGCGAAGGGCCACACAGCCCCTCTCACACAATATAGAAATCTCTGGGGGGTGATTGTTTCTGTGGTTTGAAGTGCGTCATTCAGGCACACACACATAATTTTGTAGGGGTTAGCTTTGCACGCGAAAATGCCGCAAGAGGTTTGTAAATGTGGTACACATTGTTTTGTTTTACTTTGATTTCCTTTCTGTTTTGTAGTCCATCCAGAGAAAATATAACTTATTGTACAGCCAGTACTTTTCAACTCTACTCTCAAACATCTTACTATAGTTCTTCAAATTATAAATATAATTTTTATTGTGGATCATCACCCCCCTAAAAAAGAAGTATATAGTTTTTTTTAATAACTTTTATTAAAACAACAATAACTGTAAACGTAACTTAAAGATAATATAATATACACTTAGAAAAATAACTTTAAAAAAACAATATTATAAACAAATTGCGATGTGGACTCCAAAAGACGTACGATAGGTAATCTGCAAAACAAAAAAGAAAATTAGAGTTTAAAATTTTGTAGATGTGACTAAATAAGGCGAAGCATTACAAGTCAAGATAACACTACTATTTTACGTGTGCAGTGTGCCTAGTGTATTTCACTTCTGTTATAGTCCCACATTCAAGTGGTGTCTATATGGAAGTGCCTACTGCGTTACTGACACAAAAGTGGCACAACGGGATTGTAAATACGACGATTTATTTCAAATGCATTGCAATGGAGGCATTGTATATCTAAGTCGCTGTGCTTACCTTGTATAAACACTGCAGCCATCAGAGTTCACAACTTGAATTTAACTCTGCTTCTACACGTCAAAGTATATTCAATAGGTTGCAGACAATTCTATTGCTGTTGCTCGAAAGGGCCGTGATTGCTTCTAAAGAATGTTTGGTGAAGCAAAGAAAAGAACATTTGATTAATCACCATAAACTGAGTTGCGAAACTTCTGACAAAAGTGAATTTTAATGTGAGTTCTTAAAATTGCGTACCTAGACTATTGCACCCTATTAACTGGCAGAGTCTGGAGTTGAGAGTTTTTCTTGAAAAGTCAGACTCAGATTTACAAGGTTCTTGCGCCACTTTTCCCATGTTAAAAGTGACACAAAAGTGGTGCAATAAGCTTATAGATATGTTCCTCAGACTGTTGAAACCTGTCTGTTGTTACTGCTCGGAGGTAATTATACATTTTTACACAGTCAAGCTGCTGCACACTACCCACTCTCTCCTTTCACAGGTAACTTATTGTTCTTTCAGAAACAAGCTTCTTTGCTCACCTTGTGCCGTCATTCAAAGAGGGTGCACCACGTGTTGTTTCAGGCTTTTCAGTCGTTGTTATAATGACCACGCATCATCACAGAATACACAAATGTAGAGCTTTTTAGGTTTCTTTTTGCGGGGGTTTCGTCAATTTGTAAAACACAACCTGTAAGTTAAAAAGGTAGTTAACATTGTGTGTATTTTTTTAATGAAACGAGATAAGAAATAAGAGAGTGACTGAAAACAATACTCGCAGCTCACCTTTTTGTCACCGGTATTTTTCACCACGTGCCGGACATATTGCACCCTGAAGCTCTACATCTAAAAGATAATAAAAGAAAGATGTTATGATTGGTAATTGTTACCATATTAATTTGGAGTTAGATAACATTGCGCTTTTATACACGTTCCTTTTCACATTTCTACGAACTATTGGTATAGGTAATATTCCAGACATTTCAGCAATTATAAAACTGTTCCTTCTATTGGGAAAAAAATGTATACATTTAAATTAATATACTATATACGAGTGCGTTTGTCTAAAATGCTAAGTCGCTTTTTTGTATGTAGTCTGCTACAACCCTTTGACTCCTTCCGATGCGTACTCAAGCCTCACTGCTCACCTTTTCGTGGAAAAGACACCTTCTTCATAATGTAATTTCGATCTCCAACAAAGAAGTCTCAAATATGGTGCTGAGTCTTGATATCTCTATGGAAAACGACATACTCGTGCTCCTATTATCATCATGGCAGGTTCTTCACCCCCTCAGTGCTTCGGGTACCACTAACTCAGTGACCAAATAGACCACGCATATAGTAGTGGGCCCCTTGTTCAGTACTTTGGGAACAACTCTAAAATGGCGTACAACACATGATTTCCGTCTTTTTTTTTCATAGGGTCACGTGTTTAGTGACGAATGCGCTGGATGGGTGTGGGGTGGGTGTATACCAGCCATGAGGGAGTGTGTGTGCGGATCTGACAATTAGACCTGGAACTAAGAAATCACAACAATGAAAATCTGGGCCATAAATACTCATATTTTAAAAATATTTTTATTTAGTCTTTTATATTCACCATATGGTTGAAATGCAGAAATGCTTTTACATTTATTGGTGTCACGCGTTCCACCACATTCATTTCATTTTATCATAAGCACTCACTCCTTATGTTTACATTATATAAGTGTTGGCAGCCATCTTGTGCCTCGATAAAACCGAGTCACAAGAAAGCAGTTAAAGAACGGCAAAAAACATGCAAAGGGGGCAGGGTAGAAACATACTGATCCCCTAGGCCTGCTCAGGGGGTCCCACATGGATCCTTAGGCCCAAAATGTGTTATATATTTATTTATTTTTTTAAATCGCGGCGTAATGTATGGTACGCGTACTATGCAAAAAAGAAAAAAAATGAAGCCCGCTCTATTGTTAATTAGCCCCTGGGGGGCCAAATCCCAGGGGCATTTTTTTTAATAATGGGGTCAAGAGTGGCCCCCCTGCCCCGGGGATCGTCACCCCCTGGGGCCTCTTTTTATTAAAAAAACTGTGTGGGAGGTCTCTCTCTCAAGTCCTCCCACACGCCCCAGGGACGGCCATCTCCCCGGGGCTCTAAAATAGAAAAGAGGGGGGTCCGTGATGGACCCCCAGCCCAGGGGACCACCAACCCCTGGGATTTTTGAATATTCGGAGGGGGGCCTTTGATGGTCCTTGTGATCACCACCTCCCAGGGCTGGCTCCTGCAGTGTCCCGGGGTGCCTACCCCCGGGACACAGTTGTTTGTTGTGGTAGGGCAGGAGCCTCGCGGCTCCCACCCTACTACAGCAAATCGCTTTCCTAATTGAAAGAGAGAGCAAGTTCACCTGCTTTCTCTTTCAAGTAGGAAAGCAGATTGCTTTTCATCAGAGAGAGCCGTATGTAAGCTGTTCTGTCTGATGAAAAGAAATGTCTGCTCCCGAAGGACGTGGGGAACCGGCTGGGACCGTGGGGGTCTTGGGCTCCCTCCACGGTCCCTAACGTTATATTTGAAACCCGGGGGATGGGGTCCCCTGGGATTATATAAAATTAGTGATATAGGCTATTTTTTTTACGGTAAATTTACCGTACGCGTACCATGCAAGTATGGACGACGTACCCTGCGAAGTCTGCAAGTCGTCCCATAAGCGTACCTAAGCAAGAAAAATAAAAATATTTTTCAGATATTTATGAAGTGTATGTGTTTAGGTGTTGGGTGGCTCTAAAAAGAGCCCTTGTGTTTATTTGGAGATTTTAGTAAGTACCAATGCAGAGTATAAAGTTCAAGAGGAAGATTCTGTTTCCCTCATCTGTAAAATGTACACCATCTCTCCTATAGATGTCATGCATATTTAAACGGAGATTGTTGTGGTAGATGGACCCCATTCTATAGTTTTGGAAAAAGGCAGAAACAGATTTATTCACATGTTTCCTAGCTTTCTCAATCTGTGGACAATAGTGGTTGGACCAGTTCCACTTCTGCCTTTGGCATATATTAGAATAGACAAAGGCAGTTTTGGGGAAAAGTGTCATCAATTGTCGAAAGGTGTCCTTCATAAGCAGTTCCAGAACTACCCATGTCAAAGTGCCTAAGTCATTGCCACCACATTGCACAATTATAAGGTCAGGGTGTTGTAGATGTAAAAATGATTTCACCAATGGCATCAATTGGTGCCACTTTAATCCTCTCTGACCAATCCATTTAATGTCTACATTTTGTAAACCTAGGTCTTTGTGAGTTCCTTTCTGTTGTGCATACCTTTGGCTCCAGAAAATATAGCTGTGTCCCACAATCCACACTGTAAGCATCTTGAAGAGAGGTCTGGATGCGCTCAGATGGTCTCTGTAAATGGAATGGCAGTTTGAAAAGTAAGTAAGTAAGGTTAAGAAAAACTGATAGAAAAGAACGTTACATAAGATAAGCTGGTATATTGTCAAGTCAAGCACACTTGCTGTTTACATTTGCAACATTGTATGATGAACTTTTCACCTGTTTCTATGGTAACAGGCAGAATGTGGAATGGGGGTAGGGTTGAAAGTTTTGTCAGTTGGAAAGGGTTCAAAAGTTCAAGCAATAAAAAAGTGTGTTTCATATTGATTTAATGTGGGAAAAATGTGATTTGTTATTTATATGTATTTGTGTGTAGATTGAGTGTGTTGATTGACAGGAAATGTTTGCTATTTGCTATAGGACTTCCTGACCCCCTATGGCTTATTAGGGGGTTTTAAAATGATCCCTAAGCTAAAAATCTTTTATTTGTTGTTGCTTAGATACGCTTACTGGACAACTTTCAGACTTTGCACAGTACGTTGTATGTACGTGCATGGTACTCACACGGCAAATCTAGCGTAAAAAAATAGTCTCTATCAGTTTTTTTATAATACTCGGGGATCCTATCACCCGGGGCTTCTTTTAAATTTTTTTAAAAAAAATCTGTGCAGGGGGGCTTAAGCCCCCTTCACACCCTGGGGATCACCACCTCCCCGGGGCTCTAATGTAGAAAATAGGGGAGTCCGTGATGGACCCCCCAGCCCTGGGGACCCGTGTGGCCCCCCTCCTGGAACCTTTGATGGCCCTGGGGACCACCACCTCCCAGGGCCGGCTCCTGCAGTGTCACGGGGTGCCGGCTCCTGCAGTGTCATGGAGTGTCATGGAGTGCCCCAGGACACAGTTCTTTGCTGTGGTAGGGCGGGAGCCTTGCGGCTCCCACCCTACCACAGCAAACCGCTTTCGTATTTGAAACCTGTTCTCCCTTTCAAGTAGGAAAGCAGGTTGATTTTTGTCAGAGAGAGCAGCATGTAAGGTGCTCTCTGTGACAAAAAGCAATGCCGGCTCCCAAAGGACGTGGGGAGCTGGCTGGGATCGTGGGGGCTTTGGGGCTCCCCCTACGGTTCCCAACGTTATATTTGAGCCCCGAGGGATGGGGTCCCCGGGGATTATAAAAATTGGTGATAGAGGCTATTTTTTTGCGGTAGATTTACCGTACGCGTACCATGCACGTACGTACTGTGCGAATTATGTAAGTTGTCCCATAAGCATACGTAAGCAAGAAAAAATTAATTAAAAATATATATTTTACAGATATCTATCAAGTTTTTGTGTTTATATGTTGGTTGGTTCTAATGAGACTTTTGTCATTATTGGTACTTATAAGTAAGAGTGCTGAACTTTTGACCTTTGTTGACAGTTGACTTTTGCATGATCTGTTGGGGGTAGGATGGAAAGTTATATCAGTTGAAAAGGTTTGAAATGTTGAACCAATAGAAATCTGTGTTTCTTTTTGAATTAATGTGTGAATTCTTTTGATATGTTATTAACGTGTATATATATGTGTAAATTGAGAGGAAAAATGTGCCATTTCTTGGTTCTGCTGCAAACACTGAACTAGAGAGATTCTGTATAAGAATATCTACTGTGTGAGTGCCATTCTTCTTAATCTAGAAATCAATTTCAAAGGTGAGTTCATAAGTTGTAGGGGAATGTAGTGGTGTGTTTTGTTTTTAGTAAGAGTAATGTATTCTCTGCATTTGGATAACTATTGTGATGAAATCATTTGGTAAGTTAGTTTGTTTAGTGAGTCACCTTGGTGCAATAAGGTGCAGTACTAAAAATGTAGAATGTGTGCAGTCACTTTTTCAGTTGTAGAGTAGTTAATAGTGTTGCTTGTTTAGGATTAGTCTTGTGTTCTAAATCTACAATTGTGTAGTCAGTATACATACACTGCTGCATACACTTTTGGCAGATTTATAAGCCCCTTTTGTCT
Organism: Lissotriton helveticus; assembly: GCF_964261635.1. Classification (NCBI taxonomy): domain Eukaryota; kingdom Metazoa; phylum Chordata; class Amphibia; order Caudata; family Salamandridae; genus Lissotriton; species Lissotriton helveticus. Next base: position 1,745,867,455 of record NC_136063.1, on the reverse strand, counting down.
TTTTGTAGTTGTATTTCTCTGTGTCTCCTCATATTGCTTCTATCTCCTCATTTTCACCCTTCTCTGTTCATACTTCATCTTTATCTTCATACTCCTTGATCTGTCCTCTTACTCTTTTCTCTCTCCATTCAAACACTCTGGGCAGAATAACAAGCCCCTTATGCGTTTTTGTTGTTGTATTGTGTCAGTTTTTTTATGTAATGTTGGCAACAATAATGTTGTAAATTGCATATGTATTTTCAAAATGAGTCAGGGTTGTTCACTGAAATGTAGTAATTATATACTTGTAATGTGTACAGTCACTTAACCGTTTTACAGTAGTAAATGTGTTTTGGAAAAATGCATGGTATTTTTGTCTAATATCACACTGTGCATCTGTCTACATTAAGGAATTATATTTGCCCTTTTTTCCATATTTTCTACCCTGTCTTGTCAAACTCCCCCCTCTCTCCTCTTACTACTTCTTCTCTCCTGGTACTACCCCCACTTTTTTATATTCTTCTATGTCCTCATACTGCCCTTCTTTGTGTTTATATTACGCTGTCTCTCCTCATATTCCTTCTGTCTCCTCATTTTCTTCCCTCTCTCTTCATATTTCATTTTTCTCTTCATACTCCCTGTTCTATCCTCTGTCTCCTTTCTCTCCCTCTGTATACACTCTGAGCAGACTTACAAGTCCCTTGTGCGTCTTTGTTGTTTTATTGGGTCAGTTTTTTTTATTTAATCTTGGCAGAAATAATGTAGTAAATTGCATATGTATTTGCAAAATGAGTCAGTGTTGTTCACTGAAATGTAGTAATTATATATATATGGAATGTGTATAGTCACTTTTTCAGTAGTAAATAGTAAAATGCATGGTCTCATATTTTTTTGTCTAATAGCATACTGTGCATCTGTGTACATTAAGGAATTATATTCACTCCTTTTTAAATGTTTTACAGTAGTAAATGTCTTTTGGTATAATGCATGGTGTTATTTTTTTTGTTTAATATCACACTGTGCGTCTGTGTACAATAAGGAATTATATTTGCCCCTTTTTCCATATTTTCTACCCTCTCTTGTCATACTCCCCCCTCTATCCTCTTACTCCTTGCTCTTTCCTGGTACTACCCTCTTTTTCTTATATTCTCCTCTGTCCTTATACTGCCCTTCTTTTTGTTCATATTTCGCTGTCTCTCCTCATATTCCTTCTGTCTCCTCATTTTCTTCCCTCTCTCTTCATATTTCATTTTTCTCTCCATACTCCCTGTTCTGTCCTCTTTTTCCTTTCTCTCCCTCTTTATACAATCTGGGCAGATTTACAAGCCCCTTGTGCGTCTTTGTTGTTTTATTGTGATAGTTTTTTTTATGTAATGTTGGCAAAAATAATGTAGTAAGTTGGATATGTATTTGCAAAATGAGTCAGGGTTGTTCTCTGAAATGTAGTAATTATATACATGGAATGTGTATAGTCAGTTAAACGTTTGTCGTAAACAGTAAAATGCATGGTCTCATATTTTTTTGTCAAATATCACACTGTGCATGTGTATATATTAAGGAATTATAGTTGCCCCTTTTTAAACATTTTACAGTAGTAAATGTGTTTTGGTAAAATGCATGGTCTCATATTTTTTTGTCTAATACGAGTGTGTGTACATTAAAGAATTATATTCGCTCCTTTTTGCATATTTTCTACCCTCTCTTGTCATTCTCCCTCCTCTCTCCTCTTCTAAAATCTAAAATGTTTCAAATCTTCCATAACAGCCAAGGAAAACATACCTTTTTAGAGGGGTACAATACAGGGTTGTAGCTAAATCTATCTGACTACTAGGCCGTGTATTCCATCCCTAAAATTATATATGTCTCATTTCCAACTTTGCCGGTTATTTCCATGCAGAGCCAAGTCAACAAGCCTGGAAATGTCTGTCATGCAAATCAAACCGCATCACCTAAAATATGATTAAATGGAACACGCTATGTTTATACAGGTCGTATTGTGAAAGCACCGATTTGAATGTGTTTTCATATATGATCATGTAGAAAGAGGGGATTGATGAAATAAATTAATTGCATAAGATCACACAGTTTGTTTAAGCAGGGAAGCCCGTGTTATGACTGATTATAACTTTAGCTCCACACTACTCTACAGAAAGAAGCTGGAAGAGTCACGGCATTGTTTGCATTCCTAACGGGCCACGTGACACCCTGTTGCTTCACTCCCCTCTGCCCGCCCGCCCGACCTTCCTGGACGTTCCAGCTGCAGGAGAGGGGGATCTCTGCCCCTGCAGGCTTCTGCTGTCTTCCGGTCCCTTTCTCCAGTGCTTTCAATGGAGAATTCGCAGTGTATGTACCTGCTGTGAGCTGAACCGCTGGCAGTGCTTGCCTTATCAATAACATTGCTGTGCTCCTTAGAAATGCCAGCCCCCTTTCCCTGCATTGAAGTCGTGTAGGCGCTCCGCATCTCTCAATACTTACTCCCTAGAATATTTGGCACTATCTGTACCATTGAAACTATGAAAGCGGCGGTGGCTTTAAAGCGTCATTACTTGTTTCATTTGGAGTATCGCTGATACTGCCCAACTGAAAGACACCTTTGAAGCACTTCGCAAAATGTCCATTAACATCAGAACACATCGCCCAAACATAAACATCACAGCAATTAACTATATTTTATAGCCTTGTACTGTATTTAAACCCAGAGGGGCAACATATCTGCACCTGTGGGATCAAGGTCAGTAAGGGGTAGGGACCCAGTTAGGAACAACTGTAAATGTAAGGTTAAGCACAAGCCCCTGTAGCGGTTGCCTTAGCCCACTTAGCTACCAAACTATGGGGCCGATTATGATGGCGGACGGACCTGAGTCCGTCCGCCACCATAGAGAAGGAGGGACCGTCCGCAGGGGCAGCGGCGGTCTCTCCATGCAAATTAGGATGTGACCGCCACCCTGGCGGTCACATCCTGTATTTTTATCATTGCGGCGGGTGCTGCTTGAAGCAGCACCCGCCGCAATGATAAAAAAAGTAAGTTGTGCATTTGCATGCACAAAGCGGCAGGCACCGCGCGGTGCCTGCCGCTTTGTGCAGGCAAATGCAGGGGGGTACCATAGGTACCCCCCATGTGCACCCCCCACCCCCCCCTTCACCCCTGGGGGCCCGCAACGGGCCCCCAAACACAAATCCGTATGCCTTTACACGGCGGAAATGCCGCCGTGTAAAGGCATCTTCCCGCACTCATCCTAATATGGCTGGCGGTGTCTGATAGACACCGCCAGCCATGTTAATGCTTTTCCGCCGCGGGGGAAAAGCGGCGGACAGATAGTGAGACCCACCAGCCATCCTAATGTGGCGGTGGGTCTTGCAAGGCTCCCCGGCGGATTTCCCGCATCCTCCGGGCCGGCGGTGGCTTCCGCCGGCCCGGTGGATGCGGGAAATCCACCATCATAATGACCCATTAAGTCTGTGTGTGTGTATCTGTGTGTCTGTGTATCTCTGTTTGTCTCAGTCTGTGTGTGCGTGTCTGTCTCTGTGTGTGCGTCTCACGTTATGTATACGCCTCGGTCACAGTGTGATCTTAGGCACATGATCAGAATGTTAGATATAATGTACCATGTCTGTCTCTTCAAGCAGAATGTGTGTCTCTGCTCATATTATTTCACTGTCTCTACAGACCAAAAACAGGCCATCTATTTATAAGCAACACATAACATTAATTTCTCATTACATGTAACATCCTGCTAATCTGCCTAAGATCACACTGTGAGTGAAGCTGAATTCACCCATCAGTGTGATCTTAGGCACATGTCCACGATATTACATGTAATCTACCATCTCTGTCTCTGCAAGCAGTATGTGTGTCTCTGCTCAAATTATTTCACTGTATCTACAGGCCGAAAACAGGCCACCTATATATAAGCAAGTCATAACATTAATTCGTAAATAGTTTTTGACACAAAGCAGAGCACATGTAATGTAAATCAGCCTTTTGTTGTATACTAGTGTTTATATTGTTTACTTATTGTAATTGCTATGTAATATGTTTGTAGTGGTCTATAATATGTTATTTTTTGTTTACCACAGATTATAATCATCTATACAAACAAAGAAAAAAATGCCTTCGAAAGAAAGACGTGAAAAAGTTTAAAAAAGAAAATTAAGGTCTAAGGAAAAACAAAATCAAGAACCAACCAAAATAAAATCTTCAGAGAAAAAAAAATGCTCCTGGTAAGCAAACTAAAAATGTTCTCAGGAACTTATTGAAATGTCAAGAAAAAAAACGTTTTTCTGCAAACAAGAATGAAACACTTGTAATTAGAAAGAAGACAGCATGTCCTACTAAAACTGTTAGACCTGTACAAGGAGATGATATTTTCTATAACAAAAGAAGGAGAAATCAATTTATTGAAATTCGTAGACGAATGTTTTATAACAGAATAGTATCAAATGTATTAAAAAATATAAAGAGGTTTTAAAAAAAAAAACGCTTTTTACAAGAAAAAAAAACATAGTAAAGATTGTGGATGAAGCATTTAAAGTGAAAAATAAATTGTTAGTTTAGTAAGGAATAGAATTTGTACACTCGATAAGGTAATCATTGTGTTCAAATCAAAATGTAAGTGGAGGAGAGAAATTAATCGGTCTAATTTCTGTGATGTTTTTTCTGGAGAATGGAAGCATAGTTCAAGTTGTGAGCCATTTTTAATGAAGAAAGTTACTTTCAGGATAATAATTTGGTGCATGCAGTTGACACCAGTGGTCGAGCATATGAGGTGAAGGACGGTTGTTCGGTTGAAAAAGAAGAGATTGTGCCTAGAAATACAGAAGAGGTGTTAGCTGATGAAGTTTTAGGGAGATGGAGTTGGTAGATATTCCTTCTGAATTGATGGATTTAAATACCTATGAGTCTATTCTGATTCAATGTGTGCATCCTTTTCAGGCTATTGTTCGCATGGAGCCTAAGACAGGGAAATTGCCTCCTTCAGATTTACAGAGGGCATTAAAGGGAAGAGTTGTTTATGTGCCTCTAGATTTTAAGAAAAATATTGATACAATTGATGTCAAAAAAGTAGAAGAGGAACCTCTGGTTATTCTAGTTAATGGTGTTCCGACAAAAAGTAAGAAAATCTGGCAAGAATTAGTGGATGTTAGGAAAGTCAAGGAGGCAACGTTGTATTTGGTAAAAAAATAATCAGTACTATAGAAATGTGTATGTGGGAGAAGAAGAAACAACTGTAGATGAGGACACTGATGTCTCTGCTGGGCAAATAGAAAAAGTTCATGTCTCTAGAAGTGAAGAAATTTATGAACATTATAGTGTTCATCCATTGCATTCCAAAGAAGTAATGGGGAATGCTATTGACTTGTTTCAGATGAAAAAAGCCAAAGGAAGTCCCATTAGTGTATGGGAAGAAAGTTTGGAAGCTCGTTGTTTTCCACAGTTATTTCCAACAGGTGAAGGTGGACGATATGACGACCGACCTGTTCAAATTCCTGCATCTGAATACTGGACTTCAAGATTATATGCAGAAGATCCAAGGTTTCATCAATGCATTCCATATTTGTTCCATCTACTGTTTGAGAGTGACTTGTCTGGACTTTCCTATGCAGTAAACCATATACTGAAAAATGGAACACATCAACAAAATGTTTCGGCAAGGGATTTTATGGATAAAGTGAAACTGCAAGACAGTGTTTTGGAATCTCAGCTAATTAATCTCATGGCATGTCAGCGTGGTACTAACGAGTATTGGTACTGTCGTCATGGGGAATTGAAATTTATGCTAAGAAACTTAGGAACTCCTACATGGTTCCTCACTCTTAGCTGTGCTGAGTATGCTTGGGAAGACTTACTTGAATTTCTACGAGCGGCAAATAAAAACATTGAAAATATTGAATACAAGACACCTGGAGAACTGTGCTCTTTGGATCCAGTTAATGTATGCAGGTATTTCAATCATAGGTTTGAAGGTATGATGTCTTTTATTACAAACAAAAAAAATCCTCCGCTTGGTGACGTGTTGGATTTCTTTTGGAGAAAGGAGTATCAAGCAAGAGGTGCTCCTCATATACATATGCTGCTATGGATTAAAGATGCACCAAAATTTGGACAGATTCAGATGAGAAAGTGATGAGTTTCATTGAGCAGTATTCCACATGTGCTGTTCCGAAAAGTACAGAAGAAAACAATTTAAGACATCATGTTTTACGTTTTCAAACCCATCGTTGTGGAAAATACTGTCGTCGAAAATACAAATCCAAGGACAAGTTCTACACGAAATATCGTTTTACATTTCCACGTCCAGTAACATCGAAAGGAAGAGTCAACAATTTTATGTCTTCTCTGCGACATACTGTGACAAGAAAATCACCCAAAAATACATACAAATTAAGAAGAAATGAGGAATCCAAATTCATAAATGACTACAACCCAGTCATTTTGTCCATGTGGAATGCTAACATGGATATTCAATATGTGGCTGACAACTCTATTGCTGTGGCTCGATATGTGACGTCTTATATCACAAAATCAGAAAAGACGGAACTGAAGGAAATATGGGAGGAAATTTCACATGAAAAGAGTCTAAGCAAGAAATTATACAGTTACAGTCTGAAGATGTTGTCGCATCGAGAAATTGGAGCATATGAATGTTCTGATCGGTTGTCATCAGCAAGTCTATATGCCAAATCTAGAACCATCATTTGGGTGAGTCTAGGTCTTGCTGCAACACGAAACCGAGTTTTGAAATAGAGTATTTGGCGGAGAAAGAACCAGACAGTACAGATATTTTGAAGACAAACATGTCGGATACATACCATCCAAATAGAAGTTCTCACCTTGAGAATGTTTGTCTCTATGAAGTTCTGCAAACCTATATTTTTAAAAAGAACGTCACAAAAGATATCCATAAAGGTGTATATGCTGTAATTGGTTGTGAAGGCTGTCTAGTGAAACAAAGAAAAGGCCATTTGATTAATCATCGAAAATTGAGTTGTGATTCTCCAGACAAAGGGGAATTTTATTACTTAGCTCTTTTGCAACTCTTTAAGCCCTGGCGTACAGAAGAGGAACTACTTGGAGATTTTCTTACTTATGAAGATTTGTTCAATGCAACCAAGGATACGATAGAATGTCCTGTTTTTTCAAATTATCTGCTAATGTTGAACGAGGAAATACAGCAAGAAGCTACAATTGCAGCAGAGATTGCTAGAGACAGTTCTCAAGATAGTCAGAGTTCTGCTTCATTGAGTCAGGATCCACTAGGAGGACCAATTATACAAAATAAAGCTGCTACTGCCATAGATGAAGTTGAAAGAGCCATGGAACAAGCTCAGTAGGATGGAGTTGACTTAGAAGATTTGGAAAAAGAACTTAACGTTGAGCAGAGACAAATATATGACGAAGTCACAGAACACATTGAGCATGGTTTATCTCATGAGAAAAAAGAGTGCTCATGTACATCATTTGTACCTGTCCGACTATATGTGAGTGGAGAAGCAGGAACTGGGAAAAGTTTCCTGATTAAAGCGATTGCAACATATTTGCAGAAAACAACGGAGTCATCGCTCTCTTGTGTTGTTACTGCTCCAACTGGGTTGGCAGCACACAACATTAAAGGGATTACTTTACATCGCTTATTGATGCTGCCAGTGGAGCATGATAACAAATTACAATACCACAAGCTATCCGGAGAATCTTGTTGTGAAGTTTCAAGAGTCCTAAAGAAAATGAAACTTCTTATCATTGATGAAGTGAGCATGGTATCAAATGTAATGCTTGCTTTTGTGCATTTAAGAATTTAAGTTTTAAGAATGCAAGAAATTCTTAAAACAGACTATGATGTGTTATTTGGAGGCAAACACATCATTGTTTTTAGAGATCTACTGAAACTAACTCCAGTGAAAGGACAGCCAGTGTTTAAAATGCTTACGCATGAAGATACCAGGAAGTGCTTAGGAAGCATTGGAAATGTTAACATATGATTAAATTTCAAATATGCAGAACTGCTTCAAAATATGCGACAGGCAAAGGATGAAGATTATAAAAAAATTCTACAAAATGGAAGAATTGGAAAACTAACTGAGCATGGCAAATAAGCTTTACATGGACGATTAATTTCAAATTTGTTTCCAAATGAAAATATTCTCCCAGAGAATATGTTTAAGAAAATTCCTGAAAACAAATCTGTCATATGCTTGATGCCAACTCTGCAAGAATGTTCAATCTTCAACAACAAAATGTTAGAGTTGGAAAATCAAGAGATTGTGAAACTGGAAGCTATTGATAAAATTGAACATGAAGGAGCAACTATTATTTTGTCAGAAACGTTTAAATCAAAATTGGATTCTTTAGAGAAGACAATATCTAAAACTGCTGGTATGGAAAAGACTCTGTATGCATCTTTAAATTGTCGTATAATTTTACGACGTAATTTACTCTTTTAAAGAGGTTTAGTAAATGGAGCAATGGGTCATGTTGTGGATTTTGTGAATTACCGAAATAGAGATGGAATTGAATTTATAAAAATTAAATTTGATGGTATTGAAGAAGTACAACAAATCAGTCGTTGTTCTGCCCGATTTTTGCTCGTGAAAGTTTTATATGTCCGTAGAAAACAGTTTCCTGTTTCTTTGGCATATGCAGTGACTATTCATAAATCTCAAGGTTTAAGTGTTGATAGAACTTTGGTGACGATTGGAAATTCTGTGTTCAAGGAGGGTATGGCATATGTTGCTTTATCTCGAGTCAGAACTTTATCAGGATTGTACTTGATTGATTTTGATGAGACAAAGATTAATGCAGATCTAAATTGTGTAAAAGAATATAATATGTTAAGAAGAGAGTATGCTCCAAATTTACCTCAATATCCTCTATTTGAAAAGCGTTTGTGGGAGGCAGAAAAAGAAGAAATGAGAAAAATTGTAGTGAAGTTGTAGCAAAAAGAAAAAAGCTAGATGAACCAGTAATTGTAAGCAGAAAGGAAATGGATTCAGATAAAGATGTTGTTGGATTTCTGTTTGAAAATAGTTCTGGTGTCAACTGCTATGCTAATGTAGTGGTTAATGTTGTTTTTTTCTCCAAACATTTTGTTGTTTATTAAATTCTGTGTTAGAGAAATGTAGCAGTGATAGAAGAAAAATACAAAGTGTTTCTGAAATTCGAAATGTTTTAGACATATGTTCTGGTCTAAATCAATTTTCACAGAATATTCAGCAAGATTGTCAGGAATTTCTAATGTATATGCTTGTTGTTTTGCAAGATGAAGGTGTAGATATAGAAAATCTTTTTGGCCTTTCTTATAAATGGCAGCATGACTGCGACAATTGCTCCTTTTTAAGTAGTACTACAATAGACACTGAAAGATTTATATATTTGACTTTACCAGACTGCAAATCAGTGTCATTTAATAATCTAGTTAGACAAGCAAATCAAAGTATGGTCTGCAATCAATCTAAATCAGCAATGCTATCAACTTTATTTTTACAAAGTTATGGACAGTATGTTATTTTAATGTTCCAACGATGTAGACCTGATGGAACTGAATTGACAACAATAATTAAAAATTGTGTGGCTTCTCAATTATCAATTTCAGGAAGAACCTTTACAACTGCAGCAATTATTTACCATGATGGTCCTTCAACAACATCAGGACATTACACAGCTTATTTAAAATGTCAAAAAGGTTGGAAACTCTGTAATGATACTCAATTGACTTTCAAACAACGTTTGCCTTCTGACTTACTAAATTCTTACCTATTGTTCTTACAACTGAAATTTTAGGGAAGGTAATTGGCATATGAAGATTGCAGCAGTTAATATAACTTAGTTTGCTGTTTAAAATTACTTTCTGAATGAGAGAGATGAAGATAATAAAAAACATGTAGTTCTCATAGAGATAGTATATGTATATCATATAGTGTGTGCTGTGAGTATTATACAAAATATTTATAAAAAGTAAGCTAGAGGTGGAAATAAAACTCTTGTTTCATATTGTAAAAGATGTTGGAGCTTTTCTTTCGGAAAGTCGGGTAAATGAGAAATTAAGAATACTCTGGACTAATTTCCAAAGAAAAGGACTTTCCATATACTATTTGGCCTTGTGGAAAAGTGGGTGGATCAAAAGTGAGTTTAGATATGTTTTTTCAAAATTTTACATTATTTAAGAAAGGATTTTATGGGTTTTTTAAACACAATCATTTTGATTGTGTTTTTTTTGCCCGCTGTGATATGATGAGTACTATTGAAGTCACTGTGTTAAGTGAAATTCAATACATTCTGAGAACAGCAAAAATAAACCATGTAACATGTTGTTGAAATTATTTTGTATTTTGTATTATTAAATATATATTATTTCCCCATTCTCTTATGCTCACTTACCTATTTCCACCCTCTATCACTCCTCTTAACTCACCCTCACTGGCCTTTTTTCACTCTCCCTCACCTCCCTTCCCTTATTCCACTTTCCTCACTTATTCTCATTAACCACTCCTTCACGGCCCTTTCCCTCTCTTCCATCCACTACTTTCCAGCTGTCAGTCACTCTACTTCACTCCCTTTCACCTTGTTTCCTTTCTTTGTTCCCTCAATAATTCCCCTTCTCTCACTCACCTTATTACACTTCACTCACTCCTTCTCTCACTTCCTCTGTCCTTTCACATCCTCACTCCCTTTCCCTCACTCCCTTTCTCTTAGCTTCAGTCTAACTCACCTTCACTTCATTTCTCTCTCCTGCTCTTCTTCTCTGTCACTGAATGTATTCATGTCATTATCCTTTTAGTAAATTGCTCTCCCTCTATTTCTTTTTAACTCTCTCTGACCTTCACCATTCCTTTGTTTTCCTTTCTGAGTCCTTCACTCCTACTTCATCTCTTACTAACCTTTTATGACTTTTAATCTCATACTTTGTCTCTTGTATTGTGAAATATATATTATATATATTATAACTTACTTTTTTTTCTCTTTCACAGATATTAAATTTACTGAAAATATGTAATTAAGTTTACATTACTCATAAGGTAAGTTTGATGTACAAAATGTACTTTCTCAACACTCTTTTCCTTAACCTCACTACTCTTCTCTCATGCTCCTATACCTCTGTTCCCTTATTGCGCTTGCCTCACTTATTCTGAATCCCCATGTTTACTCCCCTTTTCCTCACTCCTCTCTCACACTCACCTTCTTTCAGACCTTCTCCTTTACTTTCTTTCCTCTCTCTTCCATTCTTTCGCTCCTTCACTCTTTTCCTTTCCCTTACTCTTCTTACTCCACTTCATTAACTCCTTCTGTTTCTTCCTCTGCCCTCTTTGTTCTACAGTTCCCTTCCCTCAATCTCTCTCTATTAGCCTCATTCTCTCCATCCCCTTAGTCTATCACTCCTCTTCTGTCACGCTCCTTGCCTATAACTCAGCCATACTCCTACACTCACCTTCTTTCAGACCTTCTCCTTTACTTTCCTTCCTGTCGCTTCCCTTCTTTCGCTCTTTCAAACTTTTCCCTTCCCTTACTCTCCTTACTCCACTTCATTAAGTCCTTCTCTTACTCCCTCTGTCCTGTTAGTTCTATACTTTCCTTCCCTCATTCTCTCTCTGTTACCCTCATTCTCTCCGTCCCTTTAGTTTCTCACTCCTCTTCTGTCAAGCTCACTCCGTATAACTCAGTCATACTCCCACACTCACCTTCTTTCAAACCTTCTCCTTTATTTTCCTTCCTGTCTCTTCCCTTCTTTTGCTCCTTCACTCTTTTCCCTTCCCTTACTCTGCTTACTCCACTTTATTAACTCCTTCTCTTACTCCCTCTGTCCTCTTACTTCTACACTCCCCTTCCCTCATTCTCTCTCTGTTAGCCTCATTCTCTCCATCCCCTTAATCTCTCACTCCTCTTCTATCACGCTCACTCCGTTTAACTCAGCCATACTCCCACACTCACCTTTTTTCTAACCTTCCCCTTTACTTTCCTTCCTCTCACTTCCCTTACTTCATTCCTTTACTCTTTTCATTTACCCTACTCTCCTTAGTCCACTTCACTAACTCCTTCTTTAACTACCTCTGTCCTCTTACTTCTACACTCCTCTTCCCTCATTCTCTCTCTGTTAGCCTCACTCTCTCCATTCCCTTAGTCTCTCACTCCTCTTCTATCGCGCTCACTCCTTATAACTCAGCCATACTCCCACACTCACCCTCTTTCAAACCTTCTCCTTTACTTTTCTACTACTCTCTTCCCTTCTTTCACTCCTTAACACTTTTCTCTTCCCCTACTCTGCTTACTCCACTTCACTAACTCCTTCCCTTTCTCCTTTAGTTTCCTTCCTCTCTCTTCACTTACTTCATTCCTTTACTCTTTTCCCTTCACTTACTCTCCTTACTCCACTTCACTAACTCCTTCCCTCTCTCCTCTTACTTCTACACTCCCCTTCCCTCATTCTCTCTCTGTTAGCCTCATTCTCTCCGTCCCCTTAGTCTCTCACACCTCTTCTGTCACGCTCTCTCTCTATAACTCAGCTACATTCCCACATTCACCTTCTTACAGACCTTCTCCTTTACTTTACTTCCTCTCTCTTCCCTTGTTTCCCTCTTTCACTCTTTTCCCTTTCCTTCCTCTCCTTACTCCACTTTACTAACTCCTTCTCTTACTCCCTCTGTCCTCTTAGTTCTACACTCCTCTTCCCTCATTCTCTCTCTGTTAGCCTCATTCTCTCCATTCTCTTAGTCTCTCACACCTCTTCTGTCACACTCACTCCCTATAACTCAGGTACAATCCAACACTCACCTTCTTTCAAACCTTCTCCTTTACTTTCCTTCCCGTCTCTTCCCTTCTTTTGCGCCTTCACACTTTTCCCTTCCCTTACTCTCTTTACTCCACTTCACTAACTCCTTCTCTTACTCCCTCTGTCCTGTTAGTTCTACACTTTCCTTCCATCATTCTCTCTCTGTTAGCCTCATTCTCTCTGTCCCTTTAGTCTCTCACTCCTCTTCTGTCACGCTCACTCCCTATAACTCAGCTACACTCCCACACTTACCTTCTTTCAAACTTTCTCCTTTATTTCCTTTTCTGTCTCTTCCCTTCTTTTGCTCCTTCACTCTTTTCCCTTCCCTTACTCTTCTTACTCTACTTCATTAACTCCTTCTCTTACTCCCTCTGTCCTCTTACTTCTACACTCCCCTTCCCTCATTCTCTCTCTGTTAACCTCATTCTCTCCGTCCCCTTAGTCTCTCACACCTCTTCTGTTACACTCACTCGCTATAACTCAGCCATACTCCCACACTCACCTTCTTTCAGACTTTAACCTTTACTTTACTTCCTGTCTCTTTCCTTCTTTTGCTCCTTAACTCTTTTCTCTTCCCTTACTCTCCTTACTCCACTACACTAACTCCTTCTCTTTCTTCCTCTGTCCTCTTTGTTCTATACTCCCCTTCCCTCATTCTCTCTGTTAGCCACAGTCTCTCCGACCCCTTAGTCTGTCACTCCTCTTCTATCACGCTCACTCCCTATAACTCAGCCACACTCCCTCACTTATGTTTCTTTCCTCCCTCACTCAGTCCTCTACTCTCACTTTATCTTTCACTTTCTCTGTCTCTTCACTCCCTTACTCCCCATGTCTCACACTCACTTGCCTTTATCCAGTCTGTATCTCCACTCTTTCCTCAACATCACCGCTCTTTTCTTACCCTTCCACACCCCCGTTCCTTTACTACATTTTCTACACTTATCCTCATTCCCCTTGTTCACTCCCCTTCTCCTCACTCACCTCCCACACTCACCTTCTTTCAGTCCCCCTACTTCACTTTCCTTCCCCTCTCGTCCCTTTCTTTGCGTTCTCACTCATTTTCCTTTCCTCTCTCACTGCACTCCACTTCAGTTACTCCTTTTGAATTTGTTAAGAATACAGCTCTTTTTTGAGAATTGGAGGTAGTTATAAAAAGAACTGTTTTTTTCTTCTTTTTTACGTTTTTTTCTCAACAAAAACAAAAACAGGGAATGCAAAACTGCTCAACAGGAGCAAAAAAAAGGGGAAAAATTAGGGTTGGGGAGGGCAGCGGTGTTCTACCCTCTTGCGTGCAATGGGCTTGATGCTCTGCTCACCATAGCAAAGCAATTCATCGCATAGCTTTCATTTTATAGTAATGTCACTAAAAACAGGTTGAATGTTCGGAATCATCTCTAATTCCGCTGCACGCCCTCTCCTGATGTTGTGGCTCCTCCTGTAGATGTAGAGGCACCATCCCTTGGGGGATTACGTGCCAGGTCTCGGACACTCTCCCGGGCATAGTTCTGAGAATGCCTGCATTGAACGTGGCGAATCATTGTTGAATTTCCAAAAATGTACTTCCTTCTGGGGTCTCCTCGGCAAAGCACAGTTTTGCAGATTTTGCATTGAACTTTGGGAGCATTCACCTTTTTTAATCCTTCAGGTATTGAAAAAAACTTCCAAATAAATTGTTCCCTGACCTTGGGCTGAGGAGGCTCTTCATCAATGAAACAATCTGACTCCTCACTGCTGCTGGGTGCTCTGGCAGCCATTCTTTACACAAAATGGTAGGACAGAAAAAAACAGGTCTTGCTGTCTCCAAAGTGAAAGAAGAAGTGAAGGAAAAGGGTGGGGTTTTCATTAGTTGTAAAAAAAAGAGTTATTTTAACGTCACATGACTTGATGCGCTTACCCTGCGCGCACCGGAGCACTTCTGGGGGCGCTTACGTGGCGCGAACGTAGGCGCTTCCGGGGGCGCTTGCGCGGCGCCCCTGAATGACGTTTTGGTAGCTTTACGGAAATGCAAAATCATCACTGATGTCATTTAAGATGTCATCAGTGATGTCATCAGTGATGTCACTGACCATGTCATGAATGATGTAATATGTGACATCATCAGCAGTGGATTGTGAGTGCGCAGGTTATAGTGAGTCCAACTAACTATAACGTGGGAATTTCAATGGTTTTGTATGAGTAAAATGTTCAGCTAACTGTAACTGGTGTGAAACCTATGTTTTTTTCAGTAAATTTCAAAGGTTTTTTAAAAGCTAATTCCTAACTATAACGATTGTGAAACCTGTGTTTTTTTTTGTGAATTACCTACTGGCGGTCGCCAGTAGGTATATATAGTTAGGATTTTTTCTCTATGGGATTTTTGAAAATTCTATGTCTAATAACTTTGGCGTTTGTGGACGGAATTGGCTGAAATTTTCAGGAAAATGGCACATTCTGTTTCTGAGCAGCCCTTAAAAATTTGGGGGGGGTTCGTCAAGGGGGGGCCGAGAAAAAAGGGGGGTCCCAAAACGTGTTTTTAACATTGAGTTTTCCATAGGGCGGTTGGCCTCACTTTTAGCCCGAACGGCTGAATGGATTTGCACGAAACTTGGCAAAATTGTAGGGACTGGTAGCCCGATGTGCCTTTGCTAGGTCTCAATATATGTGCTCCAGTGGATTTTGAGAAATTAACGTTCAAAAAAAGATATATATCTGTAACAGCGGACCGGGCAGCGCTCCGGTTCGCGGACTTTTCGCGGTACGGAGCTTTGTGAAGCGAAGCTGATTGGTTCTCCGGCGTCTGTGAACATTCCAAACAGTCCGTAGCGGCCGCCATCTTGTCTCTCGGTAGGATCGAGAGACAAGAGGAGGCCAAAGCGAAGGGGCAAATGACCATGAGGGGGCATAGTAGATCCTCGCTGACCCCCTAGGTTTGATGTGGAGGTTTTAAAAGGGTCCCACGGGGCAAAAAAAAAAAATAATAATAATAATCGAACGGCTGAATGGATTTGCACGAAACTTGGTAAAATATTAGGGACTGGTAGCCCGATGTGCCTTTGCTAGGTCTCAATATATGTGCTCCAGTGGATTTTGAGAAATTAACGTTCAAAAAAGATATATATCTGTAACAGCGCTCCGCTTCGCGTAACGGAGGTTTGCGAAGCTGATTGGTTCTCCGGCGTCTGTAAACATTGCAAACAGTCCGTAGCGCCCGCCATCTTGTCTCTCGGTAGGATCGAGAGACAAGAGGAGGCCAAAGCGAAGGGGCAAATGACCATAAGGGGGCATAGTAGATCCTCCTTGACCTCTTAGGTTTGATGTGGAGGTTTTAAAAGGGCTCCGCGGGGCAAAAATAATAATAATAATAATAATTGAACGGCTGAATGGATTTGCACGAAACTTGGCAAAATTGTAGGGACTGGTAGCTCGATGTGCCTTTGCTAGGTCTCAATATATGTGCTTCAGTGGATTTTGAGAAATTAACGTTCAAAAACAAGATATATATCTGTAACAGCGCTCCGCTTCGCGGAGATAAAATTATATCTGTATTACCTAGCTGTTGCTAACACCAGTTAGCGACGGCTAGTAGGAGATAGCGACCATCTTGGGCCCCACTTTGCATGTGAGTGATATTTATCACTAATGACATGCAAAGTGGGCATGCCAAGATGTTAGCGACTGGAAACAGTCGCTAACATCGCTATCTCCTATTATCAACTTTTGGAAATATTCGCGATAAGCGCGAATATCTCCAAAAGCTAGCACCTGCCCTGAGCAGTTCTTAGCCATGTTATCCAATGGGAGGTGGATAACATGGCTAAGAGCATTAGCTCGGTAATGCATGAATATCGCTGAGTTTTCAGCGATATTAATGCATTGCGGTAGTTTTTTATCGTATTTGCGATAAACCTTGATAATAGCAAGGTTTATCTGCGATAATTTCTGACGATGCTTAGCGGTAAAAAAATCGTTGCTAAGCATCGTTAGGGATAAATATCGCTTAACTTTGGTAATATGCCCCAACGTCTGTTAACGTTCGATTCTAAGGAAATCAGGAAGTGTTGAAAAACATTGTCTGCGCCATCTTGTCTTTTTTCAAATGCCACACTTTTGTCGTGCACGGCAGTCATTTTAGATGCCTTGACCAGACCCACTCTGTGCACGCTGTCGATCCTTAGCATGGCTCCCCACCCTCGCAAGCATCTCCCCCAGGCAGTGGTCACCCCCGCTCTCTGTCTTATGCATGGGTAATAAACCTCCCCCCATCTGCGCTGCTCTTCCCTGAGAATCACACCCTGTGCCCGCCCGACACCTCCCTTTCGCCCTATTCACTACCGCACCCTCTGACACTCCTTTTCCTCTGTGTCCGATTGTCCAGGCCGGTCCTAGGGTATCAGCTAGCCCTGCAGATGTAGTTCATGGCCCCAGCTGTAAAGAATCACCCCTCTTCAAAGGAGTTATAGTAGATCAAGGCCCACACTCGATGAGATCCGTCACAGCAGACGCGTTCCTATTATCTGAAAACCATCCTGTATTGTGATTGGGGAGGGGACCGAGCCTGAAGCGGAAGATTCCAGGGATGACTCTTTGTACATCAAAGTTTTTACAATTATGTGTCACATTAAAAATATATAGCACTCCGACGAAGTAGTAAGATTATAAAACTTTAATAACTTATAAATATATACAAGAAAACAAAAACAGTAATAACATATAAACATTTTTAGGGAAAAACAACGAAGTAGCGGTCGGCTGTGCGAATAGTCCCAACGCAGCACAACGTCCAGATTTCTGGCGTGGGGCGTCGCGGGGGGTGGGTCATCAGTAGCAAACTGTTGTGCGAATAGTTCCAAGGCAGCAGAACGATGGCACCAATGTGATGTCCAGTAAGTTGCCGCACTGGTTTTGGTATCCTACAATGCTGCTCCGAATAACGGCGTGGGGCGCCCCGGGGGAGGCGGCGTGAACGGGCCTCTCCAGGTGGAGTCTCATCTGTTGTAGTGGGGCGCCCCTTTACCGTTTCAGTTGCCATTCCGTCCGTTTTTGGTCCACTGTGTCAAAAGCCGCAATTCAGCTGAGTTGCGCCCACTCTTGCGGTGCAGCGATAGGCGGCTGTCACAGGACTCTCAAAATGGCGGCAGGCTGTTTCCTTTTTGGGCCTGGTCCACTGAAATGGCCCTGGGACACCTTGGAAATCGGACGCTTGTCTGCTAGGTCTTGGACCCCATTCTCGAAAGCGTCCCCTCCGCCTTGAGGATTCATCAAAAGTTTTGGGGGCCCCCGACTCCTGTAGGCTTCTGGTGGGGAGCGGCTGCCATGATTGCTCGCGGAATGACCACGACGGAGCTACGAGATGGTGGTGCTCTCATGCTGACGCCAGCTTCAGTCTGAAACATCCAGAAACAAGGTGGGGCTTTCATCGTTTGGGAAAAAAAAAAGTTTTCATCCAATGAAAAGTGTTGTTTTTAGGTCATATGATCAAGCCTTCCATCATTAGGAAACCAAAAGTAAAATGAACCAATGAAAAGTTTTATAAACAAGTCACATGACCTGTTATGCGGCATAGGGTATAAAATGCGGAGAAAATACGTTGGCACGTGAGGCGGCATCAGTAGCGGACCGATGTGCGAATAGGCCGAAGGCAACACAACGCGCCAAGATCCAGATGGCACCGAGGTGGTGTCCAGCAAGTTGCAGCACTGGTGTGGCCATCCTACAATGCTGAAAGTCGGCGTGGGGCGCCCCGTTGGCCTGTGAGTTTGCGTCAGTAGCGGACCGATGTGCGAATAGGCCGAAGGCAGCACAACGCGCCAAGATCCGGATGGCACCGAGGTGGTGTCTAGTAAGTTGCCGCACTGGTGTGGCCATCCTACAATGTTGAAAGTCGGCGTGGGGCACCCCGTTGGCCTGTGAGATGGCGTCAGTAGCGGACCGATGTGCGAATGGGGCCAAAGGAAGCGCAACAATATTTTCGGAATAGAAGACACCACAAGGCGCTGAGATGCCAAGATCCGGATGGCACCGAGGTGGTGTGTAGCAAGTTGTGGCACTGGTGTGGCCATCCTACAATGGTAAAAGTCGGCGTGGGGCGCCCTGTTGGCCTGTGAGATGGTGTCAGTAGCGGACTGATGTGCGAATGGGGCCAAAGGCAGCGCAACAATATTTTCTGACTGACACCACAAGGCGCTGAGATGCCAAGATCCGGATGGCACCGAGGTGATGTCTAGGAAGTTGCTGTACTGGTGTGGCCATCCTACAATGGTAAAAGTCGGCGTGGGGCGCCCTGTTGGCCTGTGAGATGGTGTCAGTTGCGGACCGATGTGCGAATGGGGCCAAAGGCAGCGCAACAATATTTTCTGTATGGAAGATACCACTAGGCGTTGAGATGCCAAGATCCGGATGGCACCGAGGTGATGTCTAGCAAGTTGCTGTACTGGAGTGGTCATCCTACAATGCTGAAACTCGGTGTGGGGCGCCCCATTAGCCTGTGAGATGGCGTCAGTAGCGGACCGATGTGTGAATAGGCCGGAACCAGCACAAGGCGCCAAGATCCGGATGTCACCGTGGTGGTTTCATAGTTGAGAGGCACTTCATCTGCAGTGGGGCGCCGAGATCCGGATGGCACCGAGGTGATGTCTAGTAAGTTGCTGTACTGGTGTGGTCATCCTACAATGCTGAAACTCGGCGTGGGGCGCCCCATTAGTCTGTGAGATGGCGTCAGTAGCGGACCGATGTGCGAATAGGCCGAAGGCAGCACAACGCGCCAAGATCCGGATGTCACCGTGGTGGTTTCATAGTTGAGAGGCACTTCATCTGCAGTGGCGCGCCGAGATCCGGATGGCACCGAGGTGATGTCTAGCAAGTTGCTGTACTGGTGTGGTCATCCTACAATGCTGAAACTCGGTGTGGGGCGCCCCATTAGCCTGTGAGATGGCGTCAGTAGCGGACCGATGTGTGAATAGGCCGGAACCAGCACAAGGCGCCAAGATCCGGATGTCACCGTGGTGGTTTCATAGTTGAGAGGCACTTCATCTGCAGTGGGGCGCCGAGATCCGGATGGCACCGAGGTGATGTCTAGTAAGTTGCTGTACTGGTGTGGTCATCCTACAATGCTGAAACTCGGCGTGGGGCGCCCCATTAGCCTGTGAGATGGCGTCAGTAGCGGACCGATGTGCGAATAGGCCGAAGGCAGCACAACGCGCCAAGATCCGGATGTCACCGTGGTGGTTTCATAGTTGAGAGGCACTTCATCTGCAGTGGGGCGCCGAGATCCGGATGGCACCGAGGTGATGTCTAGCAAGTTGCTGTACTGGTGTGGTCATCCTACAATGCTGAAACTCGGCGTGGGGCGCCCCATTAGCCTGTGAGATGGCGTCAGTAGCGGACCGATGTGCGAATGGGGCCAAAGGCAGCGCAACAATGTTTTCTGAATAGAAGACACCACAAGGCGCTGAGATTCGGTTACCACCGAGGTGATGTGTAGCAAGTTGCCGCACTGGTGTGGCCATCCTACAATACTGCTCCGAATAACGGCGTGGGGTGCCCGAAGGGGGGGGGGCGGCGTGAACGGGCCTTCCTAGGTGGAGGCTCGTCTGCTGTAGTGGGGCGCCCCTTTACCGTTTCAGTTGCCATTCAGCTGAGTTTCGGCTGCTCTTGATGCTACAGCGACAGGCGGCTGCAACAGGACTCTCAAAATGGTGGCCTGTTCTTTGGATTTGGGCCTGGTCCACTAAAATGGCCCTGGGACACCTTAGAACTCGGACGCTCGATTTTTTTTTCCTTTCCTGTACATGCAAAAAAAGGTAAATGCCCGGTACGTTACACGCTTCATCTGCCACGATGAACTCTCCAGAGGAACCGAAAAAAAATATAGTTATGGTAACTATACCATGCATCGTCATATGGAGAGGTGGCACCAATTAATTATAGTGCTGCATAAAAGAGAGATTTGGAGGAGAACCCCTGACCTGCTAGTACATTCATCAAAGAAGTGGCACTGACAGCATCAGAGGCAAGGGAAACGGTCCTAAATATTTAGAAGAACTTTGGAAAGATTAAAATGACATGTTTAGATTGTGGCAAATTAATTTCATGTGGACAGATGAGTGTTACTCTAATAAATACAGCATATGAACATCATCATAGTCGATGGTTGGTAGAGACATTTTGACTATATCCTGGACCTGCCCGTCCTCGCCCAAAATGGCGCCGGAATAAATGGGACTCGTAACTCCTTGTTGTGTACTGGTTGCAGAACCTTGAAATCACGAGATACGTATGCAGTTTTGAAGCACATGGCGGGCGGGGACGAGAATTGATTGAATATTTCGACATCCCTATTGATATTAAGTTCTGATGTGTTATTGATTACTGTACTATTGAAAGTTCGAATTAACGTCACCCATGGTACTTGCCCGCAAATGTATATCTAGATAATTTTATTGTAACTGGCCCTGTCGTATTTTAATTATAAAATGTACGTCCACCGATTCCGTAACTGTTAGACACCTTAGTTCTTGCAACCTAATGGCCCGCCCGTTACGTTCCTCTACAGTGTAAATGTTTACTCATCATATACGATTACAGTTTGCTCCGTGGCCGGCCCACGTGGTTATAGGCTCGTATTTGTATAATGAAATTTTCACAATAAAGGTTTTTAAAAGAAAACATGGTAGTAGTATATACATTGGTAAAGTTTTTAATAATAGTCACTGTTTTAGAATCATTAAAAGGCAAGTGAAATAATGCAGACCAATTACATGAAGGGTAAAAGGTATAATACGAAGGAACGCAGTAAAGATAAATGGTCAAGGGCTGTTGTGTTTTCCATT
Source organism: Lissotriton helveticus (assembly GCF_964261635.1). Taxonomy (NCBI): domain Eukaryota; kingdom Metazoa; phylum Chordata; class Amphibia; order Caudata; family Salamandridae; genus Lissotriton; species Lissotriton helveticus. The sequence goes on along the minus strand of NC_136063.1, from coordinate 1,745,845,911 downwards.
CCTGCAACATAAAGTGATCGATAAGAATCTCATATTCAGGCGTATCGGCGACTAAGACAGCAGGTCGACCCTCTTTTGCTCAACGGCTCCGTCATGGGACGAAGAAACGCTCTTTTTCTCGAAAAAAGAATATATTTTACTTGCAGGACAGTTGTAAATTTTCCGGGAAAGTACATTAGCCTGGAACATTATAACATATATTTAAGAAAAAATAATGTTCGGAAGTAATAAAAAGCGTAATTTTTAGGTCATATGACCAAGCCTTTCATCATTAGAATAAGAAAAGTAAAATGAACCAATGAAAAGTTTTATTAACAAGTCACATGACTTGTTATGCTTACGTTACGCGCTGCGCGCCCCGGATGACTTCCGGATGCGCTAACGCGGCGCGTCATATGACGCATTACGCGACAACGCAGGTCCAGAATATAGTCAAAATGTCTCCACCAACCAGCGGTCGGAACACAACCCCTTTCAGCAGGCTAAATAGTTCTGTTAAATGACAACAGAAGGGACAGGCAACAAGAACCATTAGTCAAAGAGGGGAGGGCTAGTTCTTCTCTACCGGGTTACATTGGGGCGCTACCGGAAATGATCGAATTGGTAGTCTACAGTGTTTCTGGATGTTTCAGACTGAAGCTGGGGTTAGCATGAGAGCAGCACCATTTCGTAGCTCCGTCGTGGCCATTCCGCAACCAATCATGGCAGCCGCTCTTTATCGTTATTTTGGGCGGGGTGGGTGGCGGAGCCGAGCTGTTTTGCAGCCATCATTGTGTGGAGTTCAGTTCATTTCACTAGTTTTGTATTTGTCATGAGGGGTTGTTCCTAATGTTTCTATTTTAGCGAGGTCAAAAAGAGATCCCATTAGTGGCCTACTGATTTTGCTCGATTCCTTTTCTTTTTTTTTTACACGATTTTTCGTTATCTGCAAAGACTAAACAGAGTATTGCGACTCTGTGTTTGTTTGTAAATAGAGAATGAACCAAAGAGAACCAATTCTAAAACAGTAAATACTTGGATAACAATCAATCAAATGGAGAGAGAAGCAGGCACGACGTATTACAACGGGGGCAAAGGCCTGCGTTAACTACCCTTCACTATGTGCAAAGAGAGAGTACTCCTAATAGAAATGAGGGGGGGGGCACCATTCAAAGCAGATCAGTGTGCATAAACACGAAAATGTTTTCACTTACCACGTACTTGACATTCGACAGCTTATGATATTTGCTATTAAAAAACCATTGAAATTCACTGAAAAAACCATAGGTTATAGACCATATATAGTTAGGAATTAGCATTTACAAAACCTTGAAAATTCACTGAAAAAACCATAGGTTATAGACCATATATAGTTAGGAATTAGCATTTAAAAAACCTTATTTTACTCACACAAAACCATTGAAATTCCATATATAGTTAGTTGCACTAACTATATATCGCGCACCCGCAATCCACTGCTGATGATGTCACATATTACATCATTCATGACATGGTCAGTGACATCACTGATGACATCACTGATGACATCTCAAATGACATCAGTGGCGGGTTAAGCGCCATGAAGTCTCCTATAGCCTTCCGCAGCTCTTTACAAGACACCTCATCTCGAGTCAACGCCGCCGGAAAATACCACTTTCGCCAACCGTCCCCTCCAACATGCCACTGCAGGCCAAGAACCACCAGACTATGATCAGATATCGAGATCGGAAAGACACCGGAGAATCGGGTATCCCCCCTGAGGGCCTGACTAATAAAAACATGATCTATACGGGAGTAAGAACGATGTACAGAGGAAAAGAATGTATAGTCCCTAGTCTGTGGGTGTAAGAATCGCCAGCTGTCCACCAATCCCAAAGCCTCTATTTGTCGTTGCGTTTCAACCGAAAAAAAAACAGAGTCCGCCCGGCGCGCTCCTGAACTGTCCATGCCTTTGTCCCACACCATGTTAAAGTCCCCCAAGAGGAACAAGTGCCCCTCCATGAAGTTTCCCACCCTGTCCAGCAATTCTTGTAAAAACCATTCTGTCCAGCAATAGAGGCATACACAACCACAAAAGTACATTGTCGGCCATACAAGGATCCCTTTACCATTAGCCATCGACCTTCCTTATCACCGCTCACCCCCAGAGGTTGAAAGTGAAGGGACTCCTTGAACATGAGGGCCAACCCCTTATGTTTAGTGGACGCTGACGCCCTATAAATGAGGGGAAATTGTCGGTGCCGAAGTCGAAGTTCATCCTTCCTGGCTAGGTGGGTTTCCTGGAGGGCCACCACATCAAGATGGTGATCCGACAGGTACTTCCAGAGCTTTTGGCGCTTTTGCGGGGAGTTGAGACCCTTCACATTCCAGGTTCCTATACTAATAGGCATAGTGACAATGGGATTCTCTGCACTGGAAGCCCATCAGCATGGTCCCCTCCCACTCCCCGACCAGTGTTACCTCTACTTCACATGCACCCGGGCTAGGCCCAACTCCGAGCAACCCCTGCCAGCCCCCTCTCCACCCCCCATTCGTCACCAGAGCCGCACCACCAGATCTCCCAGAGCCAGGCACACATGGCGTCCCGCAAGGCAACCCGTACTGAGGACAATTGGATAGAAACACCACTACTAGTGACCAGGCCCATGTCCCTCCCCGGGAAACAGCACAACGCCCAGCCAAGAACTCCATGCCTCTCACCATCAAGCAGCCAGCAACAATGACATAACTCGCAATTATGCATGAGGCAGAGAGTGCTCCAGGGAAAGGCCCCCTGCAACAGGCGCTAGAGAGGAACACCTCGAATGCAAACAGCACCTCGCATACACAGCTTCGGGGCGCCACCACCGTCCCTTCCCCCCCACCCCAATTCCCAACACCTCCCCCCACACCCCTCGCCCCCAGGACCCTCCACCCCCATCCCACACCCGCAAACAGAACAACAATAGAAAATAACAGAAGGCACTGAACCTGAACAATGTCCTCAACAGTTCCAGAAGATCACAGGGCACAAGAACCCCTTTGGAATGGGAACGGGGAGAGGGTACCAACTCGGTGACCCCCAGGGCCACGGTCCGGGGTGTCTTCTCCAAAAGTACAAACGCACCCCCGGGAACTTAGGGCCAGATCCCCTCCGGCGCCAATCTGCTATAGATCCAGGATCACGCTGCTCCTGAGCCTTGCTGAGAATCAGCCAATGTGGCGGAGGCCACCGATGCCACCGCATCTCCTCGTTCCTGCAAGCTGGCTGCGCTGTCCGGCCGCCGTCGGTTCGGGGATGCACCAACTCTTTGCCAGGAGGACGACCGATGCCGTCTCCGCGATGCAGAGGTACGTGCCTCTTGAGAAGGAGGAACGTCATCCAGGCCCAGCAGGTCCTTAGCCACCTGAAGAGAGCGGATTTGCTCCAGCCGGTTCTGCCAGCGGAATATGATACGGAAGGGGTGCCCCCACGAGTAGGGAATGTTGCGGTCCCGTAGAAAGGCAGTCACTGGGCGGAAATCCCTCCTCTTCTGAAGCGTCGATGCCGCCAGGTCCTGGTAGAGCTGTGGACGGTGGTCCCTAAATTGCAAGGAGGAGATGGCTCTGGCTTTCCGCTGGATGCGTTCCTTCACCTGGAAGTCGTGCACGCAGACGAGGATGTCCGGAGGAGGACCCCCTCCTCTCCTAGGTAAACCAACTCTATGGACCCTATCCATTCTTATTTCCTGCACATCCTCCTCGTCCAAGATCTGTAAGAACAGGGCCTGCACATAGCCACGTAGATCCCCATCCTCACCCTCCCAAGGGACCGCACAAATTCGGATATTGTTCCTCCTAGATCGGTTTTCCAAGTCCTCTGAGTGGGCCTGCAGATCCAGATTCTGTTCAGTGAGGCGGATGATGTCCTGCTGAAGCTGGTGCACGTCATTCGCAACATTCAGATCATGGTCTTCCAGCGTCGCCACTCGTTCGCCAATTCCATCCACATCTCTCCGCACCTCACGTAGGTCCGACGCTAACTGAGCACGGAGGTCCGAGATGTCCTCCTTGATAGCGGCAAACAACTCAGTCATAAAGGCCTTGGTGGCGGGCGCCTCATCATCAGATTGCCGAGACGATCCACTCGCCCCAGGTGAGGCCGGCTGCTGCGAGGATTTAGAGGCGCCATCCTTCCCCGGTTTCCCCTTACGTAGAGCGTTGGACATCTTCAGGGTTCTTAGATAGGCGCGGGTCAAGGCGATTTCCCTACTCCAGGAACCAGAGGCGGACACCACTATGGGATCTCCGGAGCAGTAAGAGGCCCGCTCAGTCCGTCCGCCCCAGCTGAGGTACGATGCAGGCAGCAGCCACCCTGTCAAGATGGCGTCGATGGAGCTTCCCGCCAGGCGGTGCTTCGATGACAAGCAGTGCAGTGTTTCTCGGGATCCGCAGGTCAGGGACGCAGAGCGCAACTTAGTCCCATAGGAGGAGCCAGATAAAATGGCCCCGCGGCGTTCTCTGCCAAGTAACGCACCCAGGACACTTGGGGCCGACCTCCCGCAGCTAGTTCCACCACCGGTCCAACGTCGGGATCTGCGGCTCCAGCGACCGTCCGTCGCACCCTTCAAGCCGCACGGTGTGCTGCGTGACCTGACCGATCCGCTCAAGCGACCCACAGGGCACTATTGAAGTCCAGCCGCCACGTGTCTGCACCCCCCCAATGCGTGGGTGGCACCGCGTTGATCAGAAGGGTGAGGTCAGGGGCAATACACCACAGCAGTCACCAGGCCGCCTCCACGCTGTGGGCAGTCAGCGCTCCCTGCAATCTCCCGGTGGGCCCTGTCCGCTGGCCTGGCTCCACCCGACTCCTCTCCCGACCAGGGTGGGGGCCCACTCCCCGGAACCAGGTCTCCTAATGACCCTCGTAATGCTCAGCCTCCACTGCCCTTCAGGTGTCTCCTTCGTCCCCCTGGACGTGCACTGCGGCACCTCCGTGCTCCGCCGACTCTGGGCCCCCTCCGCTCCTCGGGCCATTACATTCAAGCACCCCCGGGGCTCACCGATAATCGTGTCCGCCCCCTCACTGGCTCCGGCAAAGCGCGCTCCAACTCCGGTAGCCGGCGCAGGGTGACTCACGGGCGGGACGCGGTCAGAGCTCTCCTCCTCCGCGGCGGGCTCCGCGATCTATCGAGCCGGCCCCCATCTACTCCAGACCGGGGATTCACAGGCCCCAAAGCGCCGCTGCTCCTGTAGCCGCCACAGGCATCGCCTCGCCTCGCCGACGTCTCCGGGTCACTCCGCTGCGTGTCGGAGACCTCCGCCACCGTACTGGGGCCAGTCGGCTCACTCAGCGCCGTGCTATAAGTAGCTTTGCTGGATCGGCGCCGGAGAGGTTAGGAGAAGCGTCCTACTCCGACGCCATCTTGGCCACGCCCCCGCAATAGAATTTTTAATTTCTGAAAATGACTCGTCATGTTGAACATCCCATTTCAATTGTTCACCTTTGCGCAAAAGAGCTCTCAAAGGCTCAACTAAATTAGCATAGTTTTCTATAAATCTTGAATAATATTCGCTGAGCCCTAAAAATGACCTCAACGAATCTCTATCCTCGGGTTTTGGTGCTTCAGAAATTGCCCTAACTAAATTCATTTTTGGCTTGATACCATCTTGGCTAAGAACATGGCCTAGATATTCCAATTCAGTTTTAAGAAATTTGCATTTGCTCTTGGATACAGTCATACCCCTTTCTTGCAACTTACCAAGTACCTTATCCAAAATGATATTATGTTCGCTTACAGCCTCTGCATGGATGAGAATGTCATCCTGAAACTTCTGCACACCTACCATTTCCCCAAACATTTTTTCCATTAGCTTTTGGAAGACGCTGGCTGAAGACGCCAAACCAAAAGGTAATCTTATGTATCTGAACGCTCCGGGAGAAGTGATAAACGTGGTCAATTCTTTAGATTCATCATCAAGCTTGACCTGGTGGTACACTGATCTGAGATCGATAAGAGAAAAATATTCTGAACCTGCTGTGGCAGCTAGAATCTCCTGAATCCTGGGAAGGGGAAAACAATCTACCAAAATGTTTTTGTTAAGGGACCTCAGATCAGCGCACAAACGGAATTCACCACTCTTCTTTTTTATCAAAACAATACCCGAAATCCATTCAGCAGAATCTGCTGGTTCAATAACCTCTTCACTGACCAGTTTGTCTAGTAATAGTTTCAAATCATTCTTGACTGTTAATGGTAGGGACCTAACTTGATGTCTAACAGGCACTGCGTCTTTTTTTAGTACAATCTTATGTACAAAGCCTTTTACACATCCTATCCGATCTTCAAAAAGAGATTCATATCTACTTAAAATAGTGGAGATACTTTCATTTTTGCATGTAAGTACAGAAACATTTATGCTTGGTATAAAGCCCTCATCGAGTACTATGGGGTCCTCGGCACCTGGATTCAAAAATATTTTTAATTTTGCTAAGTCTCTCCATCCCACAATGTCTCTGCCGCGTTCAGCAACATATATCTTAGTACTCACACATCTATTTTTGATGTTTAGAATATCTTCAAAGTACCCAAAAACATTTATGTCAAATTCCCCAAAAGCTTTTGGGTTAACATCAGATTTAAGCAAGTCAACTTGTGGCCAATGTTGAAGAAACTTTTTTTCAGAAATTATTGTAATTGGAGAACCGGAGTCAGCCATGATGTGCAGTTGGACGTCCCCTACAGTGGCCAACCCCAATGGGCCTTTGATAATTTTGTATTCATCCTCAATGGTCAAAACAATGTTAGAACACATACTCTCATCGAATTCTTCTACACAACTTACTTTCGCAGGTGTAAAACGTTTTTGGCCAAAAGTGCCACATACCCCCGCAAAATGCCCTACCTTTTGGCATCTTGTGCACTTCTTCCCCATTGCCGGGCAACTCAAAGAATCAGCTTTGTGATTGCGAGAACCACATCTAAAACATATAAATTGAGATGTGTTAACATTTGTATGTACTCTGAATTTGTTGGTAGAAAATTTTTCTTTTTTCTTTTTGTCATTCACAAAATAAACATTAGAACTACTGCTTGAAGCACCAGCTATCTCCCTTGAACTTTCTAGAGATCTTTCGATACCTTTGGCAATGTCAATTGCTTCAGAAAGAGTAGGTATTTTGCATGCTAAAAGCCGTTCTTGGATTTTCCGTTCATAACAGTGAAAAACCAATTGGTCATGAATGTACTCATCTACTCTATCTTGATAATCACACTTAGTTGCAAAAACTCTTAAGCTTGCTATGTACTCCTCTACATTTTCATTTTCAGCTTGTTTTCTCATCACAAATCGGTGTCTGCCCACCATAATATTCTCCTCCTCATCAAATTGATTTTCAAGTTTTTTTACAGCTTCCTGAAATTCGTCTAAAGGAATAAATTGGCCAGGTGGTTGTTCGTAATCTGGCAAACTATAGAAAATGTCTTGCCCTGCCACACCTAAAAGTCCCACAAGGATAGCAGTTTTTCTTTCAGCATCAAATTTCTTACCATTTATGGCAATTAGGTAATTTTCAAACGCCCTGTACCAATTGCGCCACTTCATAATTGGTTTACCAGGTTCATTTAGAAAAGATGCCGGAGCGTTGAAATTCAATTCACTCGACATAAGTTCCTGCTTGGGTTCGGAAGTCTCTTTTTATATGAATAGATCAATTTTGACAAATTAATTACACGAAACCTGCATTGAAACTATCGATCTTAAAATTGTGCGCTTTTAATTACACCTCCGTGAAAAATACAGTTTCTTGTTACCTTCCGTTCGTTAGTGCCGTAGTGAAGGGAATGGAAACAAAATGGAGTCACGTAGTCTGAGTCGATGACGTTGTGACGTGAGCGCTAGAATCAACGGCCGCCGCTCAGCTGAGGGGACTACAAATGACAGTTCAACTGACGCTCAGCTGTGAGGACTGAAGAATGGCAGTTTGACTGGAAATAACTGTCAATGGCTATTGCTCTCCTAAGCAAAGTCTAGACACTCACTGTGAATACACACGAAACCAGAAATTACACAATGTCAAATTCCGCCGCAAAATATTGCAATACGTAACTTGCCTTAATGCTTCTCGGATGGAACTCGACACGAACCAGAAACGCCTCTCCGAGTGCGCCTCGACAGCTCATCAGCACGATGAGAAGAATCTTGCTCGAGAATGTTCAGATAGATCAAGGAAACAATTGAAAAATTGAATTAATACATTTTCCCAATTAGCTATAGAAAATCGAAATAAAAGCACTTGCCTCGAAGATAAGACTGTGCCGCTCCACGAAAATCCTTGCGCAAGCCCGTCACTCAAATTCGCATCCCGAACTCGTCACCATGTATGTTGTGATGTTGGTTAATAAATAACTTCAGTAAACTACAAATAGGTTTAAGTATTTATTCACAGGTAACGAGCTTGCGAGAGGAAGGGGGAGTTACAGCTGTGAGGGGGTACAGAATGAAGAATCAAAAACAGGTTGCTTACGTCACATATATAGCATTGTCAACATTCCAATGTGCGTCATCTAGTGAACCAATAACAGAGGAGAGGGAGAGGAATTATGGAAAGACTAGACCTGTAACATGCGGGTTGGCGGATTGCACAAGATTATCAACGTGTCCAGTGTTGGGGACACAGCACCAGACGTGGTTATTTTGCAGTGCCAGTTATATATACCCCATTATGTCATACAATGATCGAGAAGCCGCAGCGGAAGTTTATCTTTAAATGTACCAGACATCAGTAAGACACAGCAGGATCACCAAAGTAATGCGCCCAGTAATAATGTCAAAGCTCTACTCAAAACGCTGGAGAAAGTACTCAGAGCAGAATTAACAAAGCGGTGGTAAAATAAATCACTCGAGAAGTACCTTGAGGCCAACCGGGTTCTGAGAGGTCTTCGAGTACTTATCACACCCACATTCGAACCCCCCCCCTGCAAGGTAAAAGAATGAGACCATAATAATCTTCAAGTGTCAATGAATATGGTCAACATACTAATAAAATACGCTGAAATTGATTGAGCCCCGTATCTTAACATAGATAGAACGTACCAATGAGTTGTTGGATGCTACAAGGCAACCGGATGTGGTGTCCAAGGGTCGAGTGGACATTGACATGAGGCTGAAAAAACATGAGGACACTGAGCTTGAAAAATGTGTAAATTTGCACTGGACAAAGGCAATTACAGCTCTGGAAGAAATTTCACGTTTTCCAAACTATTTGACAATTACAAAAGACAAATGTTGGCTAGCAAAGTATCCGAGACAGCCACCTCTAATGTTGCTGCGTGTGCTCCTTTACAATCTGACTCTGATGGTAGTTATTTAATGATTAGCAGTGACTCTGATGGTGGAAGCTCGAGTACATTAGAGAGTCACCCTGCTGGTCTATCAAACCTCACTCCAGCCGAAGAACTACATTTTATCTGTCAGGACCGGCGGCAGACTTTGCACCCCCGCAATCCTGCACCACACCAAGGCGGAATAGTAACAAATATAGGCTGGAGGGGAGGCGCAAATACAGGCAGCACTACAGGCAGAGGGTTGGCAAACAAGAAGTGGAGATGCTAGCATTATCGAACAGCACTTGCAGTGTCATCTTACCGATACAGTACTAACATCATCTGAAGTCCAATTACTATCGTTAGGCCTAAAGTGTAGTCCCGAAAGCAATTTCTCTTATCGACAATCAAGAATAGACCTATTCAGGTTTATACGTAAATAAAAACTGATGACATTGTTCCAATTGAATGAGTTTGCAAGTAAGAATAATAACAGTCCACAGGTCAGTGAGCAGGACAATGTCATGTTGGTTAATGACATCCCGGCGATATCAGTATTACATTCTCTCTTCAGTGATGACAGTGCCTTAACTACGCATACACAATCTGCAATTCCTTCTTTGGGCATAGCCATGAATAAACCAGTGGTCAGTTCTTTCCGTCCACCATCCACTTTCCTTCCTCTAATGCCAAAGGACGTGATAGATACATTCAGTGACAGAGTAGTCGACAAGTTAAAATCTTAAAACTGTACCACTTTTCAGACTCGTCGCCCTAGGAAGCATATAGAAATACAATACTTCAGCTTGATGAAAAAACTGGGAGACCAACATGATATCATTATCACTCAAGCTGATAAAGGTAGGAATGTGGTTATGTGGCAACATGGTCACTATATGGTTGAATCAAATATGCATTTGTCAGACAATCTATGCTGCAAAAGAGCCACTCAACAGGATAAGAGCAAGCTCGCAGCAGCTGTCTCAATGGAAAAGACAAGGCTTGCTGTCTAAGGATGAATTCAACTATTTTAAAATTGAGTATCCAGTAACCCCAGTACTTTATTTCATCCCCCCAAATCCAAAAAGACGTTATTCCAGTTCCTGGTAGGCCCAATATATCGGCCAGGAAAAGTATTATGGAGATGATTTCCAAATATGTTGATTTCTTCCTATAGCCGTTTGTTGCCAATCTGCAGTCTTTTGTCAAAGATACTGGAGACTTCCTGTCCAAAATGAATGGAATTCAATGGAGATCTGATTACTTTTTGATTATAATGGATATTGAGTCAATATATACCAGTATTAATCATCAGGATGGGTTGGCTGCAGTCAAACATTTCCTTGGTGGCAGATCCATTCATTATTACAAACATAATATTATGATAATCAAAATGATTGAATTGTGCTTGCTCAATAATTATTTTCTGTTTAACAACAACATGTGACATCAGGTGAGAGGGGTGGCTATGGGGCATGCTTATCCACTAGATGTGCATGTCTACATGTCTGCATGTTGGCTGGTGGGAAAAGCATGTTCTCATGATCCACCGCAGTGATGTTTGGACAAAAACATTAGGCACCTTTGGAGATACATAGATGATGTCTTTTTATTTGGCAAGGGACCAGGGAAGAAGCTGATGGTTTTGTATCCATTGTAAATGATAATTCACTCACTTTGAAATTTAAGGCTACTATTAGCGATACTACTGTAGATTTCCTCGACGTCAGTGTCATCAATACTAAGCTACATCGTAAGAACACCACAGGTAATATATTACACACTGATAGTTCACAGCCCCGCCATCTCATCCAAAGTATCACTTACGGTGAATTGCTGCGTATCCGTCGCATCTGCAGTTCCGAGACTGATTTGGCAATGTGCCAAAAAGAGGCTCTTGAGTGCATCGAGGTTGAGGGTACAGCAAGGCAGGACTTAACAGAGCACTCAGCAAAGCCAATTCTAGTTCTAGGGAGGAAATCTTAATTCTGAAAAAACAACATGAAAACAAAGGGCAAACACCTGATGATAAACTTGGTAATGATTTACTTGATGTCAGATTTATCATTGTCTTTAGCAAACATCTACATCTTACAATGCACTTGCGGTCTTAAATATATCGGCAGTATCAAGCTCCCCGTTGACAAATGTATTTTACAGCATGTTCAGGCCTGAGTAAATTCCTATCCTAGCTACCCCATAGCAAGACACTTCAAGCTGATACATCACAATTACCTCAACAATTTACATTATTTAGTATTGGGAGTACCAGTTTCTAAACAATTGGCAATCATGAAAAGAGTCTGAGACAATTAGAGTCTCATTTTATCTTGACTCTGGACACTAAATCCTGAATGGCCTCAACACGGGTGAAGACTTGGACAATTTCCTCTAGATAACTATACTGTACTTGCCTGTTTAAGCCATGATGAATCTCATGTTATGCTGCTTCCAATGGCTTGCTTTCAATTTCCGTCTATCTTTTAACTGGTTTGGTTTATTTTTGATGTACCTGGGACATCTATATATATATATTTTTCGTGTGGACCATTGCAGCGGTGTATGGGAATTTGCAACCATTATGAACAGCCATGATCAGTGCACTTTATGCGTGGTTTCATTTAGCACTTGCACTTTACCAAATGTCTGGTTGAGCCTCATTATGTTGTTCCGCAAAAGGCTTTTTGTATGTATGCTGATATTTTCTGATATGTTTGGTCTTTATTTACTATTTGCACATAATTATGCACTTTAGAGACTATTGGGACATTTTTGCAATAATCAGCCAGGGTCTTTTGAAGGGCATATATTTTTCTGTACACATTCATAACTAATTCAAGTTTGCAAATATGTCAGATCACAGGCTATAAACTGTGTTTGGGCTTATCATTATGAGGCCTGATTATCAATTACGTTTTATTCTGCATTTTTAAAACTTGTATTTCTATGTATGATGTTTTATGTTCCTTCAATTGTTATTGTGGTCACACAAGTGTCACATACTATGAAATCATTCTTTTATCTCTGGCTTTTATATGCATTTACTGAATCAACGTATTGTATTTTCTGCTGTCAAACATTTTATAGAATGTATTAGAACATTAATTATGAAGGTATTTCAGCAGTACTTACTTCGTCCAAAGTCTATCTTTACGTTTTACTAATCTTTTAGGCTATTTTTCATAGTCGATAGTGCACCGTGTTATGTTTTTAATGGCAGCTGTCATGTGGTGAGTCATGTGTTTCAAGATCGCAGGCAGTGATCAAAAAGTGTTGTGGCAGACTTCACATGTCATGAGTGATGTCATCAGTGATCTCACTGACCATGTCATGAATGATGTAATATGTGACATCAGCAGTGCATTGCGGGGGTATGAGTTAAGGTTAGCTCAACTAACTATAGCAGCCACATTTCTCTGGTTTTGTATGATTCAAATGTCCAACCAACTATAATGTCCCTGAAAACCTATGTTTTTTTCAGTGAATTAATATGTTTTTTTAAAGGCTAGTTTCTAACTATAACCGCTTCCGTGCGGCAGGAATTTCAGTGCTGTGCTGAACATTCCAATCATGGGTGTGGTCGTGACGGAACCATCCCGTCATCTTCACAGCTCAACCGTGACTGATGACGGAATGGTTCCGTCACCAGCGTCGAAGGGGATAACATCCCTGAAACCTATGGTTTTATCAGTGAATTTCTAAGGTTTTTTTAAATGCTAATTGTTAACTATGCCTACAGAGTTAGGACTTGTGAAGAAAGAGGAAGAAAGGCGCTGAAATAAGCAAAAGAAAAGCAGAAAGTGGCAGCAGAAGTCCAGAAAGATGAAGAAAAGTGCAGAAAGAAGTATGAGATATGCATAAAGAACCAACAGAAGTGCAGAAAAAGGCCTTGTTTCAAAGTAATCCAGTGCCCCCAACTTTTTACTGACTGGTACTGGTGGTAACTGACTCTGACTAACCAGGCCGGAGTCTGTGCTACGCTGAAAGACACTTAGAATACAGGGAAAACACCTACATATACTAGGGTACACTATGGATTTGGGTAACCCTGTGATTGGCATGACCTCCCCTGTAAGGCCCTAATACATAATAGCGATACCAAAGGGGATGATGGACGGAGCAATTGAGCAAATCAAACACTCACCCCCAGTCAATCGATCTGGGTTTGATCCATCGCCATTCACTCCACCACCCCAGTTCAGACATGGCCATATGCAAATCAGTCTGACCCTGTGCCTCATGGGAACAGTCCAGCCTGAACTGCCAAACCATGTCTTCCCTGGACCGGAAACAAGCATCCTGGGTATGGTTTTGGGTTGATAACCCTCATCAGCCAGGCTATCTTGAATCCAGTGGCAAAGTGGGCAAGGGAACCACGTCTGGGCATTCCCTGCCAACTTAGGGCGAACAAAGCGATACCAAAGGGGATGATGGACGGAGCGCTTGAGCAAATCAAATACTCACCCCCAGTCAACCGATCTGGGTTTAATCCATCGTCATTCACTCCACCACCCCAGTGCAGACATGGTCATATGTAAATCAATGTGACCCTGTGCCTCAGCCCGAACTGCCAAGCCATGTCTTCCCTGGACCGGAGACGTCTGGGCATACCCTGCCAACTTAGGGTGAACAAAGCGATAGTAGCGATACCAAAGAAGATGATGGACCGGGCGCTTGAGCTAATCAAACATGTGGGTCCCATGCTCACTTTGCCACTACATTTGTTCTTTTGGGAGGCCCCGGAGACGGCCTTTCTGTTTTTAATTTCTATTTTTAATTAGAGGAGAGGGGGGCCGCGTGGCTTCCCTCACTTGGACACTTCTGGCCCCAGGGACCCCAACCCCCGGGCTGGCCCCTTGGAGTTGGGGACCATGGGGGTAGCCCCAATGCCCCCAGAATCCCAGCTGGCAACCCACCTCCTGCAGGAGCTGGCATTGCTTTTGCACAAGGGGAGCTGCTGACATGCAGCTCCCCTTGTGCAAAAGCAATCTGCTTTGCTTTTGGAAGTGAGAGCAGGTTTTCTGCTCTTGCTTCCAAAAAGCAAAGCAGGGTTTGCTATGGTAGGGCGGAAGCCGTGCTCCCGCCCTGCCATAGCAAACAGCAATTTCCTGGAGGTGGGCACCCCGGGACATTGCAGGAGCTGTCCCTGGGGGGTGGCAGTCCCCAGGGCTATTAAGGACTCCAGGAGGGGGGGCACTCGCCCCCCCTCTGAACTGTTTAATGCCCCCGGGAGGTGGTGGTCCAGGGGCCAGGGGGTCCACAACGGACTCCCGCATTTGAATATTTAGTGCCCCCCTGGGGAGGTGGAGGTCCCCAGTGCAGTATGGGGTGGCTCAACCCTCCCACACTCAAGTTTCAAGTTCTAGTTTGAATTTATTTGTTTTAGTTCACGACTGAGAATAACAAATATTTAAAACATAACATTTTCCTTTAAAATGTACCTATAAAATGATAAAATATTCTAGTACAAAGTTAAAAAAGATTTAAAAAATGTAAACATATTGTAACATATAAATTCTTTAGTGTTAGGATTCGGGCTAGTCCCCTCTTTGTGACCATGCTTTTTACATCACAGGACGGGGGAGGGGTATATAAACTAGTCCTACCTCTGGCTCAGTGCTCGATATTGCCAGTGTTTAGATTCCCTTCCTGGTTGTTGGATGCAGTAACGTGCTGAGCAGAGTCTCCTCTCTGCTCCCCTAATCCTTTGAAGTTCACCCTTCCCCTCTCACGGGCTCGTGTAGAGGCTTCCCTTTGTTTCCAGTTTCCTGCCTTGCTTTTGACCCGTTTTTTGCGTTGTGTGTTGTCTGTCTTTAGCGTGTTAGAGGTATCCAGGTATAATTCCCCTTGTTGTCTCCCCTTGTTTTGTATTGTGCCAGCTCCTTTTGTGTGTATTTTTGAGGGTTCGGGGGCTCCCGTTCTCTACAGCGTGTCTATTACGCTGAAGCGCTGTGAGACGCTGCAAGCGCGAGCGCGTCTCTGTTTTGTAGGCGACTTGCCTCTTTGTGAGCGGTAGTGACGTTTCGGGTCACTCCGCTGCTGTTGTGTTTGGGAAACGCGTTGAGATAGTAGCGCAACGGAAGGCTCCTTGTTATAGCCTCCCCTGGTTATCTTTAGTTTTCACGGGGTTTTTTCGGTAAAGGCTGCTTATTAAAGCCCACCTTTTTTCCCCTTATTATTCTTTATTTGGTACGACGACCATTCGTTAAACGGCCCCTTCCCCTGCTGCCCTGTATCCCCGAGCAGCTACAGGAGTACCTATTGGTTGCAGCTGTTGTACTCCATCTCTTTGCAAAGCAGAGCCTGCATATAACACAGGTGAGCAGGGTTGTGTGTTTGTGAAGGCGTGGTCACAGGGGGTTGGGAATAGAGGTTTCCAGTGTACACAAAATGTATTATTCTGTCCTGCTTATATCATAGGTGCAGAAGTGCAAAGACCAAGGAGGCCGGGTCCCGGTACCAACAAGGGTGTAAGACTTGGTGTCTTTTCAACTAACCACCCTCTTTTCAGGTCTACCGGTGCACCCATAGAGTGTATCCTGTGGGTGTCCTGTGGGCCGGGGAAGGGGACTGGTGCATGCTACGTTCCTGCAGTGCTTGGGTCTCGTGGAGTCTAACAGAATATCGAGCCCACGTTAACATAGCACTGCCCGAGCGAGCATGGATGAGGATGGTGGTAATACAGGAGGGCCCTCATTGCAGGATATTATGGGGGCGGTTCATACCCTACAGGCTCAAATGCAAGAGTTACAACAGGAGAATGCGGGGTTGAAACAGGAGTTAGTGGCGGTAAGGGCTAGAGAACAGTCACAGCAAAGGGGACCTACTCCCGTGATCCAGCCAGCCACCTTTCAGTACTCAGTAGGAGGAGCAGGAGCTAGTACGGCAAGCAGTAGTTCACCCATAGCAGTGACAGTATCAACTCCTGTAGCAGTACCTTTAGCCCCCCCAGAGAGGTTCTCAGGAGAGAGTGAGAAATTTGGTACTTTCATGAACCAGTGCCAGCTCCACTTTATGTGTAGAACAAACGCCTTTCCTGATGATTCCGCGAAAGTTGCATTCGTATTGTCGTACTTGGCTGGTAACGCGGCCCAATGGGCTATTCCTCTAGTGGAAAACAATGACCGTGTGCTGTATAATTATTTGGCGTTCAAAGACTTGATGCGTAGCCTATTCGCCAAACACGCATTCATGCAGGCTAGTGACGCAGAATTGTTGAAATTACGGCAGGGCAGGCAAGACCTGTTGTCTTATATAGCTAACTTCAATCGATTGGTGTCTGAGACGCATTGGCCTACCGAGAAGAGAACATCATTATTCTATCAGGGTTTATGCGAGGAGTTGAAGGATATTGTGTCACAAGTAGTAGATCCGCCCGAGGATTGTGCGGCTTTCATCGATTTGGTGGTGAAATTGAATCACAGGGTGACGGAAAGGCGAGGTGAACGTAGTCGGTTGCAGTATTCACGGGGTGGATATCTGAAACCTGAGGTAAAGCCGGCAGGAGAGAGTAAGACCGTTCCTGAACCTATGGAGATTGGTGGAGTACGGGGTCCGTTGACTCCAGAGGAAAAGAAAAGAAGGAGAGAGAAGAATTTGTGTCTGTACTGCGGGCAGGGGGGACACTTTGCACGTGACTGTCCAGTAAAGCCTTCTGGTGTGGGGTTTGGAAAAAAGGTGGCATGCATACAAGTGGAGAAAAAAGCTGATAGAGAAAGAAAGGCACAGTATGAAGTGGTAGGGGCGATAGATCAGGCTCCCAGACATTTCGTGATTACAGCTCACCTGTTGTTATCAACACAGAACCGAGTCCCGGTGTCAGTATTGCTTGATTCCGGGGCCACTGGGAACTTCATGGATATTTCAATGGCAGACAAGCTGATGGTTCCGTGTCACTTAAAGGAACAACCAGAGCCTGTGAGAGCCATCGATGGGACTGAGTTGACGTCGGGGTGTATCACCCGACAGACGGAACCTCTAGGGTTATTGTGTGATAATGGGCATGTAGAATCCGTGGTCTTTGATTTAATTGACGCACCTTCCTTTGGCGTGGTACTGGGAGTCCCGTGGTTACAAACACATAACCCCAGGATTGACTGGGTGCAGAGACTGGTCACCTTGGATTCGGTTCACTGCTTGAAGAATTGTTATGTCGTGGCGGCAGAGCAGATCGATCCCTTGTCCTGTGCGGTGACGGAAACGAGTAGGATTCCTCCACAGTATTCCGCCTACAAAGATGTGTTTGATAAAGGATGTGCCCAAGATCTCCCTCCACACAGGTCGTATGATTGTAAGATCGACCTCATACCAGGGGCCCCTTTACCATGCAGCATGGTTTATGCTCTCTCTGAGCCTGAGGAGGTTCACCTGAAGACATATATAGATGAGATGTTGTCGATGGGTTACATACGTCCTTCTTCCTCGCCTGTGTCATCGGCAATCTTTTTTATACCTAAGAAGGAAGGGTCTTTGAGGGCGTGTGTGGATTATCGCACATTGAACTCCGCCACAGTCAAGAATCGATACCCTCTTCCGCTCATCTCCGTGTTACTGGACCAGCTCCGCAAGGCTACCATCTTCACGAAGCTGGACTTGCGGGGCGCATACCATCTTATAAGGGTTCGGCCAGGGGATGAGTGGAAGACGGCTTTTAAAACCAAGTATGGATTATTTGAATACACCGTAATGCCCTTCGGGTTGTGCAATGCGCCTGCGGCGTTTCAATTCTTCATAAATGAAGTTCTTGGTAGATACCTGGACCAAACCGTTATAGTGTATCTGGATGACATCCTCATTTATTCGGAGAAAGGGCTTGATCATACTGAGCATGTGTTGCAAGTGTTGCAGACGTTACAGGAACATAAGTTGTACGCAAAGTTGGAGAAGTGTCAGTTTGGAGCTTCTGAGGTGGAGTTCCTGGGGTTTGTCATCTCTGCAGCAGGCATTCGTATGGATCCCAAAAAGATTCAGGCTATTGAGACCTGGCCAGTGCCTACGAATGTGAAACAGATACAGGTGCTTCTTGGATTCGCTAACTTTTATAGGCGATTTATCCTGCATTTCTCTGATATAGTGGCCCCAATGACTCGCCTCCTGAGAAAGGGTGTCCCTTTTAGGTGGACCAGTGAGACTGAAGACGCCTTTCGTATGTTGCTTAAACAATTTGTGTCTGCCTCGGTGTTGGTGCATCCAGATCCTGCCCTGCCGTATTACGTAGAAACAGATGCTTCCTTGTGTGCGGTAGGAGGTGTATTGTCACAAAGAGATGAGGCCACAGGTCACATGCATCCGATTGCGTTCTTTTCCAAAACATTACTGCCAGCCGAACGCAACTATACGGTGGCAGAGAGAGAACTTCTGGCGGTGAAACTGGCGTTCGAGGAATGGAGGCACTATTTGTGGGGTGCTCGTCATGTGATTACCATCTACACTGACCATAAGAATCTTGAATTCTTTCGTTCAGCCAGGGCATTAACACCACGTCAGATGAGATGGGTTCTATTCTTTAATGAATATGACTTCATTATAACATATAGACCTGCAGCTCAACAGGTGAAATCTGATGCGCTTTCCCGAATACACGTGGAGGCAAAAGATGAGGGTGCTTCATGTTCGAGTAGGGCTATGATCGCCAGTGAGAGAATTATCGGGGCAGTGACAGGGGAGGATTTTCCTGCTCTGGTTAAAGACCGATTAAGTCACTTGGATCTGGCCCCTTGGTTAGACCTACCCCAGGTGGTGTTACAAGACGGACTATTGTATAAGGAGGACAGGTTGTTTATTCCCCCTGGGTTGAGGGAAGAGGTGTTGGAGTGGTGTCATTCCTCTGCTCTGGCAGCACATCCAGGAGTGAGGAAGACCAAGGATCTATGTATGAGGTGGTTTTGGTGGGAGTCCATGTTAAGGGATGTACAGGGGTATGTCGGTGCATGTCCGGTATGTGCGACTAGTAAATCTTCGCATTGTAAACCCTTGGGACTGTTACAGCCTTTGCCGGTTCCACCAGGTCCGTGGCATTCATTGAGCATGGATTTTGTGACGGATCTACCTACCGCCGCCGGCTTCACAGCCGTGTTGGTGGTGGTGGATTTGTTCACCAAGATGGCCCACTTCGTACCATTTCCCAAACTTCCTACCGCAAAAGAGATGGCGGTGGAGTTCATGTCATCAATAGTGCGTTTACACGGGTTGCCGGAGGTGATTATATCTGATAGAGGGGCACAGTTCGTTTCGCACTTTTGGACTGAGTTGTGTGGGGTGTTGAAGACCAAGATCAGTCTGTCCTCGGCGTACCATCCTCAGTCGGATGGTCAGACTGAGCGCACTAATCAGACGATGGAGCAGTACTTGCGGTGTCTGATTGCTTCCTTGTCTTGTGATTGGATAACGGCTCTGCCCATCGCGGAGTTCGCTTACAACAACAGTGTGCATTCCGCCTTGGGTATGACGCCCTTTTATTGTTCCTTGGGATATCATCCGAGGGCAATGGCGATACAGCCCACGGGACGCGTGCCAGCCATCGATGACGTATGTAGGCATCTGGGAGACATCTGGGTTTTGGCGAGAAAGAGCCTGTTAGATGCAAAGGAGGCCATGAAGAAGCAGGCAGACAAACATCGAATCCCTGCCCCAGTGTACAATGTAGGGGATCAGGTATGGCTGTCATCCCGTAACTTGAGGTTGTTGGGTCCTCGTAAGTTGCAGCCTAGGTTCGTGGGCCCATATTCCATCATTCAGGTGATCAATCCTGTAGCAATGAAACTCAAGTTACCACAGGAGTACAGTGTACACCCAGTTTTTCACACCTCTTTGCTCAAGCCCTATGTACCGACAGACCAGGTGTTGCCGCCCCCTCCTTCGGTCATGGTGGAGGGCCAAGAGGAATTTGAGGTCCAGGCTATACTTGATTCCAAGAGGGTCCGGGGCCGTCTTTTCTACTTGGTAGATTGGAAGGGGTATTCGAAGGAAGATAGGACGTGGGAACCGGCAGGGGGGGTTCATGCTCCACGGTTGGTTCGGCATTTCCATAGGTCGCATCCCTCCAAGCCTAGACCGGTGGGGAGGATTGTTGGGGGGGGGTACTGTTAGGATTCGGGCTAGTCCCCTCTTTGTGACCATGCTTTTTACATCACAGGACGGGGGAGGGGTATATAAACTAGTCCTACCTCTGGCTCAGTGCTCGATATTGCCAGTGTTTAGATTCCCTTCCTGGTTGTTGGATGCAGTAACGTGCTGAGCAGAGTCTCCTCTCTGCTCCCCTAATCCTTTGAAGTTCACCCTTCCCCTCTCACGGGCTCGTGTAGAGGCTTCCCTTTGTTTCCAGTTTCCTGCCTTGCTTTTGACCCGTTTTTTGCGTTGTGTGTTGTCTGTCTTTAGCGTGTTAGAGGTATCCAGGTATAATTCCCCTTGTTGTCTCCCCTTGTTTTGTATTGTGCCAGCTCCTTTTGTGTGTATTTTTGAGGGTTCGGGGGCTCCCGTTCTCTACAGCGTGTCTATTACGCTGAAGCGCTGTGAGACGCTGCAAGCGCGAGCGCGTCTCTGTTTTGTAGGCGACTTGCCTCTTTGTGAGCGGTAGTGACGTTTCGGGTCACTCCGCTGCTGTTGTGTTTGGGAAACGCGTTGAGATAGTAGCGCAACGGAAGGCTCCTTGTTATAGCCTCCCCTGGTTATCTTTAGTTTTCACGGGGTTTTTTCGGTAAAGGCTGCTTATTAAAGCCCACCTTTTTTCCCCTTATTATTCTTTATTTGGTACGACGACCATTCGTTAAACGGCCCCTTCCCCTGCTGCCCTGTATCCCCGAGCAGCTACAGGAGTACCTATTGGTTGCAGCTGTTGTACTCCATCTCTTTGCAAAGCAGAGCCTGCATATAACACAGGTGAGCAGGGTTGTGTGTTTGTGAAGGCGTGGTCACAGGGGGTTGGGAATAGAGGTTTCCAGTGTACACAAAATGTATTATTCTGTCCTGCTTATATCATAGGTGCAGAAGTGCAAAGACCAAGGAGGCCAGGTCCCGGTACCAACAAGGGTGTAAGACTTGGTGTCTTTTCAACTAACCACCCTCTTTTCAGGTCTACCGGTGCACCCATAGAGTGTATCCTGTGGGTGTCCTGTGGGCCGGGGAAGGGGACTGGTGCATGCTACGTTCCTGCAGTGCTTGGGTCTCGTGGAGTCTAACATTTAGGCAGCACCTTACAAAGCGAGATCAGGTTCAGAACCTAATTGATTTTGCATTTTGGGCTAATTAGTTGTATAAAACGTTTTCTAGTTTCTACAACTGTCAAATTTGGACAAGCAAATAACATATGTTCCAAGTCTTGCACCCCTCCGTTACATAGTTCGCAGGAGATACTAGCTTTTTCTTTTGGGAGCCACTTATAGGTGAATGACTTTAGAGGAAGTATTCCGAGCCGGAATAATATAATGGATCGGCTGACACCATGCTTTAAATTAAAATAAATATACTGCTGTGTTTTCTTATAAGCAATTGCTTGAGCATATGTTTTATACAGTGGCAATTAGGAACAGAGCTGGATGTCAAGATAGAAGCTTAACCTTGGTGTTAAATGTTTTAAAAAGAGCTTCAAATGAGCGGGAGTAGCCCCCCACACTAATTATTATTTATAGCTCTGGGGAGATTGCGATCCCGGGGGCTTGTGGGGCCCGCGATGCACCCCCACCCAATTTTATATTCTATCCTCATTCTGCCGATTCATTTGTTGGCTATACTCCCATCCTTCTCTGGTAGACCAGACCAGTTTGGAGTCATTCCACTCAAGAGAGAAGCGCCGTTTCTACTTCCACCCTTCCCTGGAGTGCCCGTAACACGTATGAGAACAGGACCGACGGCTAAACATTGGCTTAATCATTGGACCTCAAACTTTTGAGTCTAATCCACCAGCCTAACCTGTTCTTTCTCTCGACTGCTAGGATCACATAATAGGTCCTGTTTACTTATATATATATTACATTTTTATTACATTCCAGAGAGTGAGGTGGAACGTCCAACTTCCATGATTTAAAAATCTCTTGTCTTCCTAAAAGAATGACATAGATGATAAATCTTGCATCCTGCCTGCTAATCTTGATATAATTATTTTGCCAAATTTTAAAAAACACAAGGACGGGGCTTACCCTCACTGGAATACCTGTGACTTCAGTGAGAAATTCACGCACCTCAGACCAAAACTTCACAACAGCAGGGCATGTTAAAAACAATTGAAGATCGTCGGCTGCGGGATCTCTACATCTTGGACATTCATAGTGTGTCACTGAGAGTTTCTCTTATCTTGATGGGGACCAATAAACCCTATAAGCAGTGAAGAGGTGATTGCATTTTAGATAGGCAGATTTGACACTTTCTCTAAGCATTGCAAAGGAAATTATCCAAGCTTCCCTGAGATTTATATTCAGCATTTCATCTCCCCAGAGCCTCTGGATATCTCTGTCTAGGTTGTCTTCTGCATTAATCAAAGTATGATACCATAGAGCTACCTCCTTCTTGACAGTACCAGTTTTTATTGCTTGATATCACCAGGTATCATCCTCCTCTTCATTTGAATATTGACACCCCCACCACGCAGAGAGCTGGTAGTATTTACACCTGGTTAGTTGGCCCCTGTAATTAAATTCAAGGTTTTCCAATCTACTAACTCAGTACCCGACTTCAAATCTCCCCAACAAGAAATACCCGCGTTCCTTAATGGGAGGCTAAGTGAATCATTTAGACACTCAGGGGTCCCTGGAGATTCCAAAATCGGGGCCCTCGATGAATAATAGGAAATTCCTATATTCTTCCGGATAAGGACCCATGCTTTCAAAGCCCCCAATAAAATATTCAATCTTACTTTTTTAAAGAACTTTGGGTCTCCAAACTTAAACAAAAATTGATCTTGGCCCTCCCTCAGTTCACCAAGCATTGCTCCAAAGAGAATTCCTATGGCAGAACTGTCAACTTTATTTAGGAGCATCTGACAGTTTTTAAAAGAAAAAAGCATGCAGATATTTCATCAGATCTGATAGAGCCAGCCCACCCCTCTCCAGTCTCCTTTTCCAAGATATGCGAGAGTTTAGCGATCTCCCTTTTATCACATAATAATGGTATCGAATTAAAAAGAAATTTAATTCTGGGTAAAATAACCATCTTAATAAGATGTACCCTACCGTACAGATTTAGAGGGAGATTTGCCCAGCTAACCAGCAGTCTCCCTACTTCTTGGCTCATTTTTTCCCAGTTCACCGCAGTGACTTCCGGCAATTTCTGCATAATGGTAATGCCAAGATAGCGCATGCTCGATTTTGCCTGAAATTGTTGCTTAGGTTGGTTCCATTTCATGATTTTGGTCTTATTTGTATTCACCCTGTATCCTGAAATCTTCCCAAATGCTTCGGCTTTGTCCATTAATATAGGGATGGACAATTGTGGATTCAGGGTATGAAGTAGAAGATCATCAGCATAAAGAGCTAACTTAATCTCAAAGTTTCCATATCGAAAAGGAACAATGGCTGTATCCTTTCTAATCCATATCGCTAATTGTTCAATATACATATTAAACAAGAGCGGAGACAGGGGACATCCCTGTCTAGGTCCACGCAATATATTGAAGAAATCAGTTAGCTCACCATTTACAAGCACCCTTGCTCTTGGTAGACAATACAAAAGTTGGATGACCTTTATTATATTAATAGGGAATCCAAATCTCTTTAAGACCTCCCAAAGTTATGGCCAATGAACCTGGTCAAGAGACTTGGCGGCATCCACTACCCCAAGCGTTACAGGTAGATTGTAAGTTTCCACCAGGTCTACTACTCCAAGTATTAGGAAGGTTAGCTCTTGAGCTGCCTCCCAGGGATAAAGCCTTTCTAGTCGTTGTGTATGATGCACTTAATGATCTTCACTATCCTGGCAGCCAAAATCCCAGCAAAAACCTTATAATCGGTGTTCAACATGGGCCTATAAGAATAAACCAATTTACGATCCTTATTAGGTTTCAAAATCAATGTTACTGTTGCCTCGGCCCAACTTAAGGGAGGATCTTCCCCATCTCCTAATATTACATTAAAAAGCTTCCTAAGCACTGGTATTACTTCATCCAAAAGGCTAAGGTAGATCTCAGTTGGGTGGCCATCTGGCCCTGTGGCTTTCCCTCAGGCCATTTTTCTAAACTGCTGTTGGATCTCCTCCTCTGTTCTTGCAGCTGATAGCGTCACCTTCTGATATTCACTTAAATTCAGCAGTTCGATATCATTAAAAAAAACTTCAATGTTGGCCCCCCAGGGGAAGTATCTTCTTTGTACAATTGGCTCATATGTCTAGAGACTTCCAGCCCATTTCTAGCATTATTATCAACTATGTCTCCTGTCGTAGGGTCTCTAAGACTTTTTATTTGATTGCGGCCTCTATCAGCCTTAGCTTTCCATGCCAGCAGTTAGCCAGTCTTCTCATCATATGCAAAGTGCTGCAATTTACTAGCCTTCCATCTATCTGATAGTATCTTATCGAGGGATCCTTGATATTCTGCTGCAGTAGTTCTAATTGCTTCGTAAGGGAGGCCACAATACTGGAGCTCTCAATTGAAGCTTTTTGTACCTATTGCTCTTTATTCTTAATAGTTTCCAATAACTTTTCTTCTTGGTGCCTCATACTGCGTTTTATACCAACCATAATACTAGTGCCTATGGATCTTAAAAATGCCTTCAAGGAGTCCCATATAGTTTGAAGTTTTGCAGACCCACTATAAGCCTCAAAAAACATTGCAGCTTCTTTTTTCATTTTAAGTATAACCCCCTCATCTAACAGGATTGTCCTGTCCAAAGTCCACCTAGTTATACCCCGCTTGCTTTGAGTATTTAGTGATTGAAGAAAAGCCGAGTAATCTGAAAGTATGGCAGGTACATGCTTGATCGTTTCAACCCCTGATACCAGCTCGCGATCTAATAAGAAATAATCATTTTGTGAATGGTGGCCATACTTTTTACTAAAAAATGTAAAATCTCTCTTATCTCCAAATGTCAGTTATATTTAGCTCACGAATCATAGTTTTAAGTACTGCCATAGTTTTTAATGGGGTGACATATTTAGCTTTGGAGGTTCTATCCAAACTCTTATTTAGGACTAGATTGAAATCCCTTCAAGTATCACTGGGGCACTAGATGACAATAGAAATGATTCTAATTTGATTAGTGCATCTGGGTTATCCTCATTCAGCCAGTAGTAGCTAACAACATTTATAGGTGTTCCTTGTATTCTTATCCTGACTAGGGGCCACCTCCCAGAGGAATCTGTCTGATGGCTTTCCAGTATGATACCCATATTGCTTCTAATGAGAATGGCTACCCCCCTTGAAATACTACTTTGATCTGAACAAAAGATGTCCTGAACCCAGGCCCATTTTTTAAAAGAGTTTATACATTTGTGCTTTTTTAAGTGGGTCTCTTGCAATAGAATAACATTGGCCTCGGTTCTCTTAAAAAATTCCATTACTCGAGCGAACTTTCTCCTAGACCTCAAACCAGTTACGTGCCAGGACACAAAGTGAACTCAATTCTTTTTCATCTGTCTATCGGATTACTGCCAATCCCTTCAAAGCCGATGTTGTATTGCGCTATCCTTTGTAGGTATAAAAACATTAGCAGATCCGCATTTCCTAATGTAGACCACCAGCTAGAGACAATATTTTTTAGTTTTCTCCCACATGCTCCCAACCACTCGTGCCCCTCCTCCCACCTCCCCTGGGGAACCCCGTACCCTATCCTACGAGCATTGACTTTGAGGTCTTGCCGTACAAAGGAGAGAGATTCAATAAAAAGAAAGAAAAGAGAAAAAAGAGGAAAAGGAAGGCGTAATATTGTGTGTTTTGTATACATATACATTAGGTGTCTAATACGTGTCTATTACGTGTATTTGTGACACACTACTTTACTATATGAACTTCCTATATACATCTATGTACATGTATATCCCTATTCTGAGCTTCCCATCAGCTTTAACAGGCAGTAAACCTCCGCGGGGTCTCTAATAGTGTGCATATTGTTTTGCCACATTATATTTAGCATGGCAGGAAGTTTCATTTGTACTTGGGCACCCCAGAGCGTAATTCACTCATTTTTGAGCCAAGATCCCACTGCCTTTGAGCAGTCCTTTTACCCAGATCAGAACAAATTTGATAGGTAACGTATCCAAATTTTAACTGTCATTCCTTCAGCGCTCGCCCCAACACCAATTCCTTAATTGAAAAAGTTAGGACGTTTACTAAGATTCTTCTAGGGGCCTTTCTCCATGGTTGGAGTCTGTATGGGTCTCTATGGACTCCTTGGAGTTCCTTTTCCCAATCAATATCACTTCTGTACGGAAACAGATCCCCCAGTAGCTTACATACAAAACCTCTGCCCTTCTACGTTTTTGAAAATCCCCAAAATGCAAACATTATTTTGCCTAGCATGTAACTCAAGTCTTTCCAGATCCTCTTGTAAAGTCTTGTTGTCTTCTCTGAGGTCTGCTATTTCCTTAGAGTTTACTGCAGTGGCCTCCCCCAGCACCTTCACCTACTTCTCCAGTGCTGAGGTATGCAGAGCGATCCCATCAATCTTTTGTTCGAGGATCCCACATTTTCCTTGAATCTGTTTCTGGTTCTGTTCGGAGGTTTCGAACTTAAGCAAGATGTCCTGTCTCATACTAAGTAGGACATCTGTCACCTGATTCACTAGAGGGCTATGATCTGCCCTCACACCTTCATCATTATCCCCGGAAGCCCCCTGAACAGATTGTACCGTAGGCATAGGAGAGATTTGCAAGGGGGTACTCAAAACACGAGGTGGGCTAGGTATAGATTCCTCCAAACTATCTGCCACAATCTCTATAAAGGGAGAAAAACAATTCTCCAACCTCATTGATTCACTGTGATAGTTCAGTCTCCCCTGTAGGTATGTCGCATCTATCCCACTCCCTGCACCTTCAGGAGACTTCTCAGTCCCTACTGAGCCTGCCACATGTTCCATAATTTTAAAGTAGGACCTGAGAGAAGGGGCGGATTAGATGAGAGCCCTGCTTCTTCTACTCTATACTTTTAGATTCTACTTCCTTTAGGGGGTTTCTTAACCGGCGTTACGGCTTGAGGCATGCTCACTTCCTTTGCTCTCCCAGTAACGCTCCTTTTTTCTGGGACAGGGCATAGAAGGTATCTGCTCCTCCCAGTTGATAAGGGCTGTGCACCCCTCGAACCTCCCCAGAGTCCCCCAAAGTATTCAATACCTTTGTTATGTTTTTTCCCTACCCAACTTAAACAAAGACCCGAGGAGGTGGCAGTCCCTGGGGCTTGGGGGAGGCCCAGAAGGCCCCCCTCTTTTAATTAATGCCTTGGGGAAGTGGCGATCCCCGGGGGTGTGGGGGCTTTACTTAGAATTGTTCCCAGGAACTGGCCAACCTGGGGGCTTTTTTACAAACAAATGGATATGGACGAGTGGGACAGTGGAATATGGATTAAATCAATATGTGGAATGGCATAGTTTAGCGACCCTGTGATTGTTCCATGCAATATTGCGTTTGAGGAGTATTCTGGATATGATGTGTTTGTTATGTAACTTGTAAATAATGTGGTTTTCTTTGACTGGTTCCCTTTAGTGGGGAACGCCTGTTATTAGCTGAATAGTGTTTCAACTACATACTGACCCCGTAATGGGGTTCTGAAGGAGACACCCGAGAGAGTTGTTTTAATAATTATTCATGATAGATTTGTTATCTGTTTATTTTTCGTTTGTTTTTTGATTAATATTCTTATTCACGTTCAAGGGATCTGACTTATATATAAGTGCACATTACTCCGCTCTTAATGGCAAATGGGGACGCTGTTGATCACGTTTACCTTTCCAATATGGCCACTGCCGAGTTGCCCGTGTTAGGTATCTTATGCGCATGCGTGAACTCCGCGCAAACAGGTCTATTAA
Organism: Lissotriton helveticus; assembly: GCF_964261635.1. NCBI lineage: Eukaryota > Metazoa > Chordata > Amphibia > Caudata > Salamandridae > Lissotriton > Lissotriton helveticus. Next base: position 1,745,817,707 of record NC_136063.1, on the reverse strand, counting down.
TATCACGCAGCTGTCGACTGCAGCCGTGAATTGCAAGAGACGAGGATGGTCTCCCGTCGATAGCGGAGCATATGAGTGAGTACCCACACTGGGCATATATCAGTGATAGAGGCTTTTTGAACCACTTCGATTCAGTTGTACATGAGCCTGATATCGGACCCCCATGTTTTTGTTTTATAGATAAGATGATATGCTCATGGAGTTGAGTAGTGGACTCATATCCGTTTAAACTGCACTACCTTATCATACACTTTAGAGGTAAGCCCTCGACTACATGTTAATGTCTCATTGACGGTCATGAACAGGTTTTATGGCACACTGACGGGCTATATTGTGATTCTGTACCTATTTAGGAATACTGTTGAACTTGATTGGTATTTATTGAGAAGCCAGATCTTGATCTTGAAGACTTGGAAAGTAGTTATCTCTTCAGTGAGTATTGGACACCCTGTTGGGGTCGGATTGAGTTTAATTAGTCACACTATGGGGCCGATTATGATAGAGGATTTTCCACCTCCTCCGGGCCGGCGGAAGCCACCGCCGGCCCGGAGGAGGCGGAAAATCCTCTGCGGAGTCACCAAAGACCCACCGCCGCATTACGATGGCTGGTGGGTCTTGGATTCTGTCTGCTGCTTTTCCGCCGCGGTCGGATTACAACCGCGGCGGAAAAGCTCTCCTTTGGCTGGCAGTGTCTATCAGACACCGCCAGCCAAATTAGGAAGCATTAGTAAACATGCTTTTTTTCGCGGCGGTTTTTCCGCCGTGGAAAAGCATGTGTACTTTTGCTTTTGGGGGCCCGTTGCGGGCCCCCAGGGCGTTGGCGGGTGGGGGGTGCACATGGGGGGTACCTATGGTACCCCCCAGCATTTACATGCACAAAGCGGCAGGCACCGCACGGTGCCTGCCGCTTTGTGCATGTAAATGTTACACATGCACTTTTAACATTGCGGCGGGTGCTGCTTGAAGCAGCACCCGCCGCAATGTTAAATATCCAGGATGTGACCGCCATCCCAGAGGCGGACGGTCCCTCCACCTCTGGGATGGCGGACGGACGCAAGTCCGTCCGCCATCCTAATCGGCCCCTGAGTGTGGTGATGGTTAGTTTAATGTCAGCAGACTATCGATTATATTGGACATAGGGAGTAGGTTGTACCTATACTGATTGTGTTATATTGTATATTTTTTGTAGATATCTTGTGCAACATTTAGTCCTGATGATGGTCTTGGTGTGAATTGTAGGATGAAGACCGAAACGTCGACGCCTATGCACCGTTTTGGGTTTACAATTACCAACAACAGGATTTGTTAAATGAACGGATGGACTAAGCTGACTGATGTCACAGTAGCACTTTATGAATATATATGTTTAATACATATTGTACCAACGGTGTAATACACTACTGAAAATGTACTGAATATGGTAGTGGTTTTTGTGTTGCCTAGTCTTTGTATTAATTTATGTAACAATTGATGAAATATATTTGTTCCAGGTATGATATAAAGCCTAAAACGAAAGATACCATGTTTCTTATGTTCCTTTCAACTAATGTACATATATATGACTTGATGTAAAATGAGTAATGAGATGAAATAATTCCTCAAGGCACTTTTTTCCATTAATCGATGTTACCCAGTTCCTTGGGGATCATTGGGTTGCCCTCTTCTAGTGAGAGTTTTTACAAACAAAGCGCAGGAGATCGCGCTTCATTCTTTTAAATAATTTTGGCCGGATTCACGCACCCAGCGCGAATTCGCCCAAAATGATACAAGAAAAATGTTTTTGGGGGTTCTGCGGGTCCTTGTGGGACCTTCTAAGCAGCCCTAGGGTGTCAGGGTGTTTCTACCCTGACCCCTTTTCCTGTTTTTACCTTTTGTTTCCCTTTTTCTTGTGACTCGGTTACCGAGTCCCAATACGGCTAGAAATACATTCTGGATTGGAGTGTTGGCAGCCAATCAGGCATCAGCTCGTGCTCAGGAGGAGTTGCGACTCCTCCGCGGGGCTCAGATATCGACATTTTAATTTTTTTAATTTCTCAGCAACTACTGAACGGATTTACACCATTAAAAAAAAGGTCGCTTTCTAAAACTAGAGCTACCTTTTTGACAAATTTGGTGTAATTCCATTCAGCAATTCAGGTTGTAGATGTCTAAAGTTTCCAATGGAAATTTACATGGGGAAAATGCATTTTGGGCCCCCCCCCTTATTTCTCAGGTCCGCTTGACGAATCAACCCAAAACTTTGAAGAAAAAAGCTGAGCAGAGCGGGCCATTAGTTTTGAAAATTTTGGGAAGATTCATCAAATGGCGCTAATGATATTGGTAAAAGAAAAAACGCTTTTTGAATAGAAACAAAGTCCTAACTATAACTACCTATTGGCACCCGCCAGTAGGTAATTTATATACAATTCCCTGGAAAAACCATAGGTTTCAGGGACATTATTTCTAGAAATTAGCTTTTAAAAAACCATTGAAATTCACTGAAAAAACATAGGTTTCAGGGGCGTTATAGTTAGTTGGACATTTTACTCAGACAAAACTAGAGAAATTCTGCCATTATAGTTAGTTGAGCTAACTATAACTCGTGCCCCCGCAGTGCACAGCTGATGACGTCATATATTACATAATTCTTGATATGGTCAGTGACATTACTGATGACATCTCAATTGACATCACTGATGACATCATCCAGTGACTTTGTGGTTCTATAAAGTTTAAATATATATTATATATATTCCAAGGTATATTGAACAATGAGTGCACGTATAAGTGTCTGCATTGAGGATTTAGTAGGTGCATGACTGACTGTTTAAGTGAGTGATTACATGTGTGTTACTGAATGCATGGATTAGTGATTAACTGTGTCAATGTCTGCATAAGTCTGACTGTTGTTGAATAAACTGCTGCATGGTTTCGTCAGTAGGTACATGAGTGTCTGTATGAATTATTGATTGTTTGCCTAAGTATTTGTATGGGAAAGTAGGTGTGTTTGTGTCGGTGAGTGGTAGATGTGTGGCTCTGTGCAAACATGTATGAGTGGTTGATTTACTGGATGTTTGAGTTCAAGAGTGCATGTGGAAACAGCTGTATGGGTGGATGAGTGTGTGTATGGGTGTCTTGGTGAGTCAATGCATGTCTCACTGGTACATGTGTAAGTAAGTACATTTGTAAAAGGCAGTGTATGTGAAAGTTGGAGTATATAAATGACAGTACGTGAGAGTCAGGGATTGTGAAAGTAGCTGTATAGATGAGTGTATACTTTTATCACTGATTATATAAGAGAATAAGTATGCATTCATATTTGAAATTAAGTGAGGTGGTGTGTGTATAACTGTGTAAGTGAGTAAATGGGAGTATGATTGATTCTTTGCATGACTGACTAGGTGTGTGTGTAAATCCATGGATGAGTGGTGGTATATGACTGTCTGTATAGGTGTATGAGTGCATATGATAGTGTTGCATTGAAAAGTGACTGCATGTATGAGTGATTGTATGGGTGAACGAGTGGGTGTATATGTAGAACTAGGAATCAGTGAGTACATATGTAGTAACTCGTATTGGTGTGTTGATCGTTTCGAAAATGGTAGTCTGTGTTTTATAGTGTGTGAATCAGTTTACATTAGAGTGTGAGGAGGTTTATCAGATTTTCACGTGGATGATGTCATCAGTGATGTCATCAGTGATGTCATTTGAGATATCATCAGTGATGTCACTGACCATGTCATGAATGATGTAATATGTGACGTCATTAGCAGTGCACTGGGGGCGCGAGTTACAACAGCGGAATTCCTCTGGTTTTGTATGAGTAAAATGTGCAACTAACGTCCCTGAAAGCCATAGTTTTTTCAGTGAAATTCAATGTTTTTTAAAAGCTAATTTCTAACTATAATTTCCCTGAAACCTATGTTTTTTTCTGTGAATTTCAAAGGTTTTTTAAATGCTAATTTCTAACTATAACGTCTGTAAAACCTATGGTGTTTTCACTGAATTAAAAAGGTTTTTTAAAAGCTAATTTCTAACTATAACGTCCCTGGAACCTATGGTTTTTTCAGTGAATTTCAAAGGTTTTTTAAATTCTAATTTCTAACTATATTATCTGTGAAACCTATGTTTTTTTCAGTGAATTTCAAAGTTTTTTAAAAATATTAAACTACTATTCTGCTATTTGTCTTTAGTACTGTTTTTCTAACTTTTCCACTACATAAAAGATAATAAACTGTAAATCGGTTGTGTAATGTGATATATTTCATAAATTACAGTGTTACTTATCAAATAATACAACATAATTTAACATTTTGAAAACATATTTTTCTTACTTTTTTGCTGTTATCAGATTCTACTTAACTTCACTATACACAGTGATGTTAGTGTAGTATCATCATAAACAGCTGGGGAAAAAAACAATCAACTAGATTGTTAAAAAATCAAATGACTAATTCTTGCTAGCACAATACGAAATTAACACAAATAAAAAATCCAATATTATTTCCAGTTTTTAAAGCTTACCTTTACTATGTAGTTCCTGTTCACATGTTTCCTGGAGCTCAAATAATGTTTTTTTTTTTTAATCATTCAGTATGAATTCCTTAAAGCATTTTCACATTTTCCCTCTAGGCCGAATAAGGTATCTAAAATTTATGTTTCAGAAAAATTAACTACGAATTGCGTAATTCATAAGGCAAGCTCGGGTTTATTTCCAAGTGTGTATCATCGTAATGACTCCAACTATTATTGTATTTTAAATAGACAGTACAATGCCCACTTGTGGTATTAGCTCCAGCATGGAAAACAATAGCCAGAGTTGCAAAAGTTCTTCCAGAAATAGATACTTGACTAGCAACACAATTTTTAATTTTCCTTTCCACTTTTCTTCCATTTGGTCTACAGCGTTGGAGCGTTAAAATTACATATTTTCCAAATCTTTTAAGCATAATGTAGTTAACATGTATGATTGACAACAAGAACATTTCATATCATGATTTGCTTCTTGAACTCATTTTGTAAAAGTACAGATTTGCAGTCAGGTATTTTTAAATATAGAAATCATTCTCTGTCAACTATCATGCTTGAAGTTAATGAACACTGTTCACATTTATGATTCCATTTGCAACTGAGTCCAAATAAACTCTCAATCTGCATTCCTTCATCTTCTAATACTCCTAGCATAACCATCAGAAACTCCTGTGCAACTCGTTGTATATTAGGGCTGAACGTTAAAGATCCAGTACATGTATCCCAGAGATGGCGAATACCAGAAGCAGTATAGATCTTACTTCTGTCAGTCTCAATTGTTGAAATAAAGTATACAGTACAGAACATAATCTTTTTTCCTGACTTTCCATAATTTTACCATAAAGATCTTCTAGTTAAAATATAACGTTTAGAATAACATTACCATAGCAATTGGCACCACAAGCATTTTCTAATGGTTATCCCACAAGATTATCACTTGTTTGTATTTTCGGTTTCTTTACATCTTTTCTTTTCTCTTGAATTTTTTCTGCTTTTTAACCACACTTGATTCATCAACATGTTTGTGTTTCAAACACAAAACAGGTTTTTCATAAATAGGATATTCACCTAAAGTTGGTGCGTGAAGTCTTCTTAAACAATTTTATTCTCTTCCACGATTTACATCAGCACTAACCTTGTTGTCATTGAAATCAATTAAATGCAAACCAGACAAGGTTCTAACTTGAGATAATGCAACATATACCATTCCTTCTTTAAACACAGTTCTTCCAACATTTACTAAAGCATTATCTACACTTAAACCTTGAGATTTATGAATGGTCATTGCATAGGCTAAACAGAAAGGAAAGTGTTTTTTATGAACAGACAAGACTTGTACCAGCAAAAAACGTACAGAACAACGCCCAATCTGTCTTATCTCTGTATTCAGATCAAATTTAATTTTCAAGAATTCAATTGCATTTCTGTTTTGATAATTTTACAAATTCAACAACTTTTCCCATTTCTCCATTCACTAAACCTTCTTTAATATTCAAATTACTTCTCAAAATTACCTGACAGTTTATACATACATCTACATTTTTTTTCTAAGCCATTAGTTTTTGATACATACTTTTCCAAAGAATCCAATTTAGTCTGTAGTTTATTTGAAAGAAGAATTGTTAATCCTTGATGCTCGATTTTATCAATAGCTTCAATGTGAACTATTTCTTGATTTCCAATTTCAGAAGCTCTTGATTAAATGTAGAACACTCTTGCACTGAAGGCATTAAGCAAACTATAGAATTTTTTCTGTAATTTTATTGTACATTACTGCTGCTGGTGGATTTTCAGTTGTAAACAAGTTCTGTAGTAGACGACTTTCTGAAACTTGTTTACCACGTTTGCTTAGAACACCAATTCTTACATCTTTCAGAATACTTACATAATCTTCATCACTTGCTTGTCGCATATTCTGAGTGAGTTCTTTATATTTAAAATTTAACCAGAGATTCACATTTCCAATACTTCCCAAAGATTTCCTAGTGTCTTCATGTAAAGGAGTTTTAAAGACTGGTTCTCCTTTTACAGGAGTTAGTTGTGGCAGATCTCCAAATACAATTAAATGTTTTCCTCCAAAGAGAATACCTGTTGCATTCTTAAATGTACAAAACAAGCATTACTTTTAAGACCATGCTCACCTCATCAATAATGAAAAGTTTCATCTTCTCTAGCACTCCTGACACCTCATAAGAAGCTTCTCCAGATAAATTCTGATATTCTAATTTATTATCATGCTCAACTGGTAACATCAGTAGTCTAGGCAAAGTAATTTCTTTAACATTGTGCACAGCTAATCCAGTTGGAGCCGTTACCACACAAGATAAATGTGAACCAATAGTTTTTTGAGGATACCTGGTCAAAACTTTAATTAAAAAACGTTTACCCATTCCAGCCTGACCACTGATGTACATCAGAATAGGTTTAAATGATGAACATACACATTCTTTTTTTTATGTAACAAACCATGTTCTATCTGTTCTCTCACTTGTACATATATTTCTTTATGTTCAATATTTACTTGTTCTTATAACTTTTCTAATGTAGTTTTCTCCTCTTGTGCTTGTTGCATTGCAATTTCGACTTCATACATAGCAATCGCTGCTTCATTTTCCACTATTGGTTGTCCAAGTGGATCTTGACTACATGAACCAGAACTTTGACTATCTTGAGAAATTTAATTAGCAACTTCAGCTGTAATAGTATTTTCCTGTTCAACTTATTCATTAAATATTTTCAAATATGTAGGGAAAATTGAACATGCAATGCTATCTTTACATGCATGAAAAGAATCTTCGTAGCCATTGAAATCTCCAAGTACTTCATTTCCGCTATGCCATGGTTTGAAGAATTGGAGAAGTGCTAAATAGTCAAATTCTCGCTTATCTGGAGTTTTACAGTTGTTTCCTGTAGTTGATAAGGTTACCTTTTGTGTGTTTTACTAAACATCCATGACATCCAACTACTGCATATTTTCCTTCTTTTAAATTCTGTTTAACATTTCTTTTAAAGCTGTAATGGTGAAGTACTTCATACAGACAATGCTGTTCCAGATGTCGATATCTGTAAAATGTGATATTTCCCCAAAAAATACTGAACAGATATACCCCTTTTAAACAAAAGCTTGCTTTCTAGACCAAGACCTTTCTCCCTGACAAATTTGGCATAATTCCGTTCAACAGTTTGACCTGTAGCCTTGTCTAAAGTTTCCTTTTCAAAGTACAGAGATCATGGATGGCCATATATATATATATATATATATATATATATATATATATATATATATATATATATATATATATATATATATATATATATATATATATATATATATATATATATATATATATATATATATTGTACGCATATTACCCCACTCGGGGACAGAGATGAGCCGCACTCATTCCGGGTCATTAAAAACATTTATTGTTCTGTTACAGCAAATGGCATTTGTATCCCGATGCATTTCGGTCTATCCCAGACCTTCTTCGGGGGAAAGAGAGCCACAGCATCCATGAAGCCAAAACAGTGCACTCAGCATTGTTCGTATTTACAGCTAATTGCCCCCTAGTGGTCACCTCAGCAGGCTGGTTCTTGCTGTTGAGCATGCTGGTTATCGTAGTGCAGTGTTGGTCTAAAGTCTTTGTGTAACCTTGGTAGGTGATGCTGATTCGAATAGCTGCTGATTAATCCTCCGGAATCTCCGCACGCTTGCCACTTGGTGCAGCTGGGGGACCTTAAACCAAGTCCAGTCTTGGTGAGCGCCGACCGCCCTGTTGCTTTCGCGGTACTCTGGGGAGGTCCAATCTCGGGCATTCTTCGGCGCTCATTTTCAGGCGGTGCAGGCTCAAGGCAGGACCAAGCCTCAAAATAGTATGCATATTATATTAATATATTAATTATATATATATAATATATTCACTGAAAACACCATAGTTTTCCGACATGTTATAGTTAGGAATTAGCATTAAATAAAACTCAGAAATTCACTGAAAAAAACCACAGGTTTCAGGGGTGTTAAAGTTAGTTGGAAAATTTCACTCGTACAAAACCATTGAAATTCCCCCGGTATAGTTAGTTGTACTAACTATAACTCACGCACCCGCAATCCACTGCTGATGATGTCATATATTAAAACATTCACGACATGATCAGTGACATCACTGATGACATCTCAAATGACATCACTGATGACATCTTCCAGTGAATGTGGTTTGCTTTGATATTTAAATAAATATTATATATATATCGCAATCTGCCTTGAAGTCTGAGTTGGTGTATAAGTGTCTGAATGGATGATTTAGTAGCAGAGTGAATGACTATCTAAGTGACTAATTTAAAGCGTCTCACTAAATATAAGAGATAGTGATAAAACTTTGTGAATAACTGTATCACTCTATCACGTGATGTGTAAAGTACTACATAAGTTGGTTACTAGCTATGTGAAAGTGTATATTAGTTATTAATTAGTTAAGTGAGTATTTGTATGTGATAGTGAATGAGTGTGTGTGTGTGGTTGGGTGGGAGGTGTGTGACTGTCCAAAGATGAGTAAATAGTTGATTTAGTAGGTATATGAGGTTAGGACTGTATGTGGAAACAGTTGTTTGGATGAGTGAATCTCTTTATAGGTGTGATGATGAGTAAATATATTTCTCAATGGTACATGTCCAACAAACTAGAAATACAAAAGGCAGTGTATGTGACAGTTGTTGTATATAAATAAGTATACATAAGACTCAGTGATTGTATGAGTGAATGTATGGATAACTGTATTCTTGTAATAGGGATTTTATAACACACTAAGTATGAGTTATTATCTACATGAATAAAGTGGTCTTTGTGTAAGTGTGTAGCTCAGTAAATATAAGTATGATCAATTGTTTGCATACGTGAGTAGGATGACTGCATAAGTGGATATGTGAGCTGGTGTGTAATGTTGAAGTAGGTGTATAAGTCTATTCAATAGTGTTGTATTGATCTTTGATAGCATGTATAAATGAATCTATAGGTAACTGTTTAGATGTGTGTGTAGATCTAGCAATTCCTAAGTGGCTTGTATTGGTGTTTTCAATGCTTTCAAGTATGGTACTTCATATTTTATAATGAGTGTTAAAAAAAAAGTTATACTAGTGAATGATAAGATGTATCAGATTGTAACGTGGATGATGGCATCAGTGATGTAATCAGTGATGTCATTTGAGATATCATCAGTGATGTCATCAGTGATTTCACTGACCATGTTATGAATGATGTAATACGTGACATCAGCAGTGGATTGCGGGCGCGTGAGTTATAGTAAGTACAACTAATTATAACGGGGGAATTTCAATGGTTTTGTACGAGTGAAATGTCCAGCTAACTATAACACCCCTTAAACCTGTTTTTTTCAGTGAATTTCAAAGGTTTTGTAAATGCTAATTTCTAACTATAACAGGTCTGACATGCAAATCTAACTTTATTCTTTTTTTTTATAGGAAGGAGATTCCTATAGAAAGAAATTCAAGTTACTTGTAAGCATGCTTAGAACTACTTTTCAGGGTCAGTGTTGGGCTAAAAGATGCAGCACTGGGTTCTCTCCTGATAACAGCTGGGTAAATTAGAATTTGTTGTTCGGATGATTCTAGGTGAATATTTTAAAGTTCCAAAACTCCACACTTGAAGAATTTGCAAGTGAAACCACTCAATGTTAGTCTATGAAAGAAAATTCACTTAGCAGGTAAATAGTGTTATCAGGGGTGGATCCTGGATCTAGCACTTGTGCATCTCCTCTAAACAGTTGAAAGAATGCAAATTGCCAAAGACGCGCGAAAGCCCACCTTTCTTTATTTTTATATCGCTAGAATGCGTGGATCATACATGCACCCCGTGATTTTACCATATACCCGGAACCGGCCTTTTAAAAAAAATTTATATTGGTCATCACCGTTGAGGACCATGGGAGGATCTCCAAATCCCCCCATTGTCCTGCCGACTCCCCGCCTCCTGCAGGAGCCAGTGTTCAAATGACATCTGTACTCCATCTGTGTATTTACCCCCTAGGAGTTGCCTTCAATTTGGGCATGCTTGTTTGTGGTAGCGTATGCGTGTTAATGTTACGCCTGCGCACAATTCGTCCCGCTGCCTGGCTAAGTACCCCTTACGTATTTCATTTTATTTACGCATGCTCAATTAACACATGCCCAATCACAGCTCTCACACCCAGTGACATCATGCTGAACCAATCATCGTTCTGCAAAGCATTTATAACCAGCCAACCTTCTCAATCTTTTACTATTCCGCAGTCACTTCCATTGATACTGTTCGTATCCACTTCTTCGTAGGTGAGGACTTTTTTTAAGAGTAATTAAATTAATTGACCTGAACGATCTTTAAATACCACATAAATGCAAATTTTTGTTTGATTTGACAAAGTTGTTTTCAAGCACGCTTTCCTGTTTTTTTATATCGTAAAAGTTGGCTTCTGAACTTTTGTTTCTGTGCAAATCACTTAATCCTGCTGCATTTCATTAATTTGTCAAGCGCCACGTGACCGTTCCCGCACCAGTGTGCTATGTGCTGTTCAACTTAATGCGATGTTGTTTTTTTTGTGTAAGTAGTACGTCACGTGCCCTATGCATTGCAAAAGTAATGTTTTCGGCAATAGTGTATTTTAGTACAGTTTCCATCTCTTGTATATGGAAAAACTTGTCTTGGTAGCCGTTGTTTCTAGGCAAATCACTTATTCCTGCCGCCTTTAATTTTTTAAGTAGTGCGCCACGTGATGCTTCCTCCCCTTGCACTGCACATGTAATCGATTGACCAATGTCGTATTTTAGGATGCTCTCCATTTTTTTTAATAAGATTAAACTTGATTTCTCATCGTTTGTTCTGTGCAAATCACTTAATTCTTCCATGTTTCTATAATTTACCAAGCGCCACGTGGCTGTTCTTGCAGCAGTGTGCTACGTGCTGTTCAAGTTAATGCGATGTAGTTTTTCTCGTGTAAGTAGTGCGTCACGTGCCCCATGCATTGCAAAAGTAAAAGTTTTCAGCAATAGTGTATTTTAGCACGGGTTCCACCTTTTATACCTCAAATAGCTTGCCTTGGTAGGCGATGTTTCTGGGCAAATCACTTAATACTGCCGCCTTTAATTTTTTAAGTAGTGTGCCACGTGCTGCTTCCTCCCCATGCACTGAACATGTAATCGATTGACCAATGTTGTATTTTAGCACGCTCTCCATGTTTTTTAATAATGTTAAAGTTGATTTCTTATCCTTTCTTCAGTGCAAATCACTTAATCCTGCCACGTTTCTTTAATTTGCCAAGCGCCACGTGGCCGTTCCCGCAGCAGTGTACTACATGCTGTTCATGTTAATGCGATGTTGTTTTTCTCCTCGTGCAATGCACATGTAATCGATTGGCCAATATTGTATTTTAGCACACTCTCCGTGTTTTTTAATAACGTTAAACTTGATCTGCCCCCTGTTCTAGCTCATTATACAGATGTCTCAACCATAGGACGTATTGGTCGCCACAAACTGTTTATTCCTGCCCATGCACTATCCCAGGTTGTGGTCAACAACTCGACACACCAGATCCACTGATTACTCTCCATATGCTATCAGCCGAAAATTGCAATGGACCTGCTGGAGTTATCAGGTTTGACTTCAACATTTCATGATAGAAAAGCATTCTGAGATGAGCATTTGTCTACTTCATGTGTTTGCAGACAGATAACTACAATTGTGGTGTTTTTCGCATGCTGGTAATGATACTTCCAAAAACATTAATTTGTTGAAGATACATTACTATATGTTATTTTATGTTAATAACTGTTTTCATTTGAATAGTTGTAAATAGCAAAGAGGGCTCTTGGGGATGACACTTATGAACGCCTACCGACGTGTCTATAATGCCCCTTGAAAGCATATTGGTATTCGCATATGAATTTGTCTAACCACTAGTATGGTCCTAACGCGGTTGGTTTGAAACCTCTGATGATTGCTTTTCAACCCCAATCCTATTGAGAACAATTGTTTTTATGTACATTAAAATTAAGATTGGACATATGCACAACATATACATTTTTAACTCTTTTTTTATTTTGAAGAATGTTACATAAGTCAGCAGCAAATTGCCGAGATTGAAGAAAGTATATCCTCCTATTCTAGCTCATTACACTGATGTCTCACATATGTCATGTACTAGTTGTGAGAAGCCAAAAGAATAACACATTTTTAACGAATAACGTTCAGGTAAATACTCTCAATATGACTAGTCGACGAAGTTAAAAAGTAATGGATATAAGTACTTGAGGGGTTTTTGGTGGCAGATAATCTCCAATTCACACTTGTACGGATGGGTCTGATACAGGGTGGATCTCTGTATAACTAATGGATGATTAGGTATTAGGATGGCATACAGAGCTCCCAACTTTCTTACTTTTTCTCTTTAAGGGTTCCAAATTGGGGATGAATATTAGCCTGTGCAGTAGTGGTTGACAGTGTTGCTCCACTGGTACTTGAGCCTTCTCATGAAGCAGGAGTATCCTCTCTCATTCTCCTTAACTCTTCCCTTGCAAAGTTGACTGGATGTTTGATCTGCAAGTGCTTCAGCATACTTGCAGTTCCACACCAGTACTTTTTTTATTGAGGTCTTCTATTGAAAGCAGTCTTGCATATGCGGCAAGTAACATTTCTTGCATTCACCTTTTTTAATACTTGTGGACATTCATTTCAAAACATTAATTTTGATGGACTAAAGTCTGCATGTACTATGGCCAGTGGAAGCATTTTGAGAGCTGGTACACCCAAGATCAAGTGAAGATATTTGATTGATCAGGCATAGCAAAGGAGGTGGCAACAACGGGGAGAAAGGTCTATGGGTGGTGGAGGCTGGGTTTGTAAATCTGCTCCATCTATAACTTTCTCTCTCTCTCACAGTTTTAATGTCATTTTCTCTATCTTTCTCTCTCTCTCACTCTCTCTCACATTGTTTCTCTTTCTCTTTTAAAGTTATGGATGCTGCTGTCAACTCTGACGTGTAGAACCAAAGATCAGTTGAAGTTGTGAACTCTGTTGGTCACAGTGTTTACACAAAGTAAGCAGAACGGCCTAGATATACAATACCTCCGATTAAATGTATTAGAAATAAAAGAGCTTACTTAGAAACCCCTTGTGCCACTTTTGCGTCACTTTCAACATGAGAAAAGCAACACAAAAGTCGTGCAAGAGTCTTGTAAATAAGCCCTAAAGAATATTGTCCTGCATAATGACTTGATCTCTCACCTAATTCTGCCTCATCTCTGAATCATTTAAAAGACCTGTTGATCTGTAATGTAAATATGACGCAGTAGGTAATTCTATACAGACACCAATTGAACGCAAGCCTATAAGACTAGTGAAATGTATTAGGCACACTCACATTAAAAAATAAATAAGTATCGTCAAGTGTTACTTTGATTTGTAATGTTTCACCTCATTTAGTCACATTGATCTAATTTTAAACACTAATTTTCTTTTTTGTTTTGCAGATTACCTACCGCACTTCTATTGGAGTCCTTATAACATGTTGTTTATTATATTGTTTTGTTAAAGTTATGGTTGTAGTTATTTATTGCATTGTTATCTTTTAGTTATGTTTCCAGTTAATTATTGTTTTAATAAAAGTTAATAAAAAAAAGTATATAAGTTTTTTTGTTTGTTGGGGTAGCAGTCCCCAATAGAAATGATATTTACAATTTGAAGTATAATTCTGATGCTAACTCTTTACCAGATCTTTACCAGAGTCTATTGCTACAACTAACGGTTCCTATGGAAAGGTTTTAAAACTACAACACCATTAGCAACATAGTGTTGTGAACTTCTAACCTCTGTGCTCACTTAAGTGTTCCATGAACTGTTACTATAGTAACAGGCGGTAAGCAGTTTGGGAGTAGGTTTGAAAGGTACTGGCTGTACAGAAACCGTTATATTTACCCAGGATCCCCTACATGACAGAAAGGAAAGCAAATTAAAACAGAACACAGTGTACCAGATTTACAACCCCAGTGCACAACTTTCGCGTCCAACCCCCCCAACAAAATTAGAAGTGTGTGGGCCTCAATGACCCCTCAATTCCCAGGAACCACCAACCTCAGGAATTTGTGTATTACGGGAGGCACACTGTGTGTCCCTCTGCCTGGTGCCCTCGAGGGCCCTGGAGACCACCATACCCAACGGCCGTCTCATGCAGTGTCCCGGGGTCCTATCCCCGGGACACTGCTGTTTGCTTTGACAGGGCAGGACTCCCACGACTTCTGCCCTACCATAACAAACTTAGGGGCATATTAGCAAGGCGGGTGATATGAAATTATCACCGCTTTTGCGGCCATTTTCGTCCGAGAAGCGGCGATAATTTCATCGCCCTATTCGCAAGCTGTCACTAACAGCAGTTAGCAACAGTTTGTAGGCGATAGCGAGCGGTTTGGGGCACGCTTTGCATGTCAGGGATATTTATCGCTAATGATAGGCAAAGTGGGCATACCTGAAATCAGTCGCTAATATCGCTATCACCTATTATCATCGCAGGTGTAGCAATTAAAAAATTTGCTCTAAGCGCGAATATCGCTGAATACTAATGCCTGCTCAGACCACTTCTTAACCTGTATATCCAATGGGAGTTGGATATTCAGGTTAAGACCCTATTGGCGTTTAAGGCTGAATATCGCTGGATTTCCAGCGATATTCATGCATTCAGCCGCTCTCGCCGTAAATTTTATCGCATTTGAGATAAATGTTGCTAATAGCACGCTATCTCTGATAAAATCCGACGATGCACGGCGATGGAAAAAATGTTGCTAAGCTTATTTAGCGATAAATATCGCTAGTTGTTAAAAATATGCCCCATAGTTTGTATTCTGAAAGACAGAGCAGTGAAATCTGTTCCAACTTTGAAAATCCATAGGAGATTACATTTACACATACAAATTACCATCTCCCCATGCGAAAAAGCAATGCCGTCTCACGAAGAATGCAAAAGTTCATCACACAATGTTGCTAAATAAAACAGCAAGTGTGCTTGACTTCTCAATATACCAGCTTATCCTAGGTAATGTTATTTTCAATCACGTTCTGATAACCAATAAGAATAATGCTTTTAAAAAATAGAAACAAGCACCCTAGTCCACCATTTTAGAAAAATCTTAGTTTTCAAACTGCCATTTTATTTACAGAGACCATCTGAAAGCATCAAGACCTTCTTTCAAGATGCTTAGACTGTGAATTGTGGGACACAACTATATTTTCTTGAGCCAAAGAGACTATAGAATGGGGTCCATTTACCACAACAATCTGCGTTTCAATATGCATGGCATCTATGGGAGAGATACTGTACATTTTACAGATGAAGGGAACTGAGGCTTCCTCATGAACTTTTAGACTCTGCATCGGTACTTACTTGTAGATACTAAAATCTCTCAAAAAACACAAGGGCTCTTTTTAGAGCTACCCAAAATCTAAACACATAAGCTTGATGTATATCTCAAAAATACATGCTTTGGTTTTTTTTTGGGTGGCGAAATGTGCGGTTCCTACGCGCACCCAACGACTTAAAAAAAAAGAAATGTTCCTACTTTTGGTCCTTATGTGAACCCCTGAGCAGGCTTAGGGGGTCAGGATGTGTCTACCCTGCCCCTGTCCACGTTTTGCACACATATTTCACAGACATCTTCACCCTTGCTTCTACCGAGGCACAAAATGGCTGCCAACAGTTCCTGGTTTTGAATGTTTACAACCGCTTGACAACCAATTAGAATTGAGAGCGTGATCGGGACGTGCGCTTATGCTACGATGCCAATCCTTGCACAATACGTGGATCCACTGCGCCTATAGATATATAAATGATTTTAACTGTAATTTTCTCAGAAACTACTAAACATATTGACACCATATAGCAAATGGCACAAGTCGGAACTGAGGACTACCTCTCTGCCAAATTTGGTGTAATTCTGTTTAGCCGTTCTGGCTGTAGCCACGTCTAACCCCTTTGTTTTGGGGTGTTTTTACCTGCTGTGCGGGGGGCCAGGGGGCCACGCGCTGCGCCGCCGTGCTTGTGATGAGCTCGCCTCGTCATGAGGCACAGTGGAGCTGTGCTCATTACGAGCGAAGCTCGTCACGGCCACACCCGTTTTGGAACGTTCAGCACAGCGGGGAAATTATCCCCGCGTGTGAATATTCCAAATGCCATGACGAGCTCAGCTCGTCACATGCACAGCTCAACCGTTCCTCATGACGAGCTGAGCTTGTCATGAGCATGGAAAGTGCTAAAGGTCCTATGGGAAATTGCATGGGGAAAACAAATTTTGGGACCCCCTTTTTTCTCAGCCTCCACTTGACCAATCACCCCCAAACTTTCAGGGAAGGAGCGGAACTGAGCTGGCCAAAGGTTTCGAAAAGTTCAAGAAGATTCATCAATCAACGCCAAAGTTATTCCAAATAGAATGTTGCGGTTTTACTATGGGTAATAGGTCCTAACTATAACTACCTACTGGTGACCGCCAGTAGGTATATAAATATATATATATATATATGCAAATCCAACTTGTCGCAAATGTGCTTCTCCGCACCAACATATATATATGTGTGTGCATTTTACCCATTGTGGAGAACATTAGGAATGCGGAGGCACAGGCACCCACTTGGGTTTTCATTTGTGGCGTATTGGGTCTTTGCAGGAAACTTTTTGGGACTACCATGCCCACAAGGCTATGCTGCAGGCGCCCATTGGGGCGGGATCTATATTCAAATAAATACCAGTGTGCCAAATACGCCTGCTTCTCTCATTTCTGTAAGCCAGTGATCAAGAACACGTGGCGAGATTGAAAAGGACAAAGTCTTTTGCTTTGCTGATCCTATGCTTAAAGACTTTGATAGAAAAACAGACATTTGAGGTTAGCAGATCTAGAGTGTCGCTGGTGTTGAGAGTGCTCTAACAGGAGCTGCTTTCCACCTAAACTTGAGAACTACCCAGAGTTCTCTCCTTTTTTGCATAATTTATGCATCACTCTATGCCTGAAAGGGTTTTGTTTTGACTTATGCTGGGTGCTCCCTTGTGTCT
Source organism: Lissotriton helveticus (assembly GCF_964261635.1). Classification (NCBI taxonomy): domain Eukaryota; kingdom Metazoa; phylum Chordata; class Amphibia; order Caudata; family Salamandridae; genus Lissotriton; species Lissotriton helveticus. Next base: position 1,745,800,122 of record NC_136063.1, on the reverse strand, counting down.
GGACAAAGCTATACCTCTCTGAAGAGCTCTAATTAGAGCGAAACACTGTGTCAGGGATTGCTTTTACTCATTTCATGTTAGCTTGAGGTGGTATTTCACCAATTCAAAGCTGTAATACTGTGCCTGGAGGGATAAATGGCTTTTGTCATTTTACAGCTCGGCAAGGACAGCCTATGCTTAAATACTTTGCTGTAGAAATGGCAAAAGACTTTGTTCTTTTCTTTTCAGTTATAGTTAGGACCTAGTTTACATAGGAAAAGCATTTTTGTTTTGGCGCTGGTTGATGAATCTTCACAAAATTTTCAAAAGTAGTAGCCTGCTCCTGTCAGCTCCTGTATTGAAAGTTTCGGGGTGATTCACCAAGTGGGGGACGAGAAAAAATGGGGGTCCCAAAACATGTTTTCTCCATGTTAATTTCCAAAAGAAAGTTTAGACACGGCTACAGCCCGAACTGCTGAACGGAATTACACCAAATTTGGCAAAAAGGTAGCCCTTGGCTCAGAGAGAGATTGGATTATGAAAAACAGGGTAGAACCATTAAAGTCAAAGGGGACCTGGGTAGTTATCGATACAAAGGGAAGGGGTCCCCGACAGAAAACAAAGTACAGTAAACTTATATCTCAATGTACAGTTAATTCAGGGAGCAAAGCTAGTAGATGAAAAAACGTTTTATTCAGATTTGCATGACTTCCTTTCACTGGTTAGATTTCATCATACATATGTTTGCATACATGAACAATTGATAATAAAAATGTGCGTGCCCACATTCACAACAGGAAGGGGGAAAGTGAGGGTAGTGTCAGGAAAAAGGTGGGGTCAAGGGATAGTCAGATTCATCCAGTGGCAAAAATTATTTTCAATTTAGAAACTCAATAAATGTGGTCCCTTTAGCCAAAGGGCCACCTCATGTGGCTTTGAGAAAGTCCAACAAATAATTGATACACAAAACCAAAAACTCAGTTTCAGCCGTTAAGGTCCTGCTTGGGGTAGGAGATTGGTCGTAATTGAGCAGTCAACGTTTCGACCCGTAATCTAGGTAGGAAAGTAGTCCTTACAAGGCGGGTCTTCTTCAGGACAAAAGGAGTTGTGGGTGGGCAACCTCCTATGGGTTCTAGGGTCCCCTAGGGCTTCTTTGTCAATGGCGATCAGGATCCTTGGCGTTCATAAAATTCGTGACCACTAATATTAAATTCAGTGGCAATGAGAGAGGATCAACTAGGAGCGACACTTATGTGGGTAAACTGTGTTGTTCAATTCAAATTTCGTTAAGAACAAGTGTAAGCAGTCACTAAAATTGACTTGTTAAGCAGACCGAATAGTTACGGTGCGTCACTACCTATTACCGCCCAGTTCCAAATGAAAGCACAAGTGTTGATAGGTCTGTCCCTCTGATCACTAGAGGAATCCTATGGCTTCTACCGCTAGGATTTCATGAATGAATCCTTATAGATGAATGCGTCTTTTTTCTAAAATATCAGGGAGACAGTCGATCGTGTGTGATTCGACAGGGGTCCCTTAGACGAGTTAGAAGGACCCATGGCAAACAATCCAGAACGTTCAGAAACACCACGCTCTGCCACAAACAGAGAGAGCCCTTTTTTCTAATGGAGTAAATCCTTCCAGTAGTTCCTGAGAAATTTTAAAAATGGAGGTCAGAAAATCAATTTCCCATAGGAAACTTTAGCCAAGGCTACAGCTCGAACTGCTGAACGGAATTACACCAAATTTGGCAAAAGGGTAGTGCTTGGTTCAGAAAGTGTCCTTTTTTAAATGGTGTAAATCCGTTCAGTAGTTGTTGAGAAATTCAAACATAAAAGTTTCAATATCTGTGGACGCATTGGGAGTCTCGACCCTCCTGAGCACAAGCTTGACTGTGATTGGCTGCCAACACTCCAAACCAGGAAGTGTTGGCAGCCATCTTGTGACTCGGTAGAACTGAGTCACAAGAAAACAGGGAAACAAAGGTGAAAAAGAAGAAAAGGGAGTAGGGTAGAAACACCCTGACCCTTTAGGCCTGCTCAGGGGGTCTCAAAAAGACCCCCAGGGTCCTAAAAAGCATTTTTTTTTTAAACCGCGAAATTCACCGTGGGGTCGAGAAATCTGCTGGAAGTTTTTTCATTGAGGCCCACAGGTGGGCCAGCTCCTAGGGGCATTGGGGGCATTCTCATAAAATATTAGCGGTGGCCTGCGGGCTCCCATAGCCCCAGGGTCCACCACTTCCCTGGGGCTATCTTTTTATTATGCGGGAGGCCATACCACCCCCAGGGCCTGTATAATTTGTGGGGCTTCCAAGGCCCCACCAAGCCCTGGGAACCACCACCCCTGGGACTTTTTTAAAATATTTGTGAGGGGGGCACATATCCCCCGCAACCCCAGGGACCGCTACCCCCAGGGGGTTACATTTTTATAAATGATCAAACCTGTGGTGGGGGGTTCAAGCCCCCCACATGCCCCGGGGACCGCTACCTCCCTGGGGTACAACATTTTTATATAGGGGTCCATTATGGACCACCGTGCCCTGGGGACCACCACCTCCACAGGGCTATTTTCAGAAAAGGAGGGGGCCCTCCGGGACCCCTCGATGGCCCTGGGGACCACCACCCCCGATGGCCGGCTCCTGCAGTGTCCCGGGGTGCCTACCCCAGGACACTGCTGTTTGCTATGGTAGGGTGGGAGCCGTGAGACCCTCAGGATTCAAGGGGACTTAATCCCCCAACTTAAAACGTGCCATTGGGTGCGTTTGCACAGTTAGCCCACCAGGTACCTTCAGTAGGCGCAACAAAGTTGCATTGCAGAGAGTTGAAAACAGGGGCTTGAAACATAGGTTTCAGGGACATTATAGTTAGAAATTAACATTTAAAAAACCTTTGAAATTCACTGAAAAAACCATAGGTTTCAGGGATGTTATAGTTAGAAATTTTCATTTTAAAACCTTTAAAATTCACTTTAAAAAACATAGGCTTCAGGGACGTTATTGTTAGAAATTAGCATTTAAAAAACCTTAGAAATTCACTGCAAAATCCATAGGTTTCAGGGACGTTATAATCAGTTGGAGATTTCACTTGCACAAAAATATAGAAATGTGTCCGTTATAGTTAGTAGACCCAACTATAACTCATGCCTCCGCAATGCACTGCTGATGACGTCACATATTTCATCACTCATGTCATGCTTAGTGACATCACTGATATGATGTTGTCATATCTGAAGTTATTATTGAGTTTGTTGATGATGCAATTTATAAAATAGTTGGTACCATAATCTGTGAGACCAAAAGCATTCCAAAGGACATTCATGGGGCTACATGAATGTTTACACATTGTTTAGTCTTGTTCACACCAGTTAGCTCAACTTTCCATTGGCAGTGGGGGAAATGGGCAGCTATCCCAGTACCCTATTTCAAACGTACCTTGAAGAGAATCACTTTAGGAATGCACATTATATGTTAAAGTCCATAGTTATTTCCTCTGGTTCACTTCACACTTTACCCAGAGAAAGAGCTCATGCAGAAAACAACATGACCAGTATTATTAGAGGCTTAAATTGCAGAATGCATGCAAAATTATAGCAGAAAATATTACCATTTTTGTCATGATAAAGAATGAAGAAAACCTAAATAATATGTACAGAGACAACATGCTGTCTATTTCCAACTAGTTTTAGGTCCTACATTTCTGCTAGTGAGAGAGTTTCACTTCATTATCACATACCTTCTTGGTACAAGCATGCTACCTTTTGCCTCCAAATCCAGCTTCTGTCTGAGGGCCTAACTTGTTATCAGCCAGTGCTCTTGATATTTGAGAAACATGCTCCCAGGATATTGTTTTTTGTGCAGTTTTGTGGAACCGTTTGTAGAATAAAACTCCATGATCATTGATGCTGTGTGAAGTGTTTCATAGACATTCTTGCAACACAACCTATGATTATCCATATAGGAAATCATTTAGGCCTAAAACTAAAAGAATGTGAATCAATAAAGGGTTCTGGCCCTTAATCAGTAAGGCTGGGCCATACTATACACTCAATAACAAGAAGCAATGCAACTACTGATATATTATTCTTCAACTCACTCAAAACCAATCACTCGAGACACTCATAGTGATTAAAAAAATTAATTACTAGAAATGTTTTTATTTTATTTTTAAATACAATTTATTATATATAGAAGGACTGTCTAGTTCATGCTATAACTTTCATGAGCCTTGTCCGTGTTTTATTTTTGGCGAACCACAACAATAATTACACAAAACAAATATTTACAAATGTGACAAACACATACTAATTTTTCAAATACATATGAATTAGAGTGAGCTCAAATTCTTGAGTGTTTAAAAGAAGAAAAAGAAAGAATGCAGAACCCAAGGGAAAGGTTAGAAACAGAAAACAAAATTATCAGTTTAAAATACACCCAAACCCAGGAGAAGGTTTCGGTCAAACAGTTAAGATCTTCAGGTCACAAGAGAGACATGTTTTATTATTTATTGTACAGTTGTTAAAGACCTGATACTACTTTTTCAAGAACCGGAACTTGTTTGAACACAAAAAGAAGGTCTCCACGTTTCAAACCCAATACACTATTCAGGGGTTTTCCTCAGGACCTGGAATTTAGAGCTAGAAAGACAACAAAAAGTGCATGTGTTTAGCAGCAATGCTCTCTTACAAGCACTCCAAGCAACCTCAACAAATAGTCAATTCATTTACATAATGACAATTTCGACCTCGTATTTTCATGTCATTGGCATCCATTGGGCCTGACTACGTTTGCAAAATTCAAGCAGAAACGATGTATCACTAGAAAGTTTGAAAAATGTTTAAAAATCTAAAATTATGCCATCTGTCAAGCTGCTGCTGACAAAACCGTGGCTAAACTCTATTATTACCTTATTTATAGAACATGTGTTGCGTCCAAACCGGGCAGGCAATTCACCACAACACCTCCAGCTACAACAACAGAAACCTCTGTTTTAACCATTGCACATGCTTAGGCGGTACCAGAATAATTAGAAGACAATGCTGGTTAGTCTACCTTAGTTGTTGCACTGGCCACAACAGGCATGTCCATCCAACAGCGCAAAGTGTCAATAGACAGTTGCCTTACTGATCTTGATGGAGTTTGTTGGTGTTTATTCTATAAATAGGCTTCTCAGCCAAGGAAGCAGCGGGGCCATTAGCAGCGGAGCAGACGGCAGGCAGTCACGGCCGCGGGGGAGAAAGGAGAGGAGATGCTCAGCCTAGCATAAGGAAATGAAGCAAAGGTAGGGGCCATTCGGGAGCTTTTTGTTCACTGCAGTGGGTTGTGTGCGGGGCCTTCAACGGCCTCAGGAACTGATCCAGCTACGTGGCCAAGACTCACCTGAAGTAGGCGGGCCAGGACGGTGTCGGAAGGCCACATAGTGGTCTCTGCCAATGCCACTGCAATGATTGGCCAGCAGTCAGAAGACATACATGGGCATGCAGGCCACTGGTAAGGCCTGTGTTGCAATGGGGCAGTCTTGAGGGTACTTGCCAATGCATCCAGGCGTAATTGGTGGGGTCAAAGAAGCGTCCACCCTCACCGCCAGTGTGATGGGCCCTGTGAGAATGGGCACATCAGGTCCATGTAGCAGTGGGCGCTTAACAAAAATGTACACACACTAGTGAATATGTTACGGACTTAAGACCCCATGGGGTCTTAATCCCTTTATTATATAGTCTTTGGCTACGCATGGCCAGAGGATGTACAGTGTGCAACTTCCGGGTCAAATTAGCACCACTGGGTGGACGTAAAATCATTACAGGTTTATTATCATTTATTTGTGTTTCCAGGCTGAGTCTTGGGGGTGGGGATGATAGGCAGAAGGGAGTGGTGGCACTGCTATTAGTGTTTATGATGGTTTGGCCAGCTGTCCCAAGCCTGCCAAACCGTTATGCACAGCGAGGCTCTCTACAACCCACCTGTGTTGCTGGGTTGGAGACCACAAAGCACAGGCTCCCGGTCTCATTGGGAGTGCAAATCCTCAGCACTCAGGCCAATATGGCCAATCCAGCAGCTTCAGGATTGGCCATAGGGGAGGCTGGGATCCTGTGCCTTCAGTAGAGCCACAAGAGGATCAGAAGACCGGGGGATGTTGTAGTCTGCCTGCAACAGGTAAAGTTTTTTCTTTATTCTCTCTTTGCTGTTGTCATCTTGTATTCCCTTCCCCCGCCCGCCCCACCCCTCTCCTCGCCACTGATACTGGTTGCTACTGAAATTAGGATGGGACATCGACCCTTGAAATTCCCTGGCCACCCTGACTCGACAGGGAAATCACACAATAGCACTGAATTGCACAGAGCATTCAACAGGGAGGGACTACTGATACATATTTTTTACTTTACTCATAAAAATTCCTTTCTTGGAGTTATGGTCCATTAAAGTACAAGTAGGACCATGAAAAGCATAGATGTCCCCAACAGGCAACCAAAGTTTTGGCTCACAAACCGCAGGCCTCCCACCAAAGCTTGTATGAGGCCAAAAATATCGTCACACATTACGTATCCGAACATTTGCATTTCTGTTTTATTCAAGTATGATTAAAGGAAGCTGTTTTATTGTTGTTGTTTTTTTTAGTTTCTGGTGATGACGCTTATTATTTAAGAAATGTAAAAAAGTTTATAGATAGTAAATACCACCAGGCACATGCATCAACCTTATTTGCGAGCGCAAATGGTGCGATTCGCAAAAATCGTCCTTTTGTGCCCGCAAAATGTGCTTCTGCGATGCATCAACGTGTCAGCCTCTCGCAATTTAAGAAATCGCTAATTATTGAGATTTCTTAAATTGCGATTGCATTTAAGGAATTGCAAATTGCGATTCCTTAAATGCAATGCATGATGGAACCACAAATTGTGATTTCGCTACTAGGGGGTGCAAATTACCATCAAGTTAAACTTGATGGTAATTTGCAAAAACTTAGAGAAATGCACTCAAGTGCATTTTTCAAAGTTGTAGGTTACACACACATGCCCTTGGGGCATGTGTGTGCGCAAAATGTGTGAACAGATCAATTCCAAGGGTGCAACAGGGTGTCCTTTTGACACCCTTGCACACTTGAAATTGCATACCTATTGGTACTCGCAAATTGCGCATGCAATCTCACATTCATATGGGACTGTAGGCCCATAGGAATAAATGGGAAGGCATTTCTTAATTGCGACTCGCAATTTGCAATTCGCAATTAAGGAATGTTTGGGAATCGGTAATTTTATAGTGTTTCCTACATGCATAGGCTTTTGTAATTCCTTAATTGCAATTCCTTAATAATCGCAATTAAGAAATCGCAAAAGCCTACATTGATGCATGTACCTGCACATGTATAAAACGTTTGGGGGTATATTCACAAGAATGTGTGATAACTACCCCAAGAGTAGTGTAATGCAACTTTCAACATCGGAGCCCATCGCGGGAAAATAGCTCACAACAATGCAGAAGCATGCGATAGTCATCAGATAAAGTGTCAAAAATCAGCGAGAAAATCAAAACGACACTGCAAAAATGCAAAATGTGAACGCAAAAAAACCTGCTATGAGGCCAATCACGGTACAGAAATTAGAGAAAACCAGCCACAGGTGTGCAAATCCCACGTGTCTGGTGGGAAAATGCACTATAAAAAAAAAAGAAATACTCCAAACTGCGTAGCACCATGGATGCACCGGACCGAGTGCAGAGGACAAGCAGAACCCCACTAGCCCTACGGAGGACCAACATGAAACCTCATGTTTGGGGAAGGACAGGGACAAGAGGAAGACAGGGTTCAGTCCGCAGGAAGACTGGATCATCGTCACGTAGGTCAAAGGACACTACCAACAACAGTCCGCCACCTCCACTGCAACACTGGAAACCCAAACGGAGATATGGCAAGCCATCGTGAACAACGTCAATGCAGTCGGAGTGGCGAGGAGGTCACCGGAGGAGGTCAAGAGGTGCTGGCATGAAGTGCACAGCCAAATCAAGGAGAAGCTCTCCGCCAACAGGAAGGGAGCAAGGGCGACTAGAGGTGGGAGTCCTGCGACACAGAAGGTGATTGATGAGCTGGAGGAAATGGTGGCCACATTCAGCAGTGTGGAGATGGTGGCAGGAATTGTGGGCCTTGACACAGCACAATATGACCTGACCCAACAGCAACAGGGTGAGTAACGACCAGGGATGGGGTGATGGGGGAGATTGGCACAATGGCACACATACACAATTATGTGTAGCACACTGTACACCCACAATGACCCTGGCTCATGTCACTGAGAATCTTGGCACACTGCAGCACACATAGAAACACCAAGTAGCCCCCCTTCCACAATGTGCACAAAGGGGTCTCCTCCAGATCACCAATAACACAACCGACCCATGCACATGTGCTGAATCCAGAAAAGCAGTGGATGTGACCCACACTGACCATGCAAGTAACACTGCATGTCTGATAGCCTGGCAGCAGCCCAAAAACATGAGATGGTAGCCCAGTGCGGATCACATCCGTAAAGGAGCATGTCACACTCCGTCATGTCCACGAACACACACAACCCATGCCGTACAATACACGCAGCAGACAAACAATGCACCAGGCTACAAAGATCTGTCCAAGAGCACATATGATCCAAGTCAAAACATAACAGGCCCCGAAAAGCAAACTATTCAAAGGCACTCCGCCTCAAAGGGAGAAGGATACAAGAAATCAGAATTTGAAGGGGCAACTCCCCCACAATGCAGCACACACATAGCAATCACAGAACATCAGCAATGACAGTAATGAGGTACAAAGTGCAACATCAGCAGCATGGGACACGACTCACAACAGGTCACGTACGTGCGAAGTAACTGTCCACTAAGATCAGGCATTGCCTGACACTGTGTGATGACAATGCACGGGTACTACCACACATCCGTCATGTAGTCAAAAAACACACTGACTGCCATCAAATAGCCAGCCACACCAAAACAGTCACAATGTACATTGGCATGCAGTCTGAACGTAAACATCTGCAAATCTCCAACATACAGGTACAACTCTGTTACCCTGCATCTCTCCATTCACATTGCAGAAGGACAAACAACACCTCCTGCAGAGCAGACCAAACATATCTTCAGGGACAATGAAAAGGACCCCCTAGTCATCAGCACTGACACCCTCCAACAGATCGTAGATAGCCTCCACACCCCATCCCCAGAAGCAGGGCAGGCCAGCTGCCCCGAGATGAGCCCACCACCTGCACAGACCACACAGCAGGAAACACACATCACCACGGCTGTCTCCCAGCACCCCATATTAATTCATGGAGTTCCAACAACGTATGTGGTATTGCCAGGTGAAATTGGCTGACCAGCTGCGGGTGGGCTTTGAACTAGTGGCAGCCAAACTTAATGCTATACGTGGGTGTCTGAGTACCATCAGAGACCTGTACAGTCCCTATCGGACAACACCTGTGCGCAACATGCTCTACCACAGATCTTGGCTGACCTGGCTGGGGCAATGAATCTAATACAAGAACTGTGTGGTCAGACAGGCACCAGCTATCAGAGCACAGAGTTGGCACAGATGCGGAGGTCAATGCAGCCCATGGAGCAGATTCAGGCTGGAAGTCTGTCTGCCATGGCTGGACACCAGTGAGTAGTAACTGGGAACCTCAATGCCCTGCAGTACTTCTTCTTGCCATTGCTGCCACTGAGCCGGCCCCAGATGACTGCAGCGGAACATCGAGACAGACAGTTCTGAGTCCTGATATGTCTATTGCCCACAGTGATGCTGCACCATCACCTTCACAGCCTGTTGTGTCAGTGGCACACAGCGATGCTGTCACCACCCCACCACACACACACCGGACACAGAACCCGTACAGGGGAGTAAGAAGTGTATGGGAATTACTTTGTGAGGAAGGAGGCAGTAGCATCCATCACCGCCGTATGCCTGGTCCCTGCCAGGTTTGTAGTGTAGTTCCTATATTCCCAATAGGCTCTGCGCATTGGAATAATATAAACAGCAGTGTAGATGTAGGACTGAGGTCGACTAGGTCTCTACTGACTATATTAGACTTAATTAGTTTTGCCAGCTAGCTCAGAGGTCACTAGAAACTTTCTCGAATAAACAAGGACGAGTTTAACGTCCCTGGATAGACAAGAAGGGATTACCTTCTGACAACCATAAAACATGACAACTTTGCTCCCTCAGAATAAGAGTGTATCTCTAGAGTCGTGTGAAAACAATAGACAGCTATTTTACTCAGTCAATCGTGCATACTTAGTTTCACCAGAGTGCAGAGAAATAGAGAGATGGGCGTTTTCAATAAAAGGTGTTATTTATTAGGCAGTCTTCTTTCTCATGCAAGAGAAATGAATTGCCACAATTGCAATACTTAGTAAAAAGTAAAGTGCGTACATTAAAAGGAGTATTATGAAATAATACTGTAAAAGCATTGATATGGTTTCTTAGCCATATGATACTTTAAAATGGATAAAATATATACATACATAAAATTTTGACTAACGTCCTCAACTGGTGCTTCTAATCTACGCCTACCCCAGTGTACCTGACCTAAGCCTAATATGTGGGAAGGAGTAAGTAAGTAGCAGTTTAAGTTAAGTTGGTGTTGCCAAGAATCTGAATCAAGAATTCTCTCAAGGGTTTAGTTAGCTCCGTACCTGGGTAATAGAAAGCAGGAGGTCTGGTATCTCTTTCTCAGGACTCGATATCCCAGCATCCCACAAGGGCGGCTGGAAACACCTGAGCTGGATTTTCTCGGCTGGAGAAAAAGACAGCGTCTTTCTCAGTGCGTCAAAAGGGAGAGGCGGCGTCCGTGGGCTCTCACATCAGCTGGGCTCTCGGGCAAGTAGATCGCCGCTCTGCTCCAAACCACTGTGTGTTGCTTAAGGCAACTGTTGGTATATTTATACCTGAAAGGTGCCGGGTTTGACGTAAGGTTGGACTAAGACGTCAATAAAAGATGTCACTAAGAACTGGCCATTCTTCCAGTGCTCCCAGGAGTTCTAGGACAAATTTAAACAAAAGCATGGGGAATTCCTAGGTTGCTGGAGGTTTGGTTTGTTTAAAGAACGCATTGTACTTTCTAGGAGTCTAGGGGAGTAGCCTTGCCGTATTTGGACTGCATGGGCTATTACTAAATATGGATATGATTCTTATGCCTTTATAAGGATATTATTTATTATAGCCATATAAGGGCCTAAATCGGGAATATCGAATTAGGTTCCTAGATAGAAACACAACACCCACTCCACGAATTATTGTCCATCATTACTAAAACGAAGCAATATTAAACATAACGATGCATGTGTGTTTAACAACCCACTCCAAAATACAAAAATCGCATTTGAAATGGTATATGGTAAATACACGAAAATGAGTATTGGTACTGTACGCTTTTCAAGCAGTGTTATCATTCAGTTAAATGCATATATATATCAGCTGAATGAATTGCGAAAATTACACATGAAATGGCTCTTAATACAGAAAAGAAGGTCGAGACCATTCCATCACATATTTATACAAATGCTGTACATGTGCTAGAGGCTGAGGTAAAATATTGTCTCTAGAGTTCCTAAAATAGAAGCTCTGTTCTCTAAGAATAGTTCTACTTTAAGCAGAGTACTTTGTGCCAGAAAAAAGGGTAAATATTTTGGAAGTGAAAAAAAATAATTTTGCTCTCAAGGGGAAAAATAGTTCCAATTGTTTTCAGTAGCTGTGTTTATCAAAACTGAAGGCCAAATTCAGAGTTCAGGGAACGCTGTGTGCTCGTTGTTTTAAAAAGTTATTCTTTTTGTTCCGGGGAAAACATCATTTCAGACAGGCTTGCAAAAAATTGGTCTACAACATCAGGTGAAAGTTCGACCAAGTTCGAAAATGCTGGGATTGTGCATATGTGAGAATGATTGCTATCATCGATGTCAGAATCAGCAATGCTCGAAGAAGGTTGTACCTGTTTGGTGCTGCTTTCCTCTTGTACTTCACCGCCACCTACTCGTAGTGGTGAAGTCTCAACGAATGCCGTCATCAGAATAGGTATAGTCATAAGAATAGGTTTTGAAGCAGCGCCCATGTAGAAAAACTGTCTCAAAAATACTACCTTACACCATAATACTCACCATTAATCATAAATCACTCAGAAGGACCATTAACAACCAAGACAATTTTTGGGCGACTGAATCATGTGACCTAAATATTTAGAACCTATTCACAAGCTATTTACACATTTATATACATCTGTTGTTTATCATCTTTTACAATGGTTATAATGCATGTATCATATTAATTAAGTCAATTAGGTAAATGGATCAACTAATGGTAACTAGACCATGAATAAACAAGACCAGCTTGTCATTTCAAAATCTAATTTATTAATTTTATTCTTCAAAGAAAAGGCATTTCTTTAATAAGTCATTATTTTATTAGCAAGATAGCAGCATTTAATGAGATACAGGCATATTAGACTGACAATTTAAAGAATCATCATTTAGCATGAATTAAAGCAAACAATCAGTTTTCCAAAAACTAAGTTCTACTTTCCCTATCTAAAACTAACTTCATCTAAAAGGAATTAGTCATAAAGGCCTACAATCCTTACGTGCACCAATTGTCCGACAGCACGTCACGCCTCTTAGGATTCAGAAAGCGAGCAGCCCCTCCTGCCCTAAGGGGCAATTTTTATACCTTTCTAACTAGCTAATCTCACCAAAATGTATTCTTTTCTCAACCATCCAGAGTCCGGATTGGCTGACAGATGTCAGACCACGTTAGCTCATCACATTTTCATTCCAAAAGTCAAGCTTTCTAAAACGCTTTTGTTCTCTCAATCATGCGACTCCAACTTCCTCTGAAGTGTAACTTTTTATTGTGTAACAGTTCATTTGCTTCCTTAGCTTGGCTGCTTTGCCTTATCCCGTCCTTGAATTTGTCACTTTCAGAGCACGTCCTGCACAAAAGCAATTCATCAGTTTTTTCTTTGACAACTGTCAATGTGGTAAAAGTTTTCCTCTTCAGAATACGTGCAAGGCTTCACACAGGACAGGATTCTATTTACCATCTATCGCAGGCCTCAGGCCTTAGGCCTCCCTCATGGAGAACTAGTATTTAAAGAAACACAAGACATTAATTAATTAGAGCATTGAAAACCCTTCTGTTACCCACCCCTTTTGCTAAATATTAACCCGTTAATAAATGTTACCTAGCTTAAGCACAAGCCACAGATTTCTCCACGAACTTAAGCCACATAAAAGACGAATGACATAACATAAGCACATATAATAAGCACATGCCATTATTTAATCAGCCGCATTAAATACTGACAAAGACAATAGACATGGTTAATTTATTATTTTCCACGAACTTGCAATATGCAACATAAAGCACATATGTTAATCCCCTGTGTCGTGTGATGCATTTTAATCTAGGTTGATTAGTACATTTCATTCACAAGCTTATTAATATGAATATATTATGGAAATTTAACTTTGTGAGTCAGAATAAAATATCACTCTGAACCTCACTTCATCAACTCCCTCATCTGGTGATTTCAAAATCACCAAACTACACCAAAAATTTTAGCAAAAATTTTAATCTTCAAGAACATGTTTTTATTTACTCGGTATTAGTATTTCTAGAAGCTTGTTTCTGCTGTCTGCTTGAAACTCTCATACTGTGATCTACGAAACTCTTCCAATTCTATCTCCTTTTCTTGTGCCTTTCTAAGCTTGTAAATCCTCTTCTTTTCCCTCAGATATTTCTTTCTCTTGTGCAGCATGCAACTAATTTTCAACAGAGGTATCACAAAAACTATGACTAGTAAAGGTTTCAGTACTTTGTCTAAAATTGAACTACCAATCTCTTGAAACCAGGTTTTGATTGCTGCAATTCTTTTGCTCAAGCGTTCTGAAAAGTCCTCATCTTCTAAAGGAACAAATTCTGAATGAAGCTCTGTAATGTTTTTAATGTACATCTCAATATTCTTGCTCTTATCAGGAATATATGTACAGCAATGCTGGACATGTAAAATTCCACAACTCCTCCCTCTTTTGCTAGCAGAATATCAAGCTCAAGACGATTCTGCATAACCATGGTTCTCATGGCAATAATTTCAGTATCCACTAACTGAAAACCACCAGCACTGTCAGTGGAAAGTCTGTCAACAATTGTGGATAATTTTCTGATTTTTACTGCATTCAGTGTTATACCCACCAAAGGAATTACTGCACCAAAAATGTCTCCCAAAATTTCTGAAAGTAAAGTCCACATTTGTAAAGCGCACAATCACCCGTAAGGGTCTCTAGGCGCTGGGGGCCGTCGGGAAGATTAAGCGAGCTATTGCCCAGAGTCACATGGTGCTGGGCTAACCTGCCGCCGGAGCCGGGGATCGAACCGTGGTCCCCAGATTCCAGCGTCAGTCGCCCTGGCCGCGGTGCCACACCTCTCCCCAAGGCTCTTCTTTACTCAGCAGTTTCACTCTGTTAGGAACATCATCCTTATAGCTGGTACTCGGAACTTCGTCTTCTTCTTCTTCCGCAATAACTTCCAACTTCCCAGTTTCAGGAATTCCGTTCCTGCCTTCAGAGTTTCCAATCTGCTTTTCAATACTCTCCTGATTTTCAATTTCCACTTGACCAGATTCTTCTGCTTCTTTTTCTAGCAGTTTTTCTTCATCTTCTGAGTCAAGTATCACCATTTCTTCAATATCTTCATTCAATGCTTTATTCGCAGTTGAATTTTCCAGATGTCGACCTTCTTGTCGATCTTCAGGATCTGGATTTCTTTCAGGTTCTTCTTCAGAATCGGAATCAGTTGTAGTGTCAGCTTCGTCAGGATTTTCAGGTGTTGGCACACGAATCGTGTGACTAGCGGGAACCCACCTTTTCAATCCTTTGCACTTTACTGCATTTGTTGTGACAAGAATCACCTGTCTCGCTTTTTGCCACCTGGGTACCAGACAATTTCTTCTCCGGTGTATTTTTGTCCTCACCCAGTCTCCTGGTAACAGATCATGAGATTTTTCCTTGTCTCTTGCAATTACATCAGTTCCCACCTGGTGGAACACAAAAGTCACTACATCAGAAAGGTTTTTACAATATTCCAAATTGACACTATCATTTATACTCATAAGTTTTCCAACTGGAACAAATGCTTGTCTCATGACCCTACCCATGACAATGTCATGAGGACTTAGACCTGTCTTTTTATCAGGGGTACTTCTCAAAGACATCAAAACAAGTGGAAATGCATCAGTCCACTTCACTCTTGTAGCTAAACACATTTTGGCAATTCTATTCTTGATCGTACCATTTATTTGCTCAACAAAACCTGATGCTTCTGGTCTGTAGGCACAGTGGAGCTTCTGTTTTATATTCAATGCTTCACAAATCATTTGTAATAATCTATTTTCAAAATGTGTACCTCGGTCAGATTCCACAGTCACTGGAAAACCATACCTAGGTATGATCTCCCTTAAAAGCAATTTTGCAACAGTAACTGAATCATTGTGACGTGTTGGAAATGCTTCCACCCATCTTGAAAATAGACAAACTATCACAAGAACATACCTCAATTTATTGTGGAGTGGCATGTCAAAAAAATCCATTTGTAACCTAGTAAAAGGACCACCCTTCCGTCCTGTGGTTCCCATGCTCACAACTGTTTTTCTGTTTGGATTCATTTGTTGACAGACTAAGCATCTCTGACAAAAAGATTCTGCAATTATTCTGAACTTTGGGTTGAACCATGTCTGCCTAGAATAACCTGATCATGGAATCTCTTCCAATATGTCCTGGACCATGATACATTCGAGCCATGTCAGCAATCATGCAATTTGGCATTACTGGTCTGTCGTCTTTATAAACCCAAATTTCATCTTCCTCTCGCTGTCTACAACCTGCTCTTAACCATGAATTTTTCTCCTCATCATCAGCTTCATCTTGTAAATCTTTAACACCTTGCCATGTCTCAACTACAGATGTTAGCATGAGTGAATTCAAAACATGTTCATTGTTTTTCCCCCGATTGATTGAATAATTGTTTATTGCACAATGTTTTGCGATCTCATCTGCATAGGCATTACCTTTTGTAATATAATCATTGCCTCTTTTGTGCGCTGCACATTTCACGACAGCGATTTTCTCTGGTAACTGAATGCCATCGATCAATCCTATGATCAACTTTGCATTTCTTATTGGTGATCCCACAGAAGTTAAGTAACCTCTTTGAGACCAGAGCTGACCATAGTCATGGACTACGCCATACCCATACTGACTATCAGTCACTATGGTAATTCTTATTCCCTTTGCTCTTTCACACGCACGAATCAAAGCAATCAGTTCTGCTATTTGAGCTGAACGAATTCCTTCGAGACATCAGGCTTCAACTACATCTGCAACTGTGCAGACAGAATATGCTGCTCTTAAAATACCCTCGTCTGATCTCAAACATGAACCATCAACAAATTAAACAAAATCTGACTCTGGCAATGGAACATCTTTAATGACCTGACTGGGTTTAGTACAATATTCCAAAACATCCAGACATTCATGATCAATGTCGTTTTCATTTCTGATCTCTGTTATCGCACCATCAGGCAACAATGTGGAAGGATTTAAATTCACACACCTTGCTATTGAGATGTTATCTGATCCCTGAATAGTTTTTTCATATTTCTTTTGTCTGTTACTTGTCAGAAGCTGTGTTTTACTTCTAGTAAGAAGAATTTCAACAGAATGGGGTACATGTACTTTTACAGGAAATCCCATTATAATTCCTTCGCTCTGTTCAAGGCTTACACTTGTTGCAGCCACTGCTTTTAAGCAGCCAGGTAAAGCTTTAGCAACAGGATCAAGAACTGCTGAGAAATAGGCAATTGGCTTTCTCAGTTTTCCATGTCTCTGTATTAGAACTGACAAGGCACAACCTTCTCTTTCACTGCAATACAGCTCAAATTCTTTTTCATAATCTGGCATACCCAAAGCAGGTGCTTCACACAGACTTCCTTTTAACTGCTCTAAAGCTTCTAACTCAGTTTGTGTTAGGATAATCGGATCTTTTATGTCTGCTTTTGTCAGCCTCTGAATTGGTTTTGCAATTACTGAAAATCCACTAATCCATTGGGGACAATAACCAACCATTCCTAGAAACATTCTGACCTGTCTCTGTGTTTTTGGAGGTTGCATTCCCTGAATCATTCTAATTCTTTCAATTGTTACCTGTCTGATTCCTTTTGCAATCCTGTGACCAAGATATTTAACTTCTTGTTTGCAAAACTGTAATTTTGCAGGAGACACTTTATGTACTTCATCTGCTAAATGATTCAAAAGGGTAATGGTATCTGTAACACAGTTGTCTCGTGTTTTTCCAGCCACTAGCAAATCATCAATATATTGAACCAATGTTGACTTTCCAGGTAAGTCTAGATTTTCCAAGGATTTCTTTAGCAACTGATTAAAGATAGATGGACCCTCTGTATAACCTTGAGTGATACGACACCATGCTAGGATGCGATCCTGGAACCTAAACACAAACATTTGCTGGCTATCTGGATGCAATGGAACAGTAAAGAACGCATTGCAGAGATCTATTACTGTGTACCATTCTGCATCATGCGGAATCTGATAAAGAATTACCACAGGGTTTCGGACAACTGGGCAACATGGAACAACAATCTGATGAACTTTTCTCAGGTCTTGAACAATCCGGTAAGTTCCATTTGGCTTTTTAATACCCATAATCGGTGAATTACATGGACTACTCTCAATTTCTTTCAACACACCTTGTTTTATGAATTTTTCAATCACAGGTATAACACCTTCAATAGTTCCTGCTTTCGTTTTATACTGAGGAATGTTTGGGAAATCTACTCCTTGTTTCACTGTAATTTTAACTAGATCAACATTCTTCATTAAACCCGTTTCATTTCCTGACAAATCCCAAATTTTAGCATTAACTGTTTCTTTTAATTCTTCTGGAAGATTATCTTTATCAAACACAGGAAATAATTTGTTTTCCTCTGCTTCAACCATTAACATTGTTAACTTGTACAACCCATCTTCCTCAAGTGTTTGAAGCTCGATAACATCCGGTGAGCAAGATATTTTGCAATTCATTTTACACAATATATCCCTCCCTAACAGGTTTACAGGACTGCTGTTATAAACTACAAATCTATGTTTGTCTTTAAATTTACCAATTTCAATATTTACAGGGTCTGTTAAGTCTGTTTTAATTTGTTTATTAGCTACGCCAACTACTTGGATGGTGTCCCCAGAGAGAGGCAGGTTTTCTATTTCCACAGATCTAACAGTAGAACGGGTAGCACCTGTGTCCACAAGAAAAGTGATTTCTACATCATTCACTTTACCATTAACAAATGGACCAGATTGGTCTACCTCAAGAGTGGCTCCAAGCACACACTCTTCCTCCTCTCTCAGGCACCGTCATAAGTAATCATCAGAATCACTTCCTCCATTATCATTCAACAAGTATTGTTGTGAAACATTTTGCACATTCACTCTTTGCGATCTGTTTACCTGATCACCTCCACAGAATCCCGTCTCAGAATTGTATCTCTGTACATTCACACAATTTGGAAGTGGTGGTTGTGGAATCTGACTCTGTAGATTCACTACCTGTCGCTGTAGCGGTTGCTGTAGCTGTTGCTGCAGATGTATCTCATTCTGCATCTGTGGATTTAATGATGCATTTTTAAAATTTCGGGCCGGATTTTTACATTCGCGCTTCCAGAGTCCAATTTCGCCGCAATTAAAACATGGAAGTTTTTGTTTCAGCTCCTCAATATTCACATTAAATTTAGGTTTGTTATAATTGCCTTTAAATTTGCCTTGATTCTGATTAACATTTTTGTTTTCCGAATTTGCAATTTGTTGTTCAGCTACCTTTACCTGTGCCCACATGGCTTTTTCTTTTAGCTTTTTCTGCTTCACATCTATCTCATCACTACAATATTTTGCCTTTCTCAAAATATCATCAACTGAGAGCGACTGCCAACCCACTATTCCGTTTCTAATCATTTCACCAATTTCAGGTCTTAAACCATAAACAAACCTGTATATAAAGTGGCCTTTTCACTTAATTTTTCATAGCCACTGTACTGTTTGAAGACCAACAGTAACCTTTCATAAAATGACTGTACTGATTCTTTTGGCTCCTGATTCGTTCTGTCTATTTTAACCCAATCAACTTCGTTCGGGGGAATCTTGTTTTTCAACCAATAAATTACTTTATCATAAAATTCCATTACATCTGAAGATGGTGCACCTGTTACACCATCTCGTGCAGGTTCTACTTTTGGCCAACTTACAGAAACTTTACATTCTGTCCAAAGATCTGATGGAACAACAATGTCAAAGAATCCATCAAGATCAATCCACAGAACCTTTGAGACCTTGATGAATCTATCCACCTGTCGATACCATTCTACAGGCTTTTCTCTCAGTCGAGGAAAATCATTAGTGAATAATAAAATATCCTGTCTTGACCATGGGACATGCACATACCCACCTCCTGCTATTTCTCTCATCGGAAACTGATTAGCCATTTCACCTCTTTCTCTCCTTTCTTCCTCTTTTTTCTTTGTCCATTTTACTCTCCATTTGCTTAAATCTCCTAATCTCTTTAAGTACACAATTAAATCTTTTATATGCTACATTCTCCCATTAGAATTCATGTTTTCAATATCGTTCTCGGTAAATTCTATTCTGTAATGCTTACCCAAATTTTTCTGTCTGCTCAAATCAATTTCAAGTTCAATAGCTAATTCTTCCAACTGTTCATATTTATTTTTAGTTTTCCATTGAATGCTTTTACAAATAAACAACAATTCTTCATCCTGATAATGCTTTAATTTGTTAGGTCCAATTGTGCCAATTATTAATTCTTCCAGATCTGCTTTTAATTTTGCTACATCAAGTAATTCATTTTCTGGAGCTTTTGGGGTATGCGTTAAATCTATTTTATTTATACTCTTTTCAGGTGACTCAGCATCAGATTCTGCACCAGTTGGTGTTTTGCATAATGGACTTTGATTAAAAGTTAAATCAGGCATCATCATTGATCTATCTCGGTGAATTTCTGACAAATCTGAATAAAAATTTTCAGCCACTTTCTGAATTTCTGCATTTAATGGAATAGTTAAAGCTGAGTGTCTAACTTCTCTTTGATCAAATACTGGTTGAACAGGACCAATCGTTACTGGAACTGTTACCGCTTCCATGCTTTTAGTTAACTGTTGTATTAATTCTTCTTTTGCTCGTAAATATTCTGAAGAATTTGGCATTTCCCCAAAACCTTCTGTACTTAATACCTTTCTTGGGATTTCATCTCTGCGAACTGGAGTTTCAGCATAATTTCTATTTTCACCAGATATGCTAGAATTAGTTCTGGTTTCCATTCTTTCAGGAGTATTTGCATTATTCTGGCATAATCTGGGAGATGCTTCATTAATAATGTCTCTTGGAGGTGCACTTGGAGTAGTTCCTGGAGGACCCATTGGGGAAGACCATGAACAAGCTGGTTGATAAGGAGGAGGCTTTTTCCGATTTGTAATTAAAATCTCTTCTAAAACAGAATCTTCTAGATCACTTTCTTCAGCATTATTATTTTTATTTTGGGTATTCTTTTGACCTGAAACTTCAGTAACCATTTCTCTAACTGGGTACATACCATCACACATGTCTGCTTGTCTCCAACGACGCATTCTATCTTCATGAGTTTCCCTATTAATGTCTAACTTTGGGCCTCTTGTTATACCACTGTTTTCTCGTGCAAGTTCAAACATCTCATCCTCCCATTCAACTAAAGCTTCAAATTGAGTAGGTCTAGGCTTTGGCACAAGAGCCATCATCTTTCCGGCCATGCTAGTACACCATCATCTTTGGTATAATCCATCCAATTATCAAACCAAAGACAAGTATGATAATCATATTCACCTTCCATATAGGCTGCAGGTGTTTTGTACTTATGAAATAACTTTCCACCTCGCGTTTCAATTTTCTTATCAGGTGAAAATATATTTTTCAATTTCTGAAGCCATGTAAGCTTCTTTTCCTCTTTCTTGTAATAATAACTCATGTTTTTAACCAAATCCGCTTATTTCTAAATGATCGTATATGTTTCCTGGTTGTTCCGCAAAACTAACCAATCCGTGCGCGAAACACACAAACAAGCCAATCAGGTTAAGCTACGTCACCACCTTGCTCAACCAATAGAAACACTGTTTTCGGGTTAAGCCAATCAGCTATCAGCTCGTCTCAGTCACGTGAACCAATCAGTGTGCTTGCTGTGACGTATGTTAGCCAATCACAGCGCGGACCTTTGTGACGTACACTGCCGCTGCAACTTCTCATCTCTCACTCCTAGAGCTCACCCCTCCTTCACAAAATATTTTCACAGCGCCATTTTAAACCAAACTTTTTAATGAATTTCAATTAGTAACTCCAGAAAAAACAAACCATTTGTCCGTTTCGCTAAAATAAAGTGATAGCTTTTACAATCATACAAGTATTCTTTGCTTGGAATAGACAACGCTATTCTCACAGAATATTCATTTGTTGATAAAGTAAGACTACTCTACCCTTCTAACAGGTAATAATAAACTTGTTTCTCTCTGAATGCACTTAAAGTTACAATTCAAAGTTTCACTCGAATGTAATTACAAAATCATTTTCGCACATTCAAACTAGGAAAACCCTAACCATACGTACATGAAATCTTGGCAGGACTTTAACCAACCACAGAAAACCTCACTCGCCAATAAGATTAGGCGTCACTACCTTACCCTTCATTCAAGCTTGGATAAATTCTACTACTCTTTTCACAGTGAGTTTTAAAACAGGCACCAAGTCCCTATACTCGAAAGTTACGATTTCATAGACAATCCTTACTATGCATTCTACCTAGCACACCTAGTGTCCCTAAACTTGTGCTGTACGTCCACAACACTAGTGATATATGTCAATACCACTTTTTTGAAACAGAACAAATGCACTGTGTAACTTCACCTGTTACACTACACTTTTACCGGTACAAAACCAGGAATGTTCACACTGCTGGAAAAAACCTTTCGACTACATATAACAACTTAACAAACTTGACATATGTTACAACATCGATCCTATGTAAATACTATATAGCATGTCCGTTACCATAGTAACCATCCTCTGCTACCAAGAAATTGAAGCAGCGCCCATGTAGAAAAACTGTCTCAAAAATACTACCTTACACCATAATACTCACCATTAATCATAAATCACTCACAAGGCCCATTAACAACCGAGACAATTTTTGGGCGACTGAATCATGTGACCTAATTAATTAGAACCTATTCACAAGCTATTTACACATTATATACATCTGTTGTTTATCAACTTTTACCATGGTTATAATGCATTTATCATATTAATTAAGTCACTTAGGTAAATGGATCAACTAATGGTAACTAGACCATGAATAAACAAGACCAGCTTGTCGTTTCAAAATCTAATTTATTAATTTTATTCTTCAAAGAAAAGGCATTTCTTTAATAAGTCATTATTTTATTAGCAAGATAGCAGCATTTAATGAGATAAAGGCATATTAGACTGACAATTTAAAGAATCATCATTTAGCATGAATTAAAGCAAACAATCAGTTTTCCAAAACTTAAGTTCTACTTTCCCTATCTAAAACTCACTTCATCTAAAAAGAATTAATCATAAAGGCCTAAAATCCTTACGTGCACCAATTGTCCGACAGCACGTCACGCCTCTCAGGATTCAGAAAGTGAGCAGCCCCCTCCTGCCCAAAGGGGCAATTTTTATACCTTTCTAACTAGCTAATCTCACCAAAATGTATTCTTTTCTCAACCATCCAGAGTCCGTATTGGCTGACAGATGTCAGACCACGTTAGCTCATCACATTTTCATTCCAAAAGTCAAGCTTTCTAAAACGCTTTTGTTCTCTCAATCATGCGACTCCAACTTCCTCGGAAGTGTAACTTTTGTATTGTGTTACAGTTCATTTGCTTCCTTAGCTTGGCTGCTTTGCCTTATCCCGTCCTTGAATTTGTCACTTTCAGAGCACGTCCTGCACAAAAGCAATTCATCAGTTTTTTCTTTGACAACTGTCAATGTGGTAAAAGTTTTCCACTTCAGAATACGTGCACGGCTCCACACAGGACAGGATTCTATTTACCATCTATCGCAGGACTCAGGCCTTAGGCCTCCCTCATGGAGAACTAGTATTTAAAGAAACACAAGACATTAATTAATTAGAGCATTGAAAACCCTTCTGTTACCCACCCCTTTTGCTAAATATTAACCCGTTAATAAATGTTACCTAGCTTAAGCACAAGCCACAGATTTCTCCACGAACTTAAGCCACATAAAAGACGAATGACATAACATAAGCACATATAATAAGCACATGCCATTATTTAATCAGCCGCATTAAATACTGACAAAGACAATAGACATGGTTAATTTATTATTTTCCACGAACTTGCAATATGCAACATAAAGCACATATGTTAATCCCCTGTGTCGTGTGATGCATTTTAATCTAGGTTGATTAGTACATTTCATTCACAAGCTTATTAATATGATTATATTATGGAAACTTAACTTTGCGAGTCAGAATAAAATATCACTCTGAACCTCACTCCATCAGTTTCTTTGAGTTGATGAAAGAGTTCACCTACTTTGTCTTTGAAAGTTTTTGTTGCTGGCGTTTCTTCATGTTCGCTTGGATATTCAGAAAAGTCATTGAAATTGATGAAGTAGCCAGATGCAGTTCTGTCAATTGTTGGAATTGCTTCCGGATTTTCATTTGCTTTTGGATTTTTCTTTGTTTCACTAGCATAGTCTGAGGCTACATCGTTGTAGACCGGTGTTTCTTGACGAACTGTTGCAATTTGGGTTTCAAGAGGCACAAGTTCCATGGCTTTGTTGCATAGTCCTTTTTTATTCACTGCAGGTTGATCAAATGTGATTAGTGTCTCAGTTTGACCCTCTTCGATTGTAGCAAATTTTGGTATTCTGCTATTTCTTGGGAGTCCACTGGGCCTACTACTTATTATTGGCCACATGATTGTGGTTTTACCAGGTCGATGGATACAACTCGGTTCTCCTTTTTACCAGCAAGTGGCGGTATTACAACTGATCTTGTTCCGCTGACAGCTAAGACAGGTACTGCTTTTCTGTAAGAAGGCCCAAATTCCTTCTTAACCGCGATCTTCTGTCTGACCAGATCCCAAATCTTTGGAATCCAGACAGGTCTTGCTGGGACAGGTGGTTTTTCTTCAGTGGTTGTTGGCTGTTGTTTTAACTTTATGTTACTCAGGTTTCTTCTTGTTTCATTTAAGTCCTGTAAAACAGCCAAACGGTCTTTGATATCAAAGCATTTTTCTTGCACCACTGAAGTGTGACTATCAAGATCCTGGATATGCATTCTAGTACCGAACAATAGTTCGTACGGAGTGAGACCTTTAAGAGAATTTCTTGGCAGATTATTAAGACTACGTTGGACACTTGTTAAATGTTTGACCCACCCATCACCCGAACCTAATACCCTCGCCGTTATAGATTGCTTTATGTCACAGTTTTTTCTTTCCACTGCCGCATTTCCCTCAGGATGGAATGGAGAAGAGTACCGCAATGCAATGCCCATGCTGGTCATGGCCTCTTTGTAAGCTCGAGAGCTAAACGCAGGACCCTGGTCAGAATGTAGCATGCCAATTGCGTTTATGCCGATAAAGACTCGCAAATCTTTGTATAACAGTTCTGGCATCAGCCGAGTGTTGGTGTCTGCATTTTAAGTAATCTAGTCTTAAATATTATGGGGGCGCGTTTCTCCTGCTGGATTTTTGCGTGTAGATAGCTTGATGCTTTCTAATAAAAGGGTCCTGGCAATACGCTGGTCGGTTCACGACTGCGATCTCTGTTGCAGTCTGGACAGCCCTTCGCAAATTTGTAATGTTGCAGGATCATCCCCAGCCACCAGTATTCTGATTGTAATTCTTTAAGAGATTTCAAGATCTCCTGGTGCCTTAAACCCAATCCCATGTGTGCGTCTGCTATTAAAAAGACTCTCCTGTTCGTGTTTGGAATTACTCTATCCCCCACTCCAGGGATTTGAGCAAAAGGAACGGAGTTTGCATCAATTATGTATGTATTACTGAGTGGATAGTTCAGAGGTAATGCTGCATAGTCGCCTTTTAAAGACGCTTTTACCTGACTATGTTTTTTTTAGAACGCTTTTTTGTGGCTACGGAAGCCGGTTGAACCGCTTCCGCTGTGGCTCTGAGAGCCAATGAATTCCCTGCAACGTGAACGCCATCACGTTGATGACTCAGTGTGTGTATCACGTGAGTCTTTCGTAGTTCAAGAACTACCTGTTCCCACAGCTTTTTATGCTTTATTGTGGCACCTGTGTCATCTTTGTAATCGTTTTGAACCCAGTTCTGCAAGGTAATTTTGTAAGACTTGACGCAGTAATGCGAATCGCACACTATTAGTGTGGGGAATTCGCGATCGGCATTTTCAAGCGCCATCTTTAAAGATCTTATTTCAGCTTGCTGAGTTGAACAGTTTCTGAGTGATTCAGTTTTGGTAATTAATGGTCTGAATTTACCAAAGCGCCAGCGACCTTTAACAATCGCGCACGCTGCGTTGTAGGATTTTTTCTCTACATCGTAGTGTTGTGCAAATCTGTCCATGTAGATTACACATGTGTATTGTTCGAGATTTTCTAGTTTTTTCATTTTCGGGTCAAAATAGTATTTCACGTCTTCTGCAGCAAGAGAATTTTCCCATTGTATCCATTTTGGATCTAATGCCACGGCAGTCAAATTGCGTGGGCTTGTTAATGCCTTAAGGGCTGATTCTGCTGTTAAAACAGTTCTCCTTCTTCCTTGGGCTTGGGCTCTTTCTTTTGCTACAGCAGTTTGAACCGCTATTAGAATTTTTTTAGTAGAACTGAATTTTATTTCAGCTTGTATGTACAAATGTGATTTGTAAGCTATTGGTAACGTTTCTCCCTCATTAGAGGTCAGGTACGTGAATCCGCATCTTCCTGGGATGACTCGGATTACAAGGTTGCGTATGTTTTCGAGAGTTTGCAATTTTGTTTTAGCCAACATGTCCGTTTGCAATGATCTTGTGTTTCTGAGTCCAATTTATTGGTTTGAAATCAGGTTTTATTAATTCATAGAGAGGTTTTACCCTCTCTGCATAATTTAGAATGTATGTTCTTCCGAAATTCAGGAAACCTAGTATTGATTGTAAGTTCTTCAGCGTTTTAGGTGTTTGGAGTACAGCACACTTCTCTAGGAAGTTGTCTGCTAGGCTTTTGCCTACACTTGATAATTCATATCCTAAAAACAGGACAGTTAGATGGGCAATTCTTGACTTTTTAAAGTTGAATTTGTAACCCTCAGCTGCGAAACCAAGTATTATGGTGTTCACTATTTTCAAGTGAGTCTTCAGGTCATCATCTGTGAGATAGATGTCATCAACACAGGATAATGCTTCATCATCATATATTTGTAGTAACTCTGTTACTCTTGCTGAGAATAATCCTGGGCTATTTTTGAATCCCTGTGGGAGTCAACAGAAGTGTTTTTGCGACCCCATTATTGAGAAAGCGGTCAAATACCTGCTTTCAGGTGCAATGTTTTGACAGAAGAATCCATTAGAGATGTCTAATGTCGTTTTATATTTTTTGCGCACGATGTTATTCATTAGTGCTGCACTGTGTGAGTTTTGTACTGCAAATGTTTTGCAACATGAGTTAAGGTGTCTGTAGTCCAAAACTAGACGATATGAATCATCTGGCTTGGAGACAGGAAACATTTGTGAGGTGCATGTTTCAATCACCCCCTGGTATTCAAGTTGATCTAAGATCTCCCTGACTTGTTTTTTAGCTTCTTGTTTAACTGGGTACTGCCTTTGTGCAGCGGGTTGACTTTTTAACTGGATTTTCCATCCTACATGATTTTTATATAATGAAGGAGCTAGAGCCACTGCCCATTTTCTTGCATATGTATATTTTTTATGAATTGGAATATAATTTGAGAAGGCAGGCATAATCATTTCATCGCCATGAGGGCACTCCCTGACAAACTCTGGTGGCCAGTCTTTTTCAGCTAACAGGATGTCATAGCCTTTCGAAAGGTTATCCCAAAAGAGACCCCTTACTTTCCTAGTCTTGCCCCCTTCTCTACGTAATGTTATTTCGTATATTTTATGAGGTTTGCTAACTCTGGTATCTGCAGTTTCCACCTGAATGTATTCATTCGTGTCCACTGTCTCCAGAAGATTCATCAAGATCTTGTGAGCTATTGTCACTTCTGCTGCGCTGTCTAGCATTGTCTGGGCCCACTCTCCGTTTTTCAGTTGTGTCCTCAGTATCCTCGGCATATTTAAATATTTTAATACTAGCTACCTTCTTCTTTGGTAATTGTAATTCTTTACTTTGATGAGCAGGTTCCTTGTCTTTGGACTTGACGTGCTCTTCCTTGTGTTCTGACCGTCCTCTTCTTTCCGATTTCTGTGAGGAAGTCTGAAAAGATCGAGAGGGACGTGTATCAATATCTTGATATCTGTCAGGTTTTCTCAATTTATCCCTTTCTCTAAGGTTGTATCTTTTCTCAGAGGGCTCCCTCTGGGGAGACTTGCCACCTCGTTCTGGAGATCTATCTCTTTGTTGAGGAGAGCTTCCTCTGGACTGGAATAGTTTTTCCCTGGGAGTGGATTGTTTATTTCCATCCAAACTCTTTTTTGGAGTATTTAGATTATTTTTAATAAATGTTTTTTCAGGATTTTCAGTTAGTTGGGGTTTTACTGGTTTCCCACCCAAACTATCTCTTCCTTCGTCTTCATAGGATTTTTCTATGATTCTGGCAAGTTCAAATGGTTGGTCTGCTATATCTGTTTCTTTCAATCTCTGGAGGTATGTTATATACTCCATTGCCAATTTAACTAATTCTCTATATGCCTTTGTTAATTCTTTTATTTTCATTAAAAGTTCTTCACTTGACATCTTCTCAATGTCCTGATGTGGTGTGTAACTGGCTAGAACCGGCCATGTGGCTCCTGGTCTACCTAGTGGACCGAGCCTGGGGATGTGATTTTGATGTTTTAGGGCGCCTTCAAACCAGAGCAGGTGCTCTTGGTAATTTGTGGGATTTCAACGTCCTCGAAAGGAGCGTATTCATCCGGAGGTTCCTCTATTTTGTAATAGTGGAATTTGTGTGTTACAGCGTTTGCTGCTGGAAAGTTTATCCATGAATAGAAAAACACTGTCTGCCGATATTCATGGGCCTCTACCACGAATATGACTGTACCGCCTCTTGGTGTTAGTCCATTTTCTATAAGTTTAAGAGTTATAGTTTTCCTTACATTTACTGGAATGATTATAGCATTTGGGTCATTTTCTTGGAGAATTGTGTCATCCGCTAGGAGTTGAGCTGCTATTCTAGCTGCCTCCCTTTCATCGTCACTTTCCGTCATTTTTACTAACAGAAAGTTTTTTTGTTGCAGATCAAGTTTCAAGGGAAACAAAGATTAGGTGCCCAATATTTTGGAACACTGTATCCTTCAACGTTGACTAAACCAAAAACTATACATAGGAATCTCTTCCTACTAAGTTCCGACGGATTTTAACCTTTTACCCACTCCAGACGTCTTTTTGAGTTTTTACGGGAAAAAGGGTCTGTGTGAAAAAGCACAACTGAGTTACTCTAGTGTCTTGCATTAGATTATCGCCTTACCACATGTTGGGCGCCATGTAGTGTAGTTCCTATATTCCCAATAGGCTCTGCGCATTGGAATAATATAAACAGCAGTGTAGACGTAGGACTGAGGTTGACTAGGTCTCTACTGACTATATTAGACTTAATTAGTTTTGCCAGCTAGCTCAGAGGTCACTAGAAACTTTCTCGAAGAAACAAGGAGGAGTTTAACTTCCCTGGATAGACAAGAAGGGATTAGCTTCTGACAACCATAAAACATGACAACTTTGCTCCCTCAGAATAAGAGTGTATCTCTAGAGTCGTGTGAAAACAATAGACAGCTATTTTACTCAGTCAATCGTGCATACTTAGTTTCACCAGAGTGCAGAGAAATAGAGAGACGGGCGTTTTCAATAAAAGGTGTTATTTATTGAGCAGTCTTCTTTCTCATGCAAGAGAAATGAATTGCCACAATTGCAATACTTAGTAAAAAGTAAAGTGCGTACAGTAAAAGGAGTATTATGAAATCATACTGTAAAAGCATTGATATGGTTTCTTAGCCATTTGATACTTTAAAATGGATAAAATATATACATACATAAAAACATTGACTAACGTCCTCAACTGGTGCTTCTAATCTACGCCTACCCCTGTGTACCTGACCTAAGCCTAATACGTGGGAAGGAGTAAGTAAGTAGCAGTTTAAGTTAAGTTGGTGTTGCCAAGGATCTGAATCTAGAATTCTCTCAAGGGTTTAGTCAGCTCCATACCTGGGTAATAGAAAGCAGGAGGTCTGGAATCTCTCTCTCAGGACTCGATATCCCAGCAACCCGCAAGGGCGGCTGGAAACACCGGAGCTGGATTTTCTCGGCTGGAGAAAAAGACAGCGTCTTTCGCAGTGCGTCAAAAGGGAGGGGCGGCGTCCGTGGGCTCTCACATCAGCTGGGCTCTCGGGCAAGTAGATCGCCGCTCTGCTCCAAACCACCGTGTGTTTGCTTAAGGCAACTGTTGGTATATTTATACCTGCAAGTTGCCGGGTTTGACGTAAGGTTGGACATAAGACGTCAATAAAAGATGTCACTAAGAACTGGCCATTCTTTCAGTACTCGCAGGAGTTCTAGGACAAATCAAAACAAAAGCATGGGGAATTCCCAGGTTGCTGGAGGTTTGGTTTGTTTAAAGAACGCGTTGTACTTTCTAGGAGTCTAGGGGAGTAGCCTTGCCGTATTTGGACTGCATGGGCTATTACTAAATATGGATATGATTCTTATGCCTTTATAAGGATATTATTTATTATGGCCACATGAGGGCATAAATCGGGAATATCGAATTAGGGTCCTAGATAGAAACACAACAGGTTATGACCTATGCATCATGCTCTGGGAAACACCTCATGCTGACCCCCGGAACACTCTGCGACATACACCCGGACCCTGACACGGACTGCCATTTCATCACTGCTGGCCAATTACACAGCAATCCTGCTGCGGAATGCACTCTCCCAGTTCCTAATCACTTCTCAATCCCCAAAGGACAGTGTTTGTCCCTCCACTGGGCTTCCATGTGATGTGGGCTTGGATGGCCATGTACAACACCAGCTCCATCACTCACCTGAATGTGAATAAAACATTATAAATCCCTGAGATGTATCATTACTATGTTCACTCACGTATGCAAATATGGCTGGATGTAGGGACAATGATTGCACATGAAGGTACACCATGGTAACTTACATCTATGCGCATGTGCATCCCTGAGACACAAGGCAAATTGGTTGACTGTGAAGGTGAGTACTAGCTGTGTCCCCATTGCACATCAACACAAAGCTCATGACCCCCAAACTACGCACATGTCCAGGTGTTTAATAGGGCTGTGGGTAGGACTGACAAATCGGTAGCAGACCAGGAGTGGTGGCCTACATCGCATGTGACAACAGAACAGCATGTTGCATACCCAATTACACACATATGTGTGGACACATTCTGTTATGATGTATAACATTTGCTACACATGGTCAGAGGTTGCCACCATACTCACATTGCTGAAGTCATGTAAGTGCACATGTGGGGCAGCAACTCTCCCAAAACAATGTCTGGCTCACAGAGGTTGAGCTTGCAAAAGTGACACACCACCATTGCACATGCATCAGTCAGTCCCTCCCTGAGTAGGGACGATGCTCATTGTGGCACACGAGTGGACAATCAAATCAACACACCTCACAGTTAGACACCAAGTGGGGTGACATAGACATTATTGCCATGTGCGTGTCAGTACGGATGAAGCCAGAACAGGCAGGGACATGCTTAAGACACTTCACGCAGCATGGGTACATGTTGAGGTTCATACATTGCTGTTGCAACAATGGCCAAAAATAATCACGGATGTCAACACTCCCAGCCCACCTTGCCTTGCTGAATGAGTCAGGTGTTGTTTGGCATATGCCCATTGACCTGTGTGAGGGGGCACGACTCACTGCCCATGGGATCTGCATAGTGCTCTGCTACCAGAGTGCTTCTATTGTCTGCTCTGCTGACAGTGTTCAGGTGAAAGGTTCCGACAGGTTCACATGTCGTGCCACAGTGCGGTGTGTGTGCTGTACCCCAGCAGTGTGTTTGAATTGGCAACGTTGCCAAACAAAGCTGTGTTGCAACGACCATGGATCTGCCTCACCTTGCACAGGTGTGTGTACACTTTGTTGTTTCACACACATGCATCCAGAGTTCGGACGATGGCAGACGTGTCCTCTGTTGTGGTGGGATATGTGAGCAATCCCCTCGATGCAACATGTTGTTGGGACCTATGTTGTGGGTAACAACCGGATGTGGCTGCAGGAACGTAGTTACTCGTCCACGAATGGCCACGCAGTTTCATATGCAATGTTTTCCAATAGTACGTCATTGTTGTGTTCAAGGAACACCAGGGTGAGCCAATCCATTAACTGGTCCAGGCAGGTGTGCTCAGCCCACGCCGTTTCACCAATCCCCTAGACAGCCCAATAGGGTAGCGCCTGTATGTGGTAACTGCACACGAGGAATTGTGCAATCTCCCATGCACAGCTGCCAATACATACACAGTATGTCAAGACATCCCATGCACGGCTGCCTCGGTTACACTCCTGTTCATGATCAAACAGCGGGCGCAGAAACAAGTCATCGTCCAATTCATCTACGGTTGTGTTGGATAGGCAGACATCCGTGGGACACTTGAATGTGCATGTTCGTCATTGGAACTAGGGGTGGACCCAGGTAACGTAGGCAATGCGGAAGCTGAGCCGGTAACTGATCTGCAGCACTGCCAGTGGCACTGCACCCAGTAAATGCAGCATACGTGCACGGTAGTTTTCCACGTGATGGGGGTTGTGCATGTGCACAGTATGGCCTGCCATTGCCTTGGTGCATCTCGTGGAACTAGCACTCTTCTGTACTGCAGCAGTTGTGTGGAGGATATGCCACAGCTCTGAACAATGATTCGAATGTGTGTGCAACGTTGGACTGAATGGGTTGCTGTTTCCGTGTCAGTCAAGGCCATCCCATATGGAGGTACCTCAGGCAGGAGCTTCTGCGTGTAGGGTGTGGATCAGTCGGATGGTTCATCTGCACAATGCTTGGTGTGGGATTCATCCACATCTGCCATGGCATCTCTCTCTTGGTGTTTCAGGCTCGTTCAGAACCAAGGTCAGAGGTGCAGGTGTCCTCCCGCCTTCTGTATTGGAACAATGGAGCTTTCAACCCCGAGGTTTGTGACACTACTTCTTGTGGTTTCGGAATGTGATGTGGCTTTGTGGCTGAGATTGGGACACGGCCTTGGACTCATCGTGTACGGATGGCAATACAGACACACATGTTGGCATGTGGTGCCGGGGGCCCTGCAAGGCCTTGCGCTGCTTGTGCAATCTCACTCTGGCTCTCTCCCTCACTTTCTCCCTCGCTTTCCTTTGTTGGGCGCATGGCAAACCTACTTCTGTTGTCCAAGGAAGTGTGGACCCGCTAGGACTCTTCTGAATAGTTGTTTTGTCTTTTGTTTGTATGGTGTTTTGTGTTGGTGATTGCATTGCTGTATGATTGGTTCTCCATTTTCGGGCAACACATGTATGTTGATTTACCTGCTTGTGTGACCTCAGGCAACATATTTGCTGTGTGATTCATTGTGTTGGTGTGCAGTTTCTTTCTTGGTCCGGGTTTGGGGGTGGCTCCGGGGGGGGGGGGTGTTGCGGGCCTGGGTGTGGTGTCAATGGGTGTTGTGGCCCTTTTGGGTGTCCATGCTACATGCTCAGTTGCGCTATGGCATCTGTTTTTCTTCAGATGTGGCTGTGGGCTGTGCTCCCTTTTGTGGTGCAGACTGTGGTCCAACTTTACACCAGGTGTCAGAGCAGGTGTGAATTTGTTTTTTTACAGTTCTGTCTGGTCATTGTGAATGTTGTGGTTGGTGTTGTTGCGGCTTTTGGCACAGGAGCACCTACTCTGCATCTCATTGGCGATATTAGCGGGGGTCCTCTGTTGCGATGTTTTTTGTGGCTGCTGTTGTGGGTAAACTGGTGCTAGGCGCTGTTAGCACCAGCTTGTGAATGGGGTGGTAAATTTATCACGAATTTGGCTGCGCAAAATTGCCGTTAACTCAGCGATAGCTCTTTGTGAATATGCCCCCTGAACTATAGTATGAAAATGCAGTATTTTCTCGTAAAAGAAGTCTATGTAATTATTTTATTTGAGGAGACAATGAAGAACGAAGATTCTTAAAAAAGAAATTTGTCTGTACAGTTTAAATGTCATTAAAGGTCCCCCTATTGTCAGTTCTCATTCATTTAAAACATATTTCTGACATAATATCCAACATATGAATCTAAAATGATTGTCATGCTCCGAAGTGCCCATTTGGAATCATTTATGACAAATGTCACACAAATTTCGAATGAGATTTAGTGAACAAAATGTGACTTAACATCCATTATTACCAAGTCAAGCACTATGCTGGACGTTTATCAAAAAAAAACACAACTTCTCAACTAAAATCCTGTATGTATGTCAAGTTGGACATTTTACAACTTTCGTTTCATGGCCACCTGTTTTGTCAGTCAATAACGTAATTATGATAAAGTTAAATAGAGTAAATCCCTCTAAACATTTAAATGTACTATTAAAAGAGAAGAGAGACCTCGATTCTTTTGCACAATGCATAACATGCACTGGCAAAGTCCATATGTCTGGGTGACTGCACGCATGTGTGTGCTTCAGAAAGCATGTGCATACACTTCTAGCAAGCCTGAATTGGATTATGTATTAAACAAAACCCATTTGAATATATCCTCTGATGCGCATGCATGGATCATGATGCTTGGAACAAGGCAGGCACCGTAATTTAGGTGTGAATTTTTTATTCACTATTCTAACATGCCAGATGAACATGTTAGAGTGGTAATTTAAAACATAAAAAATAAAAATAAATGTATTTGAAGCGCGCAAAAGGATGGGAGAATCCCTTTAGAACTTTCGAGCTACTGGGCCCTCAAAAAAAAAATAATACAATGAAAAAAATATATTCAACTTGGGGGCTCATTAGGATGGCGGACGGAAGGACGACCGCCGTCCTGGAGTAGGCGGAAAAAGCCTTTTTCCGTCTGCCTGCCGCAGACAGTCCGACCCCCATATTAGGATGGGAAACACTGTCAAAACTCCGTACGCGGCAGAAGAGAACGCACCGCCGCGGAATCACACCCGACCCCGCGGCGGACGTAACCAATCCAGAGACACCGCCGTACGGAATGACGTCTCCGACCGTGTCCCAAATCACGATGGCGGAAAACATACATAAAACCGCTGCGGAAAAACAACCTGCCTGAGCACGGCGGATTCCCCACAGCTAACAAACCACACATTGCGAAGATACCCACCACAAGCAGCTCGCCCACATGGACCCAGCGCTACACGCTTTTCCGATACTCTTTGCGATCCTCCACCAGCAAGTCATGGACCATCATCGACGACGACGCAGGTACGCTACACACCATTTACTGTCGGAAGGGGAGTATCTGGCAGGGCTGTGACGTTGGGAGGGGGAGTGTCATGTCACAGGAAATACATTGACGAACGCACCAAAATATACACAATTGAAGTACACAACCAGGAATGACAGCGACAAACCACAAAACATAATTTATTAGCTTTATTCAACATAATAGGTGCATAATATCAGAATATCCAAGAGCATGGGCATTGGGTACAACAGATCATGTACATCACTGGCATCACATGAGAGGGTGTAAGTGCATCATCAGTCCATTGCACTGAACAGGTCCATCAGAGGCAGCACATGAGAGGGGCTAAGTGCATCAACAGTCCATTGCACTGAACAGGTCCATCAGAGGCAGCACATGAGAGGGGCTAAGTGCATCAACAGTCCATTGCACTGAACAGGTCCATCAGAGGCAGCACATGAGAGGGGCTAAGTGCATCAACAGTCCATTGCACTGAACAGGTCCATCAGAGGCAGCACATGAGAGGGGCTAAGTGCATCAACAGTCCATTTGCACTGAACAGGTCCATCATTGGCAGCAAATGAGAGGGCAGAATGCAGTATCAGAACAGCAACAGGGCATTGTGGACAACAGAGCAGGTACATGATATGCAGCACGTGAGAGGGCAGAATGCAGTATCAGAACAACAACAGGGCATTGTGGACAACAGAGCAGGTACATCAGAGGCAGCACGTGAGAGGGCACAATGCAGTATCAGAACAGCAACAGGGCATTGTGGACAACAGAGCAGGTACATCAGAGGCAGCACGTGAGAGGGCACAATGCAGTATCAGAACAGCAACAGGGCATAGTGGACAACAGAGCAGGTACATCAGAGGCAGCACGTGAGAGGGCACAATGCAGTATCAGAACAGCAACAGGGTATTGTGGACAACAGAGCAGGTACATCACTAGCAACACAAGTACGTGTTTCAAGGCACCTATCCCAAGGACAACAGCAGTGCAAGGCTGATTACAATGGACAATGTACACACCATGTGAAAAGACATGTGAGTGAAGTGAACAGCACCTCACATCACAGATTCAGGTGGACTGCTTGAACTACCTGGCTCGGACACACTGCCAGCACCAGAAACCGGAGTGTGAGACACAGCCACAGCTCGAGTGACTGACACATGAGCCACAGACCCAGACACACTGCCAGCACCAGAAACTGAGTGTGAGACACAGGCACAGCTCAAGTTACTGACACATGAGCCACAGACCCAGACACACTGCCAGCACCAGAAACCGGAGTGTGAGACACAGCCACAGATGTAGTGACTGACACATGAGCCACAGACCCAGACACACTGCCAGCACCAGAAACAGGAATGTGAGACACAGCCACAGCTCGAGTGACTGACATATGAGCCACAGACCCAGACACACTGCCAGCACCAGAAACAGGAGAGGGCACAACTGAGACAGTGCTACTACATGATGGATGACAGCAAACAACAGACACAGTGCCACTATCTGACACATGAGAGTCAACTGCATCTGCGCCACTGGTACCACTGAAATGATGAGCCACAGGGCTGAATGGGCCAGGAGGCAGGGTGGCTCTGGGAGCTGGGGATAGCTGTACTGGAGCGACATTGGGGTGTTCATGTGTCAATGGTGTGTGTCTACGTTTCTTAGGGATATGTGAGGGCACCCTGGACATGACAGGACTGGTAAGTGGTGCGGACTCAAATGAAATATCACCCACCAAAGGTGGAGCATCTGCTGCTGGGGGTCTGCTCTCTGGGGACGTGCTGGAGCCTGCTTGTCGTTTGCTGTGTGCCTGCCTTCTGGCCTCTGCATCATGTTTAATGGGGGATGCAACAACAGGGTACTCCTTCCTCTGCTTTTGACGGGCCTGGATGGGAGTGGAGGTATGGGGGACTCCACCGCGGACACATCTTTACTACGTTCCCTCAACAACATCAGCCGCAGTGCAGCCAGGGGTGATGTATGCCTGTCCTTGATGGAGCTAGTGTCTATGGGAGAAGCCCTGTCCCTTGGATGTGTCTTGGCCGTAGGAGGTGTCCTGTCCCTGGAAGTTCCCTGTTCCCTGGGCGGTGCCCTGTCCCTGGGTGCAGACTTTTCCCTTGTACTGTACCTGTCTCTAGAAGCAACCTTGTCCCTGGGAGTGTCCCTGCTCTTGGGAGTTGCCCCTTCCTTTGTAGTGTCCTTGTCCTTGGGAGTGTCTCTTCTCTTGGGAGTTGCCCCTTCCTTTGTAGTGTCCTTGTCCTTGGGAGTGTCTCTTCTCTTGGGAGTTGCCCCTTCCTTTGTAGTGTCCTTGTCCTTGGGAGTGTCCCTGCTCTTGGGAGTTGCCCCTTCCTTTGTAGTGTCCTTGTCCTTGGGAGTGTCCCTGCTCTTTTGAGGTGGCCTTGCCTTTGTAGTGTTCTTGTCCCTGGGAGTGTCCCTGCTCTTAGGAGTTGAACCTTCCATCGTTGTGTCCTTGGTAGTGTCCCTGGACTTGGGAGTTGCCCTTCCCTTGGGACTACCTTTTGTGGGGGATGCCTGTGTGGCATGTGAAGCCATTTCCACCCACACCCCTTAAGGATCCTGTGTGTCAACTCCAGTGTAGCTCACGTCATCTTTGGTGCCATATTTACCAGTCCTAGGGGATGGGGTCTGTGCTCTCCGTGCCCTGCCCTGCTGCCTGTTGCTGCTCCTAGTGCAATAACCTGTAAAAGAGTCCTGCTCTGAGAAGTCACTCCCCCCTGAGACATCAAGTAGTGTGGATGGGGGAACAGAAGTAGCACCCTGTCTTTGCGACTGTACAATGGCAGAAGACACAGTGTTTGCCAATGACTGAACTGTTCTGTGTAGACCAGCAACATCGCCATGCATACCCTCCATGAATGCCACCACCTCCCCCAACTTCCTATCGTGGTCTTGGAATGCATTGATCATGTTGGTCTGCCCTACACACAGCTGTTGCAGCAGATCAACAGCCTCTGCACAAAGTGCACTTTGTGTCACTGAGGCAGGGGCGGCGGTTCCTGCACCGAAGGCAACTCTGCTCCCCCTCCTCTGGCGAGCACGAGCAGTACATGTTGCAATGGGTGGCAGTGTGGGCCCTGTGTGCTGTGTCCCGACTGAAGGTGTCAATTGCCCACTCCCTGTCTGTGCCAACAGTGCGGACTCACCAACACTTTCTGAGGATGAGGGCGATGGTGTTTCCACATGTGAGTCCTCAGGGACGGTCCTGTCCCCCTCTCCGGGGCTGCCCTCTTCAGTGTCAGTCTGCGTGTGTGTGACGTCTGATCCTGAAGCATTGCCACCACTCATCTCCATCGTCTGTGGGTCAGTGCCCTCTGCCGAAGCTGAAATAGAGAGAAACGAGGTGTGAGTAAGTGCCACACTCACGTACCTAAGGACAACAGATCTAGGATTCCATTACATACATAGTACATGTAGCACACATCCTGCACACGTCCCACCCCTACCAGTCATCCTCACATCAAAGAACCGGTGTTGGCTGTCAAACATGTACATCACCCGAACATGGCAAGTGCCTGTAGATCTGCACACATGTCATGCCATGGGACCACAGACCTCAACGGCATGTCCTGGAACCCTCAACTACTAAGCAAGTGGGCTGTCCACCCGGCGGACATGGATGCCAACGCTTACTCCGCTAATGGCACCAGCATGGTATTTCAGCTAAACATACGCACCACGGAAGCCACTACAGTGTCTGAGCAGCAATACATGCTTTGCTAGCCCAAGTCACATAAACATACATTCTGCTTACCGCTAGTTTGCTGAGGATCCCCACTCATCCGGGTGGACAGGTCAGGATGCGTCACAGCAATGATTCGGTGCATAAGAGGGGTCATGGTGCGGCGGGCCAGACGTGTAGATCTTGGAATCATCCCCAGTGTCATCTCCACCACATTCTTGCTGAGCCTGGAAATGTCGTCCCAGCGCTTGTGGCAGTGTGTGTGTCGTCTATTGCACCCCCCCACTGCCCGTACATCACGTGCTATGGTCCTCCACACAGCCTTGCGAAGGTGCAGCTTTACCTACCATGATGGGAGACAAGAGGGTAACGTAAGTGGACAGTATGACATGCACAAACATCGTAGTAACACGTTTCTACATGTAGCCATGCTCAGCACTACACATGTGAAGGTCCCACAGCACACCGCCAGGCTTGCAGAAGACAAGAGCCACTGAACACCTCATGGCCAACAACATGTACACCACTGTACTTACCACCTGTCCGGGTGCACCGTAGAGCCGTTGGTAGTGGCTGAGCACACCGTCCACAAGGACATCCAGCTCCGCTGCGGTGAAGGGACGAGACCGGGTCTCTCGCACTCCCTGCATGGCAAGGTCCTGGACTGTGGCACAGCAGCAGCAGCCGTTGGTCAGCTCAGCAGCAGCAGGTCGAGGTGATGGTCACAGGCAGCAGCCGTTGGTCAGCTCAGCAGCAGCAGGTCGAGGTGATGGTCACAGGCAGCAGCCGTTGGTCAGCTCAGCAGCAGCAGGTCGAGGTGATGGTCACAGGCAGCAGCCGTTGGTCAGCTCAGCAGCAGCAGGTCGAGGTGATGGTCACAGGCAGCACTGGATCAAAGCAGTGAATGTGTGCTTGTGAAAGTCACACATATATAGGGCCCAGAGCCCATGTCATTGGCACACGTTGCCAGCTCTTGGTTCCCCCTGGACACCTCATACGAAAAGGGCCAATGACAGGCCCTGGTGTGGCGGTGCACTGTTTCCGCCATTGTCGATGGCGCATACGCGCCCCGCGGTACCTCTTCCCATTGGCTGCCTGTGCATGTGCCGTCACGGACACACATCGGCAACCGCAAGTGCGCACTTTCGCGACGGTTGGATGTTTTGCAACAATGTTCAATCAGTGGCGCCACCATGGCGGTGCACGCCTTCCGTGGGGGTGGTGCAGGCCAATACATACTTGTGATTATGGAAATCAAAATGGCACATTGCATCATCCACCGTAGACCGACCCTCCCAGGCCGGTCACCCACCGCCGGCCCAGCCCGGTCACCCACCGCCGTCCCAGCCCAGTCACCCACCGCCGGGCCAGCCCGGTCACCCACCGCCA
Organism: Lissotriton helveticus; assembly: GCF_964261635.1. Lineage (NCBI taxonomy): Eukaryota > Metazoa > Chordata > Amphibia > Caudata > Salamandridae > Lissotriton > Lissotriton helveticus. The sequence continues at coordinate 1,745,760,331 of NC_136063.1, read as the reverse complement.
GGCCAGGCCGGTCAACCACCGCCGTCCCAGCCCGGTCACCCACCGCCGGCCCAGCCCGGCCCGGTCACCCACCGCCGGGCCAGGCCGGTCACCTACTGCCGGGTGTTGACTGGCATGGCCCGGCAGTGGGTGACCGGGCTGGGATGGCGGTGGGTGACCGGGCTGGGCCGGCGGTGGGTGACCGGGCTGGAAGGGTCGGTCTATGGTGGATGATGCAATGTGACTGTAAGGGGGGTCATGAACTGCCATTTTGATTTCCATAATCACAAGTATGTGTTGGCCTGCACCACCCCCACGGAAGGCGTGCACCGCCATGGTGGCGCCACTGATTGAACATTGTTGCAAAACATCCAACCGTCGCGGAAGTGCGCACTTGTGGTTGCCGATGTGTGTCCGTGACGGCACGTGTACAGGCAGCCAATGGGAAGAGGTACCGCGGGGCGCGTATGCGCCATCGACAATGGCGGAAGCCATGCACCGCCATGTCGACGCCACTGATTGTATATTTACAAATGCAGCACCGTCGTGGTAGTCCGCACATGCGTTATGAGGGGTGTGAACGTGATGGCAAAACAGCATATGTCATGCACAATATCATGTGTGTTCACACTATGGCCATTGATGTTCACTCAATTTGCTACATATGTGCATGTCTACGTGTCAACCTCTTGTTTTACCGTACACACGTTTCAACTCATACACATCTACACACTACATCAAGGCTGTCTGGCCACCTTCAGGATCTGTTTTGAGTGTGTGGTTTGTGCGTGCAAGTAACAATGGTGTCGGTACACATTGATTCAGTGTATGCGTATGTGTGTTGCCTCTTGTGTGACCATGCATGTAATGTGAGGATGCTCACCATTGTAGGAGTGGTAATTGGTGCATGAAGATATGGAGTGTGTGTAGCATTATTGTATTGTGTGTGCACGTGCATGTGTGTCTGTGATGACGCTTGTCCACATTAGGGTCATTTGGCATGTCTTGTTGGCAGTTCTTTTGACGTGAGAGTACGTTAAATTGTACATGTTGGCACACATCATGTTGTTAGTGGCTGCACATTGTTTGCATGCTACTCTGTATTGTAGGTAATGCAGACATGTCACACATATGATAATTGTCGACGACTTTTCTCATTTTAATTGTGTTGGCCTACATGTGATAGAGTTGCACAGCTATGCGTTGTTGGTAAATTGACATCTACTACATCTACTCCCACACAGGAGGGCTCCTAATGTGCATCGCCCATACACTGTGCTGGAGGACATGATTGACGAGGAGGTGATCAGGAAATTCCGGCTTGATCGACGTAGATTGCTGGAGCTTGTAGACCAATTGTCTCCTCATCTGCAGCCACGAAGAACATATCCTGGTTCCATTACACCCACAGCAAAGGTGATGGCGGCACTTCACTTCTTTGCAACTGGCACCTTCCAGTACACAGTTGGACATGCCGGGGGGATGTCACAGTCCATGTTCAGCATGGTACTGCGGGATGTTCTCAGGGCCATGATGATTTACAAGGATGATTACATCCATTTTCCACGGGCGGCAGAGTTGGCAGCAGTCAAAGCAGACTTCTATGCACTGGGCCAGATACCACACGTAGTGGGTTCCATTGATGGCACCCATATCGGTCTCATTCCACCCCGGGCATGTGAGCCTGTATATCGCAATCGGAAACACTTTCATTCGCTGAACGTGCAGGTGGTGTGCCTGGCCGACAACATCATATCACATGTGTGTGCCAGATTTCCAGGCTCCGCACATGACTCCCACATCATGCGGAGCAGCATTGTCCCCCAACTGATGGCAAATCTGCGACCAGAACGTGCGTGGCTTGTGAGTATGCTGTGGGGACAGTTGTGTATTCTGTGTGGCATGGGGTACCCACCAATCCTGGTAGTGATATCTGTGTCTTTCTTCCCCCCACATAGGTGATTCCGCGTACCCAAAGAGGCCGTGGCTGCTGAGTCCCAAATACAGCTGGTGAAATGCGATACAATGATGCCCATGGAAGGACACGTAGAGTGGTGGAACGTACTTTTGGACTGCTAAAGTCTAGGTTTCATTGCCTGGATAAAACCGGGGGGAGCCCTGCCTTACTCACCAGGCAAAGTATGCAGGATCGTGATTGCCTGCTGCATGCTCCACAACCTGGCCGTGCGCAATGACATTGAACTGATCTTGGACCCTGAAGACCAACAAGTCCCTCGGCCTCCCATCCCACCCATGTCGACTGATGAGGATAGTGGTGAAGAAGAAGGTGTGGACCAGAGGCGTCAGCTCATTGATCGCTATTTTCCTTGAATTAAAACATGGAGGCAACACATAATTGAGTGTGTAAGTGAAATTTATTTACAGGTTGTGAATTGATGCAGGTGGATATTTACAAGTAAGTGTTCGGTGGGGGAGTGTGAGTTGAAGGTCATGGTAGATGAAAAGACCGTGGTGACACCAGATTGGGTGATGTCCAGCTAGTCCAGCAGACCGGTGCCAATACTTGGAGTTGTGGGACAGGATAGTTGGCGGGTGAATGGCAGGGTCAGGGACGGTTAATGTCATTTTTTCCGGCCCCTCTTTGGGTGGGTGGATGGTGCATCCCCGCTGCCCTCACCTACTTCCAGCCTCGGATGGCCCCTCCGTCTTGTAGCCGGAGCGAAGACAGCTGGGGGGGCAGGTTGGTCAGGGGCCACATCCGTGTCCATGGGCTCAGGTGGCGGTGGCGGTGGTGTTGGCGACTGTGGCGGCTGGGCACTTGGCTGAGGGGGGTGTTGCGGGATAACCAGTCCCTCCACAGTGATGTTACCTGGCCCATGATGTCCACTAGTTGCCCTATGCGCCTGTCAATTGACCGCAACTGATTTGTGTTCTCCACTGAGTCCTGGTGGGCACGGTCAGCCTGTGCCTGCCCCCGGTCATAGGAGGCCTGGACTCTGGCTAGGGCTTCCAGTGTTTCTGCAGCAGGATGGGGTGGGTGTCCTTCCACACCTCGCCGGTGAGAGGCACTCCTGTGGGTGAGATGTGACCTCTGGTCTGTCCTTTGCCATCCACTCTCCCTGCTTGGCTGGGATGTAGATGGGCCTGCATCCTGCGATGGGCCAGGCAGGGTGGCACAGGCAGGAGTGGTGGTACAGGTGGTGGTGGAGGTGGTGGTGGTGGTGGTGGCTGCACAGGTCACTATGACAGGTGTCGGTGGGGTGACACAGGCCAAGGTTGTGGAGGCAGGGTGTCCTGTAAGCCAGATGGCCCTGGGAGTCGGCTTGGGCCCCCTTCGTCCTCCGCACCGGAGCTGACAGTGGGATCGTCCCCAGAGAGTCCGTGCTGTGAGTGTGGTGACTGTTGCAGGTGGTTCTGGTTTCGCAAGTCAGGTTGCGATCACCTGAGGGACAAGATTTTAATGATCAATGCAGTGGACATGACATGTTTTAATCTTTCAAACATTACATATCACTGACCTCTCGACACACCCCACCCAACTCCCAACACACCCCTCCCACCTCCTAACACACACCACCCACCTCCCAACACACCCCACCCACCTCCCAACACACACCACCACCCTCCCTGTGGACATGGGGGCCTGTTGGGATTCGTAGTGCTGGTCTCTCACACACACCACACACCTCCCAACACACCCCACCCACCTCCCAACACACCCCTCCCACCTCTCAACATACACCACCCACCTCCCAACACACCCCTCCCACCTGCCAACACACACCACCCACCTCCCAACACACCCCACCCACCTCCCAACACACACCACCACCCTCCCTGTGGACATGGGGGCCTGTTGGGATTCGTAGTGCTGGTGTCTCACACACCCCACCCACCTCCCAACACACCCCACCCACCTCCCAACACACCCCACCCAACTCCCAACACACACCACCACCCTCCCTGTGGACATGGGGGCCTGTTGGCATTCGTTCACATTTTGGTGATTATGTGGCCCACATGCATGGTTTGGGGCCTGGGGGATGTGTCCTCTCAGTTGTGTGAGGCAGACCATGTCGGTGTGATAGTGGTGCTTGGTTTGTACTTTCCAGCCTCTTCTCCCTCGTCGATTCCTTCAAGGCTCTCTGGGTGCAGTATGCCCAGCACCTTTTCCTCCCAATCGGCATAGGGTATGGGCTCCGGGGGTGTGCCCCCGCCAGTGTGGTGTGCCCGCAGGTGATTTTTTGCACGGATGCCTTTGACCCTTGTTTTGAGGTCATGCCACCACCTCTGGATGTCGTGCTTTGTTCGTGGCACGGTCCCTGATGCATTCACCCGACTGACTATCCTGTCCCACATGTAGTTTTTGGTTGCCACGGTGGTCTGCTGGACTAGTGTGCAGAATAGGTGGGGTTCAACACGGATGATTTCATCCACCAGGACCTTCAACTCTGTGTCAGTGAATTTAGGATTTTTCTTTGGTGCCATGGTGTGTGATGTGCAAGGTGTGGGTGGAGTGGGTTGGGATGTGCAGGTGTGTGGTGTGTAGGAATGGTGTGGTGGGTGTTTGTGTGGTGGGTGTGTTTGTGTGCAGGTTGTATGTGTGGACTTTAGTGTCTGCTGTTCGTTGTGATGAGCCTCTTGCTTGCAGCTATGCTGTGGTGCAAAGGATTGTGGTAGTGGGTGGGAATCTTTTTATACTCTGTGTCGTGGTAGTGTCCCAATGGTTGTTGCCAGTCAGGTGCTAGGTGGGTGTGTTGACTTGTGTGGATTTTTAGGTGCTTGGGGGGGTGGCATTGTGGCTTGTGATTGGTGTGGGTGTTTCAGGTGGGTGGGTGTCCTGTGTAGTGTGTTTTGTATTTACTTCCGTCAGCCATTTGTAAATTGGTTTGACGGTAGGGATGGTGTTCGTGTTGTCCTTCCGCTGGAATGCTGGGTTTATCGTTGCATTGTTTCTGCAGCGGTCGTGGATGGAGGTGAGTTCCGTGGGACTGGCGGCGTTATCCTAATCGCGACACGGATCCTCCACAGGTATTGCGGTGGCTGTGCCTGTTCCCGAGGTCATGTTTGTCCACGGCGGATGGTTTTTCTTACGTTCCGTCCGCTTGCGGCGGTCTCAGGTGTACTCCGTCCGCCGCGGACGGGGTTTGATGTACTCCGTCCGCCGTGGACGGAGTTTCATGACATTATTATCCTAATCGCAACGGCGGTTTATCCGCGGAGCGGTCGGGAGTATCTTGGCCGCGTCCTTGGAGGACGGAACCCATTTCCGTCCGCCATCCTAATCGACCCCTTGGTGTGCAGAGTGGAAGAGGGACAGGGAAGTCTGCGGAGCTGGGAGGGAGATAAGAAAGCATCGGAGGACACGAAAAGCAAGAAGAGATAGAAAGGAAAAATGCACTCCCATAGAGCTCTGAAAATCAAATCAAAACATTGAGTGGAATGGGATGAAGTATGACAGCTTTGTGGAGTGGCGGATGAGTAAAAGAATGCACAAGAAAGTACCAGAAAAGCAGGAAAAGAGAACAAGGAAACACATGTACTGCAAGTGCTGAAAGAAAACAAGCATGGCAATACATGATTCCAGTAGGTCTGATTTAAAGTGCTAACTTTGTGGAACCATCCATAAGGGCAGCGAAGGAGAAGAAAGAGGGATTATGAGGAAAATAATTAACAGGACAGACATTACTGAGGAAGAAATAGACAATAAAAAAGGTCCCATAAAGAAAACAGTGATGCAGTAGATATTTTGTGAAGGTCGAAAGAAAGAAAAGAGAGTGAAGTAAGGTCTGGACAACCAAATTGATAGCAAAGAAAAGCCAGATGGAAAAAACTAATAGAGAGGAATAAACGTATAGGAACAGGAGGCTAGGATGAAGAAACAACCGTGAAATAAAGCCGGGGAAAAAGCAGCAGTAGTGGATGGCCGTCTGTAGGAAAGTGATATTGAGATAAATAAACATTGAAGGACTAGCAAAGGGGAGATTGCCACAGTGAGGGAAAAAAAAATTATATGATCTTCAAGAATGCTTAGAGTGCCAATCTGGCTCTTGAATATGGGTTAAAGGTAAAATGGTGAGAGGTGAAAAATAAGGCAAGAGTAAAGAAGCGCACAAAGAATAAAACTATAATAAAGGAAGGCCAAGAAGAAACAGTGATGGGAGGGAAAGGGAATATAATGAAAGTGGAGAAAGGCCAGCATGATACTGAAGGAAGGTCAGACTGAAGAAAACAGGAAAGACAGGGAAAACAGTAGTGAAGAAGGACCACAGCAAGGTGGCCACTGTGAAAGCTACTCTGAGAAAGATCACAATAATGGAGGATGGCCAAAGCAATATCAAGAAAGTAAAGAGGAAGGGATGTGCTGGCAAATAAACTGGAGGGTAACGAAGCCATAATAAAGAAATATGAGACAGTACCTAGAAGAGTGAAAATGAGAGGTCAACATCAGACGGAAGATAGGTGAGATTCAGAGTATTGCCTTCAGTATGAAAAAAAATGTGATATGTAAGTTGAGCAGCAAAAGGGGTGCAGCAGGAGTATAAAGGATGCCATGATGTAGAAATACAGCGTTCTATTTAATTCTGGAGGAATGCAGCATGTGGGATGCAGTGCAAAGAGAGAGGCGGAGTCCTGGGGGTGTAATGTACAGAACAAGGGAATATAGTGAGGGGGGAAGAGTGCATGATGCAGTGCACTAGGGAGAAGGACTCTACATACTGAAGATGGAAACAAAGTTTGCACTTCCAGCTTCCACATCCTACAATGTTGCGAAAAATCTTCAAATGGTTGCCGCAGAATACTAGAAGGACCGTCACACAAGCACTCAACACCAGCAGTATGGACTATGGCAACCCTCTGTACGCTTGACTCTTTGGACAACTCCTTCTCAGACACAAGACCATTCATTACACCACTGCAATACTCATATTTGACCTCCCACTCCACACCCTCACCACATCGCACCTAAGGAAGCTCATGTGCTCCCCATTCACAAGTGAAGTTAATTCAAACTTCTCATGCACACATAAAACCCCTGCACAACATAGGATTAGAATACCTGAACGGCCACATACACTTTCACCAACCTACCAGATGCCTAAGCACTGCCTCAATCGTGGGCGATTAATGCATGTTACAAAGCAACATAACATTACACAACAAAACATAGTATGACACCATAAGCAACAGTAGTACTGCACCTACGTGTAACATAAACTTCAGGGATTCCGTGCCAGGGATTCAGTGCTAGCAATTCATATTGAGTAAGAGACAAAGGCCAAGATTTCAAGCAATGCATTTCAGCAAGCAATGTTGATGCATTGGATTGCTTGAACTGAAGACAGAAGAAATGACCCCCCCACAAAGAAATAAAGCAATTCTGCTCACTGCATTCACGGGTACATGTTTTGTTGTGTAGCCTCAATACAAACACCCTGGTGCCTCAGTGCAAGGCTGTCTGCCTTGTGGTCAGGATAGGTACCTTCCTGCACAAAAAAATCCTTTGAGTTTTTTTTCCTGTTTGTATGTGTGGCACAGAATGCAGCATATGTGCAAAGAAGAAATGACAAGGAGAATTCAAGATATTTCTCCGCGTTGCACTAGCTTCAAGATATATATATATATATATATATATATATATATATATATATATATATATATATATATATATATATCCTAAACAAATGTCCCAGGCGGGGGGAGCTCAATGGCTGGCGCTGGCGGCGAGGAATGGGACAACCTCGCTGTATTTCCAAGCAAAAAATCCTCAATAAAGAAGACGCCGCGCACCACTTTGCAGATGGTTTGAGTGCTTTATTTTCAGTAGGTTTTCTCTCATATATTACCTACTGGCGGTCGCCAGTAGGTATATATAGTTAGGATTTTTTCTCTATGGGTTTTTTGAAAATTCTATGTCTAATAACTTTGGCGTTTGTGGACGGAATTGGCTGAAATTTTCAGGAAAATGGCACATTTTGTTTCTGAGCAGCCCTTGAAAATTTGGGGGGGGTTCGTCCAGTGGGGGCCGAGAAAAAAGGGGGGTCCCAAAACGTGTTTTTAACATTGAGTTTTCCATAGGGCGGTTGGCCTCACTTTTAGCCCGAACGGCTGAATGGATTTGCACGAAACTTGGCAAAATTGTAGGGACTGGTAGCCCGATGTGCCTTTTGTAGGTCTCAATATATGTGCTCCAGTGGATTTTGAGAAATTAACGTTTAAAAAAAGATATATATCTGTAACAGCGGACCGGTTAGCGCTCTGGTTCGCGGACTTTTCGCGCAACGGAGCTTTGTGAAGCGAAGCTGATTGGTTCTCCGGCGTCTGTCAACATTCCAAACAGTCCGTAGCGGCCGCCATCTTGTCTCTCGGTAGGATCGAGAGACAAGAGGAGGTCAAAACAAAGGGGGAAATAACTATAAGGGGGCATAGTAGATCCTCGCTGACCCCCTAGGTTTGATGTGGAGGTTTTAAAAGGGCCCCGCGGGGCAAAAAAAAAGAATAAAAATAATAATTGAACGGCTGAATGGATTTGCACGAAACTTGGCAAAATATTAGGGACTGGTAGCCCGATGTGCCTTTGCTAGGTCTCAATATATGTGCTCCAGTGGATTTTGAGAAATTAACGTTCAAAAAAAGATATATATCTGTAACAGCGCTCCGCTTCGCGTAACGGAGGTTTGCGAAGCTGATTGGTCATTCTGTCACTGGGCTATAGTTGGGCTACATCTGGCTGATATTTGGGCTACATTTGTTTTTTTGTGTGTCTGGCGGCCATCTTTGGGCTACATTGGGCTACATTGGGCTTCATTGGGCTACATTCGGCTAATTAGCAAATAGCTCATCGCAAACTAGGAATGGTAAAGAATCGCTATTTATTCCTTAAAGTTCGCTATTTAGGAAATGCAAATAACTTTGATGATACATATGGCGGTTCATCTCTAACAAGATAAGAAGCATAGGGATAGATTTATGATGACTGGCGCATCACCAGGGATGTGTTAGTCATTCTGTGCCGCTGTTCCGTCACCTATGGTGTGCTGCATTTACAATGCGGCGCATCACGGGGCAAAAACAGCACAGATGCGTGATGTATCTGTGCCGTAAAGGTGGCGCATTGCTGGAGTTGTATCGCAAGTGTGATGAAGGTCCAGCAAGGGTCGGGGGTGCCCCTGTCGCAGGGTTTCTGTTCTCACACAGAACTGTGGACAGAGGATTGGAACCTCGGCGAATTAGGGTGTCCCAAAACTCACGTTAGTAATCAAAAACTATTTAGCAAGCTAGGTACAGTGTCACATTGGATATAACAAACTCTCAATGTTTAGACAATCCATAATATGAACTTATAGTACCTCAGGATACGTGGAACTCATGAACAGTCGGTCGTTATATATTTCTTAGAAACCAGAACATGGAGTTAAGAAGAACACATGTGTATTTGAAATGTTTATTTACTAATGCCGTCTTCTCAGGCGTAGTACCTTAGATAATAAAAGTACACATATTATCAGTAGCAAAATTACCAGCATAGTTACTAGTACATAAAAAGTGAATGGTGATAGTATGTTAACATGCTGTAAATGAATAAGAGTTAGCAACACTTATAAGCAGCCGCGGGCCGTGGAGGGAGTTACGGTGAGGCAGGGAGGCGGGGAGGGGGAGAAGCAGGGTGGAGAATACAAGTACACATATTATCAGTAGCAAAATTACCAGCATAGTTACTAGTACATAAAAAGCGAATGGTGACAGTATGTTAACATGCTGTAAATGAATAAGAGTTAGCAACACTTATAAGCAGCCGCGGGCCGTGGAGGGAGTTACGGTGGGGCAGGGAGGCGGGGAGGGGGAGGGGCAAGGTAGAGAGGGCTCCACCCTGCTTCTCCCCCTCCCCGCCTCCCTGCCTCACCGTAACTCCCTCCACGGCCCGCGGCTGCTTATATCTCACCCTCCCTAATACACATATTATATTATTTGCTAAGAAGGTCTCTTTGTGTTGGTTTAGGGCGTGCCCATACTTTAGTGTCTTAGATTTGAAGGAATCACATCAGCATACACCAGCTCTCTCTTCATGTGAACCGCATCAACTGTTGTGTATGTGTGTTCGGCAAAGCAATATAAAACCCGCCTCATGCCCAGAATTGGCAGAAGTTGCACTTATGTTATGAGTATGAAGTCGTGGAGATCAGACCTCATAACAATTCTGTATCGTGTTGTTCTTGAAACTTTAGCACTCGCTGTACAGATATAGTTTAACAAGTAAAGCAGATAGTAGACCAATAACATATTATTCTCATGTAAACCACGATGAACTACTAGGTGGAAAGCTAAAGCAACAACTAAATGTCGTGTGCAGAAGTTGCAAAAAAGGAAAAATGGCGTTTAAACCGGTAATGAGCCCATGCTAACTTAACACGGTGTAAAGATATCCAGGACCTAGATGACACCTCCTCATGATCCGGAAACGAACTGAATAAGATAATAGAAGTGCCATCTCATGAGAGCAGATTGCAAGTTTATATGTGGACGGTCCGCAAGGTAAAGCATTAAAAACTAGGAAAATTCAATGCTAAAGAAAAATAAAACAGCCAAGTACTTTATCGAGTCTTAAGCCAATAGGCAAGGTAAATAATAAAAACTTGACAATTAAGTCAATGAATTGTCAATGAAATGCTAGTACTCAGCATATGAAACATGAAAAAGGTCTATGACATAACTGTGTATGCAAAATAAGCTGCAACAGCCTCCAACAGGAAGTCACCGTCTTCATCCGAAAACAGTTCAGCCATCCAATTTAAAAGCGGAAAAGAACATACGTGCTCTCCCAGCACCGGATCCTCTATCACCATCAGAGGACAGCTCGGTGGGTTTTCAAGAAAGCTGTGTTCCAAGAAAGACTGTGCTGCCGCCAGTAAATTCCAGGGACCAAGTAGTCCATGCATCAATGCCACAGCCATAATCCTTTCGCCAGGACAAATCAACTCGTGAGTAATGATAGGAGTCATCAGCTGATTAAAGTCGACGTCAGGAGAAACCGGTCCGCAGAGACACAAATCAATGGCCCAATCGAAATCACAGGTCAGGCAGTGAAATACAGGCTGGACACAGGTGAAGTAGGAGAACCGAAAAGATAATCCATATGCCGTGCTTAATATCGCCAACGGCATTGTGCCATAATATTCTAGCATGCGATTGCGGAACAGTGTCAGCAGCTGCAGGGTCGGAGGTTGCATAGGAGGGACATCCATATTTAAAAATGTAAAAAAGCACAAGAGCGTCCGCTGGTAATGCAAGTAAAAATGCAATCCACGAACCAGAGTGGAGAAAATGGAATGAAAGGGAGCAGGGATGACTCCAAAGATTTTCTCAAATGAAGTCACGAGACCACTGGTAACAACTTTAAAAAAGTGTGCCAGGGATTTTGTGGAGGATGCGTTAAAGATAGTCGGAAACATGTTGCTGAAATTGAAAGGCAAACCTGTGTACGGGTGTTCGCTATGTGAAGTACGAAAGTTTCACGGGCCGAACTCAAGGCCACCTCTCTCTGAGACAAAAGAGCTCTTATTCTTGTCATGCCGTTGAAACGTGTCCCAAGGTTGGTATTTGTGGCCAGATTGAAAACTCCCTATGTTCATGTGTGGGAGGAAATAGAACATTTCTGCAGCAAATAACCCGTTCACTTACTGTTACGATAAAAGGAATACTTTTAATTAACTCAGAACAATCTTCATTATTGAGCATCAAATAACTACCATTTTCCAACAACTTGAACGTGGGGATGATAGCAGGAACTGGCGTGCCTTGCAACACGCAAGCCATATTTGGTCGGTGTTTGTTGCATGAATCGTGTAACTGTATGTGCCTACACATTAGTGAATGATCTGGCGTCTCAGTGCATTCCTCTCCATTCAGATAAACTTCTTGATCATCTTTGAAACATCTGTATGTGTATGGAAGCGACCAGACCTCATGAACAAAAGCACTACCTAAAGGTTCATAAAGACCTATTGGTATATATTTCATACAATTTGAAAACTTATATAAAGCAAAAGGCAGCGTTATTAAACCGTGGATAAGGCATGTTGCCAAAAAACCCGCAATCCTCTGCTGATGATGTCACTGAGCATGTCATGAATGATGTAATATGTGACATCATCAGTAGTGGATTATGGGTAATAGTATCTCTAGTTTACTCCCCTATAGCTGTCTTTCTTTTAACATAAGTGTGTGTTTCCTTCCCTTATACTTACTGTTTTTGGTTCGCTTCCAGTTCGCGTACCAGCGAGCGAACTAGGAAGCGAACTAAGAGAAATAGAGGTTGGCACAGTTCCAAATATTGTACCAATTTTTTAATAACGGGGAGGTAGTTCTGAAAAGAACTTTTTTTTTTATTTTTCTGAACATTTTTTTAATGTTTTTGAATTTTTCGGAACAGTTTTATATTTTTTTGGGTTTTTCTTGGAGGGGGCAATGAAAACGATTCATTGTAAAGGGCTCAACAGGAGCAACAAAACAAAAAAAAGAAGTATTTATTATTTTGGGCGTTTCGGACAAACTTGCATATGATAGTCAATAGCTCTGTTGATCAGAGTGATGCTTCTTTCTCCGTAGGAAATGAATCCATCGCAAAATACGCAGGTGTGTTTTACTTCACCAAATCTCATTTGTATATTTGGCACCATCTCCCTGCCCTCTGGTCCCGTTACTTCCGGTACAACAGATCTTCTGGCCATAATAGGGAGATTATCTAGGTCGTTCCGAAACTGTGCAGCACTGTAGTTGTTAGGATGCCACCTAGTCATATGGCGATGCATTGTGTAGTTTCCGAAACTGTATTTTTTGTCGGTCCCTCTGGACAGTCTATCTTGACATATAAGGCAAGTTACGTATCTTGCATTTACTTTTTTCTGACCTTTGGGAATTTTAAAAAATTGCCAAATGAAGTTTTCTTTCCGGTGAGACGTCTTGGGCTGCTCAGGCAAAAACTGCCTCTCTTCGTGCTCGTCCTCCTGTTCCTCTTCTTCTTCTTCTTGTTGAATTACAACTTGAGCAGGTGGTCCACTCTTCCTTGGATGTGGTGGAGGTGGTGGGGAAGCACCAGCTGAAGCTACTAAAGAAGCCATTGCTCAGTGATCACAAAGGGTCTTTCTCTCACAATGATGAAAGTCAGAGTGAGGAAAGAAGGAGGGATTTTCATCATTTGGGAAAAACAAGAGTTCTCAACCAATCAAAAGTGTTCATTTTAGATTATATGACCTAGTCTTACATCATTAGGAAACCAAAAGTGAAATGAACCAATGAAAAGTGTTATTACCAAGTCACATGACTTGCTGTGTTTACGTTAAGCGCTTTGCAGGGCCTCCCGGTTTGCTTCCAGAAACCTGCGCTTTGGCACTCGCTTCGCGTACCAGTTCGCTAACGTAGCACGTCATATGACGTATCACGCGACAACGTGGAACGTCATGCGGACGGGAGGCGTCACGATGTTGTTTTCTAACGCGGCACTTGCGGTAAAGAAACGTTTACCGGCTCGCGGTCTATTTCGCGGCATCAAGGTCAGCTAACGGGAAGCTTCCCGATTCGCGAAGCGGGAACGAAGAAAAAAAAATATTTTAAAAAAAAATTATTCATAAACATATAAAATATATTTTTGGATTTAAAGAAGAATACATTTTACAGCTACAGATATTAGCTGTTAAAAAAACAATGAAATTCACAGAAAAAACCATAGGTTATAGACCATATATAGTTAGGAATTAGCATTTACAAAACCTTGAAAATTCACTGAAAAAACCATAGGTTATAGACCATATATAGTTAGGAATTAGCATTTAGAAAACCTTATTTCACTCACACAAAACCATTGAAATTCCATATATAGTTAGTTGCACTAACTATATATCGCGCACCCGCAATCCACTGCTGATGATGTCACATATTACATCATTCATGACATGGTCAGTGACATCACTGATGACATCACTGATGACAACATCCAGTGATTATGTGTTTCTGTAAAGTTTAAATATGTTTTACATATTGAAGAATGAGTGGATGTATAAGTGTCTGAATGAAGGTTTTAGTAGGTGCGTGATTGACTGTATGAGTGAGTGATTAAATGCGTCTTACTAAATGCACGGGTTAGTGACTAAACTGTCTGAAAGTGTGCATCAGTATGTCTGTTGTTGTGCAAGCTGCTGCATGTGTTGATCAGTAGCTATATAAGTAGCTATATGGGTTATTGATTGGTTGCACAAGTATTTGTATGGGAGACTGAGTGTGTGTATGGCTGGCTGGGAGGTGTGTGACTCTGTGCAGATCAATGTGTACTTGTATCAGTGATTCTATAAGAGAGTAAGTATGTGTTAGTATATGTTTGAAAATGTAAGGTACTCTATGTTTAACTGTGTAGATTAGAAAATGGAAGTGTGATTGATTCTTTACAGGACTGACTAGGTGTGTGAGTAACTCCATGGATGAGTGGCAGAGTGTGAGTGTCTGTATAGGTGTATGAGTGCATATGATAGTGTTGTAAAGATGAGTGATTGTATGTATGAATGATTGTATGGGTGAATGAGTGAATGTGTGTGTAGACGTAGGAATCAGTGAATGCGTATGTAGTAACTAGTATTGGTGTGTCAATGGTTTCAAAAATTATACTCTGTATTTAACACTGGGTGTAACAGAGGTTATATTAAAGTTGAGGAGATGCATTGTATTGTCACATTAATGATATCATCATTGATGTGACCATTGATGTCAAAAGAGATATCATCAGTGATGTCATTTGAGATGTCATCAGTGATGTCATCAGTGATGTCACTGACCATGTCATGAATGATGTAATATGTGACATCATCAGCAGTGGATTGCGGGTGCGCGATATATAGTTAGTGCAACTAACTATATATGGAATTTCAATGGTTTTGTGTGAGTGAAATAAGGTTTTCTAAATGCTAATTCCTAACTATATATGGTCTATAACCTATGGTTTTTTCAGTGAATATATATATATATATATATATATATATATATATATATATATATATATATATATATATATATATATATACATATATTACCTACTGGCGGTTGCCAGTAGGTAGTTATAGTTAGGACCTAGCTACCATAGGAAATCCGCAACATTCTATTGGGAATAACTCTGGCGCCGCTTGAGGAATTTGTGTGTAATTTTCCAAAATTTTGTCCAGCTCCGCTCCGCTCATTCCCTGAAAGTTTCGAGGGGATTCGTGAAGTGGGGGCTGAGAAAAAAGGGGGGTCCCAAAACGTGTTTTCCCCGTGTTAATTTCCATAGGATGGTCTGACAAGTCTACAGCCCGAATCGCTGACTGGAATTACGCCAAACTAGGTAAAATTGTAGGGACTGGTATGCAGATGTGCCTTTGCTATATTTGGTGGAAATTGCTCCAGTGGTTTTTTTTTAAATTAACTTCAAAAACACATATATATCTATAGGGGTGCTCCAAGCGCTCACTGGTACGCGTACCGGGGAGCGCACCCAGCGCGCTACAGGAGTGCACGAGCGGAAAGCTGATTGGCTGTCGTGTGTCTGTCAACATTCTAAACAGTCCGGAGAGTCCGCCATCTTGTGTCTCGGTAGAATCGAGACACAAGAGGTGAAAAAGAAAGGGGGAAATAATTAAAAAGGGGCAGAGTAGACACCCCCTGACCCCCTAGGTTTTCTGAGGGGGGTCTAGAAGGACCCTGAAGGGCAAAAAAACGTTTTTTTTGTTTGAAATTTTCGCGGGGTAAGCGCTGGGTGAGCTCCCAGGTGCGCTCTCCAGTACGCACACCCTGAGCACACCACGGGGAAAAACAGTGTAAAAAAATAGAGTAAAAAATAATGTAGAGTGTTTAAAGGTAAGTTAGCTCTGAAAAGAGCTGTTGTGTTATGTGGGTGTTTTTTTGTACCTACAAGTAGGTACCAATGCAGAGTCTTATATTCAAGAGGAAAACTCTATTCGGCTCATCTGTAAAATGCACACCATCTCTCCTATACATGCCTTGCATGTTGTAACGCAAGTTGTTGTGGTAAATGGAACCCATACCATAGTCTCTGAGGAAAGCAGAAACAGATTTATTCACATGTTTCCTTGCTTTCTCAATTTGTGGACACAATTGGTTGGACCAGTTCCATTTTTGCCTTTGGCATATATTAGAAAAGGGGGACCGTCCATCACCACCCCCTTTTGTACCGCTTTGGCCGCCATAGGTGTGGCAGGGTATGCTCAGAGGTGAGTCCCTTGCTCACTTTGCCACTGGATTCAAGAAAGCCGGGCTAAAGACGGCTGGAATGCCAGAAACCGGTCCTCGGAGGCTTGTTTCCGGTCCAGGGAAGGCGTGGCTTGGCAGTTCGGGCTGGACTGTTCCCATGAGGCACAGGGTCAGACTTATTTGCATATAGCCATGTCTGAACTGGGGTGGCAGAGTGGGCTAAAGAACGTTGATGGATCAAACCCAGATCTTTTGACTGGGTGTGAGTGTTTGATTGGTTCAGATGCTCTGTCCATCACCACCCCCTTTTGTACCGACCTTAAAACACAGACGCTGCTTTGCAAACATCTTGCAGACACACCAAAGCCAAAAATGGACCACCAGGAGAAGGAAAAGCAGGCCGGAGAGCGAAAAAAAAAGCAGAGATTCAGCGAGAGGTAGCTGGAGGTGCTGATAGAGGAGGTGACAAAGGACCACAACAAGCTGTTTGGCAAACAGTCCCTGCATGTCCCGGAATCCCAGAAGAGGAATATTTGGCTGGTGATCCAGGAGAGGATAATGCAATTGGCGTATACCAGTGCACAATAGATGAACTAAAGAAGCGCTGGTATGACCTTAGGAAGCGTACAAACCAGAGGGTGGCTGAAAGGCTCAAGCAAGCCATGCAGACTTGTGGTGGGACATCTACAGCGCCTATACCAACTGCCCTGGATTTATTGGTGGAGTCCACCCTCCAGCCGGAGAGCGTGAGTGGCATTGGGGATGCAGACAGCTCAGCCAGAGCTGGCAACAGGCAAGGTAAGATGCATGCACAGCATGCTGTTCCGCCCATTCCCTAACCCCACTCCACAATCCCCAATGAGCCAGTATGATTCCCACTCCAGGCAATGTTTTTCAAAAAAACTGCAATGCATTAAAGGAGATATAGTCAGAAGTAACAAATATCATAACAGTCAGTCCAGTGAACCCAAAGGCATGTGACAAACATCAGTAATTAGCAAGCGGAGGACAGTCAGTGTAATTGGCAGTCATTACATTTATTAATCCTTAAATGCTGCCAGAAAAGTGAGTAAATGTACAATCTGTCTCCACAGACAAGGCAGCGCGCAAGGCTGATGAAGGGGACACAGGAAAGGCACCCAGAAGAGCCAACATACAGGAAGAGGAGGAATTGTTGCCTGCTGAGCACACAACACCACCAGCACCACCACCACCACCATCACTCCCACCACCATCGCCATCACCACCACAACCACAACCATCACCACCACCACCGAGAGCCAGGAGGCATACAGTGTCTAGCCTCCAGAAGATGGAGGGGTCGGAGGAGGAGAGCATGGGAGGCCAACATTCCATCCTGGTAGAGGATGAGAACAGTGCAGGGACACAGTCCCCTACCAAGCGTGCCCACACAGGTGTCAGATGCTGCAGATTGAGGGCAGCCAGTCCTGTTGTACAAGGTGAGGAGTCCAGCGTATTCGGAGGGAAATATGCTGAAGGTACAGCGCCTGCAAGGCAAAGCCATTAGATCAGTTCAACGCCAGATGGTGTACATGATCAAAACAAACTAAGGAGGACACAAACAGCATGAACAACCCTGTGGCTAAGGGCATGCGGGACATGTCAGAGGCTGTGAGGCTTCTGTGCAGCAAACTGGATGAAAATCGCGTGGCGAGGCGCAGGGACCAACAGAAATTGAGGACTACACTAAGGCGGTCAACTGCCTCTCTATTGCAACCTCTGTTCTCTGCATGCGCTCAGTGGCCATGCTGGAAGTGATGGCCCACTGCAGCCGTGATGTAAAACTGGGCAAATTTCTGTCATCTTCCCAGGTGGTGCAATGTGGGGTCCCGGAGGTCTCTGCATTGAACCCTCTTTTGTTCAACATTTACGTGACCCCACTTGCCGAAATTGTACGATCTTTTGGGTATCAAGTCCTGTCGTATGCAGACGACACCCAGATTATCGTCTCTACCACCGGGTCAATAAAAGATTCTGCCCTTAAATTTAGATCCTGCATGGAGGCAGTTGCGCAATGGATGATTCGCAACTACCTGAAGTTGAATGGAGAAAAGACGGAAGTCTTGGTCTTTGGAGGGGGTCACGATCTCTGGCCCGGGGACTGGTGGCCTGCTTCCTTGGGGGACTGTCCCCAGCCGACCCTCTTGGCCAGGAATCTGGGAGTACTTATAGACCCTGATCTCTCTTTCGACCTCCAAGTTAACAAAACAGTGTCCACATGCTGCGCCATCATTCGGACGCTAAAAAAGATCGCCCCCTATCTTTTACCTGATGCCCGTAAACAATCAACGGTTGCCCTGGTTGGCTCCAGACTTGATTATTGTAATGCGTTATACATGGGCATAAACAAGAAATCACTTCAGCGTCTCCAGGTGGTCCAGAACGCCGCAACCAGGATGGTCTTAAACCTTCCTAGGCGTTCATCGGCAACAAAGGCCAGAAAAGATCTTCACTGGCTGCCGATTCAGGCCAGGATCTCTTTTAAGCTCCTATGTCTGGCTCACAGGGCAGTCTATGGTTCAGGCTCGGAAGGGATCAGGTCCCAAATTAGGCTTTATACCCCTAACAGAACTCTCCACTCAGCCTCCAGAAATCTACTTACTGTCCCTAGATTCAGGAGGACGAAATGGGGAGGAAGAGCCTTCTCCACCTTGGCACCTAAGTTATGGAACTCGCTCCCCCTTGAACTTTCCAGCCAACCATCTTTGGCGATCTTCCGTAAACTTCTGAAGACCTGGCTCTTCTCCCACGCTTACTAAATTTTGTGGTATCAGCCGTTTTGTTACTATATGTTTGTATGTTGCATGCGCCTTGATGCCCTCGTGGGTAAGTTTGCACAATACAAGACATCCTTCATTCATTCATTCATTCATTCATGTTACAAGGGGACTGGTCACAGTTACCAGTGCTCTGGAAGTGCTCCAGGCCACCAAAATAGCAGCAACAGGTGTAGGGGATGGGGGGAAGGGAGGAGGCAACTAGCTGCAACAGCATCAAACCCCCGATAACTGAGTCCAGGAGGTGCAGTGAAAGGCATGGATCTGCCCCAGGACAGACCGCCTGGGAGGACAGTGTGCCCAGGGAATGTGGCAGTACTGCGCATGGGCGCAGAAAATAATAACAGCCATCACCTAGCATTGTGAGATGGGTGATGTAACCCATTTCACCTTTTGAATGTTTATTGAATATTGCATGGCATGTTGAGGCCTTCATGGTGTGGCGGTGTGCTGTGCTATTGCCTGAGTTAAGGTTAATAAAACACAGTCATACACTTACAGTTACTGGATTTGTCTCATTACTTACTCAGAAACAGTTACGTGTGATCTCAGCCCGTCTGTGTCTCCCATCTGGTGCTGCTGCCACACCAGCTGCGCTGTGCTCTGGCTGTGGACAATTCTCACCCTCATCCTCTCTATAATTTTACTGCAGATGATAGGGCGGTACTGCCGTGCACCTCCACTTTTGTGGAGGCAGCGGAACCTGCTTTTTAAGAGCCCAAATGTGCGCTCCACAACGTTGCACGTAGATCTATGTGCCACATTGAATCTCCTCTCACTTGGGGAAGATGGGTTGAGATATGTAGTCAGGATAAATGCCCGCACAGCATATGCGCTGTCACCCGAGTGAGAGAGAAAGAGTCATTAATAACAGTCATCAGCACATTCATACAAGGTATACATCAGGGTGTGTCACTTTGATTTACCTAGCAGGTATCCTTCCCTGAATTCGCCCCCAGCCAGATGTGTGTGGATCCCACTGTTCCTGAATATGTAGGAGTCATGGGTGCTCCCTGGAAATTTGGCTAGGATGTTGGTGATGATGTGGTCCACATCACAAATTACCTGCACCTTGATCGAATGTGTAGATTTGCAGTTCCAATATATGTACTCTGTAGCTGCAGGTGGGCAGATTGGTATGTGTGTCCCATCAATGCACCCTATTACATGTGGGAACTGTTCCTTTTGATAAAAATCCATCTTGATTTTATGCACTTCCACCTATGTGCTGGGGAACCGTATGTAGAGGTGCATTCTTTGTATCATGGCATCCAAGAAAGTGTTGAAAAAACAGGACAGGCAACTCTGTGACACACCACCTGCCACAGCTATCACCACCTGGTAAGTACCTGATGCAAGTAGGTGCAGGATACAAAGCACCTGGACATGTGGTGGTATAGCATGCACCCTTGGTGTCTGATGCTCCAGGAGTGGGTGCAGTCCCTTATTAGGTCTAGGATGGTTTGTGGGTGAAGCCCGTACCTCTCATGGATTTCAGCATCCGTCAGTTGGAATAATGTAATGCGCAGTCTGTACACACGTTCCTTCCGTCTCCAGATCCTCAGTCCTGCTGCTTGCATTCCGAAGCCGCCTTGCAATGACATAGAGAGCTGCCATTGTGTTCATACTGTTGCATTTTGGGGCTGTTTAAATGCAGTGCACCTGATTACCACCTGCTTTGAGTCAGTGGTAAATTGCAACTCATAAATAATGAATATTTGAAAAATCAGTAATAGCGAGTTTTGATGCATCGATTTGCAATTTATTTTAAGGAATTCTTATTATGCGAATCGCTATTTAGGGATTCGGTGTGTACTAATTGCAAATTAAGGAATTGCTAACTGGTTTCCTTTATTTTTAACGATTCCTTATTTTGCGATAGCGTTTGGCATTACCTACATTGTACATGGCTATTTACTGGTTGTAAACGCTGAAATTCTGTGAATTTCAGCGTTAGCGCTCGGTATTTGGCCACCTACATCTGGCCCAAAGACTTCAAACAAATGAATACTTATTGTCTCACAAACCTGTTTACTTCACTATACTCTGTGTCTTAATATTGCCTCTCATCCTCCCTCTATTTATGTTCGTATTTGTGATCAAGTTGCAGCTGATCATTTGAGGCGGGCAATATTCATACAATGGGTGACTAGCCTAGATAGTGCAGTCTCTCACAACCCGACTGCTTTTGCATTTTTTAAGCCTTTAAGCTTAGTGGTTGTGTCAGGACTTGTTTTGTGATTGTTTGTGGCAATGTGTGGTTGTTTTGTATAGTCCGCTGTCCCAACTGTCCCTGTCCAGTCCTGAGTTGCATATTTGTTGTATATTTTGTGTTTGTACTCCCCTATTTTATCAGGTGTATGTCTACTGGGTGTATAGTTGTTCATTTGAATGGAGGTGCATTTGGGGCATCTCTCTGACTGATCCAGTTTTACCTCCCCATGATGGTAGAGAGTGGAGGACGTGTGTTGATAGAGTACCCGTTCAAGGTATTGAATGTCAGATGGGATAAAAACAAAAGACATGTGCACGCTTCTTTGGATTGTACAGGAAGGTCTGCCAACTGAAGCATTGCTGGCAGGATTGCAATGGGCGTGAAGGGGACCCCCTAAACAACCTGGGCCTCATTGTTGACAGACAAGGTCGTAAGTAGTGCAATTTCTGACTGCCTCCCCACTGTCTGTTCCATGTAAACAACATATTGCAATTCTGACATGTCAGGTCGGAATTAGCCTGAAAACTCCATGTCTACTGTGGCAAATAGATATGTGCAACATGTTGTGTTATGCCATACAAAACATAGGGCCATATATATGTACCCAAAAATCTCAGACTGAGAGCTGTGTCAAATTTGGCAGAGCTGCATTCTGAAATTTGAACAACACAAGTATGCACCGTATGGTTATCAGATAAGGTCCACCCCTGTGGGTCCCATAGGGCATGTGTTAAGTAACGCGCCTAGCACCTGTGCAGGCACCCTGCTGCCATGCTCAGAGTGTGCCTGTGATGCAGGGGTGATTGGGATTTTCTGTTTCAATGTGTGCTAAACATTTCTCCTTGTATTGCCACCCTAACACCTCCGTTTTGGAGGTGTTAGATTTGTGTTTTCCCAGACAAGCAAATCTGGGGCAGTGTCAAAAGCAATAGGTGTTCTGTTTGAACGTCCATCCCAACCCCCCTTGCCCTTCCCTTGGTTGCAGTGGAAAGCAGTGGTAAGGACCATATTTACAAGGCGATGTTAAACCACGCTAAGTGGCATTGCACCACCTTGCAAATATTCAACATGATGCATTACCTCCCAACTGTCAAAACAATTGGTGCTCTGTTGACAATATGGGGATTGTAAATATGCCCAAAAGTATGAATAGCATGGTGTAATGTCCGTTTGTCCTTTATTAGTACCAAATACTGAAGTATGTGCATGTAACTCAAACATACTACAACCTGTCCAGGTTATATACCAAATATGCCTGATGGACTGACAAATTGGGAGAATACATTGGAATTGCCCATGTGACCACAGTGCAATTCACAAGCTTATGAGACCACACATCCCTGATAGCAAACATAGTCAACCTACCATCATATATCTGTTCATTTACACATGTCAGTGTAAAGTAAGGCCAAGGAATGTCAGAGATGACAAAACATTCCTGATACAAGTATGTTTATTGGTGTGAGTGAAATCAATGGACACAGCGCACAACACACTGACTTTACAATGTCAGTTTGAAAACATACTAACTAAACATGTTGGTGACGTCGCAGAAATCCACATAGTACTGGGCAGACATGTTTGTTAGTGGATCAATGTAACTGGTCTCACAGGTCTTAATAACATGTAATTACAATGGTAGACTGATGTTCTAGAGTCGGACGTGCTGGTAAGATGGAAAACAGCAACACCTTGCAATGCTAGAAAAAACAGTGATGTAGGTTAGGTGTCTTCTGATACTCCACTGTCCTTAGGAACTTCAGTGATGAATAATCAATCAATCAATCAATCAGGGTTTTATATAGCACGCTACTCACCTGTGAGGGTCTCAAGGTGCTGGGGGGGGGGGGTGGCAGCTCCAGATCAGTTGAAGAGCCAGGTCTTGAGGTCCTTCCTGAACTTGTGCAGGGTCGGGGAGCATTTGATGTTCACAACAAGCTCGTTCCAGGTCTTGGCTGAGATGTGGGAGAAGGATCTCCCTCCTGTTTCTGCGTATGCAGGGGACCTCTGCCAGGGTGAGGTTGGCAGATCAGAGGTTCCTCTTGGGTGCCTGGAAGGATCATTTTTCGTTGAGGTATTTGGGACCGATGTTGTTGAGTGATTTGTAGGAGTGGGTGGGGAGTTTGAAGGTGACTCTTTTCTCGACGGGGAGCCAGTGGAGGTCTCGTAAGTGTTGAGTCATATGTTTGTGGCATGGTGTCTGGCTGCGGCGTTCTGGATGGTTTTGAGTTTGTGTAGAAGGGTTCTGTTGATACCGGCATATAGGGAGTTGCTGTTAGTCCAGTCTGCTGGTTATGAGTGCGTGGGTGACGGTTCTCCTGCAGTTGGGAGGGATTCATTTGAAAATCTTGCAGAGGATGCATAGGCAGTTGAAACTGGTGGAGGCAACAGCGTTGATCTGGCAGTTCATGGAGAAAGAAGGAGTAGAGGATGAAGCCCAGATTTTGTGCGTGGTCTGTGTAGGTGGGTGGGCTTCTGAGGGTGGCGGCCCACCAGGTGTTGTCCCAGGCGGAGGTGCAGGGTTCGAGGATGAGGACTTCAGTCTCCTCTGAGTTGAGCTTCAATAATGTAACTCCCACATTCAAATTGGATTCACAAGTGAAGCACATATTGTCCCAGGATTGCCATGTACAACACAACCTGTCTAGAGCATGTGCTGTGTCTGAGCCTGTCATTTCTCACCCCTCCCTCTACGAAACATGAACCTACACATGGTTGAGTTAGTTGATATTATTAGATGATGAATGCAGAAAATTTGTGTTGACAGATGATATATGTGCCACATGATGATTGATCATTACTCCTTTTTCCTGTTTTGCAGATGGTCGCCCATTGTTCACTCGGGAGGACATTGTTTGTGATGACTGGTCCTGTAGAGTGTTGATCCTACACTGTGCGTAACATGGTTTTTACTTCACCCTCAATGGGGCATCTTCATGAGAAGATGCTGGAGAGTGGAGTGCTGCAGCAGATTTGGCAGAATGCAGGAATGCCCCCTATGTACATTGATATGTGGCCCACCCGCTTTTACACAAGCACCAGTGTGATATATTAGGTGCTAGCACCAATGCAGGCACCGTAGTGCAAGGGTGCCTTCGTTTTCAGGTGAAAAAGGAGAGGAGGCGATAAAGTGATACCTCTATGCACATATACAATCATCACCTGCCACACAGGCAGCCTTGCACTATGGTGCAATGGTGCCTGTGTTGGTGCTAGGCAGTTAAATATGGAACCAACGCTTGGGACAATGCAGCATTTGTTCACAGAGTATGGCTACACATTATTTATTAAACCTGGTATAGGCCATTGTGACTCAGGACTTATGGTAACCTTTTGAAGTTCCTGTAGTATTCTCACCTTGTACATATGTGCCTCAGATTTATCCAGCATCTGTATAGGATAGGATAGGATAGGATAAAAATGTGTAAAGCGCACTAAACCAAATAGGTGTCCAGGCACTAAGCAGGATGATAGGGAGGCAGACCAATACCAATTATGATGCAAAAAGCCAGGTCTTTAACATCTTCTTAAAGGAGGCAAGAGAGTTAGCCGAAGTCATTGAAAGAGGTAGAGTGTTCCAAAGTTTGGCGGCTGCAACAGAAAAAGAGCGACCCTCCCATTTTGAACGATAAAATCTAGGCAGGGCAAGCTTTTTCTGGGAGTAGGACCTCAAGGATCTGCCTGGGGTGTACCAGTAGAATAAAGTTGCAAGGTGTGAACATTCATTACCATGCATAGCCTTGTACACCAAATTCAGAGCCTTAAAGGTGATACGCTTCCTAGTCGGAAGCCAATGTAAATTCCGAATTCCTTCCCTGATGGAGTGATATTTGGGAATGTTCAGGATAAGTCTTGCTGAGGCATATTGAACAACCTGCAGCTTGTTCAGTGAACCTTTACTGATATTAAGACACAAGGCATTGCAGTAGTCAAGCCGTGAGGTGACTAGAGCAATGATGGTAGGTCAATGAAGCTCTTGGGGAATGTAGGGCAGCACTTTCTTAAGCATTTAAGGATATAAAAACAGGTGCTAACCATACGGTTTACCTGGGTGTCGAAGGCCAGCCCCTTGTCAAAAATAACACCTAGGTTTTTGGCAGTTGTTACTGGAACAGGGAGGGGGTCACAGGTATCAGGCCACCAGACGGCAGACCAGATTAGAGGCTGAGTACCAAAAACCAAAACCTCAGTTTTCTCCGTGTTGATTTTAAGAGAGTTGTCCTGCATCCAGTGTATTATGCTGGTCATGCAGGTGTTAAACCTTTGAGCGACCAACTGCAAATCATCGAAGATTGAAATATTGATTTGCATGTTGTCCACATAGGAGAGGACTTAGAAGCCAAAAATCTCACCAATGAAGCCAAGGGGATCACATAAAGATTGGAAAAAGTAGGGCCAAGCGAAGAGCCCTGGGGGACCCCACAAGGAAAACTGAAGGATTTGGCTTTGAAACCGCCTAGGCTGACTACATTAGTCCTGTCGTGCATAAAAGATCGAAGAAGCTGTAAGGCCTTCCCCGTGACACCAACATCCCGCAGTCGCTGAATCATGCGAACTGGGGATATGGTGTCAAAAGCTGCCGAAAGGTCGAGCAGGACCAGCACCGCTGACCTGCCCTGATCAACCTGCATACGGATACAGTCAGAAGCTGCAACCAAGGCGGACTCGGTGCTGTGTCCTGCTCGGAACCCATTCTGGGAGTTATCCAGAATGTCGTGTGTTTCGATAAATTTCATGAGTTCCGAATTAATACATTTTTCCAACATTTTTGTAGGGGCAGAGAGAAGAGAATTAGGCCTATAGTTCTTCAATTCTAGGGGGTCAGCATTAGGTTTCTTAAGGAGGGGTGACACAGTGGTTTCCTTCCAGATAGCTGGATAATGTCCAGATAAAAGATTGTTATTGTAAATTTTACACAAAGACTCTGCTATAAGATCGGGCACCAGCTTAAGTGTGGAAACTCTACAAGGATCAGTAGGAGACCCAGATTTCAGACCAAGAAGGAGTTCCATAATACGTGGAACTGTAATAGCTGGGAACTGTGCCATGTTAGGCATTGTAAGAAGGACTGCCAGAGTACCCCCCGTAGCAGGCTTAGTTTCCTCAGAAGGGGGAAATTCATGAACATTTTTCAGGACTTTCTGCCGAAAGTGGAGGGCTATGTCATTGCAGAAGTCTTGAGTTGGATTAAGGAGTAGAAGTCCTGGGGGTTCGGTAATTTCTTTAGCAATTTTAAAAAGTATGATAGATGAATTATCGGCGGACCTGATTCTATCAGTAAAATACTGGGATTTCGCCTGGAAGATGGCATGCTTATAATCCTTCAGCAAGGACCTCTATATCAATTTTTCTTGTAAACAGGGGGCTGCCCGCCACTTTCGTTCTTGTTTGCGACAGCGCTACCTAAGAGTTCTAAGTTCATTTGAGAACCACAGGGCTGAAGGTTTTGCTCTCTTAGTGGTGCAGCATTTAATAGGAGCAACAGTATCCAATGCATTGGTAATCCAGTCACTGAAGTCTTTAGCCGTAGTAGGGTAAACAATCGACAATCAAGTTGTCCCTATTGGGACTGAGGCACCCACAGACCCTCTCCACTGTGGCTGCCGGGTTATCCAACCCCACCCGCATTTGATTTGCCAACTCCTACTAGACCTGTAACACAGTGACCTTATGGGTTCTAAGAGTCCAGGGGTGTGGCTGTGGTGGTAGGTGAGGCCTGCTGGTTGTTTGGCGGGGTATGTGGAGATGCCACAATGCTGCTGAACCTCCCTTGGTCCAGAGATAGTGTTTCTATGGAGCCCAGGAGCTCTTAGAGGGAGTCGCGGTTGATGGTTGGAAGGTTTTCATCATCATCACCATCATCAGTGATGTCTGATGTCCGGGTCAGGGTGCTGACCAGGAAGTAAGGTTTCATCGTTTACAATGTAAAGGGCAAATACTTTTGTTGCAGTCTGTTATATGTTGACATGCCATTAAGAATTTGACATTCAAAGTGCATGACACATTACATTCTCCTGTGATACATGATACACCTGCAACACTTAGCTGTGGATGGCAGTTTACACTGTCCATAAATGTTACATCAAAGTGGATGATGGACGGAGCGTTTAAGTAAATCAAACACTCACCCCCAGGACCGGAAACAAGCATCCTGGGACCGGTTTCGGGTTCATAACCCTCATCAGCCAGGCTATCTTGAATCCAGTGGCAAAGTGAGCAATATATATTTTTACAAACTACCTTTCCCACAATGCATCTTAAATTGCAAAGTAGTGGTTAGGTATAAAATATTGAAACAGAAAAGCGACTGATGATATCTCACACCGTGATCAAGCCCTGAAGGGTGAAACGCGTTGGTGAAGGGGGTGAATGGCACTGCTACAAACTCAATAAACCGTTAAAACTGAGGTCGGTGAGAGTGCGCATGTCATTTTTGGCATCTTGGTGAAGGAAATAATTACGAGGCTTGTCCTGCCTCGACATTCGCACCAGCTGGGCAAAGAGCGCATTCCGAAGCAGGACACTTTGGTGGATATTGTTGAAAACGAAATAGCGCCCGACCGGATTGTTTACCAGAAGCCAATGTGGGACTTTGCGGATTAATGTCCCGGAAGACGGAAACCACTCCTCGCGGGATACGTGAGGATTGAGGAGCCATCTGAGGGAGAGAAGAATCCAAACAGTAAGAATGGTAAACCAAACCAGCAGCCAGCTCATCCACGAGGCAAGAAGAAAAGTAAACGGCATCATCGCGGTTCTCATCACGAAACGGAGGTGAGTGCGACAAACGCCGATTATTGCATGAGCTAAGCACTGGGGGTCGCAGCGAGTCGGAAAAGTGATTTAAAGCAGCGGGACACGAGCTAACAACCGCGCGTCTTTTACATACAAGCTACCGACTACACAGACACTCAAAACGAGAATACAGCTAACAGCAGTGAGCCAGAACAAACCCCCCTTTTCATGATAGTCCTGAGAAAAATAATTTGACATACTTCTGAACAGTGAATGCCACAAACACGAACAATCTAAGGAATGGAGGAAAGAGCTATGAAACGCTCAGAAAGAGCATAGCGTATGTCCAGAAAGGGAAGAATTCAGAACAACAACAGAAAAATAAAGATAAAGACAAAGGAAATGAAACAGAGAATTTAAGTCATAAACAACTGTTTGTACAACTAGAAAGGAAATTAAAGAGAGAGATAACAAAAAGCTGGGAAATTCTGACCCTTGAAAAATACATTGAATGTGAGAGAATAGCAAGGGTACTCCGAATTTTCACATTACCTAATCATCCAGATACCCGCCCTGAGATCCTGGAAGAATGGGGCCAGAACAATGTGCAATGCTCACAAAACATGCTCCGGATAATAGTAAAATACGCCAAACTTGATGTGGGAGAGTTACATAAAGAAACTGCTGAAGTAGAAGCAAACATTCTATCTATAAATCAAGAAGAGAACACCTAAAAATTTAGAAAAGAAATGGAATGTAACTTGGAAAAACATGAAAATGAAGTGGCAGAGCGCAAAGAGCGCAAATTCCGCAGAGATTAGCATGACTATGAAAGTGGAACCATCCTGACCTTCGCAAATTGATTTGAAACATTGAAACAACAAATAAAGGGAAGCAAGAAACAACTACAGGCAACACTGAACATGACTGAAAGCGAATCAGATACAGACTTCAGCGAAGGGGAAGGACAACAAAGCATTGATCAATGCCCTTCTTTTTTAGAGGAGATGCAATTGGTATATTTATCCCAACAAACTCCAAGAGGAAGAGGGAGAGGAAGAGGCATGAACCGACGGAGGGGTGGAGAACAAAGACCACCACAAAGAAAGGAAGAAAAACAAGAAGGAGCCACAACAGAAAAAAGAAATGATCCTCTCCGCAACCGAACAACGAAGAAATAGAGGGGGATAATGATAAAGAACCCTACTTGATTATAAACTTGTCGAAGCATGTCCTGACAAGAGCGGAGGAGAGCTTGCTCAATAAGGGCTTGACATTTTGCCCGGAAAAACATTTTGATCTAGTAGAGACCAAAATAGATTTATACAAGTATGTTCGCAAATTAAAACTGGCGAAATTCTTCAGCAAACATGAAAAACAAACAGCACAAACAGGGGGGGGGGAATCCTCAAAGCACCACTACACAGGAAATAACTATTCAAGAAATTGAAAGCTTAAGAATAGCTTATGGACTGGCAAATGAAACAGAAGAAGCAAATGTTCCAGACTCACACATTTTGCGAGAAATGGAAGTGAGGACAAATGCAGATCCTAGCACTAAGTTTAAAGATGAATCAAAGTTTTGCCCCATACTTTATCCAGGAAACCGATTGGATACATTTCATGATCTGGTCTCAGCTGATTTGGAGAAGATTACAATATTGAACATGGACAAATAAAGGAAAATCTGAGCCAACAGGAGAGAAAAGCATTGGACTCATTGATGAAAAATACAACAATAGAAATAAAGCCCGCTGATGAAGGGGGAAATATAGTCATTCAAGACAAGACAGCATATATAGCGGAAGCAATGAGGCAATTGAATGACATTAACAACTACCAAAGACTAAAGAAAAACCCCTTAAACAACTTGACCAAAGATCTGAATGCAAAACTGAAAAGATGGAAAGATCAGGGACTGCTGACAGAGCAGGAGGTGAAATTCTTGCAAAATGACACACCTGTGATGCCTACCATATACTGTCTTCCGGAGGTGCACAAAACACTAATCAAACCCCCCGGAAGACCGATCATTTCCAGTTGCGATTCATTATACCAGAATGTCTCAATATTTGTAGACAATGTTCTAGCGCCCATGATACCAACCCTGACGTCATATATAAAGGACACAGGAGACTTTTTAAGGATCTTGACGAACACCCAATGGCTGAAAAATTATATGCTAGTAACAATTGACGTGGTGTCATTATACACCTCAATCAATCATGATGTCGGATTAAAGGCGATGACATATTTCTTAAAACAAAAGCCAGTCGCACAATTGAAATATTGCACCATGGTTCTGGATATGATTGAGATGTGTCTTAGAAACAACATTTTCCTGTTCCACAGGGAGATTTTTTCGCAAAGGTGCGGGATCGCCATGGGAGTTTCCTTCTCTCCAAGCTATGCGAATCTAGTGATGGGGTGGTGGGAGAGGACCATAGCTTGGAGAGAAGAAAACGATTGTCACGTGACCAAAGTAGTTCTTTGGCTACGTTTCATTGATGATCTTTTTCTTCTATGGAATGGAACGGAGGAAGAATTTCTAATTTATCTTAACATCCTTAATGACAACGACATTGGACTCAAATTCACCCACAGCATAAGCTCAAAGGAAATTGTTTTTCTGGATACCAAAGTCTACGTGGAAGCGGATAAAATCGAGACCACAGTACATAGAAAAGGTATAGCGACCAACAGTATATTACATGATAGAAGCTTCCATCCAAATAGTGTGAATAGAAACATTCCTTATGGTGAATTTATTAGGATGAAAAGAAACTGCTCCAATGAAAAAGAAATGAACCTCAAGTTCAATGACACAAAAAGTCGATTCCTAAAAAGAGGATGTCAATACAATGATGGCAGACGAGGAGAAATGAAAGCAAGAGCAATAAAAAAGTCTGACACCCTCATAAGAAGAAGGGATCAAAAAAGTGAAAATCAAACAAAAGAACCGATAAGAATGGTCATGACATTCGGTAAGGAAAGTCCAATGATACGTAACTCTTTGAAAAAATACTGGAACATCTTAATGAAGGACCCCGACATTGGTAAACAACTAGGGAAGTGGCCACAAATCTTGTATAGAAAAGCTCCATCTCTGTCGCGCAAGTTGGTCAACAGCCATTTCATCAACAAACGCCCAGAGACATGGATTCAAGAACTACAGAAGGGATTCAGTAAATGTAGCCAGTGTAAGGCGTGCAAAATTGGCAAAAATTTTAAAAGCATTGTGGATCCACAAGGAAAGGTGTTTAACATCGAAGAGACTATCACCTGCAACACCACACATGTGGTCTATTGTTTGGAGTGCCAATGTGGCAAAATATACATTGGCAGTACAGTTTGCCCTTTTAAAGAAAAGAATATTAGAACACACAAGGGCAATTCAAAACAAGGATCTAACCTACGCCATGTCTAAATATATGCTAACTCATCCAGGGAAGACTTGGCAAAATATGAGTTACTTTGGAATGGCCACGATACCTGTGAATGAACTCTGAGGTTGCGGAGATTGGAATCGAGATTGATTATAAGATTCAAGACCAAATTCCCGACAGGATTGAACGCGGACGAGAAGATGTATGTACATCTCTAAAATGGAAATTAAGGGAAAATAGAAAAAAATTACTGAATAGAAAACCTCCAAAAGTCTTAGATGGATAAGAAAAAGTGTAAAGCATACAAAAAGTGGGAACTATTGAAGAATAAGACCAGTTGAGATTGATAAGGCACTTCACCTTAACAACAAATTACAAGAACAATTAAAATTCAAAGAAATTGCGTATAATTAGAAGCAACATTATTTTCCATCTTCAAATGTTAAAGGAACTGACCTGTGGAGTCAGTGAGACTATCACGTAAAGAGAAGATGGAAAAGGCGATCTTATATCGACATATTTTTACTATACTTAAAATGTGAAAAAACTGGTTGTGATACAGATCCCATAGCTATATGAATATGTGGCATCATGATTCAAATAAGAACCCTCTTGTTTTATATGTATGAAATAAGAAGGAAAAAGAGGTTAACAAAAGTGACTGTAGTTAAGTTGGGAAAACAATCACATTTGCACTAATGGGGTGTTTTGTATATATTTTGTATATATCTTTTACAAACTACCTTTCCCACAATGCATCTTAAATTGCAAACTGGTGGTTAGGTATAAAATATTGAAACAGAAAAGGGACTGATGATATCTCACACCGTGATCAAGCCCTGAAGGGTGAAACGCGTTGGTGAAGGGGGAGAATGGCACTGCTACAAACTCAATAAATCGTTAAAACTGAGGTCTGTGAGAGTGCGCGTGTAATTTTTGGTGTCTTGGTGAAGGAAATAATTACAAGGCTTGTCCTGCCTCGACACGCGCACCAGCTGTGCAAAGAGCGCATTATATATATATATATTAATAATTTGGTAACTGTTATAGCAAAAGCGCACAGCGGGTAAGGGTAATAGTAGTGTCCACAGTAAATTTGGTGCTCCAGACAAAAGTAGGTCGGTTACCACGACCTGTAGATAAGCTCACAGAAGCTTAAACAGAACCAAAATATTTTATCGAGCACTCAAAGTCCAATCAAATACTAAGTCTTATTTTATCTTGCAGAAACAAAAAGTTTTATTCTCGAATCATTCCAATTATCGTCTTCATTGGATACATCCTTACATCCTTCTGAGTAGTACAATCTTCATATTACATGTAGCCACGTAATCTTGCAGCCAACATATATATATATACATATATTACCTACTGGCGGTCGCCAGTAGGTAGTTATAGTTAGGATCGTTTTCCATAGGAAATCTGCAACATTCTATTGGGAATAACTTTGGCGTCGAATGAGGAATCTGCCTATAATTTTCCTTAACTTTGCCTCGCTGCGCTCCGCTCCTTCCCTGAAAGTTTCGAGGGGATCCGTCAAGCGGGGGCCGAGATAAAAGGGGGGTCCCAAAACGTGTTTTCCCCATGTTAATTTCCATAGGGCGGTTGGACTCACTTTTAGCCCGAACGGCTGAATGGATTTCCACCAAACTTGGCAAAATTGTAGGGACTGGTACCCCGATGTGCCTTTGCTATGTCTTTAAGATATATGCTCCAGTGGTTTTTACAAAGATTAACTTTGAAAAAGTATATATTGGGCTATATATATGTTAGAGCCCAAATGTAGCCCAATGTAGCCCAATGTAGCCCAAAGATGTCCACCAGAGACAAAAAAAAAAAAATGTAGCCCAAATATCAGCCAGATGTAGCCCAACTATAGCCCAATAACAGAATGTCCCAGAGTGTTCTAAAGAACAACTAGAGCGCTAACAGTCTTACTTATGACAAAAGTATGGCACACCTGAAGTCATCTTGATTGGAATAAAGTGTTAACACTTAAAACATTTAATTTGCAAAGGAACAAAATGAGGGGGTTCATTTTGCCATAGAAATTATGATTAGTGCTGAAGAAAGAAAAATTAGGGCACATTTTGAGTGACTTCTCAAATCCTTTTATATTTCATTAAAAAAATTCTGATATGCAGTCTCCCAAGATGGCCACCAGAGACAAAAGAGCCCAAATGTAGCCCAAATATCAGCCAGATGTAGCCCAACTATAGCCCAATGACAGAATGTCCCAGAGTGTTCTAAAGAACAACTAGAACGCTAACAGTCTTACTTATGACAAAAGTATGGCACACCTGAAGTCATCTTGATTGGAATAAAGTGGTAACACTTAATACATTTAATTTGAAAAGGAACAAAATGAGGGGTTTCATTTTGCCATCGAAATGTTATATATATATATATATATACATATATATATATATATATATATATATATATATATATATATATATATATATATATATATTACCTACTGGCGGTCGCCAGTAGGTATATATAGTTAGGATCGATTTCCATAGGGAAATCGCAACATTCTATTTGGAATAACTTTGGCGCCGGTTGAGCAATCAGGCTGAATATTTCGGCAACTTTGCCTCGCGGCTCTCCGCTCCTTCCCTGAAAGTTTGAGGGGGATTCGTCAAGCGGGGGCTGAGATAAAAGGGGGGTCCCAAAACGTGTTTTCCCCATGTTAATTTCCCTAGGGCGGTCTGTCGCAGTTTTAGCTCGAACGGCTGAATGGATTTTCACCAAACTTGGCAAAATTGTAGGGACTGGTAGCCCGATGTGCCTTTGCTATGTCTCAAGATATGTGCTCCAGTGGATTTTGAGTAATTTAGGTTTAAAAAAATTTATATATCTGTAAGCGTGCCCCGGTACGCGTACCGGGGAGCGCTCCGGGCGCGCCACGCGACTTGCGCACGGCAAGCTGATTGGTTCTCGGGTGTCTGTAAACATTCGAAACAGTCAGCAGCGGCCGCCATCTTGTGTCTCGGTAGGATTGAGATACAAGAGGTGGCAAAAATCAAAGGGGGAAATGAGCAAAAGGGGGCAGGGTAGACCCCCCTAGGTTTGATGTGGGGGCCATAAAAGGGTCCCGTGGGACAAAATTATTTTTTTTTTTTTCCGATTTTCGCAGGGGGAGCGCCCGGTACGCGCACCGGGGAGTGTACGAGGGAGCGTACTTAGGTGAAAAATAGTGAAAATAATAGTGTAAAATAATCATTTTGAGTGATTACATGTAGGGTAGCTCTGAAAAGAGCTTTTGGGTTCTGTGGCTGTTTTAGGTACCTACAAGTGTGTCCCACACACACCCACATGCACACAACCCCACACTCACACACCCACACACTCCCCACACACACTTCACACATGCACACTTCCACCCACAGTCAAACACCCCACATCGACACCTTACACATCCACAGCTACACCCACATCCCACACACCCACACTCAAACACACACCTCACCCCCTTCCACCACACACACACACACATGCACATACACACAAATATCTCACAGACACACCACACACATCCCACACACATCCCACACACACATCTCCCCCTCAACACACACAGAGACAACTCAAAGACACATCCACACATCTCATACATACATACACATCCTAAACACATACCTCCCACAGCCACACACACCCCACACACACCTCACACACCCACACTCCCACCTACACTCAAACACCCCACACACCCACACCCACACACACACCTTACATACCAATATCCCCACCCACATCGATATACCCCACACACCTATACACCTCATCCCCCTTAGACACACAGACACACACCTCCCTCACCCCCACACATGGGGAAAACTCAGTGAAACACTAAAATAATAATTTAAAGTGCTTAGAGGTAGGGTATCTCTGAATAGAGTTGTTGTGTTGTGTGGGTGATTTAAGTACCAACATGTAGGTACCAATGCAGAGTCTTAAATTCAATGTACACCGTTTCCTCTGTAGATAATTTGCATGTTGTTATAGAAGTTAGTGTGGTATGTATATGGAATCTATACCATAGTCTGTCAGCAGAAACAACATGGAGGCAGATGAAAAAGAGATGTCAAATACACATTGGAGATAATATAGTGGGAGAAAGGAAGTAACTATGAGCAAAATTACTATGTAACACAAATACGTTGCACAGTATACTATAGGTCTGACTTTATATTATAATCAATTTGGTAATAGTTTATGAATTACATATAATAATGAATAATGTCTCGAACAATTTTTGATTATTAAATATACATTTATTTTTCTGATTCTTTTTCAAAATTTAATAGAACGTCTAACAGTTGACTGTCCGAAATGTTCTCTTGTTGAGTGAACATAACTTCCAACATTTGACTGTCAGAAACGTCCTCATATTGAATTAACAAATCCACAGATTCTACACATTGTAGACGTTCATGGTCCCGTGATTCATCCATGAATTCCAAGTCAATGGGTTCAATGATTTCCTCATTGTTCATCTCTAGGACAATTTCAAAGGAAATGTTCTGTTCTCCTTCCATTTTTGTGCTGAAATTTACATTTAAAAAAATCAGTAGAAATATGGCACTGTTGGGTTTAAGTTCAGACAGGTAGTTTTGATTTTTTAACAGTGAAGTTAACTATGGGCAATGTATGGTAACAGGCAGGAAGTAGAAATATTAAAAAGTGCCTGTGAAGAAGCATAAGTAAATTCATAATTATAGCAGAGAAGCCTAAGTCAATTTATAAATATAACAGAGGAGCCTATCTCTATCTATAACTATAGCAGAGGGACAGTAAATAATTATCAGAAAACGTTTTTACAAATTAACTTAAAGTTCCCCTTACAAATTATCAACTTACTTTAGAGAGAGGTGGAAAAGAAAAAATGCGAAAATCCTTTCAAGATGTACCTCAGGTAGTCGTAGTCAAAATGGCCGTGTTTCCCTCCCATTTTTCATTTATATTCATGTACATAACCAATCAAATGTCAGGAAAAAAAAATAGAAAATGAAAGTAACATTTTAATTGGTTGTCAATTCTAACACTTCAGATGTGTTTTTGTTATGTAATTTACCTCAGGATATTTAGACAGGGCTACAGGCCAAATGGCTGAATGGAATTCCACCAAATTTGGGGAAATGGTAGGGACTGGTATGTAGTATTGCCTATTCTATATTTGGTGAAAGTGTCTCCAGTGGTTTTTATGTAAATTATCTTTTATTATTTTTTTTGGAGCGCTTCCCGGTGAGCGCCCCGGTACGCGTACCGGCAGCGCTACGGGAGTCCTCCATTTTGTGTTTCGGTAGATTTGAGTGAGAAAATGGCGGACCAACAACGTTGGGAATGGGTATAAGGGGGCACGGTTGGCACTCCCTGACCCTCTAGGTTTTCTGAGGGGGTCTTAGGAGGCCCATATAGCACAAAAAAAAATTTATTTTTAAATTTTCGTGGGGGGAGCGCCCGGTACGCGCACCGGGAAGCGTACCGGGGAGCGTACTTGGTGAAAAATAGTGAAAAAAGTTAGAAAAAGATAATCATTTGGAGTTTTCAGAGTTAGGGTAGCCCTGAAAAGGGCTTTTGGGTTCTGTGGCTGATTTAGGTACCTACAAGTAGGTACCAATGCACAGTCTTAAATTCAGGAGGAATATTCTATTCCCTTCATCTGAGAAGTGCACACCATCTTCTCTGTAAATATCTTGCATGTTGTAACGCAAGTTGTTGTTGTATATTGAACCCATTCCATAGTCTCTCATGTAAGCAGAAACAGATTTATTCACATGTTTCCAGGCTTTTTCAAATTGTGGACAAAATTGGTTGAACCACTTCCATTTCTGCCTTTGGCATATATTGGAATATACCAAGGCAGTTTGTGGAAAAAGTGCCATCAATTGATCAAAGGTGTCCTTTAAAAGCATTTCCAGACCTACACCAGTCAAAGTGCCCAAGTCATTTCCTCCACAGTGCAGAATTAACAGGTCAGGGTGTGGCAAATGCAAAAAGGTTTTCACCAATGGAATCAATTGGTGACATTTTAATCCTCTGTGGCCAATCCATTTTATGTTCACGTTTGATAAATCAAGGTTGTGTAAATTTCTGTTACTAGCATACCTTTGAGCCCAGGGGATATAACTATGTCCAATAATCCAGACAGAATACATGGTCAGAGGAGATTCTGGTGCAGTTAGATGAAGTGTGGAAAATAAATGGCAGTTGGAATAATAGGAGTTTGCAAAAAAAACCTGTGGAGTTTCAGTGCTCTTGAATCACAAGCAATGATTGGTAGAATGAGATAGGTGAAAACTGAAAGTTAGGGTGCATGGTTGTGTTCTGTGTAAGAAGTAATTTGAATGGTTAAAAAAAAGTTATTTAAAGAAACCTCACACCAGATAAGCTGGTGTATTTGCAGGTCAAACATCCTTGCAGAGGTGATTTGCAACATTGTAGAATAAACTTTTAACCCTGGCAGCTCAGTGAGGAGGGAGTTGCTATGGTAACAGGTAGAAAGAGCTGATGGGGGAAGGGTGTTGGTTTGAATATAGAGAGGGAAGAGTTTTAATTGGTTAACAAAAAGGGATATCTGTGTAGAATTAGAGGTTTTCTGTGCCTTTATGGTTTGCAGTGGTTGGAGAACATACCTTTTGCTCTGCTAAAGAAATATTGGTGTGTGTATCTGACACTGTTGTGAATGTCCTAAAGCATTTGTAAAGGTGAGTTATGATACATTTAATATACATAGAGACTTGTATACTCTATGGAGAAGATTTGGAAGAAAATTGTGGTCTTTACATGTTGCTTTGTGTCATGCTTTTTGATAATGCTTGGTAAAAAGTTTTTACTGCATAGAGTAATTGTATTTTGTAAAATTGTGAATTTTTAGTCGTGACATGGAATGCTTCTACGTAGGACTTGTGCTGTGTTTTGTAAATGTGATGTAAAAAACGATTATGGGGAAAAAAATAGTTTTTACATTTTTTAAAAGGAATAAAAAATGTGTGCATGTTTAATAGAAATACATTTGACTCTTTACAATGATGTTACCTGTGTTAACTCAATATGTTTCCTACACTGAGTTTGTTTGCATAGAGGAATTGTAATTTGTAAAATTGTGAAGCTTCATGTGAAAGCTTTTGCCTTAGTCTTATCATTGCTGTGAGGCAGATGGTTGTACATAGGATCTGTGCTGTGTTTCCTAAATGTGATTTTAAAAACGATTTTGGGGAAATGAATGTTTTTTACATATTTGAGTATATTGTGGCACAGAGGTTTAAAAAGTGACGCATCTAATTACATGTGTCTCTTTTTAAATATGGTGCAAAAAGGTACATGTTTGGGCTTTCTTGGGGAGCGTAGGTGGTGAGGCTTGTGTCTAAGAGTGCAGTGAACTAGGCTTCATGAAGCCTATCCCTGACTGCACTGTTAGACACAGGTGTGTATTTGACTCTTTACAATGATGTTACATGTGTTAACTCAGTGTAGGAAGCATATTGAGTTTGTTTGCATAGAGGAATTGTATTTTGTAAAATTGTGAAGCTTCATGTGAAAGCTTTTGACTTAGTCTTATCCCTGCTGTGAGGCAGATGGTTGTACATAGGATCTGTGCTGTGTTTCCTAAATGTGATGTCAAAAACGATTTTGGGGAAATGAATGTTTTTTACATATTTGAGTATATTGTGGCGCAGAGGTTTAAGACGTGACGCATCTAATTACATGTCTCACTTTTTAAATATGGTGCAAAAAGGTACATGTTTGGGCTTTCCTGGGGAGCGTAGGTAGTGAGGCTTGTGTCTAAAAATGCAGTGGACTAGGCTTCATGAAGCATAAAAATAGTTTTTACATTTTTTAAAAGGGATAAAGAATGTGTGCATGTTTAATAGAAATACATTTGACTCTTTAGAATGATGTTAAATGTGTTAACTCAGTGTAGGAAGCATATTGAGTTTGTTTGCATAGAGGAATTGTATTTTGTAAAATTGTGAAGCTTCATGTGCAAGATTTTGCCTCAGTCTTATCCCTGCTGTGAGGCAGAAGGTTGTAAATATGATCTGTGCTGTGTTTCCTAAATGTGATGTCAAAAACGATTTTGGGGAAAATAAATGGATTTTAAATTTTTGAGTATAATGTGGCGCAAAGGTTTAAAAAATGACGCATACATGCGCCACTTTTTAAATATGGGGAAAAAAGGTACATGTTTGGGCTTTCCTGGGGAGCCTAGGTGGTGAGGATTGTATCCTATTTACAATCATCTGCCTCACAGCAGGGATAAGACTGAGGCAACATCTTGCACCTGCCTCACAACAGGAATAAGAGTGAGGCAAACAATTTCTCATGGAGCTTCAAAATTTTACAAAATACAATTCCTCTATGTAAACAAACTCAATATGCTTCCTACACTGATTTAAAACTCAGGTAACATCATTGTAAAGAGTCAAATTGACACCTGTCTCTAAGAATGCAGACAGGGATATGCTTCATGAAGCCTAGTCCACTGCACACTTAGATACAATCCTCACCACCTAGGCTCACCAGGAAAACCCAAACATGTACCTTTTTTCCCCATATTTAAAAAGTGACGCATGTATGCGTAATTTTTTTAACCTTTGTGCCACATTATACTCAAAAATGTAAAAACCATTTATTTTCCCCAAAATCGTTTTTGATATCAAATTTAGGAAACACAGCACAGATCATATTTACAATCATCTGCCTCACATCAGGGATAAGACTGAGGCAAAATCTTGCACCTGCCTCACAACAGGAATAAGACTGAGGCAAACGCTTTCACATGGAGCTTCACAATTTTACAAAATACAATTGCTCTATGCAAACAAACTCAATATGATTCCTACACTGATTTAAAACACAGCTAACATCACTGTAAAGAGTCAAATTGACACCTGCGTCTAAGAATGCAGACAGGTATATGCTTCATGAAGCCTAGTCCACTGCACTCTTAGACACAAGCTTCACGAACTACGCTCCCCAGGAAAACCCAAACAAGTACCTTTTTGCTGCATATTTAAAAATTGAAGCATGTAGGTAGATGCGTCACTTTTTAAACCTCTGCGCCACATTATAATCAAAAATGTAAAAAACGATCATTTTCTCCAAAATCGTTTTTGACATCACATTTAGGAAACACAGCACAGAACCTATTTACAATCATCTGCCCCACAGCAGGGATAAGACTGAGGCAAAGTCTTGCACCTGCCTCACAACAAGAATAAGACTGAGGCAAACTCTTTCTCATGGAGCTTCACAATTTTATAAAATACAATTTTATATAACTATATAACTCAATATTTTCTTGGGAAGCATAGGTGGTGAAGCCTGTGTATAAGAGTGCAGTGGAGTTAGACATAGGTCTGATCTTCTTTGTAGTTGTGGACAGAGCTGTCTTCCACTATATTTTTCAATACACTCCTCACCTTTTGTGCACCTCTGGAGAATCCTCACCTGATCTGAAACCCTGTATTGATCGTTTGCTTTTTGTCATTGCTTTGTTGTTTGGTAATAGTGGTCTATAATGTGGTACTGTTTTTCTTTAACACAGATTGAAATCGTTATTTGAAGAAAAAGCAAAGATGCCCACAAAGGAAAGGACAAAGAAAGAACGCAACCGGGAAAAATCAAAAATAGCAACGGAATTACAGCATTCTTCCACAACAGATACTTCAAAAAACAGGAACAAAGCTCCTGGTAAGACAACTAAGTCTTTTTTACGCAACATATGTACATCCAGAAAAAATAATGGACACCATGTACAAAAAGAAAATGAGAGAGTAAAATTGAAAAGGAAGGAGAGAAATTCAAAGAATCCTAAAACTGGAGCAGGAGAGAATAATATGTATAGGAATAGAAGGCAGAATCAGTTTAGAGACATTCGTAGACGAATGTTTCGCAATAGGGTGGTTTTAAATTTGTTAAAAAACATTAGGAAAGGTAAACAGAGAGCTGCTTTTTATAAGAAAAAGAAAAGTGTAGAGAAGATTGTTGATCAGGCTTTTGAAGTTAAGAAAAAATTATTTATTTTAATAATCAATAGAATTAGGACACTTAACAAAACAATTGATGTTTTCAAATTAAACAGTAGATGGAAAAGAGTAATTAATCGGACTAATTTTTGTAAAGTTTTTTCTGGAGAATGGATGCACGGTTCAAGTTGTGAGCCATTTTTTAATGAGGAGAGTTACTTCCAGGAGAATGATTTAGTGCATGCAGTTGACACCAGTGGTAGAGCGTATGAAGTGAAAGACGGTTGTCCGATTGAAAAAGAGAAACTTGTGCCTAGAGAACCAGAAGAGGTGTTATCTGATGGAGTTTTAGGGAGACGTACTAAGGGTCCAGTGTACACTTGGAAGTTTAGTAGTATTTGTAGTGTGCGACAGGAATCAATTGATTTGTTTTGTAATTTCTTACGTACATATAGTAAGAAAAGTCTAAAGCAGAAAATGAAGTTGTTGCAAGACTTAGATCCTTGCAGAGTGAGAGGAACCACAGGTTTGCAAGGCCATTCACTGGCTTGTCTTTCTAGAAAAGTCTGTCAGAGTGTTTTTCATCATTTTAGGATGTTAGCAGTGCATCATACCAAAATGAGGAAATTAGTGAGAATGTTGTATTATGCAAAAAGTCCAGCACTTAAGCTTAAACAATTAAACAGTGCTTTTTTGCATGGAACAGAATTAGATGTGAAGAAGAATTGTGAAGAAATTGAGATTTGTTATTTTCGTGAGCAAGAGGACAGTGTAGAAATTGAGACAGCAATTCAAGGTAATGTGGAAGACAATGTACAGATTTTAAATACAGAAAAGTTTGAGAAGGAAATTACCAGGTTTAAGGTGAAATCAAGTGAAAGGCCGAATTTTACTTGTGTGTGTTGTCGACTGACTCATTATACGATTCAGACT
The DNA here is from genome assembly GCF_964261635.1 of Lissotriton helveticus. NCBI lineage: Eukaryota > Metazoa > Chordata > Amphibia > Caudata > Salamandridae > Lissotriton > Lissotriton helveticus. The sequence goes on along the minus strand of NC_136063.1, from coordinate 1,745,718,114 downwards.
AGGTTAGTTGATTTATATGCAAAAAGTGAAAAGATGGATAATTATGAGTGGAAAGATTTAGCAACTTATTTGTGGGTGGAGAATTCTTTTGATTTGAGTTCTGATCAGCGTATTTGTAAATATTGTTATGACAAATTAAATCAAAACAGAATGCCTGCTAGAGCTGTTCATAATAATCTGGAGTTGATAGACATTCCCCGTGAATTGATAGATTTAAATACATATGAGTCTATTTTGATTCAATGTGTCCATCCTTTTCAGGCAATTGTTCGCATGGAGCCTAAGATAGGGAAATTGCCTCCTACAGATTTGCAGAGAGGATTAAAGGGAAGAGTTGTTTATTTGCCCCTAGATTTGAAAAAAAATATTGATACAATTGGTATAGAAAAAGTAGAAGAGGAACCTTTAGTTATTCTAGTTAATGGGGTTCCAACAAAGAGTAAAAAAATCTGGCAAGATTTAGTGGATGTTAGGAAAGTCAAAAAGGCAACGTTGTATTTAGTCAAAAACAATGAGTACTACAAAGATGTATGTGTTGCAGCAGAGGAAACAGCTGCAGATGAAGACAGTGATTGTTCAGCTGGCAAAATTGAAAAAGTTGATGTGTCTAGAAGTGAAGAAATATATGAACATTATACTGTTCATCCTTTACATTCCAAAGAAGTAGTGGGGAATGCAATTGACTTGTTTCAAATGAAAACAGCAAAAGGAAGTCCCATTAGTGTATGGGAAGAAAGTTTGGAAGCTTGTTGTTTTCCACAGCTATTTCCAACAGGTCGAGGTGGACGATATGACGATCGACCACTTCAAATTCCTGCATCTGAATATCGAACTGTAAGATTATATGCTGAAGATGCAAGGTTTCGTCAATGCATTCCCTATTTGTTTCATCTACTGTATGAAAGTGACTTGTCTGGGCTTTCTTATGCAGTAAACCATATTCTGAAAAGTGAAGCACATCTACAAAATGTTTCGGCGAGGGACTTTATGCAGAAAGTGAATCTTCAAGATAATATTTTAGAATCTCATCTAATCAATCTCATGGCATGTCAGCGTGGTACAAATGAGTATTGGTACCGTCGCCAAGGGGAATTGAAATGTATGCTAAGAAACTTAGGAACTCCTACATAGTTCCTCACTCTTAGCTGTGCCGAGTATGCATGGGAGGACTTACTTCAATTTCTACGAGAGGCCAATGCTAATATACAAAATATAGAATTCAAAACACCTGGAGAACTGTGCTCTTTGGATCCAGTGAATGTATGCAGATATTTTAATCATAGATTTGAAGCTATCATGTCTTTTATTACCAACAAAAAAAATCCTCCCCTTGGAGAGGTGTTGGATTTCTTTTGGAGAAAGGAGTATCAAGCGAGAGGTGCCCCTCACATACATATGTTGTTGTGGATTAAAGATGCACCCAAATTTGGAATAGATTCGGATGACACAGTGATGAGTTTCATTGAAGAGTATTCAACATGTGCTGTTCCGAAAACTACAGAAGAAAACCGTTTAAGGCAACAAGTTTTACGCTTTCAATCCCATCGTTGTGGAAAGTACTGTCGTCGAAAATTCAGAAACAAGGACAAGTTCTACACAAAATGTCGTTTCAGCTTTCCACGACCAGTGATTTCTAAAGGAAGAGTAAATAATTTGATGTCTTCTCTGCGACATACTGTGACGAGGAAATCACCCAAAAATACATACAATTTAAAAAGAGACGAAGAGTCTAAGTACATCAACGACTACAACCCAGTGATTTTGTCCATGTGGAATGCTAACATGGATATTCAATTCGTTGCTGACAACTCTATTGCTGTGGCTCGATATGTGACGTCTTACATCATAAAAAAAAAAGACAGAACTAAAGGAAATGTGGGAGGACATTTCACATGAAAAGAGTCTAAGCAAGAAATTATACAGTTACAGTCTGAAGATGTTGTCGCATCGAGAAATTGGAGCGTATGAATGTTCTGATCGATTGTCGTCAGCAAGTCTCTATGCCAAATCTAGAACCATCATTTGGGTGAGTCTAGGTCTTGCTGCAACACGAAATCGAGTTTTGAAATCTGTACAAGAGATAGAGTATTTGGCGGAGAAAGAAACAGAAAGTACAGATATTTTGAAGACAAACATGTTGGATACATACTATCCAAATAGAAGTCATCACCTTGAGAACGCTTGTCTCTATGAAGTTCTGCAGAGATATATTTATAAGAGGAACATCAGAGAAGATATCAATAATGGAATATATGGAGTCATTGGATGTGAAGGATGTCTAGTGAAACAGAAAAAAGGTCATTTGATTAATCATCGCAAATTGAGTTGTGATAATCCAGATAAAAGAGAATTTTATTATTTGGCTCTTTTGCAACTGTTTAAACCATGGCGTGAAGAAGAGGAACTTCTTGGAGATTTTCTCTGTTATGAAGACTCCTTTAATGCAACGAAGGATACCATAGAATGTCCTGTTTTTCCAAATTATCTGCAAATGTTGAATGAAGAAATAGAGCAAGAAGCCACAATTGCTGCAGAGATTGCAAGAGACAGTTCTCAAGGCAGTCAGAGTTCTGCTTCATTGAGTCAGGATCCACTAGGAGGACCAATTATCCAAAATGAAGCTGCTACTGCCATGGATGAGGTGGAAAGAGTTATGGAACAAGGTAAAGATGATGAAGTTAACTTAGAAGATTTGGTAAAACAACTAAACCTTGAGCCGAAACAGATATATGACGAAGTCACAGAACAGATTGAACATGGATTCACTCATGAGAAAAAAGAATGCTCATGTACATCATTTAAGCCTGTCCAACTGTACGTGAGTGTAGAAGCGGGAACTGGAAAAAGTTTTCTGATTTAAGCCATTGCAACTTATCTGCAGAAAAGGACTGAATCACCGCTGTCTTGTGTTGTTACTGCTCCAACTGGGCTGGCAGCACATAACATTAAAGGGATTACTTTACATCGTTTACTGATGCTGCCAGTGGAGCATGATAACAAATTGGAGTATCACAAGCTATCAGGAGATGCGTGTTCCGAAGTTTCAAGAGTCCTGAAGAAAATGAAACTTCTTATCATTGATGAAGTAAGCATGGTGTCAAATATCATGCTTGCTTTTGTGCATTTGAGAATGCAAGAAATTCTTAGAACAGACTATGATGTCTTATTTGGTGGAAAACATATTATTGTTTTTGGAGATCTTCTGCAGTTGACTCCAGTGAAAGGACAACCTGTGTTCAAAATGCTCACACATGAAGATACCAGGAAGTGCTTAGGGAGCATCGGAAACGTTAATATATGGTTAAACTTTAAATATGCAGAACTGCTTCAAAATATGCGGCAGGCAAATGATGAAGATTATAAAAATATTCTACAAGATGTAAGGATCGGAAAAGTAAGTCAGCAAGGGAAAGAAGCTTTACATGCACGATTAATTTCAAATTTGTACCCAAATGAAAACATTCTTCCAGAGAACATATTTAAGAAAATTAACGAGAAGAAATCTGGCATATGTTTGTTGCCAACTCTGAAAGAATGTTCCATGTTCAACAACAAAATGTTACAGTTAGAAAATGAAGAGCTAGTGAAACTGGAAGCTATTGATAAAATAGAGCATATGGGAGCAACAATTATTTTGTCTGAAAATTTGAAATCAAAATTGGATTCATTAGAGAAGACTATATCTAAAACTGCTGGTTTTGAAAAGACTCTGAATGTGTGTTTGAATTGTTGTGTCATTTTAAGAAGGAATTTAAATGTTGAAAGAGGTCTAATAAATGGAGCAATGGGTTATGTTGTTGGTTTTCTGAATTACAAAAATAGAGATGGAATTGAAATTTTAAAAATTAAATTTGATGACATTGATGAAATAGAACAAATTTGTCGTTGTTCAGCTAGATTTTTGCTCGTGAAAGACTTATATGTTCGCTAAAAACAGTTTACTATTTGTTTGGCATATGCAGTGACAATTCATAAGTCTCAAGGTTTAAGTGTAGATAGCGCTTTGGTGAACATTGGAAGTTCTGTGTTTAAAGAGGGTATGGCATATGTGGCATTATCACGAGTCAGAACTTTAGCAGGATTTTACTTGATTGAGTGTGATGAAACAAAGATTTGTGCAGATTTAGATTGTGTAAAAGAATACAATAGGTTAAGAAGAGAGTATGCTCCACATTTGCCTCAATATCCTCTGATTGAAAAACGTGTGGTAGGCCGAAAAAGAAGAAATGAGAGTAATTGCAGTGAGGTATCAGCAAAAAGGCATAAAGTAGATAAAAGTGTAATTGTAAAGAGAAACAAAAAGGATTCTGTTGAAGATGTTGTTGGATTTGAGTTTGAAAACAGTTCTGGTGTCAACTGCTATGCTAATGTAGTAGTTAATGTTGTTTTTTTTTCTTCAAAATTTACAAAGAGAGATTGTTGAAAATCGGGAACAAACATTGTGCTGTTTATTTAATTCTGTGTTAGAGAAATGTAGTAGTGATAGAGCTAAAATAGAAAGTGTTTCAGAAATTAAAAATCTTCTAGATATATGTTCAGGTCAAAATCAATTTTCACAGAATATTCAGCAGGATTGTCAGGAATTTTTAATGTATATGTTTGATGTATTACAAGATGAAGGAGTAGATATAAAAAATCTATTTGGCCTTTCTTATTAATGGCAACATGACTGTGATAACTGTGCTTCATCAAGTACTACTAGAATAGACTCTGAAAGATTTATATATTTAACTTAACCAGACTGCAAATCAGTGTCTTTCAATAATCTAGTTAAAGCAGCGGATCACAATATGGTGTGTACCCAATGTAAGTCTGCAATGCTCTCCATATTATTTCTACAAAATTATGGTCACAATGTTATTTTAATGTTCCAACGATGTAGACCTGATGGAACTAAATTGACAACTTCTATTAAAAATTGTGTGGCTTCTCAGTTATCCATATCAGGAAGAACCTTTGCAACTGTAGCTATTATTTTTCATGACGGTCCTTCTACAACATCAGGGCATTACACATGCTATTTAAAAACTTCTAAACGTTGGACCCAATGTAACGACAATAATTTGACTTTCAAACAACGTTTGCCTTTTGGCTTTATAAATTCATATCTAGTGTTTTTACAGCCAAAATTTAGGTAAAGGTAATTGGCCTATGAAGACGGGAGGAGTACTTATATATACTCATACATCTGACACTATTTGGCCAAATGGAAAGGTGCAAGAATGAGTAAAGAGTCATGACTGAAAAAAAGGAGTATATTAAATTTTTGAAAATATTTCAGATGTTCTTGGAGCTTTTCTTGTAGAAAGTCGATGAAATGGATTTCTAAGTGAACAGCAAAATACTATGTAACGAGAAAAGGACCTCCATGATATACTATTTGGCCACTAGGAAAAGTAAGTCAATCAAAGATTAGCGTACATTTGTCGTTTGTCAGTATGTAAGTTTTTTTTTAAAACACATCTTTTAGATTGTGTTTTTTTTTCCCGGTGTCATATGATGAGTAATTTGAACTCACTGCTTTAAGTGAAATTCAATATATTCTGAGAACAGCAAAAATAAACTATGTAACATGTTGTAGAAATTATTCTATAGTTTGGATTGTGTAAATTAAATTGTATTCCCATTCTCTGACATCCACTCTCCCTCGCTTATCTTTGTTTGCTTCTTACTTTTGACCTCTTCTCTCTATTTTTCGTTCACTACTTCTCTGTACTCAGTGCCTCACTCTACTTGTATTATTTTCACTTGTGTTTATCTACCTTCTATCACTTCTTTTACAACAACTTCACTGCTCCTCTCTCGTCGTTCTTCATCCCATTTCTTTTACTCTGGTTCCGTTACTATCCATCATTTCCTTTTTTCATTGTCCTTCTCTTTACTTTCATCATCAAATTATTTTTTCTCAGTAGCACTGTTTTAGTCGTGTTCTCCTCTCTTTCCTTTTTTTTGCTCACTTACTTTTTTTCTTTTCTCACTCATTGTACTCCACCTCACTCTGTTTTTCGCTTAGTGTGTCTACTTTATAACTTCCTTAGTCCATTTCCTTCAATTGTTGTAAATTATTCTGTCTCCCTTCATCCTTTCACTCTATGACTGTTCTTCACTTACTCTCAGTTATCTTCTATTCCTCATTCTTTTAAATGCATCATTAATTAGACTGTTTTCTGTGTCAGTCATTATCTTTTTACTTACTTGTGTTTCCTGATTTAGTTTTGCCAACTCACATTGTTTTAGTATCTTTCTTACTTTCAGTTCATTTCTCTGTACTTCTATCTCTTTTTCTTAGTGAATCTATATGCCTTACTCATTGTAATTTGCTCTCCTTCTATTTCTTTTTCCCTTTTTTTTTGTTCTTCTAACTTAGTTTATTTCCCTTTCTGTGTTCTTCACTCACTATATTTCTAAATAGAGTGTTATGATGTTTTTAGCTCTTCATTGGTATATTTTAATTTAAAATACATATTTTACTAATTATAACTTATATATTTTTTCTCTCTTTCACAGATACCAACTGTAGTAAAAAAAAATAAAGTTACATTTATTATATGGTAAGTATGACTAAAAAAATGTAGTATGTTATCACCCTTTGCTTTAAGGTCACTAACATTTTCTCAATCTACCTCACTCCTGTGTTTTTACTCTGCTTCTCTCACTTATTTTTATTCTCCATGTTTACTCCCCTTCCATTATTTACCCTCTCATATTCAACTTCTTTTGATCCCTATTCTTTACTTCACTTACCCTCTGTTCCCTTCCTGTGCTTATTTACTCATTCTCTTTTTCTTAATTATTTACCTTACTCCTACATATATACCTCATCCCTCTCCCAACACATACACACACCTGTAACATACACCCCATACACACACCACACCTACACATCATACACACAAAAAAAACCTCCCATACACACTCCTCAAAAACACACACACATTCCATACACACACATACATTGAACACATATACACCCCACACTCATACACTTCTCACACATATTTCACACACCCTCATATCTACCCACACCAAAACACTCCACACAACCACACCCACAGACACACCGTACACACCCACACTCCGACCTACACCCACTAACTCCCTGTAAGTCACACACACTGCATTACTTATCTTTTTTTGCTGTTGTACTCAAGCCCATTCAGGTACTGTTCCTTTTACTCTCTTTGTCCTCTCTCTTTGTCACTCACCATGTGTTATCCTAATTCAATATTTCTCCCTCTATCACCCCTCTTTACTTTTACTATGGGTAGCGCACCGGGGAGCGTAACAAGGGGAAAACAAAGAGAAACAGTAATATAATATTTTAGAGTGCTTTGAGGTAGGGTAGCTGTTGTGTTGTGTGGGTGATTTACTTACTGCACTCCTTCCACTCCTTTTCTCAGTACCTCTGTTCTCATAGTTCTTCATTCCCATTCACTCAGTCCGTCTATCCTACTGTAATTGTCTCTGTCTCTTCACTCTTTCACTACTTGTTCATTATGCTTTCTCCCTGAAGTTCAAGCACATTACGTTATTTACATTTCTTTGCTGCTTCAATTATTCCCTTTCTGTTACTTCTTCTTTTCTTCTTTTAGTTTTTTTCTCCGTCAATCCACATGTTTTAACTTTATTCGATGTTATCCATCTTATTTCATCCCTCTTTATTTATGCACACTACTTTTTTCTTTCTCTCCTTTACCAGTGTTATTTAAATCTGGTTCCGTTATTACCTATTATTTGTACATCATGTTTTCTCTTTCCTTTTAGTCTTTACAGACACTCACATTCTTCATGTGCCTCTGCTTTAGTATTCTTCTTCTCTCTTTCTTTGTTTCACAGCCTTATATTTTATACATTTTCTCTCTTACACTTTGTTATATCTTTTACACCGTTTTACTATGTATTACACAGTACATCTGTGTTGCTCTCTCTTGCTGTCTGTCTCTTAACATTACTCTCTCTTTCTCTTTCTCTTATGCTCTCCTTCTCTTGTTTTTTTTTTGTTTTTTTTCGTGTTGCGCTAACGGGGCGCTCACCGGTGCGCGTACCGGGAAGCGCACCCATGAGAAAAATGAAGTGAAGAGTGCTAAAAATGTTAGTAATTTTTTAAAAATGGGAGGTAGTTCTGAAAATAACTTTTTTTAATGTTTTTGTTGTTTTATATATATTTATTTTTTTTCTGAACATTTTTGTTTTGTATTTTTTTGAACAATTTTATGTTTTTTTGGTTTTTTTGGGGGGGAACAACGAAAAACAGGCATTAGAAAGGGCTCAACAGGAGCAGAAAAAAACTCTTTTTGGGGCATTTTGAGCACTTGTGATTTTCAAATGCTCTGTTCATTAAAATCACACTCATCTCCCCGTGGCAAAGTAGTTCCCCACAATAAATACACACTAGCTTGATGTGTTGAAAATTGCTCTGGATATTGGGGACCGTCTCCCTCGCCTCTGGTCCCGAAAAACTTTCCTGTGTTGAGGTGGTGGCCACAGGAGTTCGTGGGTTTTCACGGAGGTCACGCACCTCAGCCACGCTGTAATTTGCATGTGGCGATGCATAGTATAGTTCCCATAGCTATATTTTTTATCTGTGCCTCGGGACAGAACTTCTTTGCAGATCAGGCATGTGACATGACGGGCATTGACTTTTTTTTGGCTTTCTGGGAATGTAAAAAATTGCCAAATGAAACTGTCCTTGTGGTGGGATTTCCGGGGCTGTTCAGGCAAGAATACTCTCTCATGTACCTCCTCTTCCTCTTCTTCCTCCTCTTCCTCAGGGTTGGGAAGGAACTGGGTAGGTGGTCCTTCCTTCCTAGGAGGTGGTGGTGGTGGTGGGGGTGCACCAGCTGCAGCTACTATTGAAGCCATCTCTTAATAATAAAAATAGGTCTTCCTCTCACAAAGTTGAAAGTCAGAGTGAGAAAAAAGGTGGGGGCTTTCATCATTTGGGGAAAAAAAATGTTCTAAACCAATGAAAAGTGTTATTTTTAGGTCACATGACCTAGCCTTACATCATTAGGAAACCAAAAGTGAAATGAACCAATAAAAAGTTTTATTAACAAGTCAAATGACCTGTTACGCTTACGTTACGAGCTCCGCGCCGCGCCCTGGATCGCTTCCGGGGTGCTGCGCTTCGCGCCTCGGTTCGCGCTCCGGAGCACTTCCGGGTGCGCTAACGCGGCGTGTCATAGGTAAGCCTGGGCGTAGTGGGCGTAGTGGGGCTCCGCGGAGCTACGTGGAGAGGGCGAGAAGCTACGCCCACTCCCGCACTCCGCGTAGCCCCACTACGCACCTCCCTCCCGCTCTCCCCTACATTCATTATTTAAGCAGCTAGCCTGAAAAATACAATTAAAAAGCACTTACCTTGTCCGGCGCTCGTCCGGGGCTCCCTCATTGAATATTGTAGTTTCCTGGATATCAATGCGCATGCGCGGGCGGCCGCGCATGCGCATTTCTCCCGAGAAATGCGCATGCGCGGCCGCCCGCGCATGCGCATTGGTATCCAGGAAACAACGCTATTCAATGAGGGAGCCCCGGACGAGCGCCGGACAAGGTAAGTGCTTTTTAATTGTATTTTTCAGGCTAGCTGCTTAAATAATGTATCTAGGGGAGGGCCGGAGGGAGGCAGGTGGCGGCCGACTCGGCTACGCTCACGGAGTGGGCGTAGTGTTGCCGGCTACGCTGTCTACGCAAAATGCGTAGAAGGCAACACTACGCCTACTCCGTGGGCGTAGCCGAATCGGACGCCCAGGGTTAGTCATAGGACGCATTACGCGGCAAAGCGATACGTCGCGCTTATGCGACGCGTCACGATGTTGTTTTCTAACGCGGCAGTTGCGCTAATGGAACGTTTACCGGTTCGCGGACCGGGTCGCGGCACCAAATTGAGCTAACGGGAAGCTACCCGGTGCGGGGACCGGTAGCGAAACAAAAAATAAAATAAAAAAATATATATATACATAAAAAAATTATATTAAAAACATATAAAATATATTTTTCGATTAAAAGAAGAATACATTTTACAGCTTTTGATATTTGCTATTAAAAAACCATTGAAATTCACTGAAAAAACCATAGGTTATAGACCATATATAGTTAGGAATTAGCATTTTTAAAACCTTATTTTACTCACACAAAACCATTGAAATTCGCATATATAGTTAGTTGTACTAACTATATATTTCGCGCACCCGCAATCCACTGCTGATGATGTCACATATTACATCATTCATGACATGGTCAGTGACATCACTGATGACATCAATGATGACATCTCAAATGACATCACTGATTACATCACTGATGACATCTCATTTGACATGACTGATCACATCACTGATGACATCATTCATGTGATAATACGATGAACTTCTTCAGACTCGAATATAACCTTATATACACTCAGTGTAAACAGACACTCACAGAGTGTCACTCATCCATGGAGTTACTCACACACCTAGTCAGTCATGCAAAGAATCAATCACACCTCCATTTCCTCAACTATACAGTTATACACACCTTACTTATTCAAACAGATACTAACACATATTTACTCTCTTATACAATCCCTGATACAATTTCACAATGATCCATACAGCCACTCACACATTCACTGGCTCTTATGCACAGTTATTTATATATGTCAACTCTCACATATACTGTGTTTTACATATGTTCTTACTTTGACATGTAGCACTGAGATATCCATTCACTCACCAATACACTCATGCACACAGTCAACCGCCCATGCAGCTGTTTCCACATGCACTTTTGAACACATACATCTAGTGAATCAACTGCTCACACATCTATGCACAGAGTCATACACCTCCCAACCACCCACACACACACTCAGTCTCCCATACAAATACTTGGGCAACCAATCAATAACCCATATAGTTACTCATATAGCTACTGATCAACACATGCAGCAGTTTACAAAACAACAGACATAATGATGCACAAATTAAGACAGTTAAGTCACTAACCCATGCACTCAGTGAGACACATTTAATCACTCACTCATACAGTCAGTCATGCACCTACTAAATCCTTCATCCAGACACTTATACATCCACTCATTCTTCAATATGTAAGACATATTTAAACTTTACAGAAACATACAGACACTGGATGTTGATATCAGTGATGTCATCAGTGATGTCATTTGAGATGTCATCAGTGATGTCATCAGTGATGTCACTGACCATGTCATGAATGATGTAATATGTGACATCATCAGCGGTGGATTGCGGGTGCGCGAAATATATAGTTAGTACAACTAACTATATATGCGAATTTCAATGGTTTTGTGTGAGTAAAATAAGGTTTTAAAAATGCTAATTTCTAACTATATATGGTCTATAACCTATGGTTTTTTCAGTGAGTATATATATATATATATATATATATATATATATATATATATTCACTGAAAAAACCATAGGTTTCACACCAGTTATAGTTAGGAATTAGCATTTAAAAAACCTATTAAATTCACTGAAAAAACCATAGGTTTCACACCAGTTATAGTTAGGTGGAACTTTTACTCGCATAAAATCATTGAAATTCCCACGTTATAGTTAGTTGGACTCACTATAACTTGCGCGTACAATGCACTGCTGATGACGTCACATATTACATCACTCATGACATGGTCAGTGACATCACTCATGACATCACTCATGACATCTCAAATGACATCACTCATGACATCATCCAGTGAATGTGTATCTTTCTGAAAAATAAATATTTTTTATATATGTATATCTAAAGGTTGATGGAAGAATAAATGGGTAAATAAATGTCTAAATGGATGTTTTTTTTGTGTAAAATTAATTGGTTAACTGACTTATTAAATGTATCTTAGTGAATACATATATTAGCGAGTAATGTTTAAATATTTAAATATCTGTATCTGTGTCTCACTTTGTGTCTAAGTGGCTGCATGGGTTGGTAAGTAGCTACATGAGTGTGTATATGGGTTATTAGTTGTTTTTTTGAGTATCAGTATCAGTGTCTGTATGGTTCGGTGGGGATATTACTTAGAGCACAGATGCATGAATGAGTGACTCACTATTTGTATGTATTTTGAAGACAGCATGTGTGGAAGACTGTATGGGTGGATGATTCTGTGTATGGGTGGGTTAGTGAGTATGTGTTTTTATAATTGATTGTTTAAGAGAGTAAATATGTTTCCGTTTCTGTAGAAGTATGTGTAGTGGTGTGTATATAGCAGTATAATCAAGTAAATGTTTTTTTGATAGTTTATTTGCATGTGTGAATTTGTGTGTGAGTAACTATATGGATGAGTATTAGTGTGTAACAGGATGTATAGGTGTATGAGTACATATGATGAGTAAGTACATGCATGAGTGACTATAGAGAACTGTTGGTGAATGAGTGGATGTGTATGTAGATGTTGGAATTATCTATTAAGTTGTTGTAATTGGTATTGGTTTCTCCTTTTTTAAGAAAATGTTAGTTTCTATTTTTGAATGTGTGTGTCAAAGGTTATTTTATGCTGATAGGAGGTCTGCCACTTTGTCACAAGGATGTTGTCATCAGTGATGTCATTTGAGATGTCATCAGTGATGTCATGAGTGATGTCACTGACCATGTCATGAGTGATGTAATATGTGACGTCATCAGCAGTGCATTGCACGCGCAAGTTATAGTGAGTCCAACTAACTATAACGTGGGAATTTCAATGGTTTTATGCGAGTAAAATTTCCACCTAACTATAACTGGTGTGAAACCTATGTTTTTTTCAGTGAATATATATATATATATATATATATATATATATATATATATATATATATATATATATATATATATATATTCTCACTGAAAATAACCATAGGTTTCAGCCACGTTATAGTTAGGAATAGTCATTTAAAAAACCTTAGAAATTCACTGAAAAAACCATAGGTTTCACCCATGTTATAGTTAGCTGGACATTTCTCTAGTACAAAACCATTGAAATTCCCCCGTTATAGTTAGTTGTACTCACTATAACTCGCGCGCCCGCAATCCACTGCTGATGATGTCACATATTACATCATTCATGACATGGTCAGTGACATCACTGATGACATCACTGATAACATCTCAAATGACATCACTGATGACATCACTGATAACATCATCCATGTGACAATGAAATACACCTCATCACACACTAGTATAATATTTCACTCACTGTAAAATAGAAAGTGCCATATTTGAAACCATTGACACACCAATAGTAATTTCTATGGTCCCCCTTCCTGCACATAAACAATATTGAAATGTCATTTTGTCACTTCTATGTGTACTGCTTAAAGCATCACACATGGAAGTTACAAAATGTCTTTTTTTTTTAAAGATTGTTTATGTGCAGGAAGGGTCGCCTTCCTGAACATAAACAATCCTTTCTCATTGTTTCGCCAAGTTAAGACCAGGTTTTCCCTGGCCTTAATTGTGGCACTGCTTCCCATTTACGCTGCTCTTGTAAATAGGCGGCAGCGTCAAAATCAATAGGTGTCGCAGAGGAAACGCCCACCACAACACGCACTGCCCACCGCATTCACGCTAAGCCTTGTGTCAAAGGGAGTCTTATTTACAAGGGACCGTTAAGCCATGTTAAGTGGCTTAACGTTGCCTTGTAATTAAGGCAAAGCCCCTATCGCCACAGAAAAATCTCAGAAAGTGATGTTCCCATGGTGATAGGGACTTGTAAATATGCCACTAAAATCATTAGTAATTTTAGCATTTGTTTTGTGTGCACATATGTGTTCATTATTTCCGAATTACGGTTTTAATGTTTGAAATTTAAATCCTACAAATTGCTTGGGGGTCCCCAGCTTCCAGTGGTGACTCTATGGGGGGTCCTAAGGAGTCAAAAGTTTGGGAACCACTGCCCTACAACAAAAACACCAACGACTAGTCAACCCAGAACATGTCACAAGTAATTTGGATAACAATAGCACTCTTTCATTATACTCTTACACCAGTCCAATACAAGATGTAAATAAAGAAACATGCAACTTTGAAATGTTTATTTCTAACGCCAAAATCTCATGCACAGTACCTTAGATAATACAACCAAACATTTTATCACAAACAAGGTTGTCAGCATTGTTACTATCCTATAAGATACAAACGGAAAAACCATCCTATAATACTAAAGGTAAACAAATTAAAAATATATCTACATATCACCCTCCCCACCTAGCAGATTAGTTTATAACTACAGAAAGTCTCATAGGATTACATGGTCAGACCCATACATCTGGTACTCAGCAGTAATAGATCACATTCAGTGCTCCACAAACTATCAAGTTATGAATGTTCTCCAACTGTGTGTAACTTTGCCTCCACAATGCATTATGAAAAGCGCAATGTTCGAAGGTGGACACAACTGCATATGTATTTTAGCTTGAACGTCCGAGGACCATTCTGAACAGACACAGTATTCAAGATAAATGTGATGTTCCATGCTCTCACTATACACACAAAACTAGCGAGGCACTTTACAAATCTAGCATACCAAATTATTCTCATATGAAACAAAATACTCAGCCTTCTCTAAACAATATCACAAGTATGTGTCACGTGCAAAGCAGAGAAGGAAAGCAAAAATAGCGTGTAAGCTTCTAATAAACCCATGCTAACTTAACAGGGTGTGAGTGAAAGCCTCAGCCCCACGGCACCCTTTCTTCTGTCTCAAAGCACGTGATATAAACTTGTGCACACTCCAAGACTAAAAACCAGAGTCAAGTTCACATTTCCCAAAAAAAGTTATTCGCTCTTTGATAGAAAGCAGTAGCTAAAAAATAAAGAATACGCAGAAAAATCAGAGTCTTAATCCAACAGCGTGTAAGCACAGTATGTAGCAACAGCCTCCAACATGAAGTCACTGTTCTCATCGGAAAACATTTCAGCCATCCAGTTCAATAGTGGGAATGAACATACATGTTCCTCAACGACCTGAGCCTCTATCACCATCGGAGGAAAACTCGGGTCATCTTCAATGTAATTGCGTGCCAAGAACTCAAGCGCCGCTGCAAAAACATTCCAACGTCCCATTATTGCATGTGTCACTGCTAAGGTCATAATCCCGCCGCCAGAACAGAGCACGTCATGAACCACTAAAGGACTCATCAACTGGTCATAATCCGCGTTGGGAGACACCGTACTGCAGAGACAGAAATCCAGGGTTCAGTCGAAATCAGAGCTCAGGCAATGGAAGACAGTCTGAACGCAAAGGAGAATCGAAACGATAATCCATAAACTGCACTCAACGTTGCAAGAGGCAGCGCGCCATAGTAACTAAGCATTCGGTTGCGGAGCAGCAACAACCGAGAAGTATTGTCGTCTGCTGCAAGATGTGCATCCATTTTTAAGTGAACAAATGAATACAAGCACACTGGCAACTAATGTGACCATTAAGCACAATTCACCAAAGATGCTGCAAAAAATACAATGAAAAAACACCGACAAGACACCAAATATACTTTCTACAGAAGTCACAAGACCAATTCTTATCATTTAAAAAAAGTAAGCTAACCCCCTACTCGAGGACACATTAAAGATAGTCTAAATTAAATCCCTAAAATTCCACGCCACGTCTAAATTTAACAAAGCTTACACTTCTGAGCGGGTGTTTGCTACATTAAGGACAAATGTTTCTCTAGCAGATGTAAGAGCGACCTCTTTTTGAGACAATAGCGCTCTTATACGACTCATTTGGTTGACTCTGCTTTCAAGGTCGAAATCGACAGCCAGATGGAAACATCCAGCTTCCCTTGCAGAGGAGTTAACACACCTTTTTCTTAATCAAACCACATGCTCACTTACCGTAATCATGTAAGCATTGCCTAACATCGCACAATAAGACACACAGCCGAATCGGATCTCCAATGAGTGACCACCTCTAACTATTCTCATAGCGCGCCCTGTGCTCTCATTTGACAGTGAGAATGTGATCGCACCATAGTTTCTACTGCTAATCATTCTCAGCATACGCTACGAATACGATAAAACGTGGATAATTTTAACACCAGTCCTTGATAATATGCCCCGAATTTGTAACGCGTCATGCATCGCAAAATGCCATGCAGGGCACGGAACGAAGCGACATAATATGAACAACATAAGGCAATACATTACCGCCGCTTTTATCAACAGAAAACTGACGATAACGCGTCAATAATGGGCTTGATAATAGGCCATTGTAAATTCCCATAGCAACCCAGGTTCTGGTGTTAACCTGGGCTGCTATGGAAATTCACAAGGGCATATTATCCTGACCATTATTGCCGCTTTATCGGCTGTTTCCTGCAGATAAAACCGGCGATAATGTATTGCCTTATGTTGTTGATAATGTGGCCCCAAATTCGTTTTCTCAATTTAATAGTTTACTTACCTACAATCATCCAGATTCCGTTCTTTATCAACCCCCACCCTGCCCCTCCCCCGCTCCGCCTGTCTCACCGCAACTCCCTCCAGGGGCCGCGTCTGGGCTTGATAATACGCCCTTGTTAATTGCCATAGAAGCCCATGTTAACACCAGAACATGGGCTTCTCTGAGAATTAACAAAGGCGTATTATCAAGACCATTTTCGCCATTTTATCGTCCGTTTCCTGCCCATAAAACTGTGATAATTTTAACACCGGTCCTTGATAATATGCACCTAAGTTTACTGGTCAGAAAAAGAGCAATAGTCCATATTATCAGTAAAGGGCGATACATTATTGCCGCTTTTATTGTCAGGAAACTGCTGATAAAGCGGCGATAATGGGCTTACTGCAAACTGCGTAGTGCACTGTGCAAAATGTTGTTCGCACTGATTGCACAGTGCTGGATGCTTGTCCGCACTGTGCAATCAGTGCAAACTGCATCTTGCACAGTGCAATCAGTCGTTTTCTGCCGCTCTAGTAAATTTCTACTCGAGCTGCAGTTTTCTCAACGCTGACCGGTAGTTTCTCATCGCGAGCAGCCGCGAGCATACGCGACCACTCGCAATAGGAAACCTGACCTCCCTGCGTTGAGAAGCTTGCCGGGAGGTTTATTTTCCACGCTCGCGATCGGCAACTTGATATTGTTGATCGCGAGCAAGCAAAAAATGACCGCTGCACTACGCTACACATGCTTGCACTGTGCTATGTGCAATTTGCGTAGTGCGAAGTAGCGCAAACTACGGGAGGGTAGCGTAGTGCTTTGCCCAGCCTAATTTTCAATGAATTAATTAATATTAGTTATCAACTAATCATTAATTATTTAAAAATAAATTACTTTACCCCTTTACCCCTAAACACCCCACAATGCACACATAATATTAATTACACAATTACCATAATTAATTGACAATTGAATCTTATTAATTAACAGCTAAGTATTAATAATTCAAAATAATTCTCTTCCTACCCTTTACCTCTACACCACCCCACAACACACACCTAAAAGTAATAACACAGTCACCATAATTAATTATCATTTAAATAATAATATTAATTAACAACTAATTATTAATTAATTAGAAATACATTACTTCCCACCCTTTATCCCTATAAACCCCACAACCCTCACCAAAAATTAGTTACACAATTACCATAATAAATTGTCAATTAATTAATTATTAATAATTAACCACTACTTATTAATTAAATAAAGATAAATTACTTTCAACCCTTTACCCCGATAACCCCACAACCTGCACCTAAAATGTACATCAAAAAATGTAAAGGAAGAATAGATATTTTGAACACAGACTTATTTATTTGTTAAGTGTCCTTGTTCTGTTTTGTTGAGTGGTGCACCTATGTGTATGGTTTTTAAACCCATGTTACAATTCATATATTCAGCACACTGTCAATGCATAAACATATATATTCACTCACTCTGCACTTTGAGTTTAGCTCTTCTAACACAAGTGCATGGGAACTTTTACCACACTGTGATTACGTAACCTTTTTCTGCTATTTCATCTTTTTTCTGCCCCTTCCCCTCTCACACAATAATCAAGAATAACGCTATACCACACTCTTTAAACACACTCTTATGTTTCATTCCAATACACAATGGATGCTTTTAGGGTCACTGAATCAGGTGACGGGATTATAAACATCCCTTGAGTTACATTTATATAATATTTTCGTATTTGTATTCCAGCCCGGCTGAAGTCTGCTGTTAAAATTTCAGCAATTGACGAAACACGTGGTGGCAGGAAAAGAAAGGATTTGCATGGACCAATAAAAGGACAGTTGATACCACTACCTCAACATCTGAATTCATTTCTTGAGTGGTCCGATAAACTTTTGAACTTGATTTGCACAAGTGTTTGACCAATTGAGGAAGATCGGGTGGCTTTCCTTCTTCCAGAGCACCAATGTATATTTAGACATTGACATAATAGACTTATATTTACCTCCACTCTTGTACTGTCAATTTGTGTGTGCCGACTATCCCAGCCACCACCTTATTTTTGCTACCTTTACTGCCAGGCCCATTGCATTGATGCATATGGTCCAATGAGACAAGTACCATAGTATACACAACAAGCTATGACTAAGGTCACAAGGTAAGGGCTGGTATGTGTGTCACAGAGCTACCACTCCGGGGCATGTGTGTACATGGAGGCTACTTATTGGAATATCCTATTAATTCTAAATAGCTTTATGTGGTGTGTACTGCCATGATAGGACACACTTTTGCCATATGTGGCACTGTAACAGGGATGGCAACCAACATACCATTGTATGTGTTGTGTGATAGGAAATATTGTAGCCAAGCAAATGATTTACATTTCTAAATTTCTTCAAAAGTAACCCACTATCCACACTGTTCATGTCTCAGATGTGCAATAGGCCTGTACAGTGGAAGCAAAACTATTAGAAAAGCGTCAACAGACCTGTGTGAGTAAGGTGACCGTCATTAGAGACAGACACACATTGACACTGTGGGTCAATGGAAAGAAATATCAGGTCAGGGGATCACCTCAGTCGCCATTCCTCATAATACTAATAAAACAGCTATCAAGGCTGCTAGTGGCACGTATAACTCTTTCTGAGAACATACATGGATCAGCAGGTCTTCAGGGATATTACTCTGTGCATCAATTCTCCTGCCACAGTAACTATCGCCAAGACCAGACTCCCAACATATCAATGTTGGGTCTTGCTCTCTACAGGATGATGCTACATAGCCCACATAAACCTCACATTTCCAACAACTCAATAATCAAAAGTCAAATATCTGGCAATTCCACATGTGAACATATGCTTGTTTGGCATTCTTAAGGGGTCTGTGAGGTATAGTTTCCATCCAGAAAACTGTTTTACAAAGTCTGATGTGGGCCATGTGATCAGTGGAATGGTACATTTGGCTAACATCGTCTTCATATGCTTCTAACAGTATTCAGACATGGCACATGGTGTGAAGCCTATACATAACAATGCACATATACCATGATGTGATTTTCATTGTAGCTATTATGAACATGAGCCCAATCAATCAATCAGTCATTTGTTAAGCGCACTTCATACCCGTGAGGGTCTCAAGGTGCTCGGGGGGGGGGCGCTACTGATTGAACAGCCAGGTCTTTAGTATCCTCCCGAAGGTCAGCAGGTCTTGGGTTTGTCGTAGGCTCAGTGGGAGGGTGTTCCATGTCTTGGCGGCGAGGTGGGAGAAGGATCTCCTGCCAGTGGTTGTTCTTTGGATGTGTGGGACGGTGGCGAGTGAGAGGTTGGCGGAGCGTAGCTGACGGTTGGGGGTGTAGAAGGAGAGCCGTCTGTTGAGGTAGGCTGGGCCGGTCTTGTGGAGTGCCTTGTGTGCGTGGATGAGGAGCTTGAAGGATATCCTCTTGTTGACGGGAGCAAGTGTAGGTTTCTCAGGTGGGGGGTGAAGTGGCCGTGTCTTGGTACATCGAGGATCAGTCGTACCAAGGCGTTTTGGATGCGTTGTAGTCGATTGATGAGCTTGGTCGGGGCTCCCGCGTAGAACGCGTTTCCGTAGTCGAGTCTGCTGCTGACGAGGGCCTGGGTGACTGTCTTTCTTGTATCTGTCGGGATCCATCTGTAGATCTTGCGGAGCATGTGGAGGGTGTTGAAGCAGGAGGAGGAGACGGTTTTGACTTGCTTGGTCATTGATAGCATTGAGTAGAGGATGATTAGATATATGCATGTAACACATGTAGAAGTCATCCTCATCACACATTTCAATGGTGGTCTTTTCTCCACCAAGTCTAAAGCCCCATAAGCCATTACATGTGTGACCTATGTAGGGGCCACTCAATGTATGCAAGCAACATAATGCTTATACGCTGACACTCAGAGTCACATTATAGCCTATGGGAAAAGAAAGGAAGCAGTGAAACGGAGTTGAATATGTATTTGAGAAACCTACCTTCCTCTGGTAAGCCATAGAGCTGAGAATACACGGGAATGACCTCATTACCCGTGGTATCCAGCTCCTCTGGAGTGAAGGGACAGGCCCTCTCCCCTGTAGTCCATGCCATAATTAGTCCCAGAGGTGGCAAACAGCAGCTAAAATGGAGGAGGTATTGATAGCAGCAGTGCCAGGAGGCAAGTGAGATTTTTTTACAACACAGCATTCATGTACGCCACATATGCGGTTATCAGCATTGGTGGACACAGCCATTGGGCAGCAACCACCACCATCCTCAACGTTAGCCTATATCTGTGACTACCGTGCATGTGACCGCCCACCACACAGTCGACTACATTTGGCATAAACTTTCAACATGTGCTATTAGCAAGGTCAAGAATCTGCCATGTTAGTGCTTGGGAAAAATGTACAGAGGTAAAATGTGTGTGTAGCACTGTACACCATGGTTTGCGGTAGTACATGTTATGCTGCCCTCAATATAGTGGCAATTGTAATTCACTGAATTAGTTTTGTGATAGTCCTTTGAAGGCTACTTTGGGGATGGCAGGTGGGGGTTCATGATTTGACAATGATGATGTAAAATGTATACTGCTTCATGAAGCATTGATGTTCAAACATATGACTTTTGCATTTTCTTCTCATATGTTACTTTGCACACTATGACCAAAATAAATGTTTGTGTTGCTCCTTACATAGGAACCCTGGGAGAGGGAGAAGACACCAGCCTCCAATGTACCACCCATTTCCAAAATGACACACCAAGGAAGAACGATATATCATCCAGAAGTTCTGTTTGAATAGGCAAACAATACTGGATCTATCTAATCATACCACCACTAGTTAAACTCATTTCTGTTTTGCATTTTTTGGCCACAGGTTCATTTCAAATAAATGTTGCTATTTTTTGTAGAATGTTACAACCCATGTTCAGACAGAACCTCACGGAGGTGCGAGCAGTACTGTCAAGATACATGGGCAGCTACGTCCAGTTCCTCAGATGTGAGGATTTAGCCACTGTGTAGGCAGATTTCTATGGATTTGGTCACATTCCACATTGTAATTGGATCTATTAATGGCACCCATATTGCCTTAGTACCACCAAACGACACGGAGTAAGTCTACCAGAACAGGAAGCATTTCCATTCTATCAACGTGCAAGTTGTCTGTTTACCGGCTTTGTACACCTCAAACCTCAAAGATCTGTCCCAGTTCCCAGGATCTTCCCGTGATTCTTTCATACTGCGGAACAGCACCATACCCCAACTGAGAGAGTGCCCGACTTGTAGGTAAATGAGAACCGTTGTGATTTTGTGTGGGCAATGTCAGATAGTATGATCTTAAAGTGTGTAACTAAATGTTGCCCTTCTGCCTATCTTCCATCTAGGAGACTCAGCATATTCAAACCAGCCATGGTTGTTATCACCGCTTAGGAATCCTAAAACGCCAGGGATGTCTGGTTCAATGAGGCACATAGAAGAACACAGCAGCCAGTGGAATGTACTTTTGGGCTCCTGAAAACCAGATTCCGGTGTCCGGACTGGACTGGGGGAGCCCTCCTCTACTCACCTGGAAAGGCATGTAAGATCACGGTGGCCTGTTGCATAACTCACTAAATTGCCCTACGATGGGGCATACCTTACACCACAGATGATGAAGGTCAAGAAGATCCAACTGTGGGAACCCAGAAATTCCAAGTGCAGATGATGATAGTGGTGAAGAGGAATGAGCTGACTTACAACAGGTTCTCATCTAGAATACTTCTCCTGAGTGTAAGTATGAATAGAGATATGATGACTGACTATTCCTGCTACTCTTGTTGTGATGTTGTGTGGGGGATGTTAATGCTGAAAAAGAGGATTATGTGATTCTGGAAATATCTGGGGAAAGGTTTTCGTATTGTAAGTGTAGCTTCGTTCAGCAATAAAGGGTGTTTTGGGCTGTAATCTCCAGAAGCTGACAATATGATGTGTGTCATATGTATGTTTTCTTAGCTAATTTCTGGACATTTCAGGTTAGTTACATTGGCATGTATATGATGCTGTTCAAATGTACAAAGTAGTTATTGATTGGTCCAGGGAATGTCTGTCACAGAATTGGGGGTACAAAACCAGTACCAAGACAGAATGCACAGTGATAGGATGGAAGTTACCTGGCTTCCATTGAACGTGTTCCTTGTGGTGCATTGTTCCTAATACAACATATGTTCCATCATGTGATCCAACACAATGTAGTATTTTGCCCAATTCATGTTTTCCTTTCATCTCATTGGCTAATTCCTCATTATCTATGAACGGTACATAGCTGTTGATGTGTCTCTTCATTGTAGGTGAAAGTGATTGTAGTACATCACTAACATTTTTTTGTGGCATTCGACCAAATGTAAGCAACACTGGATTGAAATAACCCTGTGGTCAGAAACTGTTGAACTGACATGTGTCTGTTTATTTCTTTATTTGATGTAGGAATCTTTTTGTGAGGTAGGCAATATGCCTCCAACTGATGATGTAGACCAAATGTATTGTTGCCTATTGTTTAGGACATTGTCATATGTATCCCCTCCTTCCATGTTGTGAAAGTCTCCAAGTGATTATATGATCACTGACCCAGAATAATTGAGTCATGTCTTATATGCTATGTGTCTGACATCATGTCAGCCTATGCTTTGAAAATGGAATAAAGATCTTCTCAGCCCAGATGCTTGAAAGTATATGTTGTTTGTGACATGGTTGTGTTCCTGAGTTGAACGTTATTTACATACAACATATCCATTCTTCCAGAACTCCCTAGTTTTGACTTTGCAAAGTCCATCCGGTAATACATTCACAATGTTATTTGTGATAATTACAACAAGAGACAATACGCTGGTGATGAGTGTTTTTAATAAATTGAACAATCATAAGATAAAGAAATTAACTTAAAATTCAATAATGCAAACAATAAGTGAAGTCTTCTGTCATGGTCGATGAAATTAGTATAGAAGATTCCAAATGGCCAGGAGCCCAAATTCCAACATACTTCTCCCATCAGATATGGAAAAGTGGGCTGAAATAGTCCAACAAAGTGAATGTGTAGCACACACAGGAGGACATTAGAGTCGAGGTCCCCTACTGGTGATGGTGGGTGTCTTGACATCCTGAGTTCCTAGGTTTTTGCATGGTTGTCCCCTCCTTCTGACAGAGGGGGTTCTGGAGTTGCTGAGACAGGAGCATGTGCAGGCCTTGACTCCTCTGACAAGGCCTCTCTTCCTGTGGCTACGGCACATGTTGATGTTGTGGATGTACTTGGACCATAGGAAAGGGTAGATGCAGGTAGAAAATCCCGGCAGAAGGTGGTATTTTTGCCCTACAGCACCCCAGCCAGGGAAGACACCTCAGTGTGGATGCTGGCCATCTGGGTGTGGATGCCGGCCACCTTCAAAGTCGATGCCAGCAACCTCCTGGTATGTGTCCCTTTGCAGTTCCTTTATTTCCTGTATTTCAGTCAATACCTGGCCCATTATACTTTGGAAGTCCTGGTAGATGATGGCAGCCTGGTTGTCCGTGGACTCAGTGGGATCACTCTGTGGATCCACAGTTATCTTCCCTTGAGCCCTTCCCCGTGGCCTTTGTCACAGTGTGCTACCTCCCACTGGGTGGTGTTAGACATCTGAGAATCTAAGATTGAGGGGCACAGGATGGGATTGACTTTCCTGGTTGCACAGGTTGGGTGGCAGTAGTTGGCATTGATGTTAACACAGTGGTGGAAGGTGTTGTAGTGGGCACAGTGAGCCCCACTGTTGGCGTCTGGCCAGGCTGACCAGATGGGCCTGGACCATTATCTATGTCCACCTCTTCACAAGCATTGTCTTCACTGAGGGATTCATCCTAGGGTGGAGAGGAGATCTGTTTGGTTTCTAACCTCTGCAGGTGCATTGGTGTATTGACCTGTTGAGAGATAGAGAACATTGCTAATTGGAGGAAGTGAGATATCTACATTCATGTTGTTTTTGTTAAGGTAAATGGGGACCTAGAATGGAACCAAATAGATAGAGATTAGTATTTGCATCTATTTTCGTGACTTTGAAGTTGGTTACTAGACATTTTTTCACTTTCAATAGATGTAGATTTCATCCGCTCATAAGATGTGCAGATATGTGGCATTTTGGCCTTAGGGATGGATAGACATGCCATTTCCAAAATTCTGCTACAAACACAATGTAGTCATAACGTGTATTTGTCCATTCCAAAACCTAGTTGTTTCTAATACAAGCAAACACACAGTGTGGTCGTATATTTAGTATTGTACATCATGTGAGAAGTTCAGAATCAAGTGGTCAACTGGCACTGCTAATCAGCTGAGTTTCCTCCATGGCGGACATGCATTAGAGTTATTTCTTTGTTTTGGTGTCACTCATGCCATCAATATTTTTAGTTGAAGGGTCCAGGACACCATCAAGCAAAGTACCCAGATATGTATCTGAATGGAGCATTGTCTGTACATGACACAGTCCATGATGAGTGTAGATCATGTGTAACATGGCAGACAAGTGAGAAGGAGCAAAAGCAATTTAGCATCTTGATTAGAGTTGGAGTGACAGGGCCTTATGGAAGTAGTGGTTGCTTTTCTATTTTTACTCATCAGCACTTGACAAATGGTAAGATGTATGATACTTGAACATCAGTTGTAACATGGCAGACAAGTGAGAAGGGGCAAAAGGAGTCTAGCATAATGGTCAATGTTACAATCACAATGCCTCATGGTAGATGTAGTCCCTTCAATATCACTTTGGCAACACATGACAAATAGTAACCTGATGACTAGTGTAGAAATTTGTACCATGGCAGAGAACAGGAAAAAGCAGTGTAGCATCTTGGTTAGAGTAGTAGTCACAAGGCCTTCAATCTCACTATTGCAAAACTCGCCAAATGGTTAATGTACCATAGTTGTTGATACCATGCATTTGGGATGGACCATTCATTTACATTTTAATACATCATGGGTAATGGATTGATATTTTGATGGTAATGCGCTTAAAGATAGCGCTGCAACATGTGGCATGCTTTGGAGTTGGATACATGTGTTCTTGTATGCAGCAATACACATTGCTACAAAAAAAGCGACATCTCAGATCATTTGAGTATCACAAGTTAGGAACGTCGATAGAGATCACAATAGCAAAAGCAGAGTTGAGAGCCAACAGGACATTGTGATATTGTGGCAGTTATTGAAGTGTAACTTACCAGAGTCCACGCCCCCTTTATTCCTGTCAAACCCTCAGTGTGCAGGATGGACAAGGCTTTCTCCTTCCAGGGAAAGAGTTGTAATGGTTCACAGGGAGAGCAACCACCAATTCTCTGATGCTTCAGATGGTAGCTGCTGTACTTGGTACATACCCTCAGCCTTTGGTCATTCTACCTCTTCCTAATGTCACCCTGTGTATGCAGGGTGGTACAACAGCATTCTCTCTGTTGACTATCCTGGCCCACATTTCAGTTTTCCTACTGAGAGGATCTGCTGGACTTGGGCTCCAAGAATGTGTGCTCTACTCTAATGATTCCATCTACCATGACTATCAACTCTTGCTTAGTGAAGCTTGTTTTTCTTCCTCAGGCATAATGAAAGAATAAAATGTGAGTGAGTGTGCATCTGAATAAAAAACAAACAAGTTATTGAGGTACGAAGCTGCAAAACAAATATTGCAGGTGGTGCAAAGTGCTAAATGGAAAGATGTAAAAATTGGTGCCTTATCTAAAATTTTCAGAAAACTCTGAAACCCCTTTTGGCTGTGCTGCAGTTGTGAAGAAAAGGATGCTGGTCAGGGGTGAGATGTGTTTTATAGTGGGATTTGCAGGTGTGTCCACTTGCCAAAGCACATCAGGTGTGTAATATTTAAATCCATCCAATATTCACTGTTGTGTTGTTTTTTTGGCGTGAATCGCAGTGGTCATCTGCTGTTGGGTAACCGACATTTGTTGACCACCGCAGGGAGAGTCTGTGAGCATGACTGTGTAGTCGTAATTTGCTCTGTGGGTGGCCGCAGACCTGGTGACGTCACTGACATTGCAGACTGACGCGATCCTTCAGGGTAGACCTCCGAGGTCGGCATTTCAGATAGCACATATCGTAATATGGTGGGTTATTGATCACTGTCGCAGTGATCTACAACCCACCATAATACGATATGTACAATGAGGAATATTTGTGATTCCTGTACTATAAATGCTGTAAAGCGCTCCCTCGGTCTGGCTAGAGCTATATAAAACTCCTAAAATAAAATAAATAAATACAATATTGTAGATGGCATGGACGTGGATCGACCACCAAACTTGTAATCAGGCCTTAAAACAATAAAAATCCAATTTTAAAGTAAAAGTAGCACAATAAAGCATGTAGCGCCAATGATAATCTATGTAGACAGTAGTGGAAGTAGATGTGGACCTAGACACAAATTCAGGCTTATCGAGATATAAAGCAGATCTGTCACACTAAGTGGGTTCATCCAAGTCAAAGATTTTTCCTTTTGTTTAAGGGCCTGATTTACATAATGCCATATGGGTTACTCCATCACAACAGTGACAGATATCCCGTCCGCCAAAATATAAATCCCATAGAATAGTATAGTATTTATAGTTTTTTAGCAGACAGGATATCTACCACTGTTGTAACGGAGTAACATGTCTGCTGAGATCTAAATCAGGCCCATAGTCTTCTTTTTAGAGCTCAAAGTCCTCCAGTGGGGAAAACCTGATGCTGTTACCTAGGAAGGTCTACTGAAATCAGAGAACCTTTCTGCAAGATCCCCCTGACTGCTTAGGAGGCCTTGTAAGTCCAAAAATGCCTAAGTCATAACTTTTCAGGATTTTTGGAGCAGCTCCCCTGGGTCACTTATTAGGTTGTGGACAGAAAAAAAATGTCCCCTCCTCTGTGGTCATTCACAACCAGTTCTGGGGGTAGCTCCCCTCTGACTGGGTTTGGTGCCAGCATCCAGGTCTCACCTTAAATTTACTTGTGAAAAGACAGATCCTTTACAAGTTAATGATGTTCCTCTGTCCACCCTCACTGTTGTCCGGCAAGGGAAAGACAAACACCTCCCCACCCTCAAGCCATTCTTCGGTTCAAGGATCAGTTTTCACACCTTCTAATGCTAATTAGCCATTGGAAAGGTAAAGCAGAATAAATGATTAAGATATGACTTTACCATAAATTAGCATTTTTTGAATGACTTTTGCATCTGTCTCTAGTCACAAGCTAAACAAGTACGTTTATAAACAGTACTTTTACTTTTTCTCATATTTAGCTATAGCCCTCCCAGTAAAAATTGTTGTTGGGACCTAGTCAATTTAGAAATATTACTATTTTACTTTCACTCATGTCCCACTTTCAGAAATCAGGCAGCCTACCTCGCTGGCAACAAAGTGTACTTAAGAGTGACATTAATATTAAAAACTAGTGTCAAATAAGTGTTATTTTGACAGGTTTGACAGCAATTATATTGGTCTGCTTACATTAGGATATGCATGATAAGTCTGATACCATGTTTTAAAGGCCCACACGGTTGATGGTACAGTAGGTGCTTCTGTCCAGATCAGGCTCAGTTTGTGCTAATTAGCTTCAGGAAAAGGTCTGCTGTAGGATTTTATAGCCCTTAACTAGGCAGGAGGTTAATTAACTGATCATTGGAGTCCACCTATTAGTCCTGGGTACAAGAGGAAAACAGATCTAGTCCTTAAGGGATCTGAACAAGGTAACTTGAGGTGCTGCATATTTGACTGGCACTAGCTGCTGGGTGTGGGGTGTGACTCCTCCATGGGGTAACAGCTCCAAAGGATTACTCCACTCACTGCAGCAGTTCATGTTTGCTGACTGGAAAGACAAAGGCTGGGGCCTTTCCAGGAGCCACCTAACATTTGCTTGTGACAGGGGAAGGTCCCTTTGAAGTAAATTAATTACCTGTGTACACTCCAATTGGTCTTCATGTCAGGGGAAGAGAAAATACTTCCCCACACTCAAGCAATGGTCTCTGCTTGGGAGCAGGTTTCATTCTTCATCAAGGCTGAGAGGTCACTGGGCTACTGCTGAGATCTAATGCAAATTACCATCCAGAAGCCTCATGCAGGGGAAAGGTAACTTAGGGAAAATTACCTTTCCTCAAAATGTAATACATCTGACTATTTACTTGGGCTTTTAATGAACATTAGAAAATAGTGATGTAATCATATTTCAAGCTTGTCCCGACCAATAGATAGCAGAATTAATAATAATACTCCTTCCCAGAGTTACTCTATGGCCACTGAGTTTTTCTACAGTGAAAATTGCTTTGGGTGCTAGTCACTTTAAATTTGTACATGTCCTACTTTTAAATGTCATGCACTCTGCCTTGAGGGCTATATTTAAAAAAATAGGTTTTCTCCGGTCAATAAGGATTTATTTTTACAGGTTGTGCTGGCAGCCTACAGTGGTAATCCTGTAGTCATGTTTGCGTCGTCACACTAGTGGATGACACAGTAGTGATTTAGTACATAGGAGACATTAATCTTTCTATGCAAATGATGTATTTAAGGCACCATAAACTGTGGCCTTACAGGAAAGTTAAATATGCCAATCAGGAGTTAACCATTTTGTACATGTTTTAGATGTCAGAGCACATTCTCTGGGGTCTGGTTAGCAGTTTCCCAGTACACAGAGTAAAAACAGCAGCATGCGTCGACAAAAAATGGTGGTGACCATGCAAAAATAGGCATTCGCTCACAGGGACAAATACAAATTGATATTTCCTGAAATTTTTTAACAGAAATATGCAGAACAGAAAATTGCAGCTTGAGGACTAGAGATATGATGACAAGTTGGAAACCCAGGGAAGAATCTAGCCTGAGCCACTGTGCCCCTCATTAAGAGGACTAGTTGTATTCTCAAGAGTGAAAACAGAAGAAGTGAGTTAAAACCAAAGGGACAGTATCCACCAGGACCACTGGACTGTGGAAGGACAAAGCATCATGCTATAATGAACTAAGGCCAAAGTCAACAATTGTACTACTCCATTCATGGAAGACCGCAGGAAGGTAAGTGCCACATGATGGATTTTTTCATTGCCCATCTACACAAGAAGTGATATCAATGGATTTCCCATCATTCATTTGCAAAGGAAGTGACATTACTGATTTCCCACAAAAAACATTTTTGAAAGAAGAAGCCAAGCAAGAAGACTTCGTTTGGAATTGCCGAGGAGGAGCTGACATCAGTGGAATCACACCAACATTACCCTGTGCTCCTCTCTCCTTCCAAGACCTTTTCAATGGCAGCAGCAGCATGGATGAATGCAGTGGGTGTGCGGCCATCTATGCCTTGACTACATCCAGTGGCAGGAACCCTGGTTCTCCCAATAGTCACTGTTACCATTCGGCACTCAACCATGCTCCTACCCCAGCCACTCCTCATCACACTGCTGCCACCCTGTACCACACAATGCAGGAGTGTTCACTTATGCCATCTGCAAGTTCTCTCATGCAGTCTTTTGAACCCTAAACAGACCACTCCCCCACATATAGCACTACACTCGCTCATGGTCACAAAAACTAGCACCCTACTCTTGCTTACGTAGAAAAAACACCACCAAAGCAACACACTGCACTCTGATGCATGATCCTCAATGTCTGCTCACGCTCTATAACTGCCATGGAGATATCAGACCTACTGCATGACCATGCTCTGGAACTGCTCTTTCTCTTTTCTACATAACATGGCTAAACGAAACCTCGGCACAAGACATCATAACAGCTTTTCCTGCTGGCTGCAACATTGGTAGACAATACCAACTCCACAAATGTAACCATCATATTCAAAAATACAATGAGCTGCCTCACCTATATGGACACCCCTCATTAGCTACATGGAAGACCTAATGTTCAGATATGCATTATTGCCAAATTCTGCCTTGGCATAACCCTTGTATACAGACCAAAAGGAACCAGCACTGTGCTCGCCAGTGACATCATAGACTTTATCGCACACCACATCATCAGAACCAGTACCATCATCCTTATCGTAGACCTTAACTTTCACCAATAAAATTGCAACAACCCTAACTCGCTTACCCTTCAAGAAAACCTTGGAAACTGTGACCTCACCTGGCATGTTACAAAACTCACCCACACCGCCAGACACCTGCTGGACCTGATATTCCCCTCAATCAGCAACATTAAAGCCAACAAGACAGCAACTATGACCATGACCGAGCATGTCCTTATTAGTTTCAGCATAGCCATCTTGTACCATCACAGGTCTAGCACCACTAAACCACAAGATGCAGCTGGAAAAGTATCACAGAAGAGCAGTGAGCTTCAGCCTACACAGAGCACTGGCTAAAGCACACCAGTGACTTTCTGACAGCCATCAAAAAGCTCAACATCTTGACCCACACATGCACTGACACCCTGGCTCCCCTCAAATGCACCTCAGCTGCAAGAGTTTGACCACACACCTTAGGCTAATGAAATGCCACTACACGCAACTGGAGTGCTAATGGAGAACAATTCAAGAAGCACAGACATCTTCAAATCAGCTCTAAGACACTTCCACGAGCAGATACAGAACAACAAGCATACAACTCTTCCTGATCGCATCAACATCAGCACAAACAGCAGAATGGAAACTTCGTCATCATCAAAGATTTCACCATGACCCTGTTGCTTCCAGCATCATCACCCCTCAAGAGACCTTTGCAACAGTCTCTCAGAATTCTTTTGAACAACAAATCATCTCCAGATAAAGCAACTTCTATTTTCAATCAGAACTCCGACCATTGCAACTCAACTTTCCATTATATCAATGAGAAAATCCTGAGCTCAAGGTTTACCATCACCACTGTGGAAATTGCTGCTACAATGAAGACCATCCACTCAGGAGCAACATCTGACCCTGAATATTGACCCCACCACCCTTTCACCAAAAGACTCCTACAGATCAGCAAAGCACTAACAGCCATTCTCAATTCCTCCCTTAACCCAGCCACATTTCTGGATACCTGAACACATCCCAACATCATGCCCCTGCTCATAAAAACATCCGCTGACCAACCAAAGCTTTTCAACTACATAGCCATCTTCCTTCTACCAATCTGGGAAAAGGTCCTATAGAAATAATCAACCAACGCCTCATCTACCACCACAGCAATCACCATCTCCTTGACACCACATATTTCAGGTTCAGATCCAACCACAGTACAGAATCAACACTCATCATCACCACAGACAACATTAGCATGATCCTTCTCAGAGGAGACAGGGCAGCCCTCATTTTCTTGGACCTCTCTGACGCATTTGATATAGTCATAGAATTCTGTTGGCGCCCATATAACCCAAGGGTCTCAAAGCGCTTGCCTGAACCCTAATATTGTGAAGGAAAGAGAGACGGAAGAGTGCCAATAAGTGAGAAGAAAAGATTAGAACAGCCAGGTGTTTAGAGTTTTGCGAAATTGTCTGTGATTTATTTCCATCTGTAACTGTAATGGAAGTGAGTTCCACAGGGAGGGGGCAAGATATGAGAAAGATCTGCTGCCATTCCTGGTGGGATGAATGTTAAACGGAGTGAGCAGATATTTGGTTGAGGACCTAAGAGTTCTGGTAGGTTGATACCAGATGAGTTTTTTGGCAATATAACACAGTCCGTTCCCATAGATGGTCTTATGGACCAGGCAAATGATCTTAAAATGCATGTGTTTCATAATAGGGAGCCAATGGATAACTCTCACTTGGTGCCAATGGAGACTGTGAGGGTAGATTTAATACAAGCCTCGCGGTTGTGTTTTGTAGCACCTGAAGTTTGGTAAGCAGTTTTGCATTGATATAGGCCATCAGGGCATTTCCATAAGCAAACCGACTGGCGATTAGTCCCTGGACCACAGGCATCCTAGATGCAACTAGGATCCATGGGAAGATCTTACAGAGACTATACATCAGTCCATAGCAAACACCCGTCACATGATTAACATGGTCTACCATGGACAGGTCCTTATCATTCAACCACCCTAGGTTACAAACTACCGATTTGGCAGATGGACAAGGGCTGAGGTTGGGGGGCCGTCAATCATTAGACCACAGAGCTTTGGCTTTCCTTGAGGACCGATCAGCCAGGTATCTACTAAGCCAGTTCAAGGCCATACCCCTGACTCCCATCTCCCACAGGTGGTTCACAAGTATCTCGTGGGAGATGGTGTTGGAGGCAGCCGATAGATCGAGTAGGAACAGCATGCTGACTGGCCGGAGTCCAAGGAAAGTCTAATATTTTCAACTACCTCTATCAATGTTGTTTCCATTCTGTGAGCCGCCCGAAACCCAGATTAAGAAGGGTCCTAGAGTTTATTAGTTGTTAGGAAAGTTGAGAGTTGTCTGTTAATAAGTGACTCCAAGACCTTCCTAAAAAAGGAAGGAGGGAAATGGGCCAATAGCTATTCGGTTCTTTGGGGTCCAAAGTGGGCTTATTAAAAACAGGCTTGACCATAGCCGCTTCCATTTTATGGGAACCATTGAATGACATAAGGATACATTTAAGAGATCAGTAAGGCCTGTAAGAAGAGCTTGTCTAATAATGGACAGAATGTGAGGTGAGACTGGGTCGGCAGGGGAACCTGATTATATCTTAGAGAGGGCAGTACTTACATCCTCTTGTGTAAATTCAGTGAATTTTGTTAAAAATATTGAGAAGGATGTGTGACCACAATTGGACCAACTGTGCAATTTTTCACATTGCCGGTTTGGAAAAAGGCTATAGATGGTATTGATTTTTTCCTCAAAGAAAGTGGGCAGAGTATCCACCCAATCCTGTGAGGCAGGGTGTTCATACTGACAGGATATGGGACTGGTAAATTCTTTTAATATTTTATAAAGTTCCTTGTGAGAGTTGGAGGCGTGGTTTATTCTGTCACCTTTGTAAGCTTTTTTTGCTCTTAAGATATGATCAAAATAACGCCTATGAATACGTTTATAGGCTTGCCTGTCCTCGGTCTCACACCTAGCCTCGTCAAGCTCCTGCATGAGATTGGCTTCCATGGACCCCTTCTAAGCTGGATCTGCTCCTTCTTAATAGATATAACACAATCTATCAGTCTGGCACTTTATTTTACGGAAGCCTTCAAACACATCTGCAGAATGCCTCAAAGCTCACAGCTCAGCCTCACCATCTTCATTACATACATGATCCCTCTGGCCTACTTCATCCATGCACACACCATCAACACCCTCTCCTAAATAAACAACTTGCAAATCTTGCCCTCCATCTCACACAAGACCCCCAACGCAAGAAACAAGCTCACTGCCTGAAGTCTCTAACTGAATGAGAGCAAACTGTTTCAAGGTTAATATTGACAAGACACAAGTAGTTATCCATCAGCAGTAAACTAGACGTGGCCACATAAGAGAACAACACCATCACTTGACCCTACCTTCAGGCAGGTTGCTCCCCCCTCGCCGCACAGCTCCACCAGTGAGCCTGTGTGCCTCTGCTGCCTGTCACCGCCGCTGCCTCAGGTTCGAAGCCCCTCTGCCTTGGTAGTCTGGTACTGCCATTTCTTGGGGAGAGGTGTGGCGCCGCGGCCAGGGCGACTGATGCTGGAATCTGGGGATCACGGTTCGATCCCCGGTGCCGGCGGCAGGTTAGCCCAGCACCATGCGACTCTGGGCAATAGCTTGCTTAATCTTCCCAACGGCCCCCAGCGCCTAGAGACCCTAACGGGTGATTGTGCGCTATACAAATGTGGATTATTATTATTGTATTGCTGCTTTTGTTTTTTGTATTGCTGCCTTTGTTTTTTGTATTGCTGCCTTTGTTTTCTGTACTGCTGCCCTACATTTTGTCTCCTTAGTTTTTCTCCTTGTCTCTGTGCCCCCCTTGTTTTGCCCTCCGTGCCCTTACCTTCGCCAGTTTCCCACTGCTGAGTGCCCTGCGACCCTGCCCCCCTGCTCGCCCATTCGTCACCCCACTCCCACCTCCCAGCTGCGCCTCCCACCCACCCTCCCCTTATATGGCGACCGGGCACAGCGGGCGTGCTGCTGGCAAGCCCATCTGCGCCCGTCCATGCCTGAACCGTGCCCAACGCAAGAACACCTGGCCCCCGCAAACTCCACCGATACAATGCCAGCACGCTCCACGCACTCAACACAGGACAATCACATACCTGCTTCCTGGCCGCCCCGAAACACACCCAAGGACCCTTTTCCAGCTGGAGCTGCAGCTTCACCAGCATCTGATCCGCCAATCACCCACGAGAAAGAATGCAACCACCTCAGATGCATCTTACTCAACACAAGCTCCACCCGCAAACACGCCATCGAACTCTGGGACCTACTCGACTCCACATCCCCCGACGTCGCCTTCCTGATGGAGACCTGGATGAATCCCTCCTCAGCAAACGACATCGCCATAGCCATCCAGGACCGCGACAAGATCACCCCCAGGGACTGCCCCAACGGAGTAGGAGATGGAATCGCCATCATCAACAGGAACACCCTCAAAGCCTCAACCAGCAACGACAACACCCTCAGCACCGCCGAACACTTGCACTTCCAGGTCCACACTGATCCCAACATAACCCTCAGAGGACCCTGGCCACAGTTCAGCGACGCCATCGTCGACTTTGTCAATACGCACGCACTCGCCTCCACAGACTACATCCTCCTCAGGAACCGTACCAACCTCGGACTCAGACAGCTCATCACAACACTCACCCACTCTGTCGGCCACATGCTTCTTCTGCCATACCACCGTACTCCACTGGACCGACTGCATCCACTTCACCTTCCAGAAACCCACAATGCACCACAGCACTCAACAGATCCCCCGCCGCTGCTGGAGCAAAGTCACCGGAGACCAGCTAAACACCACCCTCGCCCGAAGCCCACCCATTAACCCCAATGACCCCGACACCGTCGCCCGCAACCTCAGACAGTGGATCTATAACTGCGCCAACACTCTCGTCCCGATCAAGAAACCCTCCAACAGACACACCAACAAGAAAGCCAGCTGGTTCACCGTGGACCTCCAGGCCTCCAAGCAAACCTGCCGAAAACTAGAGAAGATATGGCACCACGAACAGACACCGCACTGCTAAGCAGCCCACAGGAATGCCATCTGCAGACATCATCACCTCATCATATCCGCCAAAAGAGCCTCCTTCAAAGAACGTCTAGACAACAACGCACACAACAGCAAAGAGCTCTTCAACATCGTGAAGGAGCTCTCCAACCCCTGGTCCAACACCAACGACATCCGACCTTCACAGGACCTGTGCAACGCCCTCGCCACCTTCTTCCATCACAAGATCGCAGACAGTTTCAACACCCTGACCGCCCCAACAACCACCGAGACCTCCGACCTCATGGCCAGCAACCACACCGATCCCCTGCTCACCTCGACCAACATAAACAACAACACCACCATCCAAATCATGAACACCATCCACTCCAGCTCTCCGTCAGACCCATGCCCACACAACATCTTCAACAAAGCCAGCAATACCATCGCACCCATCTCAGAAAGGCCATCAACATCTCCTTCGAGACCACGACCTTCCCGGAGAGCTGAAAGCACACCGGGATGAACGCCCTACTCAAAAAACCCAAGGCTGATCCAAAGGACCTCAAGAACTTCCGACCAATCTCGCTGCTCCCGTTCTCAGCAAAGGTAATCGAGAAGACTGTCAACAGACAACTGACCCGCTACCTTGAGGAGAACAGCATCCTAGACCCATCCCAGTCCAGGTTCTGCAGCAACAACAGCACCAAAACTGCCCTCATCACTGCCTCCGATGACATCAGGGCTCTACTGGACAATGGCAAAACCGCAGCCCTCATCCTCCTGGACCTGTCAGCCGCCTTCGACACGGTCTGCCATCGCACCCTACGCACACGCCACCAGAATGCAGGGATCCAAGACAAAGCCCTGGACTGGACCACCTCCTTCCTCTCTGGCAGAACCCAGAGCGTCTGCCTCCCCCTTTCCGATCCAAAGCCAATGATATCATCTGCGGCATACCCCAAGGATCATCCCTCAGCCCAACATTGTTCAACATCTACATGGCACCACTCGCTCATGTCGCCCAACTGCACGACCTCAACATAATTTCCTATGCCAACAACACCCAGCTGATTCTCTCCCTCACCAAGGACCCCCTCACCGCCAAAACCAACCTCCAAGAAGGAATGAAAGCCATCACCGAGTGGATGAAGAACAGCTGTCTGAAGCTGAACTCAGACAAGGCGGAAGCCCTCATCCTCGGCTCCACCCCCCCCCAGCTTGGGACGACTCCTGAAGGCTGACTGCACTGGGAACAGCACCAACACCCACTGACCTCGCACGCAACCTAGGGTTCATCCTCGACTCAACAGTCTCCATGTCAAAGCAAGTCAACGTCGTCCCTCCACATGCTCCGCAAGATTTACAGGTGGATCCCCACCAAAACAAGAAGAACGGTCACCCAGGCCCTCATCAGCAGCAGAATGGACCATTGAAACGCCCTCTACGCAGGAGCCTCGGCCAAACACCTGAAACGACTACAACGTATACAGAATGCCTCTGCACGCTTGATCCTCGACATACCTTGCCACAGCCACATCACACCCCACCTTAAAGACCTGCACTGGCTTCCCCTCAAAAAGATGATCACCTTCAAGCTCCTCATCCACACACACAAAGCACTCCACAAAAACGGACCAGCATACCTCAACAGACGACTCACCTTCTACACCCCTAACCGCCAGCTCCGCTCCGCCAACCTCACCCTCGCCACCGTCCCCCGCATCCGAAGAACGACCACCAGCAGCAGATCATTCTCCCGCCTTGCTGCCAAAACCTGGAACATCCTCCCCATCCTCCTACGACAGACCCAGGACCTACTTACCTTCAGGAGGCTACTCAAGACCTGACTATTCGAGCAATAGCAGCATCCCTCCCCCCAGCGCCTTGAGACCCTCACTGCATCCTGCTTCCATACCCTAAAGATAATGAGAAAGATCTTGAAATGACACCCAAGCAACAGTCATACCCTGGTCACCAGAAAGTTGGACTATGCTAGCACCCGCTTTGCCAGAATCACCAAGCAACTCACAAGAAGACCATAAACCATTCAGAACTCAGCAGCCAGACTCATATTTAAGTTCCCACAAAGAACTCACATTACACCATACCTCAGGAAACTAAGATGGCTTCAGATACACAAAAGTGATCAATTCAAACTCCTTGTCATGCTTCTGGTACCGGCAATCACTGTCTGCCGTCAGAGTACGGGTGCGGGCGGAACTACATTACCCAGACTCCTGGCGGGGCACGCAGCACGTGAGCGACGTCCTCCCAGCGGCCGCAATATCATGACGGCGTTCGAGGAAGAGAGCGCCGATAATTCGTATCAGTTCTGTGTTGTTGGTGGTTATGCGCCAACGACTCTTCCTGTGACCCACGGAGAGGCGGTAAGGGTGCACCTGCACCAAACCTACGACCGCTTTCATCCGGGAGTATCACG
The DNA here is from genome assembly GCF_964261635.1 of Lissotriton helveticus. NCBI lineage: Eukaryota > Metazoa > Chordata > Amphibia > Caudata > Salamandridae > Lissotriton > Lissotriton helveticus. The sequence continues at coordinate 1,745,680,243 of NC_136063.1, read as the reverse complement.
CGGTGTTTCTTTGTACCGCTCGGAGGGCTTCGAGAGCGGTGTTTGTTTCTTTGACTGGGGTCGAGTTCAGACCGTTCCTTCTGTTGGAGGAGACTTCCAAACGGTCTCGTGCAGAAGCGACGTGGGTCTGGGACTCTGTGTCGAACCTTTTTACCCCAATTGAACGAGACGCTCCTAACAATCTTAAGAGGCGTCAGCAAAGAGGTATTTGCTACGGTGGCTGTACGGTGCACTTGTCCTAAGGGAAAAAGGCCACAACTGTAGGTTGTTTGTTCTATGCAATCAGGAGCTACCTATACAGAATCGTTATATCATTGTGATTGCAAGGAAAGTACTCTTGGTTGTGAACCCCTTTCAGACGCATGAAACTCTATGGTCTTGGGATACAAGCCTGCAACATTTTCTTTGTTTTGTTTTACAGGATAGAGTAGGGGGGTCAGTTCTCAAGGAGAGATAAGGTTAAGCCTCGCTTCACAATGATGATGGTATGCATGCTCTCCTTATAATCTTCCTGAAAACGTGATTTGGGGCGATCTAGATGTGGGCTTCTTAAACTACATCTGCACCATCCTGAGGATCGACCGGTGGAGCCTGACACTCCTCACACACACATTCAAGACACTACACATTTGAGGCCGCATCTAACTGATCAGCATTTCTCCTTCCACCACCCAGACACCTTTGCTCCACAGGACTACTTTTTGCAAACATCCCACGCCTATACACGCATATACAGAACCCAATCAGGAGGGCCAACATTCTTTTACAGCGCTTCTAAAGCATGGAACAAGCTCCCACTCCACAACAGAAGCTCATCCTCTCTTCTTGAATTCTGCGAGAAGCTGATGACCTGGCTTTTAAATTAACCCTTGTATCATAGGCAGGACTACGCACACACACCTGATCAGCAACAGAATCAGGGGTGGTTACTCCATGAGAGCGTAGGAGTGTTGCCCCCTGCCTGCGAGCCATTACTTAGTCACAGAACCTTTATTTATTTTCCTGAGCCCATTTTTCCCCCATACAGTACAGAGTGCCACATTCATTTATTTGACTTTTATGGATTGGGGCCACCTTAGAGCTGTACTGTCACAGGTGTGCGAATGAGGTGAATAGCCGGAGGTCTCTAACTGAACTGTGTGTGCCTTCTTGCCAGGTATTTTTCTTGTGGCCAGCCTTACATGCGTATTTTAGTCTTCCCCAGCAGGCGCTACCAAAAGGCAGGGGAATTAGAGACAGAGACCCATCGGTCTCAGATGGAGCTGAGTTTGCCAGCCCCAGCCAATCCTCGCACTGCTATTATGCTATTACTCTTATAAACAGCATGAGAACAGTGTTTACATTGGCTGCTAATCGTTGTGCTTAGTTCTGGCATGCTGCCTTTCAAAACTTTCAAGCAGCGTGGTGCGGTAGTGAAAAGGTTTTCCAATATAAAAAGGAAAATCATGTTAGGTAAGCAATTCAGATTAGAAAACTATCGGCCATATGTATCAAGGCCAAATGGGTTCGCAAACATTTCGGCGTTTGCGAACCCATTTTTGCAAAATGGCATGTATCAAACAATTTGTGTGCAAAATAAGGAATCGCAAAATTTGGCATTCCTTATTTTGCGATTGCATTTAAGGAATTGCACATTTAGCAATTCCTTAAATGCAATGTATCAAGGAAAAATACATTCCAAAATGCCCTTAAGGAATCGCAATTTACCACCAACTTCTAGTTGGTGGTAAGTTGCGAATTCTTTTAAAAAAGCATTTTTTTGAAAATCCAATGGTGCCATGTGACACTCATACATGCCCTTAGGGCATGTATGTGCGCCATATGCGCACATATGTCATTTTCAGGGGTGCAGCAGGGTGTTCTTGAGACACCCCTGCACCCTTGAAATTATTCTCAATTTGCGATTAGCAAATTGCGAATCGCAAATTGAGAATATTTTCCCATTCATTCCTATGGGTCTCCTGACCCATAGAAATGAATGGGAAATTATTACTTAATTGCGATTAGCAATTTGCTAATCGCAATTAAGGAATTTTAAGAAATCGCAAAAAAATAGCGAATTTCTTCATACATACCATTTTGCGATTTCTAAATAGCGATTCCTTAAAAATCGCTATTTAGGAATCGCAAAAGGGTATGTTGATACATATGGCCCTGTGTCTGCACAGCTTATGGAAAACTTGCAGGAGTATCTTCTCTGGTTGGGCCCATAGTGCACTCTGGGAAATTATCCTTCAGTGTAAAGCAAGTTGCTCAGCTTGTTGCCAAGTGCGATGCATTCAAGATAATAGTAGTGCAGGCTTTTACAGAGCGCAGAATTGGTACCGATGCTGAAAGGAGTTAGGATAATGGGTTGCTTCTATATGAGTAACTGGAGATGCAAGACCACTGCGGAGCCAATGTAGGTTGGCACTAGTATTTTGGCCTGAGATGGATTTTAAATTCCCGCACCTTGGGGTGTGTAAGAAATATCGTCGAGGTAGGATGATTATTAATATTATATTAAGTTAACCAGGCAAGAATAAGTACAGAATGCATGCTCCACCGTTTTGGAAGCAAAAACGCAAACTGGCCACAATACATTAGCGGGGGAAAATTCCCAAACACAGATAGCATGGAATGACATGACGTAACATGTGGAAAAAGGGGAGAAGCTATTTTTGCTTTCTGGTTTTGTTTAGACAATCTTGCCTCGTGGTCTAGGCAACCCTATGTTCTATAAAATTGGATGAGCATGACAGGAAAATAGAGAATACGGCTTATGGGTTGATAAAGTTGAAAACCATGCATGTTTGCGTGCAACTGTGGTAACTGCCGTGAGCAGAGCTAAAGTTTACATAAGAACGGTAAAGTCCAAAAAAAACTGTGTGAACATCGAAGACTGCGTTAAGTATCTTAGTTTACTTTAAAGAAGGGGTACTATGAAATTCAGTAAAAACATAAAAAGGGGCAGAAAAAGCAAACAATTATTTTGAACTTTGTATTCATGAATGCACCACTTTAGCTTTTCATCAGTTTAAAATGTGCCACAATATATAATGTCCTAAAATGAATAATAAGTTGGAAATCACAAACCAACACAGACAAATTAGTCGCATTCATTCCTTTCAGCTCCTCACACGATGATGAATGATGGACTTTCCGGAGTAGGTTGTTGAACCATGCAGTAAACTGTTTGCATTAGGACTCATCCACAGATATGCTGACCTTCAGCGTGTTCTGACAAAGCAGGTTATCAATTCACTGCCTCCTAACACTCTTTCTACCCTTCCAAAGCTATGAATGTTTCCATTTGTAAAAATGCTTGCCAGCAATTATATTTCTCCATTGGCATGCTACTTGTCACGGTGAGAAGCATACATCCAAACAAGAGAATCCGGATCATCAAATTAGATTCAGTAAGGCATTCTGTCTGTCAGATAAGCATTGGCAACATAATCTAACATGACAAAGGTAGAGCCAGCAAAACCTACACACATCATCTGCAGGCACCCGGCCGTTATCTTTTGTCATTGTGTAGAAGAACGGTGCGTGTCAACACTGTTACAAGAGTGACATTCTAATTAATATAATTCCTCTTTTATTCTGAACCAACTGGCTACAGTGATTAGCTTTAGACGGTAGCAGACTAAAAAGCCACACGAATCCTTATGCAATAGGCGTGCTTTTGCGTGGTATTCCTAATCTCGACTGTCACCTACTTTCTTGCTCATCTTTTGGGCCACATGTGAAGGGTATTCTTTACAGTGGGATACGTTAGTAACTAATAATTATCATTGTGATTATATTGAAAGGGTTTCTTGAACGTGTTTTGTACAATTATAATGCATGACTTACTTATGAGTAAATAACTTCATATTACCTTATATATGGATTAAAGTACCCCCTGCCAAACACTATAAGGGTATTACAAGTAACTGAGGAGTTCAATGACCATATATAGAAAAGAGCGTGATAAAATAGTTTCCCACCTGAACCCTTACCACAAATTACTTAAATCCTAGTTGCAGCCCTCTTACACATGAAAGCAGCAGGAGATTTGTGAATAAGAAGAATACGTATAATATAAAATAAAACACAACAAAATAAACTAGCTATCTGTTGCAAAAAATATTGGAATTAGTTTATTACAAGTCAGATTTAATAACACTACCTCAGAATATGTCAACGAGCCCAGAAGCACCTGCAGATGATTCCAGGAAACCCACGCACCCTCAAAACCGCCAACAATGCACACAACCACGTCCTCAAAACCACACAGAAAATAGCCCTCCAAGACAGAATCAAGGCACACAACAGCAAAGAACTCTTCGCCACTGTCAAGGAGTTTACCAGCCCAACAGCAAGACCACAGACGTCCCACCCTTCCAAGACCTCTGCAACCTACTTGCCAACTTCTTCAACCACAAGATTAGGCAAATCGATGTCAGCTTCAACACCCAAGACCCTGCCAACATGCCGTCACCACCGCATACAACCATGCCGCACACCAACAGATCCTGCTCAATTGGACTCCACTTATCACAGACGACACGCTCAAGACAAAAATAGCATCCACTCTTGAGCCCCATCAGAACCTTGCTCTTATTACATCTTCCATAGAGGAGCTACCTCTATCGCCCAAGAGCTTTGATGCATCATCTACTTCTACATCGAAACTGTGACCATTCCCAATGATTGCAAACATGCCAAGATCAATCCCCTGATGAAGAAGCCATCCACTGACCCGACTGACCTCAAGAACTTCACACCCATCTCCCTCCTCCCCTTCCCGGCCAAGGTCATCGAGAGGGCGATCAATGCCCAACTCTCTAAGTTCTTTGAAGAGAACAATGTCCTGGACATTTCTCAATCTGGCTTCCAAAGTAAACAAAGCACCGAGACCGCACTCCTCACAGCCACCAATGACATCTGCTCCCTCCTCGACCACAGTGACAAAACCCAGGAAACCCATGCAACTTTAAAAACCACCGTCAGCGCACACCAACTCCTCCGCAAAACCACCACAAAGAAAACAGCCCTCCTAGACAGAATCAACACACACAACAGCAAAGAACTATTCGCCACCGTCAAGGAGTTTGCCAGGATCCAACATCGAGACCACAGATGTCCCACCCTCCCACAACCTCTGCAATTTACTCAGCAACTTTTTCCACAATAAAATCAGGCAAATCGATGACAGCTTCAACAACCGAGACACTGCCAAAAAGCTGTCACCACCACACGCAACCATGCTGCATACCAACAGATCTTGCACAACTGGACTTCGCTTACCACAGACGACACACTCAAGACCATAAAGAGCATCCACTCTGGAGCCCTATCAGAACCTTGCTCGTATCACATCTTCCATAGAGAAGCCAGCTCCATCATTCAAGAGCTTTGCTGATTCCTCAACTGCTCTATCGAAACTGTCACCTTCCCTGATGACTGGAAACACGCCAAGATCAACCCCCTGCTGTAGAATCCATCCACCGACCCGACTGACCTCAAGAACTTCAGACCCTTCTCCCTCCTCGCTCCAACCAAGGTCCTCGAGAAGGCTATAATTGCCCAACTCTCTGAGTTCATGGAAGAGAACAAAGTCCTGGACATTTCTCAATCTGCCTTCCAAAGTAAACACAGCACCTAGACCACACTCCTCACCACCAGCAACGACATCTGCTCCCTCCTTGACCACAGGAAAACCACAGCCCTTATCCTACTGGACCTCTCAGCCACCTTCGATACCGTTTCCCACCGCACCCTAATCATGAGACTCCACGAAGCCGTCATCCGCGACAAGGCCCTGGACTGGTTTCACTTCTTCCTTACCAACAAAATACAGCATGTCAGACTACCTCTGTTCCTTTCAGAACCTACAAAGATCAACCGCAGAGTGCCCCATCGCTCTTCCCTGAGCCTCACCATCTTCAACATCTATTTGGCCCCCTCACAGCCATCACCAGAAACGACAGACTCAGCTGTTTAGTTTTGGGCAGAACCTATGCAACACAACACATCTCCTCGCATCTCACTGCTGGTGCATGACACATCCTCAATGCAGGATCTCATAATGCTTCGCAACTAGGATTTCAGGTACTTTTTTCAGAAGGCCTAACTTGGTTCCTGTATCCCACCACCACTCTATCGCAGTCAGCCTGAACTTTTGACTTTATCCTGGCCCGGCCCACACAGAAAACCACAGATGGCGCTTAGTGCTTTTAAGTGCTGTTTTTACCTAAATCGTTCAAAATGCATATCTCCAGTTTTACTAATTGGATGTATGTTGTTTTGGTATCAAATAATTTATCAAATTTCTAAATTACTTTTCTGTTTTTCTTGTATTGTGTTTTCACTTTATTACTGTTTAAAGTGCTACATACATTCTTTACACATTGCCTCTAAGTTAAGCTTGACTGCTTTTGTGCCGAGCTTCCAGAGTGTTGAGCACAGGTTAATTTGGTGTTTGCTTGTATTTCACCCTGACAAGAATTATGGTTGCTGCTTGAGTTTTTTCCTACAATTGTTTAGTTTCTGAATTAAGGATCTAAGGGGCACATGCATCATTGCTTTTTATGGTCGCCAAGGGTCAGATTCGCAGAATCTGCTCCTTTGCAACCGCAAATATTGCATTTGGGATGCATCATCCCAAATGCAAAAATTGCAATTTAAGTAATCGCTAAAATTGTGATTACAACAATTGAGATTGTATTTAAGGAATTGCAAATTGCGATTCCTTAAATGCAATGCATTAAATAAAAAATTATTGAGATTTCGCTATTAGGAATCGCAAATTATCATCAAACTAAAGTTGATGGTAATTTGCGATTTCTTGGAAAAATGCACTAAAGTGCATTTATCAAAGTCACATTTTACGCACACACACAAGGGCATGTGTGCGTGCAACCTGTGTAAAAATTGGAACTTCAGGGGTGCAACAGGGAATCCTTTTGGAACCCCTGCATCCTTGAAATTGCATGCACAATTTGTGAGTACCTATGGAGTACTCGCACATTGCGCATGCAATTCCCATTCATTTCTCTAGGCCCATAGGAATGAATGGGAATCAATTCCTTAATTGCAACTCACAATTTGAATGTCGCAATTAGGGAATTTTAAGGAATCACATTTTTTTTTAGATTCCTACATGCATTGCATTATGTGATTTCTAAATAACAAATCTGTAAAATTCGCTATTTAGAAATAGCAAAATGCGGGATTGATGCATGTGCCCCTAAGTGATACCAATTTTTACAGAAACCTTTTTTTTTAAAGTTTGAAAAACCTTAAATAATTGAATCATTGTACGATACATCAGTGCAGTATATAGATGTTGAATCGTAAGATGCATTACCTTGCAAATGTATACCACCTTCCTGTGACAATGAGTGCATAACAATGCTTCCCCCCTCTCCCAGTGCCCTCACGGCCAATGGAGAAGTCTCCCAGCACAGTCCAGTTTTTAACCAGTAGGAGTCCTTGAGGCGCGGTGCAGGCAATCATTTGTTATCTAATATAATTGGCTTTGGTAGTTCATTTCATACAAACCCATCTGCAATATAACGCCTCCCTACCCAGTCCCAACCCTTCTCCCCACACAATGAGCAATATTCCTCTTATCGCCCCAAGTGTCGTCCACATTCCCCTGACATAAAAAGAAAAAAAAAAGGGGGTCACAGAACCTCTATACACCCGGTCATTCCTGAGAGGTCAGGGGCCCATCACTAGGCTCGACAATGACCTCTGTCTCTGTAGCGGTATTCGCTGCTTCTGTACTTGTGCTGGTGTCCTGCAGTAGTAGGTAAGTGGTTAGCAGGCCCCAAATATCTTTTGGCGTGATTTAATAGGTAACATTTCTGCATAGTAGCCCAAATTATCTTGCCATGTGGACATGGTGTGAATCCAGCATTTGAATTGAGGAGCACGTCCCCTGCCCCAACGACAAGCCACCTGGCGTTTCGCCAGGAGTAGTCCCATAGCTAGGAATTTTTTGTGTGGTGTGTTGATGTCTTGTGATTATCCCAGGAGAGCTACTAGCGGGCATGGATCCAAGTGGATCCCTAGCATGGTTGATAGCCCCTCAAATGTGTGTGCCCAGAAGGTTGCTACGAAGGGGCAGCTCCACACACATGTAAGAAATTCGCCCCCTCTACCCCGCATCGAATGCACCTATCGTTGTCTCTGAGGCAAAATTTGTGTAGTCTAGTCGGGGTGTGATATAAGCGGTGCAAAAATTTGAAGTGTATGAGGAGTAATCTATTGTTACCGGTAATAGCTTTTGTGTGTATGCAACTGCCTTCCCATTGTTCATCAGATAGTGGTACTGCCAAGTACTTATCCCATTCCTGCCGGGCTCTAACCGTGTACGAAGGTGTCGCCGCCTGTGTATGTTTGTATAGGAGGGACACAACATGCCCAGGGGGTTCTGTCTGTAGCAGCGCATCTAAGGGGTCTAGTGTGGCTGGCTCCTCAGGCAATGCGGAAGTGGCGGCCTTCACACTCTGATGGAGTAGGGCATAAAGGAATGTGTCCATTAATGTTGGTGTGTGATTATCAAAAAACGGTTCCCTAGTGCGGAACTGCCCCCCTATATACAGGTCACCCCATGTGATGTAGTTAATGCCTTTGAGCATCTTGCAGCAGATCCCCTCGCATGTGACTGTAAGTAAAGGGTTTCGGAGTAGAATCATGCTAGGAGAGTAAAGCATCTGGTATTCCAATTTTTGAGCTATTCGTTGCCATGCTGAGACAGTGCAGTGTACAGTAGAAGGGTCTCGGCTACAATCCTTCACCGACGTGAAACGATAGGCTACCGGAGGCGTCGGAGCCATGTAACCATCTTCCACCGCCAGGTGAGGCATAAAGGGGGGTGGATGGAACCAATGTACCGCAAAGTGAGCCTGCGCGCAATAGTAGTAGAATTCGAAATAAGGCACATCGTACCCCCCTGACTATAGGGTAGCATAAAAGTGCGTAGAGTGAGGCGTGCCTGCATCCCCCTCCATATGAGCCTTGTAAGTTGTGTGAGAAGTTAGCCTGGCATTTGATGTCCACTAGTTCTAGTGGGCACCTTGTACCAGTCTAATCGACCCTTATTGAAGGTGGTTGTAAAGTCAACCTTATAGAAAGCTATCCTAGTGGTAGCATGAACCAGCAGTCTTCAGGCTAAGACTTCATTAGGCGAGTTAAGCAAGTTGTTTTACCATATATAATCCCTTGAATACCAAATGAAAGGACACCACACAAGGTATATATCAAATATATATGTATTTAATCTAAACACAACCCCTCTGCACTCTTTATGAGGTCAGAGGTAAAATTACAATACAAGTCACACAGTTAATACACAATAAGTTGCACAGTATACGTTATTCCCCTAGGGGCCTCACTAACCATATACTAAGAAAGTGGTATAAGTACCAGATGAGTATTAGAAAGCAGGCCTAGGGCCTGTAGAATCGCTGGGGCTACACTAAGCAACCAAAGGTTAAGAAGTAGGAGACCCATAGGAGTCGCATGCAGTGTCTAAACACAGGTGCAGGCTCCAATTTACTTTCTATGGAGTTCGTAAAAGTTACAAGTTAAGGACACTTCCGGATGAACTAGGATGGAACCCTTTTAGACTTACACACTAGGAGGGCCAATGCCCTCGACACTACCAGAGTACTCGTGTTACCTCACCCACGGAAGCCGGGTGCATAGGTGTCTTTTGATGTCGGGTTTCGTCATCGTTTTCTATGGAGAGCTGCAAAGAAGTGCTGCAGGCGACCAGAGGAAAAGTGTCCGGGTGGATCCAAGGGTAGATCAGAGATCTGAATAACCTGAAAGCAGAGGGGACAGAGTCTGGGTCACTAGCCAGTGACCAGGAAGGAACCAGGCGATGTTGCGTGCTTGAAGGTGAAGAAGGTGAGTTGGTCTCTTCAGCCACGAGGTCCAGGAGGCATCGACGATGACCAGGAGGTGGATTCAAGTTGTCCCACAATGGCTCTATATGACTGCAGTGTTGGTATCCGGATTGGATCCAACGAGCCTTGGCAACCGCAACCCATGCAGGATGTCGATATTGACTCTGTTGCAGACCAGCAAAGCCTGTGGCACTTCTCCTTTGCAGGGAAGCTGGGGCAAGCTTGGAGCAACCAGGATCACAAGTTAGATTCAAGATGGCGTCTTCAGGGGGCTCACTAGCCAACGGGAAAGGAACCAGGAAGACACATCAAGCACAAATGTGAAGGCGGGGCCCACGGGACACTCGCGGAGTGTGGGGGACTGGGCTTCAGGTCAAATGATGCACCGGGCTAGGGCTTCTTGCACCCCAATGCACAACTTACTGAGGATTAAGAAAAGGAGTGCAGGTAGCAAAATGCAGGCTGTACAAGATGTCCAGTCCCACGTCTCTTATGTTCGCCATGGGTCTCAGCTTTGCTGTGAATGTGGGTCGGGGTGAGAGAAGTCTGGAAGTCCTGTTTTTGAGTCACAGAGTCTTCGGGTTCTAGTGGCAGCCTTGAAACTGCAGACCTGCAAAGTTTCTGTTGGTGCCTGTTTCTCATATGCCGTGGAGTAAAATGCATGACTCTGGTAGAGACTTTACTCTAAAAAAGTGAAACAGATTAAACTTGGGCGATCTTCATTTTAGGATTTGTAAATTTTAGGAATACAAATTTTATCTTGTTTTTATACCGATGGTCCTTTTATACATGTATACTTTCAGGTTGTGATAAACCACATAAAGTTAATTTTGACTTTGACTTTGATCCTGACTGCTAATCCATATTTACATTTTAGACGCACAACTGTGGGTCAGCTCTGGAGATGGGTAATCACGGAATACCACAGGAAATATGGAGATCCAATCACTAAATGCGCCATCTATGGCAGCATCTTAGACGGCGCGACAGTGTTTCTCCACATTAATAATGAATTAGCTGCCTGGCCACTTCCGGTAATAGTCTGTGGAAATTTTATTATAAATGTCCCCTTCCGATAAGAGTATAAGCGCAGAATCAGGATGGGTCTACAGTGGACGTAAACCAAAGGTGTTCCGGGCATTAAAGGCACTTTGTATGGAACATGCGCTTACCAATATTTGGAACTGGCAGAACCCTACAGATCCTGGCTTTACCTTCTTCTCCTACTCACACAACAAACATGCAAGAATAGATTTTATATTAGTGTCTCATACTTTACTCCATGGCTGTTCAATTGAGAAAACCCATTGTATATTGGCGGACCACAATCCCCTAATTGTAGAGCTTAAAGGAAGAGGACCTAAGGGCGGGGTGCATTCACATGAAGCTTTCAACTTACCCTTACTCTCAATGAGGAGCATTGTGAGTTTATGGGGGTCTAGATTTCTCAATTTCCTAAGGAGAATATAGGACCGCTGGAATTGAAGTTGTGTGGGATACTCTCAAAGCAGGAAAATGTGGGGAAACACATTATCCCTGAATAAAAAAAAAACGATCTATGATAATTCATACTCAAGACAGATTAGTCGCTGCAGAAGAAGTATTGATCACAGCAATTCGAACTGGGGTGATCACGAGGAGGCACAGGCAAATTTGAAAGCGGCTCAGTCTGCAGCTATGGAGATAATAGCTAAAGGTGCTGTGGACAAACTGGCAGCTTGGCAGGAGGAAGCTTATGAGTGCAGCAAACAGGGTGGTCATCATCTTGCTGTCAGAGCTAGGCAAAAAACAACTCAAAATATATTTGCAGAAATAAAAGATCCTGATAAAGGTTTGATTTCAGACCCAGCTGGAATTCGAAAAGTAATTTACTCTTACTATCAAAAGCTTTATTGTGAGGATACGGCAGGAAACCTGGAGGACGTTGTCGCTTACCTAAATCAGATCCCATCTAAACGATTCTCACAGGAGGATCAGCTTCAGTTGGATGATCTCCCACAATGGATAGAGATATTGTTGTGCATTTTTTATTTATTTTTAACAGAGTTTTATATAACTTGAAATTGACCCGGTGTTGGGTATCAGACTGCTTTACATAGCACCAGTTGTGTTACATGAGGACACACATTCATTTTTGATAGGCACGGGGAGATGAAGTGATTTGCCCAGAATCACAGGATGTTCAGCGTCATTTCTGAGACTCAAACCTGGTTCCCCGGATTCAAAGTCAACCGCCCTAGCCGTTAGGCCAACTCCTCTCCATCAGCAGTCTCTCCAGCGGTAAGGCCACTGGCTTAGATAGCATACCCCTTGAGTTTTATAAAAAAAAGTCAACTCAGCTTAAATGATGTATGACGCAGCTATTTATTCATGGGCGGTAGACCCCATGAATCCTGGTCACAGGCTAAAGTGGTTGTTTTTCCTAAAAAACATAAAACACCATTGGAACACGGATCTTACCGTCCCATAACACTAATTAACAGTGACAGTAAGATCTATTCTAAAATACTGGCTACACGCTTGGCCTCTGTTATTCATAAGGTTATCTCCAGTCAAGAACATGGGCTCATTCCTGGGCGTGAAGAACATGGGCTCATTCCTGGGCGGGGTGCAACAGATCATATCAGAAGGTTCATTTCACTTCTCGATGCAGCAAAGATCTCTAGCAATCTGATCGCAATAATACTGTTAAATGCAGAAAAGGCCTTTGACAGAGTCTCCTGGCTGTTTATATGTTATGTTATGTTATAAATTCTTATGTTATAAATTCTTATATAGCACACGGCTGCCCCAGCGAAGGGGCGTCCCGGCGCTCAAATATGGGAGACTCTCTCAAGGATCGTAATAGGAAGTGGACTTTGACAGGCCTTCAAAATGCATTACTTTTGTCCCACCGTAAGACTATTTGTTAATGGAGAACTTACAGATTCTTTTAAAATTACCAGGGGCACCCGGCAGGAATGCCCAAGCTCGCTGATACTATTTGCAATATATATATAGTCCCCTTTTTACGCCAATTGAAAAACAACAGGACTAATAGGCCGATTGTAACCCATGGCTGGGAAAGCAAAGTTCTGGCATACGCCAATGATATTGCGCTGGTGACTCCCGATCCTGATACAGCTATAGATGAAATCGAATTAGAAGCGTCGAGATTTGGGACACTCTCAGGGTATCGCCTCAATCGTAGCAAAACACAAATTGTCTGCAATGAGAACGTCACCACTAACGACGCTTGAGTAGTAAAAAATGCAATAAATCTTGGTGTTGATATCTCTGCAAACATCGAAAACATTATGAGAGATAATGTTGAGCCGCTAATCGCTAAAACAAAACCAAATTTGATGAAATTGGAAAATGTTGTTTCTTCCTAAATCGTTGTATTTATTGTGCGCAATCCCGCTGAATTTAACACCAAATGTCTTAAAGGAATTGAGGACTTATTCTTCCGATTTATCTGGGGATACCCCAAACCTGGAAGAGTATATAAATATCTCTGTTTACCCAAGGAACGGGGAGGGCTGGCCCTACCAAATATTAGATGACATCACTGGGCTACTACAGTACTGTATAATCTTGTGCTTATACAGGAGAAGACGAGGGATACCTTGACAGAAGAGATTCCGACCCCACTGGAACTCATAATGGGGGGAGAGGTGTGGGCCTGGGTCTGGCGATATCTAATTGGAAATCACTTTAAGAAGGTCTGCTTCAAAATGCTACAAGGGAGATTTAGAATTATGAAATCAGTCTGGAAATTAATTGACCTGGGTCGTTTCAATTATTGCACACCACTTTGCAACAATCCCAACCTGCCAGAGATTTTTACACGCCCAATTATCCAAAAATGGTGCGAAGTGTGCCTGAATATGCGTTGCACCTTTTTGGGTCCAGCAGGATTTGCCTCCTTCGAATATCTTAGAGAATCGTTTCTGCTAGATAGGAGAGATTTTTTAAAATATCTTCAAGTTCAGGATTTTCTAAATAAGAAAGGGGGAGGCCCGTTAGGATTTTCCAATAATGATACTATAGATAAATTAAGAAAGAAAATAGATCTATCTATTGGAGTGGTCTATAACCTTTTCAACTCATTATTGTCAGATGACATGGAAGATCAGGGGTCAAAGTGGAAAAATGAGACTGGATTTCCGGAAAGTTAATTTTTTCATTCAGCAAAGTTAGTACAGAATATTTTAATTCCTGCCTGGCTTCAGGCTCAATATTATGAATCATGTTTTCCGCTGTATTATAACCGGAAAAGGATAAATGGGGGTCGGGGAGAGGAACTCTCTGCCCTTGTTGCGCTTTATTTCAGACAGATCCTAGCCACATCTTTGCCTCCTGTGATGCACGGAGTAAGCTAAAACAACAAATCACCTGCTTTTTTCAAGAGGCCTTAGGAGTTAACTGCCACTGAAGTCATCTGCGGCGTCCCGCAAGGATCATCACTCAGCCCCACCCTCTTCAACGTCTACATGAGACCCCTCGCAGCCATCGCTCGCCAACACAACCTCAACATCATCTCCTACGCCGACGACACCCAGCTGATCCTCTCCCTCACCAGAGACCCCGACACCGCCAGAACCAGCCTCCACGAAGGGATGAAAGACGTCGCCGAGTGGATGAAGAACAGCCGCTTGAAACTGAACTCAGACAAGACGGAAGTCCTCATCCTTGGACCATCACCCTCTGCCTGGGACGACTCCTGGTGGCCCCCTGCCCTGGGCACCGCCCCCAAGCCGACAGACCACGCACGCATCCTGGGCTTCATCCTGGACTCCTCCCTCTCCATGACCAGACAAGTCAACGCCGTCTCCTCTTCATGCTTCCACACCCTGCGCATGCTCCGCAAGATCTTCCAATGGATCCCGATCGAAACCAGGAAGACGGTCACCCAGGCCCTCGTCACCAGCCGGCTGGACTACGGTCACACCCTCTACGCCGGAACCACAGCCAAGCTACAGAAAAGACTACAACGCATCCAGAACGCCTCCGCCAGACTCATCCAGGACATCCCTCGACGCAGCCACATCTCCGGCCACCTGAGGAACCTGCACTGGCTCCGCGTCAACAAGAGAATCACGTTCATGCTCCTCACCCACGCACACAAGTCTCTCCACAACCTGGGCCCCAAGTACCTCAACGACCGCCTGACCTTCCACGCGCCCACCCGCCAGCTACGTTCAGCTAGCCTCGCCCTCGCTGCCGTTCCACGCATCCGAAGAGCCACCGCCGGAGGCAGATCCTTCTCCTACCTGCAGCCAAGACATGGAACTCCCTCCCCATCCACCTTCGGATGACCCAGGACAACCTCGCCTTCAGGAAACAACTCAAGACCTGGCTGTTCGAGCAGTAGCGTCCCCCTTCCCCCAAGCGCCTTGAGACCCTTCCGGGTGAGTAGCGCGCTATACAAGTGCTATGATTGATTGATTGATTGATTGATTTTACTGCAACCTTGATAGGACTAGAGGTAGCTCAGGATATGCGAGGAAGCCCGGGGAAGAATTAGTGTTTATTGGAAAGGCGATCCTGCGCCTATGCCTAGCATCAGCTTGGTTAGATCCCAATCCCCCTGGGTTCCAGCAATGACTTTCTAGGCTACTTGCAAATTATAACTTGGAAATGGCTATATGTGCAAGACGCGGACTGCACTCCTGAACAAAAGGTCGGAAAATCTGGGCACCACTGACTTGATGGATTGAGAAGAATCAGTGAAGTATTAAATACAAAACAACCTATACCTGAACTAAAGACAATAGAGTGAGGCAAACTCCAAGGGGGTGGGCAGAGTGGGAGGGGCGAGACGGTGGGTAACTAAACAGTGCATTAACCTGCTTTCCTTTGATTTTTGTAAAAAAAAAAATCGTACACAATGAATTGTGATTGTTGAGTATATCACTACCATTTATGCATTAATAAAAACATTTAAAAAACAAAAAAGAGAACAGGACAACTGATTTTCAGATAGACACTGCTACTGCTGTTGAAGATGGCTTACCATCCACTCATGCAGGTTGTGAAGCATCCAAAATAACCAAAAGCCCTTGAATGTAATGTCCAAGGGGGCAGAGTTTTACAACCCCTTCATAACAGGAATATAGAATGCCTTGCTGGACACTAAGGTAGGCCTGCTGAGCAGTGCAGCAGTAAAGGCCACTGTGAATTCACTGCTATGCCATAAAACTGTTGCAGATGTGAAGAATGCAATAAGTCAATGACTACTGACATTAGAAAGTTGGTTAGGATAATGAGTGGGAAGATCAGCTAATCTGGCATGTGTGATACATGTCTTGGCAGGTGTAAGCTAAACATCAATGCCTAGGTATCCTTATCACAAGGGAACATAGCAACGGCTCTGCAATGAGCATCCCTTAGAAGTTATCCTGAGTTTCAGACCAAGACTGAGACAACTGTCCAAGTCTGAACCACCATCAACCACCGAGGCAGAGCAATGATGATACCAACAGCACGGAACCCTCTCTAGTATGTAGTGTCCTTATAAATTAAGATTACTGACTCAATGACAAATGGAGTACAGTTTACATGTTGAAACTGACTTTCTTCTTGAAAAAACGGTTTACCAAAGTATTGTTTTGTTACTCTTCAGTTGACTAAGGATCATTGTGATATCAATTGTATGAGTGGGGAAGGTGAGCAAATGTTTCGTCCATGCCCAGTCATGTGCACTTGTGTTTGCACTGGCTTGCGCATGCCCATTAGAAGTCCCTCGGTCTCCTAATGGGCAGGCATCGGGCGAAGATTAACCATGCCCTAAGCCAATCCTGGTGCTGCAGCAGTGCCAGGATTGGCTCAGGGGTTGCCACTCCAGTGCTGTTCCAGTTTGAAGAGGTGAAAACGCGGACCAGGAGCAGAGGCGGTCAGGTAAGTTTTTTTAATTTTAATCTCCCTCAGCCCCCCACCCCGGCGTGACCCCCCCACGAGTACTGCGAGCTGCAACTGGACTCGGACCCCATGAGAGTTACGGACAGTCTTGCAATTTTTAAAGATGTACAATAAAGTGCATATTTGTCAGCATGTTCCATATCACAAGGGCCAGCTTCACCCATTCAAAGACTTTCCTTCATCCAGTAAGCATGCTGGGGTTTGTAGTTTTTAGTACATGCCTAGAAACCTCAATCTGATGTGCGCTTTCTGAATCACGTTTTATGTTAACTCTTGGAATCCCGCCATTTTCTTGTAGGCATGTCATTGGCAAGAATGGGAACGGAGCTTCGCTGCCAGTGTCTAAAGACGGAGTCTATTTTCATCCACCCCAAGCACATTTAGAACGTGGAGCTCATCCAGAGCGGGGCTCATTGGGAGAATCTAGAAGTCATGTTAGTACTTCAGACACTGCTTATGCTCTTGTGTGAATAAGATAAATAGCGCTATGTGAAAGTGCCTCCTGCTGGGGTGTTTTTCTCTCACTAATGCCATTCTGCCCATTAAAGTTTATTTTTGTGCTTTTTTCAAGCATCTGCAAATTAGACGTTTCATCCTCTGTTTTTGGGGAGTGGGTTGGACATAAGTAAATCCGGGGGTACCGTGAGGTCCAGCCATAAGGAAAGAGCAATCAATGGTGGTCTGGACTCTAATCCTGTTTTATCATTTCCCCCGGTAGTTGGAGCATTGCCACTGAACTTTAAACCTCCTGTCACCACAAGCTTTTTCTCTCCCTGCCCCTGCGCACTGCGTGAAATCAATCGTAGCTCAAGGTAGTGTAGCATCGTGCTGCAAGTAAACACAGACACTTCTTGTTGTGTGACTGGAGCTTTATTACATACCTCCAATACCTTCCCTGTCCCTACTCTAACAGACCCTCATCCTGTCCTGACCCCTCCTCTTCCCCTCAGCCCACCTAGCTCCGCCCCCCCAACTACTAGACTGTTAACTTCATTACATCTCTCCTATTCTTAATAAACAAACGAACATGGTTTCAGTCCATCTCTTCAATGAGTCTCTTTGGTGGCTGGACATCACGACGTGGTCGCAGAGACATGGCTGCTGTGGATGCTGTCGGCGAAAGTCCAGTCTGATGGTCTCGGCTGTCTGTATCGCAAGAATCATGTTCCTCAGGCGCAGGTGGACCAATGGGGCTCGCAGTGGCTCATCCGTGTCTCGAGGACACCTCTTGAAGTGAGAGACATTCCTGGTGATTCGACGTCGGTCAGATTCGGCAGTCAGCATGGTGCCCTTTTGTTGGGTGACCAGTAGTGGCTCATCACAAAATCGACAATCAGTCTTGTTCTGCTGTTCCTGTTTGACGAGGACATAGTCTCCATCATGTACGGATGGAGACCTCGCCCTCCTTTTGGCATCGGCATATGACTTCATTCTGTCCTTATTGTGTTTGTCAGTTGCGGCCATTTCATGGTGGTCGTGACTCGGCGACACAGCTTGCAAGGCTCCTTCCCATGTTGGGATACGATTTCTTATTGGTCGCCCTAGCATGAGGGTTGCAGGGCATTGTCCTGTGGTAGAGTGTGGGGTCGTCCTGTACGCTCTGAGGACCTCGTTCAAGGCAACCTGCAACTCCTTCTTCTCAGCTGTGGCGTGCTGAAATGTCTTTTTGATAGTCGCCATAAACCTTTCGACTGTGCCATTCGCTTGTGGCCAGAACGGGGTGACCTTCCTGTGCTTGAAGTCCATGTGCTTTGCAAAAGCACTGAATTCGTGCCCATTTAATGGGGGACCATTGTCTGTCTTAACCACTTTGGGGACACCCCATGTTGCAAATACTTCATCAAGTACCTTGAGAGTGCAAGAAGCACTTGTAGACGACACTATGTGCGCAATGGGAAATCTAGAATATTCGTCGATTATGGCAACTACATATTTTCCGGATTGCAGCGGTCCGTAGAAGTCCATGGCGATTTCTTGCCACACTCCGCTGGGCAGGTTGGTCATCTGTAATGGTGCTGGTGGATTGCTCTTGTTAGTCCATTGGCAGAGATGACAATCCTTTAGAGTCGACTCTACCATCTGGTCAAGAAAAGGAAACCAAACGCGTTCCCGTAAGGCTCGTTTTGTGGATACTACTCCTCTGTGGCCTTCATGGGCTAGGTTGACAACTCCCTGCCGGAGTTGGCTAGGGATCACGAGCCGTTGGCCTCTCAGGATGACTCCATCATCAGTGACTGACAGTTCGTCACATACATGCCGAAACGCCTGTATCTCTTTCCGGACTGTGGGGTCGGTGTCTTCTTCTTGGGGGTTGTGCCTCCACCGATTGGATTGAATCCGGCGGCGTACCATTTGCAGAACAGTATCTTGCGCAGTGACCTCCCTGATGTCGTTCATAAGAATGGCAGGTGGTAACGCCTGGTCAGCCACGAAATGGATATATTCCTCAGCAATCGATGGTTTGGATCCAGACGACGGTTGAGGGTGGTGGGACATGTAGTCGGCCAGGTTCTCCGCCTTCCCCGGTTTGTGAACTATGGTGAAAGTGTACTCTTGGAGCCTGAGACCCCACCTCTCAATCCTCGGGGGCATTTTGGATCTTGGGTTGCCGTAGATGGTGACCAGCGCCTGATGATCAGTGATCAAGGTAAAGTGCTTGCCATATACAAAGACGTGAAAGTGTTCACACGCCCAGACCACAGCGAGACTTTCCTTTTCAGGTTGAGAGTACTTCTTCTCAGGATCGGACAGGCTGCAACTGGCATAAGCAACAATCCGTCTCTGGTCAGAGTCATTATCGTATTGAGCCAAGATGGCCCCCAAACCAACGGGGCTGGCGTCCACTGTGATCTCGGTTTTCCTGTGAGGGTTGAAGTACGAGAGGCTGTCGGCCGATTCTACGGCGCGCTTGATGTCTTTGAATGCTCGTTCGCACTGAGGGGTCCAGTCGAACGGCTGGCCGAGTTTGGTGAGGATCCGAAGAGGGTGGCTGACGGTCGCATAGTCACGAATGTAGCGAGCACAGTAGCTGGCCATCCCCAAGAAGGATCTCAAGTCGTTGACGTCTTGTGGACTCTTGGTATTGTTCAGAGTTGCGATCTTGTCCGGATCCGGCTTCATACCCTCATCAGAGAAAATGTGGCCAAAGAATTTCAGGGTGGCCTGATGAAACTCACATTTTTCCTTGTTCAATGTCAGGTTGGCGTCCAACAGTGCGTGACAGACGCGATCAAGAGCAATGTCGTGCTCACGAACATCCGACCCATAGACTAAGATGTCATCGCTATAGTTCAGAGTGTTGGGGATGTGCTGGATTATCTGCCGAATCGCTTACTGGAAGATTTCAGCAGCGGATGAGACACCAAAGCTCAACCGTTTGTACCTGAAAAGACCTAGGTGTATTGCAAACATGGTGATGTAGCGGGATTTGGTGTCCAATTCCAGCTGGTGATAGCCCTTGTTTAAGTCCAGTTTTGAAAATACTTTGGCACCATTCAGTGCAGCGATAATGTCACTCAGGTGCGGATCAGGGTGCCGCTCCCTTTCAATCGCAGTGTTGGGTAGGCGCATGTCAACACACAGTCTCACCTTGTTGGGAGTCCCTTTCTTAGGTACAATGACCACCGGTGACACCCACGGGCCATCTGTGCGCTCTATGATGTCTGCTGCTAGGAGCTCCTGAAGCTCGTCCTCGACGGCACTTTGAAGATGGAATGGAACCCGTCGTGGGTGCTGCGCAACTGATCTGACTTGTTCGTCAATGTGCAGATGGATTTGACGCCCTTTTAGCTTGCCTAGGCCTTGAAAAAGCTTGGGAAATTTGGTGACACAGTCTTGGTTGTCAGAGACTTTGAATAAAACATTTACCAGACGAAGACGTTCTGCAGTGGGGAGGCAGAGTAGGCAGTCAGCTTCCGGCCCCTTGATGACGTGTATGACCGCAGGTATGGTGACGGTGTCGTGTGGAATTTGCCCAGACACTGGAGTGTTTTTTTGGACCTCCACGTGAAAACACGGACTGGTGCAAAAGTCAATGGGGGCTTCAGGACCATTTTCTCGTGTTCTGTGACTGGGATGTAGTTCAGCGAAGCCCCGCTGTCCATTACGAATTTAGTGACATGGTTTCCCACATTAATGTCTAAGCGTGGGTACCTTTTGAGTTGATCAGGATCCGCAATCATGTTTAAATATTCTACGGTGTAGGCAGAGTCCCTGGACGACGATGATCTTGAGTCACGCGACGGGGGTCTGCTTTCCCAACGCGACCTGCGTGATTCTCGGCTGGAATGCGATGAGTTTGGGGACCGCATGAGCTCTTCTTGAACAGCTCGTATGTGATGCTTCCTGGTATCAGAGCGAGACGGTCTTGATGTTTCACTTCGCCGTTCTTTGTGATAGTCTCCGCACATTGCTCCGAAGTGATTCGACCGCCCACATTTCCTGCAGCGTTGGCCCATAGCTGGACAGGAGTCTACATGAGGATAATCATATCCGCATCGGTAACATCGTCTGGTCCTTTTTGGTTTCCGGTCTCTTCGAGCTGGTTCTTTTCTTCTATATTCTGGGCGTCGCTGGTGCGATGATTGTCTCCATTGCTTCTCTCGTGAATATTTTCGGCCGCTACTGCGCTGCTCTTGAACGCGGTGTGCTTGCTCATGACTCACACTGTGTCCCGTTTCAATGGTGGCGGCGTGTTCTTCCGCTTGGTCATACAGGCGAGTCATCTCTCCAATCTCTTCTAACTCATGGGGTTTTCTTAGCAACCGCCTTCTGAGTGTTTCTGAGTGGCAGCCGGTTATGATTTGTGACTTGATGGCGGCGTCAGGCGAGAAGGTCTCGAACTTACAGTGTCTCGACAGCCGTCGTAGTCGGGTGATGAATGCACTCATCGCCTCCTCTTTTCCCTGACGTGCCTGATGGAATGCATGGCGTTCATAGTCCACGTTTCTTTTATGAAGAAACTTCTTATTTAACGCCTCACGTACTTTATCATAAGTCCCGGCATCCGCAGGTGGAATATCCTTAATTATTTTGCTTACTTCCCGACTTGCTAAGTTACGGAGGGCAATTAGCTTTTCCTTGTCTGCCATTACTTTGGACCCCTCGATGTAATCCTCGAAGTCTTCAAGCCATTCTTGCCACTTGGGGCCCATGCTCCCTCCTGTGGTCACGGTCAGGGGTTCTGGCGCTCGTAGGTGTGTTCCTCCCTTGACTTCAGCTCGCGGTGGTGAGTTATTGGGGGTCACCATTGTGTCGCTGTCTCTCTATTTATTCTCACCAATGTTTGTTTATTTGCTCTTATCAATGCTTGTTTGTTTCTTCTCGCCAATGCTTGTTTGTTTCTACGCGCCAATACTTGTTTACTTGCTTTTGACAGTGCTTGTTACTTTCTATTCGCCAATGCTTTTTTATTTGCCTCAGTCAGTGCTTGTTTCTGTTGCTGGGTGCCTGACTTCAAGATGGCCGCTCTACAACAACCAAGGGTTCTGTCCTGAAAAGCGCCTGACTTCAAGATGGCCACCGTCGCTGCAGGCACACACGAGGCTTTCTCTCCTGGTTCATTCACCTCCAGTTCACTCAAGACTCACCGGCGGTCGACTTCAGGGGCAGCACAAATCAGGATTCACTCTTTTTCAGCCTCGGCTACCACCAGGTGAGGTTGGGGTGGGCTCCCACTTTACTTTCCAAGTTCCCGCTCTTCTGCGCCGATAGCGTGCCGAAGCTCACGCATCGGGCGTGAGGTTTTCCGACCTCCGACGGCACCCGGGCTCCAGCTCCAGCGCGTTCGGCGGTGCTTGCTGGCGGTCTCTCGGGGACAGCGTCCTCCACGCTGAGATACCTTTGTCTCGCTCTGGGGGCTAGGCCGGGTCGGAGTGGGCTCCCGACTCCTGTTCTGCAAGGATGCCAAGTTGCACGCATCCGGCGGGACTCGCGCTTTCGGCGCAAGCAGCTTCTCCCTTCGAGCGTTTCAGCGCTCGTCACAGTGGCTCCCTCTGGGCTCCCCACGGTCACTGGAGGGGCAGGGTCGCCTGCTGCTGACCTCTTTCTTCAGGCAGCAGCACCACACGGCAGCGGGCACCTTTTCTCGACACTGCAGGGGACAGGGCACTCTCATGAGGGTCTGTGGGTTGCAGTCATGCCGATCCCACCTTCGTCGCCAGTTGTAGCATCGTGCTACAAGTAAACACAGACACTTCTTGTTGTGTGACTGGAGCTTTATTACATACCTCCAATACCTTCCCTGTCCCTACTCTAACTGACCCTCAACCTGTCCTGACCCCTCCTCTTCCCCTCAGCCCACCTAGCTCCGCCCCCCCAACTACTAGACTGTTAACTTCATTACAGGTAGTAGTTGTATACAATATCTCCTCTACTAAGTCACCTGCGCCGAGACAGGCCTTCATAAGTGACTATCCTGGTAACAGCTCAGAGCAAAGTCTGCCTCCTGTTTTTGTAGTATCGGAACAACAAGCAAATCCCTGTTCATACATTCATTTGGACAGCGCCTAATTTGTCCAAGCGGTTAAAGGTTGTTGCTGCACTGTTAATACGTTTATAGCTACAACATTCCGCTGAGCAGCAAAGGCACCTCTTGCAGTGCAAGACAAGGCCGAACCTGAAGGCCAAGGGGCATAAACAGGGCTAAATTAACACACGCCTGATGTCATGTGAAAACGTTCTCGAAATACCACGTTATGTTAGGTTTTCGGGCCTTCTCTTGTTATCAGTATGCATGGGCGTCCGCAGGGGAGGGAAAGGGGGGGCACTTGCCCCCCCTGGATCACCAGTCCGTCACTATTGACAGCCCCCACAGTGGTGTTTGTCTGCAGGGCCGAGTTAAAGGCAGAGTGGAGCTGCAGGGGCCCTAGGTGTAGCATCCAGCTACAATAAACACAACAATTAATTATGGTATTCACAGGAGCTTTATTCTATGCATCTCACTCCTACCTTGTCCCTACTCTAACTGACCCTTTCCTGTGTTCACTCCTCCTCTTCCTCTCGCCCCCTTAGCTCCTCCCACTCCCAGCTACTAGCGTGCTAACTTTATAACATCTCCCCCCTTTGTAACAAAACAAACAGAACATACTGACTTCTTAGTCCATCTCCTCAATCAGTCTCTTGGGTGGACGTATGTCACGCTGAGGTCTTGGCGACCTGGCCCTCAGACTATCAGTATTCAATGTCTCAGGGATCGGAGCAATGTTCTCACAACCATTTGACTGTGGTTCTTCAACTAGGGGATTATGTGTGTCACTCACCATGGTTCTTGAGGTATCAGTTGGCAATTTCTTGAAGTGCGAGATGTTTCTCGTAACTCGCCGCTGCTCGGACTCCGCAGTTACCATAGTCCCTTGCCTTCTGGTGACCACCAGTGGTTCATCCTTGAATGTACAGTCAGTCTTTTTCTGCATATCTTGCTTGACGATGACACTGTCCCCTTCATTTAATGATAATGACCGTGCTCTCCTCCGGTTGTCGGCATAGGCCTTCATTTTTCTTTTGTTGCGGTCATCAGTGGCTCTCATTTCCCGCGAGTCCTTCTCAGATGATGATACTTCCAGGGCTCCATCCCACGTGGGAATGCGATTCCTCATGGGACGTCCCAGCATGAGAGTCGCCGGGCATTTGCCAGTCGTAGCATGAGGAGTTGTACGATAAGCTCGAAGAACTTCATTGAGTGCTGTTTGTAAGTCTTTCCCTTCCACGGTAGCATGCTGGAAGGTCTTTTTGAGGGTGGCCATGAACCTCTCAATTTTCCCATTCGCCTGTGGCCAGAGAGGCGTGATCCTGCGGTGATGAAAGTCAAGGTGTTTCGCAAAAGCAGCAAAGTCATTTCCGTTGAAAGGAGGTCCGTTGTCTGATTTAACGATCTTGGGAACTCCCCACGCTGCAAAGACTTCATCGAGGACCTTGAGGGTACTGGCAGTGTTCGTAGATGACACAAAACAGGCAAAGGGATACCTGGAATACTCATCAATGATGGCCAGCACATATTTGCCCGATGACAGGGGTCCATAAAAGTCTATGGCGATTTCTTGCCACACACCACTGGGCAGGCTGGTCATATGTAAAGGAGCTGGAGGGTCACCCTTGCTGGTGAGTTGGCAGAGATGGCAATCTTTTAAGGTGACTTCCACTAGTTGATCAAGGAACGGAAACCACACTCGTTCCCTTAGTGCTCGTTTGGTCGACACTATTCCTCAATGTCCTTCATGTGCAAGAGCAACCACTCCCTGTCTCAGTTGTGTAGGGATTACAATCCTCTGATCACGCAACAATATGCCATCAGTCGTGACAGAAAGTTCACCACTCACATGCCGGAAGGCTTGTAGTTCACGTTGAGTCAAAGAATCAGCTTCATCGTCTTGAGGATCATGCCTCCATCTATTGTTGCGGATTTTGTGAAGGACTCTCTGCAAGATGACATCCTGTGCCGTCATCTCCCGAATAGTCTCCAGAGGGATAGCTGGGGGAAGAGCTTGATCCGTTACAAAATGAATGTACTCTTCCGCAATGGAAGTTCGGGAAGCTGATGACGGGAGAGGATGCCGGGACATGTAGTCCGCAGGATTTTCAGATTTCCCAGGTTTGTGAAGTATAGTGAAGGTATATTCTTGTAATCGTAGGCCCCACCTTTCGATCCTCGGTGGCATCTTGGATCTTGGATTTCCGTAGATGGTGATGAGGGCTTGATGATCTGTGATCAGGGTGAAATGCTTTCCGTAAATAAAGACATGAAAGTGTTCACAGGCCCATACCACGGCCAAGCTTTCCTTTTCAGGTTGGGAGTAGGCTCGTTCCGGCTCAGTCAGACTACGACTCGCGTAGGCAATGATGCGGCGTTGATCTGTGTCATTTTCATATTGTGCCAGGATCGCTCCCAGACCTACTGGACTTGCGTCTACAGTTATTTCGGTTTTTCGCTTTGGGTTGAAATATGACAAGTGATTCGCTGATTCCACCGCCTTCTTTATTTCTTTGAATGCCTGCTCACATTGGGGAGTCCATTCAAACGGCTGACCCTGCTTGGTTAGCATGCGGAGGGGGTGGCTGATTGTAGCGTAGTCTTTAATGTAGCGAGCACAATAACTGGCCATTCCCAGGAACGACCTGAGGTCGCCAACATCCCGGGGACTCTTGGTGTTGTTCAATGTCATGATTTTGTCGGGATCAGGTTTCATGCCAGCACCAGAAAAGATGTGACCGAAAAACTTCAGCGTGTTCTGGTGAAACTCGCATTTCTCCTTGTTCAAAGTCAAATTGGCTGCCAATAGGGCATGGCAGACACGATTGAGCGCAATGTCGTGCTCTCTGACATCAGAACCATAGACAAGGATGTCATCGCTATAGTTGAGCGTGTTTGGAATATTTTGAATGACCTGTCGGATCATTTCCTGAAATATCTCGGCCGCCGAGGACACACCGAAACTCAGTCTTTTATATCTGAACAACCCCAGGTGAGTTGCAAAAGTAGTGATATATCTGGACCCTGCTTCCAATTCCAATTGATGGTAACCTTTATTTAAATCCAATTTGGAAAACACAGTGGCTCCGTTGAGTGCTGCGATCATATCGCTCAAGTGTGGCCCCGGGTGCCGCTCTCGTTCTATCGCAGTGTTGGGCAAGCGCATATCCACACAGAGTCTGACTTTGTTGGCCGTGCCCTTTTTGGGAACAATGACGACCGGTGAAACCCATGGGGTCGGGCCATCAGTGCGTTCAATGATGTCCGCAGTCAACAAATCTTGGAGCTCTTCCTCAACAGCGGCCTGTAGGTGAAATGGTACTCGCCTAGGGTGTTGGGCGACAGGCCTGACTTGTTCGTTGATGTGCAATCGCACTTGACAGTTTTTCAATTTGCCCAGGCCTTGAAACAACTTGGGAAACAGGCGAGTCACGTCTCGGATGTCGCTCACTCTGAAGAGAATTTCCACCAGGTGGAGTCGTTCAGCAGTTGGTAGGCTCAAAAGACAGTCTGCTTCAGGGCCCTTGATAACATGGATGACTGCTGAAATGGTTGTGTTGTCGTGTGTAAGTGTCGTCGAGAATTTCCCTAGGCAGGGAAGAGGCTTCTTAGCCATCCACGTGAAGACTCTTACAGGTGCGAATATCAGGGGAGGTCGTGGATTCATCCTTTCATATTCAGTCACTGGAATGTAATTCAAGGAGGCACCAGAGTCTAATACAAACTTTGATTCGTGATTTCCAACTTTAATGTCCAGCCGAGGGTATCTCTTAAGCTGGTCCGGGTCTGCTGCCAAATTCAGATATTCAATGGTGTAAACAGAGTCACGGGACGAAGGTCTGGATTCTCTGGAAGGTGACCTCCTTTCCCACCGAGACCGACGTGACTCTCTGCTCGAATGTGACGATACAGGGGACCGCTCCGTCTGATCTTGGACAGCTCGCGCATGGTGTCTTCGAGTGTCGGACCGCGACACTCTTGTAGCTCTGCTTCGTGTGTCATATCGTGTGGTACCTGAGGGGCCACTTCGCTTCTCTTTGTTGTAGTCCCCGCACATCGCTTCAAAGTGGTTAGTGCGACCACACTTTCGACATCTCTGGCCCATGGCCGGGCAGCTGTCCACATGAGGGTAATCATACCCGCATCGGTAGCACTTTCTCACTCTTTCTTGTCGTCTCTCCTTCCTCCATAGTTCTCGACGTTGATAGCCTGATTGCTCTTGACGGGAGGATGTGTGTGATCTCCCTTGTTTATCTCTGGAGCTTCTTCGACTGTCACTTCTGGCGTGCACGCGTCGCGCCTGTTCATGACTCCCTTTATGTTCCGTTTCCATGACGGCGGCGTACTTCTCCGCCTGATCATACGCTCGTGTCATCTCCTCTATTTCATCCAATCCATGCGGTTTCCTCAGTAGTCGTCTCCTTAGTTGATCCGAATGACATCCGTCTATTATCTGGGATTTGATGGCAGCGTCAGTAGAGAAAGAATCGAATTCACAGTACTTGGCTAGTCTCCGCAGACGCACCATGAAGGCACTCATGGGCTCATCCTTCCCTTGCCTGGCAGAGTGAAATGTGTGTCGTTCATAGTCCACATTTCTCTTGTGAAGAAACTTCTTGTTCAGGACCTCACACGCTTTAACATAAGTATCGACGTCAGCAGCGGGCAGGTCTTTGAGTATCTTGACTATTTCTCGCCCCGCCAGGTTGCGCAGAGCAATCAGTTTCTTTTTCTCATCAGTGATGTCTGAACCTTCAACATAATCTTCAAACTCTTCCAGCCACTCTTGCCATTTGGGGCCCATGCTCCCTTCCGTTGTTACCTTGATAGGAGCGGGTGCTCGCAACAGCGATCCACTGGGTGGAGGTTGAGCATCTTCTTCGGACATTCTGCAACGATCTCACTCGTCTTTGCCAATGCTTATTTGCTATGCCACCGCTTGTTTCTTTCAGTTGCCAATGCTTGTTTTATTTTACCAATGCTTGTTTTCTGGTAGTCGCCAATGCTTGTTTATTTTGCCAATGCTTGTTTTCTTGTAGTCGCCAATGCTTGTTTGCTTTACCAATGCTTGTTTCTTTCAGTCGCCAATGCTTGTTTATTTTGCCAATGCTTGTTTCTCGTAGACGCCAATGCTTGTTTACTGTGCCAATGCTTATTTGCTCCAGCGCCTGACTTCAAAATGGCCGCCGTTGCCTTGTATAGGGTTGTCCTTACTATCTTCACTCCAGCGCCTGACTTCAAGATGGCCGCCGTCCTTGCAGGCACACACGAGGCTGGCTCTCCAGGCTCATTCACTCGGGGGCACTCAGCACTCACCGGCGGTCGGCTTTTGGGGCAGTCCACGCCAGGATTTACTTCTCCACCAACACCATGGACATCAGGTGAGATCGGGGTGGGCTCCCGACTTGCCTCCGCAGTTCCCGCGTTCTTCCGCCGATGGCCTCCTAAACCTCACGCATCGGGCGTGAGGTTTTCCGACGTCCAATCTCGCTTGGACACAGATCTTAGCGCTCGCAGCAGCGCTTACTGGCGGCACGTCGTGGGCGTCGTCCACACCTCTGGGGCACTCCACAGGGTCGGAGTGGGCTCCCGATTCCTGCTTTCTTTTAGGCTTGCACTCTGGACACACGCTTCCAGTGTGCAGTGCGTTTGCAGCGCGACAGCTGCTAGGGACAAGGCGTTCGAGGCTCTGCACAGTGGGGTTTGCTCAATCCCACCCCTCGTCGCCAGTTGTAGCATCCAGCTACAATAAACACAACAATTAATTATGGTATTCACAGGAGCTTTATTCTATGCATCTCACTCCTACCTTGTCCCTACTCTAACTGACCCTTTCCTGTGTTCACTCCTCCTCTTCCTCTCGCCCCCTTAGCTCCTCCCACTCCCAGCTACTAGCGTGCTAACTTTATAACACTAGGAAGGGGTGAAAACCATCAAAGCTTCTTTAGCAAAAGGTCTTTAAAAGACCTGTGAAGTTCTCGGGTGCGGCTGTGTGTGTGCCCGGGAACTGTCTCATCCCGGGCTGCCACACACAATGAAAGCTCTGTTATAGAGTGTTTGTACTGTTAGGAGTTTCTCCCACTTCTCCACAATCCTCTCTCACTTCTCCACAATCTTCTCCCACAGCTCCACACTCGTTGCACCGTCTACTCTTTATTGAATTAGGAGCACGGTTTGAACTTTAGAATTAGAAATAGTGTAGCAAAAGGGATTGATAAGGTTTTAGAATACTGTTGTCTGCTGTTTTGTGGCGTTTCCTGTAAAATCAATGTCTCTCACTCTTGCTAGCTAAACAATCAGCACAAGATGCTCACAAATAAAAAAACAATTCCACAAACGATGGGTGTTTCATACTTCTCCTCCCTAAGTCCAATTGTGCCTGCCCCGTTTTTGTTAGAATCCCTCTGTCGCGAAATGCAAGCACTGTCAAACACCCGGGGTGCCTAGAAATGAATTACACAGTGGCGGCTGGTGACATTTCAAAGTGGTGAGGCGTAAACCAATTGTCGTACTGTACTGCGGCGTGCTAAGGCAGTGAGCGAGCCTGAAGCACCTACGGGGTTTTGTGGCGGTTCCCCCCTCATCCCCCAGAGAGAATTTTGAAAAAAGAGTGGGCAAATGGTGCATTTTCAAGCAAATTTGAGAAAACGGCGACAACCAAGAGACAGTGCCCATGATGATGTGGGTCTCAGATGTATGATGCAACCATTTCTCTGCCTTGTGACTCTCTCTCACCATCTCATTTCCTTTCTCGCCCACTTTCCTTTCTACCCCTATTTGCCACTGTCACCTTCTTTACCTTCCTAGCTTCTTTTTGGGTTACCACTCTCTACTCTCTGTCTCTCAAACACGTGTCCTGCTGCACTTAGAGGTGCTTCCTTTCTAAGCAGTGAGCTATCTGCTTTCCACTTGCAACCTCACTTCCTCTGCTCTGTTCTTTTCAACGCTTTATTGTCCTGTCTCATTCAGTGTACATACCCATGTAATACTGCTGTACCCTGGCTGTACACATTAGTGTATCTGTGTATTACTGCTGTACCTCGGCCCTGTCCACTCATTAGTGCCCTCTAATAGTGAACTCCCACATCCACGATGAGCTTCTCGCCAAGCTGGCTCCGTCAGGGCCCCTCTGGGGCTCTGACCCCCACAAGGCCTGCTAAAAAGGAGGCCGAGTGCTCATAGTGCTGTGAAGGCGCTTCTTCCATTAAGAGGATCCTGTCTGCAGGGGAGCTTTGATGTATTTTCTGAGGGTTGTTTATGTAAGGGGGTCTCTCTCTCTTCTGATGGGGAGTCAGTATCCGCCTTTCAGCCTGCCCCATCCCCTCTTACCCTGGCCGGAAGATTCACTTATGTGTAAATTATGGGCCAACAGTTGGAAAACAGTCCGTTTAATCCCTTATTATTCACAACTGGGCCGTCGCTCAGACGCACAGTGTTCAAGGCATGGACAGCCAGAATTTATATGGCAAGCTTTTATGCGGCATACAGACTGGCAGATGGTCAATAACATCTGCGGCGTTAAATCAAACTCGGCATCACCACGTTTGATCATAAAGTTAAAACATATATGGAATTGTTTGGAAAGTGCAACGAGTGAAGGAATCTATAATTCTGGCAAAGAGACGGTCTGCGTGCCCAAGTGCTAGCCAGGTGAAAATATGTGAAGGGTGGCGATCCTCTTGTGTGAGGTGGGGTCCTTGTGAGAATAGGCGGCCAGAGAAGGCGGATGCTGCAAGAAGCATCATAGAGAGGAAATGCGGGAGGCATGACGGTTGGGTGAAGGACATCACGTGGGGGGTTGCGCGTGGTGGGGGTAGGGGGCGAGGCGGGATGCCGCAATATTATGGAGGTCTGGCTATATGACTTAACTAACTGGATGAATTCGACTAAACGAGAAACATTAATCCTCCCACCCAGGACCATGTATGGCATTTGGCACGGGGAATCTGATAACGTGCACTAGTTTTGTTGAACACACTCATTCGTCTGCATCAGTGTGTGCCAATTTTCTGAATTTGCCTGGACTAAAGTTACTATGGTACATTTGAGCAAGGAATGTACCACCTACTTATAGACAATGGCGCACCTCCTGGCAACCAAGTAATGAAGTATTACATACATCTGAATCACCCTCACAAGATACTCGTATTTACGCATGACATACTATGAACGTGTCAAAAGTTAAGCATCTGTTGATCATGTGTAGGCAAACCTAACTGGCGAATAAGGCTAACAAGGTAGCACATGGTAAAAGGGCTCAGGGACACTTCTAGGCTGATAGCGGGGTACGATAGTAGCTGAACAATTCAGCATAGTGTTCAAGGTGCAGAGGGTGGGAGGCAATCTCGTGGGTGAACTCATCAGACCCAAGGAGCTTGAATTTCTTATCAGTCAATAATTAAATTATCTTTTATAGGATGAGCACCTAGGTTTTTTCAAGAACTTCAGGAGTGATGCCGTAAACAATATGCCAAGGTGGCGCAGGTATTAAAAATGCCTGTCGTCCTTTCTTGTATTTACACATTTTTGTTCAGTCACATTTGATTTAGTTGTTTAGGTAGGTGGTTAGTTTTTCATCTAGGTTGCTGATTTGCTCCTGTTAAAAAGAATGGCACGTGCTTAACCCCACATTTCACAACTTATACCCCAAAAAAATAAAATGCATAAATATGATGGGAAGAACGGTAGATTTTTTCTCAGCTACCTGTAATTCCTGTGACCCTGTTCTAGTTGTGTTGTTTTGCCCAGAGGTCAGGTTAGTCACGGCTGGCATTACGGGCGGGTGGGGGGGAGGGGGTGGTGGAAATGGGGTTGTCGCGCTGTGAAGTGGATGGGGGGGAGGCGGGATAAATAATAAAAGTATAACTTACCTTCCCGTTCCGAGACTCCAGACTCCCGACTCCCGCCATCCTGGTTTTGAATTCCTGCAGCACTGTGCACGTCAGCAGGAAGGCTGCAGGCAGCCTCCCTCCCCTCCACCGCCGCATTGTTGATTGGTGCGGCCGCTGACCAACCCACGTCATTTTCACTCTGTATGCTGCAGCATACAGAGAGAAGAGGTAGAGTGGGCGGTGTTACTTAAGGGCAGGCAGGAGTGGCTTGTCCACTGTTGCTAATACTGTCTGTTTGGGCGGACTCGGGCTGCCCAAACAGACAGTATTAACAACAGTGGGCAAGCCACCAACCCCGCCCTCGAGCAACACCGCCCACTCTCAACCAGGAACTTCTGCTTTCTCGCCGTGCGAGAAGGAAGAAACAAATGGTAGTTATTACGGTAATAACTACCATTTGTTTCTGCCTTCTCGCACGGCGAGAAAGCAGGGGGGCGGTGCCCAAACGCCCCATAGAGGAGCCGTCGTTGGAATTACAGCGGATCTCGAATGCCTCTTTCTTAAATACTCGGATTTGTAGGACGCGGAACAATGTGAGTCTGGACCCTTTTCATTCTCACTTCATTTATTAGTCTTTAAACTTCCCTTCACAGATGGAGCTGGTCACTGTCAGAATCTTACAAAAAAAGAGTATTTCCTGGTACGGTGGCAGAATGGTGTCATGGATCATTTAATTAGTTCTCCTTTGAGATGCCTGTAAAAGAAACATTCATGTACTGTGTCACTCATTGATTCACGTACGCATGCATTCATCTATCCATTTACTCATGGTTGCATTCATCCATCTACAATACAATACATATAGGCACTTTCAGTCATAAGCCAGAACTACAGTCTTTGCTTGTTGTCTTAGTGAAGACAGTGCTTTTCATTACGTTCTATTGTGAAGAAAGCTACACGCCATGTGGCGTTACATTTAGAAAGAACAATCCGATTCTGCTCTTGTGAGATGAAAATCACAGAAGACGCTTTCTTAGTTTCACTGGTGGCAGAATTTATAAAAGCGTATTGCGTTTTGGCAAAGTGCACAGTTATCCGAGTCAAAACTAAAGTGGCAAGTATGAAATCTATCTGCGACCCTAGCTAAGGGCCCCATGATACCTGGGCCCCTATACTATATGTGAGTGCCTTTCTGGGATTTGCGCAATAGAGGGGTTTCTAGAGTCAACACCAGGGCGGATGCACTTGGATTTACAATAACAGTTTTATGCCTCACTAATATAGAATACATCGACATGTCCCACCCCGTTATGCAGCAGGGGAGGTTTTATGCATTTAGAGTCTGCCAGTGAAGCAGTACTTTTGTCTTGTTTTCTTGTCTTTTTTTTAACAGCATTGCCAAACGTGGGGTACTGCAATGACTGATTGATGGGTGGACTGGTAACCATGTTCTACCTGCTTACATTTCACATGCTCCACTTTGCTTTTTCCAGGATGTTGGTACTTTTTATTTAGATAGCATATTGCTCTCTGTCTTGCTAGTAAGTAATTTGAATGGAGTAGTTGCGAGTATATTATGGTTCTAAATCTAAAAGCACTCGCTACCACCTTCCTGGCCTCTAGCAATTTTCAGAAACAATAAAAATGTCATGATAATGCTGATGGGTAGTGTTTTTCCTAGAGAGAGATCAGAGTTTTCTCTAGTGGAAGTTTTGACTCATGGAAAGGTAGCGCAGAAGGTTAATGTGCCTGCTGTAAAGAATATGTATCTGATGCAGATCACATAATGCACATGATGTAAATAGGTCAGTGAGTCACTGCTTTTGTCAGAGAGATCCTTGTGTTACTTGCAGTTTGTAAGTTAAAATCCTAACATAGAACAGTGAGCAATTATGTGTCATCTAAGAGCTGCATGCAAACTGCAAGGTAAAAATGACAGCGTTAATATGTTTTATCCCCAGTCTTTGTTTGATTATCCTAATGTTTCAAATATAAATTGTTATATTTTTATTGTCAGCACCTGGTAAAGCCTGACCACCATACCATAATTTTTGGCCAATTTTTGGGCGAAGAACAAGAGGCCCCAGCCTCCTTTGCTGCTCTTTCATCCAGGCTACAATATTTTTTTAGATTGGAGTTAGGGCTATGTGTGTGGTCACTCTACATGGTGTTTGGGGTGGGTGCACATTTTGAACATTGTACTTAGAAATGCATTGTATCTATAAGTCTGTTATGAAGCTCTGTGGTTATACTGAATAAGCAGCGACCTATGTTATGACACCTCTTAATGTAATAACTGCACTTTCACAATTGCTTTATTAACCTTCCTGCTTTCTCAAATTTGCTTGAAAATGTACCATTTGGCCACTCTTTTTTCAAAAATTTCTCTAACCCCCTTAGGTTGTTCGCGCTCGCTGAGTTCGCTCGCTATGGTGCAGTATGACAATGAGTTTACGTCTCACCACTTTCAAATGTCATCAGCTGCTCCTGTACTCTGGAACAATGCCCCAGTTCCCTGGATACCAACCTTAGTGAGGGTTCAGAGTTATGTGCAAGCCTTGACATTCTGCAGTGTTGTACAAGACACCACAGGGTACTGTTATCTTGCACACAACTTCAGTGGGAGTACATCAGCACCTCTCTTGTATGCTCAAGGCATTTGAATCGCGACTTTAGGAGACGAAAAGTGCACTCTATGATGATTCATGTATGAATTTGTATACTTTCGTACCTGCACTGGGGTACAGTGATTGCAGATCTGTTTGGTGTGCAGAGATGAGGTGAGACTGCATATGCAGCGTCATCTGTGGAGAAAAATTAGAAATTAATTCCACCTTGCATTTGTAGAGTTCAAAATGTATAAATGGTGCATGCATTGTCATGAAATGCAGTGTATGAAATGGTACATTCAGTGTCAGTTGGGGTCATGTATATGTCATGAGAGTTAGTCATGTAAAATAGTTGTGTATCTTCAAACTACATTTATAGATATCAGACAGGTATGGTTCATGAGTACTTACCCAGAAGACACATGTTGCCAAATTCTACCGCTGCTAGTTGCCACTCAGGAGGTGATCTGCAGAATATGTTGCTGTAATGTGTACTGCCAGGGAATACTGCATACACATCAGTAAAGCAGCCACTGGCATCACACACACCCTGCATGTTGATGGAGTGCCAGTGGTGCCTGTTGCAGAAGATGTGTTCATTGTGGTAGGTCCAATTTATTGCATGAGTGCGATCAATTGTACCTACTGCACATGGTAAGTGGTAGAAATCATTTTCCTTCCTGCCAGTGTATGTGTCATACTCATGTAGAAATGTGCTCTCCTATTTATGCAACTCTGAATCTGACACAAGCATCAGGACTGGCTTGCCTGAGAAATGCCCACAATGTCACTGGAAATCCTCTGGAATTAAGCAGAAGCAATGAAATGTGGAGCTGCTCTCATCTTGACATAGGCTGAGATTACATGGGAGCGGCATGTCTCAAAATCAAGATATTGCTCCCACTGAAAAACCATGTCCAACATGACAGCCGGGGGAAAACTGGAATCTGGAAGTAATATCTTGGACATCTCAATGAGGTTGATCTGTTGGCTGAAGTTCTTTCCAGCTCTCCCCCTCTTACTCCTCCTCAAATCATTCTGTCTCATTATACGGGCAAATTGACAAACACATTCTTCGACATGTTATAAGGTCTGAAAGAGTTTGTTTGTGACTGCTCATATTTTATGTATGCAGTCAAGTGGAGCTGGGTGGGGGATAGTAAGCACAGACACAGGTGTGTGTGTGTACAGTGTTTCGAAAAACTGGAAATCTGATGTTTTATTAGAGGTTTTGACTTGTGTATACCATTTACATTGGAGAACTTCTTGTGGAAGATATTACATGACAGATCAGTAAATCAAACTGGATTTATAGAGCGTGGCTAATTACCCGAGAGAGCTTCCAGGTGCTGAGAGCCAAACTTCTCAGGTGGCATCAGTTGAATAGACAGGTCTGGAGTCCCCTTCTGAAATCCTGGAGGGAGGGTGAGGTCCAGAGATGAAGGGGGAACCTGTTCCAGGAATTCGCAGCGAGGAAGGAAAAGGAGTGTCCTCCTCAGTTACTTTGTGGATGCGGTGGACATGAGCTAGGGAAAGGGAGGTGGAGTGCAGGAGTTTGGAGGGTTGGTGGAAGCTCTGGCAATGCTGGTCCTTTGTTGTATAGGGCTTTTTAGGCATGGGTTCGAATTGGCATCTCTTGTGAACGGGGCTCCAGCGGAGTTTCTTCAGTTGAGGGGGAAGTGGGTCTGACTGGGGAGGTCGAGGATGAGTCTGGTCACTGAGTTCTGAATAGTCTGCAGTCTTTCAAGAAAGTTTATGGTGATTCCTGTGTAGAGTGTGCTACCATATTCCAAGTAGCTGGAGACGAGGGCGTGGGTGCATCTGGTGGAGATTGGGAGCCATTTGAACATCTTGGAGCATACATAGGGTGAGGATAGCAGGCATAGGAAACTGCATTGATCTGGTTCTTCATGATGAGTTTGCTGTCCAAGATGATGTGAAGGTTTTAGTCGTGGTCTATGGGAGTAGGGGTGGGTCCCAGTTCAGCGTCCAAAAGGAGTTGTTCCACAGAGAAGTCTTGTTCCTGAAGATCAGCACTTCTGACTTGTATATCTTGACCTTGAGGCAGTTGGTTTGCATCCAGTTGGTGATGCTGGTCATGCACCAGTGGAAGTTGGTGGATGAGTCTTCAAATAGAGAGAGGATGATCTGAGTGCCACCTGCATGGGATATTGGGTTCATTCCATGGTTTCTGATGATGTTGGCCCTGAGGAGTCATGTAGGCATTGAACAGAGTAGGGCTGAGGGATGACCCTTGAGGGATGCCGCAGATAATGTTCTTGAGTTCCAAAGTGACAGTGGAGGGCAGAATCTCTGTGTTCTTCTATTGAGGAAGGATGCAATGCATTTGAGAGTGTCCTCTTGGATTCCGAGCTGATGCAGTCTCTTGATCAGGGTGTGGGGGGACACAGTGTCGAAGGCAGGTAAGAGGTCAAGGAGGATCAAGGCAGCCATTTCACTTTGGTCTAGGAGGGGCAGTCAGTGGCTGTGATCAGTGCAATTTCAGTGCAGTGGTTCGTGTTGAATCCAGATTGGGATGTGACTAGAAGATCGTTGTTCTCGAGGTATTACGTGAGTTGGCAGTTGATGCCCTTTTCAACTGATAAGCAATTGTTAAATGCACAACAACAGTATCATATGCTGATGATATTCCATTGGTAGTAGCACTCTCCAATGAATCCATGCAGGATGCGATCTTACAGCGGTCGCGGAGTGGATGTCTGCTAACTGTCTACAGCTTAACGCCAGCAAATCGGAGGATCTGTTGGTGGGGAGAGACTCTGAGCTGTAGAGCGAGCACTGGTGACCGGCGTCCCTGGGAGTTGCACCCGCCCCCAAAGATGTGGTAAGAAATCTGGGAGTATGGGTAGATTCGGCCCTCAATTTCCAGGTCCAAACTAACCCTGGACAGGCACTACGCTACGCTCGTGTGGTGTGCGAAGTTTGCGCTACTTCGCACTACACGAATTGCACGTAGCACAGTGTAAACAAGCATAGCGTAGTGTAGTGCGGCGGTCATTTTTTGCTTGCTTGCGGTCCTCAACGTCAAGTTGGCAACCGCGAGCAAGCAAAATGAAATCCCAGCGAGACTTTTCCCTCGTTTGAGATCAGCAACATCAAGTTGCTGATTGCGAGTGTGGAAAATAAAATTCCCGGCGAGATTCTCAATGCAGGGAGGTCAGGTTTCTCATTGCGAGTGGTTGTGTATGCTCGCGACCGCTCGCGATGAGAAACTACCAGTCCGCGTTGAGAAAGCTGCCGCTCAATTAGAAATCTACTCGAGCGGCAGAAAACGACTGCTTGCACTGTGCAAGATGCAGTTTGCACTTATTGCACAGTGCGGACAAGCATCCGGCACTGTGCAACAGCATTTTGCACAGTGCACTATGCAGTTTGCATAGCTATGCGTAGTGCGAAGTGCACTTCGCGTAGCTACACATAGCGCTACTTCGCGAACTACGCCCAGGCTTAGTCCAAACCAAAAAAGTTGCTGGCATCTGTTTTGGTCTCCTGCGGGGTCTCAAGTCGCTGCTAGATTTCTTTAATCGTGCCACTCGACAAGATCTGGCGGCTGTCCCTCGGAATGTGAGGAACGTGCACGCAGGAGGTTGATCTTTCCTCATTTTGGCAACTAAACTCTGGAACTCTCTCCCGTTGTTCATTCGGTCATTACCTTTTCCCTCTGACTTAGGATCTGCCTTCTTCTGCAGCCTCCCATCCTTTTTTGCTGGTTAGCGCTGGGACAACCCGTTGCTGGGGCAGCTATGCGCTATATAAAACCATGTAACATAACATAACATCTGAAGAAGTGATGTTGTAATAAATATACTTGTGATGTTCTTGTTGCCACTTGAAGGGTCAGATGAATAGGTTTATGTTTTTGTATCTTACTTGATATATCTATACCCGTGTAAGGGCGTTTATTAGTCATCACACAATTACCCATCTAATACACTCACCTTAGAACAAACAGGTCCTACCCCTATCACATTAGTTCAACGGGTATTTGTTTTTTTGCCTCCAAGTAACAAGTGCCCCTCAGTCATTGTATAATTCAATTCATTTTAACATGTTGTTATAATCTACTGTTATCTACCTGCACATGCCCTACACATATACATATGTAACATCCCTGTGCCTACATATGGCTGTTTTCAATTTTAAGTGAGGCATTTTGTACTACGTTGGTTGTGCTACTAGAAGTTGTATATCTCATGATGTGTGAATCTAGGCATATCTGTTGCGGCATACATCAGCATTTGACCTGTTATTTCACTGTGTTGTTGTCCTCCCCAGGTGCTGCCATTCTGCCCCTAATGCAGAATCTATGCACTCAGGGTTTAGGTTCTGCCCTCAGTGCAAAACCTCCACCCAGAGTGTGGAACCTCCGCAGGTGGAAAGATACTACCTGTAAGTCCCTTTGTGAATACTAAAAAGTAGTAAACTTGGACTTTTGGTCTATGTTTGACTTATGCTCTAGCTTTAGCCTTGTGAATCAGGTCCTACATCTGTCATATTCACTCATTTATAGGGATTTGCAGCAAACCAGATTGATGCTTCAGCGAGTGGTTGTTTTTAAACAGGTAATTATTTAGGTGAAATTACACACAGCTTCAAATTAGCCTGACCAGAAATGAGAATCCTATTTTGAGGTGGTTGCGGTTCAGAGTCCAAATCAGCTTCTTTTAGGAAGCAAACAGTTGGTAAAAATCGTTTTACATGTTTATCTGGCTTTGCTTGCTGTTGCAGGAAAAAAAGCATGGCAAACATGGCTTAGGATGTCCTGGGCTAAACAGGGCAAGTCTACTAATGCCATGTCTGCTGGAGCATGTTGGCAATTCCTCACTAAACTGGGGGTCCAATTCACAAAGGTGAATTTGCATATGTAAATCTACTTGTGTAAAGCTATTCCAACACCTAGGCTTAAGTCACCACTGATTTGCTAATCACCATTTTCTGAGTTGAGATTTACATGTAGGTGGAGAGTTATACGTCTCCACCACCTTCAATAAATTCAGGTATAAAGTTATGTTTAAAACATGAGAGGCTGAGCTATGTCCAAACACAAATAGCATGGTAGTTGGGTCCCCTTTGAGTTCCATATACTTCAAGACATGCTGGAACATGATAGAGTAGCAACCCATTTAATGTATAAAGCAATATTGATATCATGTGCCTTGTCATTACCATACTTTGTAGCTTTCATCTGCAGTAAGCTGGTGGCCAGATCCAAATCCAATGGCAAATTTCTGGCTGAAAGCATTTTTCTGAATGTACTAATATTGATTGATGTTGGCAGAGTCTAATTCCTCAAAATGTGAAACTTCATTAATCAGGGTGATTTCCCACTGGTCGACATTTCATTTGTGTGTGTGCAAATCTTGCTGTAAAGTCAGAGGGTATTAAATCCTAAGTATTCTGATTGTTTAATTTCATTTGTTTTCTTTAGAGAAGCAGACAAAGATTGTTTATTTTCTTTTGCTTAAAGATGTAGAATTGTGTGTACGAGAGAAATTGTAAAGGAGGATGAGTCGCTACAA
Organism: Lissotriton helveticus; assembly: GCF_964261635.1. NCBI lineage: Eukaryota > Metazoa > Chordata > Amphibia > Caudata > Salamandridae > Lissotriton > Lissotriton helveticus. Next base: position 1,745,640,007 of record NC_136063.1, on the reverse strand, counting down.
AGAGTGAGATCATTTGTCATAGTATGCCATGATGAGATTGGTTGGTTGGTGTACTGTTGTGCTGTTATTGGTTGATCATGACACAGTGTGTCATGCTGCTATAGGTCAATTGTTGTGTAAGTATCACATTGAGATCTGCTGAAGAGTGTTCAAGTATTAAAGCTTTAACAGGATTAGAGAAAATAAATCTGACATTTACAGAATAGAATCAAAACATTTGGGAATTTGGAGTACGTAGTTTGCTGTTTGTTGAATTATCCGAAATCATGAAATGTTTTAAAGATTTTAAGAAACTTGTTAGATGTGATGTGGCAATTTCAGTACAGAGAGGTGAAGAGGCACCTCCCAATGGTACACCAGCACATTATGTGACAATGAATATGAGGTAGCATACATGTTTGTGGCTTCGTTGATGGTGCAAGATCATGGCAATTGAAGGGCCTTTGAGCTTGCCAAAATATGGTACATCTGAATAAGGAATAATTGAAAGCCTGACAGAAAAATTATACGAAATGGAGCTTAGACTCACACAATAAAAAGCATTAGAGATTTGGGAGTGAGCACCACATGCTAAGGAGAGAGAAAAATACCAGAATAAGACTAAAAGAGCAGTGCCTAATCATGCAGATGCTCAATGGGATGAGGACCAACAGAGATGGAAGAAAGCTATAGTTGAAGGGGCTAAACTATTTCCAGCCATTACTACTGAAAACCCTGAGAAGTTGATAAAGAATAAGACATAGGGAAAAGATGATGAGAATGTTGTGAGTAAATCAGATACTGAGAGTGAATCAGGGATGTACGGCATTACGACGCGTACTTTTACAACGCGTGCCGTTACCACGACTTGCGTTGGAGGGGGTGCGGACTAACTTATTTGAAGATGGGATGCTTCGACAATGGTTTAAATAAATGGCAAATAATTAAAAGACAGAATGTCAGGTTCCCACTTCACAGCAGGCAGAGAAGGATAGACAATTAAATGTCCTGAGATTAAAATAGTATTGCAAGAAATAATTTGAGTACATTAGGATCTTGAGCATTTTTAATTTCAAAAGCACTGTGGATTGATTTGGATATATTCTGTGATATTGTAGTGCAAAGAGATTTGAAGGCCAAATGTAAATGACCGCATCCAGAACCAACAATATAGAAAATAAGATGTGGTGGATTACATTTCTGAAAGGCAAGCTTCCTCCAAAATATATTGATTGGGTAAAGATTAAAATAACCTCCCAAGAGCTAAAGGAATCAGCGCATGACTACAATGAAAGATTCCTTCAGGTGTTTCAATCACACGATGGATGGGAATATCCTGAACCAAGTGATATGGAAATTTTTGTTTCTGAGTTTGTTCTTGGGCTAAGACCATAGATCAGTATGCACATTCAACAGAGTGCAATTTTCTGGCAGTCAAAATTGTTGGATGTGATTTTAAGGTATACAAATTATTGCAGTGACGAACAAGAGATGAAACAGAAAAGGTTAAGTAGACGTTCATGTTAGCCCACACAAAGTTTGCTCAGAAGTGTTTTCAGAATCAATTGTTTGAAAGAAATCAGGGTGGAATTCAAGGTGTTAGAATGCAGACTCAAGGTGGTCAAGGAGTATTAGGTGTTTCACAATGTAGAGGTGTTTGGATTGATCTGAAATCTGGGTGTAGATGTTGCAACCCTGAAAAAATTGCCCCATTACCACTTCTGTAATATATTATGTAATATATTAGGTCTTTCGAGAAAAACTTCCACCAAAGCAGCCTTAGCCAAGCTGCACTGGCTTCCTGTTAAGGAGAGAATCAGATGCAAGAGCCTCTGCTATGCCCACAGGATAGTTAATAATAAAGGCCCCCATCTATCTTAGAAGTCTCCTGACCATCCACCGCCCGATCAGAGACTTAAGATCATCAGACATGATGCAATTCAAAATACCCCGTATTACAAGAGCTAAAATGGGAGGCAAATCCTTCCGTTTCTTGGCTACTAAACATTGGAACGATATTCCCCTCCAACTGCGGATGGAACCTTCCGAAAGGATATTCAGGGCAAAACTTAAAACTCTTTTGTTCCCAAACTAATCTCTGATCGCACTTCCTTTCTGCCTCTACTCCTCTAGTTTGATTTGTAAGCAGTTAGCGCGGGGACACACAGTTTGTGCAGCCAGGCGCTCTATAAATGTTTTTATTATTATTATTATTATTATTATTATTAATATATCGGTGATTGGAAGAGGAGTGTAGTCTTAATTCAAACAGAATCATTGATAATTGTCAACTTCTAGGAGGAAATCATACGCTTATTCAGAATATACCAGTTAATCAAATGCAAGTGCCAGCGCAGAAACAGGTTTCAATGATGCAGGTTCCAATAGCCCCAGAGGACCCACAGAATATGAGAAATACTAGATTTAACATGAATCAGATGTCCAAGGCAAATTCAAACCTGTTTCAGAATAAGAATCTATTTCAAAAGTTTCCAATGCTAGACAATGAACGTTTTGGCTCTGATAATTTCCAATGATGATGCCTGAGGGGGGAGGAAGATTGTGTGCTTGGGGCAGTTTTAGAGTTAAACAGATTGGACCATTTGTAGAAGGAGGTTCTTATGGCCATCAAGTTGCATTTTTTGTTAACAATGGTGCTAACCATTCCACTGTTAGAATTGCAAAGGTCACAGGCGGATGTACGACATTACAATGCATGCTTTTACCACGCATGCTTTTACATCGCGGTTTTTACAACGCATACCATTACAACGCATAGCGCTTTTGGGTGCTGGATAGTGAATAGTTTAATTTACTATTCCAACTCCAGTCCCCGTGGACACTAGGGAAGGTTATTGGATAGTAAATTAACCTATTCCCTATCCTAGAGCGCCCCCCAGCGCAATGCGTTGTAATGGTATGTGTTGTAAAAGGTGCGATGTAAAAGCATTGCATGGTAAAAGTTGCGTTGTAAGTGATGTTTCCCGTCACAGGCCTACGCCTCTCAGGAAAGAAGATCCAAGCTGTAGGTGTTTCAAATAAACAGATAACAAACCCTGGTTCAGAAAAGGTCCAGGTAAGGATTGGGTAATTTAAAGAAAATCATCAGTTCATTATTTGTGATACTAGTCTGGTACACCTACTAGGGAGAGTTGTATTGTACGCGTTAAATTTCACTATTTACAGGGAAAGATATGGGACTGCTTAAAGTTATAGAATATGTCTATAGAATCTGTCTAAGCCAGAGTGAAACCAAATGCTATGTATCTGAGAACCCCACTATATAATTTGATCCCAGAAACAGTTGCAGGTATAACGCTTGTGATTGAAGACAAGTTGAGAAAAAGTGATTTAAAAAACAAATTGATGAAACACTTGTAATTCTCTGATCATGGGTTTACAGAGACCTAATGGTAAATATTGGATTATGCAAGGTCTTTCAAAGAGTAACATCATTGTTGTTCCATGCAGTCCTGTGGCACTGAATCCAGCCACCAGACTATTCCAAATTATGTGCACTGCAGAATCGTTCACTGTCATGGACTTGTGTCAGGCTTTCTATTTTGTTCCATTGCACATTAACAAGGGCATACAGAGAGCCTACCCATTTTTAACCAGATATTGATAAAGAATCTGTAATCTCTGCAGAAGCCTTACAGTTCAATTCCCGTGCATTATACCGATGACCTACTTGTGGCATGAGATACACAAGAAGCTTGCAGACAGGATATAATTGCATTATTAAAGCACCTGGTTGAGAACAGACACATAGTGTTTCCTGGTAAACGTGGGACATTTAATTGAGAAAAGAGCAAGAAGTTTGGACTAGTGGGAGGCAAGATGGCCGCCGTGAGGTCGTAGGGAGCAGTCACCTAAATCCTCCTCTCCTAATGAAATGATACGCTCTTGAAAAATTACCCTCATTTGCACTGCTGAGACCCTGCAAGTCGAGAAATCTGCAGTTTGGCTGAATAAGAGGAGTAGGATGGAAAAGTAGGAACAAACGGCTCGATATGGAGAGCTAGGTATCCTGGCATGCTGGGCGTATTTTTCCTTAAGCCGTCGCACTTCCTACGCGGATTATCTACTATCCGGAGAATTCTTAAACGTGGATCCTTGACCTGGAGTAGTGTGTGGGAGAGAATGGCACCACCAAAAAAACAGAAATTAACTAAGGGCTCGGGGGAACCACGGGAGAAAACGGCTCTTCCAGAAGATGACTCCAGTAGCGGGGATGTCCCTGCATCTAACCTAAGAGGGAAAACTCGGCACCGAGGCATAGCCCGCAAGGGAGTGCAAAAGGGAATAGAAGAGGACTCTGTTAAAAAAACCTCAAAGGAAAAAGACATTCCAAAAAAGAAAGCAGGCTCTACAAAAAAGGATCAGATGGAGCGAGCAGGCGGTGTAAAAGAAACAACTTTCCGTCAGCCTACCGTGCTCGAGTCCTTTTCTTTGAAAACTGCTGCATTAAGGGGAGATGAGGCTGCCGGGTTGATGAGGAGACACTCGCTTCCTTCGGAACTGTCTCAGGAGTTAGCTCCTCAGCCGCAGCCTCTGTTGAATGAAGTTACAGAGGCGGCCACTCTCACTGTGCTTATTGGAGAAAGCGGCGACGGAGCGAGGATTCCGACAGCGGCTGCTGCGCAGGTACCAGAATCGCTCACGGAGCATGCGATGCAGACCGGAACAGAGGAGATTGATGGATGTAGCGCTGTCACAGCCGGCGCGGAGGGAGAGAGACCGGCTGATGGGAAGCCCAGTAAAGTAAGAGAGATTGGTGTCACAGCTTCCTGTGCACAAAAGCAACTTGGAGATGCATTTCAGAGTGTCTCTGAGGGAGTAGAGATAGTGGGTACTAATGATATGACTAAGACAGGCGGCGATAAGGCACAAGAGGCTGCTGAGGGGGGCATGGTCCCCTTGATAACACGTAAGACTGCTAGTGTGGAAGATGTGGAGGTGGATGCAGACATAGATGGTGCTCAGATTGGCGATAAGACACCTCAAATTCTATCTCGAACCAGTACCAATGTTAGTGATGGTAAATGGGGCAACAACACTCTGATCCCCACCGATTCACTAATAGAGCAAGTCGAATGCACTGTCTCTAGAGCACTCAACTCAGAGGGGCAGATTGATATTACTGGGAGCAATGAGTATGATGTGCGCCCCAGACTCGTACAAGCCCCCCCACCCCCGCCCTACAGAATAATGTTCCTACACTACCTTCTACGCTACCTATTTGTTCGCCTAGTGACGAATGCTTCTTCACTGGGAATGACGGTGAGGAGGAGGAGGACAGTGAGCAGGGGGACGAGGAGGGGAAGGAGTCAGAGATAACTTCAAGCGGAGGGCTTGAAACAGATGCGGACACGGATATTGAAATCGACCTCAACTCATCCTCAAGAGAGGGTCAGGAATCAGATTTTGAAGAAGAGTTGGAATTGGACACGGTTCAGAAGAAAGGAACGAATCGCCGGGCTACAAAGCTGAAAAGTAGACATAATAGAGCTAGGATCACTCTGAACCCCAAGCAGTCGGAAGTCGCCAAAAAGCTAGATTGGGATTATTCAGCTACTTCCCAGTTACATTATGAAAGTACTGGAGATCTGCTGCAATTAGAAACAAGGACAACGGGGGAAATTCCTAATGCAAGTTTTGGTCCAGGCTCTATTTCCAACGGTAATTTCGATCTCTTGTTTACTACTTTGAAACAGATACAGAGCGAAGCTAGAACTGAGAGCTGTAGGGCAAAACAGGCTAATAAAAAGATACAAGGAGCATTAAGAAAAGTAAACAAACTATATGCTGAAGTGGCTGGGCGAGTCACTGAAGTAGAGGAGAGAACAAGCAAAGTAGAATAAGCAGTGGGAAAACTTCAAGAAACCAGATCGGAGCATGAGAAGACTACTATAGATATGATGTGGAAACTCGAAGATTTCGAGAATAGACAGAGGCGCAACAATATAAGACTTCTTGGGGTGGAGGAATGTGGAAAAGTAAATTTTGCCATGTTATATGTGCCTACGTGTTCCCCATGTTATGTCATATGTGCATGATCGATATGCATGTATTCCCCTCTGATCGATTAAAGACGCAATTACAGTTGTGTCCATCTCTAGTATGCCAGTTTCCAGTTTTCGTAAATATAACGAATATCAGGCCTATGTAAAACTACGTTGCCACGTTTTACAGTGTGCACGTTAATTCATTGAATTGTCCCCGTTTCTAGGCCTCAAAAGGGCCCGGACTCAGATTCAGCTCCTGTTTCCTGAACCCTCTCCAAGGAGCGATACAGCCCCCACCTGTATCCCTGACCCTTAGCTTACTTCCATGCCTCACAGTGCCCGGCTCGGCCTGGCTCTGCCTCTTAGTCTGCCAAAGAGTATGTTATGTTTCTAGTTATCAGTCCAGCCCTCCTTCTCTGCATTCCTAAGCTACTGAATCGCATCAACAGTTTCCGTCATGGTCTAGCCTTTATGTCTCCATGTAAGAGAAATGCTGTATTAATATTCATAGAATATTCCTCGCACACACACTACATATAGGATTATGCATGCATCAGTCTTAATGTCTGTTAGCCTTTGCCCTGATAACTTTTGGATTCTATCAACATGTTCTCTAAACATTAGATACTAGATAGGCTTTAGGTACATGTCGCTCTGACCCTCCAGACTTTAGTCTCCTCTTCTAGTACAGAAGTCATAGCCCCCCAGTTCTCCCTGGTAACACGTCATTGTCAGTTTGCGCGCACCACTAGGTTAGAGGTCCCAGCTGCTCAGGTAGCCCCCTCCATGTTTCCGCCCCTTTTATGACATATTCTGTTACGTTTGCATCACATGTCTATGTATACGCCCTGTACACACCTCTTGTTACACCCACTTTATGCCTTATCTTTCGCGACTGCTACAAACTCCGCCTACTGCTACGCCTACTGTACTGAATACAATGTATTTGTTTAACTATAAATATTGTGCACTGTTATTAAAAGTTACCCTTGTTCCTTATGCTCCCAGATCCTGCCCCCGGCAGCTGCCATCCCATTCCCGTACAGGCTGTCCTGTTCCAGTCCTTTATGCTTAATTAAAGCCTGTCAAGTCCAGCTACCTCGAATCTTGACTCTTATTTATTGAGCTACCTGTTTATTAATTATAGTCAAAAATAGAACCGGTAATTAATTATTTATTTACCACATAATGGCGCCCGAATAGGGACTTGCCCTTTCCCCACGCACCGGAGAAGCCACGCAAGCCCCCTGACCCTCTGCAGCCGTGACGGAACCATCCTGCGCACCGGCAGATATTTCTGCTTTAAGTATCCCTCAGGTCCACGGAGGAGACGGAGGTTGCGGTCCAGCATCCAGACGAGGCGGTGGAGGAACGCGGCGAGTCCCGACCAGAGCCCAAGCCGAGAGTCCAAGGTCCGAGGTATCCGGAGGCCCACCTGTAACTGAAGTCCGAAGTTCGTCCGTCCGTCGTCGTAGCAGTCCAGTCCAGTCCGAGGCCTTCCGTTCTTGCTGCCCGGTGAGTACCGTTGCTGGGGTAGTATCTAGACAGGGTCAATTAAATTGTCTCTGGTCCGTGGGTTTGGGTACACAGATCCAACACGAACTGTCCACCTAGGTGGATGCGGGTCCTGACGTGTCTCCTTATGAGACCGGTAAGTTTCGTACTGTTTTAGCAGTGCATCTAGTCTGTTCTAGTAAGTTCTGTTCTCGAGAAATCCATGTGTTCTGTTTTCAGTATTTCAGGTAGTATTCTGTCCGAATTGTTATTTTTAAATGTTGTTCCATGTGTTTTCAATGTCGTGGTATGAATGATTTGTTTTTAATTATTGTGTTTATTGTGTATTGTATTGTTTCTAGACTCCAGTCTAGTCATGCCTCTGTTCTCTAAGTTACGTCAGTTAAAAACTAGAAAAGGTCTGCTCGAGGAAGCAGTTCCTGTCCCGCCTAGGGACAGTCCAGGTCATTTTATGTATCATAAACATGGCATAAGTGCCATATTATATCTAGATTTATGGGTCGAGTATACTAAAGATCTAGAAGAGAAATATAGATGGCCTGTATCAGGTACGTGGGATGCCGAGTGCATCATGCGAGTAGAAGAAGCATTATGGAAAAAGAAATCCAGACAGTCACAGAAAGATGCCATCGAGTTATGGCGCAAAGAATCTCATAAAAGAACAGAGAAAGAAATCAGAAAGTCAGAATTAAGTAGAGAATCCTCAGAAAGAGCCCAAGAAAGGGAATTAATCGAAATAGGTGAACGAGTTAAAGCCGAACAGTCAGACAGACAGAGAAATGCCCTCATTAAGGGTATGTATCCTCTTCTTGCCGAGGGCTTGCCAAAAAAAACCCCGGAAGCACCATGTAATTTTCCGCCGCCATTAGTTCCGATTAAGCTACGTCACAAACCGACCGCAGCTGATATTTTTCTCTCGTCCTATTTGGACGACACAGTCCCAGAATATGCGAATCCTGCTCCGCCAGCTCCTGTAAATAATGTAGTTCCTGTTCTTCCAGCCACCGGGGCACCTGTTACAGCACCTGTTACGGTACCCCCGGTCCAGCCCATAATACAAGTTCCCGCTACATCGGTCACTCTGCCAGCACGAAGAGTATCAGTCGACGATTCCAGTTTAGGGGCCGCGGGGGGAGGTCCTCCTGGTACCCCGCCGCCACACAAACGTGTAACATTAGTCGAGTTACATGAACGTGCGTTACAGCGTACGCCCAAACATCAGTCCGTTGCAGATATCAAGCGAGCTCTTACCGAATGCCGTTATGATCCAGTCCCAGGCGATGATAATATGGTTATATATTCATTGTGCGTAAGACGGGTGACCGAGTATTTGGACACCCTACCGAATATGAAAGAAGATCTAGACAGAATATATCGTTTCATCCGTACAGGGGATGATCCAGAAAGTATTGGCGAAATCATGTCTCTAAGGAAAGCTGAGACCCAGCTCATGCTATTAAAGTTTCTAATTAATTGTTTAATAAGGGAACAAGATTGTCCGACTAAAGATCCGACCGAAATGAAAGTCCTGACAAGGTGGAGTGATAATATAGCCGAGGGTAGACACAAGACCCTCAGTAGTATAGAGAGTATGTACAAGAAAATTCGTAAGGAAATAATAAGGTTACACGAAAATCGTAAAGAAGCACAAGTAAGCGAAAAGAAAAACGACTCTTCTACTGAAGAGGTAGACGACGAGAATCCTACCAGAATAGCGTATGTAGGTAAATCTAGATTTCCAGACCGACATTTACGCCTAGAACACAAGAAAGTCTTTCGTCTTCCAGCACCGGAACAAGGTTCTCTAGAACAAATATTTCAAGCTACCGATCACATTCTGAAATCACGAATCGGTTATAGTGAACTCAGTACCATGCATGAACAAGAACTAGCCCGATCAGCAGTCCGATGGGCTACTGATTCTACCACTTTTCCAGACGAAATAGTGGCACAAATGTTTCTGAAACTGCCCCCAGCCGAGCAGCGACTGGTGGGTATGTATATGATCCAGCACCTCATTACCCTGTATGAGGGTCAACATTCTGATCCAGGTCCGTTACATGATGTCCTGAACGAGTTACTCCAGTATAAATGGAAAGGTTTAGGTACTGATTTAATTAGCGTCATTCTAGAACAGCGCCATAAATATAGAACGTTTCTGAACCCGCATTTTGTTCATATCTCACCTCCAGACAGTAAACCATTCTATATAGACAGACAGCATCCGTTACGAGAAGTACATCCAGTTAGGACACCGGATGGTGAAATGCAACGAGTATTTGTTTACACCCCAGTTACCAAGATGGAACTCTTAGAGATGAAGAAATTAAATTCCCTGTCACAACAAAGATCCAGCAGGGTTCCATCGAGAATTAAAAGACATGCTCCGTATGGGAGAATACACGTATCCAGATATTATTAAAATGTTAAAGGTCCTGTTGCCCGCAGGGGTATATGAGAAACTCAAGGAAAAAGAATGGGAGGTGGGAGAGAAAAAGATCGATTGGGCAGTTCTAGAAGCTGAAGATAAAATACGAGTACCAGGTACCGGTCTTGGGGACAAATGTAAAGAATTACCAGAGTTATTGATTCAGGTTCTGCCAAGGTTATTAGCCACGAAAAAGGAAGATTGGGATGCAATCTCAGCATGCAAACAGAAACAGGATGAAGACACTAGTGATTTTTATTCTAGATTCGAAAAATGTTTTATAATTAACAGTGGTTTAAAGACAGGTAGCGAGTCATACCCTCATCTTTTTGTTACTAAACTAGTCGAGAATTCAAATCCACAAGTTAAAAATCGAGTTTTGAAAGTCGAAAGTACCTGGCAAGCTAGTACTCCGTCCCAGATGCTCCAGATGCTCCAGTATCACCAGAATAGAATCAGGGAAGAGCAAGAACACGAAAAGGGACGTATGAAAGACACGAAAATGAAAGTACTAGTTGCACAATCTGTTCCACAAGACAGTCAGAAGAGGGGTCCGAATCAAGCCAGTCATCCTGCAGCTCCCGTTAAAGGGACATGCAATTATTGTAAACAGCCAGGTCATTTTATAAACGAGTGTGCAGTTCTGAAACACAATATAGCTACTGGTAAGACTAAAGAAAGACCACGTCCGCCTAGACAAGAGCAAGTTTCGCAGACTTCACCGTCATCACAGAATGCACAACAGACAGTTCCAGCATCGCAGCCCATCGCTGCAACACAGCATGTTACACAGCAGATGTACCAGTATGCTCAGTCAGAGTATCCAGAGTATCAAGCATATTCATGAAACAGCCTAGAGAGGGAGGTAGGCTTGCCTCTCATCGAGATATCTGTAGATTAAGAGGGTCCCTATGTACATAGTCAAGTATTAGGGAAAGACAGAAAGTTTTTGATTGATACAGGGGCAAGTAGGACTACTATCAGTCATGACGAGGTTCCAGGGGCTCCGCTCTCAGGCTCTAGAAATGTTTCCCTTGGATTTTCAGGAAAGCCTATTGTAAACGAGATATCAAAGCCAGTTACTCTAGAAGTTGGTCCATTGTCCCGAACTACTGATTTGTTACTTACGAAATCATGTCCAGAAAATTTGTTAGGTATTAAAACATTGAAAGAATTAGGTGCAGTTATTTGCTGTTCCCCAGAGGGAGTTCGTTTGTTTTTAAGGGACTATAAAGGTCACTATGTATTACGTGATTTTGATCCAAGATTACTGAATGTCCCCCAGCATTTATGGGCGCAAGGTCCAACTGATGTAGGTTTCATGTAAATCACACCCCATCGTGTGACCCTCAAGCAAGGTATAATCTTGCCACGAATCAGACAGTACAGATTGCCACCTGAGGCTGTAGCAGCCTTATCCAAAATTATTGACGAGCTCATTGCTCAAGGAGTGGTTGTAGAAACTGACTCCAATGTATGCAATTCTCCTATCATTCCAGTCATGAAACGTACTGATCCAAATGCACCTCCAGTATATCGATTAGTGATTGACCTTCGAGAATTTAATAAATGTATCATACCCCAGTATCCAGTAGTCCCAGATATTTCATCCCTATTAACAGCCATTGATCCTGAAGCTACATTTTTTACTATAATCGACCTCAAGAATGCATTTTTCAGTGTTCCGATTCATCCAGACAGCCAGTACCTTTTTGGTTTTTGTTTAAATGGAAGGAGCTATAAATTCACACGAGCTCCTCAAGGTTTCACAGAAAGTCCTAGTATTTACAGTCAAGCACTTAAAAGACAACTAGACAATATTCACATGCCAACTGACACTGCCCTGCTCCAGTATGTCGATGATCTACTGATCACAGCCCGTTCTGAGCGTGCTTGCGAGCGTGCGTCACTTACAGTTCTGTATTTCCTAGCCGAGATGGGGCACAAGGTGTCCCCTTCGAAGCTCCAGTTCTGTGTCCAGCAAGTGATCTACTTAGGCCACTTACTGTCCAAGTGGGGTAGGCAGTTGACACCAGACCGTATCCAGTTGATAGCGAGTCTTCCACAGCCCAAGACACAGAAGGAGGTACGTGCTTTTATCGGCCTTACTTCTTACTGCAGACAATGGATTCCTCAGTATGCATTTCTAGCAAAGCCACTGATACAGTTAACGACACAGGAGGCAGCCATATCGACTGTCCTCCCTTGGACATCTGAACATACACTTGTTTTTAATGAGTTAAAGAAAGCCTTATGCCAAGCACCTGTTCTAGCTACACCGAACTACAGTAAGCCTTTTACACTTTTTGTCACAGAACGTAATGGTACTGCATTATCTGTTCTCACACAAGATCAAGCAGGACAGTACAAGCCTTGTGCTTATTTTTCGAGCACACTAGATCCAGTAGCCCAGGCTCTGCCTGCGTGCCTCAAGTCAGTTGCAGCCACAGCTCTAGCAATCAGACAAAGTGATTCCATAGTATTAGGACACTCCCTGACAGTACAAGTTCCACACTCCGTGGAAGTTCTTTTAAACAGAACCCAGACTCAGCACTTGACCATTGCACGTTTAACAGGTTATGAACTGACATTGTTCCAGCCACACATAGAAATCAGACGCTGCAACGTTTTAAATCCTGCTACACTGTTACCGTCAGTTACTTCAAATCCTGCCACACATGATTGCGTGGAAGTCATTAATACTATGACTAAGCCAAGACAAGACCTGACAGACATTGCATTACCTGATCCCGACCTGACACTTTATGTGGATGGTTCATGTATGAGAACTAGTACAGGAGAACTAGTAGCCGCGTATGCAGTGACTACTGAAACAGAAGTTATTGAGACACACCGTATTGACACCCTGTCTGCTCAAGCAGCAGAGCTAGTTGCTCTGACCCAAGCCTGCATACGTGCCAAGAACCTGAAAGTAAACATATATACAGATTCACGTTACGCATTCGGAGTTGTACACGACTTCGGAGTGCTCTGGCAGGAGAGAGGTTTCATGACTTCTCATGGAACCAAGATTCAGCATGGTCTCCTCATTCAAGCTCTGTTAGATGCAATACATTTACCGACAGCTATCGCTATCATGAAGTGCAAGGCACATACGAAAGTTACTGACATCATTTCCCAAGGTAATGATCTAGCAGATCGAACAGCCAAGCTTACAGCTCAGACTCCAGACATTCCAGTTAACACAACCCAGACACTCACTCTAGATCCGACTACTTGTATGACAGTTAAGGACCCTACACAAGATGTCATAGACATACAGTTACATGCTACTCCCGAGGAAATCAAGAAATGGTCCGAACAAGGAGGGGTCCAGACAGATCAGGGATGGGTGACGAAGAGAAAAGCCACATGGTTTCTCCCCGACTCTCTGGTTCAAGTCATTATCAATACCGCACATAGTCCAGCACACCTAGGAGAAAAAGCCATGTTAGACAATATACAGAACCTTTGGTTCAACAAGCACTTACGAGCTGCAGCCAAGCAGAAAGTCCGTACCTGTATGATATGTTGCCAATTCAATCCAGGTAAAAGTGTCCCGGTGGAACAAGGTGGATTCCAACCTCCTGACCACCCTTTTGAAGTCCTCCAGATGGATTATATTCAGATGGAGCGATGTCGAGGTTTCAAGTATGTCCTTGTAGTTGTATGCGCTTTGTCCAGGTGGACAGAGGCATATCCAGTTCCAGATTACACAGCAGCGACCACTGCCAAGCAGTTGGTTCGTGAATTCTTCCCCCGTTATGGACTCCCTAGGGTCGTGTATTCTGATAACGGCCAGCCATTCTCATCTGAGCTCATGAAGCATGTTTCCCTTTTGTTAGGGTACCAGTGGAAGTTCCATTGTGTGCGCCATCCTGAAGCAGCCGGTCTCGTAGAGAGACATAATCAAACCCTGAAAATCCGTATTGCTAAGACATGTCAAGAGAAAGGTGTAGACTGGCTAGTTGCCCTGCCAGTTGCTCTACTCTTCATGCGAATGTTTGCACACTCCAGATCAGGTCTGTCTCCTTATGAGGTCGTATTCGGCCGTCCCCAAACATGTGGGGAACACCTAGACCCCGCAGTATTACAGATGTTTCAAGTAATATGCTGACAGATTACCTAGCTTCCTTGATGTCTGCCCTATACTCTTGTCGTTCACAGGTTGCCGCCGCATTTCCAGACAACACTGAAGTGAAACCGCATGAGGTCATCCCCGGGGATCTCGTTTTGGTCCGGAATTTTGATCGTTCAAGTCCGCTGGAGCCCCGTTGGAAGCAACCTCAACTAGTCCTTCTGACCACCCGTACGGCCGTGAAGTTGGAAGGCCGTAAGGGTTGGGTCCACCTGTCTCACGTCAAGAAATTTCATGGACTCCGTAATAAAACTTTTGCCAAGAACATTTCCAAGGATTGTTCCTTTTCTAAAGACTGCCTGAAACCAGACTCTAAACCAGACACTGATTCAAATCCAGAATTGACAGTTCCTCTGTTAGAGAAAACTCCGCAGCAGGAGTATAAATTAAAACTCTGGTCTAGTAAAATAAGTCAGCCAGTTTAATTGTCTAAGTCCCCCTCGGGTGAAACGGTTAGACAGGTATCTGACATGTATGAGATAGACCCCCATAGTGAGAGAGTTAGTCAAAACTCTATCCGATGTATCGTTTTTCTAAGTTTTCTATTGTTTCTAAGTTTGATGGTTACCTGCACAAGTTATGCATTGCATTTATGTTTTCCAATTTCTCATGTAAATAAGTTTCCTAATGCTACAGTAGAGCACACGTTTAGTGATCTGCCTCCTCACGAGTTATCCTATCGTCTTGCTATGAGAAATAACACATTCATCAGAATGTTACACTATTCACACCAGACCAGCAATGCCACTAATTGTTGGGTGTGTGGTCGACTCCCCCCTTTCCAGACACCGAAGGGAGTTCTGCCACTCTTTCCTTATCCGTTTTCACATAATGGTTCGTGTGGAGCATGGTCCATGTTAACGTCATCCTCAAATGATATGTCCCTTCTGAATAGAACATGTTTTCCAGACAAGCAAGGTCTCCCCCATAGAACAGGGTTAGATCTAGAAAATGAAGTTTACAATTTGGGTAATTATTCTTCGAATTTTATGGTCCTGAATGTTCAGTCTGATACTACTCCAGACTTACCTGCTATTTCAGTACTACCAGTCAAAGGCGAATTATGTGTCCGAAATAATGGTTCCGCACATGTAGGACATAGTGATTGTACTACTACTGTCGAGTATAGTGACAGTGGGAAATCTATTTTCAAAGCTTCACGTCATTCTTATTTTGTTTGTGGTCAGACCGCATATGTTCGTCTGCCCCTCGATTGGGATGGAACATGTTACATCGCCTTCCTACTGCCACCAGTTTTCCTAGCCCCATCTGATTATCATAGAAACACACATCTAGTACACGTCAGACATAGAAGGGAGATCGAGTCCCCGATTGTCGATCAAACTGAAACTGCTCTAGAACAGTATCAAGACTTTAATAAAGGCTTCTTCTTCTTTATAGGACCTGTCCAGAATAGTAAGTTAATACGTAGGTTAACCAGAACCCTTGAAGCAGTAGTGAATGAGACTACTTCTGCTCTAGGTAACTTAACTGAAGAGCAATCTGCTATGAGATTTGTCGTGCTCCAAAATCGTCTCGTTCTTGACGTCATACTGGCCGATAGAGGAGGAGCATGTAGAGTCATCGGATCTAGTTGCTGCATTTTCATTCCTAATAACGCGCCGTCTGTTTATTCAGCTATAACCAGACTTCATAAAATTGCCCATCAGTTACACCAGAATCCAGGCACCTGGACATGGTCCGGTTGGCTCTGGAGTATCCTATCTGCCTGGGGATGGAAAGTATTGTCATTTCTAGGTATTGCAGTAGCGATCATATTCAGTTGCTGCCTCTGTATACAATGTGGCCCTGCGATTTGCGGCATTTGTGCTACCTCTTGTATTCCTAGTCCTAAGTCCTGTTCCAAGACAATTCGAGACGAGCAAATGATGCTATATGAAATGATAGATGGTATCATGAATATTGATGTTTCCTGATGGAAACGTAGGGCACAAGGAGGGAATGTGGAAAAGTAAATTTTGCCATGTTATATGTGCCTACGTGTTCCCCATGTTATGTCATATGTGCATGATCGATATGCATGTATTCCCCTCTGATCGATTAAAGACGCAATTACAGTTGTGTCCATCTCTAGTATGCCAGTTTCCAGTTTTCGTAAATATAACGAATATCAGGCCTATGTAAAACTACGTTGCCACGTTTTACAGTGTGCACGTTAATTCATTGAATTGTCCCCGTTTCTAGGCCTCAAAAGGGCCCGGACTCAGATTCAGCTCCTGTTTCCTGAACCCTCTCCAAGGAGCGATACAGCCCCCACCTGTATCCCTGACCCTTAGCTTACTTCCATGCCTCACAGTGCCCGGCTCGGCCTGGCTCTGCCTCTTAGTCTGCCAAAGAGTATGTTATGTTTCTAGTTATCAGTCCAGCCCTCCTTCTCTGCATTCCTAAGCTACTGAATCGCATCAATAGTTTCCGTCATGGTCTAGCCTTTATGTCTCCATGTAAGAGAAATGCTGTATTAATATTCATAGAATATTCCTCGCACACACACTACATATAGGATTATGCATGCATCAGTCTTAATGTCTGTTAGCCTTTGCCCTGATAACTTTTGGATTCTATCAACATGTTCTCTAAACATTAGATACTAGATAGGCTTTAGGTACATGTCGCTCTGACCCTCCAGACTTTAGTCTCCTCTTCTAGTACAGAAGTCATAGCCCCCCAGTTCTCCCTGGTAACACGTCATTGTCAGTTTGCGCGCACCACTAGGTTAGAGGTCCCAGCTGCTCAGGTAGCCCCCTCCATGTTTCCGCCCCTTTTATGACATATTCTGTTACGTTTGCATCACATGTCTATGTATACGCCCTGTACACACCTCTTGTTACACCCACTTTATGCCTTATCTTTCGCGACTGCTACAAACTCCGCCTACTGCTACGCCTACTGTACTGAATACAATGTATTTGTTTAACTATAAATATTGTGCACTGTTATTAAAAGTTACCCTTGTTCCTTATGCTCCCAGATCCTGCCCCCGGCAGCTGCCATCCCATTCCCGTACAGGCTGTCCTGTTCCAGTCCTTTATGCTTAATTAAAGCCTGTCAACTTCAGCTACCTCGAATCTTGACTCTTATTTATTGAGCTACCTGTTTATTAATTATAGTCAAAAATAGAACCGGTAATTAATTATTTATTTACCACAGGAAGGGAAAGAAGGGCAGGACATACAGGCATTTGTGATTGAACTGCTTAAGGGAGCATTTCCAGAATTGGACAAGTGGGACTGGGGAAATGAAATTCAACGTGCACATAGGTTCCCACTGACACAGAGGAAAGGAAATGTACCCAATAGCCCACGTGCAATTTTGATTTTTGTGGGGAATTACCTATTAAGAGAAGGGATAATGAGTAAAGCAAAACCACAAGCGAAGCGCGCATATAAGGGAATAACTTTTTTTGCCCGCCCTGACTTTTGTCATGCTACGGTAGAAAGAAGGTGGCGTATGCGCCAATTAATTACTCCTTTTCAAAATGTAGGCTGTGAAGCCTATTTAATGTTTCCATCAAGGTTAAAGATTGGTCGCAACAGCCAGTTTAGAATCTTCTACTCAGAGATTATGGCTCAGGAATATCTTGACTCTCTCAAAGGAAGAAAGTAGTCAAGTAGTTGCAGTAAGGCAGTCACTAAATAAAAAAGAGTTTTGTAACATGAGTAGGTTTCTTAGGAAACAACAGGTAGTAAAGGGTGAAGGAGAAACAAGGTCTCGGACAAGAGCCATGTATGTACTTAAAACTATAAGGTTGAGGGAATGATATAACGGAGAGAGAGGGGGAGAGGGGACTACCCAGGGACCCTGGCTGTCAGATATAGGTCAGGATTGACCTATTTGCCAGTATGGGGGGAGGGCAAACGTGGGCGGGGGGTCAGGGGAGGGGGAGGGAGGGGGTACAGAGCACTTATTAAAAAAAGAATACCAGGATGGAACGGACAAAATAACGAGGAGACTAAATAGAGCAGACATAAGTATATCGATAAATAGCAATTCAGATAATGTAGTCGAGAAAATAATTACAAAACAAGTATGGGTGTCAAGTTAGTAACATGGAATGTTTGTGGCCTCAATGACCGGCAAAAAAGACAAAGGATTTCTGTTATATTAAAACAATTGAATGCAGATTTTATTTTATTACAGGAAACACATATAATGGCCTCACAAGAATATCTTTTGGAACAGCTAGGATTTCACGTATTAATATGTTCAAAGCAAGGCGCTAAAAATAGAGGGGTTGCTATATTAGCAAAGAGTAATAATGTGATTACTAGGAAAAAAATGGGGGACAAGTGGGGGAGATGGGCTCTAGTTGAATGTCATTTGGAGGGTGTATGAAACACTATAGGTGTCATATATGGATCTACGGAAGACGATCCGGAAATTTTTGAATTTTTAGATACAGAGCTAGCAGCGTGGGCCCCTAATGTGATCATCGCTGGAGATTTTAACATCAATGGGTCAGACGGACTTGGGGCTGGTTCATTTGGGAAATATAAGGGTAGGAAAAAAAGGGTATATCGGGCATTGCTCAGCTTGGTAATGAATAATGGGCTTACAGATGTGTGGGGGAAAATCAGGACGAATGAGAAAGGATTTACTTATTACTCACACCCACACCGAATATGTGTAAGGCTGGACTATTTCTACATTTCTGCTGCACTATTATCTAGAGCCTCTATTGATAGATTACCACGTATATTCAGCGATCATAATCCGCTTATGTTAACTCTAACACTATCCACTGAGAGAAGGAAAGAAAGGACATGGACTTTTGAAAGGGCACTATTACAAGATGACAAATATATCTCTCATATGAGAAAATGGATCAAAGAATTTTTTGAGATTAATGGAGGCAGCTCGACAGTAGGGATGGTTTGGGATGCTTTTAAGGCGGGGGTACGTGGTGAGACAGTAAGCTATGGCAGTTTTAAGCGTGAGCAGGAGCAAATTAGAGGTAGGGAAATGTTCAACGCAATTTTGGAAGCCGAGGAAGAATTACACCAATGCGTGTTAGCTGGGGCTGAATTGGAAAATGTACTAAATAAACTTTTAAGAACAAAAATGAAGGCAGAAGAAGATATAACAGCAAGGGCAGCAAGAATTTTTACTGTTAAAAGGGAAAAATGCTATGAATTTAGTGAAAGAATTTAGCGTACATTGGCTATTCGTACTAGGCAAAAAATGGCTCTAGGAGTAATAAGGGAAATCAGAGACAATATAGGTACACTGCGTACAGATTCTGAAGAAATACGAGAAGTATTTAGGAACTTTTACGCGACACTTTATGATGATAGACAGACTAGTGATTTAGGGGGAATAAATGATTATTTAAATGAAATTATGCTTGATAGCTTGACGGAAGAGGAGGCAGAAATGTTGGAAGGCCCAGTAGATTTGGAAGAATTAAAAAAAGCTATTACGTATCTTCCTTCAGGAAAAGCCGCTGGTCCAGATCAATTACCAATGGAATTCTACAAGGCTTTTTGGGACGTGCTGGCTGCAGAAATGACTTTAGTTATGAAAACAGCGCAGATGGGTGTATCCATACCTGGTAGCTGGGGGGGAGCCGAAATTGTCATAATACTCAAAAAGGGGAAACCCGCTACTGAACCAGGGTCGTATAGGCCAATTACTCTAATGAACGCGGATACGAAAGTTTACTCAAAAGTCTTGGCCATAAGATTTGCTAAAGTAATAGGAAATTTAGTTTCCGATAAACAACATGGCTTTATACCGGGTAGGGGTACTACCCATCATGTGCGTAAAGTAATTACTTTGTTTGATGCATTAGAGGTTGCAGGGGACCCGATGGCTGTTATGTTACTGGACGCTGAGAAAGCTTTCAATCGGGTCTCCTGGGACTATCTCTGGCAGGTTTTAAGAAAAACTGGGTTTAGAGCAGGATATATAAAAGCAATCCAAACATTGTATACTGCTCCAGAAGCATCTATAAGGGTCAACTCAGGATCGACACACACCTTTAAGGTTAGGCGAGGAACTAGGCAGGGCTGCCCTTGCTCACCGCTTTTGTTTGCGATGTACATGGACCCCCTGATTCGTAAAATAGATCTGAATGAAAGAATCACTCCATTATATACATGTATGGGTCAATGCAAGATACTTGCATATGCTGATGATGTGGCAGTAATCACATCGGATCCCACGGAGGCGATAAGGGAGGTAGAGGTGGAGGCTGAAAGATTCGGGAAAATCTCAGGATACGCATTAAATGTCGCAAAGACACAGATAATCAAAAACTCCCAAGTAGAATGTTTCGATAATCGGGTAGTTTCTTCGGGAGTGTATCTGGGTGTGGTTATCACTGCCAATTTGGATATACTAGTAGAAAAAAACATCTCACCAATTATAGCTAAAGTAAAGAAAGATCTGGATAGGCTTGACAATCTGCATTTGACAATGGTGGGTCGTACTAATATTATAAAAATGTTGATTTTGCTCAAATTTTTATATATATTTAGAAGTATTCCATTATTATTTGACGCTAAATGGTTCAAGAGCTGTGAACATATAATTAATAGGTTCCTATGGGCAAAGGGGAAAACTAGGAGAGCCTTGCGCTATATGACACTTCCTCGAGAAAGGGGAGGATGGTCTGTCCCAGATCTTAAATTTTATTACTGGGAAGCTGCCTTCCAGTATATGGCTGGTCTGCTAGGAGGAGCAGAGGCGGAAGGACAAGATAAATTAGGGACGCTAGCTATATACGGGCTGGTCATGGGGGCACAAGCACAAAACATCTTCTTGAAGTTTACAGAACCTAGTTATTTTAAAAGGACTAGATTCAAGACACTGCAAGCTGCATATATGATATGGAAAGCGTTTGCTAAGAAATCAGGACTAGGGAAATATAATTTTTATACAAGAATGAATAACAACCCTACTTTCCCAGTCGAGATATTTAAGCATCCAGCTTTTGATGAATGGGGGAGGAAGGGAATAATTATGATTGGCAATATGTCTGGTCCACAAGGTCTATTACAATTCTCAGAACTACAGGCTAAATATGATCTGGATACGAGAATTTTTTTTAAATATTTACAAGTTAGAAGTTTTCAGAGCACGAAAAGGGGGGGACCTGCTGGATTTTGTAAAAACCCAATTATGGAGATTATTCAGAGGGGTGTTGATTGCACGATTAAAAAAATATTCTTTGAACTTGTAAAATCCAAACAAGATGATATGGAAAAATGGGCAGGGAAGTGGGCAAGTAGTTTAGAACTTGGGGACGAAATGTTTTGTCAGTCGCTAGAGCTGGGACAACAAACTCTTTGTTCAGCCTCGTTACAGGCACAACATTATAAAACCCTTTACCATCTGTATTATACACCTGCAAAATTAGCACAATGGGGAGGGACTGCAGGTACTACATGCTGTAGATGCGGAAGCCCAATGGCAGATTTATTGCACATCTTTGCCGTATGCCCACATCTACAAACAACTAAAACGGACATTATGAATTTTATAAGTATTGTATTAGGAAAATAGATATTACTAACTCCATCATTAATACTTTTGGGAGTAAGCAATGAGGATACACAAATAGATGGTAAAAATTGTATTTTTGTGGCTATGGCAGTTTTGAGAATAATTATAGCAAGGGCATGGTTGGAACCTTTGCCACCAACTTACTCACAATGGCTGGGTAAATTATTATCAATATACAACCTAGAAACTGCAATATATGCTAGAAGGGGGAAAAAGGGAAAAAACTCGGAAACCAGATTTGGGAGCCTATTACATTATGGAAGGAAGGAGTTTTTGGTTAAAGTATATGATATGAACTGAGTGGATCAGGTTCCTCCTCTCTTACATTTTGGTTCTGTCTGTTTGTGTAATGTTAGACATACTTAGGGAAAAAATTCTTTCTGGTTTTTGATTTTGATTTAATAGTGTAATGTAGGTATATGTATTGTATTAGCTTGTAGTAACTGAGAATGACTTGTCGACTTGTTTATCTGTCTGCTAAAAAATAAGTGCTCTGTACATGTACATATAGGGAAAAATCTTAATAAAAAAATATTTAAAAAAAGAGAAAAGAGCAAGAAAAGTGTCACCAGAGAGAGTTGAGACTATCCTTCAGATGAATACATCCAGAACACAGAGAGAAGTTAGAATGTTTTGGGAATGGTTGGCTACTGAAGACAGTGGATACCAAACCTTTCCTCAGTGGCTAATCCTTTACTGAGGTTGACGCACAAAGATGGGGCAACAGGTGCTTAAAGGTTTTCCTAGAGCTGAGAGAAAGTCTCTGTCATGCCCCAGCACTCTGAATTCCTGTTTACAGGAAGATGTTCACATTGTGTTGCAGTGAGAGGGAGTGCTGCACTCTCTCAGTGTTTACTCAGATGTATGGAGATGCACAAAGACCTGTAGCTTATTCTTTGAATACCCTTGACCCTGTAGCTGCAGGACTGCCTGGCTTCCTTTAAACAGTAGCTGCAGTCAGAGTCAGTATCGAAAGATGTGAAAACATAGTGATGGGATAAACATTAACTGTCATCATCCCTCAATCTGTAGAGACATTTCTCACCAGAACAAAAGTTCAGTACATGACAAATACCAGACTCACAAAATATGGACAGCAGATTCTGGCTTCTGATCATATTATATTAAAATATTGTCAGATTTTAAAACAGTCAAATATGTTACCTTTAAATGAGAATTTCAATGGATATGAAGTTGAGCATGATTGTCTATATGTCACAGACATATGTACCAAGCCAAGACCATACATAAAAGATGTACCTTTGTTTGAGACTGATTATGTATTTTTGTCGATGGTTCATGTCTGAGAAACAATGAAGGTACCTTGAGAGCAACTTACTCTGTCTGCACAATTCAAGACTTTTTTGAAGCTTTATGGCTTTAAGGTGTTACCTCAGCACAAGTTGCAGTATTGTTTGCCTGTACAAGAGCTTGCAGTCTGACAGCCCAATTGGAGTGACTATATTTACATATAGCCAATATGGCTTTGGAGTTGTCAATAACTTTGAACAGTTATGGTCGCAAAGAGGTTTCATGGCCTCTTCTGGCCCACCCATCTGTAATGGATAACAGATAAGAAAATTGCTTGCAGCCATGCAAAAGTTAACAGAAGTTGCACTTGTTAAATGTGCAGCTTAAAAGAGGTGCAATGGATATATCACAGTTGGCAACAGATTGCAGATGATGCTGTGCGGTATTGTGCACTTGCGGCCAGCACATCAAACAGGGCTTACACTGATGAATCTGAAGAGAACACTGTTTTGTCAATATTGTTGTTAGTAGCTGGTACATGTGAAGAGATTAAAAAATTACAAGAAGATTTTTCAGAACAGCAAGGTTAGATAAGAGCAGGATGTGAGTAACATCTAGATGACATTTGAATGTTAGCAGACAGAAGACCTGTATTGCCAGACAGTTTATTGTTTCCCATGAGACAATACTTTCACGGTAACAAACACATCAAGGAAGAGATGCAATGGTGAGATTAGTCAGGCGGAATTCGTTTAATCCCAGATTTAGAATGCTTGCAGAATGATTGTGCTATTGCTGTGCGACATGTCAACAGATGAACATGTTGGACAGAACAGCAGTAAGAGGAAGTCACATAGGGAGAGCAGGTGGCCCCTTCAACAGAATGCAAACGAACTTTAATGAGATGCCTATTTGAATGGGTTGAGATATGTCCTGGTTATAGTGTGCATTTTCTCCTGATGGGTGGAAGCCTACCCAAAACAGAGAAATGACAATCTCACTGCAGCCAAATTGCTGTTGAAAGAGTGATGGAGCAAGGATTTGCACATAAGCAACTTGCTCGAATATAATCCTCTCATGTAACATTGTAATAAATGACTAATATTTTTTGCAGTACTAATTTTACACAACATTTTACATTTACTAGAAAAGGGGGAAGCGTGCCTATGTGTTTTCCGGAGTGCAACTAAAGATGGCTGCTTACACTGGAAAACGAACTTCGCATGCGTTAACTTCATGACACCTTAACGCTTGCAGGGAAATCTTTGCTTCTGCGCAATGACAGTCAAAATGGCCACTTGAGAACTCACATGCTAAGCATTTTTTTGCCTGAAACTAAACCGCATTATATACTAAGTGCTAATGCATAAATGTCTTTTCAATTAAATGGGATTAGAGTAGAGTAAAGTGGTATACAGTAAAATCATTTTATTTGAATCTAACATATTTGGACCTTAAAGAGAGCTAAGGGCTGACCCCCATGTGACACTCATGTGACACCCATCCACATGCACGGTAGAGACAACTCTGGAGTCATGATCTCAAGTCTTGCAACCAGATCAAGGACACCCTTTCCACATGAACTGCTGGGAACCAGCCAAACATCCTGAAGACTCATGGACAACTGTACAAAACTGTATACATTCTTGAAAATGCATTATGAACATGGGTGGGAAATAAAGCTTGGGAGAAACAAATGAATGGGTGGGAACATAAGACAATTGAGACTAGCTTAAATATGACCAATATTGTTAGGACTCTGATTAGATTTGTCATGGGCACCTCGTTGGTGAGTTCATGAAGCCCTCACCCACCAACCTGGTTGGTGGAATGCTTCATCATCGGGCCCACCCAGTGACACCTAATGTGTCCCGGGTGTGCTGCGACGCCTGATTACAGCGGAGCTGGTATTTTACTGAGAGTGCAGTGTGAGGTGTAAATTGAAGTGTGAGTTAAAACGGCTTGGCGAGGGTCCCAGTACCCGAGGGTAAATTACATTTT
The DNA here is from genome assembly GCF_964261635.1 of Lissotriton helveticus. Classification (NCBI taxonomy): domain Eukaryota; kingdom Metazoa; phylum Chordata; class Amphibia; order Caudata; family Salamandridae; genus Lissotriton; species Lissotriton helveticus. The sequence continues at coordinate 1,745,615,163 of NC_136063.1, read as the reverse complement.
AATAACTGGGCCCCCGCCAGCGGTTAAAATAAGGCTTGGGGATGTTTAAGGGAGGCGAGTTACTACCTCCTACATCCATCAGTTGGCCGACATGTTTCAGCCAGTGCCTTAAACTAAATCTGGCTTTCCTCAGGACCTTTTTAAAATAGAGTGTAGTGCAGGTTAAAAAGGAGTGTAATCCAGGCTATGTGTTACACTCACTAAGATGTTTCTCTAAGTGTGAGAGGGGGGGTTCCCTTCTCATGTATGCGCTTAGATTTTGCAGCCAATGCTTCCAGGAGTGAAGCGGTAAGGGGTTGACCAGCTTTTCTGGTCAGAGCCTGCCTTGTACCTGTTGCACCGTCCTCGTACTCATTAGGTGTCACTGGGTGGGCCCGATGATGAAGCATGCCACCAACCAGGTTGGTGGGTGAGGGCTTCATGAACTCACCAACGAGGTGCCCATGACAAATCTAATCAGAGTCCTAACAATATTGGTCATATTTAAGCTAGTCTCTTTTGATAACACATATAAACGACGGGGACTCGGACTACCTTTCTAGTCCTCTCTCTCTCTCTCTTGATACGCGCAACATAAGACAATTGTCTTAAGAAAAAGTATTAAACTTAGAATGGTGTGATGATCATCCCCTCGGTTTGTCCAATCAGAATTAAGAGTTTCATAAGATTGAAACATTTAGGGGTAGTACATGCCATTAAGAAGGTATAATTAGGGTAGTTAGTTATATTAGGAAGCTTAATCGCTGCCAGAACGCTGAGAGATAGAGATGCTGTCCGATTGCTGAACAAAATACTCAAAGAAGCAGACTAAGAATTTTCAAGCAAATAAACTTAGAAAGAAGATCGCAGAAGAATTGAGGAGGTAATAGAATTAGAAAGAAGAGAATGGAAGAATGGAGGTGAAAATTAGAATCAGAGAGGGGTGAGACACAGGCGTCAAATCCAGAAGAGGCTACATGTCCTGTCCTAATCCTGTCCTGAACCTCTCACCTCAATTTTCCTAAGGGGCCCACAACTCTGGGCCAGACGGGTCTGATCTTGCACCATCCTTGGTAACTGTAAATCTGTGTATTGTGTCAATGTGCCTTTTCTCTCTGTCCTCTCTTCCTGAGGGAGTTTTCATTGAAATTATAGTTTAATTTAGATAAATCGAATCTTACCTCTTCAGAATGATGGAGTTAACATTGTAATTTGTTTTTGATTCATATGGTAAAATTCAGATAAACCTTTAAAACTTAGTCGAGTCTGTAGTTATTTAATGAATAAAACAGGTAAACTTTCATTGGTCATAATTGCCAAATATAATCAACTAAAAGATCCATTTGTAAGAAAGGGCTTAGTATTAAATAGGCTCAAGACTGAGAGGCAAATAAACATTTAGCCCAGCAGGGTTTCATGGACCAGATAACGAGTGAGTGTGGTTTATGTACCCGAATGAGTATTTAGTGAATATTGTCTGCAAGTTGGTGTCCCGCTAGATAAGTTTGCTGGTAGCAGAGGTATGGTTTTTATTGATTAGTTTGGTGAATATTGGTTATAGATTTATGTATTAACAAACCTTTTTGTATTTTGTTTTATGATGTTTGGAAATTCCAGGGAAGTGTATAGCGGGTGATGAATGGAACTCAAACTTCAGTGAGGTTATGCATCGGTTTTGGAAATTGTGTTGTGAAACAGTGAGAGTGATTGTTAACAAAGAGTTTGCTGGTGAATTTCTGGTGTTATATCACCTAGAAAGGGTAACACTGGAAGAGTAGAAAGCTCTTCTGAGCTAATGTGAAGAGTAAACGGAAAGGTTTTTACTCGCAGTGCATGAAGAGTAAGCGGAAGGTTTTACTCGTAGTAAAATAATTTAACCATTGATTTTGTAAAACCGACAGGGTAGTGAATGTTTTTATGCTGTTTTTAAGGAAATTTTGGTGAAATATTAAAAGAAAATAAGTTTCGTATTACCCTGTGAAGGGAGGGTCAGCTGCCGGAGTTGCACTGACGTCACAAAGTGCCGCGCTAGGATTGGTTGGATCAGCGGGTGTGTGTGACCAGACGGGGAATTGTAAAGGGCGGGGTCAGTTGTTGCGCTGATCTCATTAGGTGCCACGCTCGGATTGCTCGAAACAGCAGGCGTGTGAGTTATGGAGTATTGTAAAGGAGGGGTCAGTAGTGAGGAGTGAATACTGACGTCGCACTAGAGCGTGCTAATATTGAATAAAAGAGATTTATAAAATTAAACCTGATTGGATTAAAGAATAAAAGCGGCAATAAGATTGGAGAAACAAAGTGTAAACAAGAACAAATTATTATCAAATTAAAGTGAAATTTGTATGTGGAGGCACAATCCAACCTTAATAGGGAATCGCCCCGATAGAAGATATTTGGGTTTTGCTAGGACAGAATACATAAGAAGAATAACTTATGAAATGTACGAAGAAAATAGAAAAATTTTGTTTATGAAGAGAATCAAAAATTATTTGAAAAAGGATACACCTATTAAGACTAGAGAAGGAATTCCTATCCCACCATCTAAAACTTCTACCTCATTTATGATGATGGAAAAGGGATATCATACCTGTGTATGGTTAGAAAATTGGATTGAATACACAAAAGGTGATGGAATATTGGCTTTTCCAGAACATGGTACATTCAATGGTCAAGTCAAGTCAAAATATATGTTTATTATGACCATAGTCTTTAAACAATGCAGTGAACATAACGCAGAATGGAGTATGTACCATAAATTCATACACTTATTTTAAAACTTGTCCGTTAAAAGATTCTACACACCATTTATCAAAAATACAAAGTTCAATAAAATTTACACTTATGTTAAAACTTATTTTATATATTAAAACCTATTCACATTTTTACTACTCCAAGGAATTCATTCCACTAAAACCATACAGTACTACATGTTATTCTTTGGTTCTCGATGCGCTCAGGGCCGCCTTTATAAATTTCCCGAGGGCAATTACAATGTCAATATAGGGGATTTCTGTTAAAAGGCTGGCTGCCTGCGATCTTGTTTTTACATCATATCTTATAAAAATTGGGCGCAGCCAAAGTTTCCTATGTTCTAGGAGTGTCAGACAATCCAACATAATATGCGGCAGGTCTACCTTAGTTCCCAGATTGCACCTGCAGCGACCATCCAGATCTAACATTTTTAGTTTAAGGTCTCTATTTATTATCCATGGGTTTATCCCAATTCTAAGCCTCAGGATCTCTTGCCTAAGTCCACGATTGGGTAATCTATCAAGGTAGGGGAACCAGTTTTCTTGGGACCAGGCATTTAGCATATGCGCAACTGATTTTTTCTTTGTTAGATAGCCCATATCATGCACTTTGGAGACTTCTTTACCCCTTTGCTTCAGGTCACCTTTGGTACTTTGGATTTGATAGGTTCCCAAGTCCAGGCCGATCTCTAACGAATTACAGATTCCCTTCAGTTTTTCCCTAGTGGCCTTTGCCCATTTTAGCTCACTTTTCTGAATTTCTTTACGACACCAGTACGCTACTTTTTTGCTTTCTGGGTCTTCCAATCTCTTCCAGAATCTGATCACAGCCATCTGGGTTAGTATCGTCCAGGACTTTGTGCCTATTTCAGTTCTGATGGCTTGTATCATAGCAGATTGGGGAAGTGATAGGAGCCTTTTTATGCAGTTCCCCTCAATCACATCCCAAGATCCCTTACCGCTCAAATAAAGGATCTCTGCGCCGTATAAAACTTGGGGGGGGATCATTGCGTCAAAGGCTCTAAGCAGAGGTCGATGTGACATCTTGCCATAGTCCCCATTAAACCTTTTTAAGCCGCATATGGAAGAGAGAGCCTTTGCCTTTTGCGATTCCAAATGGGTATTCCAATTTAGAGTCCTATCGAACCATATACCCAAATATCTGTACTCATTAACCGTCTCCAGTTTAAGGTCACCTATGTACCAGCTGAATCTACTTAATTTTTTCCCAAAGCATAGGGTTTTAGTTTTATCCAGGTTGATAGTTAAAAATTTCCTGGCACAATATGTGTTAAAGGCATTAAGCTTCCTTTGGAGGCCCCTCTCGGTCTGATCTACAATTACCAGGTCATCCGCGTACAATAGGCAGGGAATCTTATTTCCGTCCATTTTAGGACTGGCGCTGCCCTCCACCTCTAGATAGGCCGGGAGATCTGACAGGAAAATCGAGAAAAGCTGGGGGGCCAGCACTCAGCCCTGTCTTAATCCATTTGCCATGGGTATTTTTGGGGTCAAGGAACCCACCGTATCTTTAATAACTTGACCCCAGTTTTCCCTATGTAATTCTTTTATTATAATAAGGAGGTCTTTTGGAATATTTAACCTCTTTAGAGTCTCCCATAGGCAGGCCCGATCCACAGAATCAAAGGCTGCTTTGAAGTCGACGAAACAACAGCATAACTTGCCATTTTGTTCCGTCGACTTCCTCCCCATTGCCCATAGTGCAAATCCGTGGTCTATTGTAGAGTGGCCTGCTCTGAAACCACCCTGTTCTATAGGAATTATTTGGTGCTCATCTACCCATGCATTCAGTTGTTTCAAAATAATTTTAGAAAACACTTTCTCACCTACATCTAGGAGATTTATCAGCCGGTAATTTTTAGGCTCCTCTTTGCTCCCTTTCTTATGGATCGGCCTAATTACGGCCCCTTTCCAGGTTTACCTGGAACATCTTGGCAAGAAATCTCGCCCACCATTTAACCTCGGTTTTCAAAATTATTGCTGGTAGGTTATCTGGGCCTGCTGCCCGTGTTAGCTTTAGTTCTTTTATTGTGAGCTCAACTTGCTCTTCATTAAATTTAAGAAGAAGGTCTACTGAGATTTCTTGCCATGTTTTAATCACCATCTCCCCACTTGGGGTCCTAGCCCCGTACAGATCTCTTATGTACCCTTCCCAAGCAGCCTCACTCACCATACAATTTAGTTCACCGTCAGTTGCCCCAGTTGTAGCCTTTACTAGTTGCCAAAATTGCCTTAGATTTTTGTTCTCTATGGTTTCTAGTAGTTCTAACCAGCATTTTTCTTTATATAACCTTTTTGCGGAGTTTACCGTTTGCTTGAATTCTTTTTTCAGTTTTACTAACTGTTCCTGTCTCTCTAAGGTGAAGTTCTTTTTTTGTTTCCTTTGTACTGCTCTTATCTCCCTTTTCTTATTTTGGCACGCTACAGAAAACTCTTTACCACAATTTGTTTGTTTTACCCTTACGGGGTTATTCCCTTTTAGTTTTATCTTTAGGCATTGAACAACTTCTTCTAATTTATTAATAAACCATTTCAGGGTTTTATTCTCACAGTTTTCAGGAGCCATTTTTGATTGCATGGCCTTCAATTTTTCTATATATTCCTCTGTTAGACGTGTTGTCACGCGTTTGGGGTACTCCACCTCCTGGGTGATCACTGTTTCTCTCTGTAATTTCCTTCCCCCCGATATTACTAAGTGTAGGAGTTTGTGATCACTCACCTCTTTTTGATCTAATTTAAAGTCCCTAATTTGGTGAAAGTTCCATGCCTGCAGGAATATATAGTCGATTGGGCAATTCTGATGCCCTTGGATAAACGTTTTTCCTGCCGGTGAGTCTGACTCTGTTCTCCCATTTACACAGTGAAAACCCCTTCCTCCTAGGGTATGTATTAAATCTAGATCTTGTTTCGAAGTTTCCCCTGCTGGGAAACTTGCCGGGTTTATTCCGTATACCTCTAACTGTTCCTTGTTCCAGATGTCAGCCTTTTTTGGGTTTAATTTATGGTTGAAGTCACCCATTATGTCTGCAGGATAGTTTTCTAGAGTACTGTCTACATCCTCTTTAAAACACCTTATTTCCCTTTCATACTCCTCCCCATTGTCCCACTGCATGTATACATTCATTAAAATCAGCATTCTATAGTTTTGATCCACCGTCAACAATTCAATTCTACTTAGTTGTACCCATTTACATTTTGTATTTAACAGTTTTATTTCCCTCATTACTTTTGTTGATACCAATGTCAACAGCCCCCCCGAGGGCCTCCCACGATTTTTCTTTGTGGCGGGCTGGTGTATCTGGCATAACCGTCAAGGGTTGGGGTGACATCGCATAACCAGGTCTCTTGCAGGCAGGCAATGTCCACTTTATTTATGGATTCCTTTATGTATTCCCATTTTTGCTCATTGCCTAACCCATTTACATTCCACGTTAAGAGACCTAGTTCTTGCGAGCCCCCTCCATCCTATCCAACGTCACTCAAACCACCATCTTCATCTGAATCCTCCAAATTACTTTCATTGTGGTTACCCATGCTGTCCATATGTGACGACCAGTTACCCCATGAGGAATCATTCTCTGTGTTGTCCATTATAATGTTCAGAGAACTTCGGTCTCCTTTTGTTTCCTTATTGAGAACCACTTGTCTCTTCTGTAGCCCGGCATGCTGTTTTAAGAAGTTGTTGTCATTAGGGGGTTTTATTTCTTTCTCTGGGATAATCCTTATTCCCTGTTGTGTTATCTCATTTGAGGCTTTTAGGCTTGCTCTCATTTGAGGCTTTTAGGATTGCCCTTTTTACCAGGTCCGAGTGAAGGGTGATTTTTGTTATTTCCTTTCCATGTCGATTTTCTACGAAGCCAACCTGCTGAAGGTCTTTAGAACAAACCCCCTCAAACTGCCGCATTTTGCAAATGCGGCCAAGACCAGTGCCCTATTCAGGGGGTTAATTTTCCTTGTCGGCTTCTCTTTTCTCCCTGCTGGTATCAGGTCTAGAAATAACCATTTATTATCAACACTCGCGAGTAAGTTCGTGTTTATATCATATGCTTGTTGACTATTGGTTGTTCTCCCTCCTTTCCGCCCTTTATCTCCCATGTTAGATTCTTTCTGTATCTGTGGTCTTCCAGACCTTTGTTCGGTACCCTGTTCATCCCTTAGCCTTACTTTTTGTCACGTCGTACGGGTAGAGGGCGGGTTCACAGATTCCTCCCTGTGGGTCTGCCTTTTCCTTGGGGCTCTCGGGGTCTTTGGGGGCCTTGAAGTTTGTGCCTCTACCTGTGTAAGTCTCTGTGATATAAATGTTGGGGCTGAGGCATTTAATCCTACATGTTCCCCCGCCTTCATTGTTTTCTTCCCTTTTCTCATTCCTCCATGTTTCGTTTGCCTCGCTTTTCCTATCCTGTTCCTGGTCCCAAGTGTATCAGACCCACCGCGCCATTTTATCAGCATAGGTCTTTTTGATATATACACATTGTCTACAGAATCTGCAGCTTCTTTTGCTGATTGATCTGCTGGTTTTGGCGGTCTTTCATGAATTATCATGCTTTCTTCATCTGGTATTATCCTGTCGCTTTTCTCATTTGGTAGGAGTATGTCCGTTGGCTTTACCCTGCTTGGCAATTGGCTCTTTATTTCTCCGAGTTCTTCTTCTATATTCTTTAGATGTTGTTTCTGAGCTTTCAACACTCATTTGTTTGAGAGGGTTACTTCCAGGATTCCTTGAAGTGCCTTCTGCAGTAGCAGGATTAAATCCATCAGCGAGGATGTTGGAGTTTCAGAGAGCACCGAGTCCAGTGTAGTATTTCTGGCTGGGTTTGCTGGGTAGTTTGTCCTTAAGCTCTCATGATTTGTTGGGGATTTTTGCAGTGGTAGGAGTTGTTGGAGTTGATCTGGTGCACCTCCCCAGATAACGCTCTGATTCTGGCCTTCATTTCCCCTGTGTTCTTCAGACCCTGGTGACAACTGTGAGAACATCTTTGGTGATGAGGATAGACGTGGCGCCGAGATTTGGTGATTTTGGCTCTGCAGTGTCAGGTTTAACAAATTGCGGTTCACCCCATCTTCCTCATTTTCAAGATTTGCTTCTTCCTCGGTTGCTCCCCTATATGACCCTCTTTGATTTTCCTCTAGCAAGCCTAGATTTTCACCAATTTCTCCGTCAATTTCCACTATTTCTCCATCTATATCCGATGTTATTGCAGGATTTAATGATTTATAATGTTTACCTACAAACTCCTTTATGGACTTTGACACTGCCGTGTTCTCTTTCTGTTTATTAGTTATTTGATTGCACCCTCTTTTTGCCTTCTGGGCATTCTTCGTTACTCTTTTAACTTTTCTTTTCTTTCGTCTCCCTTTACTATTTTCCATAGATGATGCATGGCTTTCCTGGCTTTCATCCAGGAATTTTGAACCCTCCAATGATTTACTCCTTCCTAATTCGTCCAGTAATTTTTGCCCTCTTTTTGGTGCCATTTCTAGGCAAATAGCTGTTATTATACTGTTATTATACTTAAGGGTAATAACTCTTAATTATTAGGTTACTTTTATTAAGGATTGTTCACTTATTCACTTATTGTTCACTTACCTCTGTTCAGCCTTGGTTGCCTTGGTTGCCTTCAGCCTGCTACCTTGCCACACTAGTACTTATGTCGAATTTAAGGTCTCCGACTTCTCCTGTTGTTATTTGGTCTTCTAGGGGCTAGTGTGTCAATTACACACCCTTTATAACCGATTTATAGCTCCGCTGTTTTCACAAAGTGTTGCCTCGCAGACTCAGCTGAATTCACTGATCCAGCTAGTAGACCGAGTCTGCAGGGATGGGGGGTTGGGGGGTGCTCTGTTGGGGCTGGCCGTCGGTGGCGTTCTCTGCCTCCGCTGCGTGTGTAGTATGCAGAGTCTCGTGGTTCTCTACGGGCCCTCCGCTCCCGCTCCCGCACCCGCACCCGCTCCCCTCGACTCTCCCTACCTCTCCCCGAGGTCTCCGCAGTTCTCCGAGGCTGGGGAGGAATCTTTTCCGGTTGTCTCGCTTGTCCGCCTGCCGCTAAGAATCCAGCTGACAGGGTGGGCTCCGTGCCGTCTGCTCCGCGTCCTCGAGCTCCTTCCTCCGCGAAAATCCTCCCTCGGTGATCGCGCTTGGTCTGACGGGGCGTGGCAAGGTACGGCTAGGCGTGATAGGCGATAGGTGAACAGAGGTCTGACATCACTGCCATTCAATGGTACAATTCTTCAGAATGTAAGGAATAGTATGAATGAATTAGAGCCCAGACCTAGGTTGACCGAGTATGAAGCTTTAGAAGAATGGGAAATGGAGGCATTTGATCGAGACAGATCAAGAAGTACTAGGGGTAATTGAGGATTCTATCCTAAAACATTGTATATAAAACGTGAAGATTGGATGAAACAATGGAGACAGGCAATGGTCACAGAAGGACTGTATCCTGTATTAATGTCAGATGAGCAGTGTGGAGGAAAGTGTACTAGGAAAACACAAAATATGACAGGTTGTGGAGAATCTGAAGATGAGTTTATGGAAGACCTTCTAACAAAGAATCCTCCACCATATTAGGAAGGACCCAATAGAAATATACCGAGTGCTCCAGCCCTAGAAATCCCATTATTTCCTCAAGTATTGCATGACTCATTAAATGAAGGAATATTTCAGGAAAAATAAAGAGAAGCAAAAAATAAAAATAAAGATGAATTAATACAGAAAATAATCCAATTGAGTGTACATTCTGAAGCATTAACCATACCAGTGACTATAGGTCCTGTTGTCCCATTATATGGGGATATAAGAAGCTGTTCAAACCCACCAGTTATGGCTACTCCTGTAATAGAACCAAGAAAGGAGAACATAATAATTGAGGATGAAGCTAGTGAATGTGAGTACGTAATATCACTAATGGATTTACCAATAAGAGAACAGATAAATGAGACCCCAAGAAGAGTTGCACCTAGTTGCTCAAATGAAATACAAATGGAAACTTCCACAGGAACTAAAAGTGCTTCCATTGTGTCACCAGAAGAATTAGAAAGATGGGCACAGGGAATGGACAAAGCAGTTCCACAACCAAAGATTTTGGACATTTATAAATTAAAGGTAGAATTGGAAGAAATGATAGCTGGAAATGTGGGAATAGACATTTTAAATACGTACTGTGAATGAAATGAAATGAAATGAATTCGTACTTGTATAGCGCACTTATACCCTGAGGTGTCTTGGCGCTGTACTCATACCGCCGTGGAACCCTTCCTGGCTTTTCCCTGTGAAATGCCCACTCCTGGGCACCCCCGAGGTGAAGCCAGGCATCCCAGCACTGTTGGGGCCGTTATGGAGATTAATCGAGCTATTGCCCGGAGTTGCAGAGTGGGACACATTATTAGAATAGGCACCGAGGCGAGAATTATCAGGTCCGAGGAAATTGAGCCCAAGACCCGCCGAGGCGGGAATTGAACCCTGGTCCCGGGCAGACCTGAAGAAGAATTATTATTCATATGTAGAAGTATGACTAGAAATGTAAAAATATTTCATGAGAAATTAACAGAACTTGCTTCAGAGATGGGAATTAAAATAGGGAGATCCAAAGTACTGCAAAAACCTTACAGAGCAGAATTTACTGACAAAGATTTAGAAAATATGAACGTGTAAAGAAGAAAATTAAAGATTAAAGAACTGATGACAATTTTGCAAAAGTGGGGAGAATTAGACAGATGGAGTGGAATAAGAAAAAGGAGGAAGCTCAGGCAAACAAAACTGCAGCAGAATATTTCTTAAGAGAACCTAAAAATACAGAAAGACTATGTCTCGTTAGAGAAGTACCAGGAGGAGGATATGTACATGTTCCATGGACCAGGCAAGATAGTTTATCATTTACCAACGATTTCCCAAAATTAAGAGAGAAGCCAGTTGAAGGGTACAGACAAGTTGAAAAGTTTGTGAACATTTCAAAGGTCTAATTGAAATATTTGGATTGTCTGTTTGACATAGTGGTACCTGCTGATTTATGGACAGAATGTAAAATCAGTTGATTGACCTAGTGATGAGTATCCAAGAGATGAGAAAACAGGTGTACCTTCAGAAGAAGTAATGAAGAAATGTAACCATGTGATTACTTTCTTGAAAGGGAAAATTCCTCCAAAAGAGACTGATTGCATAAAAATATACCACACTACACACAAAATAAATGAGGCTGTACATGCTTACTATGAGCGGCTGTTGCAAGTGTTCAAGCATTATAGTGGATGTGAGAATATTGGTGATATAAAGGTATGGGACATTTTGTATATCGATTTGCATTGGGACTAAGATCAGAGATTTGTCAGATGATTCAAACACACATGTTGTGTTGGCAAGGGAAACCCATAGATGAAGTCTTAAAGTATGCAAAATACTGTTGAGATAAGATAGATAATAGATGAAAAAAGTTAGAAAAAAAAGTAATACGGGCATAAGTAAAATTGGCAGAACCACAAGAACTCAAATGAAATAATGAACAAAATAAAGGATCAGAATAGAATGAAAATAATGGGGGAAAACCAAGAGGGAAAATGAGTAGAGAAGAAGCAAAGAAGAAGTTTCCTTGTCGTGGGTGCGGAAAATTAGTGCTACCCATTCTACTGTGAAAATAGCAAACATCCCAAACCCAACCCACTCAGGTGAAGCAATCCAAGTAGTTGGTGTTTCTAATAGACAGATCACAACCCCAGTCACAGAACCCATTTGAGTGTGTATGGGAAATTTTGAAGAAAGGCACAAATTTGTAGTTTGGGATTCCAGTCCCGTGAATTTGTTAGGCAGAGATTTACTCTGGTGTGACAATTCAAACCCCTGATGAAGATAGTATTTACAAATTAATGCTAACAAAACAAGGTACGGAGGTAGACAAAATGTACTCAATGATAAAACTGACAGTGAACCCAGAAGTGTGGGATTTCCCTGGAAACGAAGTAGGGTTGATGGCAGGTGTAGACCCAGTAAAAGTGACTGTAGAAGGTGCTATTTCCCAAATACAAGACAGTATAAAGTGAGCCCAGAAACTGAATCATAGGAGAAATTGAACGAATGATTCAACAAGACATTTTAAAAGAAATAAAGAGCAGTCCTTGTAATTCACCCATAATTGGCATTAGGAAACTGTAGTAAATAGCTCACAGGCAGGTTGATTTGTAAGCTGGTTTATTAGAACAAGTGTTGCGCAGCAGCTCACTCAGCCAGTGAATAATCAATACAGTTGGTAATTCAAAACAGCATTCTAAACGGAATCAGGGACTCAGTGGAAAGAACACAGAGTGTGGAAGGTTCTGAAAAGACTAGAAGGTAAACCTGACAGAACACTACATTATCCTCTCTCCTTCAAAACAAAAGAAGAAGCAGAAAAGAACAGCAATAAACCAAGAACAGAAAAACCAAAGAAATTACCGAAACCTGGCAGGAGTGACTCGAATACGAGAACCCCTACGAGGTAGGACAGTAGTAGAAGAGGTAGAAGGTAATGCAGAAGCATCATGAGAAGATGGAACAGGAGAACATCTGCGAGGCAAATTAAGAGCAGAAGAAGTAGAGGGCAAAATAGAAACATCAAAAGGTAACGTAGACATGTCATGAGAAGACTGAGGATGAACCACAGATTTTCCCACTTTAACCACCCTGGCAGCATTCCACCAGTTCTTCATGTTAACTCTCACAGAATTCCCACATACCTTGTCAATAACAAAAGGTTCAGAAAACTTGGGACTCCCCTTGGTAGAGTGATTGGGTAACTTGATCCGGATTCTATCACCCACCACAAATGACTGAGAGATCACTTTCTTCCTGGAGTCGAAAACACTCTTTTGTTTAGACTGAGCATGTGAGACATTAGACCTGACAACTTCATCAACATTATCAATGGAATTCATTTTTACCCAACGTGACATCCACCCAGGACAAACTTTCGAACATGGTTTCCTCCCACGCAACAGTTCAAATGGGGAAACCTTGGTGGAAGTGTGGGGAGTGGTACGATAGAACCATAACATGGATCTGACAGCGTTCGGGACATGGCAATGTTGAGCAATAGCCCATTGAATGCAATTGTTAAGTACCCTGTTCATGCGCTCAACAAGACCGTTCGTCTGAGGGTGATAAAGAGCACTCCTCAAGTGAACGATTCCACTCAAATCTACAAACGAGCAAAATTCCTGACTAACAAATTGTGTGCCATTGTCACTTACAATGGAGGAAGGAAAACCTTCACGCAAAAACAGGTCTTTCAAGAAATCGATAATATTCTTGGAGTTGGCCTCACTTACAAAACGGACCTCAGGCCATTTAGAGTAGTAGTCGACTGCAACAATAGCAAATCTGGAAGTAGAGGGAAGCAAATAGAACGGACCAACTAGGTCTATACCTATCTTTTCCCACGGCCTATCAGGAAAAGGAATGGGTTGAAGAGGAGGAGAACGTGTTTTCAAACACTTCTCAGCACTGGAACAAACCACACACTCAGCAACAACAGTGTCTATATCTTGATCCATCTGGGGCCACCAGTAATGCTCTCTAACCCTTCTTTTGGTTAGCGTTTTACCAAGATGACCCTCATGTGCACCTTTGACAATTCTAATCCTAAGATCACTAGGAGGAATCAATCTATCCCCATGCATTAGAATACCCCCCTCAATGGAAAGCTCATCAGACACTTTAACAAAGGTCTGAAGGGAAACATGAACATTTTTCTCCCTGGGCCATCCATCTCTAACAAACTTGATCACTTCACCTAGTAGAGTGTCGTTCGATAAATGTTCTCTCCACTCCCTTTCACTGATGGAGCGCATATCATCAACTCCTACAAAAGCTACAAAACAGTCTTCTTCATCATAATCTTCCTCGCAATCTCTGTCAGTATCAACGTCAACAGGATTCCTAGAGAGATAATCAGCCCTTACGTTTTTACTCCCGGGTATGTAGCTGACCTCAAAATCATATTGGAGAAGTTTCGTTGAAAGCCTGGCAATCCTAGGAGAATGATCTTTAATCCGAACCCCAGACAGGATAGATACCAAAGGACTGTGATCAGTCCTCAAACAGAAGTGTTTACCCCATATATACGGATTAAACTTCCTGATAGCCCAACAACAAGCTAGGAGTTCCTTTTCAATTACTGCAAAATTGGATTCCGCTCCTCGAAGAACCCTGGAAGCATATCCTAAAGTATGCTCAACACCACCTACCTCTTGAGTAAGGACAGCCCCCAAACCAAACCCACTGGCATCAACAGTGATAGTGCACAACGCATTGGGATTAAAAGGTTTCAAAACTTTAGACCCAGTAAGTTCTAGTTTGATCCAATAAAAAACTTTTTCACAATCAGCATCCAACAAAAAGGAACCTCTTTCTTAAGCATGTTGGATAGGGGTTGTACTTTCGTGGCGTAATCAGGTATGAACCTAGCGTAAAACTCACAAAGTCCAATGAATGACTTCAAACCACTCTTGTCTTTAGGTGCAGGACTGTCAACAATAGCCTTAACCAAACCAGGCCTGGGTTCAACACCGTTCTCAGATAATACGTGTCCAAGGTATTCTACCTTGGGAGCTCTAAAAATGCATTTTTCTTTCTTTAAGACTACACCTGCACTACTCAGGGCTTTCAAAACTTCTTTCAGAGTTTTATCATGGGCATCACCACTTTTACCGTGAATGAGCACATCGTCTTGGAAAACGACCACTGATGTTTTTTAAGATATTGGTCATAATCCTTTGAAAGACGGCTGCCGCAGAGGCCAACCCAAAAGGCATACGGCAGTATTGAAAGGAACCAATAGGGGAAACAAAAGCAGTAAGATGCCTAGACTCAGGATCCAGGACCACCTGATGATATGCAGACGCTAGGTCCAGCTTACTGAACCACTTGGAACCATCAATAAGCGACAACATGTCGGGGATCTTGGGCAGGGGAAAAGAATCGACCCAGATGTTTTTGTTTAAGCTGCGTAAGTCGACACAGACACGAAGCTCCCCAGTCTTTTTCTTAGCAACTACAAGTGGAGAAAGCCATAGAGAGGATTCAATGGGTTCAATTATTCCTCTGCTGCAAAGATCATAAAGTTCTGTCTCAAGCTGCTCTCGCACACTGAATGGGACATTTCTCAATTTGTGTTTAATTGGGATAGCATTGTCCTTGATACGGATAGTGTGCATGAATCCTTTCACTTCCCCCAATTTGTTGCCAAATACACCAGGAAAATCTTTGGTCAAAGTGCAGATAAAATCATCATTTTGAGTGGAAAGGACATCATCAGCAGGGGAAATGTCGTCGGATTGAACAACAGCTATGGAGATGGGATCTTTGGTTCCTGGGCGGAGAACCATCTTAAATAAACCTTAGTGGAACCAGCCAAGGATGTTCAACCCTTTGACTGAGACATACACTTTGCCAAAAATGTTCCTCCCCCTAAATTCAATGGAATCCTCAAAATAACCTAACAGTTCGATTTTCCTGCCCTCATAGTTGAGGGGTAGCCTATCTGGAGGAGAAAGTTTGCGATTACCCCAAACTTCCTCAAAGAGTTCCTGAGTTAACATTG
Organism: Lissotriton helveticus; assembly: GCF_964261635.1. Classification (NCBI taxonomy): domain Eukaryota; kingdom Metazoa; phylum Chordata; class Amphibia; order Caudata; family Salamandridae; genus Lissotriton; species Lissotriton helveticus. The sequence goes on along the minus strand of NC_136063.1, from coordinate 1,745,599,847 downwards.
TTATCCTGGCCCCGGAATCAACCAACAAACACACTATCTTATCTCCAATACCAAAATCGGAGTAAGGATCCACACACTCTGACTCAGGATCTTCAATGCTAACTACAGCAACCATGTCTCTCAGATCATCTTGTATACTGGTTTCATCCTGAGAATCAGATACATAAGCAACCGAAGTGGGGGCATAATTGTTGTTCCACTGTCTACCAGGTTGCGAGAAGGATGGATTTTTCCTTCCACTTTGACAAACTTTAGCAAAATGACCCACTCTGCCGCACAATCTACAAGTGACACTCCTGGCTGGGCAAGGACGACCAGACTTTGAATTGGGAAAATTTCCACATTTGAAACACACATTGGTTTGTTTAAAGAATTTGTTGTCGGCACGACCCTGAGTACCTGCCTTGTTATCAACAACCTTCACAGAACTGACAACTGTCTCATCCTTAGTAATGGACAAAGAAGATCTTATATCTAATTCTTTGACAGAAAGCTTAGAAAATTCAATGCTTTTCGCAACTCGTACAGTCTCTTCGAGAGAGGGATTATCAAGTGATAACAATTTTTGTTGAATATTTTTATCTAAACACTTGCAAATATATTGGTCTCTTATCATTTGGTCCCTAAAATTTTCAAACTCGCACTCTGCACTCAATACCCTAAGGGTAGAAATGAAATCTTCTACTTTTTCACCATGTTTCTGCTCAGATTTGAAAAATGTGTGCCTGACAACAACAAGGCTAGGTTTGATGTCAAAACGTAGTTCAAGTAGTTTCACAGTTTGATTGTAATCATCTAAATCTTCCTCTTGAGGAGCAGGTACTAAGGGGGGTAAATGTTTAAAAATTGAACGTCCTTCAAACCCCAGACTGTTTAACAAAAGGTATTTTTTCCTTTCTGCCCTGTACCTGGACGCACCAATAGCCCCTAAGTAAGTGGTGAAAGCGTTAAACCACTTTTTCCAGACAATGGGAGGTTCACCTGGAAGATCAAGGAATGGCGGAGGAGGAGAAACAGCCTGTAGACTCATATTTGTATAGATGTTGAAATTTCTTTCAAAACACAGGAGGGAAACACAGTCAAGAAAATAATAATGTTATTGATGGCAAACGTCTCCCACCTCGTGAAAACAAGTGACTTAGGCGGTTGTAGTCAATAAAATAAATCAAGACTGTCTCCTCGTTTTGTAATAATAAAAGAACTCAGGGAAGGCACATTGACTCCTTTATAGAGTTGAAACTGTTTCCTCACTGCGTGTTTCCATTGACTACTCGTTACATGAAACAACAACAGGTTGAATCCACTCACCTAGTGGTGGTCGTCTCGTGAACAGTTCCGCCATTGCGCTTTTGTTTACACACTGAAAACTAGTTTGCACGTCGGTAGTGTAACAATAAAACTGTTAGGAAAAAAAAACGAAAAAAAATTGATCTCCAAAATGGCCTCCAACGTTGCGTTTCAACACCAGGACGCAGCGTTCCAGTGACGTTTCCGGATTCAACTTACGTTAGTTGCGTTGGGGAGTCGTATTCACTCCGATGGCTGGGCGTTACTCAATACGCCAAGAGCGTAGGTCAGAATGCGCGATTTGCGTTACTGACGTAAGCAAGCAGGCCGATGCTTGCACTGAGTGGAAACTGCTGCCGCTTCTGTGAAGGAACATAAAAACAAGTACAGTACCTTATTTTCTTTTCTTTTAAGATCAGCGAGGTCTTAGATTAATGGCATAAGTTCGCTGGTGCTTCTAACTGCTCGACGATTTCTCGAGGGGTCAATCGGTATTTCTTGGTACTTAGCGTCTTGTTGCGTCTGGGTGCTTCTCCTTCCAAATCGGCGAGGTCATAGATGAATGGCACGGGTTTGTCGGTACTTATGACTGCTCAACGTACTTTCGAGGGGTCAGTCGGTCAGATGGCCTTTTAGCACTTAGCGTCTATTGGCAATCAGGTGCAGTCGACGCTTCAGGTTCGCCGAATGTTGCTCTATAAGTACACGCGTGGTAAGCAGACACTTGTTCAAGGATCGTCGCCAAATATTTTGCAGTAAATAGCTCACAGGCAGGTTGATTTGTAAGCTGGTTTATTAGAACAAGTGTTGCGCAGCAGCTCACTCAGCCAGTGAATAATCAATACAGTTGGTAATTCAAAACAGCATTCTAAACGGAATCAGGGACTCAGTGGAAAGAACACAGAGTGTGGAAGGTTCTGAAAAGACTAGAAGGTAAACCTGACAGAACACTACAGAAACCTAATGGGAAATATCAGATAGTGCAAGACCTGTGAAAAATAAATAAAATAGTGGTGCCTTGTTGTCCTGTAGTGCTGAACCCAGCAGTAATTCTGTATCAAATACCATGGAATGCAGGATGGTTCACAGTAATCAATTTGTTTCATGCATTTTTCTCCATTCCGTTAACCCAGATAGTATCTCATTTCATTTAAATTTGAGAATCGTATCTATGTGTCGAATCGAGTTCCTCAAGGGTACACAGAAAGTCCTACAATCTTTAATCAGATCCTGAGAAAGTGTCTCCAAACATTAGTGATGCCTAGAAGTTCAATGTTGGTCCAATACATATATGATTTATTATTTGCCTCGAAAACACAAGAAGACTGTGTCCTAGATTGGATTGCATTGCTAAATCATTTGGCCGATGGAGGGCATAAGGTGTCATCAGAAAAACTACAATTTTGTCAAACCCGAGTTAAATATTTGGGACATCAATTAGAAAGAAGAGTGAGAAAAGTGACACCTGAAAGGATTAAAATAATAAAACAGATACAGTTACCTCAGACCCAGAAAGAAATCATAATGTTTCTTCGTATTGTACGATATTGTAGGCAATGGATTGTCGTTTTTTTCTTACTGGCTGAACCACTGATACAAATGACAAGAAAACGAGAAAAAGATGTTGTATAATTGGATAGTGAAAGGATGGGAACTTTTGTAAAATTGAGAAATTGTCTATGCAAAGCCCCTGCTCTTAGAATGCCAGATTATACAAAAGAATTTGCATTATTTGTTGTGAACGAGATAATTGTGCCTTGTCGGTACTGACCCAAAGACATGGTTTGATGCGACGTCCAGTGGCATATTTTTTTGCTACATTGGATCCAGTAGCCTCTGCATTACCTGGTTGTTTAAAAGCGGTAGCTGCTGCTTGCACGAGTCTTGAACAAAGTGAATCTATTGTGATGGGACATCCTGTGAAGGTATAAGTCCCTCATTCAGTTGAAATTCTTGTGACTAGAACACAAACTCAGTATCTTACCCCAAGTTGAATGACAAAATATAAAATAATTATTCTAGGAGCAGCAAATGTAACAGGTGTATCAGGTGTACAGTTCTGAACTCAGCTACATTATTACCTGGTGTGTATGGAGAAGAAGTGAGGGGTGATGTTGAACATGATTGTCTAGATGTCACTGAATAATGTACCAAACCTCGCCCAGACATACAAGAAGAGCCCCGGAACAATTGTGAAAATGACTGAATTGTAGATGGCTCATGCATGATGCATGAGGAAGGAGGGTTAAGTGCTGCTTATGCTGTTTGTACATTGGCTGGAATAGTCGAAGCATCTTATTTACTTGGAATCAAGTCTGCACAAAGAGCTGAATTGATTTCTTTAATTAAAGCATGCACAATTGGGAAACAGTGGAGAGTAATCATTTACACTGATAGACAGTATGGTTATGGGGTTGTGCATGACTTTGGCCCACTTTGGATGCAAAGGGATTTCATGACTTCTTCAGGAACCCCTATCGAAAATGGACAATATGTGAAAGAGCTTTTAGAAGCAATACAATTGCCAAGGGAAGTGGCTGTGGTCAAATGTGCTGCACATCAGTAAGGAAATGACTGCGTGACTGCTGGTTATCGCTATGCTGACCAAGTTGCTCAATATTGTGCCAGGACTAAAATGGCAGTGAACAAGAAAATTATAACAACAGGAATAAGATGCCTACCTATGCTTATCTCCGCCATAGAAGCATGTGATGAAGTAAGACATTTACAAGATGAGGTAGAAGTAAGTGAAAAGGAAGGGTGGATCAAAATAGGATATCAAAGGAGAGAAGAAGATGCTGTTTGGATTCATCCATATGTCAGTTCAATCATGCCAGACTGTTTACTCTCACAGCTAGCAAGAATTTACCATGGAGATACCCACATAGGTTCAGATGCTATGATCAGACTTTTTAGACAGGATTGGTTCAACCCGAAGTTTAGGACCATCGCAGAGAGCCTTTGCCAAAGGTGCTTAATTTGTATTTGTCAACAGAATAACCCAGGTAGAAAGACAGTGGTCAGCTGGGGAAGTATTGGAAAGTCGGAGGGACCATTTGTAATGTTGCAAGTGGATTTCATTCAGTTACCACCATGTAGAGGACTAAAGTACATCCTTGTCGTAGAGATAATACCAAATTGTTCCAGCACACAAATTTTGTCACAATTATTCAGCAGTAACAATGATTATCAGACACCAATATAAATGAAAAAAAATGCAAAACAACAGTTGATGGACAGAATGCAGAACAATGTCATACATTCACCCCAGTACAGAGATCTGGGCCTAAATCCATCATTTTGTTTGCACTCCACACCACCCCAGTTCAGACATGGCCATATGCAAATCAGCCTTGACCCTGTGCCTCATGGGAACAGTCCAGCCGAACTGCCAAGCCATGTCTTTCCTGGACCGGAATCAAGCATCCAAGGACCGGTTTCTGGCTATCAGCCGTCTTCAACCAGGATATCTTGACTCCAGTGGTGTGGAGAGCATGGGACTGACGTCTGAGCATACCCATCCCACTCGGGGTGACAAATGCAAAACAACAGTTGATGGACAGAATGCAGAACAATGTCATACATTCACCCCAGTACCAAGATCTGGGCCTAAATCCATCTTTTTTTTGCACTCCAGACCACCCCAGTTAAGACATGGCCATATGCAAATCAGCCTTGACCCTGTGCCTCATGGGAACAGTCCAGCCCAAACTGCCAAGCCATGTCTTTCCTGGACCGGAATCAAGCATCCTAGAACCGGTTTCTGGCTATCAGTCGTCTTCAGCCAGGATAGCTTGACTCAAGTGGTGTGGAAAGCATGGGACCCACGTCTGAGCATACCCATCCCACGCGGGGAGACAAATGCAAAACAACAGTTGATGGACAGAATGCAGAACAATGTCATACATTCACCCTAGTACAGAGATCTGGGCCTAAATCCATAATTTTTTTGCACTCCACACCACCCCAGTTCAGACATGGCCATATGCAAATCAGCCTTGACCCTGTGCCTCATGGGAACAGTCCAGCCCAAACTGCCAAGCCATGTCTTTCCTGGACCGGAATCAAGCATCCTAGGACCGGTTTCTGGCTATCAGCCGTCTTCAGCCAGGATAGCTTGACTCCAGTGGTGTGGAGAGCATGGGACTCACGTCTGAGCATACCCATCCCACTCGGGGTGACAAATGAAAAACGACAGTTGATGGACAGAATGCAGAACAATGTCATACATTCACCCCAGTACAGAGATCTGGGCCTAAATCCATCATTTTTTTGCACTCAACACCACCCCAGATCGATGGATTTAGGCCCAGATCCTTGTACTGGAGTGAATGTATGACATTGTTCTACATTCTGTCCATGAACTGTTGTTTTTCAATTTTCACCCCGAGTGGGCTGGGTATGCTCAGACGTGAGTCCCAGGCTCTCCACACCACTGGAGTCAAGCTATCCAGGCTGATGAAGGCTGATAGCCAGAAACCGGTCCTTGGATGCTTGATTCCGGTCTGGGAAAGACATGGCTTGGTAGTTCGGACTGGACTGTTCCCATGAGGCACAGGGTCAGAGCTCAAGTTCAAGTTCAAGTTCAGGCATTTGTATAGCGCACTACTCACCCAGAGGGTCTCAAGGCGCTAGGGGAAGGGGTTCAATTATTTGTCGAATAGCCAGGTTTTCAGTTCTTTTCTGAAGGAGATGTGGTTCTGAGTAAGGCGGAGGTGGGTGGGGAGTGAGTTCCAGGTCTTGGCAGCCAGGAAGGAGAAGGATCTGCCACCCATGGTGAATTTCCGGATGCGCGGGACTGCGGCGAGGGCTTGATTGGACGATCTTAGTTGGCGGGTGGGTTTGTCAAAAACCAACGATACCAGGCGCTATGGTCGCCTCTAGGCACTCAGCAAATGCAGTCTGCGACCGATCGCGTTCACCCAGGCAGGCACAGGGTGTCAGGAGCAGTAACTGGGGCAGGCAAGCGGCAGTATGGGCAAACTCTGCACGATGAGCAATCAGGTGAGCAATCAGCCAGGAGATCGTGGCGGGGAGCGTGGGGGAGCGACCGCTATGGAACTAGTCCAGCTGGTCACCTGATTTGCATATAGCCAGTGTCTAACCCAGGGTGGTGTGGAGTGCAAAAAAACGATGGATTTAGGCCCAGAGCCTTGTACTGGGATGAATGTATGACATTGTTCTACATTCTGTCCATCACCTGTGTTTTTTGCAATTTTCACCCCGAGTGGGCTGGGTATGCTCAGACGTGAGTCCCAGGCTCTTCACACCACTGGAGTCAAGCTATCCAGGCTGATGAAGGCTGATAGCCAGAAACCGGTTCTTGGATGCTTGATCCCGGTCTGGGAAAGACATGGCTTAGTAGTTCGGACTGGACTGTTCCCATGAGGCACAGGGTCAGAGCTGATTTGCATATAGCCAGTGTCTAACCCAGGGTGGGTGGAATGCAAAAAAACTATGGATTTAGGCCCAGATCCTTGTACTGGGGTGAATGTATGACATTGTTCTACATTCGGTACATCACCTGTGTTTTTTACCAATATAAATTATTCATAGCAGAATCAGCAGTGTTGTTTGTAGTTTATTCTTTAATAATTTCTTCAATAAAAGACTGTAGCCATAGCCAACGTGTTTTGTCCTTGATGGACTTCTTCAGGGCAAATAATTGTGTTATGATATTATCATGTATCAATTTCAGTACAACACCAATGAAACTCAGCTTGGTCATGTAAGTCTTAAAAATATTCTTTTTCTTGTATCTTTATTCTCTTAACACAGAAGACGAACTGCTCTCGCGTTGTCAGATCTGTCCTGATTGGATTTTCACAAATTGTTAATGCGTTCAAAGTGAATTTCGGCCTGCTCCATGGCGTGGCGTCCTCCTTACTAGCATCCTTGTCATAGTGTGTTTGTTCTCACGATGGGAGGAAGCATATTCAACCAGACGAAATGACAGCATAACAGTTGCCAAATTATTGTTGAGGGAACTTATACCGCATTTTGGTTTTACAGTAACGGTGGAATCAGATAGAGGATTTCACTTCAATAATGAAATAATTTGATTGATCTGTGAAATATTCAAGATTGTGCTTACCGGCCAGAGGCTTCTGGGGTGGTGGAACAACTGAATGGCACAATAAAATCAAGATTGGCAAAGGTGTGTGCATTTACATTACAGTGTTGGCCAGATGCATTGCCTCTTGTTCTGATGGGGCTCAGAAACAATCCTGACAGAAACACAGGGATGAGTCCCCTTGAACTACTCATGGGAAGAACAATAAGATTAGCCTCCATACCTGGACACAGATTGTTAAGCATAACTGATGATCTGGTATTGGACTATTGTAAAAGATTGGCTGACCTAGTGCATTCTGTCTCTCACCAGGTTGGAGAAGACGCAGAGGCCAGGCAGCCGGATCAAGCACATGATCTAAATCCAGGTGACTGGGTGGTACTGAAGAATCACAACAGAGCGACGTGTCTACAACCCAGGTGGAGTAACCCAAAACAGGTCATACTGGTTACAACAACAGCAGTGAAATGTGCAGGATTGCCTAACCGGATACACGCCAGACCATACCAAAAGAGTACCCGCTCTTGATGAAGAAACTCAACAACAAGAAATCCAAGTTGAAGGTGCAGAAGGTTTTGCAGATGAAGTGCCTAGAACACCAAACTCTGAAGTAACTGATCAAGAACAACCAAGCACTAGTCAGGAGGATTGGGTAGCAGCAATTGATATACCTGACATACCTGATGTGGAAATAAGAACCAGAAGGCTGCCTGGCCTTAGAGAAGCTAGAAACTAGTTAAGGACCAGACAGGTATGGAAGATCAAGCTCAGAAAGCAGAATACAAATTTTCTGAAAACTTTGAGCAGGAACAGTTAGGGGATAGAAAAAAACACACAGATTGAATTGAGAAAGTATTTTCACAAATCTGAGAAGGGACAGACAGGTGTAGAAGAACATTTCCAGTCAACAAACAAGTCAAGTGCATTAAAACATGAGCAGAACCAGATAAGAATAGGGAAACAAGTTCAGGGAAGAGAGCAAGCTAAAGAAGACTCAGTACAGGGACAGATAGACAATGCGGAACATGTTTAGGTGAATGGTAATACTTCAAGAAGTCCTGAACTCGGTCAACTAGAGAGGGATTCAGAAGACGAAGAAAATCAAATTGTGCCACAACATAATACAATTAAAAGAATATTTGAAAGTTACGAAGAAGGAGAAAGTATAGTGCAACCCAAAATGGTTAGAAAAGGTGATAATTGGCCCAGATATGTCAAAAGATTAAGGTATCATCTAAAGACCTTTAATGAAGAACTTGATCAAGTGAATGAAGTCACTAGCCAATCAGGATAGACCAACAAGAAACTCAAGCGAAGGAGTCAAAGAAATATGAACAATAAGTTCAGAGGACCTGAACGGACTTATGCATTTCTTGAACAACTTGACAATTTAGATTTAAATGAAGAAAGTGGTGAAGAAATAATTGCAGATCAAATTGCCGAAGGAGAGGTGAGACCTCCTTGAAAACGACCCAAGAAAACGTAACATTTTCTGAAAGTAAAGAAAGAAGAGAAATCTTCTTAAAATGGCTACAAATAGAGTTGCTGAAAGACCAAAACAAAATTGTTTAAAGAAATGTTGTAGAGTATGTATATGTAGTATCCTATTAGTGATTATAGTATGGTTAGGTTTAAAAATAGCTATACTATATTTGATGAGTATAGAAAAGAAAAATAATACAGACACAGAAATAGAGTAGAACTAGAAGCATCAGATGAGTTAGAAATATATCACACAGTAACAGATAATAACACAGATTTAAACGTTTTCACAAAGTTATTGTTTTAATATGTAGATACGATGGAGGTTAGTGATTGTTATGTATGTATAAAATTACCAGCTTCCGTAGCAGAAGGTGTTACATATCACCATTTACCGCTAACATATGGTATTTCCTGTAGTGTATTAGCAAGTCTGTTCTACAAAACAGGAAAATTGCAGTATTATTATTCAAACCTAGATGTGATATTTTCAGAAGTTCCTGTTAGAATATGAATCCAGTGCTCACTAGTTTAGCTGCAAGTTTATGGGAGTATTTTTCCCAGCACTGTCACAGGGATTCTGCTCATACACAGAACTGTGCATAGAGACCTAGAGCCTCAGTGAATTTGGGTGTACCAAAACTCACCTCAATATCCAAAATCCCCTACCAGACTAGCAATCAGTGTCTCATTGGTTCTTCCATACCCCCAATGATTTAGACAACCCAGAACATGGACTTAGAACACCTCAGGTAACGTGGAACACATGAACACTCTTTAGTTATACCAACATATCAATCTAGAACGAAGAGTAAATGAAGACACTTGCAAGTTTGAAATGTTTATTTCTAATGCCGTGTTCTCAGGTGCAGTATCTTAGCTAATACAAGCAAACATATTATAAGCAACAAGGCTATCAGCATAGTTACTAGTCCATAAAATACAAAGGGAGAAAGCATGTTAAAATGCTAAAGGGAAGAAGGCTAAATGGCACCTAAGTCTTACCCTCCCTTGCTAGTATATTATATTATATCTAAAGAAGGTCTCTTTGGATTTTAGAAGGGTGGCCCCATACCTCTGATCTTAGTGGAAAGGGATCACATCATCTTCCACCAGCTCTCTGCATGCAAATATTCATCAAGTGTGTGCGCCTGCTCTGCGCAGTGCATTATTAAACGCGCCTAAAGTCAGAGTTCGCCGCAGCTGCATTTGTGTTATGTCTAGAACATGCGCAGATCAGACCTCACAACAACCGCTGTGTTAAAATAACCTTGATACCTCGGCACTTACTGTTCAGACATAGCTTACCAAGCAAAGCTGATACAATAGCAAAACATATTATTCTCGTGTGAAGCAAAATATTCTACTAGGCTCAAAGTTCTAATAACAATATGTGCCGTGTGCAGAAGCAGCAGAAAGGTAAAATGGTGTTTACACTTCTAATAAGCTCATGCTAACTTAACACAGTGTGAAGGTAAAGCATATCTATTTGACAGCACAAATTCAATAGATATAGCAGAAGCTCACAAGCATAATTTAACATGCTCACTAAAAGAAGAAGAAAAGATCTTTTTGAATTTAGTAAAAGAAAGGTGACACGAGTTCTAGTAGAAGGCCAATGAACAGAAACCCAAATTTCCACCACGGACTGAGAAAGAAAGAATGTATACACCTAGAAAGGCTCAGGCTGCGATGGCACTAGATTTAAAAAAGAAAGGGAAGATCTGTCTCCATAGGTTATAAACTGACTATAACAATGTATGTATTGGTTCCAATGAATGTGAACATAACATTTTGGTAATTGGAGGATGGGCACTAAAAGGAGGAACTGATACAGTATTTCGTGTAATCTACTATATATGTGGGAACAAGGCTTACTTTAGGCTATCTTCATGATGGTATGGGAGTTGCAATTTCGGAATAGTATTCTCTAAAGTCTATCATGTGAAAAGAATCACTGGAAGCAGTGAAATCAATAATGAATGAATATGTCGTAAAAGAGCTAGTTTTGCAGAAATAGTAGGATACATATTTATTGCATTGATACCTAATGGGAGTAATTTTGGATTCACAAAGAATTTGTCAATTGTCCACAGTAATCGATCGCTTATCGACTGATACTGCTGGAGGGTTTCTAATGATCAATACTGAAATGATTGCGATCAGATCCATGGTTTTGCAGAATTGATTTGCCCTTGATATTGTATCGGCAAAATAGGGTGGAGTCTGTAAAATGCTGAAAGCGCAACATTGTTGCACTTACATACCTGAAAAAAGTATAGAAATTGGGAAATACATTAAGAATATTACAATTTTGGAAGAAGAATTAAAACCACTGAAAGATGACAGTGGATGGAAAAGACTAACGGATTGCTTAACATCAATATGGTCATGGTTTGATAATTTTGGTAAAGGAGTTGTAGCTCAAGTAATACTACCTATACTTCAAGTAACTATGATGAGTCTAATAATAATGATCT